>NC_080836.1:0-1396250 GCF_030435755.1 Ochotona princeps
GAATGAACCTGGTAGAGCATCCCACACAAACGAATGCTCCACATGCGGGTTTCACATGCCACCAACTCCGCATTCACAGGCAACTTCAGCGCCAAAGCCGTTTTCAGATAGCCCTCAATGCAAAGGCTCTAGACGCAAATATTGGTGTGAGAGCCAATTCAATCAAGGAAACACTGCATGTTGGTGAAGGGCATATTGAAGAAGGATCAGCCGAGTGGTTCTTGTGGGAGAACAACCCCATTTGGCTCACTAACTTCACACACCATCAGGCTTCCAAGCAGCTCTCAAGGAAACTCAGTTTTCACACTCTATGCTTAGTGCCCTTTGAGTGCCTAGAACTGAAATGAAGCTTGGTGAGCATCCCACACAAACGAATGCTCCACATGCGGGTTTCACATGCCACCAACTGCGCATTCACAGGCAACTTCAGTGCCACAGCCGTTTTCAGATAGCCCTCAATGCAAAGGCTCTAGATGCAAATATTGGTGTGAGAGCTAATTCAATCAAGGAAACACTGCATGTTGGTGAAGGGCATATTGAAGAAGGATCAGCCGAGTGGTTCTTGTGGGAGAACAACTCCATTTGGCTCACTAACTTCACACACCATCAGGCTTCCAAGCAGCTCTCAAGGAAACTCAATTTTCACACTCCATGCTTAGTGATCTTTGAGTGCCTAGGACTGAAATGAAGCTTGGTGAGCATCCCACACAAACGAATGCTCCACATGCGGGTTTCACATGCCACCAACTCCACATTCACAGGCAACTTCAGCGCCACAGCCGTTTTCAGATAGTCCTCAATGCAAAGGCTCTCAACGCAAATATTGGTGTGAGAGCTAATTCAATCAAGGAAACACTGCATGTTGGTGAAGGGCATATTGAAGAAGGATCAGCCGAGTGGTTCTTGTGGGAGAACAACTCCATTTGGCTCACTAACTTCACACACCATCAGGCTTCCAAGCAGCTCTCAAGGAAACTCATTTTTCACACTCCATGCTTAGTGCCCTTTGAGTGCATTATCTAGGAATGAACCTGGTAGAGCATCCCACACAAACGAATGCTCCACATGCGGGTTTCACATGCCACCAACTCAACATTCACAGGCAACTTCAGCGCCACAGCCGTTTTCAGATAGCCCTCAATGCAAAGGCTCTAGACGCAAATATTGGTGTGAGAGCTAATTCAATCAAGGAAACACTGCATGTTGGTGAAGGGCATATTGAAGAAGGATCAGCCTAGTGGTTCTTGTGGGAGAACAACTCCATTTGGCTCACTAACTTCACACACCATCAGGCTTCCAAGCAGCTCTCAAGGAAACTCAGTTTTCACACTCCATGCTTAGTGCCCTTTGAGTGCATTATCTAGGAATGAACCTGGTAGAGCATCCCACACAAACGAATGCTCCACATGCGGGTTTCACATGCCACCAACTCCGCATTCACAGGCAACTTCAGCGCCACAACCGTTTTCAGATAGCCCTCAACGCAAAGGCTCTAGATGCAAATATTGGTGTGAGAGCTAATTCAATCAAGGAAACACTGCATGTTGGTGAAGGGCATATTGAAGAAGGATCAGCCGAGTGGTTCTTGTGGGAGAACAACTCCATTTGGCTCACTAACTTCACACACCATCAGGCTTCCAAGCAGCTCTCAAGGAAACTCAGTTTTCACACTCTATGCTTAGTGCCCTTTGAGTGCCTAGGACTGAAATGAAGCTTGGTGAGCATCCCACACAAACGAATGCTCCACATGCGGGTTTCACATGCCACCAACTCCACATTCACAGGCAACTTCAGCGCCACAGCCGTTTTCAGATAGCCCTCAATGCAAAGGCTCTAGACGCAAATATTGGTGTGAGAGCTAATTCAATCAAGGAAACACTGCATGTTGGTGAAGGGCATATTGAAGAAGGATCAGCCGAGTGGTTCTTGTGGGAGAACAACTCCATTTGGCTCACTAACTTCACACACCATCAGGCTTCCAAGCAGCTCTCAAGGAAACTCAGTTTTCACACTCTATGCTTAGTGCCCTTTGAGTGCCTAGAACTGAAATGAAGCTTGGTGAGCATCCCACACAAACGAATGCTCCACATGCGGGTTTCACATGCCACCAACTGCGCATTCACAGGCAACTTCAGTGCCACAGCCGTTTTCAGATAGCCCTCAATAAAAAGGCTCTAGATGCAAATATTGGTGTGAGAGCTAATTCAATCAAGGAAACACTGCATGTTGGTGAAGGGCATATTGAAGAAGGATCAGCCGAGTGGTTCTTGTGGGAGAACAACTCCATTTGGCTCACTAACTTCACACACCATCAGGCTTCCAAGCAGCTCTCAAGGAAACTCAGTTTTTACACTCTATGCTTAGTGATCTTTGAGTGCCTAGGACTGAAATGAAGCTTGGTGAGCATCCCACACAAACGAATGCTCTACATGCGGGTTTCACATGCCACCAACTCCACATTCACAGGCAACTTCAGCGCCACAGCCGTTTTCAGATAGTCCTCAATGCAAAGGCTCTCAACGCAAATATTGGTGTGAGAGCTAATTCAATCAAGGAAACACTGCATGTTGGTGAAGGGCATATTGAAGAAGGATCAGCCGAGTGGTTCTTGTGGGAGAACAACTCCATTTGGCTCACTAACTTCACACACCATCAGGCTTCCAAGCAGCTCTCAAGGAAACTCAGTTTTCACACTCTATGCTTAGTGCCCTTTGAGTGCCTAGGACTGAAATGAAGCTTGGTGAGCATCCCACACAAACGAATGCTCCACATGCGGGTTTCACATGCCACCAACTCCACATTCACAGGCAACTTCAGCGCCACAGCCGTTTTCAGATAGCCCTCAATGCAAAGGCTCTAGACGCAAATATTGGTGTGAGAGCTAATTCAATCAAGGAAACACTGCATGTTGGTGAAGGGCATATTGAAGAAGGATCAGCCGAGTGGTTCTTGTGGGAGAACAACTCCATTTGGCTCACTAACTTCACACACCATCAGGCTTCCAAGCAGCTCTCAAGGAAACTCAGTTTTCACACTCTATGCTTAGTGCCCTTTGAGTGCCTAGAACTGAAATGAAGCTTGGTGAGCATCCCACACAAACGAATGCTCCACATGCGGGTTTCACATGCCACCAACTGCGCATTCACAGGCAACTTCAGTGCCACAGCCGTTTTCAGATAGCCCTCAATAAAAAGGCTCTAGATGCAAATATTGGTGTGAGAGCTAATTCAATCAAGGAAACACTGCATGTTGGTGAAGGGCATATTGAAGAAGGATCAGCCGAGTGGTTCTTGTGGGAGAACAACTCCATTTGGCTCACTAACTTCACACACCATCAGGCTTCCAAGCAGCTCTCAAGGAAACTCAGTTTTTACACTCTATGCTTAGTGATCTTTGAGTGCCTAGGACTGAAATGAAGCTTGGTGAGCATCCCACACAAACGAATGCTCTACATGCGGGTTTCACATGCCACCAACTCCACATTCACAGGCAACTTCAGCGCCACAGCCGTTTTCAGATAGTCCTCAATGCAAAGGCTCTCAACGCAAATATTGGTGTGAGAGCTAATTCAATCAAGGAAACACTGCATGTTGGTGAAGGGCATATTGAAGAAGGATCAGCCGAGTGGTTCTTGTGGGAGAACAACTCCATTTGGCTCACTAACTTCACACACCATCAGGCTTCCAAGCAGCTCTCAAGGAAACTCAGTTTTCACACTCTATGCTTAGTGCCCTTTGAGTGCCTAGGACTGAAATGAAGCTTGGTGAGCATCCACACAAACGAATGCTCCACATGCGGGTTTCACATGCCACCAACTCCACATTCACAGGCAACTTCAGCGCCACAGCCGTTTTCAGATAGCCCTCAATGCAAAGGCTCTAGACGCAAATATTGGTGTGAGAGCTAATTCAATCAAGGAAACACTGCATGTTGGTGAAGGGCATATTGAAGAAGGATCAGCCGAGTGGTTCTTGTGGGAGAACAACTCCATTTGGCTCACTAACTTCACACACCATCAGGCTTCCAAGCAGCTCTCAAGGAAACTCAGTTTTCACACTCTATGCTTAGTGCCCTTTGAGTGCCTAGGACTGAAATGAAGCTTGGTGAGCATCCCACACAAACGAATGCTCCACATGCGGGTTTCACATGCCACCAACTCCACATTCACAGGCAACTTCAGCGCCACAGCCGTTTTCAGATAGCCCTCAATGCAAAGGCTCTAGATGCAAATATTGGTGTGAGAGCTAATTCAATCAAGGAAACACTGCATGTTGGTGAAGGGCATATTGAAGAAGGATCAGCCGAGTGGTTCTTGTGGGAGAACAACTCCATTTGGCTCACTAACTTCACACACCATCAGGCTTCCAAGCAGCTCTCAAGGAAACTCAGTTTTCACACTCTATGCTTAGTGCCCTTTGAGTGCCTAGAACTGAAATGAAGCTTGGTGAGCATCCCACACAAACGAATGCTCCACATGCGGGTTTCACATGCCACCAACTGCGCATTCACAGGCAACTTCAGTGCCACAGCCGTTTTCAGATAGCCCTCAATAAAAAGGCTCTAGATGCAAATATTGGTGTGAGAGCTAATTCAATCAAGGAAACACTGCATGTTGGTGAAGGGCATATTGAAGAAGGATCAGCCGAGTGGTTCTTGTGGGAGAACAACTCCATTTGGCTCACTAACTTCACACACCATCAGGCTTCCAAGCAGCTCTCAAGGAAACTCAGTTTTTACACTCTATGCTTAGTGATCTTTGAGTGCCTAGGACTGAAATGAAGCTTGGTGAGCATCCCACACAAACGAATGCTCTACATGCGGGTTTCACATGCCACCAACTCCACATTCACAGGCAACTTCAGCGCCACAGCCGTTTTCAGATAGTCCTCAATGCAAAGGCTCTCAACGCAAATATTGGTGTGAGAGCTAATTCAATCAAGGAAACACTGCATGTTGGTGAAGGGCATATTGAAGAAGGATCAGCCGAGTGGTTCTTGTGGGAGAACAACTCCATTTGGCTCACTAACTTCACACACCATCAGGCTTCCAAGCAGCTCTCAAGGAAACTCAGTTTTCACACTCTATGCTTAGTGCCCTTTGAGTGCCTAGGACTGAAATGAAGCTTGGTGAGCATCCCACACAAACGAATGCTCCACATGCGGGTTTCACATGCCACCAACTCCACATTCACAGGCAACTTCAGCGCCACAGCCGTTTTCAGATAGCCCTCAATGCAAAGGCTCTAGACGCAAATATTGGTGTGAGAGCTAATTCAATCAAGGAAACACTGCATGTTGGTGAAGGGCATATTGAAGAAGGATCAGCCGAGTGGTTCTTGTGGGAGAACAACTCCATTTGGCTCACTAACTTCACACACCATCAGGCTTCCAAGCAGCTCTCAAGGAAACTCAGTTTTCACACTCTATGCTTAGTGCCCTTTGAGTGCCTAGGACTGAAATGAAGCTTGGTGAGCATCCCACACAAACGAATGCTCCACATGCGGGTTTCACATGCCACCAACTCCACATTCACAGGCAACTTCAGCGCCACAGCCGTTTTCAGATAGCCCTCAATGCAAAGGCTCTAGACGCAAATATTGGTGTGAGAGCTAATTCAATCAAGGAAACACTGCATGTTGGTGAAGGGCATATTGAAGAAGGATCAGCCGAGTGGTTCTTGTGGGAGAACAACTCCATTTGGCTCACTAACTTCACACACCATCAGGCTTCCAAGCAGCTCTCAAGGAAACTCATTTTTCACACTCCATGCTTAGTGCCCTTTGAGTGCATTATCTAGGAATGAACCTGGTAGAGCATCCCACACAAACGAATGCTCCACATGCGGGTTTCACATGCCACCAACTCCGCATTCACAGGCAACTTCAGCGCCAAAGCCGTTTTCAGATAGCCCTCAATGCAAAGGCTCTAGACGCAAATATTGGTGTGAGAGCCAATTCAATCAAGGAAACACTGCATGTTGGTGAAGGGCATATTGAAGAAGGATCAGCCGAGTGGTTCTTGTGGGAGAACAACCCCATTTGGCTCACTAACTTCACACACCATCAGGCTTCCAAGCAGCTCTCAAGGAAACTCAGTTTTCACACTCTATGCTTAGTGCCCTTTGAGTGCCTAGAACTGAAATGAAGCTTGGTGAGCATCCCACACAAACGAATGCTCCACATGCGGGTTTCACATGCCACCAACTGCGCATTCACAGGCAACTTCAGTGCCACAGCCGTTTTCAGATAGCCCTCAATGCAAAGGCTCTAGATGCAAATATTGGTGTGAGAGCTAATTCAATCAAGGAAACACTGCATGTTGGTGAAGGGCATATTGAAGAAGGATCAGCCGAGTGGTTCTTGTGGGAGAACAACTCCATTTGGCTCACTAACTTCACACACCATCAGGCTTCCAAGCAGCTCTCAAGGAAACTCAGTTTTTACACTCTATGCTTAGTGATCTTTGAGTGCCTAGGACTGAAATGAAGCTTGGTGAGCATCCCACACAAACGAATGCTCCACATGCGGGTTTCACATGCCACCAACTCCACATTCACAGGCAACTTCAGCGCCACAGCCGTTTTCAGATAGTCCTCAATGCAAAGGCTCTCAACGCAAATATTGGTGTGAGAGCTAATTCAATCAAGGAAACACTGCATGTTGGTGAAGGGCATATTGAAGAAGGATCAGCCGAGTGGTTCTTGTGGGAGAACAACTCCATTTGGCTCACTAACTTCACACACCATCAGGCTTCCAAGCAGCTCTCAAGGAAACTCAGTTTTCACACTCTATGCTTAGTGCCCTTTGAGTGCCTAGGACTGAAATGAAGCTTGGTGAGCATCCCACACAAACGAATGCTCCACATGCGGGTTTCACATGCCACCAACTCCACATTCACAGGCAACTTCAGCGCCACAGCCGTTTTCAGATAGCCCTCAATGCAAAGGCTCTATATGCAAATATTGGTGTGAGAGCTAATTCAATCAAGGAAACACTGCATGTTGGTGAAGGGCATATTGAAGAAGGATCAGCCGAGTGGTTCTTGTGGGAGAACAACTCCATTTGGCTCACTAACTTCACACACCATCAGGCTTCCAAGCAGCTCTCAAGGAAACTCAGTTTTCACACTCTATGCTTAGTGCCCTTTGAGTGCCTAGGACTGAAATGAAGCTTGGTGAGCATCCCACACAAACGGATGCTCCACATGCGGGTTTCACATGCCACCAACTCCACATTCACAGGCAACTTCAGCGCCACAGCCGTTTTCAGATAGCCCTCAATGCAAAGGCTCTAGACGCAAATATTGGTGTGAGAGCTAATTCAATCAAGGAAACACTGCATGTTGGTGAAGGGCATATTGAAGAAGGATCAGCCGAGTGGTTCTTGTGGGAGAACAACTCCATTTGGCTCACTAACTTCACACACCATCAGGCTTCCAAGCAGCTCTCAAGGAAACTCATTTTTCACACTCCATGCTTAGTGCCCTTTGAGTGCATTATCTAGGAATGAACCTGGTAGAGCATCCCACACAAACGAATGCTCCACATGCGGGTTTCACAGGCCACCAACTCCGCATTCACAGGCAACTTCAGCGCCAAAGCCGTTTTCAGATAGCCCTCAATGCAAAGGCTCTAGACGCAAATATTGGTGTGAGAGCTAATTCAATCAAGGAAACACTGCATGTTGGTGAAGGGCATATTGAAGAAGGATCAGCCGAGTGGTTCTTGTGGGAGAACAACTCCATTTGGCTCACTAACTTCACACACCATCAGGCTTCCAAGCAGCTCTCAAGGAAACTCAGTTTTCACACTCTATGCTTAGTGCCCTTTGAGTGCCTAGGACTGAAATGAAGCTTGGTGAGCATCCCACACAAACGAATGCTCCACATGCGGGTTTCACATGCCACCAACTCCACATTCACAGGCAACTTCAGCGCCACAGCCGTTTTCAGATAGTCCTCAATGCAAAGGCTCTCAACGCAAATATTGGTGTGAGAGCTAATTCAATCAAGGAAACACTGCATGTTGGTGAAGGGCATATTGAAGAAGGATCAGCCGAGTGGTTCTTGTGGGAGAACAACTCCATTTGGCTCACTAACTTCACACACCATCAGGCTTCCAAGCAGCTCTCAAGGAAACTCAGTTTTTACACTCTATGCTTAGTGCCCTTTGAGTGCCTAGGACTGAAATGAAGCTTGGTGAGCATCCCACACAAACGAATGCTCCACATGCGGGTTTCACATGCCACCAACTCCACATTCACAGGCAACTTCAGCGCCACAGCCGTTTTCAGATAGTCCTCAATGCAAAGGCTCTCAACGCAAATATTGGTGTGAGAGCTAATTCAATCAAGGAAACACTGCATGTTGGTGAAGTGCATATTGAAGAAGGATCAGCCGAGTGGTTCTTGTGGGAGAACAACTCCATTTGGCTCACTAACTTCACACACCATCAGGCTTCCAAGCAGCTCTCAAGGAAACTCAGTTTTCACACTCTATGCTTAGTGTCCTTTGAGTGCCTAGGACTGAAATGAACCTTGGTGAGCATCCCACACAAACGAATGCTCCACATGCGGGTTTCACATGCCACCAACTCCACATTCACAGGCAACTTCAGCGCCACAGCCGTTTTCAGATAGCCCTCAATGCAAAGGCTCTAGACGCAAATATTGGTGTGAGAGCTAATTCAATCAAGGAAACACTGCATGTTGGTGAAGGGCATATTGAAGAAGGATCAGCCGAGTGGTTCTTGTGGGAGAACAACTCCATTTGGCTCACTAACTTCACACACCATCAGGCTTCCAAGCAGCTCTCAAGGAAACTCAATTTTCACACTCCATGCTTAGTGCCCTTTGAGTGCATTATCTAGGAATGAACCTGGTAGAGCATCCCACACAAAAGAATGCTCCACATGCGGGTTTCACATGCCACCAACTCCACATTCACAGGCAACTTCAGCGCCACAGCTGTTTTCAGATAGCCCTCAATGCAAAGGCTCTAGACGCAAATATTGGTGTGAGAGCTAATTCAATCAAGGAAACACTGCATGTTGGTGAAGGGCATATTGAAGAAGGATCAGCCGAGTGGTTCTTGTGGGAGAACAACTCCATTTGGCTCACTAACTTCACACACCATCAGGCTTTCAAGCAGCTCTCAAGGAAACTCAGTTTTCACACTCTATGCTTAGTGCCCTTTGAGTGCCTAGGACTGAAATGAAGCTTGGTGAGCATCCCACACAAACGAATGCTCCACATGCGGGTTTCACATGCCACCAACTCCACATTCACAGGCAACTTCAGCGCCACAGCCGTTTTCAGATAGCCCTCAATGCAAAGGCTCTAGACGCAAATATTGGTGTGAGAGCTAATTCAATCAAGGAAACATTGCATGTTGGTGAAGGGCATATTGAAGAAGGATCAGCCGAGTGGTTCTTGTGGGAGAACAACTCCATTTGGCTCACTGACTTCACACACCATCAGGCTTCCAAGCAGCTCTCAAGGAAACTCAGTTTTCACACTCCATGCTTAGTGCCCTTTGAGTTCATTATCTACGAATGAACCTGGTAGAGCATCCCACACAAACGAATGCTCCACATGCGGGTTTCACATGCCACCAACTCCGCATTCACAGGCAACTTCAGTGCCACAGCCGTTTTCAGATGGCCCTCAATGCAAAGGCTCTAGTCGCAAATATTGGTGTGAGAGCTAATTCAATCAAGGAAACACTGCATGTTGGTGAAGGGCATATTGAAGAAGGATCAGCCGAGTGGTTCTTGTGGGAGAACAACTCCATTTGGCTCACTAACTTCACACACCATCAGGCTTCCAAGCAGCTCTCATGCAAACTCAGTTTTCACACTCTATGCTTAGTGCCCATTGAGTGCCTAGGACTGAAATGAAGCTTGGTGAGCATCCCACACAAACGAATGCTCCACATGCGGGTTTCACATGCCACCAACTCCACATTCACAGGCAACTTCAGCGCCACAGCCGTTTTCAGATAGTCCTCAATGCAAAGGCTCTAGACGCAAATATTGGTGTGAGAGCTAATTCAATCAAGGAAACACTGCATGTTGGTGAAGTGCATATTGAAGAAGGATCAGCCGAGTGGTTCTTGTGGGAGAACAACTCCATTTGGCTCACTAACTTCACACACCATCAGGCTTCCAAGCAGCTCTCAAGGAAACTCATTTTTCACACTCCATGCTTAGTGCCCTTTGAGTGCATTATCCAGGAATGAACCTGGTAGAGCATCCCACACAAACGAATGCTCCACATGCGGGTTTCACATGCCACCAACTCCGCATTCACAGGCAACTTCAGCGCCAAAGCCGTTTTCAGATAGCCCTCAATGCAAAGGCTCTAGACGCAAATATTGGTGTGAGAGCTAATTCAATCAAGGAAACACTGCATGTTGGAGAAGGGCATATTGAAGAAGGATCAGCCGAGTGGTTCTTGTGGGAGAACAACTCCATTTGGCTCACTAACTTCACACACCATCAGGCTTCCAAGCAGCTCTCAAGGAAACTCAGTTTTCACACTCTATGCTTAGTGCCCTTTGAGTGCCTAGGACTGAAATGAAGCTTGGTGAGCATCCCACACAAACGAATGCTCCACATGTGGGTTTCACATGCCACCAACTCCGCATTCACAGGCAACTTCAGTGCCACAGCCGTTTTCAGATAGCCCTCAATGCAAAGGCTCTAGATGCAAATATTGGTGTGAGAGCTAATTCAATCAAGGAAACACTGCATGTTGGTGAAGTGCATATTGAAGAAGGATCAGCCGAGTGGTTCTTGTGGGAGAACAACTCCATTTGGCTCACTAACTTCACACACCATCAGGCTTCCAAGCAGCTCTCAAGGAAACTCAGTTTTCACACTCTATGCTTAGTGCCCTTTGAGTGCCTAGGACTGAAATGAAGCTTGGTGAGCATCCCACACAAACGAATGCTCTACATGCGGGTTTCACATGCCACCAACTCCACATTCACAGGCAACTTCAGCGCCACAGCCGTTTTCAGATAGTCCTCAATGCAAAGGCTCTCAACGCAAATATTGGTGTGAGAGCTAATTCAATCAAGGAAACACTGCATGTTGGTGAAGGGCATATTGAAGAAGGATCAGCCGAGTGGTTCTTGTGGGAGAACAACTCCATTTGGCTCACTAACTTCACACACCATCAGGTTTTCAAGCAGCTCTCAAGGAAACTCATTTTTCACACTCCATGCTTAGTGCCCTTTGAGTGCATTATCTAGGAATGAACCTGGTAGAGCATCCCACACAAACGAATGCTCCACATGCGGGTTTCACATGCCACCAACTCCACATTCACAGGCAACTTCAGCGCCACAGCCGTTTTCAGATAGCCCTCAATGCAAAGGCTCTAGACGCAAAGATTGGTGTGAGAGCTAATTCAATCAAGGAAACACTGCATGTTGGTGAAGGGCATATTGAAGAAGGATCAGCCGAGTGGTTCTTGTGGGAGAACAACTCCATTTGGCTCACTAACTTCACACACCATCAGGCTTCCAAGCAGCTCTCATGCAAACTCAGTTTTCACACTCTATGCTTAGTGCCCATTGAGTGCCTAGGACTGAAATGAAGCTTGGTGAGCATCCCACACAAACGAATGCTCCACATGCGGGTTTCACATGCCACCAACTCCACATTCACAGGCAACTTCAGCGCCACAGCCGTTTTCAGATAGCCCTCAATGCAAAGGCTCTAGACGCAAATATTGGTGTGAGAGCTAATTCAATCAAGGAAACACTGCATGTTGGTGAAGTGCATATTGAAGAAGGATCAGCCGAGTGGTTCTTGTGGGAGAACAACTCCATTTGGCTCACTAACTTCACACACCATCAGGCTTCCAAGCAGCTCTCAAGGAAACTCATTTTTCACACTCCATGCTTAGTGCCCTTTGAGTGCATTATCTAGGAATGAACCTGGTAGAGCATCCCACACAAACGAATGCTCCACATGCGGGTTTCACATGCCACCAACTCCGCATTCACAGGCAACTTCAGCGCCAAAGCCGTTTTCAGATAGCCCTCAATGCAAAGGCTCTAGACGCAAATATTGGTGTGAGAGCTAATTCAATCAAGGAAACACTGCATGTTGGTGAAGGGCATATTGAAGAAGGATCAGCCGAGTGGTTCTTGTGGGAGAACAACTCCATTTGGCTCACTAACTTCACACACCATCAGGCTTCCAAGCAGCTCTCAAGGAAACTCAGTTTTCACACTCTATGCTTAGTGCCCTTTGAGTGCCTAGGACTGAAATGAAGCTTGGTGAGCATCCCACACAAACGAATGCTCCACATGTGGGTTTCACATGCCACCAACTCCGCATTCACAGGCAACTTCAGTGCCACAGCCGTTTTCAGATAGCCCTCAATGCAAAGGCTCTAGATGCAAATATTGGTGTGAGAGCTAATTCAATCAAGGAAACACTGCATGTTGGTGAAGTGCATATTGAAGAAGGATCAGCCGAGTGGTTCTTGTGGGAGAACAACTCCATTTGGCTCACTAACTTCACACACCATCAGGCTTCCAAGCAGCTCTCAAGGAAACTCAGTTTTCACACTCTATGCTTAGTGCCCTTTGAGTGCCTAGGACTGAAATGAAGCTTGGTGAGCATCCCACACAAACGAATGCTCTACATGCGGGTTTCACATGCCACCAACTCCACATTCACAGGCAACTTCAGCGCCACAGCCGTTTTCAGATAGTCCTCAATGCAAAGGCTCTCAACGCAAATATTGGTGTGAGAGCTAATTCAATCAAGGAAACACTGCATGTTGGTGAAGGGCATATTGAAGAAGGATCAGCCGAGTGGTTCTTGTGGGAGAACAACTCCATTTGGCTCACTAACTTCACACACCATCAGGTTTTCAAGCAGCTCTCAAGGAAACTCATTTTTCACACTCCATGCTTAGTGCCCTTTGAGTGCATTATCTAGGAATGAACCTGGTAGAGCATCCCACACAAACGAATGCTCCACATGCGGGTTTCACATGCCACCAACTCCACATTCACAGGCAACTTCAGCGCCACAGCCGTTTTCAGATAGCCCTCAATGCAAAGGCTCTAGACGCAAATATTGGTGTGAGAGCTAATTCAATCAAGGAAACACTGCATGTTGGTGAAGGGCATATTGAAGAAGGATCAGCCGAGTGGTTCTTGTGGGAGAACAACTCCATTTGGCTCACTAACTTCACACACCATCAGGCTTCCAAGCAGCTCTCAAGGAAACTCAGTTTTCACACTCTATGCTTAGTGCCCTTTGAGTTCATTATCTAGGAATGAACCTGGTAGAGCATCCCACACAAACGAATGCTCCACATGCGGGTTTCACATGCCACCAACTCAACATTCACAGGCAACTTCAGCGCCACAGCCGTTTTCAGATAGCCCTCAATGCAAAGGCTCTAGACGCAAATATTGGTGTGAGAGCTAATTCAATCAAGGAAACACTGCATGTTGGTGAAGGGCATATTGAAGAAGGATCAGCCGAGTGGTTCTTGTGGGAGAACAACTCCATTTGGCTCACTAACTTCACACACCATCAGGCTTCCAAGCAGCTCTCAAGGAAACTCAGTTTTCACACTCCATGCTTAGTGCCCTTTGAGTGCATTATCTAGGAATGAACCTGGTAGAGCATCCCACACAAACGAATGCTCCACATGCGGGTTTCACATGCCACCAACTCCGCATTCACAGGCAACTTCAGCGCCACAGACGTTTTCAGATAGCCCTCAACGCAAAGGCTCTAGATGCAAATATTGGTGTGAGAGCTAATTCAATCAAGGAAACACTGCATGTTGGTGAAGGGCATATTGAAGAAGGATCAGCCGAGTGGTTCTTGTGGGAGAACAACTCCATTTGGCTCACTGACTTCACACACCATCAGGCTTCCAAGCAGCTCTCAAGGAAACTCAGTTTTCACACTCTATGCTTAGTGCCCTTTGAGTTCATTATCTACGAATGAACCTGGTAGAGCATCCCACACAAACGAATGCTCCACATGCGGGTTTCACATGCTACCAACTCCACATTCACAGGCAACTTCAGCGCCACAGCCGTTTTCAGATAGCCCTCAATGCAAAGGCTCTAGACGCAAATATTGTTGTGAGAGCTAATTCAATCAAGGAAACACTGCATGTTGGTGAAGGGCATATTGAAGAAGGATCAGCCGAGTGGTTCTTGTGGGAGAACAACTCCATTTGGCTCACTAACTTCACACACCATCAGGCTTCCAAGCAGCTCTCAAGGAAACTCAGTTTTCACACTCAATGCTTAGTGCCCTTTGAGTGCCTAGGACTGAAATGAAGCTTGGTGAGCATCCCACACAAACGAATGCTCCACATGTGGGTTTCACATGCCACCAACTCCGCATTCACAGGCAACTTCAGTGCCACAGCCGTTTTCAGATAGCCCTCAATGCAAAGGCTCTAGATGCAAATATTGGTGTGAGAGCTAATTCAATCAAGGAAACACTGCATGTTGGTGAAGTGCATATTGAAGAAGGATCAGCCGAGTGGTTCTTGTGGGAGAACAACTCCATTTGGCTCACTAACTTCACACACCATCAGGCTTCCAAGCAGCTCTCAAGGAAACTCAGTTTTCACACTCTATGCTTAGTGCCCTTTGAGTGCCTAGGACTGAAATGAAGCTTGGTGAGCATCCCACACAAACGAATGCTCTACATGCGGGTTTCACATGCCACCAACTCCACATTCACAGGCAACTTCAGCGCCACAGCCGTTTTCAGATAGTCCTCAATGCAAAGGCTCTCAACGCAAATATTGGTGTGAGAGCTAATTCAATCAAGGAAACACTGCATGTTGGTGAAGGGCATATTGAAGAAGGATCAGCCGAGTGGTTCTTGTGGGAGAACAACTCCATTTGGCTCACTAACTTCACACACCATCAGGTTTTCAAGCAGCTCTCAAGGAAACTCATTTTTCACACTCCATGCTTAGTGCCCTTTGAGTGCATTATCTAGGAATGAACCTGGTAGAGCATCCCACACAAACGAATGCTCCACATGCGGGTTTCACATGCCACCAACTCCACATTCACAGGCAACTTCAGCGCCACAGCCGTTTTCAGATAGCCCTCAATGCAAAGGCTCTAGACGCAAATATTGGTGTGAGAGCTAATTCAATCAAGGAAACACTGCATGTTGGTGAAGGGCATATTGAAGAAGGATCAGCCGAGTGGTTCTTGTGGGAGAACAACTCCATTTGGCTCACTAACTTCACACACCATCAGGCTTCCAAGCAGCTCTCAAGGAAACTCAGTTTTCACACTCTATGCTTAGTGCCCTTTGAGTTCATTATCTAGGAATGAACCTGGTAGAGCATCCCACACAAACGAATGCTCCACATGCGGGTTTCACATGCCACCAACTCAACATTCACAGGCAACTTCAGCGCCACAGCCGTTTTCAGATAGCCCTCAATGCAAAGGCTCTAGACGCAAATATTGGTGTGAGAGCTAATTCAATCAAGGAAACACTGCATGTTGGTGAAGGGCATATTGAAGAAGGATCAGCCGAGTGGTTCTTGTGGGAGAACAACTCCATTTGGCTCACTAACTTCACACACCATCAGGCTTCCAAGCAGCTCTCAAGGAAACTCAGTTTTCACACTCCATGCTTAGTGCCCTTTGAGTGCATTATCTAGGAATGAACCTGGTAGAGCATCCCACACAAACGAATGCTCCACATGCGGGTTTCACATGCCACCAACTCCGCATTCACAGGCAACTTCAGCGCCACAGACGTTTTCAGATAGCCCTCAACGCAAAGGCTCTAGATGCAAATATTGGTGTGAGAGCTAATTCAATCAAGGAAACACTGCATGTTGGTGAAGGGCATATTGAAGAAGGATCAGCCGAGTGGTTCTTGTGGGAGAACAACTCCATTTGGCTCACTGACTTCACACACCATCAGGCTTCCAAGCAGCTCTCAAGGAAACTCAGTTTTCACACTCTATGCTTAGTGCCCTTTGAGTTCATTATCTACGAATGAACCTGGTAGAGCATCCCACACAAACGAATGCTCCACATGCGGGTTTCACATGCTACCAACTCCACATTCACAGGCAACTTCAGCGCCACAGCCGTTTTCAGATAGCCCTCAATGCAAAGGCTCTAGACGCAAATATTGGTGTGAGAGCTAATTCAATCAAGGAAACACTGCATGTTGGTGAAGGGCATATTGAAGAAGGATCAGCCGAGTGGTTCTTGTGGGAGAACAACTCCATTTGGCTCACTAACTTCACACACCATCAGGCTTCCAAGCAGCTCTCAAGGAAACTCATTTTTCACACTCCATGCTTAGTGCCCTTTGAGTGCATTATCTAGGAATGAACCTGGTAGAGCATCCCACACAAACGAATGCTCCACATGCGGGTTTCACATGCCACCAACTCCGCATTCACAGGCAACTTCAGCGCCAAAGCCGTTTTCAGATAGCCCTCAATGCAAAGGCTCTAGACGCAAATATTGGTGTGAGAGCTAATTCAATCAAGGAAACACTGCATGTTGGTGAAGGGCATATTGAAGAAGGATCAGCCGAGTGGTTCTTGTGGGAGAACAACTCCATTTGGCTCACTAACTTCACACACCATCAGGCTTCCAAGCAGCTCTCAAGGAAACTCAGTTTTCACACTCTATGCTTAGTGCCCTTTGAGTGCCTAGGACTAAAATGAAGCTTGGTGAGCATCCCACACAAACGAATGCTCCACATGTGGGTTTCACATGCCACCAACTCCGCATTCACAGGCAACTTCAGTGCCACAGCCGTTTTCAGATAGCCCTCAATGCAAAGGCTCTAGATGCAAATATTGGTGTGAGAGCTAATTCAATCAAGGAAACACTGCATGTTGGTGAAGTGCATATTGAAGAAGGATCAGCCGAGTGGTTCTTGTGGGAGAACAACTCCATTTGGCTCACTAACTTCACACACCATCAGGCTTCCAAGCAGCTCTCAAGGAAACTCAGTTTTCACACTCTATGCTTAGTGCCCTTTGAGTGCCTAGGACTGAAATGAAGCTTGGTGAGCATCCCACACAAACGAATGCTCTACATGCGGGTTTCACATGCCACCAACTCCACATTCACAGGCAACTTCAGCGCCACAGCCGTTTTCAGATAGTCCTCAATGCAAAGGCTCTCAACGCAAATATTGGTGTGAGAGCTAATTCAATCAAGGAAACACTGCATGTTGGTGAAGGGCATATTGAAGAAGGATCAGCCGAGTGGTTCTTGTGGGAGAACAACTCCATTTGGCTCACTAACTTCACACACCATCAGGTTTTCAAGCAGCTCTCAAGGAAACTCATTTTTCACACTCCATGCTTAGTGCCCTTTGAGTGCATTATCTAGGAATGAACCTGGTAGAGCATCCCACACAAACGAATGCTCCACATGTGGGTTTCACATGCCACCAACTCCGCATTCACAGGCAACTTCAGTGCCACAGCCGTTTTCAGATAGCCCTCAATGCAAAGGCTCTAGATGCAAATATTGGTGTGAGAGCTAATTCAATCAAGGAAACACTGCATGTTGGTGAAGTGCATATTGAAGAAGGATCAGCCGAGTGGTTCTTGTGGGAGAACAACTCCATTTGGCTCACTAACTTCACACACCATCAGGCTTCCAAGCAGCTCTCAAGGAAACTCAGTTTTCACACTCTATGCTTAGTGCCCTTTGAGTGCCTAGGACTGAAATGAAGCTTGGTGAGCATCCCACACAAACGAATGCTCTACATGCGGGTTTCACATGCCACCAACTCCACATTCACAGGCAACTTCAGCGCCACAGCCGTTTTCAGATAGTCCTCAATGCAAAGGCTCTCAACGCAAATATTGGTGTGAGAGCTAATTCAATCAAGGAAACACTGCATGTTGGTGAAGGGCATATTGAAGAAGGATCAGCCGAGTGGTTCTTGTGGGAGAACAACTCCATTTGGCTCACTAACTTCACACACCATCAGGTTTTCAAGCAGCTCTCAAGGAAACTCATTTTTCACACTCCATGCTTAGTGCCCTTTGAGTGCATTATCTAGGAATGAACCTGGTAGAGCATCCCACACAAACGAATGCTCCACATGCGGGTTTCACATGCCACCAACTCCACATTCACAGGCAACTTCAGCGCCACAGCCGTTTTCAGATAGCCCTCAATGCAAAGGCTCTAGACGCAAAGATTGGTGTGAGAGCTAATTCAATCAAGGAAACACTGCATGTTGGTGAAGGGCATATTGAAGAAGGATCAGCCGAGTGGTTCTTGTGGGAGAACAACTCCATTTGGCTCACTAACTTCACACACCATCAGGCTTCCAAGCAGCTCTCAAGGAAACTCAGTTTTCACACTCTATGCTTAGTGCCCTTTGAGTGCCTAGGACTGAAATGAAGCTTGGTGAGCATCCCACACAAACGAATGCTCCACATGCGGGTTTCACATGCCACCAACTCCACATTCACAGGCAACTTCAGCGCCACAGCCGTTTTCAGATAGCCCTCAATGCAAAGGCTCTATATGCAAATATTGGTGTGAGAGCTAATTCAATCAAGGAAACACTGCATGTTGGTGAAGGGCATATTGAAGAAGGATCAGCCGAGTGGTTCTTGTGGGAGAACAACTCCATTTGGCTCACTAACTTCACACACCATCAGGCTTCCAAGCAGCTCTCATGCAAACTCAGTTTTCACACTCTATGCTTAGTGCCCATTGAGTGCCTAGGACTGAAATGAAGCTTGGTGAGCATCCCACACAAACGAATGCTCCACATGCGGGTTTCACATGCCACCAACTCCACATTCACAGGCAACTTCAGCGCCACAGCCGTTTTCAGATAGCCCTCAATGCAAAGGCTCTAGACGCAAATATTGGTGTGAGAGCTAATTCAATCAAGGAAACACTGCATGTTGGTGAAGTGCATATTGAAGAAGGATCAGCCGAGTGGTTCTTGTGGGAGAACAACTCCATTTGGCTCACTAACTTCACACACCATCAGGCTTCCAAGCAGCTCTCAAGGAAACTCATTTTTCACACTCCATGCTTAGTGCCCTTTGAGTGCATTATCTAGGAATGAACCTGGTAGAGCATCCCACACAAACGAATGCTCCACATGCGGGTTTCACATGCCACCAACTCCGCATTCACAGGCAACTTCAGCGCCAAAGCCGTTTTCAGATAGCCCTCAATGCAAAGGCTCTAGACGCAAATATTGGTGTGAGAGCTAATTCAATCAAGGAAACACTGCATGTTGGTGAAGGGCATATTGAAGAAGGATCAGCCGAGTGGTTCTTGTGGGAGAACAACTCCATTTGGCTCACTAACTTCACACACCATCAGGCTTCCAAGCAGCTCTCAAGGAAACTCAGTTTTCACACTCTATGCTTAGTGCCCTTTGAGTGCCTAGGACTGAAATGAAGCTTGGTGAGCATCCCACACAAACGAATGCTCCACATGTGGGTTTCACATGCCACCAACTCCGCATTCACAGGCAACTTCAGTGCCACAGCCGTTTTCAGATAGCCCTCAATGCAAAGGCTCTAGATGCAAATATTGGTGTGAGAGCTAATTCAATCAAGGAAACACTGCATGTTGGTGAAGTGCATATTGAAGAAGGATCAGCCGAGTGGTTCTTGTGGGAGAACAACTCCATTTGGCTCACTAACTTCACACACCATCAGGCTTCCAAGCAGCTCTCAAGGAAACTCAGTTTTCACACTCTATGCTTAGTGCCCTTTGAGTGCCTAGGACTTAAATGAAGCTTGGTGAGCATCCCACACAAACGAATGCTCTACATGCGGGTTTCACATGCCACCAACTCCACATTCACAGGCAACTTCAGCGCCACAGCCGTTTTCAGATAGTCCTCAATGCAAAGGCTCTCAACGCAAATATTGGTGTGAGAGCTAATTCAATCAAGGAAACACTGCATGTTGGTGAAGGGCATATTGAAGAAGGATCAGCCGAGTGGTTCTTGTGGGAGAACAACTCCATTTGGCTCACTAACTTCACACACCATCAGGTTTTCAAGCAGCTCTCAAGGAAACTCATTTTTCACACTCCATGCTTAGTGCCCTTTGAGTGCATTATCTAGGAATGAACCTGGTAGAGCATCCCACACAAACGAATGCTCCACATGCGGGTTTCACATGCCACCAACTCCACATTCACAGGCAACTTCAGCGCCACAGCCGTTTTCAGATAGCCCTCAATGCAAAGGCTCTAGACGCAAATATTGGTGTGAGAGCTAATTCAATCAAGGAAACACTGCATGTTGGTGAAGGGCATATTGAAGAAGGATCAGCCGAGTGGTTCTTGTGGGAGAACAACTCCATTTGGCTCACTAACTTCACACACCATCAGGCTTCCAAGCAGCTCTCAAGGAAACTCAGTTTTCACACTCTATGCTTAGTGCCCTTTGAGTTCATTATCTAGGAATGAACCTGGTAGAGCATCCCACACAAACGAATGCTCCACATGCGGGTTTTCACATGCCACCAACTCCACATTCACAGGCAACTTCAGCGCCACAGCCGTTTTCAGATAGCCCTCAATGCAAAGGCTCTAGACGCAAATATTGGTGTGAGAGCTAATTCAATCAAGGAAACACTGCATGTTGGTGAAGGGCATATTGAAGAAGGATCAGCCGAGTGGTTCTTGTGGGAGAACAACTCCATTTGGCTCACTAACTTCACACACCATCAGGCTTCCAAGCAGCTCTCAAGGAAACTCAGTTTTCACACTCCATGCTTAGTGCCCTTTGAGTGCATTATCTAGGAATGAACCTGGTAGAGCATCCCACACAAACGAATGCTCCACATGCGGGTTTCACATGCCACCAACTCCGCATTCACAGGCAACTTCAGCGCCACAGACGTTTTCAGATAGCCCTCAACGCAAAGGCTCTCAACGCAAATATTGGTGTGAGAGCTAATTCAATCAAGGAAACACTGCATGTTGGTGAAGGGCATATTGAAGAAGGATCAGCCGAGTGGTTCTTGTGGGAGAACAACTCCATTTGGCTCACTGACTTCACACACCATCAGGCTTCCAAGCAGCTCTCAAGGAAACTCAGTTTTCACACTCTATGCTTAGTGCCCTTTGAGTTCATTATCTACGAATGAACCTGGTAGAGCATCCCACACAAACGAATGCTCCACATGCGGGTTTCACATGCTACCAACTCCACATTCACAGGCAACTTCAGCGCCACAGCCGTTTTCAGATAGCCCTCAATGCAAAGGCTCTAGACGCAAATATTGGTGTGAGAGCTAATTCAATCAAGGAAACACTGCATGTTGGTGAAGGGCATATTGAAGAAGGATCAGCCGAGTGGTTCTTGTGGGAGAACAACTCCATTTGGCTCACTAACTTCACACACCATCAGGCTTCCAAGCAGCTCTCAAGGAAACTCATTTTTCACACTCCATGCTTAGTGCCCTTTGAGTGCATTATCTAGGAATGAACCTGGTAGAGCATCCCACACAAACGAATGCTCCACATGCGGGTTTCACATGCCACCAACTCCGCATTCACAGGCAACTTCAGCGCCAAAGCCGTTTTCAGATAGCCCTCAATGCAAAGGCTCTAGACGCAAATATTGGTGTGAGAGCTAATTCAATCAAGGAAACACTGCATGTTGGTGAAGGGCATATTGAAGAAGGATCAGCCGAGTGGTTCTTGTGGGAGAACAACTCCATTTGGCTCACTAACTTCACACACCATCAGGCTTCCAAGCAGCTCTCAAGGAAACTCAGTTTTCACACTCTATGCTTAGTGCCCTTTGAGTGCCTAGGACTAAAATGAAGCTTGGTGAGCATCCCACACAAACGAATGCTCCACATGTGGGTTTCACATGCCACCAACTCCGCATTCACAGGCAACTTCAGTGCCACAGCCGTTTTCAGATAGCCCTCAATGCAAAGGCTCTAGATGCAAATATTGGTGTGAGAGCTAATTCAATCAAGGAAACACTGCATGTTGGTGAAGTGCATATTGAAGAAGGATCAGCCGAGTGGTTCTTGTGGGAGAACAACTCCATTTGGCTCACTAACTTCACACACCATCAGGCTTCCAAGCAGCTCTCAAGGAAACTCAGTTTTCACACTCTATGCTTAGTGCCCTTTGAGTGCCTAGGACTGAAATGAAGCTTGGTGAGCATCCCACACAAACGAATGCTCTACATGCGGGTTTCACATGCCACCAACTCCACATTCACAGGCAACTTCAGCGCCACAGCCGTTTTCAGATAGTCCTCAATGCAAAGGCTCTCAACGCAAATATTGGTGTGAGAGCTAATTCAATCAAGGAAACACTGCATGTTGGTGAAGGGCATATTGAAGAAGGATCAGCCGAGTGGTTCTTGTGGGAGAACAACTCCATTTGGCTCACTAACTTCACACACCATCAGGTTTTCAAGCAGCTCTCAAGGAAACTCATTTTTCACACTCCATGCTTAGTGCCCTTTGAGTGCATTATCTAGGAATGAACCTGGTAGAGCATCCCACACAAACGAATGCTCCACATGTGGGTTTCACATGCCACCAACTCCGCATTCACAGGCAACTTCAGTGCCACAGCCGTTTTCAGATAGCCCTCAATGCAAAGGCTCTAGATGCAAATATTGGTGTGAGAGCTAATTCAATCAAGGAAACACTGCATGTTGGTGAAGTGCATATTGAAGAAGGATCAGCCGAGTGGTTCTTGTGGGAGAACAACTCCATTTGGCTCACTAACTTCACACACCATCAGGCTTCCAAGCAGCTCTCAAGGAAACTCAGTTTTCACACTCTATGCTTAGTGCCCTTTGAGTGCCTAGGACTGAAATGAAGCTTGGTGAGCATCCCACACAAACGAATGCTCTACATGCGGGTTTCACATGCCACCAACTCCACATTCACAGGCAACTTCAGCGCCACAGCCGTTTTCAGATAGTCCTCAATGCAAAGGCTCTCAACGCAAATATTGGTGTGAGAGCTAATTCAATCAAGGAAACACTGCATGTTGGTGAAGGGCATATTGAAGAAGGATCAGCCGAGTGGTTCTTGTGGGAGAACAACTCCATTTGGCTCACTAACTTCACACACCATCAGGTTTTCAAGCAGCTCTCAAGGAAACTCATTTTTCACACTCCATGCTTAGTGCCCTTTGAGTGCATTATCTACGAATGAACCTGGTAGAGCATCCCACACAAACGAATGCTCCACATGCGGGTTTCACATGCCACCAACTCCACATTCACAGGCAACTTCAGCGCCACAGCCGTTTTCAGATAGCCCTCAATGCAAAGGCTCTAGACGCAAATATTGGTGTGAGAGCTAATTCAATCAAGGAAACACTGCATGTTGGTGAAGGGCATATTGAAGAAGGATCAGCCGAGTGGTTCTTGTGGGAGAACAACTCCATTTGGCTCACTAACTTCACACACCATCAGGCTTCCAAGCAGCTCTCAAGGAAACTCAGTTTTCACACTCTATGCTTAGTGCCCTTTGAGTTCATTATCTAGGAATGAACCTGGTAGAGCATCCCACACAAACGAATGCTCCACATGCGGGTTTCACATGCCACCAACTCCACATTCACAGGCAACTTCAGCGCCACAGCCGTTTTCAGATAGCCCTCAATGCAAAGGCTCTAGACGCAAATATTGGTGTGAGAGCTAATTCAATCAAGGAAACACTGCATGTTGGTGAAGGGCATATTGAAGAAGGATCAGCCGAGTGGTTCTTGTGGGAGAACAACTCCATTTGGCTCACTAACTTCACACACCATCAGGCTTCCAAGCAGCTCTCAAGGAAACTCAGTTTTCACACTCCATGCTTAGTGCCCTTTGAGTGCATTATCTAGGAATGAACCTGGTAGAGCATCCCACACAAACGAATGCTCCACATGCGGGTTTCACATGCCACCAACTCCGCATTCACAGGCAACTTCAGCGCCACAGACGTTTTCAGATAGCCCTCAACGCAAAGGCTCTAGATGCAAATATTGGTGTGAGAGCTAATTCAATCAAGGAAACACTGCATGTTGGTGAAGGGCATATTGAAGAAGGATCAGCCGAGTGGTTCTTGTGGGAGAACAACTCCATTTGGCTCACTGACTTCACACACCATCAGGCTTCCAAGCAGCTCTCAAGGAAACTCAGTTTTCACACTCTATGCTTAGTGCCCTTTGAGTTCATTATCTACGAATGAACCTGGTAGAGCATCCCACACAAACGAATGCTCCACATGCGGGTTTCACATGCTACCAACTCCACATTCACAGGCAACTTCAGCGCCACAGCCGTTTTCAGATAGCCCTCAATGCAAAGGCTCTAGACGCAAATATTGGTGTGAGAGCTAATTCAATCAAGGAAACACTGCATGTTGGTGAAGGGCATATTGAAGAAGGATCAGCCGAGTGGTTCTTGTGGGAGAACAACTCCATTTGGCTCACTAACTTCACACACCATCAGGCTTCCAAGCAGCTCTCAAGGAAACTCAGTTTTCACACTCTATGCTTAGTGCCCTTTGAGTGCCTAGGACTGAAATGAAGCTTGGTGAGCATCCCACACAAACGAATGCTCACATGTGGGTTTCACATGCCACCAACTCCGCATTCACAGGCAACTTCAGTGCCACAGCCGTTTTCAGATAGCCCTCAATGCAAAGGCTCTAGATGCAAATATTGGTGTGAGAGCTAATTCAATCAAGGAAACACTGCATGTTGGTGAAGGTGCATATTGAAGAAGGATCAGCCGAGTGGTTCTTGTGGGAGAACAACTCCATTTGGCTCACTAACTTCACACACCATCAGGCTTCCAAGCAGCTCTCAAGGAAACTCAGTTTTCACACTCTATGCTAGTGCCCTTTGAGTGCCTAGGACTGAATGAAGCTTGGTGAGCATCCCACGACAAACGAATGCTCTACATTGCGGGTTTCACATGCCACCAATCCCACATTCACAGGCAACTTCAGCGCCACAGCCGTTTTCAGATAGTCCTCAATGCAAAGGCTCTCAACGCAAATATTGGTGAGAGAGCTAATTCAATCAAGGAAACACTGCATGTTGGTGAAGGGCATATTGAAGAAGGATCAGCAAGTGGTTCTTGTGGGAGAACAACTCCATTTGGCTCACTAACTTCACACACCATCAGGTTTTCAAGCAGCTCTCAAGGAAACTCATTTTTCACACTCCATGCTTAGTGCCCTTTGAGTGCATTATCTAGGAATGAACCTGGTAGAGCATCCCACACAAACGAATGCTCCACATGCGGGTTTCACATGCCACCAACTCCACATTCACAGGCAACTTCAGCGCCACAGCCGTTTTCAGATAGCCCTCAATGCAAAGGCTCTAGACGCAAATATTGGTGTGAGAGCTAATTCAATCAAGGAAACACTGCATGTTGGTGAAGGGCATATTGAAGAAGGATCAGCCGAGTGGTTCTTGTGGGAGAACAACTCCATTTGGCTCACTAACTTCACACACCATCAGGCTTCCAAGCAGCTCTCAAGGAAACTCAGTTTTCACACTCTATGCTTAGTGCCCTTTGAGTTCATTATCTAGGAATGAACCTGGTAGAGCATCCCACACAAACGAATGCTCCACATGCGGGTTTCACATGCCACCAACTCAACATTCACAGGCAACTTCAGCGCCACAGCCGTTTTCAGATAGCCCTCAATGCAAAGGCTCTAGACGCAAATATTGGTGTGAGAGCTAATTCAATCAAGGAAACACTGCATGTTGGTGAAGGGCATATTGAAGAAGGATCAGCCGAGTGGTTCTTGTGGGAGAACAACTCCATTTGGCTCACTAACTTCACACACCATCAGGCTTCCAAGCAGCTCTCAAGGAAACTCAGTTTTCACACTCCATGCTTAGTGCCCTTTGAGTGCATTATCTAGGAATGAACCTGGTAGAGCATCCCACACAAACGAATGCTCCACATGCGGGTTTCACATGCCACCAACTCCGCATTCACAGGCAACTTCAGCGCCACAGACGTTTTCAGATAGCCCTCAACGCAAAGGCTCTAGATGCAAATATTGGTGTGAGAGCTAATTCAATCAAGGAAACACTGCATGTTGGTGAAGGGCATATTGAAGAAGGATCAGCCGAGTGGTTCTTGTGGGAGAACAACTCCATTTGGCTCACTGACTTCACACACCATCAGGCTTCCAAGCAGCTCTCAAGGAAACTCAGTTTTCACACTCTATGCTTAGTGCCCTTTGAGTTCATTATCTACGAATGAACCTGGTAGAGCATCCCACACAAACGAATGCTCCACATGCGGGTTTCACATGCTACCAACTCCACATTCACAGGCAACTTCAGCGCCACAGCCGTTTTCAGATAGCCCTCAATGCAAAGGCTCTAGACGCAAATATTGGTGTGAGAGCTAATTCAATCAAGGAAACACTGCATGTTGGTGAAGGGCATATTGAAGAAGGATCAGCCGAGTGGTTCTTGTGGGAGAACAACTCCATTTGGCTCACTAACTTCACACACCATCAGGCTTCCAAGCAGCTCTCAAGGAAACTCAGTTTTCACACTCTATGCTTAGTGCCCTTTGAGTGCCTAGGACTGAAATGAAGCTTGGTGAGCATCCCACACAAACGAATGCTCCACATGTGGGTTTCACATGCCACCAACTCCGCATTCACAGGCAACTTCAGTGCCACAGCCGTTTTCAGATAGCCCTCAATGCAAAGGCTCTAGATGCAAATATTGGTGTGAGAGCTAATTCAATCAAGGAAACACTGCATGTTGGTGAAGTGCATATTGAAGAAGGATCAGCCGAGTGGTTCTTGTGGGAGAACAACTCCATTTGGCTCACTAACTTCACACACCATCAGGCTTCCAAGCAGCTCTCAAGGAAACTCAGTTTTCACACTCTATGCTTAGTGCCCTTTGAGTGCCTAGGACTGAAATGAAGCTTGGTGAGCATCCCACACAAACGAATGCTCTACATGCGGGTTTCACATGCCACCAACTCCACATTCACAGGCAACTTCAGCGCCACAGCCGTTTTCAGATAGTCCTCAATGCAAAGGCTCTCAACGCAAATATTGGTGTGAGAGCTAATTCAATCAAGGAAACACTGCATGTTGGTGAAGGGCATATTGAAGAAGGATCAGCCGAGTGGTTCTTGTGGGAGAACAACTCCATTTGGCTCACTAACTTCACACACCATCAGGTTTTCAAGCAGCTCTCAAGGAAACTCATTTTTCACACTCCATGCTTAGTGCCCTTTGAGTGCATTATCTAGGAATGAACCTGGTAGAGCATCCCACACAAACGAATGCTCCACATGCGGGTTTCACATGCCACCAACTCCACATTCACAGGCAACTTCAGCGCCACAGCCGTTTTCAGATAGCCCTCAATGCAAAGGCTCTAGACGCAAATATTGGTGTGAGAGCTAATTCAATCAAGGAAACACTGCATGTTGGTGAAGGGCATATTGAAGAAGGATCAGCCGAGTGGTTCTTGTGGGAGAACAACTCCATTTGGCTCACTAACTTCACACACCATCAGGCTTCCAAGCAGCTCTCAAGGAAACTCAGTTTTCACACTCTATGCTTAGTGCCCTTTGAGTTCATTATCTAGGAATGAACCTGGTAGAGCATCCCACACAAACGAATGCTCCACATGCGGGTTTCACATGCCACCAACTCAACATTCACAGGCAACTTCAGCGCCACAGCCGTTTTCAGATAGCCCTCAATGCAAAGGCTCTAGACGCAAATATTGGTGTGAGAGCTAATTCAATCAAGGAAACACTGCATGTTGGTGAAGGGCATATTGAAGAAGGATCAGCCGAGTGGTTCTTGTGGGAGAACAACTCCATTTGGCTCACTAACTTCACACACCATCAGGCTTCCAAGCAGCTCTCAAGGAAACTCAGTTTTCACACTCCATGCTTAGTGCCCTTTGAGTGCATTATCTAGGAATGAACCTGGTAGAGCATCCCACACAAACGAATGCTCCACATGCGGGTTTCACATGCCACCAACTCCGCATTCACAGGCAACTTCAGCGCCACAGACGTTTTCAGATAGCCCTCAACGCAAAGGCTCTAGATGCAAATATTGGTGTGAGAGCTAATTCAATCAAGGAAACACTGCATGTTGGTGAAGGGCATATTGAAGAAGGATCAGCCGAGTGGTTCTTGTGGGAGAACAACTCCATTTGGCTCACTGACTTCACACACCATCAGGCTTCCAAGCAGCTCTCAAGGAAACTCAGTTTTCACACTCTATGCTTAGTGCCCTTTGAGTTCATTATCTACGAATGAACCTGGTAGAGCATCCCACACAAACGAATGCTCCACATGCGGGTTTCACATGCTACCAACTCCACATTCACAGGCAACTTCAGCGCCACAGCCGTTTTCAGATAGCCCTCAATGCAAAGGCTCTAGACGCAAATATTGGTGTGAGAGCTAATTCAATCAAGGAAACACTGCATGTTGGTGAAGGGCATATTGAAGAAGGATCAGCCGAGTGGTTCTTGTGGGAGAACAACTCCATTTGGCTCACTAACTTCACACACCATCAGGCTTCCAAGCAGCTCTCAAGGAAACTCAATTTTCACACTCCATGCTTAGTGCCCTTTGAGTGCATTATCTAGGAATGAACCTGGTAGAGCATCCCACACAAAAGAATGCTCCACATGCGGGTTTCACATGCCACCAACTCCACATTCACAGGCAACTTCAGCGCCACAGCTGTTTTCAGATAGCCCTCAATGCAAAGGCTCTAGACGCAAATATTGGTGTGAGAGCTAATTCAATCAAGGAAACACTGCATGTTGGTGAAGGGCATATTGAAGAAGGATCAGCCGAGTGGTTCTTGTGGGAGAACAACTCCATTTGGCTCACTAACTTCACACACCATCAGGCTTTCAAGCAGCTCTCAAGGAAACTCAGTTTTCACACTCTATGCTTAGTGCCCTTTGAGTGCCTAGGACTGAAATGAAGCTTGGTGAGCATCCCACACAAACGAATGCTCCACATGCGGGTTTCACATGCCACCAACTCCACATTCACAGGCAACTTCAGCGCCACAGCCGTTTTCAGATAGCCCTCAATGCAAAGGCTCTAGACGCAAATATTGGTGTGAGAGCTAATTCAATCAAGGAAACATTGCATGTTGGTGAAGGGCATATTGAAGAAGGATCAGCCGAGTGGTTCTTGTGGGAGAACAACTCCATTTGGCTCACTGACTTCACACACCATCAGGCTTCCAAGCAGCTCTCAAGGAAACTCAGTTTTCACACTCCATGCTTAGTGCCCTTTGAGTTCATTATCTACGAATGAACCTGGTAGAGCATCCCACACAAACGAATGCTCCACATGCGGGTTTCACATGCCACCAACTCCGCATTCACAGGCAACTTCAGTGCCACAGCCGTTTTCAGATGGCCCTCAATGCAAAGGCTCTCAACGCAAATATTGGTGTGAGAGCTAATTCAATCAAGGAAACACTGCATGTTGGTGAAGGGCATATTGAAGAAGGATCAGCCGAGTGGTTCTTGTGGGAGAACAACTCCATTTGGCTCACTAACTTCACACACCATCAGGCTTCCAAGCAGCTCTCATGCAAACTCAGTTTTCACACTCTATGCTTAGTGCCCTTTGAGTTCATTATCTACGAATGAACCTGGTAGAGCATCCCACACAAACGAATGCTCCACATGCGGGTTTCACATGCTACCAACTCCACATTCACAGGCAACTTCAGCGCCACAGCCGTTTTCAGATAGCCCTCAATGCAAAGGCTCTAGACGCAAATATTGGTGTGAGAGCTAATTCAATCAAGGAAACACTGCATGTTGGTGAAGGGCATATTGAAGAAGGATCAGCCGAGTGGTTCTTGTGGGAGAACAACTCCATTTGGCTCACTAACTTCACACACCATCAGGCTTCCAAGCAGCTCTCAAGGAAACTCAATTTTCACACTCCATGCTTAGTGCCCTTTGAGTGCATTATCTAGGAATGAACCTGGTAGAGCATCCCACACAAAAGAATGCTCCACATGCGGGTTTCACATGCCACCAACTCCACATTCACAGGCAACTTCAGCGCCACAGCTGTTTTCAGATAGCCCTCAATGCAAAGGCTCTAGACGCAAATATTGGTGTGAGAGCTAATTCAATCAAGGAAACACTGCATGTTGGTGAAGGGCATATTGAAGAAGGATCAGCCGAGTGGTTCTTGTGGGAGAACAACTCCATTTGGCTCACTAACTTCACACACCATCAGGCTTTCAAGCAGCTCTCAAGGAAACTCAGTTTTCACACTCTATGCTTAGTGCCCTTTGAGTGCCTAGGACTGAAATGAAGCTTGGTGAGCATCCCACACAAACGAATGCTCCACATGCGGGTTTCACATGCCACCAACTCCACATTCACAGGCAACTTCAGCGCCACAGCCGTTTTCAGATAGCCCTCAATGCAAAGGCTCTAGACGCAAATATTTGTGTGAGAGCTAATTCAATCAAGGAAACATTGCATGTTGGTGAAGGGCATATTGAAGAAGGATCAGCCGAGTGGTTCTTGTGGGAGAACAACTCCATTTGGCTCACTGACTTCACACACCATCAGGCTTCCAAGCAGCTCTCAAGGAAACTCAGTTTTCACACTCCATGCTTAGTGCCCTTTGAGTTCATTATCTACGAATGAACCTGGTAGAGCATCCCACACAAACGAATGCTCCACATGCGGGTTTCACATGCCACCAACTCCGCATTCACAGGCAACTTCAGTGCCACAGCCGTTTTCAGATGGCCCTCAATGCAAAGGCTCTCAACGCAAATATTGGTGTGAGAGCTAATTCAATCAAGGAAACACTGCATGTTGGTGAAGGGCATATTGAAGAAGGATCAGCCGAGTGGTTCTTGTGGGAGAACAACTCCATTTGGCTCACTAACTTCACACACCATCAGGCTTCCAAGCAGCTCTCATGCAAACTCAGTTTTCACACTCTATGCTTAGTGCCCATTGAGTGCCTAGGACTGAAATGAAGCTTGGTGAGCATCCCACACAAACGAATGCTCCACATGCGGGTTTCACATGCCACCAACTCCACATTCACAGGCAACTTCAGCGCCACAGCCGTTTTCAGATAGTCCTCAATGCAAAGGCTCTAGACGCAAATATTGGTGTGAGAGCTAATTCAATCAAGGAAACACTGCATGTTGGTGAAGTGCATATTGAAGAAGGATCAGCCGAGTGGTTCTTGTGGGAGAACAACTCCATTTGGCTCACTAACTTCACACACCATCAGGCTTCCAAGCAGCTCTCAAGGAAACTCATTTTTCACACTCCATGCTTAGTGCCCTTTGAGTGCATTATCTAGGAATGAACCTGGTAGAGCATCCCACACAAACGAATGCTCCACATGCGGGTTTCACATGCCACCAACTCCGCATTCACAGGCAACTTCAGCGCCACAGCCGTTTTCAGATAGCCCTCAATGCAAAGGCTCTAGACGCAAATATTGGTGTGAGAGCTAATTCAATCAAGGAAACACTGCATGTTGGTGAAGGGCATATTGAAGAAGGATCAGCCGAGTGGTTCTTGTGGGAGAACAACTCCATTTGGCTCACTAACTTCACACACCATCAGGCTTCCAAGCAGCTCTCAAGGAAACTCAGTTTTCACACTCTATGCTTAGTGCCCTTTGAGTGCCTAGGACTGAAATGAAGCTTGGTGAGCATCCCACACAAACGAATGCTCCACATGTGGGTTTCACATGCCACCAACTCCGCATTCACAGGCAACTTCAGTGCCACAGCCGTTTTCAGATAGCCCTCAATGCAAAGGCTCTAGATGCAAATATTGGTGTGAGAGCTAATTCAATCAAGGAAACACTGCATGTTGGTGAAGTGCATATTGAAGAAGGATCAGCCGAGTGGTTCTTGTGGGAGAACAACTCCATTTGGCTCACTAACTTCACACACCATCAGGCTTCCAAGCAGCTCTCAAGGAAACTCAGTTTTCACACTCTATGCTTAGTGCCCTTTGAGTGCCTAGGACTGAAATGAAGCTTGGTGAGCATCCCACACAAACGAATGCTCTACATGCGGGTTTCACATGCCACCAACTCCACATTCACAGGCAACTTCAGCGCCACAGCCGTTTTCAGATAGTCCTCAATGCAAAGGCTCTCAACGCAAATATTGGTGTGAGAGCTAATTCAATCAAGGAAACACTGCATGTTGGTGAAGGGCATATTGAAGAAGGATCAGCCGAGTGGTTCTTGTGGGAGAACAACTCCATTTGGCTCACTAACTTCACACACCATCAGGTTTTCAAGCAGCTCTCAAGGAAACTCATTTTTCACACTCCATGCTTAGTGCCCTTTGAGTGCATTATCTAGGAATGAACCTGGTAGAGCATCCCACACAAACGAATGCTCCACATGCGGGTTTCACATGCCACCAACTCCACATTCACAGGCAACTTCAGCGCCACAGCCGTTTTCAGATAGCCCTCAATGCAAAGGCTCTCGACGCAAATATTGGTGTGAGAGCTAATTCAATCAAGGAAACACTGCATGTTGGTGAAGGGCATATTGAAGAAGGATCAGCCGAGTGGTTCTTGTGGGAGAACAACTCCATTTGGCTCACTAACTTCACACACCATCAGGCTTCCAAGCAGCTCTCAAGGAAACTCAGTTTTCACACTCTATGCTTAGTGCCCTTTGAGTGCCTAGGACTGAAATGAAGCTTGGTGAGCATCCCACACAAACGAATGCTCCACATGCGGGTTTCACATGCCACCAACTCCACATTCACAGGCAACTTCAGCGCCACAGCCGTTTTCAGATAGCCCTCAATGCAAAGGCTCTATATGCAAATATTGGTGTGAGAGCTAATTCAATCAAGGAAACACTGCATGTTGGTGAAGGGCATATTGAAGAAGGATCAGCCGAGTGGTTCTTGTGGGAGAACAACTCCATTTGGCTCACTAACTTCACACACCATCAGGCTTCCAAGCAGCTCTCATGCAAACTCAGTTTTCACACTCTATGCTTAGTGCCCATTGAGTGCCTAGGACTGAAATGAAGCTTGGTGAGCATCCCACACAAACGAATGCTCCACATGCGGGTTTCACATGCCACCAACTCCACATTCACAGGCAACTTCAGCGCCACAGCCGTTTTCAGATAGCCCTCAATGCAAAGGCTCTAGACGCAAATATTGGTGTGAGAGCTAATTCAATCAAGGAAACACTGCATGTTGGTGAAGTGCATATTGAAGAAGGATCAGCCGAGTGGTTCTTGTGGGAGAACAACTCCATTTGGCTCACTAACTTCACACACCATCAGGCTTCCAAGCAGCTCTCAAGGAAACTCATTTTTCACACTCCATGCTTAGTGCCCTTTGAGTGCATTATCTAGGAATGACCCTGGTAGAGCATCCCACACAAACGAATGCTCCACATGCGGGTTTCACATGCCACCAACTCCGCATTCACAGGCAACTTCAGCGCCAAAGCCGTTTTCAGATAGCCCTCAATGCAAAGGCTCTAGACGCAAATATTGGTGTGAGAGCTAATTCAATCAAGGAAACACTGCATGTTGGTGAAGGGCATATTGAAGAAGGATCAGCCGAGTGGTTCTTGTGGGAGAACAACTCCATTTGGCTCACTAACTTCACACACCATCAGGCTTCCAAGCAGCTCTCAAGGAAACTCAGTTTTCACACTCTATGCTTAGTGCCCTTTGAGTGCCTAGGACTGAAATGAAGCTTGGTGAGCATCCCACACAAACGAATGCTCCACATGTGGGTTTCACATGCCACCAACTCCGCATTCACAGGCAACTTCAGTGCCACAGCCGTTTTCAGATAGCCCTCAATGCAAAGGCTCTAGATGCAAATATTGGTGTGAGAGCTAATTCAATCAAGGAAACACTGCATGTTGGTGAAGTGCATATTGAAGAAGGATCAGCCGAGTGGTTCTTGTGGGAGAACAACTCCATTTGGCTCACTAACTTCACACACCATCAGGCTTCCAAGCAGCTCTCAAGGAAACTCAGTTTTCACACTCTATGCTTAGTGCCCTTTGAGTGCCTAGGACTGAAATGAAGCTTGGTGAGCATCCCACACAAACGAATGCTCTACATGCGGGTTTCACATGCCACCAACTCCACATTCACAGGCAACTTCAGCGCCACAGCCGTTTTCAGATAGTCCTCAATGCAAAGGCTCTCAACGCAAATATTGGTGTGAGAGCTAATTCAATCAAGGAAACACTGCATGTTGGTGAAGGGCATATTGAAGAAGGATCAGCCGAGTGGTTCTTGTGGGAGAACAACTCCATTTGGCTCACTAACTTCACACACCATCAGGTTTTCAAGCAGCTCTCAAGGAAACTCATTTTTCACACTCCATGCTTAGTGCCCTTTGAGTGCATTATCTAGGAATGAACCTGGTAGAGCATCCCACACAAACGAATGCTCCACATGCGGGTTTCACATGCCACCAACTCCACATTCACAGGCAACTTCAGCGCCACAGCCGTTTTCAGATAGCCCTCAATGCAAAGGCTCTAGACGCAAATATTGGTGTGAGAGCTAATTCAATCAAGGAAACACTGCATGTTGGTGAAGGGCATATTGAAGAAGGATCAGCCGAGTGGTTCTTGTGGGAGAACAACTCCATTTGGCTCACTAACTTCACACACCATCAGGCTTCCAAGCAGCTCTCAAGGAAACTCAGTTTTCACACTCTATGCTTAGTGCCCTTTGAGTTCATTATCTAGGAATGAACCTGGTAGAGCATCCCACACAAACGAATGCTCCACATGCGGGTTTCACATGCCACCAACTCAACATTCACAGGCAACTTCAGCGCCACAGCCGTTTTCAGATAGCCCTCAATGCAAAGGCTCTAGACGCAAATATTGGTGTGAGAGCTAATTCAATCAAGGAAACACTGCATGTTGGTGAAGGGCATATTGAAGAAGGATCAGCCGAGTGGTTCTTGTGGGAGAACAACTCCATTTGGCTCACTAACTTCACACACCATCAGGCTTCCAAGCAGCTCTCAAGGAAACTCAGTTTTCACACTCCATGCTTAGTGCCCTTTGAGTGCATTATCTAGGAATGAACCTGGTAGAGCATCCCACACAAACGAATGCTCCACATGCGGGTTTCACATGCCACCAACTCCGCATTCACAGGCAACTTCAGCGCCACAGACGTTTTCAGATAGCCCTCAACGCAAAGGCTCTAGATGCAAATATTGGTGTGAGAGCTAATTCAATCAAGGAAACACTGCATGTTGGTGAAGGGCATATTGAAGAAGGATCAGCCGAGTGGTTCTTGTGGGAGAACAACTCCATTTGGCTCACTGACTTCACACACCATCAGGCTTCCAAGCAGCTCTCAAGGAAACTCAGTTTTCACACTCTATGCTTAGTGCCCTTTGAGTTCATTATCTACGAATGAACCTGGTAGAGCATCCCACACAAACGAATGCTCCACATGCGGGTTTCACATGCTACCAACTCCACATTCACAGGCAACTTCAGCGCCACAGCCGTTTTCAGATAGCCCTCAATGCAAAGGCTCTAGACGCAAATATTGGTGTGAGAGCTAATTCAATCAAGGAAACACTGCATGTTGGTGAAGGGCATATTGAAGAAGGATCAGCCGAGTGGTTCTTGTGGGAGAACAACTCCATTTGGCTCACTAACTTCACACACCATCAGGCTTCCAAGCAGCTCTCAAGGAAACTCAGTTTTCACACTCTATGCTTAGTGCCCTTTGAGTTCATTATCTAGGAATGAACCTAGTAGAGCATCCCACACAAACGAATGCTCCACATGCGGGTTTCACATGCCACCAACTCCACATTCACAGGCAACTTCAGCGCCACAGCCGTTTTCAGATAGCCCTCAATGCAAAGGCTCTAGACGCAAATATTGGTGTGAGAGCTAATTCAATCAAGGAAACACTGCATGTTGGTGAAGGGCATATTGAAGAAGGATCAGCCGAGTGGTTCTTGTGGGAGAACAACTCCATTTGGCTCACTAACTTCACACAACATCAGGCTTCCAAGCAGCTCTCAAGGAAACTCAGTTTTCACACTCTATGCTTAGTGCCTTGTGAGTGCATTATCTAGAAAAGAACCTGGTAGAGCATCCCAAACAAACGAATGCTCCACATGCGGGTTTCACATGCCACCAACTCCACATTCACAGGCAACTTCAGCGCCACAGCCGTTTTCAGATAGCCCTCAATGCAAAGGCTCTAGACGCAAATATTGGTGTGAGAGCTAATTCAATCAAGGAAACACTGCATGTTGGTGAAGGGCATATTGAAGAAGGATCAGCCGAGTGGTTCTTGTGGGAGAACAACTCCATTTGGCTCACTGACTTCACACACCATCAGGCTTCCAAGCAGCTCTCAAGGAAACTCAGTTTTTACACTCTATGCTTAGTGCCCTTTGAGTGCCTAGGACTGAAATGAAGCTTGGTGAGCATCCCACACAAACGAATGCTCCACATGCGGGTTTCACATGCTACCAACTCCACATTCACAGGCAACTTCAGCGCCACAGCCGTTTTCAGATAGCCCTCAATGCAAAGGCTCTCAACGCAAATATTGGTGTGAGAGCTAATTCAATCAAGGAAACACTACATGTTGGTGAAGGGCATATTGAAGAAGGATCAGCCGAGTGGTTCTTGTGGGAGAACAACTCCATTTGGCTCACTGACTTCACACACCATCAGGCTTCCAAGCAGCTCTCAAGGAAACTCAGTTTTCACCCTCTATGCTTAGTGCCTTTTGTGTGCATTATCTAGGAAGAACCTGGTAGAGCATCCCACACAAACGAATGCTCCACATGCGGGTTTCACATGCCACCAACTCCACATTCACAGGCAACTTCAGCGCCACAGCCGTTTTCAGATAGCCCTCAATGCAAAGGCTCTAGACGCAAATATTGGTGTGAGAGCTAATTCAATCAAGGAAACACTGCATGTTGGTGAAGGGCATATTGAAGAAGGATCAGCCGAGTGGTTCTTGTGGGAGAACAACTCCATTGGGCTCACTAACTTCACACACCATCAGGCTTCCAAGCAGCTCTCAAGGAAACCCAGTTTTCACACTCTATGCTTAGTGCCCCTTGAGCGCATTACCTAGGAATGAACCTGGTAGAGCATCCCACACAAACGAATGCTCCACATGCGGGTTTCACATGCCACCAACTCCACATTCACAGGCAACTTCAGCGCCACAGCCGTTTTCAGATAGCCCTCAATGCAAAGGCTCTAGACGCAAATATTGGTGTGAGAGCTAATTCAATCAAGGAAACACTGCATGTTGGTGAAGGGCATATTGAAGAAGGATCAGCCGAGTGGTTCTTGTGGGAGAGCAACTCCATTTGGCTCACTAACTTCATACACCATCAGGCTTCCAAGCAGCTCTCTAGGAAATTCAGTTTTCACACTCTATGCTTAGTGCCCTTTGAGTGCCTAGGACTGAAATGAAGCTTGGTGAGCATCCCACACAAACGAATGCTCTACATTCGGGTTTCACATGACACCAACTCCACATTCACAGGCAACTTCAGCGCCACAGCCGTTTTCAGATAGCCCTCAATGCAAAGGCTCTAGACGCAAATATTGGTGTGAGAGCTTATTCAATCAAGGAAACACTGCATGTTGGTGAAGGGCATATTGAAGAAGGATCAGCCGAGTGGTTCTTGTGGGAGAACAACTCCATTTGGCTCACTGACTTCACACACCATCAGGCTTCCAAGCAGCTCTCAAGGAAACTCAGTTTTCACACTCTATTCTTAGTGCCCTTTGAGTTCATTATCTACGAATGAACCTGGTAGAGCATCCCACACAAACGAATGCTCTACATGCGGGTTTCACATGCCACCAACTCCACATTCACAGGCAACTTCAGCGCCACAGCCGTTTTCAGATAGCCCTCAATGCAAAGGCTCTAGACGCAAATATTGGTGTGAGAGCTAATTCAATCAAGGAAACACTGCATGTTGGTGAAGGGCATATTGAAGAAGGATCAGCCGAGTGGTTCTTGTGGGAGAACAACTCCATTTGGCTCACTCACTTCACACACCATCAGGCTTCCAAGCAGCTCTCAAGGAAACTCATTTTTCACACTCCATGCTTAGTGCCCTTTGAGTGCATTATCTAGGAATGAACCTGGTAGAGCATCCCACACAAACGAATGCTCCACATGCGGGTTTCACATGCCACCAACTCCGCATTCACAGGCAACTTCAGCGCCAAAGCCGTTTTCAGATAGCCCTCAATGCAAAGGCTCTAGACGCAAATATTGGTGTGAGAGCTAATTCAATCAAGGAAACACTGCATGTTGGTGAAGGGCATATTGAAGAAGGATCAGCCGAGTGGTTCTTGTGGGAGAACAACTCCATTTGGCTCACTAACTTCACACAACATCAGGCTTCCAAGCAGCTCTCAAGGAAACTCAGTTTTCACACTCTATGCTTAGTGCCTTGTGAGTGCATTATCTAGGAAAGAACCTGGTAGAGCATCCCAAACAAACGAATGCTCCACATGCGGGTTTCACATGCCACCAACTCCACATTCACAGGCAACTTCAGCGCCACAGCCGTTTTCAGATAGCCCTCAATGCAAAGGCTCTAGACGCAAATATTGGTGTGAGAGCTAATTCAATCAAGGAAACACTGCATGTTGGTGAAGGGCATATTGAAGAAGGATCAGCCGAGTGGTTCTTGTGGGAGAACAACTCCATTTGGCTCACTGACTTCACACACCATCAGGCTTCCAAGCAGCTCTCAAGGAAACTCAGTTTTTACACTCTATGCTTAGTGCCCTTTGAGTGCCTAGGACTGAAATGAAGCTTGGTGAGCATCCCACACAAACGAATGCTCCACATGCGGGTTTCACATGCCACCAACTCCACATTCACAGGCAACTTCAGCGCCACAGCCGTTTTCAGATAGCCCTCAATGCAAAGGCTCTCAACGCAAATATTGGTGTGAGAGCTAATTCAATCAAGGAAACACTACATGTTGGTGAAGGGCATATTGAAGAAGGATCAGCCGAGTGGTTCTTGTGGGAGAACAACTCCATTTGGCTCACTGACTTCACACACCATCAGGCTTCCAAGCAGCTCTCAAGGAAACTCAGTTTTCACCCTCTATGCTTAGTGCCTTTTGTGTGCATTATCTAGGAAGAACCTGGTAGAGCATCCCACACAAACGAATGCTCCACATGCGGGTTTCACATGCCACCAACTCCACATTCACAGGCAACTTCAGCGCCACAGCCGTTTTCAGATAGCCCTCAATGCAAAGGCTCTAGACGCAAATATTGGTGTGAGAGCTAATTCAATCAAGGAAACACTGCATGTTGGTGAAGGGCATATTGAAGAAGGATCAGCCGAGTGGTTCTTGTGGGAGAACAACTCCATTGGGCTCACTAACTTCACACACCATCAGGCTTCCAAGCAGCTCTCAAGGAAACCCAGTTTTCACACTCTATGCTTAGTGCCCCTTGAGCGCATTATCTAGGAATGAACCTGGTAGAGCATCCCACACAAACGAATGCTCCACATGCGGGTTTCACATGCCACCAACTCCACATTCACAGGCAACTTCAGCGCCACAGCCGTTTTCAGATAGCCCTCAATGCAAAGGCTCTAGACGCAAATATTGGTGTGAGAGCTAATTCAATCAAGGAAACACTGCATGTTGGTGAAGGGCATATTGAAGAAGGATCAGCCGAGTGGTTCTTGTGGGAGAGCAACTCCATTTGGCTCACTAACTTCATACACCATCAGGCTTCCAAGCAGCTCTCTAGGAAATTCAGTTTTCACACTCTATGCTTAGTGCCCTTTGAGTGCCTAGGACTGAAATGAAGCTTGGTGAGCATCCCACACAAACGAATGCTCCACATGCGGGTTTCACATGCCACCAACTCCACATTCACAGGCAACTTCAGCGCCACAGCCGTTTTCAGATAGCCCTCAATGCAAAGGCTCTAGACGCAAATATTGGTGTGAGAGCTTATTCAATCAAGGAAACACTGCATGTTGGTGAAGGGCATATTGAAGAAGGATCAGCCGAGTGGTTCTTGTGGGAGAACAACTCCATTTGGCTCACTAACTTCACACACCATCAGGCTTCCAAGCAGCTCTCAAGGAAACTCAGTTTTCACACTCTATTCTTAGTGCCCTTTGAGTTCATTATCTACGAATGAACCTGGTAGAGCATCCCACACAAACGAATGCTCCACATGCGGGTTTCACATGCCACCAACTCCACATTCACAGGCAACTTCAGCGCCACAGCCGTTTTCAGATAGCCCTCAATGCAAAGGCTCTAGACGCAAATATTGGTGTGAGAGCTAATTCAATCAAGGAAACACTGCATGTTGGTGAAGGGCATATTGAAGAAGGATCAGCCGAGTGGTTCTTGTGGGAGAACAACTCCATTTGGCTCACTAACTTCACACACCATCAGGCTTCCAAGCAGCTCTCAAGGAAACTCATTTTTCACACTCCATGCTTAGTGCCCTTTGAGTGCATTATCTAGGAATGAACCTGGTAGAGCATCCCACACAAACGAATGCTCCACATGCGGGTTTCACATGCCACCAACTCCGCATTCACAGGCAACTTCAGCGCCAAAGCCGTTTTCAGATAGCCCTCAATGCAAAGGCTCTAGACGCAAATATTGGTGTGAGAGCTAATTCAATCAAGGAAACACTGCATGTTGGTGAAGGGCATATTGAAGAAGGATCAGCCGAGTGGTTCTTGTGGGAGAACAACTCCATTTGGCTCACTAACTTCACACACCATCAGGCTTCCAAGCAGCTCTCAAGGAAACTCAGTTTTTACACTCTATGCTTAGTGCCCTTTGAGTGCCTAGGACTGAAATGAAGCTTGGTGAGCATCCCACACAAACGAATGCTCTACATGCGGGTTTCACATGCCACCAACTCCACATTCACAGGCAACTTCAGCGCCACAGCCGTTTTCAGATAGTCCTCAATGCAAAGGCTCTCAACGCAAATATTGGTGTGAGAGCTAATTCAATCAAGGAAACACTGCATGTTGGTGAAGGGCATATTGAAGAAGGATCAGCCGAGTGGTTCTTGTGGGAGAACAACTCCATTTGGCTCACTAACTTCACACACCATCAGGTTTTCAAGCAGCTCTCAAGGAAACTCATTTTTCACACTCCATGCTTAGTGCCCTTTGAGTGCATTATCTAGGAATGAACCTGGTAGAGCATCCCACACAAACGAATGCTCCACATGCGGGTTTCACATGCCACCAACTCCACATTCACAGGCAACTTCAGCGCCACAGCCGTTTTCAGATAGCCCTCAATGCAAAGGCTCTCGACGCAAATATTGGTGTGAGAGCTAATTCAATCAAGGAAACACTGCATGTTGGTGAAGGGCATATTGAAGAAGGATCAGCCGAGTTGTTCTTGTGGGAGAACAACTCCATTTGGCTCACTAACTTCACACACCATCAGGCTTCCAAGCAGCTCTTAAGGAAACTCAGTTTTCACACTCTATGCTTAGTGCCCTTTGAGTTCATTATCTAGGAATGAACCTGGTAGAGCATCCCACACAAACGAATGCTCCACATGCGGGTTTCACATGCCACCAACTCCGCATTCACAGGCAACTTCAGCGCCAAAGCCGTTTTCAGATAGCCCTCAACGCAAAGGCTCTAGATGCAAATATTGGTGTGAGAGCTAATTCAATCAAGGAAACACTGCATGTTGGTGAAGGGCATATTGAAGAAGGATCAGCCGAGTGGTTCTTGTGGGAGAACAACTCCATTTGGCTCACTGACTTCACACACCATCAGGCTTCCAAGCAGCTCTCAAGGAAACTCAGTTTTCACACTCTATGCTTAGTGCCCTTTGAGTTCATTATCTACGAATGAACCTGGTAGAGCATCCCACACAAACGAATGCTCCACATGCGGGTTTCACATGCTACCAACTCCACATTCACAGGCAACTTCAGCGCCACAGCCGTTTTCAGATAGCCCTCAATGCAAAGGCTCTAGACGCAAATATTGGTGTGAGAGCTAATTCAATCAAGGAAACACTGCATGTTGGTGAAGGGCATATTGAAGAAGGATCAGCCGAGTGGTTCTTGTGGGAGAACAACTCCATTGGGCTCACTAACTTCACACACCATCAGGCTTCCAAGCAGCTCTCAAGGAAACTCAGTTTTCACACTCTATGCTTAGTGCCCTTTGAGTTCATTATCTAGGAATGAACCTGGTAGAGCATCCCACACAAACGAATGCTCCACATGCGGGTTTCACATGCCACCAACTCCACATTCACAGGCAACTTCAGCGCCACAGCCGTTTTCAGATAGCCCTCAATGCAAAGGCTCTCAACGCAAATATTGGTGTGAGAGCTAATTCAATCAAGGAAACACTGCATGTTGGTGAAGGGCATATTGAAGAAGGATCAGCCGAGTGGTTCTTGTGGGAGAGCAACTCCATTTGGCTCACTCACTTCACACACCATCAGGCTTCCAAGCAGCTCTCAAGGAAACTCAGTTTTCACCCTCTATGCTTAGTGCCTTTTGAGTGCATTATCTAGGAATGAACCTGGTAGAGCATCCCACACAAACGAATGCTCCACATGCGGGTTTCACATGCCACCAACTCCACATTCACAGGCAACTTCAGCGCCACAGCCGTTTTCAGATAGCCCTCAATGCAAAGGCTCTAGACGCAAATATTGGTGTGAGAGCTAATTCAATCAAGGAAACACTGCATGTTGGTGAAGGGCATATTGAAGAAGGATCAGCCGAGTGGTTCTTGTGGGAGAACAACTCCATTGGGCTCACTAACTTCACACACCATCAGGCTTCCAAGCAGCTCTCAAGGAAACCCAGTTTTCACACTCCATGCTTAGTGCCCCTTGAGCGCATTATCTAGGAATGAACCTGGTAGAGCATCCCACACAAACGAATGCTCCACATGCGGGTTTCACATGCCACCAACTCCACATTCACAGGCAACTTCAGCGCCACAGCCGTTTTCAGATAGCCCTCAATGCAAAGGCTCTAGACGCAAATATTGGTGTGAGAGCTAATTCAATCAAGGAAACACTGCATGTTGGTGAAGGGCATATTGAAGAAGGATCAGCCGAGTGGTTCTTGTGGGAGAGCAACTCCATTTGGCTCACTAACTTCATACACCATCAGGCTTCCAAGCAGCTCTCTAGGAAACTCAGTTTTCACACTCTATGCTTAGTGCCCTTTGAGTGCCTAGGACTGAAATGAAGCTTGGTGAGCATCCCACACAAACGAATGCTCTACATTCGGGTTTCACATGCCACCAACTCCACATTCACAGGCAACTTCAGCGCCACAGCCGTTTTCAGATAGCCCTCAATGCAAAGGCTCTAGACGCAAATATTGGTGTGAGAGCTTATTCAATCAAGGAAACACTGCATGTTGGTGAAGGGCATATTGAAGAAGGATCAGCCGAGTGGTTCTTGTGGGAGAACAACTCCATTTGGCTCACTGACTTCACACACCATCAGGCTTCCAAGCAGCTCTCAAGGAAACTCAGTTTTCACACTCTATTCTTAGTGCCCTTTGAGTTCATTATCTACGAATGAACCTGGTAGAGCATCCCACACAAACGAATGCTCCACATGCGGGTTTCACATGCCACCAACTCCACATTCACAGGCAACTTCAGCGCCACAGCCGTTTTCAGATAGCCCTCAATGCAAAGGCTCTAGACGCACATATTGGTGTGAGAGCTAATTCAATCAAGGAAACACTGCATGTTGGTGAAGGGCATATTGAAGAAGGATCAGCCGAGTGGTTCTTGTGGGAGAACAACTCCATTTGGCTCACTAACTTCACACACCATCAGGCTTCCAAGCAGCTCTCAAGGAAACCCAGTTTTCACACTCTATGCTTAGTGCCCCTTGAGTGCATTATCTAGGAATGAACCTGGTAGAGCATCCCACACAAACGAATGCTCCACATGCGGGTTTCACATGCCACCAACTCCACATTCACAGGCAACTTCAGCGCCACAGCCGTTTTCAGATAGCCCTCAATGCAAAGGCTCTAGACGCAAATATTGGTGTGAGAGCTAATTCAATCAAGGAAACACTGCATGTTGGTGAAGGGCATATTGAAGAAGGATCAGCCGAGTGGTTCTTGTGGGAGAGCAACTCCATTTGGCTCACTAACTTCATACACCATCAGGCTTCCAAGCAGCTCTCTAGGAAACTCAGTTTTCACACTCTATGCTTAGTGCCCTTTGAGTGCCTAGGACTGAAATGAAGCTTGGTGAGCATCCCACACAAACGAATGCTCTACATGCGGGTTTCACATGCCACCAACTCCACATTCACAGGCAACTTCAGCGCCACAGCCGTTTTCAGATAGTCCTCAATGCAAAGGCTCTCAACGCAAATATTGGTGTGAGAGCTAATTCAATCAAGGAAACACTGCATGTTGGTGAAGGGCATATTGAAGAAGGATCAGCCGAGTGGTTCTTGTGGGAGAACAACTCCATTTGGCTCACTAACTTCACACACCATCAGGTTTTCAAGCAGCTCTCAAGGAAACTCATTTTTCACACTCCATGCTTAGTGCCCTTTGAGTGCATTATCTAGGAATGAACCTGGTAGAGCATCCCACACAAACGAATGCTCCACATGCGGGTTTCACATGCCACCAACTCCACATTCACAGGCAACTTCAGCGCCACAGCCGTTTTCAGATAGCCCTCAATGCAAAGGCTCTCGACGCAAATATTGGTGTGAGAGCTAATTCAATCAAGGAAACACTGCATGTTGGTGAAGGGCATATTGAAGAAGGATCAGCCGAGTGGTTCTTGTGGGAGAACAACTCCATTGGGCTCACTAACTTCACACACCATCAGGCTTCCAAGCAGCTCTCAAGGAAACTCAGTTTTCACACTCTATGCTTAGTGCCCTTTGAGTGCATTATCTACGAATGAACCTGGTAGAGCATCCCACACAAACGAATGCTCCACATGCGGGTTTCACATGCCACCAACTCCACATTCACAGGCAACTTCAGCGCCACAGCTGTTTTCAGACAGCTCTCAATGCAAAGGCTCTCGACGCAAATATTGGTGTGAGAGCTAATTCAATCAAGGAAACACTGCATGTTGGTGAAGGGCATATTGAAGAAGGATCAGCCGAGTGGTTCTTGTGGGAGAACAACTCCATTTGGCTCACTGACTTCACACACCATCAGGCTTCCAAGCAGCTCTCAAGGAAACTCAGTTTTCACACTCTATGCTTAGTGCCCTTTGAGTTCATTATCTAGGAATGAACCTGGTAGAGCATCCCACACAAACGAATGCTCCACATGCGGGTTTCACATGCCACCAACTCCACATTCACAGGCAACTTCAGCGCCACAGCCGTTTTCAGATAGCCCTCAATGCAAAGGCTCTCGACGCAAATATTGGTGTGAGAGCTAATTCAATCAAGGAAACACTGCATGTTGGTGAAGGGCATATTGAAGAAGGATCAGCCGAGTGGTTCTTGTGGGAGAACAACTCCATTTGGCTCACTAACTTCACACACCATCAGGCTTCCAAGCAGCTCTCAAGGAAACTCAGTTTTCACACTCTATGCTTAGTGCCCTTTGAGTTCATTATCTAGGAATGAACCTGGTAGAGCATCCCACACAAACGAATGCTCCACATGCGGGTTTCACATGCCACCAACTCCACATTCACAGGCAACTTCAGCGCCACAGCCGTTTTCAGATAGCCCTCAATGCAAAGGCTCCAGACGCAAATATTGGTGTGAGAGCTAATTCAATCAAGGAAACACTGCATGTTGGTGAAGGGCATATTGAAGAAGGATCAGCCGAGTGGTTCTTGTGGGAGAACAACTCCATTTGGCTCACTCACTTCACACACCATCAGGCTTCCAAGCAGCTCTCAAGGAAACTCAGTTTTCACACTCCATGCTTAGTGCCCTTTGAGTGCATTATCTAGGAATGATCCTGGTAGAGCATCCCACACAAACGAATGCTCCACATGCGGGTTTCACATGCCACCAACTCCGCATTCACAGGCAACTTCAGCGCCAAAGCCGTTTTCAGATAGCCCTCAACGCAAAGGCTCTAGATGCAAATATTGGTGTGAGAGCTAATTCAATCAAGGAAACACTGCATGTTGGTGAAGGGCATATTGAAGAAGGATCAGCCAAGTAGTTCTTGTGGGAGAACAACTCCATTTGGCTCACTAACTTCACACACCATCAGGCTTCCAAGCAGCTCTCTACCAAACTCAGTTTTCACACTCCATGCTTAGTGCCCCTTTGAGTGCATTATCTAGGAATGAACCTGGTAGAGCATCCCACACAAACGAATGCTCCACATGCGGGTTTCACATGCCACCAACTCCACATTCACAGGCAACTTCAGCGCCACAGCTGTTTTCAGACAGCCCTCAATGCAAAGGCTCTCGACGCAAATATTGGTGTGAGAGCTAATTCAATCAAGGAAACACTGCATGTTGGTGAAGGGCATATTGAAGAAGGATCAGCCGAGTGGTTCTTGTGGGAGAACAACTCCATTTGGCTCACTGACTTCACACACCATCAGGCTTCCAAGCAGCTCTCAAGGAAACTCAGTTTTCACACTCTATGCTTAGTGCCCTTTGAGTTCATTATCTAGGAATGAACCTGGTAGAGCATCCCACACAAACGAATGCTCCACATGCGGGTTTCACATGCCACCAACTCCACATTCACAGGCAACTTCAGCGCCACAGCCGTTTTCAGATAGCCCTCAATGCAAAGGCTCTAGACGCAAAGATTGGTGTGAGAGCTAATTCAATCAAGGAAACACTGCATGTTGGTGAAGGGTATATTGAAGAAGGATCAGCCGAGTGGTTCTTGTGGGAGAACAACTCCATTTGGCTCACTAACTTCACACACCATCAGGCTTCCAAGCAGCTCTCAAGGAAACTCAGTTTTCACACTCTATGCTTAGTGCCCTTTGAGTTCATTATCTAGGAATGAACCTGGTAGAGCATCCCACACAAACGAATGCTCCACATGCGGGTTTCACATGCCACCAACTCCACATTCACAGGCAACTTCAGCGCCACAGCCGTTTTCAGATAGCCCTCAATGCAAAGGCTCTAGACGCAAAGATTGGTGTGAGAGCTAATTCAATCAAGGAAACACTGCATGTTGGTGAAGGGTATATTGAAGAAGGATCAGCCGAGTGGTTCTTGTGGGAGAACAACTCCATTTGGCTCACTAACTTCACACACCATCAGGCTTCCAAGCAGCTCTCAAGGAAACTCAGTTTTCACACTCTATGCTTAGTGCCCTTTGAGTTCATTATCTAGGAATGAACCTGGTAGAGCATCCCACACAAACGAATGCTCCACATGCGGGTTTCACATGCCACCAACTCCACATTGACAGGCAACTTCAGCGCCAAAGCCGTTTTCAGATAGCCCTCAATGCAAAGGCTCTAGACGCAAATATTGGTGTGAGAGCTAATTCAATCAAGGAAACACTGCATGTTGGTGAAGGGCATATTGAAGAAGGATCAGCCGAGTGGTTCTTGTGGGAGAACAACTCCATTTGGCTCACTAACTTCACACACCATCAGGCTTCCAAGCAGCTCTCAAGGAAACTCAGTTTTCACACTCTATGCTTAGTGCCCTTTGAGTTCATTATCTAGGAATGAACCTGGTAGAGCATCCCACACAAACGAATGCTCCACATGCGGGTTTCACATGCCACCAACTCCACATTGACAGGCAACTTCAGCGCCAAAGCCGTTTTCAGATAGCCCTCAATGCAAAGGCTCTAGACGCAAATATTGGTGTGAGAGCTAATTCAATCAAGGAAACACTGCATGTTGGTGAAGGGCATATTGAAGAAGGATCAGCCGAGTGGTTCTTGTGGGAGAACAACTCCATTTGGCTCACTAACTTCACACACCATCAGGCTTCCAAGCAGCTCTCAAGGAAACTCAGTTTTCACACCCTATGCTTAGTGCCTTTTGAGTGCATTATCTAGGAAAGAACCTGGTAGAGCATCCCAAACAAACGAATGCTCCACATGCGGGTTTCACATGCCACCAACTCCACATTCACAGGCAACTTCAGCGCCACAGCCGTTTTCAGATAGCCCTCAATGCAAAGGCTCTAGACGCAAATATTGGTGTGAGAGCTAATTCAATCAAGGAAACACTGCATGTTGGTGAAGGGCATATTGAAGAAGGATCAGCCGAGTGGTTCTTGTGGGAGAACAACTCCATTTGGCTCACTGACTTCACACACCATCAGGCTTCCAAGCAGCTCTAAAGGAAACTCAGTTTTTACACTCTATGCTTAGTGCCCTTTGAGTGCCTAGGACTGAAATGAAGCTTGGTGAGCATCCCACACAAACGAATGCTCCACATGCGGGTTTCACATGCCACCAACTCCACATTCACAGGCAACTTCAGCGCCACAGCCGTTTTCAGATAGCCCTCAATGCAAAGGCTCTAGACGCAAATATTGGTGTGAGAGCTAATTCAATCAAGGAAACACTGCATGTTGGTGAAGGGCATATTGAAGAAGGATCAGCCGAGTGGTTCTTGTGGGAGAACAACTCCATTTGGCTCACTAACTTCACACACCATCAGGCTTCCAAGCAGCTCTCAAGGAAACCCAGTTTTCACACTCTATGCTTAGTGCCCCTTGAGCGCATTATCTAGGAATGAACCTGGTAGAGCATCCCACACAAACGAATGCTCCACATGCGGGTTTCACATGCCACCAACTCCACATTCACAGGCAACTTCAGCGCCACAGCCGTTTTCAGATAGCCCTCAATGCAAAGGATCTCAACGCAAATATTGGTGTGAGAGCTAATTCAATCCAGAAAACACTGCATGTTGGTGAAGGGCATATTGAAGAAGGATCAGCCGAGTGGTTCTTGTGGGAGAACAACTCCATTTGGCTCACTAACTTCACACACCATCAGGCTTCCAAGCAGCTCTCTAGGAAACTCAGTTTTCACACTCTATGCTTAATGCCCGTAGAGTGCCTAGGACTGAAATGAAGCTTGGTGAGCATCCCAAACAAACCAATGCTCCACATGCGGGTTTCATATGCCACCAACTCCACATTCACAGGCAACTTCAGCGCCAAAGCCGTTTTCAGATAGCCCTCAATTTCAATGCAAAGCTCTAGACGCAAATATTGGTGTGAGAGCTAATTCAATCAAGGAAACACTGCATGTTGGTGAAGGGCATATTGAAGAAGAATCAGTGGAGTGGTTCTTGCGGGAGAACAACTCCATTTGGCTCACTAACTTCACACACCATCAGGCTTCCAAGCAGCTCTCAAGCAAACTCAGTTTTCACACTCAATGCTTAACGCCCTTTGAGTGGATTATCTAGGAATGATCCTGGTAGAGCATCCCACACGGACCAATGGTCCACAAGCGGGTTTCACATGCCACCAACTCCACATTTACGACAACCTCAGCGCCAAAGCCGTTTTCAGATAGCCCTCAATGCAAAGGCTCTAGGCGCAAATATTGGTGTGAGAGCTAATTCAATCAAGGAAACACTGCATGTTGGTGAAGGGCATATTGAACAGGAATCGGCCGAGTGGTTCTTGTGGGAGAACAACTCCATTTGGCTCACTCACTTCACACACCATCAGGCTTCCAAGCAGCTCTAAAGGAAACTCAGTTTTTACACTCTATGCTTAGTGCCCTTTGAGTGCCTAGGACTGAAATGAAGCTTAGTGAGCATCCCACACAAATGAATGCTGCACATGCGGGTTTCACATGCCACCAACTCCACATTGACAGGCAACTTCAGCGCCACAGCCGTTTTCAGATAGCCCTCAATGCAAAGGCTCTAGACGCAAATATTGGTGTGAGAGCTAATTCAATCAAGGAAACACTGCATGTTGGTGAAGGGCATATTGAAGAAGGATCAGCCGAGTGGTTCTTGTGGGAGAACAACTCCATTTGGCTCACTAACTTCACACACCATCAGGCTTCCAAGCAGCTCTCAAGGAAACACAGTTTTCACACTCCATGCTTAATGCCCTTTGAGTGCATTATCTAGGAATGATCCTGATAGAGCATCCCACACAAACCAATGCTCCAAATGACGGTATCACATGCCACCAACTCCACATTCACAGGCAACTTCAGTGCCAAAGCCGTTTCAGATAGCCCTCAATTTCAATGTAAAGGCTCTAGACACAAATATTGGTGTGAGAGCTAAATCAATCAAGGAAACACTGCATGTTGGTGAAGGGCATATTGAAGAAGAATCTACCGGGTGCTTCTTGAGGGAGAACAACTCCATTTGGCTCACTAACTTCACACACCATCAGGCTTCCAAGCAGCTCTCAAGGAAACTCAGTTTTCACACTCTATGCTTAATTCCCCTAGAGTGCCTAGGACTGAAATGAAGCATGGTGAGCATCCCAAACAAACCAATGCTCCACATGCGGGTTTCATATGCCACCAACTCCACATTCACAGACAACTTCAGCGCTAAAGCCGTTTTCAGATAGCCCTCAATTTCAATGCAAAGGCTCTAGACGCAAATATTGGTGTGAGAGCTAATTCAATCAAAGAAACACTGCATGTTGGTGAAGGGCATATTGAAGAAGAATCTGCCGAGTGGTTCTTGAGGGAGAACAACTCGATTTGGCTCACTAACTTCACACACAATCAGGCTTCCTTGCTGCTCTCTAGCAAGGAAACTCAGTTTTTACACTCTATGCTTAGTACCCTTTGAGTGCCTAGGACTGAAATGAAGCTTGGTGAGCATCCCACACAAACGAATGCTCTACATGCGCGTTTCACATGGCACCAACTCCACATTCACAGGCAACTTCAGCGCCACAGCCGTTTTCAGATAGCCCTCAATGCAAAGGCTCTAGACGCAAATATTGGTGTGAGAGCTAATTCAATCAAGGAAACACTGCATGTTGGTGAAGGGCATATTGAAGAAGAATCTGTCGAGTGGTTCTTGAGGGAGAACAACTCCATTTGGCTCACTAACTTCACACACAATCAGGCTTCCTTGCTGCTCTCAAGCAAGCTCAGTTTTCACACTCTATGCTTAATGCTCTTTGAGTGATTTTCTCTGAATGTCCAAGTAAAGCATCCCATACAAACCAATGCTCCACATGCGGCTTTCACATGCCACCAACTCCACATTCACAGTCACCTTCTGTGCCACAGCCGTTTTCAGATAGCCCTCAATGCAAAGGCTCTAGACGCAAATATTGGTGTGAGAGCTAACTCAATCAAGGAAACACTGCATGTTGGTGAAAGGCATATTGAAGAAGAATCGGCCGAGTGGTTCTTGTGGGAGAACAACTCCATTTGGCTCACTAACTTCACACACATTCTGGCTTCCAAGCAGCTCTCAAGGAAACTCAGTTTTCACACTCAATGCTTAGTGCCCTTTTAGGGTCTAGGACTGAAATGAAGCTTGGTGAGCCTCCCATACAAACGAATGCTCCACATGAGGGTTTCATATGCCACCAACTCCACATGCGCACGCAAATTCACCGCCAAATCCATTTTCAGATAGCCCTCAATGCAAAGGCTCTAGACGCAAATATTGGTGTGAGAGCTAATTCAATCAAGGAAACACTGCATGTTGGTGAAGAGCATATTGAAGAAGAATCAGCGGAGTGGTTCTTGCGGGAGAACAACTCCATTTGGCTCACTCACTTCACACACCATCAGGCTTCCAAGCAGCTCTCAAGGAAACTCAGTTTTCACACTCTATGTTTAATGTCCATTGAGTGCATTATCTAGGAATGATCCTGGTAGAGCATCCCACACAAACGAATGCTCCACATGCGGGTTTCACATGCCACCAACTCCACATTCACAGGCAACTTCAGCGCCACAGCCGTTTTCAGATAGCCCTCAATGCAAAGGCTCTAGACGCAAATATTGGTGTGAGAGCTAATTCAATCAAGGAAACACTGCATGTTGGTGAAGGGCATATTGAAGAAAAATCAGTGGAGTGGTTCTTGTGGGAGAACAACTCCATTTGGCTCACTCACTTCACACACCATCAGGCTTCCAAGCAGCTCTCAAGGAAACGCAGTTTTCACACTCCATGCTTAATGCCCTTTGAGTGCATTATCTAGGAATGATCCTGAGAGAGCATCCCACACAAACCAATGCTCCACATGAGGGTTTCACATGCCACCAACTCCACATTCACAGGCAACTTCAGTGAAAAAGCCATTTCAGATAGCCCTCAATTTCAATGCAAAGGCTCTAGACACAAATATTGGTGTGAGAGCTAAATCAATCAAGGAAACACTGCATGTTGGTGAAGGGCATATTGAAGAAGAATCAGCGGAGTGGTTCTTGCGGGAGAACAACTCCATTTGGCTCACTAACTTCACACACCATCAGGCTTCCAAGCAGCTCTCAAGGAAACTCAGTTTTCACACTCTATGCTTAATGCCCTTAGAGTGCCTAGGACTGAAATGAAGCTTGGTGAGCATCCCACAAAAACGAATGCTCCACATGCGGGTTTCACATGCCACCAACTCCACATTCACAGGCAACTTCAGCGCCACAGCCGTTTTCAGATAGCCCTCAATGCAAAGGCTCTAGACGCAAATATTGGTGTGAGAGCTAATTCAATCAAGGAAACACTGCATGTTGGTGAAGGGCATATTGAAGAAGGATCAGCGGAGTGGTTCTTGTGGGAGAACAACTCCATTTGAATCACTAACTTCACACACCATCAGGCTTCCAAGCAGCTCTCATGCAAACTCAGTTTTCACACTCTATGCTTAGTGCCCTTTGAGTGCATTATCTAGGAATGAACCTGGTAGAGCATCCCACACAAACGAATGCTCCACATGCAGGTTTCACATGCCACCAACTCCACATTCACAGGCAACTTCAGCGCCACAGCTGTTTTCAGATAGCCCTCAATATAAAGGCTCTAGATGCAAATATTGGTGTGAGAGCTAATTCAATCAAGGAAACACTGCATGTTGGTGAAGGGCATATTGAAGAGGAATCGGCCGAGTGGTTCTTGTGGGAGAACAACTCCACTTGGCTCACTAACTTCACACATCATCAGGTTTCCAAGCAGCTCTCAAGGAAACTCAGTTTTCACACTCTATGCTTAGTGCCTTTTGAGTGCCTAGGACTGAAATGAAGCATGGTGAGCATCCCACAAAAACGAATGCTCCACATGCGGGTCTCACATGCCACCAACTCCACATTGACAGGCAACTTCAGCGCCACAGCCGTTTTCAGATAGCCCTCAATGCAAAGGCTCTAGACGTAAATATTGGTGTGAGAGCTAATTCAATCAAGGAAACACTGCATGTTGGTGAAGGGCATATTGAAGAAGGATCAGCCGAGTGGTTCTTGTGGGAGAACAACTCCATTTGGCTCACTAACTTCACACACCATCAGGCTTCCAAGCAGCTCTCAAGGAAACTCAGTTTTCACGCTCTATGCTTAATGCTCATTGAGTGCATTATCTAGGAATGATCCTGGTAAGCATCCCACACAAACGAATGCTCCACATGTAGGTTACAAATGCGACAAACTCCACTTTTACGACAACTTCTGCGCCATAGCCGTTTTCAGATAGCCCTCAATGCAAAGGCTCTAGATGCAAATATTTTTGTGAGAGCTAATTCAATCAAGGAAACACTGCATGTTGGTGAAGGGCATATTGAAGAAGAATCTGCCGAGTGGTTCTTGAGGGAGAACAACTCCATTTGGCTCACTAACTTCACACACCATCAGGCTTCCAAGCAGCTCTCAAGGAAACTCAGTTTTCACACTCTATGCTTAATGCCCTTTGAGTGCATTTTCTCGGAATGTCCCGGTAGAGCATCCCACACAAACAAATGCTCCACATGTGGGTTTCACATGCCACCAACTCCACATTCACGACAACTTCAGCGCCACAGCCGTTTTCAGATAGCCCTCAATTTCAATGCTAGGGCTCTAGACGCAAATATTGGTGTGGGAGATAATTCAATCAAGAAAACACTGCATGTTGGTGAAGGGCACATTGAAGAAGAATCGGCCGAGTGGTTCTTGTGGGAGAACAACTCCATTTGGCTCACTCACTTCACACACCATCTGGCTTCCAAGCAGCTCTCAAGGAAACTCAGTTTTCACACTCAATGCTTAATGCCCTTTTAGGGTCTAGGACTGAAATGAAGCTTGGTGAGCCTCCCATACAAACGAATGCTGCACATGCGGGTTTCATATGCCACCAACTCTACATGCACACGCAAATTCAGCGCCAAAGCCGTTTTCAGATAGCCCTCAATGCAAAGGCTCTAGACGCAAATATTGGTGTGAGAGCTAATTCAATCAAGGAAACACTGCATGTTGGTGAAGAGCATATTGAAGAAAAATCAGCGGAGTGGTTCTTGTGGGAGAACAACTCCATTTGGCTCACTCACTTCACACACCATCAGGCTTCCAAGCAGCTCTCAAGGAAACTCAGTTTTCACACTCTATGCTTAATGCTCTTTGAGTGTATTTTCTCTGAATGTCCCGGTAGAACATCCCACACAAACCAATGCTCCACATGCGGGTTTCACATGCCACCAACTCCACATTCACAGGCAACTTCTACGCCAAAGACGTTTTCAGATAGCCCTCAATGCAAAGGCTCTAGACTCAAATATTGGTGTGAGAGCTAACTCAATCAAGGAAACACTGCATGTTGGTGAAGGGCATATTGAAGAAGAATCAGCCGAGTGGTTCTTGAGGAAGAACAACTCCATTTGGATAACTAATTTCACACACCATCAGGCCTCCAAGCAGCTCTCAAGGAAACTCAGTTTTCACACTCTATGCTTAATGCCTTTTGAGTGCATTTTCTCGGAATGTCCCGGTAGAGCATACCACACAAACAAATGCTCCACATGCGGGTTTCACATGCCACCAACTCCACATTCACAGACAACTTCAGTGCCAAAGCCATTTTCAAATAGCCCTCAAGGCAAAGGCTCTAGACGCAAATATTGGTGTGAGAGCTAATTCAATCAAGAAAACACTGCATGTTGGTGAAGGGCATATTGAAGAAGAATCAGCCGGGTGCTTCTTGAGGGAGAACAACTCCATTTGGCTCACTCACTTCACATACCATCAGGCTTCCAAGCAGCTCTCAAGGAAACTCAGTTTTCACATCAATGCTGAATGCCCTTTTAGGGTCTAGGAATGAAATGAAGCTTGGTGAGCAGCCCATACAAACCAATGCACCACATGCAGGTTTCATATGCCACCAACTCCACATTCACAGGCAACTTCAGTGCCACAGCCGTTTTCAGATAGCCCTCAATGCAAAGGCTCTAGACGCAAATATTTTTGTTGGAGCTATCTCAATCAGGGAAACACTGCATGTTGGTGAAGGGCATATTGAAGAAGAATCAGCCGAGTGCTTTTTGAGGGAGAACAACTCCATTTGTCTCACTAACGTCACACACCATCAGGCTTCCAAGCAGATCTCAAGGAATCTCTGTTTCCACACTCTATGCTTAATGCCCTTTGAGTGCATTATGTAGGAATGATCCTGGTAGAGCATCCCACATGAACCAATGCTCCACATGCTGGTTCACATGCCACCAACTCCACATTTACGACAACTTCAGCGCCAAAGCCGTTTTCAGTTAGTCCTCAATGCAAAGGCTCTAGACGCAAATATTGGTGTGAGAGCTAATTCAATCAAGGAAACACTGCATGTTGGTGAAGGGCATATTGAAGAAGAATCAGCCGAGTGGTTCTTGCGGCAGAACAACTCCATTTGGCTCACTAACTTCACACACCATCAGGCTTCCAAGCAGCTCTCAAGGAAACTCAGTTTTCACACTCTATGCTTAAAACCCATTGAGTGCATTATCTAGGAATGATCCTGGTAGAGCATCCCACACATACGATTGCTCCACATGCAGGTTTCACATGCCACCAACTCCAAATTACGAAATCTTCAGCGCCAAATCCATTTTCAGATATCCCTCAATGCAAAGGCTCTAGACGCAAATATTTGTGTGAGAGCTAATTCAATCAAGGAAACACTGCATGTTGGTGAAGAGCAAATTGAAGAAGAATCAGCCGAGTGGTTCTTGAGGGAGAACAACTCCATTTGGCTCACTAACTTCACACACCATCAGGCTTCCAAGCAGCTCCCAAGGAAACTGAGTTTTCACACTCTATGCTTAATGCCCTTTGAGTGCCTAGGACTGAAACGAAGCTTGGTGAGAATCCCACACAAACCAATGCTCCACATGCGGGTCTCACATGCCACCAACTCCACATTTACGACAACTTCAGCGCCAAAGCCGTTTTCAGTTAGTCCTCAATGCAAAGGCTCTAAACGCAAATATTGGTGTGAGAGCTAATTCAATCAAGGAAACACTGCATGTTGGTGAAGGGCATATTGAAGAAGGATCAGCTGAGTGGTTCTTGTGGGAGAACAACTCCATTTGGCTCACTCACTTCAGACACCATCAGGCTTCCAAGCCGCTCTCAAGGAAACTCAGTTTTCACACTCTATGCTTAATGCCCCTTGAGTGCACTATGTAGGAATGAACCATTTAGTGCATCCCACACAAACCAATGCTCCACATGCGGGTTTCACTTGCCCCCAATTGCGCATTCTCAGACAACTTCAGCGCAAAAACCGTTTTCAGATAGCCCTCAATGCAAAGGATGTAGGCGCAAATATTTGTGTGAGAGCTAACTCAATCAAGGAAACACTGCATGTTGGTGAAGGGCATATTGAAGAAGAATCAGCCGAGTGGTTTTTGTGGGGAGAACAACTCCATTTGGCTTACGAATTTCACACACCATCAGGCTTCCAAGCAGCTCTCAAGGAAACGCAGTTTTCACACTCCATGCTTAGTGCCCTTTGAGTGCATTATCTAGGAATGATCCTGATAGAGCATACCACACAAACGAATGCTCCACATGCGGGTTTCACATGCCACCAACTCCACATTCACAGACAACTTCAGCACCCAGCCGTTTTCAGATAGAACACAGAACAAAGGCTCTAGACTCAAATATTGCTGTGAGAGCTAATTCAATCAAGGAAACACTGCATGTTGGTGAAGGGAATATTGAAGAAGAATTTGTCGAGTGATTCTTGTGGGAGAACAACTCCATTTGGCTCACTAACTTCACACACCATCAGGCTTCCAAGCAGCTCTCAAGGAAACTCACTTTTCACGCTCTATGCTTGTCGCTGTTAGCTCACCAGGTATAGGAGGCATTGCGAATGTCTGAGTGAAAAGCACTGACACAAGGAGACCCTGATGGTGTTGAAAGTGCTTGGAGCTGTCTCCATAAGCCATCTCCCTGAGCTGTCTCTGAGCCATCTCTCCACAATCCTCTTTATTACCATAATATCTCCTCTGTCCCTGGAGCCCATCCGCACGACAATAGGACGCCAATGAGTCTGCAAAGGCTAGGTGCTACTGTTGTAGTCCTGGTTTGAGTGCTCAGCCTAAGGAATGTAAATCAGCTCCTCAGCCCACAACATACTCCCCCCTTCTGTATTAAAGCAGACTTGAATACGCTTGTCTTAGGTTGTGCATTCTCAGGTTATCAGCCTTCCCCGTCATCGGGAACCTCCAAAGCATGACGGAGGCCCTGTCCTAGGTTGGTCAGTTCCCGGTCCATCTAATCCGTCACTGGCTGCCATTCAATGCCTTGTCTGCTGCAGCTGCTCAAACTATACTTTTGGAAGCTGGCAACCCTGTTCCAAGACTAGGAGTGAATATCACCTCAGTAGCAATGAGCAAACGCGAGTTCCCGGGCTTGGGAAAACAAAGCACTTCACAGGTGAAACATACAGAAAAGGCACAATGGGAGGCAAGAGGCCATGATCTTAGGAGTAACGTAGCTCATAACAATGAGCAGACAGCAGTTCCCAGGCTAGGGAAAACATTTTGCACTTGCACAGATGATAAAACAGGAATGCATACAATACAACAGAAAGGCATACGATGGGTTACAGGAGGCCAAATCTAACAGCATCTGCTATTTCTTTTCCAACAAATCAACCCGCAGTCCAGCATAAGCATGCCCACCTGCTCATGTTCATCAGTCCTGTTGTTTCATAACTCTGGCAGTCTGTGATGCAACCTTGTTCACAGTCACCACGGCAGGTGGCGGTGGCTGCTGTTGATGTACTGGCTATGATGGTCGCCGTTATGCTAAAGTCTCTTTTATTCTTATCAGGCCAACATAGGCCTCTCCATCAGTCCCAACAGGCACAGGCGGGATTCAGGGCAGCTGCAGGATAACAGCGGAATCACAATTACCATTCCAGCATGCTGTCAGGGTGCACTGGAACTTGGTGTCATTGTTTCAGAGGCATCTCCTGTAATTAAGAGAGAAGCATAGGGATAACACAAGCAAACACAAGCTTTAAATTCAATGAGCTAAGGTTCACTCAGAAGAGCGAGTCCTCAGGTTCAGAGGAAAGAAGGAACTAATCCTCTGCCATAGTGTCGGGAGGAAAAATAAGAGAGAAAAGCCTGTATTCATGGTGGGAAGAGCATTTTTTAAAGTTTCCTCTCAAATCTGTTTCTCCAAAAACAAAGAAAAATTGCTGGTATCCAAGGTGCTTGGCCTTGGGACAAAAGGCCAGAAAGGTGTCACTGGCCCACTTCCTAGTGTAAGGCTCCCCCAACAGGGAAAAACCTTACCAATTGTCTCGAGGGAGTGAGTTTCCCCAATGACCACCGAAGACGAGACTTGATGCAAAAGCAAGAGGTTTTATTTGATTACCAGCGCGCTGGGGCCGAGGCCAGTTCCTCACTCAGGAGGTAGGCATCGACCCCGAATCATTAGACAGAGGGGTTTTTAAAAGGCTAAGCTAAGGCTAAAATCATGAAACCATAAGCAGGAAGGGTGAACCATTAACATGAGCAGGGAGTGGGAATCATTAACATAAGCAGGGAGGGGGCCGTGCCATTAGGGGCGGAGGCTAGTTGCAGGTGCCCCTTATCTCTTAGGCTCCCAGGCTCTATCATGAAATGTTTCACTGCCCTTCACTGTCCTTTTACCGCAAGCAGAATACAGAAAGTAAAAAGCAAATTAAATTCTTCTGTCATTTCAATCCTAAATGTCCCTTTTCACTAGGTCCCTTACAAATGATAAAGAGGCCAGTCTGAAGCCCTCCTCCTTGGCAATGCCTGGAGACAGAAATGGGCTGAGGCTTCAGGTGGGGAATAGAAATGCAAATGTCACCCTTGTCTGTTGGGGAAGTAAGTACCTGTTAAGATATGCATTTGTCCTGGGAGAGACATGCTCAGGTGAATCCAAGACAAGGTGGGGAAAATATAAACAAAACAAAAGGAGTTCCAAATCAAAGCACGGATGGGTATTAGGAAGGCTCAATACTTCCTCCTCCATCCCACATGCCTCTCAGAGAACAAAGTCCAAAGCCACCGATAAACTTCGGCTTTGCCATCAGTCAGGGAACACGCTGCAGAACAGTGACAAAATACTGATATACTTATGTTAAATATAAAGGCCTAATATAATTGCTTGTCCCGTCGATCTTCCGACTCAAATGCCATCATCTTGGCCATTATCTGAGCTCTCATAAGACTCTGCAGCAGAAGCTTACCGGACAAGCCTCTCAGGAATCCACCTCGGACCATTTTCATTTTCTGGGAAAACACAAACTGATCCTCGCCCCCAAATGAGGCCAGGATCTGGGCCTAGCCACTTACCAGTCAAGGGGTCCTTCCACATACCATAGCCTTTCTGCTTCTGAGACGGATTCCAATGACGATCTGCAGCAGACTGTCCTTCAGCATCCAATGTTAGAAAATTTAAAATAAATAATACAAGATTCAAACGATCTCGGGGAGTGCTATAATCCCCCTTTTTGGTTTTAATAAGATAATCCTTAATAGTACGGTTGGCACGTTCCACAATACCTTGTTCTTGAGGATTATGAGGAATACCTGTAATTAGTTGTATATGGTGGGAGGCAGCAAAATCACGAAACTTGCTGCTAGTATAGCAAGGACCATTATCAGTTTTGATAACTTTAGGAGCTCCCGAGATGGAAAAACATGCATAGCAATGGGCTAGAGTATGTCTGACTTGTTCTCCTGTCTGAGGAGTAGCTAAAATAAATCCAGAACAAGTATCGATAGTGACATGCACATGCTTTAGTGTCCCAAACTCTGGGATATGTGTCACGTCCATTTGCCAGATATCATTGGGCAACAGTCCTCGGGGATTTACACCATAATGAGGAACAGGTAAAACTTGAGGGCACACTGAGCATTGCTTCACGATGGTTCTGGCTTGTTCCTTAGTCAGACTAAAGCGCAAACGAAGCGTGTTAGAATTCAAGTGAAATCTAGCATGTGCCTTTTGAGCTTCTTCAAGAGCTGAGGCCACCAATTTGGTGGCTGGATCTGCAGCCGCATTTCCTGATGTCAAGGGCCTAGGTAAACCTGTATGGGCTCGAATATGAGTCACAAAGAACTTATCTTTGTGGGCCCAAATACAGGCCTGAATTTTAGCAAATAAAGATGCTGCTGTAGAGTGGGAAGAAATTTGGCCTGCAGTCTCCAGCACAGGAAGGGAATGGGCAACATATCTACTATCAGAATACAAATTAAAGGGCTGCATGGAAAATGTTTGAAAGACGGCAAGAACGGCCACCAATTCTACAACCTGTGCAGAGACAAAAGACGTGGGTATGGTGGTAACCTGGCCATCTACTACAAAAGCTGCCTGACCGTTTGATGACCCATCAGTGAAAACAGTTAAAGCTTCTGGCAATGGTTGAAGAGAGGTTACAAGTGGAAAAACAACAGGATGCAAAATAAAAAACTGTACAATGGGGTCCTTGGGATAGTGGTTGTCAAAATTAACATTTAAAGTGCTCAAAAGTATAGACCAGGTCTATTCCATATTCTGCAACCACAAAAGCTGCTTCTGAGTGTATGGAACGATAATGGTATCGGGAACCTTTCCAAAATGTCTTAGGCTGCTTTTAGTGGCCTTTTGTATCAACTCTGCTATGGCCAAATAGTAAGGCACAATTGTCTTAGCAGGAGACACGTGCAAATGTTCCCACAAAATGGGTCCCTGCTGATAAAATACTCCTGTAGGTGTATATGAGGATGCTATAACAATAAATAAAAGTGGGGTACTGTAATCAATCCTGGTCAAATGGGATTGTTCAATAGCTATCTCAACCTTGCGTAGGGCCTGACGTCCCTCCATAGTCAGCACCCTAGGGGATGTTGGAGAGGAGTCACCTTTTAAGATATCAAACAAAGGTTTCAAATCTGCATTAGTAAGTTTCAAACTGGGTCTCCTCCAATTTATATCCCATAACAATTTCTGAAAATCATTAAGAGTTCGCAACTTTTCTGTGGCTACGGAAATTTTGGGGGATTTAATACAATTCTGAAAAAGTTGAAATCCCAAATAATTAAATGGAGAAACAAGTTGTATTTTATCTGGGGCTATAGCTAATCCTGCTTTTTCTAACTCTTGCTGTAACTTACACAAACAGGATTGCAACACCTGAGTAGATAGAGCTGCCAGCAAAATATCATCCATATAATGAACGATCATAACAGAGGGAAAACTGGCGCGCACTGGTTTTAAGGCGGCAGTCACATAAATCTGACACATAGTAGGACTATTAGCCATTCCTTGGGGTAAAAATTTCCATTGGTACCGTTCAAATGGTTCCTGCAAATTAACAGAAGGCACACTGAACGCAAAATGAGGCGAATCTTCTGGATGAAGAGGAATGGAAAAAAAAAAAAAACAATCCTTTAAATCAATCACAACAATATTAAAGTCTTTTGGAATGGCAGAAGGCAGCGGTAATCCTGGATGCTGTGATCCCATTATCTCCATGGTAGCATTCACTGCTCTGAGATCCTGTAAAAGTCTCCACTTCCCTGATTTCTTTTTAATCATGAAAATAGGTGTATTCCATGGTGAAGTGGAAGGGACAATATGTCCAGCAGCCAGCTGTTCTTGAACTATTTCCTTAACGGCGGCTATTTTTTCTGTAGCAAGGGGCCATTGGTCAATGCAAATGGGTTGAGAACTTTTCCATATTATTTTCTGTGGAGTAACCTCAGCCGCCATCACAATGGCCCCTAGGGAAAATGCCCTAGCCCTTTCTTTATCCTTCTTATGTTCCACGGAGATTGGTTGAGTAATTCCTTGCAGCTTTCTTCCTATACCTTTTCCAGGAATGTAGCCGTACCTCTCCATCTGCTGCATAGCTAATTCCTGACCAGATATTAATACTGCACCCATTTGTTGCAAAACATCTCTCCCCCACAAATTAACTGGCAGACCTGGTACTACTAGGGGGTAACATGGCCACCATTTCCTTCCTTATCCCTCCAAGCTAGAGGCCTGGAGCTAGCAAGGGGGCTTTGGGTAATCCCCAATCCTTGTAAAGTGGTCATGGTGGGTGTAACAGGCCAACCTGGGGGCCAATATTTCTGTGAAATAAGAGTGGTGTCGGCACCAGTGTCTAGAAGCCCAGTAAATTTCTTTCCTTCTATACTACACTCCAAAGTAGGGCGGCCTGCCATATCAGCGACCCAATAAACAGAGGCTTCACCACTGGAACGAAACCCTGCTTTCTTCTGTCCAAGCCTGCAAGCATTATCTGATTTCACTGTGGGGAGCAGCACTAACTGTGCTATTTGTGTCCCCTGGGGCAAAACTGCAACTCCAGCATGAACACTGGCTAAAACTTTAATTTCCCCTGTATAGTCTGCATCAATCACTCCTGGGGTAATATGAACTCCTTTCAAGGCCGTGCTGCTACATCCCAGCAGAAGCCCTACAGTGTCAGGGGGTAGTGGCCCATAAATTCCTGTAGGAATAGCCTGTACCCCCATTTGGGGTGTCAATACGACGTAGGAGGTGATATGGAGGTCCCATCCTCCGCTGCCTGGGCTCCCTCGGGCAAGGTCATGAATGGCCTTTGTCCCTGAGGAACAAACTGAATCGCTGCCCCGTACATTGGTGCTTGCGGGGACTAGGGCTGGCCCCTGCTTCCGTTTCCCGGCACAGATGGCTGCCTGGAGATGTCTATCTTGGACCTGCATTCATTTGCCCAATGTTTCCCACGTTGGCACCGAGGGCAAACTCCTGAGGACTGCCTGTCCATATTAGCAGCCTGTGCACAACCTTGGAGTGGGCAGTTCCGGCGGATATGCCCTAGCCGGCCACATTTAAAACATCCTTGTTTTGGGCTAGCTCCCAAGCCCACGGTTGTGCCACCACGCAATGCCTCTGCAATGACTGCACCCATTATCTGTCCTTTCCCAATGTCCTTACAAAGTTTAAGATACGTGCTAAGGGACTTATGCTTCAAAGGTCTAATTGCTTCCTGGCACCATTTGTTGGCATTTTCATATGCTAATTGCTTTACAAAAGGCATGGCTTGATCTGCATCACCAAATACCCTATCCGCAGTCACCTGAAGGTGATCTACAAATGCCTGGTAAGGTTCATCCAGGCCTTGAGCAATTTTAGAGAGATGTAAATGTAGCGAGCCCTTTGGTGATAAAGACTTCCAGGCCCTCACTGCAGCAGCAGCGGTCTGTGCATAAACTCCTGGGTCATAATTAATCTGATCCTGTACATTAGCAAAATTCCCCTCTCCTGTCAACATATCATGATTTCTTTCAGGATAGCCTGCCTCGGTATTTTGCCATGCTGTGTCAAGGCAAAGCCCAAAGAACTCAGATTTCCACATTAGAAAATCGCCCCCATCCAGAGTAGCCTTACAGAGCTGTTTCCAATCAGCCGAAGTCAAATTGTTAGGTGCTAAGGCTTCAATCATGGGAACAGTAAAGGGGGCCGATAGACCATACGTAGCAACAGCGTCCCTCAGACTCTTTATGTCCTTAAAGGACAGTGCCAGGTGCTGTCTAATTCTCTGTCCCTGCTGATTCTCTACCTCAACTACTGGGAAAGTAAAGCTCCTAGGAAGGGTAGCTGCCTCAGAGTCTCCCCGCTCCTGTGCTTGCTTTACCACACGTTCCACACCTGAAAGAGAAGTTGAAAGCGGAGGTCCAGCACAAGCCCCAAAAGTGCATCCACTCTGTTCCTGCCTCAACTGAAGGGAGAGGCACTGAAGTTGCTTTTGTAAACCTTTTACAACTGTGCTCAGACATGATGGCGCCAATGGCTCAGGCAGTGCAGAGAGCTCTGTGCCTGTTCAAGAGGGACGTTTGTTTGGCACACGCTCCACAGGTGGAGGATCCTCGGCAAACTCACTTCCATCCTTTTCCTCCTCAGCCTCCTCAAAAGAGGACCGCGAATCTCCTTCGCGCACTTTCTCCAGACTTTATCTTGTCTGGGGTTCCTTAACCTTCTTTACTCTGGTTTGCAGCTCTCTCCTACCTCTAAGGGACAATTGCTTATGGCGGGCTTCCACCACTGCTTGACGGGATGACCAAGCAATATTTAGCAAGCACCAGAGAAAAAGGATGACTACAATGAAACCAAACCATGGGAATACGTCACAGACAGTTTCAAAAAAACTCTGCGAGGCCATAATGCATAGTGTCGGTGCCTAGTGATTGGAGCAGATCTTGGATACCCTTAATTACCTGCATTTAGGAGAGATTTTGCCCCATGATAAATTTTACTTATGCCCCTGCAAAAATTTTATAAAACCTGCCTCTAGATTTCCGGAGACCCTCAGATTGTCCCTCGTGTCCCAAGACGGGGAGAAGGTGTGGGGATGAAATTAATTACGCCGCTCTAGATTTAAATCCTAAACAGGCCTCCAGATTTCCAGGGTCCCTCAGATTGTCCCACGTGCCTCTGAAAAACGAGAAGGTCTGGGGATGAGATTAATTTGCCCCTCCAGACTTCCAGGGGTCCCTCAGAGTGTCCCTCATGTCCCAGCAGAGGGAGAGAGTCTGGGGATTAAATCAATTATGCCCCGGCAAAATTCCCAAATTACAAATACTTAATTCTAAATTCCTAAATTGCTAATTCCTTAATTCCTTACCTACGTAGTTCCAAGGGTCCCTTGGATGTCCTTTGCGCTGTGCCCCACGTTGGGCGCCATTTGTCACGGCTGGCTGAGCCAGCATAGTAGGCATAGCGAATGTCCGAGCGAAAAGCACCGACACACGGAGACCATGATTGTGTTAGAAGTGCTTGGAGCTGTCTATCTAAGCCATCTCTCCTCAAGCCTCTTTACTACCATATTATACACTCTTTCCCCCAAGACCATCAACAGGACAATAGGACGCCAATGAGTCTGCAAAGGCTAGGTGCTACTGCCAAAGGCACGATTCCTGAGTGCTCAGCTTAAGGAATTTAAATCAACTCCACAGACCAAAACAAGATGTACTAGCAGCATTCTAGGAAACCCTGCTTCGTCACTTCCGGTCCAATGCCCATTGAGCCCATTGGGATGGAATCAAGCAGGTTGAGCACCCACACTAAACTAACATGGAGCTCCTCACTCAAGCCGCTCAAAACTCCACAGACAAACACAAGTTCAGCGCCCAACACATTTCCCGCTGCCATGAAAACCAAGGGCTCTGGCACCACAGATGTCTGAAAGTGGATATGACACCTAGGAAACTCAGGGCGGTCGTCAATGGCAACTGCCCAAAGCAGCAGCACAGCTCTTCCAGTACCAAAACAACTCCACCTGCCTCATGAATTCATGAACTTCACATACCATCAGCTGTGCTAGCAGCTATCTAGGAAACCCTGTTTGGTCACTTCAGGTCCAATGCCCATTGAGCCCAGTGGGATGCAATCAAGCAGGTTGAGCACCCACACTAAACTAACATGGAGCTCCTCACTCAAGGCGCTCAAAACTCCACAGCCAAACACAAGTTCAGCGCCCAAGCCATTTCCCGCTGCCATGGAAACCAAGTGCTCTGGCACCACATATGTCTGAAAGTGGATATGACAACTAGGGAACTCAGGGCGGTGGCTCAATGGCAACTGCCCGAAGCAGCAGCACAGCTCCTCCACTGCCAAAACAACTCCACCTGCCTCATGAACTGTACATACCATCAGCTGTGCTAGCAGCGTTCAAGGAAACGCTGTAGGGTAACTTCCGGTCCAATGCCCATTGAGCCCAGTGGGATGGAATCAAGCGTGTTAAGCACACACAATAAACTCGCATCTAGCTCCTCACTTAAGCCGCTCAAAACTCCACAGCCAAACACAAGTTCAGCGCCCAAGCCATTTCCGCTGCCATGGAAACCAAGTGCTCTGGCACCACATATGTCTGAAAGTGGATATGACACCTAGGGAACTCAGGGCGGTGGCTCAATGGAAACTGCCCGAAGCAGGAGTACAGCCCTTCCAGTGCCAAAACAACTCCACCTGCCTCATGAACTTCACATGCCATGAGCTGTGCTAGCAGCTATCTAGGAAACCCTGTATGGTCACTTCCGGTCCAATACCCACTGAGCCCAGTGGGATGCAAACAAGCAGGTTGAGCACCCACACTAAACTAACATGGAGCTCCTCACTCAAGCCGCTCAAAACTCCACAGACAAACACAAGTTCAACGCCCAAGCCATTTCCCGCTGCCATGGAAACCAAGTGCTCTGGCACCACATATAGTCTGAAAGTGGATATGACACCTAGGGAACTCAGGGCGGTGCTCAATAGCAACTGCCCGAAGCAGCAGCACAGCTCTTCCAGTGCCAAAACAACTCCACCTGCCTCATGAACTTCACATACCATCAGCAGTGCTAGCAGCGTTCAAGGAAAGGCTGTGGGGTAACTTCCGGTCCAATGCCCATTGAGCCCAGTGTGATGGAAACAAGCAGGGTGAGCATTCACACTAAACTAACATGGAGCTTCTCACTCAAGCCGCTCAAAACTCCACAGACAAACACAAGTTCAGCGCCCAAGCCATTTCCCACTGCCATGGAAACCAAGTGCTCTGGCACCACATATGTCTGAAAGTTGATATGACACCTAGGGAACTCAGGGTGGCGGTGTTCAATGGCAACTGCCCGAAGCAGCAGCACAGCTCTTCCAGTGCCAAAACAACTCCACCTGCCTCATGAACTTCACATACCATCAGCTGTGCTAGCAGCTATCTAGGAAACCCTGTTTGGTCACTTCCGGTCCAATGCCCATTGAGCCCAGTGTGATGCAATCAAGCAGGTTGAGCACGCACACTAAACTAACATGGAGCTCCACACTCAAACAGCTCAAAACACCACAGCCAAACACAAGTTCAGCGCCCAAGCCATTTCCCGCTGCCATGGAAACCAAGTGCTCTGGCAGCACATATGTCTGACAGTGGATATGACACCTAGGGAACTCAGGGCGGTGGTCAATGGCAACTGCCCGAAGCAGCAGAACAGCTATTCCAGTGCCAAAACAACTCCACCTGCCTCATGAACTTCACATACCATCAGTTGTGCTAGCAGCTATCTCGGAAACCCTGTTGGGTCACTTCCGGTCCAATGCCCATTGAGCCCAGTGGGATGGAATCAAGCAGGGTGAGCACCCACACTAAACTAACATGGAGCTCCTCACTCAAGGCGCTCAAAACTCCACAGCCAAACACAAGTTCAGCGCCCAAGTTATTTCCCGCTGCCAGGGAAACCAAGTGCTCTGTCAGCACATATGTCTGAAAGTGGATATGACACCTAGGGAACTCAGGGCGGTGGTCAATGGCAACTGCCCGAAGCAGCAGCACAGCTCTTCCAGTGCCAAAACAACTCCACCTGCCTCATGAACTTCACATACCATCAGCTGTGCGAGCAGCTATCTAGGAAACCCTGTTGGGTCACTTCCGGTTCAATGCCCAATGAGCCCAGTGGGATGCAATCAAGCAGGGTGAGCACCCACACTAAACTAACATGGAGCTCCTCACTCAAGCCGCTCAAAACTCCACATCAAACACAAGTTCAGGGCCCAAGACATTTCCCGCTGCCATGGAAACCAAGTGCTCTGGCACCACATATGTCTGAAAGTGGATATGACACCTATGGAACTCAGGGCGGTGGCTCAATGGCAACTGCCCGAAGCAGCAGCACAGCTCTTCCAGTGAAAAACAACTCCACCTGCCTCATGAACTTCACATACCATCAGCTGTGCTAGCAGCTATCTAGGAAACCATATTTGGTCACTTCTGCTCCAATGCCCATTGAGCCCAGTGGGATGCAAACAAGCAGGTTGAGCACCCACACTAAACTAACATGGAGCTCCTCACTCAAACAGCTCAAAACTCCACAGCCAAACACAAGTTCAGCACCCAAGCCATTTCCCGCTGCCATGGAACCAAGTGCTTTAGCAGCACATACGTCTGAAAGTGGATATGACACCAGGGGAACTCGGGGCGGTGGTCAATGGCAACTGCACGAAGCAGCAGCACAGCTCTTCTTGTGCCAAAACAACTCCACCTGCCTCATGAACTTCACATACCATCAGCTGTGCTAGCAGCTATCTAGAAAACCCTGTTTGGACACCTCCGGTCCAATGCCCATTGAGCCCAGTGGGATGGAATCAAGCAGGTTGAGCACCCACAATAAACTAACATGGAGCTCCTCACTCAAGCCGCTCAAAACTCCACAGACAAACACAAGTTCAGCGCCCAAGCCATTTCCTACTGCCATGGAAACCAAGTGCTCTGGCAGCACATATGTCTGAAAGTGGATATGACACCTAGGGAACTCAGGGTGGCGGTGTTCAATGGCAACTGCCCGAACCAGCAGCACAGCTCTTCCAGTGCCAAAACAACTCCACCTGCCTCATGAACTTCACATACCATCAGCTGTGCTAGCAGCTATCTAGGAAACCCTGTTTGGTCACTTCCGGTCCAATGCCCATTGAGCCCAGTGTGATGCAATCAAGCAGGTTGAGCACCCACACTAAACTAACATGGAGCTCCACACTCAAACAGCTCAAAACTCCACAGCCAAACACAAGTTCAGGGACCAAGCCATTTCCCGCTGCCATGGAAACCAAGTGCTCTGGCACCACATATGTCTGAAAGTGGATATGACACCTAGGGAACTCAGGGCGCTGGTGAATGGCAACTGCCCGAAGCAGCAGCACAGCTCTTCCAGTGCCAAAACAACTCCACCTGCCTCATGAACTTCACATACCATCAGTTGTGCTAGCAGCTATCTAGTAAACCCTGTTGGGTCACTTCCGGTTCAATGCCCATTGAGCCCAGTGGGATGCAATCAAGCAGGGTGAGCACCCACACTAAACTAACATGGAGCTCCTCACTCAAGGCGCTCAAAACTCCACAGCCAAACACAAGTTCAGCGCCCAAGCCATTTCCCGCTGCCATGGGAAACCAAGTGCTCTGTCAGCACATATGTCTGAAAGTGGATATGACACCTAAAGACTCATTGTGGTATTCAATGGCAACTGCCCGAAGCAGCAGCACAGCTCTTCCAGTGCCAAAACAACTCCACCTGCCTCATGAACTTCACATACCATCAGCTGTGCTAGCAGCTATCTAGGAAACCCTGTTGGGTCACTTCCTATCCAATGGCCATTGAGCCCAGTGTAATGGAATCAAGAAGGTGGAGCATCCACACTAAACTAACACGGAGCTCCTCAATCAAACAGCTCAAAACTCCGCAGACAAACACAAGTTCAGTGCCCAAGCCATTTCCCGCTGCCATGGAAACCAAGTGCTCTGGCACCACATATGTCTAAAAGTGGATATGACACCTAGGGAACTCAGGGTGGTGGTGAATGGCAAAGGCCCGAAGCTGCAGCACAGCTCTTCCAGTGCCAAAATAACTCCACCTGCCTCATGAACTTCACATACCATCAGCTGTGCTAGCAGCTATCTGGGAAACCATATTTGGTCACTTCTGCTCCAATGCCCATTGAGCCCAGTGGGATGCAAACAAGCAGGTTGAGCACCCACACTAAACTAACATGGAGCTCCTCACTCAAACAGCTCAAAACTCCGCAGACAAACACAAGTTCAGTGCCCAAGCCATTTCCCGCTGCCATGGAACCAAGTGCTTTAGCAGCACATACGTCTGAAAGTGGATATGACACCAGGGGAACTCAGGGCAGTGCTCAATGGCAACTGCCCGAAGCAGCAGCACAGCTTTTCCAGTGCCAAAACAACTCCACCTGCCTCATGAATTCATGAACTTCACATACCATCAGCTGTGCTAGCAGCTATCTAGGAAACCCTGTTTGGTCACTTCAGGTCCAATGCCCATTGAGCCCAGTGGGATGCAATCAAGCAGGTTGAGCACCCACACTAAACTAACATGGAGCTCCTCACTCAAGGCGCTCAAAACTCCACAGCCAAACACAAGTTCAGCGCCCAAGCCATTTCCCGCTGCCATGGAAACCAAGTGCTCTGGCACCACATATGTCTGAAAGTGGATATGACAACTAGGGAACTCAGGGCGGTGGCTCAATGGCAACTGCCCGAAGCAGCAGCACAGCTCCTCCACTGCCAAAACAACTCCACCTGCCTCATGAACTGTACATACCATCAGCTGTGCTAGCAGCGTTCAAGGAAACGCTGTAGGGTAACTTCCGGTCCAATGCCCATTGAGCCCAGTGGGATGGAATCAAGCGTGTTAAGCACACACAATAAACTCGCATCTAGCTCCTCACTTAAGCCGCTCAAAACTCCACAGCCAAACACAAGTTCAGCGCCCAAGCCATTTCCGCTGCCATGGAAACCAAGTGCTCTGGCACCACATATGTCTGAAAGTGGATATGACACCTAGGGAACTCAGGGCGGTGGCTCAATGGAAACTGCCCGAAGCAGGAGTACAGCCCTTCCAGTGCCAAAACAACTCCACCTGCCTCATGAACTTCACATGCCATGAGCTGTGCTAGCAGCTATCTAGGAAACCCTGTATGGTCACTTCCGGTCCAATACCCACTGAGCCCAGTGGGATGCAAACAAGCAGGTTGAGCACCCACACTAAACTAACATGGAGCTCCTCACTCAAGCCGCTCAAAACTCCACAGACAAACACAAGTTCAACGCCCAAGCCATTTCCCGCTGCCATGGAAACCAAGTGCTCTGGCACCACATATAGTCTGAAAGTGGATATGACACCTAGGGAACTCAGGGCGGTGCTCAATAGCAACTGCCCGAAGCAGCAGCACAGCTCTTCCAGTGCCAAAACAACTCCATCTGCCTCATGAACTTCACATACCATCAGCAGTGCTAGCAGCGTTCAAGGAAAGGCTGTGGGGTAACTTCCGGTCCAATGCCCATTGAGCCCAGTGTGATGGAAACAAGCAGGGTGAGCATTCACACTAAACTAACATGGAGCTTCTCACTCAAGCCGCTCAAAACTCCACAGACAAACACAAGTTCAGCGCCCAAGCCATTTCCCACTGCCATGGAAACCAAGTGCTCTGGCACCACATATGTCTGAAAGTGGATATGACACCTAGGGAACTCAGGGTGGCGGTGTTCAATGGCAACTGCCCGAAGCAGCAGCACAGCTCTTCCAGTGCCAAAACAACTCCACCTGCCTCATGAACTTCACATACCATCAGCTGTGCTAGCAGCTATCTAGGAAACCCTGTTTGGTCACTTCCGGTCCAATGCCCATTGAGCCCAGTGTGATGCAATCAAGCAGGTTGAGCACGCACACTAAACTAACATGGAGCTCCACACTCAAACAGCTCAAAACACCACAGCCAAACACAAGTTCAGCGCCCAAGCCATTTCCCGCTGCCATGGAAACCAAGTGCTCTGGCAGCACATATGTCTGACAGTGGATATGACACCTAGGGAACTCAGGGCGGTGGTCAATGGCAACTGCCCGAAGCAGCAGCACAGCTCTTCCAGTGCCAAAACAACTCCACCTGCCTCATGAACTTCACATACCATCAGTTGTGCTAGCAGCTATCTCGGAAACCCTGTTGGGTCACTTCCGGTCCAATGCCCATTGAGCCCAGTGGGATGGAATCAAGCAGGGTGAGCACCCACACTAAACTAACATGGAGCTCCTCACTCAAGGCGCTCAAAACTCCACAGCCAAACACAAGTTCAGCGCCCAAGTTATTTCCCGCTGCCAGGGAAACCAAGTGCTCTGTCAGCACATATGTCTGAAAGTGGATATGACACCTAGGGAACTCAGGGCGGTGGTCAATGGCAACTGCCCGAAGCAGCAGCACAGCTCTTCCAGTGCCAAAACAACTCCACCTGCCTCATGAACTTCACATACCATCAGCTGTGCGAGCAGCTATCTAGGAAACCCTGTTGGGTCACTTCCGGTTCAATGCCCAATGAGCCCAGTGGGATGCAATCAAGCAGGTTGAGCACCCACACTAAACTAACATGGAGCTCCTCACTCAAGCCGCTCAAAACTCCACATCAAACACAAGTTCAGGGCCCAAGACATTTCCCGCTGCCATGGAAACCAAGTGCTCTGGCACCACATATGTCTGAAAGTGGATATGACACCTATGGAACTCAGGGCGGTGGCTCAATGGCAACTGCCCGAAGCAGCAGCACAGCTCTTCCAGTGAAAAACAACTCCACCTGCCTCATGAACTTCACATACCATCAGCTGTGCTAGCAGCTATCTAGGAAACCATATTTGGTCACTTCTGCTCCAATGCCCATTGAGCCCAGTGGGATGCAAACAAGCAGGTTGAGCACCCACACTAAACTAACATGGAGCTCCTCACTCAAACAGCTCAAAACTCCACAGCCAAACACAAGTTCAGCACCCAAGCCATTTCCCGCTGCCATGGAACCAAGTGCTTTAGCAGCACATACGTCTGAAAGTGGATATGACACCAGGGGAACTCGGGGCGCTGGTCAATGGCAACTGCACGAAGCAGCAGCACAGCTCTTCTTGTGCCAAAACAACTCCACCTGCCTCATGAACTTCACATACCATCAGCTGTGCTAGCAGCTATCTAGAAAACCCTGTTTGGACACCTCCGGTCCAATGCCCATTGAGCCCAGTGGGATGGAATCAAGCAGGTTGAGCACCCACAATAAACTAACATGGAGCTCCTCACTCAAGCCGCTCAAAACTCCACAGACAAACACAAGTTCAGCGCCCAAGCCATTTCCTACTGCCATGGAAACAAAGTGCTCTGGCAGCACATATGTCTGAAAGTGGATATGACACCTAGGGAACTCAGGGTGGCGGTGTTCAATGGCAACTGCCCGAAGCAGCAGCACAGCTCTTCCAGTGCCAAAACAACTCCACCTGCCTCATGAACTTCACATACCATCAGCTGTGCTAGCAGCTATCTAGGAAACCCTGTTTGGTCACTTCCGGTCCAATGCCCATTGAGCCCAGTGTGATGCAATCAAGCAGGTTGAGCACCCACACTAAACTAACATGGAGCTCCACACTCAAACAGCTCAAAACTCCACAGCCAAACACAAGTTCAGGGACCAAGCCATTTCCCGCTGCCATGGAAACCAAGTGCTCTGGCACCACATATGTCTGATAGTGGATATGACACCTAGGGAACTCAGGGCGCTGGTGAATGGCAACTGCCCGAAGCAGCAGCACAGCTCTTCCAGTGCCAAAACAACTCCACCTGCCTCATGAACTTCACATACCATCAGTTGTGCTAGCAGCTATCTAGTAAACCCTGTTGGGTCACTTCCGGTTCAATGCCCATTGAGCCCAGTGGGATGCAATCAAGCAGGGTGAGCACCCACACTAAACTAACATGGAGCTCCTCACTCAAGGCGCTCAAAACTCCACAGCCAAACACAAGTTCAGCGCCCAAGCCATTTCCCGCTGCCATGGGAAACCAAGTGCTCTGTCAGCACATATGTCTGAAAGTGGATATGACACCTAAAGACTCATTGTGGTATTCAATGGCAACTGCCCGAAGCAGCAGCACAGCTCTTCCAGTGCCAAAACAACTCCACCTGCCTCATGAACTTCACATACCATCAGCTGTGCTAGCAGCTATCTAGGAAACCCTGTTGGGTCACTTCCTATCCAATGGCCATTGAGCCCAGTGTAATGGAATCAAGAAGGTGGAGCATCCACACTAAACTAACACGGAGCTCCTCAATCAAGCCGCTCAAAACTCCACAGCCAAACACAAGTTCAGTGCCCAAGCCATTTCCCGCTGCCATGGAAACCAAGTGCTCTGGCACCACATATGTCTAAAAGTGGATATGACACCTAGGGAACTCAGGGTGGTGGTGAATGGCAAAGGCCCGAAGCTGCAGCACAGCTCTTCCAGTGCCAAAATAACTCCACCTGCCTCATGAACTTCACATACCATCAGCTGTGCTAGCAGCTATCTGGGAAACCATATTTGGTCACTTCTGCTCCAATGCCCATTGAGCCCAGTGGGATGCAAACAAGCAGGTTGAGCACCCACACTAAACTAACATGGAGCTCCTCACTCAAACAGCTCAAAACTCCGCAGACAAACACAAGTTCAGTGCCCAAGCCATTTCCCGCTGCCATGGAACCAAGTGCTTTAGCAGCACATACGTCTGAAAGTGGATATGACACCAGGGGAACTCAGGGCAGTGCTCAATGGCAACTGCCCGAAGCAGCAGCACAGCTTTTCCAGTGCCAAAACAACTCCACCTGCCTCATGAACTTCACATACCATCATCTGTGCAAGCAGCTATCTAGGAAACCCTGTTTGGTCACTTCCGGTCCAATGCCCATTGAGACCAGTGGGATGCAATCAAGCAGGTTGAGCACCCACACTAAACTAACATGGAGCTCCACACTCAAACAGCTCAAAACTCCACATCAAACACAAGTTCAGCACCCAAGACATTTCCCGCTGCCATGGAAACCAAGTGCTCTGGCACCACATATGTCTGAAAGTGGATATGACACCTATGGAACTCAGGGCGGTGGCTCAATGGAAACTGCCCGAAGCAACAGCACAGCTCTTCCAGTGCCAAAACAACTCCACCTGCATCATCAACGTCAAATACCATCAGCTGTGCTAGCAGCGTTCTAGGAAACCCTGTTTGCTCACTTCTGGTCCAATGCCCATTGAGCCTTTGGGATGGAATCAAGCAGGGTGAGCATCCACACTAAGCTAAGATCGAGCTCCTCACTCAAGCAGCTCAAAACTCCACAGCCAAACACAAGTTCAGCGCCCAAGCCATTTCCCGCTGCCATGGAAACCAAGTGCTCTGGCACCACATATGTCTGAAAGTGGATATGACACCTAGGGAACTCAGGGCGCTGGTGAATGGCAACTGCACGAAGCAACAGCACAGCTCTTCCAGTGCCAATACTACTCCACCTGCCTCATGAACTTCACATACCATCAGCTGTGCTAGCAGCTATCTAGGAAACCATATTTAGTCACTTCCGGTCGAAAGCCCATTGAGCCCAGTGTGGTGGAAACAGCAGGGTGAGCATCCACACTAAACTAACATGGAGCTCCTCGCTCAACGCTCTCAAAACTCCACAGCCAAACACAAGTTCAGCGCTCAAGCCATTTCCTACTGCCATGGAAACCAAGTGCTCTGGCACCACATATGTCTGAAAGTGGATATGACACCTAGGGAACTCAGGGTGGCGGTGTTCAATGGCAACTGCCCGAAGCAGCAGCACAGCTCTTCCAGTGCCAAAACAACTCCACCTGCCTCATGAACTTCACATACCATCAGCTGTGCTAGCAGCTATCTAGGAAACCCTGTTTGATCACTTCGGGTCCAATGCCAATTGAGCCCAGTGGGATGCAATCAAGCAGGGTGAGCACCCACACTAAACTAACATGGAGCTCTTCAATCAAGCCGCTCAAAACTCCACAGCCAAACACAAGTTCAGCGCCCAAAACATTTACCACTGCCATGGAAACCAAGTGCTCTGGCACCACATATGTCTGAAAGTGGATATGACACCTAGGGAACTCAGGGCGGTGCTCAATGGCAACTGCCCGAAGCAGCAGCACAGCTCTTCCAGTGCCAAACCATCTCCACCTGCCTCATGAACTTAACATACCATCAGCTGTGCAAGCAGCTATCTAGGAAACGCTGTTTGCTCCCTTCCGGTCCAATGGCCACTGAGCCCAGTGTGATGGAATCAATCAGGTTGAGCACCAACACTAAACTAACATGGAGCTCCACACTCAAGCCGCTCAAAACTCCACAGCCAAACACAAGTTCAGCGCTCAAGCCATTTCCTACTGCCATGGAAACCAAGTGCTCTGGCACCACATATGTCTGAAAGTGGTTATGACACCTAGGGAACTCAGGGTGGCGGTGTTCAATGGCAACTGCCCGAAGCAGCAGCACAGCTCTTCCAGTGCCAAAACAACTCCACCTGCCTCTTGAACTTTACATACCATCAGCTGTGCTAGCAGTCATCTAGGAAAACCCTGTTGGGTCACTTCCTATCCAATGGCCATTGAGCCCAGTGTGATGGAATCAAGAAGGTGGAGCATCCACACTAAACTAACATGGAGTTCCTCACTCAAGCCGCTCAAAACTCCACAGCCAAACACAAGTTCAGCGCCCAAGCCATTTCCCGCTGCCAGAAAAACCAAGTGCTCTGGCAGCACATATGTCTGAAAGTGGATATGACACCTAGGGAACTCAGGGCGGTGGTCAATGGCAACTGCCCGAAGCAGCAGCACAGCTCTTCCAGTGCCAAAACAACTCCACCAGCCTCATGCACTTAACATACCTTCAGCTGTGCTAGCAGCTATCCAGGAAACCTGTTGGGTCACTTCCGGTCGAATGCCCACTGAGCCCAGTGTGATGGAATCAAGCAGGGTGAGCACCCACACTAAACTAACATGGAGCTCCTCACTCAAGCCGCTCAAAACTCCACAGCCAAACACAAGTTCAGCGCCCAAGTTATTTCGCGCTGCCATGGAAAACAAGTGCTTTAGCAGCACATACGTCTGAAAGTGGATATGACACCTAGGGAATTAGGCGGTTGGCAATGCCAACTGCAGGAAGCAGCAGCAGCACAGCTTTTCCAGTGCCAAAACAACTCCACCTGCCTCATGAACTTCACATACCATCAGCTGTGCTAGCAGCTATCTAGGAAACCCTGTTTGATCACTTCGGGTCCAATGCCCATTGAGCCCAGTGGGATGGAATCAAGCAGGGTGAGCATCCACACTAAACTAATATGGAGCTTCTTTCTCAAGCTGCTCAAAACTCCACAGCCAAACACAAGTTCAATGCCCAAGCCATTTCCCTCTGCCATGAAAAACAAGTGATTTAGCAACACATATGCCTGAAAGTGAATATGACACCTAGGGAACTCAGGGCGGTCGTCAATGTAAAATCCATGAAGCAGCAGCACAGCTCTTCCAGTGCCAAAACAACTCCACCTGCCTCAGGAACTTCACATACCATGAGCTGTGCTAGCAGCTATCTAGGAAACCCTGTTAAGTCACTTCAGGTCCAAAGCACATTGAGCCCAGTGTGATGGAATCAAGAAGGTGGAGCACCCACACTAAACTAACATGGAGCTCCTCACTCAAGCCGCTCAAAACTCCACAGCCAAACACAAGTTCAGGGACCAAGCCATTTCCCGCTGCCATGGAAACCAAGTGCTCTGGCAGCACATATTTCTGAAAGTGGATATGACACCTAGGGAACTCAGGGCGGTGCTCAATGGCAACTGCCCGAAGCAGCAGCACAGCTCTTCCAGTGCCAAAACAACTCCACCTGCCTCATGAACTTCACATACCATCAGCTGTGCTAGCAGCTATCTAAGAAACCATATTTAGTCACTTCCAGTCCAAAGCCCATTGAGCCCAGTGTGATGGAATCAAGCAGGGTGAGCATCCACACTAAACTAACATGGAGCTCCTCGCTCAAGGCGCTCAAAACTCCACAGCCAAACACAAGTTCAGCGCCCAAGCCATTTCCTGCTGCCATGGAAACCAAGTGCTCTGGCACCACATATGTCTGAAAGTGGATATGACACCTAGGGAACTCAGGGTGGTGGTGTTCAATGGCAACTGCCCGAAGCAGCAGCACAGCTCTTCCAGTGCCAAAACAACTCCACCTGCCTCATGAACTTCACATAACATCAGCTGTGCTAGCAGCTATCTAGGAAACCCTGTTTGATCACTTCGGGTCCAATGCCCATTGAGCCCAGTGTGATGGAATCAAGCAGGGTGAGAACCCACACAAAACTAACATGGAGCTCCTCACTCAAGCCGCTCAAAACTCCACAGCCAAAAACAAGTTCAGCGCCCAAGTTATTTCGCGCTGCCATGGAAAACAAGTGATTTAGCAGCACATACGTCTGAAAGTGGATATGACACCTAGGGAATTAGGCGGTTGGCAATGCCAACTGCAGGAAGCAGCAGCAGCACAGCTTTTCCAGTGCCAAAACAACTCCACCTGCCTCATGAACTTCACATACCATCAGCTGTGCTAGCAGCTATCTAGGAAACCCTGTTTGATCACTTCGGGTCCAATGCCCATTGAGCCCAGTGGGATGGAATCAAGCAGGGTGAGCATCCACACTAAACTAATATTGAGCTTCTTTCTCAAGCTGCTCAATACTCCACAGCCAAACACAAGTTCAATGCCCAAGCCATTTCCCGCTGCCATGAAAAGCAAGTGATTTAGCAACACATATGCCTGAAAGTGAATATGACACCTAGGGAACTCAGGGCGGTCGTCAATGTAAAATCAACGAAGCAGCAGCACAGCTCTTCCGGTGCCAAAACAACTCCACCTGCCTCAGGAACTTCACATACCATGAGCTGTGCCAGCAGCTATCTAGGAAACCCTGTTAAGTCACTTCAGGTCCAAAGCACATTGAGCCCAGTGTGATGGAATCAAGCAGGGTGAGCACCCACACTAAACTAACATGGAGCTCCTCACTCAAGACGCTCAAAACTCCACAGCCAAACACAAGTTCAGGGACCAAGCCATTTCCCGCTGCCATGGAAACCAAGTGCTCTGGCAGCACATAATTCTGAAAGTGGATATGACACCTAGGGAACTCAGGGCGGTGCTCAATGGCAACTGCCCGAAGCAGCAGCACAGCTCTTCCAGTGCCAAAACAACTCCACCAGTCTCATGAACTTCACATACCATCAGCTGTGCTAGCAGCTATCTAGGAAACCCTGTTAAGTCACTTCCGGTCCAATGCCCATTGAGCCCAGTGGGATGCAATCAAGCAGGGTGAGCACCCACACTAAACTAACATGGAGCTCCTCACTCAAGCCGCTCAAAACTCCACAGCCAAACACAAGTTCAGCGCCCAAACCATTTCCCACTGCCATGGAAACCAAGTGCTCTGGCACCACATATGTCTGAAAGTGGATATGACACCTAGGGAACTCAGGGAGGTGCTCAAGGGCAAATGCCCGAAGCAGCAGCACAGCTCTTCCAGTGCCAAACCATCTCCACCAGCCTCATGAACTTAACATACCATCAGCTGTGCTAGCAGCTATCTAGGAAACCCTGTTAAGTCACTTCCGGTCCAATGCCCATTGAGCCCAGTGGGATGCAATCAAGCAGGGTGAGCATCCACACTAAACTAACATGTAGCTCCTCACTCAAGCCGCTCAAAACTCCACAGCCAAACACAAGTTCAGCGCCCAAGCCATTTCCCACTGCCATGGAAACCAAGTGCTCTGGCACAACATATGTCTGAAAGTGGATATGACACCTAGGGAATTAGGTGGTTGGCAATGCCAACTGCAGGAAGCAGGAGCAGCACAGCTCTTCCAGTGCCAAAACAACTCCACCTGCCTCATGAACTTCACATACCATCAGCTGTGCTAGCAGCTATCTAGGAAACCCTGTTGGGTCACTTCCGGTCCAATGCCCATTGAGCGAACTGGGATGGAATCAAGCAGGGTGAGCATCCTCACTAAACTAATATGGAGCTTCTTGCTCAAGCTGCTCAAAACTCCACAGCCAAACACAAGTTCAATGCCCAAGCCATTTCCCGCTGCCATGAAAACCAAGTGATTTAGCAACACATATGTCTGAAAGTGGATATGACACCTAGGGAACTCAGGGCGGTGCTCAATGGCAACTGCCCAAAGAAGCAGCAGCACAGCTCTTCCGGTGCCAAAACAACTCCACCTGCCTCATGAACTTCACATACCATCAGCTGTGCTAGCAGCTATCTAGGAAAGCCTGTTTGGTCACTTCTGGTCCAATGCCCATTGAGCCCAGTTGGATGGAATCAAGCAGGGTGAGCACCCACAATAAACTAACATGGAGCTCCTCACTTAAGCCGCTCAAATCTCCACAGCCAAACACAAGATCAGCACTCAAGACATTTCCTGCTGCCATGGAAACCAAGTGCTCTGGCACCACATATATCTGAAAGTGGATATGACACCTAGGGAACTCAGTGAGGAGGTGAATGGCAACTGCCCGAAGCAGCAGCACAGCTCTTCCAGTGCCAAAACAACTCCACCTGCCTCTTGAACTTCACATACCATCAGCTGTGCTAGCAGCTATCTAGGAAACCCTGTTGGGTCACTTCCTATCCAATGGCCATTGAGCCCAGTGTAATGGAATCAAGAAGGTGGAGCATCCACACTAAACTAACACGGAGCTCCTCACTCAAGCCGCTCAAAACTCCACAGCCAAACACAAGTTCAGTGCCCAAGCCATTTCCCGCTGCCATGGAAACCAAGTGCTCTGGCACCACATATGTCTGAAAGTGGATATGACACCTAGGGAATTAGGTGGTTGGCAATGCCAACTGCAGGAAGCAGGAGCAGCACAGCTCTTCCAGTGCCAAAACAACTCCACCTGCCTCATGAACTTCACATACCATCAGCTGTGCTAGCAGCTATCTAGGAAACCATATTTGGTCACTTCTGCTCCAATGCCCATTGAGCCCAGTGGGATGCAAACAAGCAGGTTGAGCTCCCACACTAAACTAACATGGAGCTCCTCACTCAAACAGCTCAAAACTCCGCAGACAAACACAAGTTCAGTGCCCATGCCATTTCCCGCTGCCATGGAACCAAGTGCTTTAGCAGCACATACGTCTGAAAGTGGATATGACACCAGGGGAACTCAGGGCAGTGCTCAATGGCAACTGCCCGAAGCAGCAGCACAGCTTTTCCAGTGCCAAAACAACTCCACCTGCCTCATGAACTTCACATACCATCAGCTGTGCAAGCAGCTATCTAGGAAACCCTGTTTGGTCACTTCCGGTCCAATGCCCATTGAGACCAGTGGGATGCAATCAAGCAGGTGGAGCACCCACACTAAAGTAACATGGAGTTCCTCACTCAAGCCGCTCAAAACTCCACAGCTAAACACAAGTTCAGCGCCCAAGCCATTTCCCGCTGCCATGGAAACCAAGTGCTCTGGCACTACATATGTCTGAAAGTGGATATGACACCTAGGGAACTCAGGGCGGTCGTCAATGGCAACTGCCCAAAGCAGCAGCACAGCTCTTCCAGTGCCAAAACAACTCCACCTGCCTCATGAACTTCACATACCATCAGCTGTGCTAGCAGCTATCTAGGAAACCCTGTTGCGTCACTTCCGGTCCAATGGAAATTAAGCCAGTGTGATGCAAACAAGCAGGTTGAGCACCCACACTAAACTAACATGGAGCTCCACACTCAAACAGCTCAAAACTCCACATCAAACACAAGTTCAGGGACCAAGCCATTTCCCGCTGCCATGGAAACCAAGTGCTCTGGCACCACATATGTCTGAAAGTGGATATGACACCTATGGAACTCAGGGCGGTGGCTCAATGGAAACTGCCCGAAGCAACAGCACAGCTCTTCCAGTGCCAAAACAACTCCACCTGCATCATCAACGTCAAATACCATCAGCTGTGCTAGCAGCGTTCTAGGAAACCCTGTTTGCTCACTTCTGGTCCAATGCCCATTGAGCCCAGTGGGATGGAATCAAGCAGGGTGAGCATCCACACTAAGCTAAGATCGAGCTCCTCACTCAAGCAGCTCAAAACTCCACAGCCAAACACAAGTTCAGCGCCCAAGCCATTTCCCTCTGGCATGGAAACCAAGTGCTCTGGCACCACATATGTCTGAAAGTGGATATGACACCTAGGGAACTCAGGGCGCTGGTGAATGGCAACTGCACGAAGCAACAGCACAGCTCTTCCGGTGCCAATACTACTCCACCTGCCTCATGAACTTCACATACCATCAGCTGTGCTAGCAGCTATCTAGGAAACCATATTTAGTCACTTCCGGTCGAAAGCCCATTGAGCCCAGTGTGGTGGAAACAGCAGGGTGAGCATCCACACTAAACTAACATGGAGCTCCTCGCTCAACGCTCTCAAAACTCCACAGCCAAACACAAGTTCAGCGCTCAAGCCATTTCCTACTGCCATGGAAACCAAGTGCTCTGGCACCACATATGTCTGAAAGTGGATATGACACCTAGGGAACTCAGGGTGGCGGTGTTCAATGGCAACTGCCCGAAGCAGCAGCACAGCTCTTCCAGTGCCAAAACAACTCCACCTGCCTCATGAACTTCACATACCATCAGCTGTGCTAGCAGCTATCTAGGAAACCCTGTTTGATCACTTCGGGTCCAATGCCCATTGAGCCCAGGGGGATGCAATCAAGCAGGGTGAGCACCCACACTAAACTAACATGGAGCTCTTCAATCAAGCCGCTCAAAACTCCACAACCAAACACAAGTTCAGCGCCCAAAACATTTCCCGCTGCCATGGAAACCAAGTGCTCTGGCACCACATATGTCTGAAAGTGGATATGACACCTATGGAACTCAGGGCGGTGGCTCAATGGAAACTGCCCGAAGCAACAGCACAGCTCTTCCAGTGCCAAAACAACTCCACCTGCATCATCAACGTCAAATACCATCAGCTGTGCTAGCAGCGTTCTAGGAAACCCTGTTTGCTCATTTCTGGTCCAATGCCCATTGAGCCCAGTGGGATGGAATCAAGCAGGGTGAGCATCCACACTAAGCTAAGATCGAGCTCCTCACTCAAGCAGCTCAAAACTCCACAGCCAAACACAAGTTCAGCGCCCAAGCCATTTCCCTCTGGCATGGAAACCAAGTGCTCTGGCACCACATATGTCTGAAAGTGGATATGACACCTAGGGAACTCAGGGCGCTGGTGAATGGCAACTGCACGAAGCAACAGCACAGCTCTACCAGTGCCAATACTACTCCACCTGCCTCATGAACTTCACATACCATCAGCTGTGCTAGCAGCTATCTAGGAAACCATATTTAGTCACTTCCGGTCGAAAGCCCATTGAGCCCAGTGTGGTGGAAACAGCAGGGTGAGCATCCACACTAAACTAACATGGAGCTCCTCGCTCAACGCTCTCAAAACTCCACAGCCAAACACAAGTTCAGCGCTCAAGCCATTTCCTACTGCCATGGAAACCAAGTGCTCTGGCACCACATATGTCTGAAAGTGGATATGACACCTAGGGAACTCAGGGTGGCGGTGTTCAATGGCAACTGCCCGAAGCAGCAGCACAGCTCTTCCAGTGCCAAAACAACTCCACCTGCCTCATGAACTTCACATACCATCAGCTGTGCTAGCAGCTATCTAGGAAACCCTGTTTGATCACTTCGGGTCCAATGCCCATTGAGCCCAGTGGGATGCAATCAAGCAGGGTGAGCACCCACACTAAACTAACATGGAGCTCTTCAATCAAGCCGCTCAAAACTCCACAACCAAACACAAGTTCAGCGCCCAAAACATTTCCTACTGCCATGGAAACCAAGTGTTCTGGCACCACATATGTCTGAAAGTGGATATGACACCTAGGGAACTCAGGGCGGTCGTCAATGTAAAATCCATGAAGCAGCAGCACAGCTCTTCCAGTGCCAAACCATCTCCACCTGCCTCATGAACTTAACATACCATCAGCTGTGCAAGCAGCTATCTAGGAAACGCTGTTTGCTCCCTTCCGGTCCAATGGCCACTGAGCCAAGTGTGATGGAATCAATCAGGTTGAGCACCAACACTAAACTAACATGGAGCTCCTGACTCAAGCCGCTCAAAACTCCACAGCCAAACAAAAGTTCAGCGCTCAAGCCATTTCCTACTGCCATGGAAACCAAGTGCTCTGGCACCACATATGTCTGAAAGTGGATATGACACCTAGGGAACTCAGGGTGGCGGTGTTCAATGGCAACTGCCCGAAGCAGCAGCACAGCTCTTCCAGTGCCAAAACAACTCCACCTGCCTCTTGAACTTTACATACCATCAGCTGTGCTAGCAGTCATCTAGGAAAACCCTGTTGGGTCACTTCCTATCCAATGCCCATTGAGCCCAGTGTGATGGAATCAAGAAGGTGGAGCATCCACACTAAACTAACATGGAGTTCCTCACTCAAGCCGCTCAAAACTCCACAGCTAAACACAAGTTCAGCGCCCAAGCCATTTCCCGCTGCCATGGAAACCAAGTGCTCTGGCACCACAGATGTCTGAAAGTGGATATGACACCTAGGGAACTCAGGGCGGTCGTCAACGTCAACTGCCCGAAGCAGCAGCACAGCTCTTCCAGTGCCAAAACAACTCCACCTGCCTCAGGAACTTCACATACCATCAGCTGTGCAAGCAGCTATCTAGGAAACCCTGTTTGGTCACTTCCTATCCAAAGCCCATTGAGCCCAGTGGTATGCAAAAGAGCAGGGTGAGCAAACACAATAAACTAACATGGAGCTCCTCACTCAAGCCGCTCAAAACTCCACAGCCAAACACAAGTTCAGCGCCCAAGCCATTTCCCGCTGCCAGAAAAACCAAGTGCTCTGGCAGCACATATGTCTGAAAGTGGATATGACACCTAGGGAACTCAGGGCGGTGGTCAATGGCAACTGCCCGAAGCAGCAGCACAGCTCTTCCAGTGCCAAAACAACTCCACCAGCCTCATGAACTTAACATACCATCAGCTGTGCTAGCAGCTATCCAGGAAACCTGTTGGGTCACTTCCGGTCGAATGCCCACTGAGCCCAGTGTGATGGAATCAAGCAGGGTGAGCACCCACACTAAACTAACATGGAGCTCCTCACTCAAGCCGCTCAAAACTCCACAGCCAAAAACAAGTTCAGCGCCCAAGTTATTTCGCGCTGCCATGGAAAACAAGTGATTTAGCAGCACATACGTCTGAAAGTGGATATGACACCTAGGGAATTAGGCGGTTGGCAATGCCAACTGCAGGAAGCAGCAGCAGCACAGCTTTTCCAGTGCCAAAACAACTCCACCTGCCTCATGAACTTCACATACCATCAGCTGTGCTAGCAGCTATCTAGGAAACCCTGTTTGATCACTTCGGGTCCAATGCCCATTGAGCCCAGTGGGATGGAATCAAGCAGGGTGAGCATCCACACTAAATTAATATGGAGCTTCTTTCTCAAGCTGCTCAAAACTCCACAGCCAAACACAAGTTCAATGCCCAAGCCATTTCCCGCTGCCATGAAAAACAAGTGATTTAGCAACACATATGCCTGAAAGTGAATATGACACCTAGGGAACTCAGGGCGGTCGTCAATGTAAAATCCATGAAGCAGCAGCACAGCTCTTCCAGTGCCAAAACAACTCCACCTGCCTCAGGAACTTCACATACCATGAGCTGTGCTAGCAGCTATCTAGGAAACCCTGTTAAGTCACTTCAGGTCCAAAGCACATTGAGCCCAGTGTGATGGAATCAAGAAGGTGGAGCACCCACACTAAACTAACATGGAGCTCCTCACTCAAGCCGCTCAAAACTCCACAGCCAAACACAAGTTCAGGGACCAAGCCATTTCCCGCTGCCATGGAAACCAAGTGCTCTGGCAGCACATATTTCTGAAAGTGGATATGACACCTAGGGAACTCAGGGCGGTGCTCAATGGCAACTGCCCAAAGAAGCAGCAGCACAGCTCTTCCGGTGCCAAAACAACTCCACCTGCCTCATGAACTTCACATACCATCAGCTGTGCTAGCAGCTATCTAAGAAACCATATTTAGTCACTTCCGGTCCAAAGCCCATTGAGCCCAGTGTGATGGAATCAAGCAGGGTGAGCATCCACACTAAACTAACATGGAGCTCCTCGCTCAAGGCGCTCAAAACTCCACAGCCAAACACAAGTTCAGCGCCCAAGCCATTTCCTGCTGCCATGGAAACCAAGTGCTCTGGCACCACATATGTCTGAAAGTGGATATGACACCTAGGGAACTCAGGGTGGCGGTGTTCAATGGCAACTGCCCGAAGCAGCAGCACAGCTCTTCCAGTGCCAAAACAACTCCACCTGCCTCATGAACTTCACATACCATCAGCTGTGCTAGCAGCTATCTAGGAAAACCTGTTTGATCACTTCGGGTCCAATGCCCATTGAGCCCAGTGGGATGGAATCAAGCAGGGTGAGCACCCACACTAAACTAACATGGAGCTCCTCACTCAAGCCGCTCAAAACTCCACAGCCAAAAACAAGTTCAGCGCCCAAGTTATTTCGCGCTGCCATGGAAAACAAGTGATTTAGCAGCACATACGTCTGAAAGTGGATATGACACCTAGGGAATTAGGCGGTTGGCAATGCCAACTGCAGGAAGCAGCAGCAGCACAGCTTTTCCAGTGCCAAAACAACTCCACCTGCCTCATGAACTTCACATACCATCAGCTGTGCTAGCAGCTATCTAGGAAACCCTGTTTGATCACTTCGGGTCCAATGCCCATGGAGCCCAGTGGGATGGAATCAAGCAGGGTGAGCACCCACACTAAACTAACATGGAGCTCCTCACTCAAGCCGCTCAAAACTCCACAGCCAAACACAAGTTCAGGGACCAAGCCATTTCCCGCTGCCATGGAAACCAAGTGCTCTGGCAGCACATAATTCTGAAAGTGGATATGACACCTAGGGAACTCAGGGCGGTGCTCAATGGCAACTGCCCGAAGCAGCAGCACAGCTCTTCCAGTGCCAAAACAACTCCACCAGTCTCATGAACTTCACATACCATCAGCTGTGCTAGCAGCTATCTAGGAAACCCTGTTAAGTCACTTCCGGTCCAATGCCCATTGAGCCCAGTGGGATGCAATCAAGCAGGGTGAGCACCCACACTAAACTAACATGGAGCTCTTCAATCAAGCCGCTCAAAACTCCACAGCCAAACACAAGTTCAGCGCCCAAACCATTTCCCACTGCCATGGAAACCAAGTGCTCTGGCACCACATATGTCTGAAAGTGGATATGACACCTAGGGAACTCAGGGAGGTGCTCAAGGGCAACTGCCCGAAGCAGCAGCACAGCTCTTCCAGTGCCAAAACAACTCCACCAGCCTCATGAACTTCACATACCATCAGCTGTGCTAGCAGCTATCTAGGAAACCCTGTTGGGTCACTTCCGGTCCAATGCCCATTGAGCCCAGTGGGATGCAATCAAGCAGGGTGAGCACCCACACTAAACTAACATAGAGCCCCTCAATCAAGCCGCTCAAAACTCCAGAGCCAAACACAAGTTCAGCGCCCAAACCATTTCCCACTGCCATGGAAACCAAGTGCTCTGGCACCACATATGTCTGAAAGTGGATATGACACCTAGGGAACTCAGGGCTGTGCTCAAGGGCAACTGCCCGAAGCAGCAGCACAGCTCTTCCAGTGCCAAACCATCTCCACCAGCCTCATGAACTTAACATACCATCAGCTGTGCTAGCAGCTATCTAGGAAACCCTGTTAAGTCACTTCCGGTCCAATGCCCATTGAGCCCAGTGGGATGCAATCAAGCAGGGTGAGCATCCACACTAAACTAACATGGAGCTCCTCACTCAAGCCGCTCAAAACTCCACAGCCAAACACAAGTTCAGCGCCCAAGCCATTTCCCACTGCCATGGAAACCAAGTGCTCTGGCACCACATATGTCTGAAAGTGGATATGACACCTAGGGAATTAGGTGGTTGGCAATGCCAACTGCAGGAAGCAGGAGCAGCACAGCTCTTCCAGTGCCAAAACAACGCCACCTGCCTCATGAACTTCACATACCATCAGCTGTGCTAGCAGCTATCTAGGAAACCCTGTTGGGTCACTTCGGGTCCAATGCCCATTGAGCGAACTGGGATGGAATCAAGCAGGGTTTGCATCCTCACTAAACTAATATGGAGCTTCTTGCTCAAGCTGCTCAAAACTCCACAGCCAAACACAAGTTCAATGCCCAAGCCATTTCCCACTGCCATGAAAACCAAGTGATTTAGCAACACATATGTCTGAAAGTGGATATGACACTTAGGGAACTCAGGGCGGTGCTCAATGGCAACTGCCCAAAGAAGCAGCAGCACAGCTCTTCCAGTGCCAAAACATCTCCACCTGCCTCATGAACTTCACATACCATCAGCTGTGCTAGCAGCTATCTCGGAAACCCTGTTTGGTCACTTCATATCCAACACCCATTGAGCCCAAATGGGATGGAATCAAGCAGGGTGAGCATCCACACTAAACTAACATGGAGCTCCTCACTCAAGCCGTTCAAAACTCCACAGCCAAACACAAGTTCAGGGCCCAAGCCATTTCCCGCTGCCATGGAAACCAAGTGCTCTGGCAGCACATATGTCTGAAAGTGGATATGACACCTAGGGAACTCAGGGTGGTGGTGAATGGCAACTGCCCGAAGCAGCAGCACAGCTCTTCCAGTGCCAAAACAACTCCACCTGCCTCATGAACTTCACATACCATCAGCTGTGCTAGCAGCTATCTAGGAAAGCCTGTTTGGTCACTTCTGGTCCAATGCCCATTGAGCCCAGTTGGATGGAATCAAGCAGGGTGAGCACCCACACTAAACTAACATGGAGCTCCTCACTTAAGCCGCTCAAATCTCCACAGCCAAACACAAGATCAGCACTCAAGACATTTCCTGCTGCCATGGAAACCAAGTGCTCTGGCACCACATATATCTGAAAGTGGATATGACACCTAGGGAACTCAGTGAGGAGGTGAATGGCAACTGCACTAAGCAGCAGCACAGCTCTTCCAGTGCCAAAACAACTCCACCTGCATCTTGAACTTCACATACCATCAGCTGTGTTAGCCACTATCTAGGAAACCCTGTTGGGTCACTTCCGGTCCAATGCCCATTATCCGTGTCTCCCGTCCCGTGGAAGAAATCACCCGACACACTGGAGATCGTCCGAGGCGCTTTTATTTCAACCTTCAGTTCCTCCGTTGGGGCAGAAGCCCCTGGCTTATATAACCGTCCTAACTCTTAAATCCATTAAAACCGTTACTCTGCTGCATTCCGTTAAAACCCGTTATGCAGAAGCCCCGCCCCTCCCCGAAAGGCCCTGACTTATCTGTCAATCCTATCCAATCAGCTTACATACCCGAGGCATGCGGTAAAGGGCTAATCACAGGGCACTTCCAAGGCTCCAAGAGGCAGTAGGGTCCAGGCATCATATTAGGGAAGGGCATTGTCATTGCCCCCAACACCCATTGAGGCCAAATGGGATGGAATCAAGCAGGTTGAGCACCCACACTAAACTAACATGGAGCTCCTCAATCAAGCCGCTCAAAACTCCACAGCCAAACACAAGTTCAGCGCCCAAGCCGTTTCCCGCTGCCATGAAAACCAAGTGCTTTAGCAGCACATATGTCTGAAAGTGGATATGACACCTAGGGAACTCAGAGCGGTTGTCAATGTAAACTCCAGGAAGCAGCAGCACAGCTCTTCCAGTGCCAAAACAACTCCACCTGCCTCATGAACTTCACATACCATCAGCTGTGCAAGCAGCTATCTAGGAAACCCTGTTTGGTCACTTCCTTTGCAATGCCCATTGAGACCACTGGGATGCAATCAAGCAGGTTGAGCACCCACACTAAACTAACATGGAGTTCCTCACTCAAGGCGCTCAAAACTCCACAGCCAAACACAAGTTCAGCGCCCAAGCCATTTCCCGCTGCCATGGAAACCAAGTGCTCTGGCACCACACATGCCTGAAAGTGGATATGACACCTAGGGAACTCAGGGCGGAAGTGAATGGCAACTGCCCGAAGCAGCAGCACAGCTCTTCCAGTGCCAAAACAACTCCACCTGCCTCATGAACTTCACATACCATCAGCTGTGCTAGCAGTTATCTAGGAAACCCTGTTTGGTCACCTCCCGTTCTAATGCTCATTGAGCCCAGTGTGATGCAATCAAGCAGGTTGAGCACCCACACTAAACTAACATGGAGCTCCTCACTCAAGCCGCTCAAAACTCCACAGCCAAACACAAGTTCAGCGCCCAAGCCGTTTCCCGCTGCCATGGAAACCAAGTGCTCTGGCAACACATATGTCTGAAAGTGGATATGACACCTAGGGAATTCAGGGCGGTGCTCAATGGCAACTGCCCGAAGCAGCAGCACAGCTCTTCCAGTGCCAAAACAACTCCACCTGCCCATGAACTTCACATACCATCAGTTGTGCTAGCAGTTATCTCGGAAACAATTTTGGGTCACTTCCGGTCCAATGCCCATTGAGCCCAGTGGGATGGAATCAATGAGGATCAGCACCCACACTAAACTAACATGGAGCTCCTCACTCAAGCCGCTCAAAACTCCACAGCCAAACACAAGTTCAGGGCCCAAGCCATTTCCCGCTGCCATGGAAACCAAGTGCTCTGGCACCACATATGTCTGAAAGTGGATATGACACCTAGGGAACTCAGGGTGGCGGTGTTCAATGACAACTGCCCGAAGCAGCAGCACAGCTCTTACAGTGCCAAAACAACTCCACCTGCCTCATGAACTTCACATACCATCAGCTGTGCTAGCAGCTATCTAGGAAACCCTGTTAAGTCACTTCCGGTCCAATGCCCATTGAGCCCAGTTGGATGGAATCAAGCAGGGTGAGCATCCAACTAAACTAACATGGAGCTCCTCACTCAAGCCGCTCAAAACTCCACAGTCAAACACAAGATCAGCACCCAAGACATTCCCGCTGCCATGGAAACCAAGGCTCTGGCACCACATATATCTGAAAGTGGATATGACACCTAGGGAACTCAGTGCGGAGGTGAATGGCAACTGCACTAAGCAGCAGCACAGCTCTTCCAGTGCCAAAACAACTCCACCTGCATCTTGAACTTCACATACCATCAGCTGTGCTAGCAGCTATCTAGGAAACCCTGTTTGGTCACTTCCGGTCCAATGCCCATTATCCGTGTCTCCCGTCCCGTGGAAGAAATCACCCGACACAGTGGAGATAGTCCGAGGCGCTTTAATTTCAACCTTCAGTTCCTCCGTTGGGGCAGAAGCCCCTGGCTTATATAACCGTGCTAACCGTTAAATCCGTTAAAACTGTTACTCTGCCGCATTCCGTTAAAACCCGTTACGCAGAAGCCCCGCCCCTCCCCGAAAGGCCCTGACTTATCTGTCAATCCTATCCAATCAGTTTACATACCCGAGGCATGCGGTAAGGGGCCAATCACAGGGCACTTCCAAGGCTCCAAGAGGCAGAAGGGTCCAGGCATCATATTAGGGAAGGGCATTGTCAGTGCCCCCAACACCCATTGAGGCCAAATCGGATGGAATCAAGCAGGTTGAGCACCCACACTAAACTAACATGGAGCTCCTCACTCAAGCCGCTCAAAACTCCACAGCCAAACACAAGTTCAGCGCCCAAGATATTTCCCGCTGCCATGAAAACCAAGTGCTTTAGCAGCGCATATGTCTGAAAGTGGATATGACACCTAGGGAACTCAGGGCGGTGCTCAATGTAAACTCCACGAAGCAGCACAGCTCTTCCAGTGCCAAAACAACTCCACCTGCCTCATGAACTTCACATACCATCAGCTGTGCAAGCAGCTATCTAGGAAACCCTGTTTGGTCACTTCCTTTGCAATGCCCATTGAGACCACTGGGATGCAATCAAGCAGGTGGAGCACCCACACTAAAATAACATGGAGTTCCTCACTCAAGGTGCTCAAAACTCCACAGCAAAACACAAGTGCAGCGCCCAAGCCATTTCCCGCTGCCATGGAAACCAAGTGCTCTGGCACCACACATGTCTAAAAGTGGATATGACACCTAGGGAGCTCAGGGCGGTGGTCAAAGGCAACTGCCCGAAGCAGCAGCACAGCTCTTCCAGTGCCAAAACAACTCCACCTGCCTCATGAACATCACATACCATCAGCTGTGCTAGCAGCTATCTAGGAAATCCTGTTTGATCACTTCGGGTCCAATGCCCATTGAGCCCAGTGGGATGGAATCAAGCAGGGTGAGCACCCACACTGAATTAACAAGGAGCTCCACGCTCAAGGCGCTCAAAACTCCACAGCCAAACACAAGGGCCCAAGCCATTTCCCGCTGGCATGGAAACCAAGTGCTCTGGCACCACATATGTCTGAAAGTGGATATGAAACCTAGGGAGCTCAGGGCGGTGCTCAATGGCAACTGCCCGAAGCAGCAGCACAGCTCTTCCGCCGCCAAAACAACTCCACCTGCCTCATGAACTTCACATACCATCAGCTGTGCTAGCAGCTATCTAGGAAACGCTGTTTGGTCACTTCCTATCCAATGGCCACTGAGCCCAGTGTGATGGAATCAAGCAGGGTGAGCACCCACACTAAACTAACATGGAGCTCCTCACTCAAGCCGCTCAAAACTCCACAGCCAAACACAAGTTCAGCGCCCAAGCCATTTCACGCTGCCATGGAAACCAAGTGCTCTGAAACCACACATGTCTGAAAGTGGATATGACACCTAGGGAACACAGGGCGGTGCTCAATGGCAACTGCACTAAGCAGCAGCACAGCTCTTCCAGTGCCAAAACAACTCCACCTGCCTCATGAACTTCACATACCATCAGCTGTGCTAGCAGCTATATAGGATACGCCATATTTAGTCACTTCCGGTCCAATGCCCATTGAGCCCAGTGGGATGCAATCAAGCAGGGTGAGCACCCACACTAAATTAACATGGAGCTCCTCACTCAAGCTGCTCAAAACTCCACAGCCAAACACAAGTTCAGGGATCAAGCCATTTCCCGCTGCCATGGAAACCAAGTGCTCTGGCACCACACATGTCTAAAAGTGGATATGACACCTAGGGAGCTCAGGGCGGTGGTCAAAGTCAACTGCCCGAAGCAGCAGCACAGCTCTTCCAGTGCCAAAACAACTCCACCTGCCTCATGAACATCACATACCATCAGCTGTGCTAGCAGCTATCTAGGAAACCCTGTTTGATCACTTCGGGTCCAATGCCCATTGAGCCCAGTGTGATGGAATCAAGCAGGGTGAGCACCCACACTGAATTAACAAGGAGCTCCTCACTCAAGGCGCTCAAAACTCCACAGCCAAACACAAGGGCCCAAGCCATTTCCCGCTGGCATGGAAACCAAGTGCTCTGGCACCACATATGTCTGACAGTGGATATGACACCTAGGGAACTCAGTGTGGTGGTCAAGGGCAACTGCCCGATGCAGCAGCACAGCTCTTCCAGTGCCAAAACAACTCCACCTGCCTCATGAACTTCACATACCATCAGTTGTGCTAGCAGCTATGTAGGAAACGCTGTTTAGTCACTTCCTATCCAATGGCCACTGAGCCCAGTGGAATGAATCAAGCAGGGTGAGCACCCACACTAAACTAACATGGAGCTCCTCACTCAAGCCGCTCAAAACTCCACAGACAAACACAAGTTTAGCGCCCAAGATATTTCACGCTGTGATGAAAAGCAAGTGCTTTAGCAGCACATATGTCCGAAAATGGATATGACACCTAGGGAGCTCAGGGCGGTGGTCAATGGCAACTGCACAAAGTAGCAGCACAGCTCTTCCGGGGTCAAAACAACTCCACCTGCCTCATGAACTTCACATACCATCAGCTGTGCTAGCAGCTAGCTAGGCAACCCTTTTTCGACACGTCCGGTCCAAAGCACATTGAGCCCTGTGGGATGGAATCAAGCAGGGTGAGCAAACACACTAAACTAACATGGAGCTCCTCACTCAAGCCTCTCAAAACTCCACAGCCAAACACAAGTTCAGCGCCCAAGCCATTTCCCGCTGCCATGGAAACCAAGTGCTCTGGCACCACATATGTCTAAAAGTGGATATGACACCTAGGGAACTCAGGGCGGTGCTCAATGGCAACTGTCCGAAGCAGCAGCGCAGCTCTTCCAGTGCCAAAACAACTCCACCTGCCTCATGAACTTCACATACCATCAGTTGTGCTAGCAGCTATCTAGGAAACCCTGTTGGGTCACTTCCGGTCCAATGCCCATTGAGCCCAGTGGGATGGAATCAAGCAGGGTGAGCACCCATACTAAACTAACATGGAGCTCCTCACTCAAGCCGCTCAAAACTCCACAGCCAAACACAAGTACAGGGACCAAGCCATTTCCCGCTACCATGGAAACCAAGTGCTCTGGCACCACATATGTCTGAAAGTGGATATGACACCTAGGGAACTCAGGGCGGTGCTCAATGGCAACTGCCCGAAGCAGCAGAGCAGCTCTTCTGGAGCCAAAACAACTCCACCTGCCTCATGAACTTCACATACCATCAGTTGTGCTAGCAGCTATCTCGGAAACCCTGTTGGGTCACTTCCGGTCCAATGCCCATTGAGCCCAGTGGGATGGAATCAAGCAGGGTGAGCACCCACACTAAACTAACATGGAGCTCCTCACTCAAGCCGCGCAGAACTCCACAGTCAAACATAAGTTCAGCGCTCAAGCCATTTCCCGCTGCCATGGAAACCAAGTGCTCTGGCACCACATATGTCTGAAAGTGGATATGACACCTAGGGAACTCAGGGCGGTGGTGAATGGCAACTGCCCGAAGCAGCAGCACAGCTCTTTCAGTGCCAAAACAACTCCACCAGCCGCATGAACTTCACATACCATCAGCTGTGCTAGCAGCTATCTCGGAAACCCTGTTGGGTCACTTCCCATCCAATGGCCATTGAGCCCAGTGTGATGGAATCAAGCAGGGTGAGCACCCACACTAAACTAACATGGAGCTCCTCACTCAAGCCGCTCAAAACCCCAGGGCCAAACACAAGTTCAGCGCCCAAGCCATTTCTCGCTGCCATGGAAACCAAGTGCTCTGGCACCACATATGTCTGAAAGTGGATATGACACCTAGGGAACTCAGGGCGGTGCTCAATGGCAACTGCCCGAAGCAGCAGCACAGCTCTTCCAGTGAAAAAGCAACTCCACCTGCCTCATGAACTTCACATACCATCAGCTGTGCTAGCAGCTTTCTAGAAAACGCTGTTTGGTCACTTCCGGTCCAATGCCCATTGAGCCCAGTGGGATGGAATCAAGCAGTCTGAGCACCCACACTAAACTAACATGGAACTCCTCACTCAAGCCGCTCAAAACCCCACAGCCAAACACAAGTTCATCGCCCAAGCCATTTCTCGCTGCATTGGAAACCAAGTGCTCTGGCACCACATATGTCTGAAAGTGGATATGACACCTAGGGAACTCAGGGCGGTGCTCAATGGCAACTGCCTGAAGCAGCAGCACAGCTCTTCCAGTGCCAAAACAACTCCACCTACCTCATTAACTTCACATACCATCAGCTGTGCTAGCAGCTTTCTAGAAAACCCTGTTGAGTCACTTCCTATCCAATGCCCATTGAGCCCAGTGGGATGGAATCAAGCAGGGTGAGCACCCACACTAAATTAACATGGAGCTCCTCACTCAAACAGCTCAAAACTCCACAGCCAAACACAAGTTCAGCGCCCAAGCCATTTCCCGCTGCCATGGAAACCAAGTGCTCTGGCAGCACAAATGTCTGAAAGTGGATATGACACCTAGGGAACTCAGGGCGGTGCTCAATGGCAACTGCCCGAAGCAGCAGAGCAGCTCTTCCGGTGCCAAAACAACTCCACCTGCCTCATGAACTTCACATACCATCAGCTGTGCAAGCAGCTATCTCGGAAACCCTGTTGGGTCACTTCCGGTCCAATGCCCACTGAGCCCAGTGGTATGGAATCAAGCAGGGTGAGCACCCACACTAAACTAACATGCAGCTCCTCACTCCAACAGCTCAAAACTCCACAGACAAACACAAGTTCAGCGCCCAAGCCATTTCCCGCTGCCATGGAAACCAAGTGCTCTGGCACCACACATGTCTGAAAGTGGATATGACACCTAGGGAACTCAGTGTGATGCTCAATGGCAACTGCCTGAGGCAGCAGCATAGCTCTTCCAGTGCCAAAACAACTGCACCTGCCTCATGAACTTCACATGCCATCAGCTGTGTTAGCAGCTATGTAGGAAACCCTGTTGATTCACTTCCGGTGCAATGACCATTGAGCCTTTGGGATGGAATCAAGCAGGGTGAGCACCCACACTAAACTAACATTGAGCTCCTCACTCCAAGCCGCTCAAAACTCCACAGCCAAACACAAGTTCAGTGCCCAAGCCATTTCCCGCTGCCATGGAAACCAAGTGCTCTGGCACCACATATGTCTGAAAGTGGATATGACACCTAGGGAACTCAGGGCGGTGCTCAATGGCAACTGCCCGAACCAGCAGCACAGTTCTTCCAGTGCCAAAACAACTCCACCTGCCTCATGAACTTCACATACCATCAGCTGTGCTAGCAGCTATCTCGGAAACAATGTTGGGTCACTTCAGGTCCAATGGCCATTGAGCCCAGTGTGATGGAATCAAGCAGGGTGAGCACCCACACTAAATTAACATGGAGCTCCTCACTCAAGCCGCTCAAAACTCCACAGCCAAACACAAGTTCAGCGCCCAAGCCATTTCCCGCTACCATGGAAACCAAGTGCTCTGGCAGCACATATGTCTGAAAGTGGATATGACACCTAGGGAAATCATCGCGGTGGTGCATGGCAACTGCCCGAAGCAGCAGCACAGTTCTTCCAGTGCCAAAACAACTCCACCTGTCACATGAACTTCACATACCATCAGCTGTGCTAGCAGGTATCTAGGATACCTTGTTTGGTCACTTCCGGTCCAATGCCCATTGAGCCCAGTGGGATGGAACCAAGCAGGTTGAGCACCCACACTAAACTAACATGGAGCTCCTCACTCAAGCCGCTCAAAACTCCACAGCCAAACACAAGTTCAGCGCCCAAGCCATTTCCCGCTACCATGGAAACCAAGTGCTCTGGCACCACATATGTCTGAAAGTGGATATGACACCTAGGGAACTCAGGGTGGTGCTCAAGTGCAACTGCCCGATGCAGCAGCACAGCTCTTCCAGTGCCAAAACAATGCCACCTGCCTCATGAACTTCACATACCATCAGCTGTGCTAGCAGCTATCTAGGAAACCTTATTGAGTCACTTCCTATCCAATGCCCATTGAGCCCAGTGGGATGCAATCAAGCAGGGTGAGCACCCACACTAAATTAACATGGAGCTCCTCACTCAAGCAGCTCAAAACTCCACAGCCAAACACAAGTTCAGCGCCCAAGCCATTTCCCGCTGCCATGAAAACCAAGTGCTCTGGCAGCACATATGTCTGAAAGTGGATATGACACCTAGGGAAATCATCGCGGTGGTGCATGGCAACTGCCCGAAGCAGCAGCACAGCCCGTCCAGTGCCAAAACAACTCCACCTGCCGCATAAACTTCACATACCATCAGCTGTGCTAGCAGCTATTTCAGAAAAATGTTGGGTCACTTCCAGTACAATGCCCACTGAGCCCAGTGGGATGGAATCAATCAGGGTGAGCACCCACACTAAACTAACTTGGAGCTCCTCATTCAAGCCGCGCAGAACTCCACAGCCAAACACAAGTTCAGCGCCCAAGCCATTTCCCGCTGCCATGCAAACCAAGTGCTCTGGCAGCACAAATGTCTGAAAGTGGATATGACACCTAGGGAACTCAGGGCGGTGCTCAATGGCAACTGCCCGAAGCAGCAGCACAGCTCTTCCAGTGCCAAAACAACTCCACCTGCCTCATGAACTTCACATGCCATCAGCTGTGCTAGCAGCTATCTCAGAAACAATTTTGGGTCACTTCCGGTCCAATGCCCATTGAGCCCAGTGGGATGGAATCAAGCAGGGTGAGCACCCACACTAAACTAACATGGAGCTCCTCATTCAAGCCGCGCAGAACTCCACAGCCAAACACAAGTTCAGCGCCCAAGCCATTTCCCGCTGCCATGGAAACCAAGTGCTCTGGCACCACATATATCTGAAAGTGGATATGAGACCTAGGGAACTCAGGGCGGTGCTCAATGGCAACTGCCCGAAGCAGCAGCATAGCTCTTCCAGTGCCAAAACAACTCCACCAGCCGCATGAACTTCACATACCATCAGCTGTGCTAGCAGCTATCTCGGAAACCATGTTGGTTCAATTCCCATCCAATGGCCATTGAGCCCAGTTGGGTGGAATCAAGCAGGCTGAGCACCCACACTAAACTAACATGGAGCTCCTCACTCAAGCCTCTCAAAACCCCACAGCCAAACACAAGTTCAGCGCCCAAGCCATTTCTCGCTGCATTGGAAACCAAGTGCTCTGGCACCACATATGTCTGAAAGTGGATATGACACCTAGGGAACTCAGGGCGGTGCTCAATGGCAACTGCCTGAAGCAGCAGCACAGCTCTTCCAGTGCTAAAACAACTCCACCTGCCTCATGAACTTCACATACCATCAGCTGTGCTAGCAGCTATGTAGGAAACCCTGTTGATTCACTTCCGGTGCAATGACCATTGAGCCTTTGGGATGGAATCAAGCAGGGTGAGCACCCACACTAAACTAACATGGAGCTCCTCACTCCAACAGTTCAAAACTCCACAGCCAAACACAAGTTCAGCGCCCAAGCCATTTCCCGCTGCCATGGAAACCAAGTGCTCTGGCACCACATATGTCTGAAAGTGGATATGACACCTAGGGAACTCAGGGCGGTGGTGAAGACAAATGCCCGAAGCAGCAGCACAGCTCTTCCAGTGACAAAACAACTCCACCTGCCTCATGAACTTCACATACCATGAGCTGTGATAGCAGCTGTCTAGGAAACCCTGTTGGGTCACTTCTGGTCCAATTCCCATTGAGCCCAGTGTGATGGAATCAAGCAGGGTGAGCACGCACACTAAACTAACATGGAGCTCCTCACTCAAGCCGCTCAAAACCCCACAGCCAAACACAAGTTCAGAGCCCAAGCCGTTTACCGCTGCCATGGAAACCAAGTGCTCTGGCACCACATATGTCTGAAAGTGGATATGACACCTAGGGAACTCAGGGCGGTGGTGAATGGCAAATGCCCGAAGCAGCAGCACAGCTCTTCCAGTGCCAAAACAACTCCACCTGCCTCATGAACTTCACATACCATGAGCTGTGCTAGCAGCTACCTCGGAAACTCTGTCGGCTCACTTCTGGTCCAATGCCCATTGAGCCCAGTGTGATGGAATCAAGCAGGGTGAGCACCCACACTAAACTAACATGGAGCTCCTCACTGAAGGCGCTCAAAACTCCACAGCCAAACACAAGTTCAGCGCCCAAGCCATTTCTCGCTGCCATGGAAACCAAGTGCTCTGGCACCACATATGTCTGAAAGTGGATATGACACCTAGGGAATTCAGGGCAGAGGTCAATGGCAACTGCCCGAAGCAGCAGCACAGCTCTTCCAGTGCCAAAACAATGCCACCTGCCTCATGAACTTCACATACCATCAGTTGTGCTAGCAGCTATCTCGGAAACCCTGTTGGGTCACTTCCGGTCCAATGCCCATTGAGACCAGTGTGATGGAAAAGAGCAGGGTGAGCACCCACACTAAACTAACATGGAGCTCCTCACTCAAACAGCTCAAAACTCCACAGCCAAACACAAGTTCAGGGCCCAAGCCATTTCCCGCTGCCATGGAAACCAAGTGCTCTGGCACCACATATGTCTGAAAGTGGATATGACACTTAGGGAACTCAGGGTTGTGCTCAATGCAACTGCCCGAAGCAGCAGCATAGCTCTTCCAGTGCCAAAACAACTCCACCTGCCTCATGAACTTCACATACCATCAGCTGTGCTAGCAGCTATCTTGGAAACAATGTTCTGTCACTTCCGGTCCAATGCCCATTGAGCCCAGTGGGATGGAATCAAGCAGGCTGAGCACCTACACGAAACTAACATGGAGCTCCTCACTCAAGCCTCTCAAAACCCCACAGCCAAACACAAGTTCAGCGCCCAAGACAATTCTCGCTGCCATGGAAACCAAGTGCTCTGGCACCACATATGTCTGAAAGTGGATATGACACCTAGGGAACTCAGGGCGGTGGTGAATGGCAAATGCCCGAAGCAGCAGCACAGCTCTTCCAGTGCCAAAACAACTCCACCTGCCTCATGAACTTCACATACCATCAGCTGTGCTAGCAGCTATCTAGGAAACCCTGTTGGGTCACTTCTGGTCCAATGCCCATTGAGCCCAGTGTGATGGAATCAAGCAGGGTGAGCACCCACAATAAACTAACATGGAGTTCCTCACTCAAGCCGCTCAAAACTCCACAGCCAAACACAAGTTCAGCGCCCAAGCCATTTCCTCCTGCCATGGAAACCAAGTGCTCTGGCACCACATATGTCTGAAAGTGGATATGACACCTAGGGAACTCAGGGCGGTGATCAATGGCAACTGCCCGAAGCAGCAGCACAGCTCTTCCAGTGCCAAAACAACTCCACCTGCCTCATGAACTTCACATACCATCAGCTGTGCTAGCAGCTATCTAAAAACGCTGTGTGGTCACTTCCAGTCCAATGCCCATTGAGCCCAGTGGGATGGAATCAAGCACGGTTAGCACCCACACTAAACTAACATGGAGCTCCTCACTCAAGCACTCAAAACTCCACAGCCAAACACAAGTTCAGGGCCCAAGCCATTTCCCGCTACCATGGAAACCAAGTGCTCTGGCACCACATATGTCTGAAAGTGGATATGACACCTAGGGAACGCAGTTCGGAAGCTCAATGGCAACTGCCCGAAGCAGCAGCACAGCTCTTCCAGTGCCAAAACAACGCCACCTGCCTCATGAACTTCACATACCAACAGCTGTGCTAGCAGCTATCTAGAAAACGCTGTTGGGTAACTTCCGGTCCAATGTCCATTGAGACCAGTGTGATTGAAAAGAGCAGGGTGAGCACCTACACTAAACTAACATGGAGCTCCTCGCTCAAGGCGCTCAAAACTCCACAGCCAAACACAAGTTCAGCGCCCAAGCCATTTCCCGCTGCCGTGGAAACCAAGTGCTCTGGCACCACATATAGTCTGAAAGTGGATATGACATCTAGGGAACTCAGGGCGGTGCTCAAGGGCAACTGCCCCAAGCAGCAGCACAGCTCTTCCAGTGCCAAAACAACTCCACCTGCCTCATGAACTTCACATACCATGAGCTGTGCTAGCAGCTACCTAGGAAACCTTGTTGACTCACTTCCTGTCCAATGCCCCTTGCGCCCAGTGTGATGGAATCAAGCAGGGTGAGCACCCACACTAAATTAACATGGAGCTCCTCACTCAAGCCGCTCAAAACTCCACAGACAAACACAAGTTCAGCGCCCAAGCCATTTCCCGCTGCCATGGAAACCAAGTGCTCTGGCACCACATATGTCTGAAAGTGGATATGACACCTAGGGAACTCAGGGCTGTGCTCAAGGGAAAATGCCCGAAGCAGCAGCACAGCTCTTCCAGTGCCAAAACAACTCCTCCTGCCTCATGAACTTCACATACCATCAGCTGTGCTAGCAGCTATCTAGGAAACCCTGTTGGTTCACTTCCGGTCCAATGCCCATTGAGCCCGGTGTGATGGAATCAAGCAGGGTGAGCACCCACACTAAACTAACATGGAGCTCCTCACTAAAGCCGCTCAAAACCCCACAGCCAAACACAAGTTCAGCGCCCAAGCCATTTCTCGCTGCCATGGAAACTAAGTGCTCTGGCACCACATATGTCTGAAAGTGGATATGACACCTAGGGAACTCAGGGCGGTGCTCAATGGCAACTGCCCGAAGCAGCAGCACAACTCTTCCAGTGCCAAAACAACGCCACCTGCCTCAAGAACTTCACATACCATCAGCTGTGCTAGCAGCTATCTTGGAAACCCTGTTGGCTCACTTCTCGTCCAATGCCCATTGAGCCCAGTGTGATGGAATCAAGCAGGGTGAGCACCCACACTAAACTAACATGGAGCTCCTCACTCAAGCCGCTCAAAACTCCACAGCCAAACACAAGTTCAGCGCCCAAGCCATTTCTCGCTGCCATGGAAACCAAGTGCTCTGGCACCACATATGTCTGAAAGTGGATATGACACCTAGGGAACTCAGGGCGTTGGTGAATGGCAACTGCCCGAAGCAGCAGCACAGCTCTTCCAGTGCTAAAACAACTCCACCTACCGCATGAACTTCACATACCATGAGCTGTGCTAGCAGCTATCTAGGAAACTCTGTTGGGTCACTTCTGGTCCAATGTCCATTGAGCCCAGTGTGATGGAATCAAGCAGGGTGAGCACCCACACTAAACTAACATGGAGCTCCTCACTCAAGCCGCTCAAAACTCCACAGCCAAACACAAGTTCAGCGCCCAAGCCATTTCCCGCTGCCATGGAAACCAAGTGCTCTGGCACCACATATGTCTGAAAGTGGATATGACACCTAGGGAACTCAGGGCGGTGCTCAATGGCAACTGCCCGTAGCAGCAGCACAACTCTTCCAGTGCCAAAACAACGCCACCTGCCTCATGAACTTCACATACCATCAGCTGTGCTAGCAGCTATCTTGGAAAACCTGTTGGCTCACTTCTCGTCCAATTCCCTTTGAGCCCAGTGTGATGGAATCAAGCAGGGTGAGCACCCACACTAAACTAACATGGAGCTCCTCACTCAAGCCGCTCAAAACTCCACAGCCAAACACAAGTTCAGCGCCCAAGCCATTTCTCGCTGCTATGGAAACTAAGTGCTCTGGCACCACATATGTCTGAAAGTGGATATGACACCTAGGGAACTCAGGGCGGTGGTGAATGGCAAATGCCCGAAGCAGCAGCACAGCTCTTCCAGTGCCAAAACAACTCCACCTACCGCATGAACTTCACATACCATCAGCTGTGCTAGCAGCTATCTAGGAAACTCTGTTGGGTCACTTCTGGTCCAATGTCCATTGAGCCCAGTGTGATGGAATCAAGCAGGGTGAGCACCCACACTAAACTAACATGGAGCTCCTCACTCAAGCCGCTCAAAACTCCACAGCCAAAAACAAGTTCAGCGCCCAAGCCATTTCCCGCTGCCATGGAAACCAAGTGCTCTGGCACCACATATGTCTGAAAGTGGATATGACACCTAGGGAGCTCAGGGCGGTGTTCAATGGCAACTGCCCGAAGTAGCAGCACAGCTCTTCCAGTGCCAAAACAACTCCACCTGCCTCATGAACTTCACATACCATCAGCTGTGCTAGCAGCTATCTAGGAAACCCTGTTGGGTCACCTCTGGTCCAATGCCCATTGAGCCCAGTGGGATGGATTCAAGCAGGCTGAGCACCCACACTAAACTAACATGGAACTCCTCACTCAAGGCGCTCAAAACTCCACAGCCAAACACAAGTTCAGCGTCCAAGCCATTTCCCGCTGCCATGGAAACCAAGTGCTCTGGCACCACATATGTCTGAAAGTGGATATGACACCTAGGGAACTCAGGGCGGTGGTCAATGGCAACTGCCCGAAGCAGCAGCACAGCTCTTCCAGTGCCAAAACAACTCCACCTGCCTCATGAACTTCACATACCATCAGCTGTACTAGCAGCTATCTAGGAAACCCTGTTTGGTCACGTCCTATCCAATGCCCATTGAGCCCAGTGTGATGGAATCAAGCAGGGTGAGCACCCACACTAAGCTAACATGCAGCTCCTCATTCAAAGTGCACGAAAATTCACAGCCAAACACAGGTTCAGCGCCCAAGCCATTTCCCGCTGCCATGGAAACCAAGTGCTCTGGCACCACATATGTCTGAAAGTGGATATGACACCTAGGGAACTCAGTGCGGTGCTCAATGGCAACTGCCCGAAGCAGCAGCACAGCCCTTCCAGTGCCAAAACAACTCCACCTGCCTCATGAACTTCACATACCATCAGCTGTGCTAGCAGCTATCTCGTAAACTATGTTAAACACTTCCGGTCCAATGCCCTTTGAGCCCAGTGTGGTGGAATCAAGCAGGGTGAGCACCCACACTAAACTAACATGGAGCTCCTCACTCAAGCCGCTCAAAACTCCACAGCCAAACACAAGTTCAGCGCCCAAGCCATTTCCCGCTGCCATGGAAACCAAGTGCTCTGGCACCACATATGTCTGAAAGTGGATATGACACCTAGGGAACTCAGGGTGGTGCTCAATGGCAACTGCCCGAAGCAGCAGCACAGCTCTTCCAGTGCCAAAACAACTCCACCTGCCTCATGAACTTCACATACCATCAGCTGTGCTAGCAGCTATCTAGCAAACCCTGTTTGGTCACTTCCAGTCCAAAGCACATTGAGCCCAGTGTGATGGAATCAAGCAGGGTGAACACCCACACTAAACTAACATGCAGCTCCTCATTCAAAGTGCACAAAACTCCACAGCCAAACACAAGTTCAGCGCCCAAGCCATTTCCCGCTGCCATGGAAACCAAGTGCTCTGGCACCACATATGTCTGAAAGTGGATATGACACCTAGGGAACTCAGTGCGGCGGTGCTCAATGGCAACTGCCCGAAGCAGCAGCATAGCTCTTCCAGTGCCAAAACAACTCCACCTGCCTCATGAACTTCACATACCATCAGCTGTGCTAGCAGCTATCTAGGAAACCCGGTTTGGTCACTTCCGGTCCAATGCCCTTTGAGCCTAGTGGGATGGAATCAAGCAGGGTGAGCACCCACACTAAACTAACATGGAGCTCCTCACTCAAGCCGCTCAAAACTCCACAGCCAAACACAAGTTCAGCGCCCAAGCCATTTCCCGCTGCCATGGAAACCAAGTGCTCTGGCACCACAAATGTCTGAAAGTGGATATGACACCTAGGGAACTCAGGGCGGTGCTCAATGGCAACTGCCCGAAGCAGCAGCACAGCTCTTCCAGTGCCAAAACAACTCCACCTGCCCCAGGAACTTCACATACCATCAGCTGTGCTAGCAGCTATCTAGAAAACGCTGTTGGGTCACTTCCTATCCAATGCCCATTGAGCCCTGTGGGATGGAATCAAGCAGGGTGAGCACCTACACTAAACTAACATGGAGCTCCTCACTCAAGCCGCTTAAAACTCCACAGCCAAACACAAGTTCAGCGCCCAAGCCATTTCCCGCTGCCATGGAAACCAAGTGCTCTGGCACCACATATGTCTGAAAGTGGATATGACACCTAGGGAACTCAGGACGGTGCTCAGTGGCAACTGCCCGAAGCAGCAGCACAGCTCTTCCAGTGCCAAAACAACTCCACCTGCCTCATGAACTTCACATACCATCAGCTGTGCTAGCAGCTATTTAGCAAAATCTGTTTGGTCACTTCCAGTCCAAAGCACATTGAGCCCAGTGTGATGGAATCAAGCAGGGTGAACACCCACACTAAACTAACATGGAGCTCCTCACTCAAGCCGCTCAAAACTCCACAGCCAAACACAAGTTCAGCGCCCAAGCCATTTCCCGCTGCCATGGAAACCAAGTGCTCTGGCACCACATATGTCTGAAAGTGGATATGACACCTAGGGAACTCAGTGCGGCGGTGCTCAATGGCAACTGCCCGAAGCAGCAGCATAGCTCTTCCAGTGCCAAAACAACTCCACCTGCCTCATGAACTTCACATACCATCAGCTGTGCTAGCAGCTATCTAGGAAAACCTGTTGGGTCACTTCCTATCCAATGCCCATTGAGCCCAGTGGGATGGAATCAAGCAGGCTGAGCACCCACACTAAACTGACATGGAGCTCCTCACTCAAGCCGCTCAAAACTCCACAGCCAAACACAAGTTCAGTGCCCAAGCCATTTCCCGCTGCCATGGAAACCAAGTGCTCTGGCACCACATATGTCTGAAAGTGGATATGACACCTAGGGAACTCAGTGCGGCGGTGCTCAATGGCAACTGCCCGAAGCAGCAGCACAGCTCTTCCAGTGCCAAAACAACTCCACCTGCCTCATGAACTTCACATACCATCAGCTGTGCTTGCAGCTATCTAGAAAACGGTGTTGGGTCACTTCCTATCCAATGCCCATTGAGCCCAGTGTGATGGAAACAAGCAGGGTGAGCACCCACACTAAACTAACATGGAGCTCCTCACTCAAGCCGCTCAAAACTCCACAGCCAAACACAAGTTCAGGACCCAAGCCATTTCCTGCTGCCATGGAAACCAAGTGCTCTGGCACCACATATGTCTGAAAGTGGATATGACACCTAGGGAACTCAGGGCGGTGCTCAATGGCAACTGCCCGAAGCAGCAGCACAGCTCTTCTGGAGCCAAAACAACTCCACCTGCCTCATGAACTTCACACGCCATCAGCTGTGCTAGCAGCTATCTAGGAAACCCTGTTTGGTCACTTCCAGTGCAAAGCACATTGAGCCCAGTGTGATGGAATCAAGCAGGGTGAGCACCCACACTAAACTAACATGGAGCTCCTCACTCAAGCCGCTCAAAACTCCACAGTCAAACACAAGTTCAGCGCCCAAGTCATTTCCCGCTGCCATGGAAACCAAGTGCTCTGGCACCACATAGGTCTGAAAGTGGATATGAAACCTAGGGAACTCAGGGCGGTGCTCAATGGCAACTGCCCGGAGTAGCAGCACAGCTCTTCCAGTGCCAAAACAACTCCACCTGCCTCATGAACTTCACATACCATCAGCTGTGCTAGCAGCTATCTAGGAAACCCTGTTGGGTCACTTCCTATCCAATGCCGATTGAGCCAAGTGTGATGGAATCAAGCAGGGTGAGCATCCACACTAAACTAACATGGAGCTCCTCACTCAAGCCGCTCAAAACTCCACAGCCAAACACAAGTTCAGCGCCCAAGCCATTTCCCGCTGCCATGGAAACCAAGTGCTCTGGCACCACATATGTCTGAAAGTGGATATGACACCTAGGGAACTCAGGACGGTGCTCAGTGGCAACTGCCCGAAGCAGCAGCACAGCTCTTCCAGTGCCAAAACAACTCCACCTGCCTCATGAACTTCACATACCATCAGCTGTGCTAGCAGCTATTTAGCAAAATCTGTTTGGTCACTTCCAGTCCAAAGCACATTGAGCCCAGTGTGATGGAATCAAGCAGGGTGAACACCCACACTAAACTAACATGGAGCTCCTCACTCAAGCCGCTCAAAACTCCACAGCCAAACACAAGTTCAGCGCCCAAGCCATTTCCCGCTGCCATGGAAACCAAGTGCTCTGGCACCACATATGTCTGAAAGTGCATATGACACCTAGGGAACTCAGTGCGGCGGTGCTCAATGGCAACTGCCCGAAGCAGCAGCATAGCTCTTCCAGTGCCGAAACAACTCCACCTGCCTCATGAACTTCACATACCATCAGCTGTGCTAGCAGCTATCTAGGAAAACCTGTTGGGTCACTTCCTATCCAATGCCCATTGAGCCCAGTGGGATGGAATCAAGCAGGGTGATCATCCACACTAAACTAACACGGAGCTCCTCACTCAAGCCGCTCAAAACTCCACAGCCAAACACAAGTTCAGCGCCCAAGCCATTTCCCGCTGCCATGGAAACCAAGTGCTCTGGCACCACATATGTCTGAAAGTGGATATGACACCTAGGGAACTGAGTGCGGCGGTGCTCAATGGCAACTGCCCGAAGCAGCAGCACAGCTCTTCCAGTGCCAAAACAACTCCACCTGCCTCATGAACTTCACATACCATCAGCTGTGCTTGCAGCTATCTAGAAAACGGTGTTGGGTCACTTCCTATCCAATGCCCATTGAGCCCAGTGTGATGGAAACAAGCAGGGTGAGCACCCACACTAAACTAACATGGAGCTCCTCACTCAAGCCGCTCAAAACTCCACAGCCAAACACAAGTTCAGGACCCAAGCCATTTCCCGCTGCCATGGAAACCAAGTGCTCTGGCACCACATATGTCTGAAAGTGGATATGACACCTAGGGAACTCAGTGCGGTGCTCAATGGCAACTGCCCGATGCAGCAGCACAGCTCTTCTGGAGCCAAAACAACTCCACCTGCCTCATGAACTTCACACGCCATCAGCTGTGCTAGCAGCTATCTAGCAAACCCTGTTTGGTCACTTCCTATCCAATGCCAATTGAGCCCAGTGTGATGGAATTAAACAGGCTGAGCACCCACACTAAACTAACATGGAGATCCTCACTCAAACACTCAAAACTCCACAGCCAAACACAAGTTCAGCACCCAAGCCATTTCCCGCTGCCATGGAAACCAAGTGCTCTGGCACCACATATGTCTGAAAGTGGATATGACACCTAGGGAACTCAGTGCGGTGCTCAATGGCAACTGCCCGATGCAGCAGCAAAGCTCTTCCAGTGCCAAAACAACTCCACCTGCCTCATGAACTTCACATACCATGAGCTGTGCTAGCAGCTATCTAGGAAACCCTGTTGGGTCATTTCATGTCCAATGCCCTTTGAGCCCAGTGTGATGGAATCAAGCAGGGTGAGCACCCACACTAAACTGACATGGAGCTCCTCACTCAAGCCGCTCAAAACTCCACAGCCAAACACAAGTTCAGCGCCGAAGCCATTTCCCGCTGCCATGGAAACCAAGTGCTCTGGCACCACATATGTCTGAAAGTGGATATGACACCTAGGGAACTCAGGGCGGTGCTCAATGGCAACTGCCCGATGCAGCAGCACAGCTCTTCCAGTGCCAAAACAACTCCACCTGCCTCATGAACTTCACATACCATCAGCTGTGCTAGCAGCTATCTAGGAAACCCTGTTTGGTCACTTCCAGTTCAATGCCCATTGAGCCCAGTGGGATGGAATCAAGCAGGGTGAGCACCCACACTAAACTAACATGGAGTTCCTCACTCAAGCCGCTCAAAACTCCACAGCCAAACACAAGTTCAGCGCCCAAGCCATTTCCCGCTGCCATGGAAACCAAGTGCTCTGGCACCACATATGTCTGAAAGTGGATATGACACCTAGGGAACTCAGTGTGGTGCTCAATGGCAACTGCCCGAAGCAGCAGCATAGCCCTTCCAGTGCCAAAACAACTCCACCTGCCTCATGAACTTCACATACCATTAGCTTGCTAGCAGCTATCTCGTAAACTATGTTAAACACTTCCTATCCAATGCCCATTGAGCCCAGTGTGATGGAAACAAGCAGGGTGAGCACCCACACTAAACTAACATGGAGCTCCTCACTCAAGGCGCTCAAAACTCCACAGCCAAACACAAGTTCAGCGCCCAAGCCATTTCCCGCTGCCATGGAAACCAAGTGCTCTGGCACCACATATGTCTGAAAGTGGATATGACACCTAGGGAACTCAGGGCGGTGCTCAATGGCAACTGCCCGAAGCAGCAGCACAGCTCTTCCAGTGCCAAAACAACTCCACCTGCCTCATGAACTTCACATACCATCAGCTGTGCTAGCAGCTATCTAGGAAACCCTGTTTGGTCACTTCCTATCCAATGCCCATTGAGCCCAGTGGGATGGAATCAAACAGGCTGAGCACCCACACTAAACTAACAAAGAGATCCTCACTCAAACACTCAAAACTCCACAGCCAAACACAAGTTCAGCGCCCAAGCCATTTCCCGCTGCCATGGAAACCAAGTGCTCTGGCACCACATATGTCTGAAAGTGGATATGACACCTAGGGAACTCAGGGCGGAGGTGAATGGCAACTGCCCCATGCAGCAGCACAGCTCTTCCAGTGCCAAAACAACTCCACCTGCCTCATGAACTTCACATACCATCAGCTGTGCTAGCAGCTATCTAGGAAACCCTGTTGGGTCACTTCCTATCCAATGCCCATTGAGCCCAGTGGGATGGAATCAAGCAGGGTGATCATCCACACTAAACTAACACGGAGCTCCTCACTCAAGCCGCTCAAAACTCCACAGCCAAACACAAGTTCAGCGCCCAAGCCATTTCCCGCTGCCATGGAAACCAAGTGCTCTGGCACCACATATGTCTGAAAGTGGATATGACACCTAGGGAACTCAGGGCGGTGCTCAATGGCAACTGCCCGAAGCAGCAGCACAGCTCTTCCAGTGCCAAAACAACTCCACCTGCCTCATGAACTTCACATACCATCAGCTGTGCTAGCAGCTATCTAGGAAACCCTGTTTGGTCACTTCCAGTTCAATGCCCATTGAGCCCAGTGGGATGGAATCAAGCAGGGTGAGCACCCACACTAAACTAACATGGAGTTCCTCACTCAAGCCGCTCAAAACTCCACAGCCAAACACAAGTTCAGCGCCCAAGCCATTTCCCGCTGCCATGGAAACCAAGTGCTCTGGCACCACATATGTCTGAAAGTGGATATGACACCTAGGGAACTCAGTGTGGTGCTCAATGGCAACTGCCCGAAGCAGCAGCATAGCCCTTCCAGTGCCAAAACAACTCCACCTGCCTCATGAACTTCACATACCATCAGCTTGCTAGCAGCTATCTCGTAAACTATGTTAAACACTTCCGGTCCAATGCCCATTGAGCCCAGTGTGATGGAAACAAGCAGGGTGAGCACCCACACTAAACTAACATGGAGCTCCTCACTCAAGGCGCTCAAAACTCCACAGCCAAACACAAGTTCAGCGCCCAAGCCATTTCCCGCTGCCATGGAAACCAAGTGCTCTGGCACCACATATGTCTGAAAGTGGATATGACACCTAGGGAACTCAGGGTGGTGCTCAATGGCAACTGCCCGAAGCAGCAGCACAGCTCTTCCAGTGCCAAAACAACTCCACCTGCCTCATGAACTTCACATACCATCAGCTGTGCTAGCAGCTATCTAGGAAACCCTGTTTGGTCACTTCCTATCCAATGCCCATTGAGCCCAGTGGGATGGAATCAAACAGGCTGAGCACCCACACTAAACTAACAAACAGATCCTCACTCAAACACTCAAAACTCCACAGCCAAACACAAGTTCAGCGCCCAAGCCATTTCCCGCTGCCATGGAAACCAAGTGCTCTGGCACCACATATGTCTGAAAGTGGATATGACACCTAGGGAACTCAGGGCGGAGGTGAATGGCAACTGCCCGATGCAGCAGCACAGCTCTTCCAGTGCCAAAACAACTCCACCTGCCTCATGAACTTCACATACCATCAGCTGTGCTAGCAGCTATCTAGGAAACCCTGTTGGGTCACTTCCTATCCAATGCCCATTGAGCCCAGTGGGATGGAATCAAGCAGGGTGATCATCCACACTAAACTAACACGGAGCTCCTCACTCAAGCCGCTCAAAACTCCACAGCCAAACACAAGTTCAGCGCCCAAGCCATTTCCCGCTGCCATGGAAACCAAGTGCTCTGGCACCACATATGTCTGAAAGTGGATATGACACCTAGGGAACTCAGGGCGGTGCTCAATGGCAACTGCCCGAAGCAGCAGCACAGCTCTTCCAGTGCCAAAACAACTCCACCTGCCTCATGAACTTCACATACCATCAGCTGTGCTAGCAGCTATCTAGGAAACCCTGTTTGATCACTTCCAGTTCAATGCCCATTGAGCCCAGTGGGATGGAATCAAGCAGGGTGAGCACCCACACTAAACTAACATGGAGTTCCTCACTCAAGCCGCTCAAAACTCCACAGCCAAACACAAGTTCAGCGCCCAAGCCATTACTGCTGCCATGGAAACCAAGTGCTCTGGCACCACATATGTCTGAAAGTGGATATGACACCTAGGGAACTCAGGGCGGCGGTGCTCAATGGCAACTGCCCGAAGCAGCAGCATAGCTCTTCCAGTGCCAAAACAACTCCACCTGCATCATGAACTTCACATACCATCAGCTGTGCTAGCAGCTATCTAGGAAAACCCTGTTGGGTCACTTCCTATCCAATGCCCTTTGAGCCCAGTGGGATGGAATCAAGCAGGGTGAGCACTCACACTAAACTAACATGGAGCTCCTCACTCAAGCCGCTCAGAACTCCACAGCCAAACACAAGTTCATCGCCCAAGCCATTTCCCGCTGCCATGGAAACCAAGTGCTCTGGCACCACATATGTCTGAAAGTGGATATGACACCTAGGGAACTCAGTGCGGTGCTCAATGGCAACTGCCCGAAGCAGCAGCACAGCTCTTCCAGTGCCAAAACAACTCCACCTGCCTCATGAACTTCACATACCATCAGCTGTGCTAGCAGCTATCTAGGAAATCCTGTTTGGTCATTTCCAGTCCAATGCCCATTGAGCCCAGTGTGATGGAATCAAGCAGGGTGAGCACCCACACTAAGCTAACATGCAGCTCCTCATTCAAAGTGCACAAAAATCCTCAGCCAAACACAAGTTCAGCGCCCAAGCCATTTCCCGCTGCCATGGAAACCAAGTGCTCTGGCACCACATATGTCTGAAAGTGGATATGACACCTAGGGAACTCAGGGCGGTGCTCAATGGCAACTGCCCGAAGCAGTAGCACAGCTCTTCAAGTGCTAAAACAACTCCACCTGCCTCATGAACTTCACATACCATCAGCTTTGCTAAAGGCTATATAGGAAACCCTATTTGGTCACTTCTTACTCCAATGCCCATTGAGCCCACCTGGGATAGAATCAATCAGATTGAGCACCCACACTAAACTAACATGGAGCTCCTCACTCAAGCCGCTCAAAACTCCACAGACAAACACAAGTTTAGCGCCCAAAATATTTCACGCTGTGATGAAAAGCAAGTGCTTTAGCAGCACATATATCCGAAAATGGATATGACACCTAGGGAGCTCAGGGCGGTGGTCAATGGCAACTGCACAAAGTAGCAGCACAGCTCTTCCGGGGCCAAAACAACTCCACCTGCCTCATGAACTTCACATACCATCAGCTGTGCTAGCAGCTAGCTAGGCAACCCTTTTTCGACACGTCCGGTCCAAAGCACATTGAGCCCTGTGGGATGGAATCAAGCAGGGTGAGCAAACACACTAAACTAACATGGAGCTCCTCACTCAAGCCTCTCAAAACTCCACAGCCAAACACAAGTTCAGCGCCCAAGCCATTTCCCGCTGCCATGGAAACCAAGTGCTCTGGCACCACATATGTCTAAAAGTGGATATGACACCTAGGGAACTCAGGGCGGTGCTCAATGGCAACTGCCCGAAGCAGCAGCACAGCCCTTCCAGTGCCAAAACAACTCCACCTGCCTCATGAACGTCACATACCATCAGCTGTGCTAGCAGCTATCTCGGAAACTATGTTGGAACACTTCCGGTCCAATGCCCATTGAGCCCAGTGTGATGGAATCAAGCAGGCTGAGCACCCACACTAAACTAACATGGAGCTCCTCACTCAAGACGCTCAAAACTCCACAGCCAAACACAAGTTCAGCGCCCAAGCCATTTCACGCTGCCATGGAAACCAAGTGCTCTGGCACCACATATGTCTGAAAGTGGATATGACACCTAGGGAACTCAGGGCGGAGGTGAATGGCAACTGCCCGATGCAGCAGCACAGCTCTTCCAGTGCCAAAACAACTCCACCTGCCTCATGAACTTCACATACCATCAGCTGTGCTAGCAGCTATCTAGGAAACCCTGTTGGGTCACTTCCTATCCAATGCCCATTGAGCCCAGTGGGATGGAATCAAGCAGGGTGATCATCCACACTAAACTAACATGGAGCTCCTCACTCAAGCCGCTCAAAACTCCACAGCCAAACACAAGTTCAGTGCCCAAGCCATTTCCCGCTACCATGGAAACCAAGTGCTCTGGCACCACACATGTCTGAAAGTGGATATGACACCTAGGGAACTCAGGGCTGTGCTCAATGGCAACTGCCTGAAGCAGCAGCACAGTTCTTCCAGTGCCAAAACAACTCCACCTGCCTCATGAACTTCACATGCCATCAGCTGTGCTAGCAGCTATGTAGGAAACCCTGTTAATTCACTTCGACTGCAATGACCATTGAGCCCAGTGTGATGGAATCAAGCAGGGTGAGCACCCACACTAAACTAACATGGAGCTCCTCACTCAAGCCGCGCAGAACTCCACAGCCAAACATAAGTTCAGCGCCCAAGCCATTTCCCGCTGCCATGGAAACCAAGTGCTCTGGCACCACATATGTCTGAAAGTGGATATGACACCTAGGGAACTCAGGGCGGTGCTCAATGGCAACTGCCCGAAGCAGCAGCACAGCTCTTCCAGTGCCAAAACAACTCCACCAGCCTCATGAACTTCACATACCATCAGCTGTGCTAGCAGCTATCTCGGAAACAATGTTGGGTCACTTCCGGTCCAATGGCCATTGAGCACAGTGTGATGGAATCAAGCAGGGTGAGCACCCATACTAAACTAACATGGATCTCCTCACTCAAGCCGCTCAAAACTCCACAGCCAAACACAAGTTCAGGGACCAAGCCATTTCCCGCTACCATGGAAACCAAGTGCTCTGGCACCACATATGTCTGAAAGTGGATATGACACCTAGGGAACTCAGGGCGGTGCTCAATGGCAACTGCCCGAAGCAGCAGCACAGCTCTTCCAGTGCCAAAACAACTCCACCTGTCGCATGAACTTCACAAACCATCAGCTGTGCTAGCAGCTATCTAGGATACCTTGTTGGGTCACTTCCTATCAAATGCCCATTGAGCCCAGTGGGATGGAATCAAGCAGGGTGAGCACCCACACTAAATTAACATGGAGCTCCTCACTCAAACAGCTCAAAACTCCACAGTCAAACACAAGTTCAGCGCCCAAGCCATTTCCCGCTACCATGGAAACCAAGTGCTCTGGCAGCACATATGTCTGAAAGTGGATATGACACCTAAGGAAATCATCGCAGTGGTGCATGGCAACTGCCCGAAGCAGCAGCACAGCCCTTCCAGTGCCAAAACAACTCCACCTGCCGCATGAACTTCACATACCATCAGCTGTGCTAGCAGCTAGCTAGGCAACCCTTTTTCGACACGTCCGGTCCAAAGCACAATGAGCCCTATGGGATGGAATCAAGCAGGGTGAGCAACCACACTAAACTAACATGGAGCTCCTCACTCAAGCCGCTCAAAACTCCACAGCCAAACACAAGTTCAGCGCCCAAGCCATTTCACGCTGCCATGGAAACCAAGTGCTCTGGCACCACATATGTCTAAAAGTGGATATGACACCTAGGGAACTCAGGGCGGTGCTCAATGGCAACTGTCCGAAGCAGCAGCAAAGCTCTTCCAGTGCCAAAACAACTCCACCTGCCTCATGAACTTCACATACCATCAGTTGTGCTAGCAGCTATCTAGGAAACCCTGTTGGGTCACTTCCGGTCCAATGCCCATTGAGCCCAGTGGGATGGAATCAAGCAGGGTGAGCACCCACACTAAACTAACATGGAGCTCCTCACTCAAGCCGCTCAAAACTCCACAGACAAACACAAGTTAAGCGCCCAACACATTTCCCGCTGCCATGAAAACCAAGTGCTCTGGCAACACATATGTCTGAAAGTGGATATGACACCTAGGGAACTCAGGGCGGTGTTCAATGGCAACTGCCCGAAGCAACAGCACAGCTCTTCCAGTGCCAAACCAACTCCACCTGCCTCATGAACTTCACATACCATCAGCTGTGCTAGCAGCTATCTAGGAAACCCTGTTGGGCCACTTCCGGTCCAATGCCCATTGAGCCCAGGGGGATGGAATCAAGCAGGGTGAGCACCCACACTAAACTAACATGGAGCTCCTCACTCAAGCCGCTCAAAACTCCACAGCCAAACATAAGTTCAGCGCCCAAGCCATTTCCCGCTACCATGGAAACCAAGTGCTCTGGCACCACACATGTCTGAAAGTGGATATGACACCTAGGGAACTCAGGGCGGTGGTGCATGGCAACTGTCCGAAGCAGCAGCACAGCTCTTCCAGTGCCAAAACAACTCCACCTGCCTCATGAACTTCACATGCCATCAGCTGTGCTAGCAGCTATGTAGGAAACCCTGTTGATTCACTTCGACTGCAATGACCATTGAGCCCAGTGTGATGGAATCAAGCAGGGTGAGCACCCACACTAAACTAACATGGAGCTCCTCACTCAAGCCGCGCAGAACTCCACAGCCAAACATAAGTTCAGCGCCCAAGCCATTTCCCGCTGCCATGGAAACCAAGTGCTCTGGCACCACATATGTCTGAAAGTGGATATGACACCTAGGGAACTCAGGGCGGTGCTCAATGGCAACTGCCCGAAGCAGCAGCACAGCTCTTCCAGTGCCAAAACAACTCCACCAGCCTCATGAACTTCACATACCATCAGCTGTGCTAGCAGCTATCTCGGAAACAATGTTGGGTCACTTCCGGTCCAATGGCCATTGAGCACAGTGTGATGGAATCAAGCAGGGTGAGCACCCATACTAAACTAACATGGAGCTCCTCACTCAAGCCGCTCAAAACTCCACAGCCAAACACAAGTTCAGGGACCAAGCCATTTCCCGCTACCATGGAAACCAAGTGCTCTGGCACCACATATGTCTGAAAGTGGATATGACACCTAGGGAACTCAGGGCGGTGCTCAATGGCAACTGCACTAAGCAGCAGCACAGCTCTTCCAGTGCCAAAACAATTCCACCTGCCTCATGAACTTCACATACCATCAGCTGTGCTAGCAGCTATCTAGGAAACCTTGTTGAGTCACTTCCGGTCCAATGCCCATTGAGCCCAGTGGGATGGATTCAAGCAGGCTGAGCACCCACACTAAACTAACATGGAACTCCTCACTCAAGGCGCTCAAAACTCCACAGCCAAACACAAGTTCAGCGTCCAAGCCATTTCCCGCTGCCATGGAAACCAAGTGCTCTGGCACCACATATGTCTGAAAGTGGATATGACACCTAGGGAACTCAGGGCGGTGGTCAATGGCAACTGCCCGAAGCAGCAGCACAGCTCTTCCAGTGCCAAAACAACTCCACCTGCCTCATGAACTTCACATACCATCAGCTGTACTAGCAGCTATCTAGGAAACCCTGTTTGGTCACGTCCTATCCAATGCCCATTGAGCCCAGTGTGATGGAATCAAGCAGGGTGAGCACCCACACTAAGATAACATGCAGCTCCTCATTCAAAGTGCACGAAAATTCACAGCCAAACACAGGTTCAGCGCCCAAGCCATTTCCCGCTGCCATGGAAACCAAGTGCTCTGGCACCACATATGTCTGAAAGTGGATATGACACCTAGGGAACTCAGTGCGGTGCTCAATGGCAACTGCCCGAAGCAGCAGCACAGCCCTTCCAGTGCCAAAACAACTCCACCTGCCTCATGAACTTCACATACCATCAGCTGTGCTAGCAGCTATCTCGTAAACTATGTTAAACACTTCCGGTCCAATGCCCTTTGAGCCCAGTGTGGTGGAATCAAGCAGGGTGAGCACCCACACTAAACTAACATGGAGCTCCTCACTCAAGCCGCTCAAAACTCCACAGCCAAACACAAGTTCAGCGCCCAAGCCATTTCCCGCTGCCATGGAAACCAAGTGCTCTGGCACCACATATGTCTGAAAGTGGATATGACACCTAGGGAACTCAGGGTGGTGCTCAATGGCAACTGCCCGATGCAGCAGCACAGCTCTTCCAGTGCCAAAACAACTCCACCTGCCTCATGAACTTCACATACCATCAGCTGTGCTAGCAGCTATCTAGCAAACCCTGTTTGGTCACTTCCAGTCCAAAGCACATTGAGCCCAGTGTGATGGAATCAAGCAGGGTGAACACCCACACTAAACTAACATGCAGCTCCTCATTCAAAGTGCACAAAGATCCACAGCCAAACACAAGTTCAGCGCCCAAGCCATTTCCCGCTGCCATGGAAACCAAGTGCTCTGGCACCACATATGTCTGAAAGTGGATATGACACCTAGGGAACTCAGTGCGGCGGTGCTCAATGGCAACTGCCCGAAGCAGCAGCATAGCTCTTCCAGTGCCAAAACAACTCCACCTGCCTCATGAACTTCACATACCATCAGCTGTGCTAGCAGTTATCTAGAAAACCCGGTTTGGTCACTTCCGGTCCAATGCCCATTGAGCCTAGTGGGATGGAATCAAGCAGGGTGAGCACCCACACTAAACTAACATGGAGCTCCTCACTCAAGCCGCTCAAAACTCCACAGCCAAACACAAGTTCAGCGCCCAAGCCATTTCCCGCTGCCATGGAAACCAAGTGCTCTGGCACCACAAATGTCTGAAAGTGGATATGACACCTAGGGAACTCAGGGCGGTGCTCAATGGCAACTGCCCGAAGCAGCAGCACAGCTCTTCCAGTGCCAAAACAACTCCACCTGCCCCAGGAACTTCACATACCATCAGCTGTGCTAGCAGCTATCTAGAAAACGCTGTTGGGTCACTTCCTATCCAATGCCCATTGAGCCCAGTGGGATGGAATCAAGCAGGCTGAGCACCCACACTAAACTGACATGGAGCTCCTCACTCAAGGCGCTCAAAACTCCACAGCCAAACACAAGTTCAGCGCCCAAGCCATTTCCCGCTGCCATGGAAACCAAGTGCTCTGGCACCACATATGTCTGAAAGTGGATATGACACCTAGGGAACTCAGTGCGGCGGTGCTCAATGGCAACTGCCCGAAGCAGCAGCACAGCTCTTCCAGTGCCAAAACAACTCCACCTGCCTCATGAACTTCACATACCATCAGCTGTGCTTGCAGCTATCTAGAAAACGGTGTTGGGTCACTTCCTATCCAATGCCCATTGAGCCCAGTGTGATGGAAACAAGCAGGGTGAGCACCCACACTAAACTAACATGGAGCTCCTCACTCAAGCCGCTCAAAACTCCACAGCCAAACACAAGTTCAGGACCCAAGCCATTTCCTGCTGCCATGGAAACCAAGTGCTCTGGCACCACATATGTCTGAAAGTGGATATGACACCTAGGGAACTCAGGGCGGTGCTCAATGGCAACTGCCCGAAGCAGCAGCACAGCTCTTCTGGAGCCAAAACAACTCCACCTGCCTCATGAACTTCACACGCCATCAGCTGTGCTAGCAGCTATCTAGGAAACCCTGTTTGGTCACTTCCAGTGCAAAGCACATTGAGCCCAGTGTGATGGAATCAAGCAGGGTGAGCACCCACACTAAACTAACATGGAGCTCCTCACTCAAGCCGCTGAAAACTCCACAGTCAAACACAAGTTCAGCGCCCAAGTCATTTCCCGCTGCCATGGAAACCAAGTGCTCTGGCACCACATAGGTCTGAAAGTGGATATGAAACCTAGGGAACTCAGGGCGGTGCTCAATGGCAACTGCCCGGAGTAGCAGCACAGCTCTTCCAGTGCCAAAACAACTCCACCTGCCTCATGAACTTCACATACCATCAGCTGTGCTAGCAGCTATCTAGGAAACCCTGTTGGGTCACTTCCTATCCAATGCCCTTTGAGCCAAGTGTGATGGAATCAAGCAGGGTGAGCATCCACACTAAACTAACATGGAGCTCCTCACTCAAGCCGCTCAAAACTCCACAGCCAAACACAAGTTCAGCGCCCAAGCCATTTCCCGCTGCCATGGAAACCAAGTGCTCTGGCACCACATATGTCTGAAAGTGGATATGACACCTAGGGAACTCAGGACGGTGCTCAGTGGCAACTGCCCGAAGCAGCAGCACAGCTCTTCCAGTGCCAAAACAACTCCACCTGCCTCATGAACTTCACATACCATCAGCTGTGCTAGCAGCTATTTAGCAAAATCTGTTTGGTCACTTCCAGTCCAAAGCACATTGAGCCCAGTGTGATGGAATCAAGCAGGGTGAACACCCACACTAAACTAACATGGAGCTCCTCACTCAAGCCGCTCAAAACTCCACAGCCAAACACAAGTTCAGCGCCCAAGCCATTTCCCGCTGCCATGGAAACCAAGTGCTCTGGCACCACATATGTCTGAAAGTGGATATGACACCTAGGGAACTCAGGGCGGTGCTCAATGGCAACTGCACTAAGCAGCAGCACAGCTCTTCCAGTGCCAAAACAATTCCACCTGCCTCATGAACTTCACATACCATCAGCTGTGCTAGCAGCTATCTAGGAAACCTTGTTGAGTCACTTCCGGTCCAATGCCCATTGAGCCCAGTGGGATGGATTCAAGCAGGCTGAGCACCCACACTAAACTAACATGGAACTCCTCACTCAAGCCGCTCAAAACTCCACAGCCAAACACAAGTTCAGCGTCCAAGCCATTTCCCGCTGCCATGGAAACCAAGTGCTCTGGCACCACATATGTCTGAAAGTGGATATGACACCTAGGGAACTCAGGGCGGTGGTCAATGGCAACTGCCCGAAGCAGCAGCACAGCTCTTCCAGTGCCAAAACAACTCCACCTGCCTCATGAACTTCACATACCATCAGCTGTACTAGCAGCTATCTAGGAAACCCTGTTTGGTCACGTCCTATCCAATGCCCATTGAGCCCAGTGTGATGGAATCAAGCAGGGTGAGCACCCACACTAAGCTAACATGCAGCTCCTCATTCAAAGTGCACGAAAATTCACAGCCAAACACAGGTTCAGCGCCCAAGCCATTTCCCGCTGCCATGGAAACCAAGTGCTCTGGCACCACATATGTCTGAAAGTGGATATGACACCTAGGGAACTCAGTGCGGTGCTCAATGGCAACTGCCCGAAGCAGCAGCACAGCCCTTCCAGTGCCAAAACAACTCCACCTGCCTCATGAACTTCACATACCATCAGCTGTGCTAGCAGCTATCTCGTAAACTATGTTAAACACTTCCGGTCCAATGCCCTTTGAGCCCAGTGTGGTGGAATCAAGCAGGGTGAGCACCCACACTAAACTAACATGGAGCTCCTCACTCAAGCCGCTCAAAACTCCACAGCCAAACGCAAGTTCAGGGACCAAGCCATTTCCCGCTGCCATGGAAACCAAGTGCTCTGGCACCACATATGTCTGAAAGTGGATATGACACCTAGGGAACTCAGGGTGGTGCTCAATGGCAACTGCCCGATGCAGCAGCACAGCTCTTCCAGTGCCAAAACAACTCCACCTGCCTCATGAACTTCACATACCATCAGCTGTGCTAGCAGCTATCTAGCAAACCCTGTTTGGTCACTTCCAGTCCAAAGCACATTGAGCCCAGTGTGATGGAATCAAGCAGGGTGAACACCCACACTAAACTAACATGCAGCTCCTCATTCAAAGTGCACAAAGATCCACAGCCAAACACAAGTTCAGCGCCCAAGCCATTTCCCGCTGCCATGGAAACCAAGTGCTCTGGCACCACATATGTCTGAAAGTGGATATGACACCTAGGGAACTCAGTGCGGCGGTGCTCAATGGCAACTGCCCGAAGCAGCAGCATAGCTCTTCCAGTGCCAAAACAACTCCACCTGCCTCATGAACTTCACATACCATCAGCTGTGCTAGCAGTTATCTAGAAAACCCGGTTTGGTCACTTCCGGTCCAATGCCCATTGAGCCTAGTGGGATGGAATCAAGCAGGGTGAGCACCCACACTAAACTAACATGGAGCTCCTCACTCAAGCCGCTCAAAACTCCACAGCCAAACACAAGTTCAGCGCCCAAGCCATTTCCCGCTGCCATGGAAACCAAGTGCTCTGGCACCACAAATGTCTGAAAGTGGATATGACACCTAGGGAACTCAGGGCGGTGCTCAATGGCAACTGCCCGAAGCAGCAGCACAGCTCTTCCAGTGCCAAAACAACTCCACCTGCCCCAGGAACTTCACATACCATCAGCTGTGCTAGCAGCTATCTAGAAAACGCTGTTGGGTCACTTCCTATCCAATGCCCATTGAGCCCAGTGGGATGGAATCAAGCAGGCTGAGCACCCACACTAAACTGACATGGAGCTCCTCACTCAAGGCGCTCAAAACTCCACAGCCAAACACAAGTTCAGCGCCCAAGCCATTTCCCGCTGCCATGGAAACCAAGTGCTCTGGCACCACATATGTCTGAAAGTGGATATGACACCTAGGGAACTCAGTGCGGCGGTGCTCAATGGCAACTGCCCGAAGCAGCAGCACAGCTCTTCCAGTGCCAAAACAACTCCACCTGCCTCATGAACTTCACATACCATCAGCTGTGCTTGCAGCTATCTAGAAAACGGTGTTGGGTCACTTCCTATCCAATGCCCATTGAGCCCAGTGTGATGGAAACAAGCAGGGTGAGCACCCACACTAAACTAACATGGAGCTCCTCACTCAAGCCGCTCAAAACTCCACACCCAAACACAAGTTCAGGACCCAAGCCATTTCCTGCTGCCATGGAAACCAAGTGCTCTGGCACCACATATGTCTGAAAGTGGATATGACACCTAGGGAACTCAGGGCGGTGCTCAATGGCAACTGCCCGAAGCAGCAGCACAGCTCTTCTGGAGCCAAAACAACTCCACCTGCCTCATGAACTTCACACGCCATCAGCTGTGCTAGCAGCTATCTAGGAAACCCTGTTTGGTCACTTCCAGTGCAAAGCACATTGAGCCCAGTGTGATGGAATCAAGCAGGGTGAGCACCCACACTAAACTAACATGGAGCTCCTCACTCAAGCCGCTGAAAACTCCACAGTCAAACACAAGTTCAGCGCCCAAGTCATTTCCCGCTGCCATGGAAACCAAGTGCTCTGGCACCACATAGGTCTGAAAGTGGATATGAAACCTAGGGAACTCAGGGCGGTGCTCAATGGCAACTGCCCGGAGTAGCAGCACAGCTCTTCCAGTGCCAAAACAACTCCACCTGCCTCATGAACTTCACATACCATCAGCTGTGCTAGCAGCTATCTAGGAAACCCTGTTGGGTCACTTCCTATCCAATGCCCTTTGAGCCAAGTGTGATGGAATCAAGCAGGGTGAGCATCCACACTAAACTAACATGGAGCTCCTCACTCAAGCCGCTCAAAACTCCACAGCCAAACACAAGTTCAGCGCCCAAGCCATTTCCCGCTGCCATGGAAACCAAGTGCTCTGGCACCACATATGTCTGAAAGTGGATATGACACCTAGGGAACTCAGGACGGTGCTCAGTGGCAACTGCCCGAAGCAGCAGCACAGCTCTTCCAGTGCCAAAACAACTCCACCTGCCTCATGAACTTCACATACCATCAGCTGTGCTAGCAGCTATTTAGCAAAATCTGTTTGGTCACTTCCAGTCCAAAGCACATTGAGCCCAGTGTGATGGAATCAAGCAGGGTGAACACCCACACTAAACTAACATGGAGCTCCTCACTCAAGCCGCTCAAAACTCCACAGCCAAACACAAGTTCAGCGCCCAAGCCATTTCCCGCTGCCATGGAAACCAAGTGCTCTGGCACCACATATGTCTGAAAGTGCATATGACACCTAGGGAACTCAGTGCGGCGGTGCTCAATGGCAACTGCCCGAAGCAGCAGCATAGCTCTTCCAGTGCCGAAACAACTCCACCTGCCTCATGAACTTCACATACCATCAGCTGTGCTAGCAGCTATCTAGGAAAACCTGTTGGGTCACTTCCTATCCAATGCCCATTGAGCCCAGTGGGATGGAATCAAGCAGGGTGATCATCCACACTAAACTAACACGGAGCTCCTCACTCAAGCCGCTCAAAACTCCACAGCCAAACACAAGTTCAGCGCCCAAGCCATTTCCCGCTGCCATGGAAACCAAGTGCTCTGGCACCACATATGTCTGAAAGTGGATATGACACCTAGGGAACTCAGTGCGGCGGTGCTCAATGGCAACTGCCCGAAGCAGCAGCACAGCTCTTCCAGTGCCAAAACAACTCCACCTGCCTCATGAACTTCACATACCATCAGCTGTGCTTGCAGCTATCTAGAAAACGGTGTTGGGTCACTTCCTATCCAATGCCCATTGAGCCCAGTGTGATGGAAACAAGCAGGGTGAGCACCCACACTAAACTAACATGGAGCTCCTCACTCAAGCCGCTCAAAACTCCACAGCCAAACACAAGTTCAGGACCCAAGCCATTTCCCGCTGCCATGGAAACCAAGTGCTCTGGCACCACATATGTCTGAAAGTGGATATGACACCTAGGGAACTCAGGGCGGTGCTCAATGGCAACTGCCCGATGCAGCAGCACAGCTCTTCTGGAGCCAAAACAACTCCACCTGCCTCATGAACTTCACACGCCATCAGCTGTGCTAGCAGCTATCTAGCAAACCCTGTTTGGTCACTTCCTATCCAATGCCAATTGTGCCCAGTGTGATGGAATCAAACAGGCTGAGCACCCACACTAAACTAACATGGAGATCCTCACTCAAACACTCAAAACTCCACAGCCAAACACAAGTTCAGCACCCAAGCCATTTCCCGCTGCCATGGAAACCAAGTGCTCTGGCACCACATATGTCTGAAAGTGGATATGACACCTAGGGAACTCAGTGCGGTGCTCAATGGCAACTGCCCGATGCAGCAGCACAGCTCTTCCAGTGCCAAAACAACTCCACCTGCCTCATGAACTTCACATACCATGAGCTGTGCTAGCAGCTATCTAGGAAACCCTGTTGGGTCATTTCATGTCCAATGCCCTTTGAGCCCAGTGTGATGGAATCAAGCAGGGTGAGCACCCACACTAAACTGACATGGAGCTCCTCACTCAAGCCGCTCAAAACTCCACAGCCAAACACAAGTTCAGCGCCCAAGCCATTTCCCGCTGCCATGGAAACCAAGTGCTCTGGCACCACATATGTCTAAAAGTGGATATGACACCTAGGGAACTCAGTGTGGTGCTCAATGGCAACTGCCCGAAGCAGCAGCATAGCCCTTCCAGTGCCAAAACAACTCCACCTGCCTCATGAACTTCACATACCATCAGCTTGCTAGCAGCTATCTCGTAAACTATGTTAAACACTTCCTATCCAATGCCCATTGAGCCCAGTGTGATGGAAACAAGCAGGGTGAGCACTCACACTAAACTAACATGGAGCTCCTCACTCAAGGCGCTCAAAACTCCACAGCCAAACACAAGTTCAGCGCCCAAGCCATTTCCCGCTGCCATGGAAACCAAGTGCTCTGGCACCACATATGTCTGAAAGTGGATATGACACCTAGGGAACTCAGGGCGGTGCTCAATGGCAACTGCCCGAAGCAGCAGCACAGCTCTTCCAGTGCCAAAACAACTCCACCTGCCTCATGAACTTCACATACCATCAGCTGTGCTAGCAGCTATCTAGGAAACCCTGTTTGGTCACTTCCTATCCAATGCCCATTGAGCCCAGTGGGATGGAATCAAACAGGCTGAGCACCCACACTAAACTAACAAAGAGATCCTCACTCAAACACTCAAAACTCCACAGCCAAACACAAGTTCAGCGCCCAAGCCATTTCCCGCTGCCATGGAAACCAAGTGCTCTGGCACCACATATGTCTGAAAGTGGATATGACACCTAGGGAACTCAGGGCGGAGGTGAATGGCAACTGCCCGATGCAGCAGCACAGCTCTTCCAGTGCCAAAACAACTCCACCTGCCTCATGAACTTCACATACCATCAGCTGTGCTAGCAGCTATCTAGGAAACCCTGTTGGGTCACTTCCTATCCAATGCCCATTGAGCCCAGTGGGATGGAATCAAGCAGGGTGATCATCCACACTAAACTAACACGGAGCTCCTCACTCAAGCCGCTCAAAACTCCACAGCCAAACACAAGTTCAGCGCCCAAGCCATTTCCCGCTGCCATGGAAACCAAGTGCTCTGGCACCACATATGTCTGAAAGTGGATATGACACCTAGGGAACTCAGGGCGGTGCTCAATGGCAACTGCCCGAAGCAGCAGCACAGCTCTTCCAGTGCCAAAACAACTCCACCTGCCTCATGAACTTCACATACCATCAGCTGTGCTAGCAGCTATCTAGGAAACCCTGTTTGGTCACTTCCAGTTCAATGCCCATTGAGCCCAGTGGGATGGAATCAAGCAGGGTGAGCACCCACACTAAACTAACATGGAGTTCCTCACTCAAGCCGCTCAAAACTCCACAGCCAAACACAAGTTCAGCGCCCAAGCCATTTCCCGCTGCCATGGAAACCAAGTGCTCTGGCACCACATATGTCTGAAAGTGGATATGACACCTAGGGAACTCAGTGTGGTGCTCAATGGCAACTGCCCGAAGCAGCAGCATAGCCCTTCCAGTGCCAAAACAACTCCACCTGCCTCATGAACTTCACATACCATCAGCTTGCTAGCAGCTATCTCGTAAACTATGTTAAACACTTCCGGTCCAATGCCCATTGAGCCCAGTGTGATGGAAACAAGCAGGGTGAGCACCCACACTAAACTAACATGGAGCTCCTCACTCAAGGCGCTCAAAACTCCACAGCCAAACACAAGTTCAGCGCCCAAGCCATTTCCCGCTGCCATGGAAACCAAGTGCTCTGGCACCACATATGTCTGAAAGTGGATATGACACCTAGGGAACTCAGGGTGGTGCTCAATGGCAACTGCCCGAAGCAGCAGCACAGCTCTTCCAGTGCCAAAACAACTCCACCTGCCTCATGAACTTCACATACCATCAGCTGTGCTAGCAGCTATCTAGCAAACCCTGTTGGGTCACTTCCTATCCAATGCCCATTGAGCCCAGTGGGATGGAATCAAACAGGCTGAGCACCCACACTAAACTAACAAACAGATCCTCACTCAAACACTCAAAACTCCACAGCCAAACACAAGTTCAGCGCCCAAGCCATTTCCCGCTGCCATGGAAACCAAGTGCTCTGGCACCACATATGTCTGAAAGTGGATATGACACCTAGGGAACTCAGGGCGGAGGTGAATGGCAACTGCCCGATGCAGCAGCACAGCTCTTCCAGTGCCAAAACAACTCCACCTGCCTCATGAACTTCACATACCATCAGCTGTGCTAGCAGCTATCTAGGAAACCCTGTTGGGTCACTTCCTATCCAATGCCCATTGAGCCCAGTGGGATGGAATCAAGCAGGGTGATCATCCACACTAAACTAACACGGAGCTCCTCACTCAAGCCGCTCAAAACTCCACAGCCAAACACAAGTTCAGCGCCCAAGCCATTTCCCGCTGCCATGGAAACCAAGTGCTCTGGCACCACATATGTCTGAAAGTGGATATGACACCTAGGGAACTCAGGGCGGTGCTCAATGGCAACTGCCCGAAGCAGCAGCACAGCTCTTCCAGTGCCAAAACAACTCCACCTGCCTCATGAACTTCACATACCATCAGCTGTGCTAGCAGCTATCTAGGAAACCCTGTTTGGTCACTGCCAGTTCAATGCCCATTGAGCCCAGTGGGATGGAATCAAGCAGGGTGAGCACCCACACTAAACTAACATGGAGTTCCTCACTCAAGCCGCTCAAAACTCCACAGCCAAACACAAGTTCAGCGCCTAAGCCATTACTCCTGCCATGGAAACCAAGTGCTCTGGCACCACATATGTCTGAAAGTGGATATGACACCTAGGGAACTCAGGGCGGCGGTGCTCAATGGCAACTGCCCGAAGCAGCAGCATAGCTCTTCCAGTGCCAAAACAACTCCACCTGCATCATGAACTTCACATACCATCAGCTGTGCTAGCAGCTATCTAGGAAAACCCTGTTGGGTCACTTCCTATCCAATGCCCTTTGAGCCCAGTGGGATGGAATCAAGCAGGGTGAGCACCCACACTAAACTAACATGGAGCTCCTCACTCAAGCCGCTCAGAACTCCACAGCCAAACACAAGTTCATCGCCCAAGCCATTTCCCGCTGCCATGGAAACCAAGTGCTCTGGCACCACATATGTCTGAAAGTGGATATGACACCTAGGGAACTCAGTGCGGTGCTCAATGGCAACTGCCCGAAGCAGCAGCACAGCTCTTCCAGTGCCAAAACAACTCCACCTGCCTCATGAACTTCACATACCATCAGCTGTGCTAGCAGCTATCTAGGAAATCCTGTTTGGTCATTTCCAGTCCAATGCCCATTGAGCCCAGTGTGATGGAATCAAGCAGGGTGAGCACCCACACTAAGCTAACATGCAGCTCCTCATTCAAAGTGCACAAAAATCCTCAGCCAAACACAAGTTCAGCGCCCAAGCCATTTCCCGCTGCCATGGAAACCAAGTGCTCTGGCACCACATATGTCTGAAAGTGGATATGACACCTAGGGAACTCAGGGCGGTGGTCAATGGCAACTGCCCGAAGCAGTAGCACAGCTCTTCAAGTGCTAAAACAACTCCACCTGCCTCATGAACTTCACATACCATCAGCTTTGCTAAAGGCTATATAGGAAACCCTATTTGGTCACTTCTTACTCCAATGCCCATTGAGCCCACCTGGGATAGAATCAATCAGATTGAGCACCCACACTAAACTAACATGGAGCTCCTCACTCAAGCCGCTCAAAACTCCACAGACAAACACAAGTTTAGCGCCCAAAATATTTCACGCTGTGATGAAAAGCAAGTGCTTTAGCAGCACATATATCCGAAAATGGATATGACACCTAGGGAGCTCAGGGCGGTGGTCAATGGCAACTGCACAAAGTAGCAGCACAGCTCTTCCGGGGCCAAAACAACTCCACCTGCCTCATGAACTTCACATACCATCAGCTGTGCTAGCAGCTAGCTAGGCAACCCTTTTTCGACACGTCCGGTCCAAAGCACATTGAGCCCTGTGGGATGGAATCAAGCAGGGTGAGCAAACACACTAAACTAACATGGAGCTCCTCACTCAAGCCTCTCAAAACTCCACAGCCAAACACAAGTTCAGCGCCCAAGCCATTTCCCGCTGCCATGGAAACCAAGTGCTCTGGCACCACATATGTCTAAAAGTGGATATGACACCTAGGGAACTCAGGGCGGTGCTCAATGGCAACTGCCCGAAGCAGCAGCACAGCCCTTCCAGTGCCAAAACAACTCCACCTGCCTCATGAACGTCACATACCATCAGCTGTGCTAGCAGCTATCTCGGAAACTATGTTGGAACACTTCCGGTCCAATGCCCATTGAGCCCAGTGTGATGGAATCAAGCAGGCTGAGCACCCACACTAAACTAACATGGAGCTCCTCACTCAAGACGCTCAAAACTCCACAGCCAAACACAAGTTCAGCGCCCAAGCCATTTCCCGCTGCCATGGAAACCAAGTGCTCTGGCACCACATATGTCTGAAAGTGGATATGACACCTAGGGAACTCAGGGCGGAGGTGAATGGCAACTGCCCGATGCAGCAGCACAGCTCTTCCAGTGCCAAAACAACTCCACCTGCCTCATGAACTTCACATACCATCAGCTGTGCTAGCAGCTATCTAGGAAACCCTGTTGGGTCACTTCCTATCCAATGCCCATTGAGCCCAGTGGGATGGAATCAAGCAGGGTGATCATCCACACTAAACTAACACGGAGCTCCTCACTCAAGCCGCTCAAAACTCCACAGCCAAACACAAGTTCAGTGCCCAAGCCATTTCCCGCTACCATGGAAACCAAGTGCTCTGGCACCACACATGTCTGAAAGTGGATATGACACCTAGGGAACTCAGGGCTGTGCTCAATGGCAACTGCCTGAAGCAGCAGCACAGTTCTTCCAGTGCCAAAACAACTCCACCTGCCTCATGAACTTCACATGCCATCAGCTGTGCTAGCAGCTATGTAGGAAACCCTGTTGATTCACTTCGACTGCAATGACCATTGAGCCCAGTGTGATGGAATCAAGCAGGGTGAGCACCCACACTAAACTAACATGGAGCTCCTCACTCAAGCCGCGCAGAACTCCACAGCCAAACATAAGTTCAGCGCCCAAGCCATTTCCCGCTGCCATGGAAACCAAGTGCTCTGGCACCACATATGTCTGAAAGTGGATATGACACCTAGGGAACTCAGGGCGGTGCTCAATGGCAACTGCCCGAAGCAGCAGCACAGCTCTTCCAGTGCCAAAACAACTCCACCTGCCTCATGAACTTCACATACCATCAGCTGTGCTAGCAGCTATCTCGGAAACAATGTTGGGTCACTTCCGGTCCAATGGCCATTGAGCACAGTGTGATGGAATCAAGCAGGGTGAGCACCCATACTAAACTAACATGGATCTCCTCACTCAAGCCGCTCAAAACTCCACAGCCAAACACAAGTTCAGGGACCAAGCCATTTCCCGCTACCATGGAAACCAAGTGCTCTGGCACCACATATGTCTGAAAGTGGATATGACACCTAGGGAACTCAGGGCGGTGCTCAATGGCAACTGCCCGAAGCAGCAGCACAGCTCTTCCAGTGCCAAAACAACTCCACCTGTCGCATGAACTTCACAAACCATCAGCTGTGCTAGCAGCTATCTAGGATACCTTGTTGGGTCACTTCCTATCAAATGCCCATTGAGCCCAGTGGGATGGAATCAAGCAGGGTGAGCACCCACACTAAATTAACATGGAGCTCCTCACTCAAACAGCTCAAAACTCCACAGTCAAACACAAGTTCAGCGCCCAAGCCATTTCCCGCTACCATGGAAACCAAGTGCTCTGGCAGCACATATGTCTGAAAGTGGATATGACACCTAGGGAAATCATCGCAGTGGTGCATGGCAACTGCCCGAAGCAGCAGCACAGCCCTTCCAGTGCCAAAACAACTCCACCTGCCGCATGAACTTCACATACCATCAGCTGTGCTAGCAGCTAGCTAGGCAACCCTTTTTCGACACGTCCGGTCCAAAGCACAATGAGCCCTATGGGATGGAATCAAGCAGGGTGAGCAACCACACTAAACTAACATGGAGCTCCTCACTCAAGCCGCTCAAAACTCCACAGCCAAACACAAGTTCAGCGCCCAAGCCATTTCCCGCTGCCATGGAAACCAAGTGCTCTGGCACCACATATGTCTAAAAGTGGATATGACACCTAGGGAACTCAGGGCGGTGCTCAATGGCAACTGTCCGAAGCAGCAGCAAAGCTCTTCCAGTGCCAAAACAACTCCACCTGCCTCATGAACTTCACATACCATCAGTTGTGCTAGCAGCTATCTAGGAAACCCTGTTGGGTCACTTCCGGTCCAATGCCCATTGAGCCCAGTGGGATGGAATCAAGCAGGGTGAGCACCCACACTAAACTAACATGGAGCTCCTCACTCAAGCCGCTCAAAACTCCACAGACAAACACAAGTTCAGCGCCCAACACATTTCCCGCTGCCATGAAAACCAAGTGCTCTGGCAACACATATGTCTGAAAGTGGATATGACACCTAGGGAACTCAGGGCGGTGTTCAATGGCAACTGCCCGAAGCAACAGCACAGCTCTTCCAGTGCCAAACCAACTCCACCTGCCTCATGAACTTCACATACCATCAGCTGTGCTAGCAGGTATCTCGGAAAAAGTGTTTGGTCACTTCCGGTCCAATGCCCATTGAGCCCAGGGGGATGGAATCAAGCAGGGTGAGCACCCACACTAAACTAACATGGAGCTCCTCACTCAAGCCGCTCAAAACTCCACAGCCAAACATAAGTTCAGCGCCCAAGCCATTTCCCGCTACCATGGAAACCAAGTGCTCTGGCACCACACATGTCTGAAAGTGGATATGACACCTAGGGAACTCAGGGCTGTGCTCAATGGCAACTGCCTGAAGCAGCAGCACAGTTCTTCCAGTGCCAAAACAACTCCACCTGCCTCATGAACTTCACATGCCATCAGCTGTGCTAGCAGCTATGTAGGAAACCCTGTTGATTCACTTCGACTGCAATGACCATTGAGCCCAGTGTGATGGAATCAAGCAGGGTGAGCACCCACACTAAACTAACATGGAGCTCCTCACTCAAGCCGCGCAGAACTCCACAGCCAAACATAAGTTCAGCGCCCAAGCCATTTCCCGCTGCCATGGAAACCAAGTGCTCTGGCACCACATATGTCTGAAAGTGGATATGACACCTAGGGAACTCAGGGCGGTGCTCAATGGCAACTGCCCGAAGCAGCAGCACAGCTCTTCCAGTGCCAAAACAACTCCACCAGCCTCATGAACTTCACATACCATCAGCTGTGCTAGCAGCTATCTCGGAAACAATGTTGGGTCACTTCCGGTCCAATGGCCATTGAGCACAGTGTGATGGAATCAAGCAGGGTGAGCACCCATACTAAACTAACATGGAGCTCCTCACTCAAGCCGCTCAAAACTCCACAGCCAAACACAAGTTCAGGGACCAAGCCATTTCCCGCTACCATGGAAACCAAGTGCTCTGGCACCACATATGTCTGAAAGTGGATATGACACCTAGGGAACTCAGGGCGGTGCTCAATGGCAACTGCACTAAGCAGCAGCACAGCTCTTCCAGTGCCAAAACAATTCCACCTGCCTCATGAACTTCACATACCATCAGCTGTGCTAGCAGCTATCTAGGAAACCTTGTTGAGTCACTTCCGGTCCAATGCCCATTGAGCCCAGTGCGATGGAATCAAGCAGGGTGAGCACCCACACTAAATTAACATGGAGCTCCTCACTCAAACAGCTCAAAACTCCACAGTCAAACACAAGTTCAGCGCCCAAGCCATTTCCCGCTACCATGGAAACCAAGTGCTCTGGCAGCACATATGTCTGAAAGTGGATATGACACCTAGGGAAATCATCGCAGTGGTGCATGGCAACTGCCCGAAGCAGCAGCACAGCCCTTCCAGTGCCAAAACAACTCCACCTGCCGCATGAACTTCACATACCATCAGCTGTGCTAGCAGCTAGCTAGGCAACCCTTTTTCGACACGTCCGGTCCAAAGCACATTGAGCCCTATGGGATGGAATCAAGCAGGGTGAGCAACCACACTAAACTAACATGGAGCTCCTCACTCAAGCCGCTCAAAACTCCACAGCCAAACACAAGTTCAGCGCCCAAGCCATTTCCCGCTGCCATGGAAACCAAGTGCTCTGGCACCACATATGTCTGAAAGTGGATATGACACCTAGGGAACTCAGGGCGGTGCTCAATGGCAACTGCCCGAAGCAGCAGAGCAGCTCTTCTGGAGCCAAAACAACTCCACCTGCCTCATGAACTTCACATACCATCAGCTGTGCTAGCAGCTATCTCGGAAACCCTGTTGGGTCACTTCCGTTCCAATGCCCATTGAGCCCAGTGGGATGGAATCAAGCAGGGTGAGCACCCACACTAAACTAACATGGAGCTCCTCACTCAAGCCGCTCAAAACTCCACAGCCAAACACAAGTGCAGCGCCCAAGCCATTTCCCGCTGCCATGGAAACCAAGTGCTCTGGCAGCACATATGTCTGAAAGTGGATATGACACCTAGGGAACTCAGGGCGGTGCTCAATGGCAACTGCCCGAAGCAACAGCACAGCTCTTCCAGTGCCAAAACAACGCCACCTGCCTCATGAACTTCACATGACATCAGCTGTGCTAGCAGCTATCTAGGAAACCCTGTTGATTCACTTCCGGTGCAATGACCATTGAGCCTTTGGGATGGAATCAAGCAGGGTGAGCACCCACACTAAACTAACATGGAGCTCCTCACTCCAAGCCGCTCAAAACTCCACAGCCAAACACAAGTTCAGTGCCCAAGCCATTTCCCGCTGCCATGGAAACCAAGTGCTCTGGCACCACATAGGTCTGAAAGTGGATATGACACCTAGGGATCTCAGGGCGGTGCTCAATGGCAACTACCCGATGCAGCAGCACAGTTCTTCCAGTGCCAAAACAACTCCACCTGCCTCATGAACTTCACATACCATCAGCTGTGCTAGCAGCTATCTCGGAAACAATGTTGGGTCACTTCCGGTCCAATGGCCATTGAGCCCAGTGTGATGGAATCAAGCAGGGTGAGCACCCACACTAAATTAACATGGAGCTCCTCACTCAAGCAGCTCAAAACTCCAACAGCCAAACACAAGTTCAGCGCCCAAGCCATTTCCCGCTGCCATGGAAACCAAGTGCTCTGGCAGCACATATGTCTGAAAGTGGATATGACACCTAGGGAAATCATCGCGGTGGTGCATGGCAACTGCCCGAAGCAGCAGCACAGTTCTTCCAGTGCCAAAACAACTCCACCTGTCTCATGAACTTCACATACCATCAGCTGTGCTAGCAGCTATCTAGGATAACTTGTTGGGTCACTTCCTATCCAATGCCCATTGAGCCCAGTGGGATGGAACCAAGCAGGTTGAGCACCCACACTAAACTAACATGGAGCTCCTCACTCAAGCCGCTCAAAACTCCACAGCCAAACACAAGTTCAGCGCCCAAGCCATTTCCCGCTACCATGGAAACCAAGTGCTCTGGCACCACATATGTCTGAAAGTGGATATGACACCTAGGGAACTCAGGGTGGTGCTCAAGTGCAACTGCCCGATGCAGCAGCACAGCTCTTCCAGTGCCGAAACAATTCCACCTGCCTCATGAACTTCACATACCATCAGATGTGCTAGCAGCTATCTAGGAAACCTTGTTGAGTCACTTCCTATCCAATGGCCACTGAGCCCAGTGGGATGCAATCAAGCAGGGTGAGCACCCACACTAAATTAACATGGAGCTCCTCACTCAAGCAGCTCAAAACTCCACAGCCAAACACAAGTTCAGCGCCCAAGCCATTTCCCGCTACCATGGAAACCAAGTGCTCTGGCAGCACATATGTCTGAAAGTGGATATGACACCTAGGGAAATCATCGGGTGGTGCATGGCAACTGCCTGAAGCAGCAGCACAGCCCTTCCAGTGCCAAAACAACTCCACCTGCCGCATAAACTTCACATACCATCAGCTGTGCTAGCAGCTATTTCAGAAAAATGTTGGGTCACTTCCAGTCCAATGCCCACTGAGCCCAGTGGGATGGAATCAAGCAGGGTGAGCACCCACACGAAACTAACATGGAGCTCCTCATTCAAGCCGCGCAGAACTCCACAGCCAAACACAAGTTTAGCGCCCAAGACATTTCCCGCTGCCATGGAAACCAAGTGCTCTGGCAGCACAAATGTCTGAAAGTGGATATGACACCTAGGGAACTCAGGGCGGTGGTGCATGGCAACTGCCCGAAGCAGCAGCACAGCTCTTCCAGTGCCAAAACAACTCCACCTGCCTCATGAACTTCACATACCATCAGCTGTGCTAGCAGCTACCTCAGAAACAATTTTGGGTCACTTCCGGTCCAATGCCCATTGAGCCCAGTGGGATGGAATCAAGCAGGGTGAGCACCCACACTAAACTAACATGGAGCTCCTCATTCAAGCCGCTCAAAACTCCACAGCCAAACACAAGTTCAGCGCCCAAGCCATTTCCCGCTGCCATGGAAACCAAGTGCTCTGGCACCACATATATCTGAAAGTGGATATGAGACCTAGGGAACTCAGGGCGGTGCTGAATGGCAACTGCCCGAAGCAGCAGCACAGCTCTTCCAGTGCCAAAACAACTCCACCAGCCGCATGAACTTCACATACCATCAGCTGTGCTAGCAGCTATCTAGGAAACCCTGTTGGGTCAATTCCCATCCAATGCCCATTGAGCCCAGTGTGATGGAATCAAGCAGGGTGAGCACCCACACTAAACTAACATGGAGCTCCTCACACAAGCCGCTCAAAAATCCACAGCCAAACACAAGTTCAGCGCCCAAGCCATTTCCCGCTGCCATGGAAACCAAGTGCTCTGGCACCACACATGTCTGAAAGTGGATATGACACCTAGGGAACTCAGTGTGATGCTGAATGGCAACTGCCTGAAGCAGCAGCACAGCTCTTCCAGTGCCAAAACAACTCCACCAGCCGCATGAACTTCACATGCCATCAGCTGTGCTAGCAGCTATGTAGGAAACCCTGTTGATTCACTTCCGGTGCAATGACCATTGAGCCTTTAGGATGGAATCAAGCAGGGTGAGCACCCACACTAAACTAACATGGAGCTCCTCACTCCAACAGTTCAAAACTCCACAGCCAAACACAAGTTCAGCGCCCAAGCCATTTCCCGCTGCCATGGAAACCAAGTGCTCTGGCACCACATATGTCTGAAAGTGGATATGACACCTAGGGAACTCAGGGTGGTGCTCAATGGCAACTGCCCGAAGCAGCAGCACAGCTCTTCCAGTGCCAAACCACTCCACCTGCCGCATGAACTTCACATACCATCAGCTGTGCTAGCAGCTATCTTGGAAACCATGTTGGGTCACTTCCTATCCAATGCCCATTGAGCCCAGTGTGATGGAATCAAGCAGGCTGAGCACCCACACTAAACTAACATGGAGCTCCTCACTCAAGCCGCTCAAAAACCCACAGCCAAACACAAGTTCAGCGCCCAAGCCATTTCCCGCTGCCATGGAAACCAAGTGCTCTGGCACCACATATTTCTGAAAATGGATATGACACCTAGGGAACTCAGGGCAGTGGTCAATGGCAACTGCCAGAAGCAGCAGCACAGCTCTTCCAGTGCCAAAACAACGCCACCTGCATCATGAACTTCACATACCATCAGCTGTGTTAGCAGCTATCTAGGAAACCATGTTGGGTCACTTCCTATCCAATGGCCATTGAGCCCAGTGTGATGAAATCAAGCAGGGTGAGCACCCACACTAAACTAACATGGAGCTCCTCATTCAAGCCGTGCAGAACTCCACAGCCAAACACAAGTTCAGCGCCCAAGCCATTTCCCGCTGCCATGGAAACCAAGTGCTCTGGCACCACATATGTCTGAAAGTGTATATGACACCTAGGGAACTCAGTGTCATGGTCAATGGCAACTACCAGAAGCAGCAGCACAGCTCTTCCAGTGCCAAAACAACTCCACCTGCCTCATGAACTTCACATACCATCAGCTGTGCTAGCAGCTATCTCGGTCACCCTGTTTGGTCACTTCCGGTCCAATGCCCATTGAGCCCAGTGGGATGGAATCAAGCAGGCTGAGCACCTACACTAAACTAACATGGAGCTCCTCACTCAAGCCGCTCAAAACTCCACAGCCAAACACAAGTTCAGCGCCCAAGCCATTTCCTGCTGCCATGGAAACCAAGTGCTCTGGCACCACATATGTCTGAAAGTGGATATGACACCTAGGGAATTCAGGGCGGTTGTGAAAGGCAAATGCCCGAAGCAGCAGCAAAGCTCTTCCAGTGCCAAAACAACGCCACCTGCCTCATGAACTTCACATCAATGAGCTGTGCTAGCAGCTATCTAGGAAACCCCGTTGGGTCACTTCTGGTCCAATGCCCATTGAGCCCATTGTGATGGAATCAAGCAGGGTGAGCACCCACACTAAACTAACATGGAGCTCCTCACTCAAGCCGCTCAAAACTCCACAGCCAAACACAAGTTCAGCGCCCAAGCCATTTCCCGCTGCCATGGAAACCAAGTGCTCTGGCACCACATATGTCTGAAAGTGCATATGACACCTAGGGAGCTCAGGGCGGTGCTCAATGGCAACTGCCCGAAGCAGCAGCAAGCTCTTCCGGTGCCAAAACAACGCCACCTGCCTCATGAACTTCACATACCATCAGCTGTGATAGCAGCTATCTCAGAAACGCTGTAGGGTCACTTCCGGTCCAATGGAAATTGAGCCCAGTGTGATGGAATCAAGCAGGGTGAGCACCCACACTAAACTAACATGGAGCTCCTCACTCAACCGCTCAAAACTCCACAGCCAAACACAAGTTCAGCGCCAAAGCCATTTCCCGCTGCCATGGAAACCAAGTGCTCTGGCACCACGTATGTCTAAAAGTGGATATGACACCTAGGGAACTCAGGCCGGTGGTGAAGACAAATGCCCGAAGCAGCAGCACAGCTCTTCCAGTGACAAAACAACTCCACCTGCCTCATGAACTTCACATACCATGAGCTGTGATAGCAGCTATCTAGGAAACCCTGTTGGCTCACTTCTGGTCCAATTCCCATTGAGCCCAGTGTGATGGAATCAAGCAGGGTGAGCACGCACACTAAACTAACATGGAGCTCCTCACTCAAGCCGCTCAAAACCCCACAGCCAAACACAAGTTCAGAGCCCAAGCCGTTTCCCGCTGCCATGGAAACCAAGTGCTCTGGCACCACATATGTCTGAAAGTGGATATGACACCTAGGGAACTCAGGGCGGTGGTGAATGGCAACTGCCCGAAGCAGCAGCACAGCTCTTCCAGTGCCAAAACAACTCCACCTGCCTCATGAACTTCACATACCATGAGCTGTGCTAGCAGCTACCTAGGAAACTCTGTCGGCTCACTTCTGGTCCAATGCCCATTGAGCCCAGTGTGATGGAATCAACCAGGGTGAGCACCCACACTAAACTAACATGGAGCTCCTCACTGAAGGCGCTCAAAACTCCACAGCCAAACACAAGTTCAGCGCCAAAGCCATTTCCCGCTGTCATGGAAACCAAGTGCTCTGGCACCACATATGTCTGAAAGTGGATATGACACCTAGGGAATTCAGGGCAGTGGTCAATGGCAACTGACCGAAGCAGCAGCACAGCTCTTCCGGTGCCAAAACAACGCCACCTGCCTCATGAACTTCACATACCATGAGCTGTGCTAGCAGCTATCTAGAAAACGCTGTTTGGTCACTTCCGGTCCAATGCCCATTGAGACCAGTGTGATGGAAAAGAGCAGGGTGAGCACCCACACTAAACTAACATGGAGCTCCTCACTCAAACAGCTCAAAACTCCACAGCGAAACACAAGTTCAGGGCCCAAGCCATTTCCCGCTGCCATGGAAACCAAGTTATCTGGCACCACATATGTCTGAAAGTGGATATGACACTTAGGGAACTCAGGGTTGTGCTCAATACAACTGCCCGAAGCAGCAGCACAGCTCTTCCAGTGCCAAAACAACTCCACCTGCCTCATGAACTTCACATACCATCAGCTGTGCTAGCAGCTATCTTGGAAACCCTGTTGGGTCACTTCCGGTCCAATGCCCACTGAGCCCAGTGGGATGGAATCAAGCACGGTTAGCACCCACACTAAACTAACATGGAGCTCCTCACTCAAGCACTCAAAACTCCACACCCAAACACAAGTTCAGGGCCCAAGCCATTTCCCGCTACCATGGAAACCAAGTGCTCTGGCACCACATATGTCTGAAAGTGGATATGACACCTAGGGAACGCAGTTCGGAAGCTCAATGGCAACTGCCCGAAGCAGCAGCACAGCTCTTCCAGTGCCAAAACAACGCCACCTGCCTCATGAACTTCACATACCAACAGCTGTGCTAGCAGCTATCTAGAAAACGCTGTTGGGTAACTTCCGGTCCAATGTCCATTGAGACCAGTGTGATGGAATCAAGCAGGGTGAGCATCCACACTAAACTAACATGGAGCTCATCATTCAAACCGCTCAAAACTCCACAGCCAAACACAAGTTCAGCGCCAAAGCCATTTCCCGCTGCCATGGCACCACATATAGTCTGAAAGTGGATATGACATCTAGGGAACTCAGGGCGGTGCTCAAGGGCAACTGCCCGAAGCAGCAGCACAGCTCTTCCAGTGCCAAAACAACTCCACCTGCCTCATGAACTTCACATACCATGAGCTGTGCTAGCAGCTACCTAGGAAACCTTGTTGACTCACTTCCTGTCCAATGCCCATTGCGCCCAGTGTGATGGAATCAAGCAGGGTGAGCACCCACACTAAACTAACATGGAGCTCCTCACTCAAACAGCTCAAAACTCCACAGCCAAACACAAGTTCAGCTCCCAAGCCATTTCCCACTGCCATGGAAACCAAGTGCTCTGGCACCACATATATCTGAAAGTGGATATGACACCTAGGGAACTCAGGGCTGTTCTCAAGGGAAACTGCCCGAAGCAGCAGCACAGCTCTTCCAGTGCCAAAACAACTTCACCTGCCTCATGAACTTCACCTACCATCAGCTGTGCTAGCAGCTATCTAGGAAACCATGTTGGGTCACTTCCGGTCCAATGCCCATTGAGCCCAGTGGGATGGAAACAAGAAGGGTGAGCACCCACACTAAACTAACATGGAGCTCCTCACTCAAGCCGCTCAAAACTCCACAGCCAAACACAAGTTCAGCGCCCAAGCCATTTCCCGCTGCCATGGAAACCAAGTGCTCTGGCACCACATATGTCTGAAAGTGGATATGACACCTAGGGAACGCAGTTCGGAAGCTCAATGGCAACTGCCCGAAGCAGCAGCACAGCTCTTCCAGTGCCAAAACAACGCCACCTGCCTCATGAACTTCACATACCATCAGCTGTGCTAGCAGCTATCTAGGATAACTTGTTGGGTCACTTCCTATCCAATGCCCATTGAGCCCAGTGGGATGGAACCAAGCAGGTTGAGCACCCACACTAAACTAACATGGAGCTCCTCACTCAAGCCGCTCAAAACTCCACAGCCAAACACAAGTTCAGCGCCCAAGCCATTTCCCGCTACCATGGAAACCAAGTGCTCTGGCACCACATATGTCTGAAAGTGGATATGACACCTAGGGAACTCAGGGTGGTGCTCAAGTGCAACTGCCCGATGCAGCAGCACAGCTCTTCCAGTGCCGAAACAATTCCACCTGCCTCATGAACTTCACATACCATCAGATGTGCTAGCAGCTATCTAGGAAACCTTGTTGAGTCACTTCCTATCCAATGGCCACTGAGCCCAGTGGGATGCAATCAAGCAGGGTGAGCACCCACACTAAATTAACATGGAGCTCCTCACTCAAGCAGCTCAAAACTCCACAGCCAAACACAAGTTCAGCGCCCAAGCCATTTCCCGCTACCATGGAAACCAAGTGCTCTGGCAGCACATATGTCTGAAAGTGGATATGACACCTAGGGAAATCATCGGGTGGTGCATGGCAACTGCCTGAAGCAGCAGCACAGCCCTTCCAGTGCCAAAACAACTCCACCTGCCGCATAAACTTCACATACCATCAGCTGTGCTAGCAGCTATTTCAGAAAAATGTTGGGTCACTTCCAGTCCAATGCCCACTGAGCCCAGTGGGATGGAATCAAGCAGGGTGAGCACCCACACGAAACTAACATGGAGCTCCTCATTCAAGCCGCGCAGAACTCCACAGCCAAACACAAGTTTAGCGCCCAAGACATTTCCCGCTGCCATGGAAACCAAGTGCTCTGGCAGCACAAATGTCTGAAAGTGGATATGACACCTAGGGAACTCAGGGCGGTGGTGCATGGCAACTGCCCGAAGCAGCAGCACAGCTCTTCCAGTGCCAAAACAACTCCACCTGCCTCATGAACTTCACATACCATCAGCTGTGCTAGCAGCTACCTCAGAAACAATTTTGGGTCACTTCCGGTCCAATGCCCATTGAGCCCAGTGGGATGGAATCAAGCAGGGTGAGCACCCACACTAAACTAACATGGAGCTCCTCATTCAAGCCGCTCAAAACTCCACAGCCAAACACAAGTTCAGCGCCCAAGCCATTTCCCGCTGCCATGGAAACCAAGTGCTCTGGCACCACATATATCTGAAAGTGGATATGAGACCTAGGGAACTCAGGGCGGTGCTGAATGGCAACTGCCCGAAGCAGCAGCACAGCTCTTCCAGTGCCAAAACAACTCCACCAGCCGCATGAACTTCACATACCATCAGCTGTGCTAGCAGCTATCTAGGAAACCCTGTTGGGTCAATTCCCATCCAATGCCCATTGAGCCCAGTGTGATGGAATCAAGCAGGGTGAGCACCCACACTAAACTAACATGGAGCTCCTCACACAAGCCGCTCAAAAATCCACAGCCAAACACAAGTTCAGCGCCCAAGCCATTTCCCGCTGCCATGGAAACCAAGTGCTCTGGCACCACACATGTCTGAAAGTGGATATGACACCTAGGGAACTCAGTGTGATGCTGAATGGCAACTGCCTGAAGCAGCAGCACAGCTCTTCCAGTGCCAAAACAACTCCACCAGCCGCATGAACTTCACATGCCATCAGCTGTGCTAGCAGCTATGTAGGAAACCCTGTTGATTCACTTCCGGTGCAATGACCATTGAGCCTTTAGGATGGAATCAAGCAGGGTGAGCACCCACACTAAACTAACATGGAGCTCCTCACTCCAACAGTTCAAAACTCCACAGCCAAACACAAGTTCAGCGCCCAAGCCATTTCCCGCTGCCATGGAAACCAAGTGCTCTGGCACCACATATGTCTGAAAGTGGATATGACACCTAGGGAACTCAGGGTGGTGCTCAATGGCAACTGCCCGAAGCAGCAGCACAGCTCTTCCAGTGCCAAACCACTCCACCTGCCGCATGAACTTCACATACCATCAGCTGTGCTAGCAGCTATCTTGGAAACCATGTTGGGTCACTTCCTATCCAATGCCCATTGAGCCCAGTGTGATGGAATCAAGCAGGCTGAGCACCCACACTAAACTAACATGGAGCTCCTCACTCAAGCCGCTCAAAAACCCACAGCCAAACACAAGTTCAGCGCCCAAGCCATTTCCCGCTGCCATGGAAACCAAGTGCTCTGGCACCACATATTTCTGAAAATGGATATGACACCTAGGGAACTCAGGGCAGTGGTCAATGGCAACTGCCAGAAGCAGCAGCACAGCTCTTCCAGTGCCAAAACAACGCCACCTGCATCATGAACTTCACATACCATCAGCTGTGTTAGCAGCTATCTAGGAAACCATGTTGGGTCACTTCCTATCCAATGGCCATTGAGCCCAGTGTGATGAAATCAAGCAGGGTGAGCACCCACACTAAACTAACATGGAGCTCCTCATTCAAGCCGTGCAGAACTCCACAGCCAAACACAAGTTCAGCGCCCAAGCCATTTCCCGCTGCCATGGAAACCAAGTGCTCTGGCACCACATATGTCTGAAAGTGTATATGACACCTAGGGAACTCAGTGTCATGGTCAATGGCAACTACCAGAAGCAGCAGCACAGCTCTTCCAGTGCCAAAACAACTCCACCTGCCTCATGAACTTCACATACCATCAGCTGTGCTAGCAGCTATCTCGGTCACCCTGTTTGGTCACTTCCGGTCCAATGCCCATTGAGCCCAGTGGGATGGAATCAAGCAGGCTGAGCACCTACACTAAACTAACATGGAGCTCCTCACTCAAGCCGCTCAAAACTCCACAGCCAAACACAAGTTCAGCGCCCAAGCCATTTCCTGCTGCCATGGAAACCAAGTGCTCTGGCACCACATATGTCTGAAAGTGGATATGACACCTAGGGAATTCAGGGCGGTTGTGAAAGGCAAATGCCCGAAGCAGCAGCAAAGCTCTTCCAGTGCCAAAACAACGCCACCTGCCTCATGAACTTCACATCAATGAGCTGTGCTAGCAGCTATCTAGGAAACCCCGTTGGGTCACTTCTGGTCCAATGCCCATTGAGCCCATTGTGATGGAATCAAGCAGGGTGAGCACCCACACTAAACTAACATGGAGCTCCTCACTCAAGCCGCTCAAAACTCCACAGCCAAACACAAGTTCAGCGCCCAAGCCATTTCCCGCTGCCATGGAAACCAAGTGCTCTGGCACCACATATGTCTGAAAGTGCATATGACACCTAGGGAGCTCAGGGCGGTGCTCAATGGCAACTGCCCGAAGCAGCAGCAAGCTCTTCCGGTGCCAAAACAACGCCACCTGCCTCATGAACTTCACATACCATCAGCTGTGATAGCAGCTATCTCAGAAACGCTGTAGGGTCACTTCCGGTCCAATGGAAATTGAGCCCAGTGTGATGGAATCAAGCAGGGTGAGCACCCACACTAAACTAACATGGAGCTCCTCACTCAACCGCTCAAAACTCCACAGCCAAACACAAGTTCAGCGCCAAAGCCATTTCCCGCTGCCATGGAAACCAAGTGCTCTGGCACCACGTATGTCTAAAAGTGGATATGACACCTAGGGAACTCAGGCCGGTGGTGAAGACAAATGCCCGAAGCAGCAGCACAGCTCTTCCAGTGACAAAACAACTCCACCTGCCTCATGAACTTCACATACCATGAGCTGTGATAGCAGCTATCTAGGAAACCCTGTTGGCTCACTTCTGGTCCAATTCCCATTGAGCCCAGTGTGATGGAATCAAGCAGGGTGAGCACGCACACTAAACTAACATGGAGCTCCTCACTCAAGCCGCTCAAAACCCCACAGCCAAACACAAGTTCAGAGCCCAAGCCGTTTCCCGCTGCCATGGAAACCAAGTGCTCTGGCACCACATATGTCTGAAAGTGGATATGACACCTAGGGAACTCAGGGCGGTGGTGAATGGCAACTGCCCGAAGCAGCAGCACAGCTCTTCCAGTGCCAAAACAACTCCACCTGCCTCATGAACTTCACATACCATGAGCTGTGCTAGCAGCTACCTAGGAAACTCTGTCGGCTCACTTCTGGTCCAATGCCCATTGAGCCCAGTGTGATGGAATCAACCAGGGTGAGCACCCACACTAAACTAACATGGAGCTCCTCACTGAAGGCGCTCAAAACTCCACAGCCAAACACAAGTTCAGCGCCAAAGCCATTTCCCGCTGTCATGGAAACCAAGTGCTCTGGCACCACATATGTCTGAAAGTGGATATGACACCTAGGGAATTCAGGGCAGTGGTCAATGGCAACTGACCGAAGCAGCAGCACAGCTCTTCCGGTGCCAAAACAACGCCACCTGCCTCATGAACTTCACATACCATGAGCTGTGCTAGCAGCTATCTAGAAAACGCTGTTTGGTCACTTCCGGTCCAATGCCCATTGAGACCAGTGTGATGGAAAAGAGCAGGGTGAGCACCCACACTAAACTAACATGGAGCTCCTCACTCAAACAGCTCAAAACTCCACAGCGAAACACAAGTTCAGGGCCCAAGCCATTTCCCGCTGCCATGGAAACCAAGTTATCTGGCACCACATATGTCTGAAAGTGGATATGACACTTAGGGAACTCAGGGTTGTGCTCAATACAACTGCCCGAAGCAGCAGCACAGCTCTTCCAGTGCCAAAACAACTCCACCTGCCTCATGAACTTCACATACCATCAGCTGTGCTAGCAGCTATCTTGGAAACCCTGTTGGGTCACTTCCGGTCCAATGCCCACTGAGCCCAGTGGGATGGAATCAAGCACGGTTAGCACCCACACTAAACTAACATGGAGCTCCTCACTCAAGCACTCAAAACTCCACACCCAAACACAAGTTCAGGGCCCAAGCCATTTCCCGCTACCATGGAAACCAAGTGCTCTGGCACCACATATGTCTGAAAGTGGATATGACACCTAGGGAACGCAGTTCGGAAGCTCAATGGCAACTGCCCGAAGCAGCAGCACAGCTCTTCCAGTGCCAAAACAACGCCACCTGCCTCATGAACTTCACATACCAACAGCTGTGCTAGCAGCTATCTAGAAAACGCTGTTGGGTAACTTCCGGTCCAATGTCCATTGAGACCAGTGTGATGGAATCAAGCAGGGTGAGCATCCACACTAAACTAACATGGAGCTCATCATTCAAACCGCTCAAAACTCCACAGCCAAACACAAGTTCAGCGCCAAAGCCATTTCCCGCTGCCATGGCACCACATATAGTCTGAAAGTGGATATGACATCTAGGGAACTCAGGGCGGTGCTCAAGGGCAACTGCCCGAAGCAGCAGCACAGCTCTTCCAGTGCCAAAACAACTCCACCTGCCTCATGAACTTCACATACCATGAGCTGTGCTAGCAGCTACCTAGGAAACCTTGTTGACTCACTTCCTGTCCAATGCCCATTGCGCCCAGTGTGATGGAATCAAGCAGGGTGAGCACCCACACTAAACTAACATGGAGCTCCTCACTCAAACAGCTCAAAACTCCACAGCCAAACACAAGTTCAGCTCCCAAGCCATTTCCCACTGCCATGGAAACCAAGTGCTCTGGCACCACATATATCTGAAAGTGGATATGACACCTAGGGAACTCAGGGCTGTTCTCAAGGGAAACTGCCCGAAGCAGCAGCACAGCTCTTCCAGTGCCAAAACAACTTCACCTGCCTCATGAACTTCACCTACCATCAGCTGTGCTAGCAGCTATCTAGGAAACCATGTTGGGTCACTTCCGGTCCAATGCCCATTGAGCCCAGTGGGATGGAAACAAGAAGGGTGAGCACCCACACTAAACTAACATGGAGCTCCTCACTCAAGCCGCTCAAAACTCCACAGCCAAACACAAGTTCAGCGCCCAAGCCATTTCCCGCTGCCATGGAAACCAAGTGCTCTGGCACCACATATGTCTGAAAGTGGATATGACACCTAGGGAACGCAGTTCGGAAGCTCAATGGCAACTGCCCGAAGCAGCAGCACAGCTCTTCCAGTGCCAAAACAACGCCACCTGCCTCATGAACTTCACATACCAACAGCTGTGCTAGCAGCTATCTAGAAAACGCTGTTGGGTAACTTCCGGTCCAATGTCCATTGAGACCAGTGTGATGGAATCAAGCAGGGTGAGCACCCACACTAAACTAACATGGAGCTCCTCACTCAAGCCGCTCAAAACCCCACAGCGAAACACAAGTTCAGCGCCCAAGCCATTTCTCGCTGCCAAGGAAACTAAGTGCTCTGGCACCACATATGTCTGAAAGTGGATATGACACCTAGGGAACTCAGGGCGGTGCTCAATGGCAACTGCCCGAAGCAGCAGCACAACTCTTCCAGTGCCAAAACAACGCCACCTGCCTCATGAACTTCACATACCATCAGCTGTGCTAGCAGCTATCTTGGAAACCCTGTTGGCTCACTTCTCGTACAATTCCCTTTGAGCCCAGTGTGATGGAATCAAGCAGGGTGAGCACCCACACTAAACTAACATGGAGCTCCTCACTCAAGCCGCTCAAAACTCCACACCCAAACACAAGTTCAGCGCCCAAGCCATTTCTCACTGCCATGGAAACTAAGTGCTCTGGCACCACATATGTCTGAAAGTGGATATGACACCTAGGGAACTCTGGGCGGTGGCCAATGGCAAAGCCCGAAGCAGCAGCACAGCTCTTCCAGTGCCAAAACAACTCCACCTACCGCATGAACTTCACATACCATGAGCTGTGCTAGCAGCTATCTAGGAAACTCTTTTGGGTCACTTCTGGTCCAATGTCCATTGAGCCTTTGGTATGGAATCAAGCAGGGTGAGCACCCACACTAAACTAACATGGAGCTCCTCCCTCAAGCCGCTCAAAACTCCACAGCCAAACACAAGTTCAGCGCCCAAGCCATTTCCCGCTGCCATGGAAACCAAGTGCTCTGGCACCACATATGTCTGAAAGTGGATATGACACCTAGGGAGCTCAGGGCGGTGCTCAATGGCAACTGCCCGAAGTAGCAGCACAGCAATTCCAGTGCCAAAACAACGCCACCTGCCTCATGAACTTCACATACCATCAGCTGTGCTAGCAGCTATCTAGGAAACCCTGTTGGGTCACTTCTGGTCCAATGCCCATTGAGCCCAGTGGGATGGATTCAAGCAGGCTGAGCACCCACACTAAACTAACATGGAACTCCTCACTCAAGGCGCTCAAAACGCCACAGGCAAACACAAGTTCAGCGTCCAAGCCATTTCCCGCTGCCATGGAAACCAAGTGCTCTGGCACCACATATGTCTGAAAGTGGATATGACACCTAGGGAACTCAGGGCGGTGGTCAATGGCAACTGCCCGAAGCAGCAGCACAGCTCTTCCAGTGCCAAAACAACTCCACCTGCCTCATGAACTTCACATACCAGCACCTGTACTAGCAGCTATCTAGGAAACCCTGTTTGGTCACGTCCTATCCAATGCCCATTGAGTCCAGTGGGATGGAATCAAGCAGGGTGAGCACCCACACTAAGCTAACATGCAGCTCCTCATTCAAAGTGCACAAAAATTCACAGCCAAACACAGGTTCAGCGCCCAAGCCATTTCCCGCTGCCATGGAAACCAAGTGCTCTGGCACCACATATGTCTGAAAGTGGATATGACACCTAGGGAACTCAGTGCGGTGCTCAATGGCAACTGCCCGAAGCAGCAGCACAGCCCTTCCAGTGCCAAAACAACTCCACCTGCCTCATGAACTTCACATACCATCAGCTGTGCTAGCAGCTATCTCGTAAACTATGTTAAACACTTCCGGTCCAATGCCCTTTGAGCCCAGTGTGATGGAATCAAGCAGGGTGAGCACCCACACTAAACTAACATGGAGCTCCTCACTCAAGCCGCTCAAAACTCCACAGCCAAACACAAGTTCAGCGCCCAAGCCATTTCCCGCTGCCATGGAAACCAAGTGCTCTGGCACCACATATGTCTGAAAGTGGATATGACACCTAGGGAACTCAGGGTGGTGCTCAATGGCAACTGCCCGATGCAGCAGCACATCTCTTCCAGTGCCAAAACAACTCCACCTGCCTCATGAACTTCACATACCATCAGCTGTGCTAGCAGCTATCTAGGAAACCCTGTTTGGTCACTTCCAGTCCAAAGCACATTGAGCCCAGTGTGATGGAATCAAGCAGGGTGAACACCCACACTAAACTAACATGGAGCTCCTCACTCAAGCCGCTGAAAACTCCACAGTCAAACACAAGTTCTGCGCTCAAGTCATTTCCCGCTGCCATGGAAACCAAGTGCTCTGGCACCACATAGGTCTGAAAGTGGATATGACACCTAGGGAACTCAGTGCGGTGCTCAATGGCAACTGCCCGGAGCAGCAGCACAGCTCTTCCAGTGCCAAAACAACTCCACCTGCCTCATGAACTTCACATACCATCAGCTGTGCTAGCAGCTATCTAGGAAACCCTGTTTAGTCACTTCCTATCCAATGCCCTTTGAGCCCAGTGTGATGGAATCAAGCAGGGTGAGCATCCACAGTAAGCTAACATGCAGCTCCTCATTCAAAGTGCACAAAAATCCACAGCCAAACATAAGTTCAGCGCCCAAGCCATTTCCCGCTGCCATGAAAACCAAGTGCTCTGGCACCACATAAGTCTGAAAGTGGATATGACACCTAGGGAACTCAGGGCGGTGCTCAATGGCAACTGCCCGAAGCAGCAGCACAGCCCTTCCAGTGCCAAAACAACTCCACCTGCCTCATGAACTTCACATACCATCAGCTGTGCTAGCAGCTATCTCGTAAACTATGTTAAACACTTCCGGTCCAATGCCCATTGAGCCCAGTGTGATGGAAACAAGCAGGGTGAGCACCCACACTAAACTAACATGGAGCTCCTCACTCAAGCCGCTCAAAACTCCACAGCCAAACACAAGTTCAGCGCCCAAGTCATTTCCCGCTGCCATGGAAACCAAGTGCTCTGGCACCACATATGTCTGAAAGTGGATATGACACCTAGGGAACTCAGTGCGGCGGTGCTCAATGGCAACTGCCTGAAGCAGCAGCATAGCTCTTCCAGTGCCAAAACAACTCCACCTGCCTCATGAACTTCACATACCATCAGCTGTGCTAGCAGTTATCTAGAAAACCCGGTTTGGTCACTTCCGGTCCAATGCCCATTGAGCCTAGTGGGATGGAATCAAGCAGGGTGAGCACCTACACTAAACTAACATGGAGCACCTCACTCAAGCCGCTTAAACCTCCACAGCCAAACACAAGTTCAGCGCCCAAGCCATTTCCCGCTGCCATGGAAACCAAGTGCTCTGGCACCACATATGTCTGAAAGTGGATATGACACCTAGGGAACTCAGGACGGTGCTCAGTGGCAACTGCCCGAAGCAGCAGCACAGCTCTTCCAGTGCCAAAACAACTCCACCTGCCTCATGAACTTCACATACCATCAGCTGTGCTAGCAGCTATCTAGGAAACCCTGTTTGGTCACTTCCGGTCCAATGGAAATTGAGCCCAGTGGGATGGAATCAAGCAGGGTGAGCACCCACACTAAACTAACATGGAGCTCCTCACTCAACCGCTCAAAACTCCACAGCCAAACACAAGTTCAGCGCCCAAGCCATTTCCCGCTGCCATGGAAACCAAGTGCTGGGGCACCACGTATGTCTGAAAGTGGATATGACACCTAGGGAACTCAGGGCGGTGGTGAAGACAAAAGCCCGAAGCAGCAGCACAGCTCTTCCAGTGACAAAACAACTCCACCTGCCCCAGGAACTTCACATACCATCACCTGTGCTAGCAGCTATCTAGAAAACGCTGTTGGGTCACTTCCTATCCAATGCCCATTGAGCCTAGTGGGATGGAATCAAGCAGGGTGAGCACCTACACTAAACTAACATGGAGCACCTCACTCAAGCCGCTTAAAACTCCACAGCCAAACACAAGTTCAGCGCCCAAGCCATTTCCCGCTGCCATGGAAAAAAAGTGCTCTGGCACCACATATGTCTGAAAGTGGATATGACACCTAGGGAACTCAGGACGGTGCTCAGTGGCAACTGCCCGAAGCAGCAGCACAGCTCTTCCAGTGCCAAAATAACTCCAGCTGCCTCATGAACTTCACATACCATCAGCTGTGATAGCAGCTATCTAGGAAACCCTGTTGGGTCACTTCTGGTCCAATTCCCATTGAGCCCAGTGTGATGGAATCAAGCAGGGTGAGCACGCACACTAAACTAACATGGAGCTCCTCACTGAAGGCGCTCAAAACTCCACAGCCAAACACAAGTTCAGGGCCCAAGCCATTTCCCGCTGCCATGGAAACCAAGTGCTCTGGCACCACATATGTCTGAAAGTGGATATGACACTTAGGGAACTCAGGGTTGTGCTCAATGCAACTGCCCGAAGCAGCAGCACAGCTCTTCCAGTGCCAAAACAACTCCACCTGCCTCATGAACTTCACATACCATCAGCTGTGCTAGCAGCTATCTTGGAAACCCTGTTGGGTCACTTCCGGTCCAATGCCCATTGAGCCCAGTGGGATGGAATCAAGCAGGCTGAGCACCTACACGAAACTATCATGGAGCTCCTCACTCAAGCCTCTCAAAACCCCACAGCCAAACACAAGTTCAGCGCCCAAGCCAATTCTCGCTGCCATGGAAACCAAGTGCTCTGGCACCACATATGTCTGAAAGTGGATATGACACCTAGGGAACTCAGGGCGGTGGTGAATGGCAAATGCCCGAAGCAGCAGCACAGCTCTTCCAGTGCCAAAACAACTCCACCTGCCTCATGAACTTCACATACCATGAGCTGTGCTAGCAGCTATCTAGGAAACCCTGTTGGGTCACTTCTGGTCCAATGCCCATTGAGCCCAGTGTGATGGAATCAAGCAGGGTGAGCACCCACAATAAACTAACATGGAGTTCCTCACTCAAGCCGCTCAAAACTCCACAGCCAAACACAAGTTCAGCGCCCAAGCCATTTCCTCCTGCCATGGAAACCAAGTGCTCTGGCACCACATATGTCTGAAAGTGGATATGACACCTAGGGAACTCAGGGCGGTGCTCAATGGCAACTGCCCGAAGCAGCAGCACAGCTCTTCCAGTGCCAAAACAACTCCACCTGCCTCATGAACTTCACATACCATCAGCTGTGGTAGCAGCTACCTAGAAAACGCTGTTGGGTCATTTGCGGTCCAATGCTCATTGAGTCCAGTGGGATGGAATCAAACAGTCTGAACACCCACACTAAACTAACATGGAGCTCCTCACTCAAGCCGCTCAAAACTCCACAGCCAAACACAAGTTCAGCGCCCAAGCCATTTCCCGCTGCCATGGAAACCAAGTGCTCTGGCACCACATATGTCTGAAAGTGGATATGACACCTAGGGAACTCAGGTTGGTGGTCAATGGCAACTGCCCGAAGCAGCACAGCAATTCCAGTGCCAAAACAACTCCACCTGCCTCATGAACTTCACATACCATCAGCTGTGCTAGCAGCTATCTAGAAAACGCTGTTGGGTCACTTCCAGTCCAATGCCCATTGAGCCCAGTGGGATGGAATCAAGCACGGTTAGCACCCACACTAAACTAACATGGAGCTCCTCACTCAAGCACTCAAAACTCCACAGCCAAACACAAGTTCAGGGCCCAAGCCATTTCCTGCTACCATGGAAACCAAGTGCTCTGGCACCACATATGTCTGAAAGTGGATATGACACCTAGGGAACGCAGTTCGGAAGCTCAATGGCAACTGCCCGAAGCAGCAGCACAGCTCTTCCAGTGCCAAAACAACGCCACCTGCCTCATGAACTTCACATACCAACAGCTGTGCTAGCAGCTATCTAGAAAACGCTGTTGGGTAACTTCCGGTCCAATGTCCATTGAGACCAGTGTGATGGAATCAAGCAGGGTGAGCATCCACACTAAACTAACATGGAGCTCCTCATTCAAACCGCTCAAAACTCCACAGCCAAACACAAGTTCAGCGCCCAAGCCATTTCCCGCTGCCATGGAAACCAAGTGCTCTGGGACCACATATAGTCTGAAAGTGGATATGATATCTAGGGAACTCGGGGCGGTGCTCAAGGGCAACTGCCCGAAGCAGCAGCACAGCTCTTCCAGTGCCAAAACAACTCCACCTGCCTCATGAACTTCACATACCATGAGCTGTGCTAGCAGCTACCTAGGAAACCTTGTTGACTCACTTCCTGTCCAATGCCCATTGCGCCCAGTGTGATGGAATCAAGCAGGGTGAGCACCCACACTAAACTAACATGGAGCTCCTCACTCAAACAGCTCAAAACTCCACAGCCAAACACAAGTTCAGGGCCCAAGCCATTTCCCACTGCCATGGAAACCAAGTGCTCTGGCACCACATATGTCTGAAAGTGGATATGACACCTAGGGAACTCAGGGCGGTGCTCAAGGGAAACTGCCCGAAGCAGCAGCACAGCTCTTCCAGTGCCAAAACAACTCCTCCTGCCTCATGAACTTCACATACCATCAGCTGTGCTAGCAGCTATCTAGGAAAACCTGTTGGTTCACTTCCGGTCCAATGTCCATTGAGACCAGTGTGATGGAATCAAGCAGGGTGAGCACCCACACTAAACTAACATGGAGCTCCTCACTCAAGCCGCTCAAAACCCCACAGCCAAACACAAGTTCAGCGCCAAAGCCATTTCTCGCTGCCATGGAAACTAAGTGCTCTGGCACCACATATGTCTGAAAGTGGATATGACACCTAGGGAACTCAGGGCGGTGCTCAATGGCAACTGCCTGAAGCAGCAGCACAACTCTTCCAGTGCCAAAACAACGCCACCTGCCTCATGAACTTCACATACCATCAGCTGTGCTAGCAGCTATCTTGGAAACCCTGTTGGCTCACTTCTCGTCCAATTCCCTTTGAGCCCAGTGTGATGGAATCAAGCAGGATGAGCACCCACACTAAACTAACATGGAGCTCCTCACTCAAGCCGCTCAAAACTCCACAGCCAAACACAAGTTCAGCGCCCAAGCCATTTCTCGCGGCCATGGAAACTAAGTGCTCTGGCACCACATATTTATGAAAGTGGATATGACACCTAGGGAACTCAGGGCGGTGCTCAATGGCAAATGTCCGAAGCAGCAGCACAGCTCTTCCAGTGCCAAAACAACTCCACCTACCGCATGAACTTCACATACCATGAGCTGTGCTAGCAGCTATCTAGGAAACTCTTTTGGGTCACTTCTGGTCCAATGTCCATTGAGCCCAGTGTGATGGAATCAAGCAGGGTGAGCACCCACACTAAGCTAACATGCAGCTCCTCATTCAAAGTGCACAAAAATTCAAAGCCAAACACAGGTTCAGCGCCCAAGCCATTTCCCGCTGCCATGGAAACCAAGTGCTCTGGCACCACATATGTCTGAAAGTGGATATGACACCTAGGGAACTCAGTGCGGTGCTCAATGGCAACTGCCCGAAGCAGCAGCACAGCCCTTCCAGTGCCAAAACAACTCCACCTGCCTCATGAACTTCACATACCATCAGCTGTGCTAGCAGCTATCTCGTAAACTATGTTAAACACTTCCGGTCCAATGCCCTTTGAGCCCAGTGTGATGGAATCAAGCAGGGTGAGCACCCACACTAAACTAACATGGAGCTCCTCCCTCAAGCCGCTCAAAACTCCACAGCCAAACACAAGTTCAGCGCCCAAGCCATTTCCCGCTGCCATGGAAACCAAGTGCTCTGGCACCACATATGTCTGAAAGTGGATATGACACCTAGGGAACTCAGGGTGGTGCTCAATGGCAACTGCCCGATGCAGCAGCACAGCTCTTCCAGTGCCAAAACAACTCCACCTGCCTCATGAACTTCACATACCATCAGCTGTGCTAGCAGCTATCTAGGAAACCCTGTTTGGTCACTTCCAGTCCAAAGCACATTGAGCCCAGTGTGATGGAATCAAGCAGGGTGAGCACCCACACTAAACTAACATGGAGCTCCTCACTCAAGCCGCTGAAAACTCCACAGTCAAACACAAGTTCTGCGCCCAAGCCATTTCCCGCTGCCATGGAAACCAAGTGCTCTGGCACCACATAGGTCTGAAAGTGGATATGACACCTAGGGAACTCAGGGCGGTGCTCAATGGCAACTGCCCGGAGCAGCAGCACAGCTCTTCCAGTGCCAAAACAACTCCACCTGCCTCATGAACTTCACATACCATCAGCTGTGCTAGCAGCTATCTAGGAAACCCTGTTTAGTCACTTCCTATCCAATGCCCTTTGAGCCCAGTGTGATGGAATCAAGCAGGGTGAGCATCCACACTAAGCTAACATGCAGCTCCTCATTCAAAGTGCACAAAAATCCACAGCCAAACACAAGTTCAGCGCCCAAGCCATTTCCCGCTGCCATGGAAACCAAGTGCTCTGGCACCACATATGTCTGAAAGTGGATATGACACCAGGGAACTAAGGGCGGTCCTCAATGGCAACTGCCCGAAGCAGCAGCACAGCCCTTCCAGTGCCAAAACAACTCCACCTGCCTCATGAACTTCACATACCATCAGCTGTGCTAGCAGTTATCTAGAAAACCCGGTTTGGTCACTTCCGGTCCAATGCCCATTGAGCCTAGTGGGATGGAATCAAGCAGGGTGAGCACCCACACTAAACTAACATGGAGCTCCTCACTCAAGCCGCTCAAAACTCCACAGCCAAACACAAGTTCAGCGCCCAAGCCATTTCCCGCTGCCATGGAAACCAAGTGCTCTGGCACCACAAATGTCTGAATGTGGATATGACACCTAGGGAACTCAGGGCGGTGCTCAATGGCAACTGCCCGAAGCAGCAGCACAGCTCTTCCAGTGCCAAAACAACTCCACCTGCCCCAGGAACTTCACATACCATCACCTGTGCTAGCAGCTATCTAGAAAACGCTGTTGGGTCACTTCCTATCCAATGCCCATTGAGCCTAGTGGGATGGAATCAAGCAGGGTGAGCACCTACACTAAACTAACATGGAGCACCTCACTCAAGCCGCTTAAAACTCCACAGCCAAACACAAGTTCAGCGCCCAAGCCATTTCCCGCTGCCATGGAAAAAAAGTGCTCTGGCACCACATATGTCTGAAAGTGGATATGACACCTAGGGAACTCAGGACGGTGCTCAGTGGCAACTGCCCGAAGCAGCAGCACAGCTCTTCCAGTGCCAAAACAACTCCACCTGCCTCATGAACTTCACACGCCATCAGCTGTGCTAGCAGCTATCTAGGAAACCCTGTTGGGTCACTTCCTATCCAAAGCCCATTGAGCCCAGTGGGATGGAATCAAGCAGGGTGAGCACCCACACTAAACTAACATGGAGCTCCTCACTCAAAGCTCACAAAGCTCCACAGCCAAACACAAGTTCAGCGCCCAAGCCATTTCCCGCTGCCATGGAAACCAAGTGCTCTGGCACCACATATGTCTGAAAGTGGATATGACACCTAGGGAACTCAGGGCTGTGCTCAAGGGAAACTGCCCGAAGCAGCAGCACAGCTCTTCCAGTGCCAAAACAACTGCACCTGCCTCATGAACTTCACATACCATCAGCTGTGCTAGCAGCTATCTCGGAAACTATGTTGGAACACTTCCGGTCCAATGCCCATTGAGCCCAGTGTGATGGAATCAAGCAGGGTGAGCACCCACACTAAACTAACATGGAGCTCCTCACTCAAGCCGCTCAAAACTCCACAGCCAAACACAAGTTCAGCGCCCAAGCCATTTCCCGCTGACATGGAAACCAAGTGCTCTGGCACCACATATGTCTGACAGTGGATATGACACCTAGGGAACTCAGGGCGGTGCTCAATGGCAACTGCCCGATGCAGCAGCACAGCTCTTCCAGTGCCAAAACAACTCCACCTGCCTCATGAACTTCACATACCATCAGCTGTGCTAGCAGCTATCTAGGAAAGCCTGTTTGGTCACTTCCTCTCCAATGCCCTTTGAGCCCAGTGTGATGGAATCAAGCAGGGTGAGCATCCACACTAAACTAACATGGAGCTCCTCACTCAAGCCGCTCAAAACTCCACAGCCAAACACAACTTCAGCGCCCAACTCATTTCCCACTTCCAAAGAAACCAAGTGCTCTGGCACCACAAATGTCTGAAAGTGGATATGACACCTAGGGAACTCAGTGTGGTGGTGCTCAATGGCAACTGCCCGAAGCAGCAGCACTTCCAGTGCCAAAACAACTCCACCTGCCTCATGAACTTCACATACCATCAGCTGTGCTAGCAGCTATCTAGGAAACCCTGTTTGGACACTTCCTATCCCATGCCCTTTGAGCCCAGTGGGATGGAATCAAGCAGGGTGAATATCCACACGAAACTAACATGGAAATCCTCACTCAAGCTGCTCAAAACTCCACAGCCAAACACAAGTTCAGCGCCCAAGTCATTTCCCGCTGCCATGGAAACCAAGTGCTCTGGCACCACATATGTCTGAAAGTGGATATGACACCTAGGGAACTCAGGGCGGTGCTCAAGGGCAACTGCCCGATGCAGCAGCACAGCTCTTCCAGTGCCAAAACAACTCCACCTGCCTCATGAACTTCACATACCATCAGCTGTGCTAGCAGCTATCTAGGAAACCCTGTTTGGTCACTTCCGGTTAAAAGCCCATTGAGCCCAGTGGGATGGAATCAAGCAGGGTGATCATCCACACTAAACTAACATGGAGCTCCTCAGACAGCCGCTCAAAACTCCACAGCCAAACACAAGTTCAGCGCCCAAGACATTTCCCGCTGCCATGGAAACCAAGTGCTCTGGCACCACATATGTCTGAAAGTGGATATGACACCTAGGGAACTCAGGGCGGTGCTCAATGGCAACTGCCCGAAGCAGCAGCACAGCCCTTCCAGTGCCAAAACAACTCCACCTGCCTCATGAACTTCACATACCATCAGCTGTGCTAGCAGCTATCTAGGAAACTATGTTGGAACACTTCCTATCCAATGCCCATTGAGCCCAGTGTGATGGAATCAAGCAGGATGAGCAAACACACTAAACTAACATGGAGCTCCTCACTCAAGCCGTTCAAATCTCCTCAGCCAAACACAAGTTCAGCGCCCAAGTCATTTCCCGCTGCCATGGAAACCAAGTGCTCTGGCACCACATATGTCTGAAAGTGGATATGACACCTAGGGAGCTCAGGGCGGTCCTCAAAGGCAACTGCCCGAAGCAGCAGCACAGCTCTTCCAGTGCCAAAACAACTCCACCTGCCTCATGAACTTCACATACCATCAGCTGTGCTAGCAGCTATCTAGGAAACCCTGTTTGGTCACTTCGTATCCAATGCCCATTGAGGCCAGTGTGATGGAATCAAGCAGGCTGAGCACCCACACTAAACTAACATGGAGCTCCTCACTCAAGCCGCTAAAAACTCCCCAGCCAAACACAAGTTCAGGGCCCAAGCCATTTCCTGCTGCCATGGAAACCAAGTGCTCTGGCACCACAGATGTCTGAAAGTGGATATGACACCTAGGGAACTCAGGGCGGTCCTCAATGGCAACTGCCCGAAGCAGCAGCACAGCTCTTCCAGTGCCAAAACAACTCCACCTGCCTCATGAACTTCACATACCATCAGCTGTGCTAGCAGCTATCTAGGAAACCTTGTTGAGTCACTTCTGGTCCAATGCCCATTGAGCCCAGTGTGATGGAATCAAGCAGGGTGAGCACCCACACTAAACTAACATGGAGCTCCTCACTCAAGCCGCTCAAAACTCCACAGCCAAACACAAGTTCAGCGCCCAAGCCATTTCCCGCTACCATGGAAACCAAGTGCTATGGCAGCACATATGTCTGAAAGTGGATATGACACCTAGGGAACTCAGGGCGGTGCTCAATGGCAACTGCCCGAAGCAGCAGCACAGCTCTTCCAGTGCCAAAACAACTCCACCTGCCTCATGAACTTCACATACCATCAGCTGTGCTAGCAGCTATCTAGGAAACTGTGTTGGAACACTTCCGGTCCAATGCCCATTGAGCCCAGAGGGATGGAATCAATCAGGATCAACACCCACACTAAACTAACATGGAGCTCCTCACTCAAGCCGCTCAAAACTCCACAGCCAAACACAAGTTCAGCGCCCAAGCCATTTCCCGCTGCCATGGAAACCAAGTGCTCTGGCACCACATATGTCTGAAAGTGGATATGACACCTAGGGAACTCAGGGCGGTGCTCAATGGCAACTGCCCGGAGCAGCAGCACAGCTCTTCCAGTGCCAAAACACCTCCATCTGCCTCATGAACTTCACATACCATCAGCTGTGCTAGCAGCTATCTAGGAAACCCTGTTTGGTCACTTGTGGTCCAATGCCCATTGAGTTTAGTGTGATGGAATCAAGCAGGGTGAGCACCCACACTAAGCTAACATGCAGCTCCTCACTCAAGCCGCTGAAAACTCCACAGTCAAACACAACTTCAGCGCCCAAGCCATTTCCTGATGCCATGCAAACCAAGTGCTCTGGCACCACATATGTCTGAAAGTGGATATGATACCTAGGGAACTCAGGGCGGTGCTCAATGGCAACTGCCCGAAGCAGCAGCACAGCTCTTCCAGTGCCAAAACAACTCTACCTCCCTCATGAACTTCACATACCATCAGCTGTGCTAGCAGCTATCTCGGAAAATATGTTGTAACACTCCCGCACCAATGTCCATTGAGCCCAGTGTGATGGAATCAAGCAGGATGAGTACCCAGACTAAACTAACATGGAGCTCCTCACTCAAGCTTCTCAAAACTGCAACAGCCAAACACAAGTTCAGCGCGCAAGCCATTTCCCGCTGCCATGGAAACCAAGTGCTCTGGCACCACAGATGTCTGAAAGTGGATATGACACCTAGGGAACTCAGGGCGGTCCTCAATGGCAACTGCCCGAAGCAGCAGCACAGCTCTTCCAGTGCCAAAACAACTCCACCTGCCTCATGAACTTCACATACCATCAGCTGTGCTAGCAGCTATCTAGGAAAACCTGTTGGGTCACTTCCTATCCAATGCCCTTTGAGCCCAGTGTGATGGAATCAAGCAGGGTGAGCACCCACACTAAACTAACATGGAGCTCCTCACTCAAAGCCGCTCAAAACTCCACAGCCAAACACAAGTTCAGCGCCCAAGCCATTCCCCGCTGCCATGGAAACCAAGTGCTCTGGCACCACAGATGTCTGAAAGTGGATATGACACCTAGGGAACTCAGGGCGGTGCTCAATGGCAACTGCCCGAAGCAGCAGCACAGCTCTTCCAGTGCCAAAACAACTCCACCTGCCTCATGAACTTCACATACCATCAGCTGTGCTAGCAGCTATCTAGGAAACCCTGTATGGTCACTTCCGGCCCAATTTTCATTGAGCCCAGTGTGATGGAATCAAGCAGGGTGAGCACCCACACTAAACTAACATGGAGCTCCTCACTCAAGGCGCTGAAAACCCCACAGCCAAACACAAGTTCACGGACCAAGCCATTTCCCGCTGCCATGGAAACCAAGTGCTCTGGCACCACATATGTCTGAAAGTGGATATGACACCTAGGGAACTCAGGGCGGTGCTGAATGGCAACTGCCCGAAGCAGCAGCACAGCTCTTCCAGTGACAAAACAACTCCACCTGCCTCATGAACTTCACATACCATCAGCTGTGCTAGCAGCTATCTAGGAAACCCTGTTTGGACACTTCCTATCCCATGCCCTTTGAGCCCAGTGTGATGGAATCAAGCAGGGTGAGCACCCACACTAAACTAACATGGAGCTCCTCACTCAAGACGCTCAAAACTCCACAGCCAAACACAAGTTCAGCGCCGAAGACATTTCCCGCTGCCATGGAAACCAAGTGCTCTGGCACCACAAATGTCTGAAAGTGGATATGACACCTAGGGAACTCAGGGTGGTCAATGGCAACTGCCCGAAGCAGCACAGCTCTTCCAGTGCCAAAACAACTCCACCTGCCTCATGAACTTCACATACCATCAGCTGTGCTAGCAACGTTCTAGGAAAAACTATTGAGTCACTTCTGGTCCAATGCCCATTGAGCCTAGTGTGATGGAATCAAGCAGGGTCAGCACCTACACTAAACTAACATGGAGCTCCTCACTCAAGCCGCTCAAAACTCCACAGCCAAATACAAGTTCAGTGCCCAAGCATTTCCCGCTGCCATGGAAACCAAGTGCTCTGGCACCACATATGTCTGAAAGTGGATATGACACCTAGGGAACTCAGGGCGGTGCTCAATGGCAACTGCCCGAAGCAGCAGCACAGCTCTTCCAGTGCCAAAACAACTCCACCTGCCTCCTGAACTTCACATACCATCAGCTGTGCTAGCAGCTATCTAGGAAACCCTGTTTGGTCACTTCCGGTCCAATGCCCTTTGAGCCTAGTGGGATGGAATCAAGCAGGGTGAGCACCCACACTAAACTAACATGGAGCTCCTCACTCAAGCCACTCAAATCTCCACAGCCAAACACAAGTTCAGCGCCCAAGCCATTTCCCGCTGCCATGGAAACCAAGTGCTCTGGCACCACATATGTCTGAAAGTGGATATGACACCTAGGGAACTCAGGGCGGTGCTCAATGGCAACTGCCCGAAGCAGCAGCACAGCTCTTCCAGTGCCAAAACAACTCCACCTGCCTCATGAACTTCACATACCATCAGCTGTGCTAGCAGCTATCTAGGAAATCCTGTTTGGTCACTTCCGGTCCAATGCCCATTGAGCCCAGTTTGATGGAATCAAGCAGGGTGAGCACCCACATTAAACTAACATGGAGCTCCTCACTCAAGCCGCTCAAAACTCCACAGCCAAACACAAGTTCAGGGCCCAAGCCATTTCCCGCTGCCATGGAAACCAAGTGCTCTGGCAGCACATATGTCTGAAAGTGGATATGACACTTAGGGAACTCAGGGCGGTGCTCAATGGCAACTGCCCGAAGCAGCAGCACAGCTCTTCCAGTGCCAAAACAACTCCACCTGCCTCTTGAACTTCACATACCATCAGCTGTGCTAGCAGCTATCTAGGATATGCTGTTTGGACACTTCCCTTCCAATGCCCTTTGAGCCTAGTGGGATGGAATCAAGCAGGGTGAGCACCCACACTAAACTAACATGGAGCTCCTCACTCAAGCAGCTCAAATCTCCACAGCCAAACACAAGTTCAGAGCCCAAGCCATTTCCCGCTGCCATGGAAACCAAGTGCTCTGGCACCACATATGTCTGAAAGTGGATATGACACCTAGGGAACTCAGGGCGGTGCTGAATGGCAACTGCCCGAAGCAGCAGCACAGCTCTTCCAGTGCCAAAACAACTCCACCTGCCTCATGAACTTCACATACCATCAGCTGTGCTAGCAGCTATCTAGGAAACCCTGTTTGGACACTTCCTATCCCATGCCCTTTGAGCCCAGTGTGATGGAATCAAGCAGGGTGAGCACCCACACTAAACTAACATGGAGCTCCTCACTCAAGCCGCTCAAAACTCCACAGCCAAACACAAGTTCAGCGCCCAAGCCATTTCCCGCTGCCATGGAAACCAAGTGCTCTGGCACCACATATGTCTGAAAGTGGATATGACACCTAGGGAACTCAGGGTGGTCAATGGCAACTGCCCGAAGCAGCAGCACAGCTCTTCCAGTGCCAAAACAACTCCACCTGCCTCATGAACTTCACATACCATCAGCTGTGCTAGCAGCTATCTAGGAAACCCGGTTTGGTCACTTCCGGTTAAAAGCCCATTGAGCCCAGTGGGATGGAATCAATCAGGGTGAGCACCCACACTAAACTAACATGGAGCTCCTCACTCAAGCCACTCAAATCTCCACAGCCAAACACAAGTTCAGCGCCCAAGCCATTTCCCGCTGCCATGGAAACCAAGTGCTCTGGCACCACATATGTCTGAAAGTGGATATGACACCTAGGGAACTCAGGGCGGTGCTCAATGGCAACTGCCCGAAGCAGCAGCACAGCTCTTCCAGTGACGAAACAACTCCACCTGCCTCATGAACTTCACATACCATCAGCTGTGGTAGCAGCTATCTAGGATATGCTGTTTGGACACTTCCCTTCCAATGCCCATTGAGCCCAGTGGGATGGAATCAAGCAGGGTGAGCATCCACACTAAACTAACATGGAGCTCCTCACTCAAGCCGCTCAAATCTCCTCAGCCAAACACAAGTTCAGAGCCCAAGCCATTTCCCGCTGCCATGGAAACCAAGTGCTCTGGCACCACATATGTCTGAAAGTGGATATGACACCTAGGGAACTCAGGGCGGTGATCAATGGCAACTGCCCGAAGCAGCAGCACAGCTCTTCCAGTGCCAAAACAACTCCACCTGCCTCATGAACTTCACATACCATCAGCTGTGCTAGCAGCTATCTAGGAAACCCTGTTTGGTCACTTCCGGTCCAATGCCCATTGATCCCAGGGGATGGAATCAATCAAGATCAGCACCCACACTAAACTATCATGGAGCTCCTCACTCAAGCCGCTCAAAACTCCACAGCCAAACACAAGTTCAGCGCCCAAGCCATTTCCCGCTGCCATGGAAACCAAGTGCTCTGGCACCACATATGTCTGAAAGTGGATATGACACCTAGGGAACTCAGGGTGGTCAATGGCAACTGCCCGAAGCAGCAGCACAGCTCTTCCAGTGCCAAAACAACTCCACCTGCCTCATGAACTTCACATACCATCAGCTGTGCTAGCAGATATCTAGGAAACCCTGTTTGGTCACTTCCGGTCCAATGCCCATTGAGCCCAGTGGGATGGAATCAATCAGGGTGAGCAACCACACTAAACTAACATGGATCTCCTCACTCAAGCCACTCAAAACTCCACAGCCAAACACAAGTTCAGCGCCCAAGCCATTTCCCGCTGCCATGGAAACCAAGTGCTCTGGCACCACATATGTCTGAAAGTGGATATGACACCTAGGGAACCCAGGGCTGTGCTCAATGGCAACTGCCCGAAGCAGCAGCACAGCTCTTCCAGTGATGAAACAACTCCACCTGCCTCATGAACTTCACATACCATCAGCTGTGCTAGCAGCTATCTAGGAAACCCTGTTTGGTCACTTCCGGTCCAATGCCCATTGAGCCCAGTGGGATGGAATCAAGCAGGGTGAGCACCCACACTAAACTAACATGGAGCTCCTCACTCAAGCCGCTCAAATCACCACAGCCAAACACAAGTTCAGGGCCCAAGCCATTTCCCGCTGCCATGGAAACCAAGTGCTCTGGCACCACAGATGTCTGAAAGTGGATATGACACCTAGGGAACTCAGGGCGGTGCTGAATGGCAACTGCCCGAAGCAGCAGCACAGCTCTTCCAGTGCCAAAACAACTCCACCTGCCTCATGAACTTCACATACCATCAGCTGTGCTAGCAGCTATCTAGGAAACCCTGTTTGGTCACTTCCGGTCCAATGCCCATTGATCCCAGGGGATGGAATCAATCAAGATCAGCACCCACACTAAACTATCATGGAGCTCCTCACTCAAGCCGCTCAAAACTCCACAGCCAAACACAAGTTCAGCGCCCAAGCCATTTCCCGCTGCCATGGAAACCAAGTGCTCTGGCACCACAGATGTCTGAAAGTGGATATGACACCTAGGGAACTCAGGGCGGTGCTCAATGGCAACTGCCCGAAGCAGCAGCACAGCTCTTCCAGTGCCAAAACAACTCCACCTGCCTCATGAACTTCACATACCATCAGCTGTGCTAGCAGCTATCTAGGAAACCCTGTTGGGTCACTTCCGGTCCAATGCCCATTGAGCCCAGTGGGATGGAATCAAGCAGGGTGAACACCCACACTGAGCTAATATGCAGCTCCTCATTCAAAGCGCTCAAAACTCCACAGCCAAACACAAGTCCAGCACCCAAGCCATTTCCCGCTGCCATGCAAACCAAGTGCTCTGGCACCACATATGTGTGAAAGTGGATATGACACCTAGGGAATTCAGGGCGGTGCTCAATGGCAACTGCCCGAAGCAGCAGCAAAGCTCTTCCAGTGCCAAAACTACTCCACCTGCCTCATGAACTTCACATACCATCAGCTGTGCTAGCAGCTGTCTAGAAAAACCTGTTTGGTCACTTCCTATCCAATGCCCATTGAGCCCAGTGTGATGGAATCAAGCAGGATGAGCAAACACACTAAACTAACATGGAGCTCCTCACTCAAGCCGCTCAAATCTCCTCAGCCAATCACAAGTTCAGCGCCCAAGTCATTTCCCGCTGCCATGGAAACCAAGTGCTCTGGCACCACATATGTCTGAAAGTGGATATGACACCTAGGGAGCTCAGGGCGGTCCTCAAAGGCAACTGCCCGAAGCAGCAGCACAGCTCTTCCAGTGCCAAAACAACTCCACCTGCCTCATGAACTTCACATACCATCAGCTGTGCTAGCAGCTATCTAGGATACGCTGTTGGGTCACTTCGGGTCCAATGCCCATTGAGCCCAGTTTGATGGAATCAATCAGGATGAGCACCCACACTAAACTAACATGGAGCTCCTCACTCAAGCCGCTCAAAACTCCAACAGCCAAACACAAGTTCAGCGCCCAAGCCATTTCCCGCTGCCATGGAAACCAAGTACTCTGGCACCACATATGTCTGAAAGTGGATATGACACCTAGGGAACTCAGGGCGGTGCTCAATGGCAACTGCCCGAAGCAGCAGCACAGCTCTTCCAGTGCCAAAACAACTCCACCTGCCTCATGAACTTCACATACCATCAGCTGTGCTAGCAGCTATCTCGGAAACCCAGTTTGGTCACTTCCTATCCAATGCCCATTGAGCCCAGTGTGATGGAATCAAGCAGGGTGAGCACCCACACTAAACTAACATGGAGCTCCTCACTCAAGCCGCTCAAAACTCCACAGCCAAACACAAGTTCAGAGCCCAAGTCATTTTTCGTTGCCATGGAAACCAAGTGCTCTGGCACCACATATGTCTGAAAGTGGATATGACACCTAGGGAACTCAGGGCGGTGCTCAATGGCAACTGCCCGAAGCAGCAGCACAGCTCTTCCAGTGCCAAAACAACTCCACCTGCCTCATGAACTTCACATACCATCAGCTGTGCTAGCAGCTATCTAGGATATGCTGTTTGGACACTTCCCTTCCAATGCCCTTTGAGCCCAGTGGGATGGAATCAAGCAGGGTGAGCATCCACACTAAACTAACATGGAGCTCCTCACTCAAGCCGCTCAAATCTCCACAGCCAAACACAAGTTCAGAGCCCAAGCCATTTCCCGCTGCCATGGAAACCAAGTGCTCTGGCACCACATATGTCTGAAAGTGGATATGACACCTAGGGAACTCAGGGCGGTGATCAATGGCAACTGCCCGAAGCAGCAGCACAGCTCTTCCAGTGCCAAAACAACTCCACCTGCCTCATGAACTTCACATACGATCAGCTGTGCTAGCAGCTATCTAGGAAACCCTGTTTGGTCACTTCCGGTCCAATGCCCATTGATCCCAGGGGATGGAATCAATCCAGATCAGCACCCACACTAAACTATCATGGAGCTCCTCACTCAAGCCGCTCAAAACTCCACAGCCAAACACAAGTTCAGCGCCCAAGCCATTTCCCGCTGCCATGGAAACCAAGTGCTCTGGCACCACATATGTCTGAAAGTGGATATGACACCTAGGGAACTCAGTTCGCTGGTCAATGGCAACTGCCCGAAGCAGCAGCACAGCTCTTCCAGTGCCAAAACAACTCCACCTGCCTCATGAACTTCACATACCATCAGCTGTGCTAGCAGCTATCTAGGAAACCCTGTTTGGTCACTTCCGGTCCAATGCCCATTGAGCCCAGTGGGATGGAATCAATCAGGGTGAGCAACCACACTAAACTAACATGGAGCTCCTCACTCAAGCCACTCAAATCTCCACAGCCAAGCAAAAGTTCAGCGCCCAAGCCATTTCCCACTGCCATGGAAACCAAGTGCTCTGGCAACACATATGTCTGAAAGTGAATATGACACCTAGGGAACCCAGGGCTGTGCTCAATGGCAACTGCCCGAAGCAGCAGCACAGCTCTTCCAGTGACGAAACAACTCCACCTGCCTCATGAGCTTCACATACCATCAGCTGTGCTAGCAGCTATCTAGGAAACCCTGTTTGGTCACTTCCGGTCCAATGCCCATTGAGCCCAGTGGGATGGAATCAAGCAGGGTGAGCACCCACACTAAACTAACATGGAGCTCCTCACTCAAGCCGCTCAAATCACCACAGCCAAACACAAGTTCAGGGCCCAAGCCATTTCCCGCTGCCATGGAAACCAAGTGCTCTGGCACCACAGATGTCTGAAAGTGGATATGACACCTAGGGAACTCAGGGCGGTGCTCAATGGCAACTGCCCGAAGCAGCAGTACAGCTCTTCCAGTGCCAAAACAACTCCACCTGCCTCATGAACTTCACATACCATCAGCTGTGCTAGCAGCTATCTAGGAAAGTGTTGGAACACTTCCGGTCCAATGCCCATTGAGCCTAGTGTGATGGAATCAAGCAGGGTGAACACCCACACTGAGCTAATATGCAGCTCCTCATTCAAAGCGCTCAAAACTCCACAGCCAAACACAAGTCCAGCACCCAAGCCATTTCCCGCTGCCATGCAAACCAAGTGCTCTGGCACCACATATGTGTGAAAGTGGATATGACACCTAGGGAATTCAGGGCGGTGCTCAATGGCAACTGCCCGAAGCAGCAGCACAGCTCTTCCAGTGCCAAAACAACTCCACCTGCCTCATGAACTTCACATACCATCAGCTGTGCTAGCAGCTATCTAGGATACGCTGTTGGGTCACTTCCTATCCAATGCCCATTGAGCCCAGTGTGATAGAATCAAGCAGGATGAGCAAACACACTAAACTAACATGGAGCTCCTCACTCAAGCCGCTCAAATCTCCTCAGCCAAACACAAGTTCAGCGCCCAAGTCATTTCCCGCTGCCATGGAAACCAAGTGCTCTGGCACCACATATGTCTGAAAGTGGATATGACACCTAGGGAGCTCAGGGCGGTCCTCAAAGGCAACTGCCCGAAGCAGCAGCACAGCTCTTCCAGTGCCAAAACAACTCCACCTGCCTCATGAACTTCACATACCATCAGCTGTGCTAGCAGCTATCTAGGATACGCTGTTGGGTCACTTCCGGTCCAATGCCCATTGAGCCCAGTTTGATGGAATCAATCAGGATGAGCACCCACACTAAACTAACATGGAGCTCCTCACTCAAGCCGCTCAAAACTCCAACAGCCAAACACAAGTTAAGCACCCAAGCCATTTCCCGCTGCCATGGAAACCAAGTGCTCTGGCACCACATATGTCTGAAAGTGGATATGACAACTAGGGAACTCAGGGCGGTGCTCAATGGCAACTGCCCGAAGCAGCAGCACAGCTCTTCCAGTGCCAAAACAACTCCACCTGCCTCATGAACTTCACATACCATCAGCTGTGCTAGCAGCTATCTAGGAAACCCAGTTTGGTCACTTCCTATCCAATGCCCATTGAGCCCAGTGTGATGGAATCAAGCAGGGTGAGCACCCACACTAAACTAACATGGAGCTCCTCACTCAAGCCGCTCAAAACTCCACAGCCAAACACAAGTTCAGAGCCCAAGCCATTTCCCGCTGCCATGGAAACCAAGTGCTCTGGCACCACAGATGTCTGAAAGTGGATATGACACCTAGGGAACTCAGGGCGGTGCTCAATGGCAACTGCCCGAAGCAGCAGCACAGCTCTTCCAGTGCCAAAACAACTCCACCTGCCTCATGAACTTCACATACCATCAGCTGTGCTAGCAGCTATCTAGGATACGTTGTTTGGTCACTTCGGTTCCAATGCCCATTGAGCCCAGTGGGATGGAATCAAGCAGGGTGAGCACCCACACTAAACTAACATGGAGCTCCTCACTCAAGCCGCTCAATACTCCACAGCCAAACACAAGTTCAGCACCCAAGCCATTTCCCGGTGCCATGGAAACCAAGTGCTCTGGCACCACATATGTCTGAAAGTGGATATGACACCTAGGGAACTCAGGGCGGTGCTCAATGGCAACTGCCCGAAGCAGCAGCACAGCTCTTCCAGTGACGAAACAACTCCACCTGCCTCATGAACTTCACATACCATCAGCTGTGCTAGCAGCTATTTAGGAAACCCTGTTTGGTCACTTCCGGTCCAATGCCCATTGATCCCAGGGGATGGAATCAATCCAGATCAGCACCCACACTAAACTAACATGGAGCTCCTCATTCAAGCCGCTCAAAACTCCACAGCCAAACACAAGTTCAGCGCCCAAGCCATTTCCCGCTGCCATGGAAACCAAGTGCTCTGGCACCACATATGTCTGAAAGTGGATATGACACCTAGGGAACTCAGGGCGGTGCTCAATGGCAACTGCCCGAAGCAGCAGCACAGCTCTTCCAGTGCCAAAACAACTCCACCTGCCTCATGAACTTCACATACCATCAGCTGTGCTAGCAGCCATCTAGGAATCCCTGTTTGGTCACTTCCGGTCCAATGCCCATTGAGCCCAGTGGGATGGAATCAAGCAGGGTGAGCACCCACACTAAGCTAATATGCAGCTCCTCACTAAAAGCCGCTCAAATCTCCACAGCCAAACACAAGTTCAGCGCCCAAGCCATTTCCCGCTGCCATGGAAACCAAGTGCTCTGGCACCACATATGTCTGAAAGTGGATATGACACCTAGGGAACTCAGGGCGGTGGTGAATGGCAACTGCCCGAAGCAGCAGCACAGCTCTTCCAGTGCCAAAACAACTCCACCTGCCTCATGAACTTCACATACCATCAGCTGTGCTAGCAGCTATCTAGGAAACCCTGTTGGGTCACTTCCTATCCAAAGCCCATTGAGCCCAGTGGGATGGAATCAAGCAGGGTGAGCACCCACACTAAACTAACATGGAGCTCCTCACTCAAAGCTCACAAAACTCCACAGCCAAACACAAGTTCAGCGCCCAAGCCATTTCCCGCTGCCATGGAAACCAAGTGCTCTGGCACCACATATGTCTGAAAGTGGATATGACACCTAGGGAGCTCAGGGCGGTCCTCAAAGGCAACTGCCCGAAGCAGCAGCACAGCTCTTCCAGTGACGAAACAACTCCACCTGCCTCATGAACTTCACATACCATCAGCTGTGCTAGCAGCTATTTAGGAAACCCTGTTTGGTCACTTCCGCTCCAATGCCCATTGATCCCAGGGGATGGAATCAATCAAGATCATCACCCACACTAAACTAACATGGAGCTCCTCACTCAAGCCGCTCAAAACTCCACAGCCAAACACAAGTTCAGCGCCCAAGCCATTTCCCGCTGCCATGTAAACCAAGTGCTCTGGCACCACAAATGGCTGAAAGTGGATATGACACCTAGGGAACTCAGGGCGGTCCTCAATGGCAACTGCCCGAAGCAGCAGCACAGCTCTTCCAGTGCCAAAACAACTCCACCTGCCTCATGAACTTCACATACCATCAGCTGTGCTAGCAGCTATCTAGGATAAGCTGTTGGGTCACTTCAGATCCAATGCCCATTGAGCCTAGTGGGATGGAATCAAGCAGGGTGAGCACCCACACTAAACTAACATGGAGCTCCTCACTCAAGCCACTCAAATCTCCACAGCCAAACACAAGTTCAGCGGCCAAGCCATTTCCCGCTGCCATGGAAACCAAGTGCTCTGGCACCACATATGTCTGAAAGTGGATATGACACCTAGGGAACTCAGGGCGGTGCTCAATGGCAACTGCCCGAAGCAGCAGCACAGCTCTTCCAGTGCCAAAACAACTCCACCTGCCTCATGAACTTCACATACCATCAGCTGTGCTAGCAGCTATCTAGGATACGTTGTTTGGTCACTTCGGTTCCAATGCCCATTGAGCCCAGTGGGATGGAATCAAGCAGGGTGAGCACCCACACTAAACTAACATGGAGCTCCTCACTCAAGCCGCTCAAAACTCCACAGCCAAACACAAGTTCAGCACCCAAGCCATTTCCCGGTGCCATGGAAACCAAGTGCTCTGGCACCACATATGTCTGAAAGTGGATATGACACCTAGGGAACTCAGGGCGGTGCTCAATGGCAACTGCCCGAAGCAGCAGCACAGCTCTTCCAGTGACGAAACAACTCCACCTGCCTCATGAACTTCACATACCATCAGCTGTGCTAGCAGCTATTTAGGAAACCCTGTTTGGTCACTTCCGGTCCAATGCCCATTGATCCCAGGGGATGGAATCAATCCAGATCAGCACCCACACTAAACTAACATGGAGCTCCTCATTCAAGCCGCTCAAAACTCCACAGCCAAACACAAGTTCAGCGCCCAAGCCATTTCCCGCTGCCATGGAAACCAAGTGCTCTGGCACCACATATGTCTGAAAGTGGATATGACACCTAGGGAACTCAGGGCGGTGCTCAATGGCAACTGCCCGAAGCAGCAGCACAGCTCTTCCAGTGCCAAAACAACTCCACCTGCCTCATGAACTTCACATACCATCAGCTGTGCTAGCAGCCATCTAGGAATCCCTGTTTGGTCACTTCCGGTCCAATGCCCATTGAGCCCAGTGGGATGGAATCAAGCAGGGTGAGCACCCACACTAAGCTAATATGCAGCTCCTCACTAAAAGCCGCTCAAATCTCCACAGCCAAACACAAGTTCAGCGCCCAAGCCATTTCCCGCTGCCATGGAAACCAAGTGCTCTGGCACCACATATGTCTGAAAGTGGATATGACACCTAGGGAACTCAGGGCGGTGGTGAATGGCAACTGCCCGAAGCAGCAGCACAGCTCTTCCAGTGCCAAAACAACTCCACCTGCCTCATGAACTTCACATACCATCAGCTGTGCTAGCAGCTATCTAGGAAACCCTGTTGGGTCACTTCCTATCCAAAGCCCATTGAGCCCAGTGGGATGGAATCAAGCAGGGTGAGCACCCACACTAAACTAACATGGAGCTCCTCACTCAAAGCTCACAAAACTCCACAGCCAAACACAAGTTCAGCGCCCAAGCCATTTCCCGCTGCCATGGAAACCAAGTGCTCTGGCACCACATATGTCTGAAAGTGGATATGACACCTAGGGAGCTCAGGGCGGTCCTCAAAGGCAACTGCCCGAAGCAGCAGCACAGCTCTTCCAGTGACGAAACAACTCCACCTGCCTCATGAACTTCACATACCATCAGCTGTGCTAGCAGCTATTTAGGAAACCCTGTTTGGTCACTTCCGCTCCAATGCCCATTGATCCCAGGGGATGGAATCAATCAAGATCATCACCCACACTAAACTAACATGGAGCTCCTCACTCAAGCCGCTCAAAACTCCACAGCCAAACACAAGTTCAGCGCCCAAGCCATTTCCCGCTGCCATGTAAACCAAGTGCTCTGGCACCACAAATGGCTGAAAGTGGATATGACACCTAGGGAACTCAGGGCGGTCCTCAATGGCAACTGCCCGAAGCAGCAGCACAGCTCTTCCAGTGCCAAAACAACTCCACCTGCCTCATGAACTTCACATACCATCAGCTGTGCTAGCAGCTATCTAGGATAAGCTGTTGGGTCACTTCAGATCCAATGCCCATTGAGCCTAGTGGGATGGAATCAAGCAGGGTGAGCACCCACACTAAACTAACATGGAGCTCCTCACTCAAGCCACTCAAATCTCCACAGCCAAACACAAGTTCAGCGGCCAAGCCATTTCCCGCTGCCATGGAAACCAAGTGCTCTGGCACCACATATGTCTGAAAGTGGATATGACACCTAGGGAACTCAGGGCGGTGCTCAATGGCAACTGCCCGAAGCAGCAGCACAGCTCTTCCAGTGCCAAAACAACTCCACCTGCCTCATGAACTTCACATACCATCAGCTGTGCTAGCAGCTATCTAGGAAACCCTGTTTGGTCACTTCCGGTCCAATGCCCATTGAGCCCAGTGGGATGGAATCAAGCAGGGTGAGCACCCACACTAAACTAACATGGAGCTCCTCACTCAAGCTGCTCAAAACTCCACAGCCAAACACAAGTTCAGGGCCCAAGCCATTTCCCGCTGCCATGGAAACCAAGTGCTCTGGCACCACATATGTCTGAAAGTGGATATGACACCTAGGGAACTCAGGGCAGTGCTCAATGGCAACTGCCCGAAGCAGCAGCACAGCTCTTCCAGTGACGAAACAACTCCACCTGCCTCATGAACTTCACATACCATCAGCTGTGCTAGCAGCTATCTAGGAAACCCTGTTTGGTCACTTCCGGTCCAATGCCCATTGAGCCCAGTGGGATGGAATCAAGCAGGGTGAGCACCCACACTAAACTAACATGGAGCTCCTCACTCAAGCCGCTCAAAACTCCACAGCCAAACACAAGTTCAGGGCCCAAGCCATTTCGCGCTGCCATGGAAACCAAGTGCTCTGGCACCACATATGTCTGAAAGTGGATATGACACCTAGGGAACTCAGGGCGGTCCTCAAAGGCAACTGCCCGAAGCAGCAGCACAGCTCTTCCAGTGCCAAAACAACTCCACCTGCCTCATGAACTTCACATACCATCAGCTGTGCTAGCAGCTATCTAGGAAACCCTGTTTGGTCACTTCCGGTTAAAAGCCCATTGAGCCCAGTGTGATGGAATCAAGCAGGGTGAGCACCCACACTAAACTAGCATGGAGCTCCTCACTCAAGCCGTTCAAAACTCCACAGCCAAACACAAGTTCAGCGCCCAAGCCATTTCCCGCTGCCATGGAAACCAAGTGCTCTGGCACCACATATGTCTGAAAGTGGATATGACACCTAGGGAACTCAGGGCAGTGCTCAATGGCAACTGCCCGAAGCAGCAGCACAGCTCTTCCAGTGACGAAACAACTCCACCTGCCTCATGAACTTCACATACCATCAGCTGTGCTAGCAGCTATCTAGGAAACCCTGTTTGGTCACTTCCGGTCCAATGCCCATTGAGCCCAGTGGGATGGAATCAAGCAGGGTGAGCACCCACACTAAACTAGCATGGAGCTCCTCACTCAAGCCGTTCAAAACTCCACAGCCAAACACAAGTTCAGCGCCCAAGCCATTTCCCGCTGCCATGGAAACCAAGTGCTCTGGCACCACATATGTCTGAAAGTGGATATGACACCTAGGGAACTCAGTTCGCTGGTCAATGGCAACTGCCCGAAGCAGCAGCACAGCTCTTCCAGTGCCAAAACAACTCCACCTGCCTCATGAACTTCACATACCATCAGCTGTTCTAGCAGCTATCTCAGAAACCCTTTTTGGTCAGTTCGGGTGCCAATGCCCATTGAGCCCAGTGTGATGGAATCAAGCAGGGTGAGCACCCACACTAAACTAACATGGAGCTCCTCACTCAAGCCGCTCAAAACTCCACAGCCAAACACAAGTTCAGCGCCCAAGCCATTTCCCGCTGCCATGGAAACCAAGTGCTCTGGCACCACATATGTCTGAAAGTGGATATGACACCAGGGAACTCAGGGCGGTGCTCAATGGCAACTGTCCGAAGCAGCAGCACAGCTCTTCCAGTGCCAAAACAACTCCACCTGCCTCATGAACTTCACATACCATCAGCTGTGCTAGCAGCTATCTAGGAAACCCTTTTTGGTCACTTCCGGTCCAATGCCCATTGAGCCTAGTGGGATGGAAACAATCAGGGTGAGCACCCACACTAAACTAACATGGAGCTCCTCACTCAAGCCGCTCAAAACTCCACAGCCAAACACAAGCTCAGGGCCCAAGCCATTTCCCGCTGCCATGGAAACCAAGTACTCTGGCACCACATATGTCTGAAAGTGGATATGACACCTAGGGAACTCAGGGCTGTGCTGAATGGCGACTGCCTGAAGCAGCAGCACAGCTCTTCCAGTGCCAAAACAACTCCACCTGCCTCATGAACTTCACATACCATCAGCTGTGCTAGCAGCTATCTAGGAAACCCTGACTGGTCACTTCCGGTCCAATGCCCATTGAGCCCAGTGGGATGGAATCAATCAGGGTGAGCAACCACACTAAACTAACATGGAGCTCCTCACTCAAAGCTCACAAAACTCCACAGCCAAACACAAGTTCAGTGCCCAAGCCATTTCCCGCTGCCATGGAAACCAAGTGCTCTGGCACCACAAATGCCTGAAAGTGGATATGACACTTCGGGAACTCAGGGCGGTGCTCAATGGCAACTGCCCGAAGCAGCAGCACAGCTCTTCCAGTGCCAAAACAACTCCACCTGCCTCATGAACTTCACATACCATCAGCTGTGCTAGCAGCTATCTAGGATACCTTGTTCGGTCACTTCCGATCCAATGCCCATTGAGCCTAGTGGGATGGAATCAAGCAGCGTGAGCACCCGCACTAAACTAACATGGAGCTCCTCACTAAAGCCACTCAAATCTCCACAGCCAAACACAAGTTCAGCGCCCAAGCCATTTCCCGCTGCCATGGAAACCAAGTGCTCTGGCACCACATATGTCTGAAAGTGGATATGACACCTAGGGATCTCAGTTCGCTGGTCAATGGCAACTGCCCGAACCAGCAGCACAGCTCTTCCAGTGACGAAACAACTCCACCTGCTTCATGAACTTCACATACCATCAGCTGTGCTAGGAGCTATCTAGAAAACCCTGTTTGGTCACTTCCTATCCAAAGCCCATTGAGCCCAGTGGGATGGAATCAAGCAGGGTGAGCACCCACACTAAACTAACATGGAGCTCCTCACTCAAGCCGCTCAAAACGCCACAGCCAAACACAAGTTCAGCGCCCAAGCCATTTCCCGCTGCCATGGAAACCAAGTGCTCTGGCACCACATATGTCTGAAAGTGGATATGACACCTAGGGAACTCAGGGTGGTGCTCAATGGCAACTGCCCAAAGCAGCAGCACAGCTCTTCCAGTGCCAAAACAACTCCACCTGCCTCATGAACTTCACATACCATCAGCTGTGCTAGCAGCTATCTAGGAAACCATGTTGGGTCACTTCCTATCCAAAGCCATAGAGCCCAGTGGGATGGAATCAAGCAGGGTGAGCACCCACACTAAACTAACATGGAGCTCCTCACTCAAGGCGCTCAAAACTCCACAGCCAAACACAAGTTCAGCGCCCAAGCCATTTCCCGCTGCCATGGAAACCAAGTGCTCTGGCACCACATATGTCTGAAAGTGGATATGACACCTAGGGAACTCAGGGCGGTGCTCAATGGCAACTGCCCGAAGCAGCAGCACAGCTCTTCCAGTGCCAAAACAACTCCACCTGCCTCATGAACTTCACATACCATCAGCTGTGCTAGCAGCTATCTAGGAAACCCTGTTTGGTCACTTCCGGTCCAATGCCCATTGAGCCCAGTGGGATGGAATCAAGCAGGGTGAGCACCCACACTAAACTAACATGGAGCTCCTCACTCAAAGCTCACAAAACTCCACAGTCAAACACAAGTTCAGTGCCCAAGCCATTTCCCGCTGCCATGGAAACCAAGTGCTTTGGCACCACAAATGGCTGAAAGTGGATATGACACCTAGGGAACTCAGGGCGGTGGTCAATGGCAACTGCCTGAAGCAGCAGCACAGCTCTTCCAGTGCCAAAACAACTCCACCTGCCTCATGAACTTCACATACCATCAGCTGTGCTAGCAGCTATATAGGATACGTTGTTTGGTCAATTCGGTTAAAATGCCTATTGAGCCCAGTGGGATGGAATCAAGCAGGGTGAGCACCCACACTAAACTAACATGGAGCTCCTCACTCAAAGCTCACAAAACTCAACAGTCAAACACAAGTTCAGAGCCCAAGCCATTTCCACCTGCCATGGAAACCAAGTGCTCTGGCACCACAAATGGCTGAAAGTGGATATGACACCTAGGGAACTCAGGGCGGTGCTCAATGGCAACTGCCCGAAGCAGCAGCACAGCTCTTCCAGTGCCAAAACAACTCCACCTGCCTCAGGAACTTCACATACCATTAGCTGTGCTAGCAGCTATCTAGGAAACGCTGTGTGGTCACTTCGGTACCAATGCCCATTGAGCCCAGTGGGATGGAATCAAGCAGGGTGAGCACCCACACTAAACTAACATGGAGCTCCTCACTCAAGCCGCTCAAATCTCCACAGCCAAACACAAGTTCAGCGCCCAAGCCATTTCCCGCTGCCATGCAAACCAAGTGCTCTGGCACCACAAATGTCTGAAAGTGGATATGACACCTAGGGAACTCAGGGCGGTGCTCAATGGCAACTGCCCGAAGCAGCAGTACAGCTCTTCCAGTGCCAAAACAACTCCACCTGCCTCATGAACTTCACATACCATCAGCTGTGCTAGCAGCTATTTGGAAACCCTGTTTGGTCACTTCGGGTCCAATGCCCATTGAGCCCAGTTTGATGGAATCAATCAGGATGAGCATCCACACTAAACTAACATGGAGCTCCTCACTCAAGCCGCTCAAAACTGTACAGCCAAACACAAGTCCAGCACCCAAGCCATTTCCCGCTGCCATGGAAACCAAGTGCTCTGGCACCACAAATGGCTGAAAGTGGATATGACACCTAGGGAACTCAGGGCGGTGCTCAATGGCAACTGCCCGAAGCAGCAGCACAGCTCTTCCAGTGCCAAAACAACTCCACCTGCCTCATGAACTTCACATACCATCAGCTGTGCTAGCAGCTATCTAGGAAACCCTGTTTGGTCACTTCCTATCCAAAGCCCATTGAGCCCAGTGGGATGGAATCAAGCAGGGTGAGCACCCACACTAAACTAACATGGAGCTCCTCACTCAAGCTGCTCAAAACTCCACAGCCAAACACAAGTTCAGCGCCCAAGCCATTTCCCGCTGCCATGGAAACCAAGTGCTCTGGTACCACATATGTCTGAAAGTGGATATGACACCTAGGGAACTCAGGGCGGTGCTCAATGGCAACTGCCCGAAGCAGCAGCACAGCTCTTCCAGTGCCAAAACAACTCCACCTTCCCCAGGAACTTCACATACCATAGCTGTGCTAACAGCTATCTCGGAAACCATGTTTGGTCACTTCCTATCCAATGCCCATTGAGCCTAGTGGGATGGAATCAAGCAGGGTGAGCACCTACACTAAACTAACATGGAGCTCCTCACTCAAGCCGCTTAAAACTCCACAGCCAAACACAAGTTCAGCGCCCAAGCCATTTCCCGCTGCCATGGAAACCAAGTGCTCTGGCACCACATATGTCTGAAAGTGGATATGACACCTAGGGAACTCAGGGCGGTGCTCAATGGCAACTGCCCGAAGCAGCAGTACAGCTCTTCCAGTGCCAAAACAACTCCACCTGCCTCATGAACTTCACATACCATCAGCTGTGCTAGCAGCTATCTAGGAAACCATGTTTGATCACTTCCGGTCCAATGCCCATTGAGCCCAGTGGGATGGAATCAAGCAGGGTGAGCACCCACACTAAACTAACATGGAGCTCCTCACTCAAGCCGCTCAAAACTCCACAGCCAAACACAAGTTCAGCGCCCAAGCCATTTCCCGCTGCCATGGAAACCAAGTGCTCTGGCACCACATATGTCTGAAAGTGGATATGACACCTAGGGAACTCATGACGGTGCTCAGTGGTAACTGCCCGAAGCAGCAGCATAGCTCTTCCAGTGCCAAAACAACTCCACCTGCCTCATGAACTTCACATACCATCACCTGTGCTAGCAGCTATCTAGGAAACCCTGTTGGGTCACTTCCTATCCAGTACCCATTGAGCCCAGTGTGATGGAATCAAGCAGGGTGAGCACCCACACTAAACTAACATGGAGCTCCTCACTCAAGCCGCTCAAAACTCCACAGCCAAACACAAGTTCAGCGCCCAAGCCATTTCCCGCTGCCATGGAAACCAAGTGCTCTGGCACCACATATGTCTGAAAGTGGATATGACACCTAGGGAACACAGGGCAGTCTTGAATGTAACAGCCCGAAGCAGCAGCACAGCTCTTCCTGTGCCAAAACAACTCCACCTGCCTCATGAACTTCACATACCATCAGCTGTGCTAGCAGCTATCTAGGAAACCCTGTTTGGTCACTTCCGGTCCAATGCCCATTGAGCCCAGTGGGATGGAATCAAGCAGGGTGAGCACCCACACTAAGCTAATATGCAGCTCCTCATTCAAAGCGCTCAAAACTCCACAGCCAAACACAAGTCCAGCACCCAAGCCATTTCCCGCTGCCATGCAAACCAAGTGCTCTGGCACCACATATGTCTGAAAGTGGATATGACACCTAGGGAACTCAGGGCGGTCCTCAATGGCAACTGCCCGAAGCAGCAGCACAGCTCTTCCAGTGCCAAAACAACTCCACCTGCCTCATGAACTTCACATACCATCAGCTGTGCTACCAGCTATCTAGGATACGCTGTTTGGTCACTTCGGGTCCAATGCCCATTGAGCCCAGTTTGATGGAATCAATCAGGATGAGCACCCACACTAAACTAACATGGAGCTCCTCACTCAAGCCGCTCAAAACTGTACAGCCAAGCACAAGTTCAGGGCCCAAGCCATTTCCCGCTGCCATGGAAACCAAGTGCTCTGGCACCACATATGTCTGATAGTGGATATGACACCTAGGGAATTCAGGGCGGTGCTCAATGGCAACTGCCCGAAGCAGCAGCACAGCTCTTCCAGTGCAAAAACAACTCCACCTGCCTCATGAACTTCACATACCATCAGCTGTGCTAGCAGCTATCTCAGAAACCCTTTTTGGTCACTTCCGGTCCAATGGCCATTGAGCCCAGTGGGATGGAATCAAGCAGGGTGAGCACCCACACTAAACTAACATGGAGCTCCTCACTCAAAGCTCACAAAACTCCACAGCCAAACACAAGTTCAGCGCCCAAGCCATTTCCCGCTGCCATGGAAACCAAGTGCTCTGGCACCACATATGTCTGAAAGTGGATATGACACCTAGGGAACTCAGGGTGGTGCTCAATGGCAACTGCCCGAAGCAGCAGCACAGCTCTTCCAGTGCCAAAACAACTCCACCTGCCTCATGAACTTCACATACTATCAGCTGTGCTAGCAGCTATCTCGAAAACCATGTTGGATCACTTCGGTTCCAATGCCCATTGAGCCCAGTGGGATGGAATCAATCAGGATCAGCACCCACACTAAACTATCATGGAGCGCCTCACTCAAGCCGCTCAAAACTCCACAGCAAAACACAAGTTCAGCGCCCCAGCCATTTCCCGCTGCCATGGAAACCAAGTGCTCTGGCACCACATATGTCTGAAAGTGGATATGACACCTAGGGAACTCAGGGCGGTGCTCAGTGGCAACTGCCCGAAGCAGCAGCACAGCTCTTCCAGTGCCAAAACAACTCCACCTGCCTCATGAACTTCACATACCATCAGCTGTGCTAGCAGCTATCTCGAAAACCATGTTGGATCACTTCCGGTCCAATGCCCATTGAGCCCAGTGGGATGGAATCAATCAGGATCAGCACCCACACTAAACTAACATGGAGCTCCTCACTCAAGCCGCTCAAAACTCCACAGCCAAACACAAGTTCAGCGCCCAAGCCATTTCCCGCTGCCATGGAAACCAAGTGCTCTGGCAGCACATATGTCTGAAAGTGGATATGACACCTTGGGAACTCAGGGCGGTGCTCAATGGCAACTGCCCGAAGCAGCAGCACAGCTCTTCCAGTGCCAAAACAACTCCACCTGCCTCATGAACTTCACATACCATCAGCTGTGCTAGCAGCTATCTCGAAAACCATGTTGGATCATTTCTGCTCCAATGCCCATTGAGCCCAGTTGGGTAGAATCAAGCAGGGTGAGCACCCACACTAAACTAACATGGAGCTCCTCACTCAAGCCGCTTAAAACTCCACAGCCAAACACAAGTTCAGCGCCCAAGCCATTTCCCGCTGCCATGGAAACCAAGTGCTCTGGCACCACATATGTCTGAAAGTGGATATGACACCTAGGGAACTCATGACGGTGCTCAGTGGTAACTGCCCGAAGCAGCAGCATAGCTCTTCCAGTGCCAAAACAACTCCACCTGCCTCATGAACTTCACATACCATCACCTGTGCTAGCAGCTATCTAGGAAACCCTGTTGGGTCACTTCCTATCCAGTACCCATTGAGCCCAGTGTGATGGAATCAAGCAGGGTGAGCACCCACACTAAACTAACATGGAGCTCCTCACTCAAGCCACTCAAAACTCCAACAGCCAAACACAAGTTCAGCGCCCAAGCCATTTCCCGCTGCCATGGAAAACAAGTGCTCAGGCAGCACATATGTCTGAAAGTGGATATGACACCTAGGGAACTCAGGGCGGTGCTCAATGGCAAATGCCCGAAGCAGCAGCACAGCTCTTCCAGTGCCAAAACAACTCCACCTGCCTCAGGAACTTCACATACCATCAGCTGTGCTAGCAGCTATCTAGGAAACCATGTTTGGTCACTTCCTATCCAAAGCCCATTGAGCCTAGTGGGATGGAATAAAGCAGGATGAGCACCTACACTAAACTAACATGGAGCTCCTCACTCAAGCCGCTTAAAACTCCACAGCCAAACACAAGTTCAGCGCCCAAGCCATTTCCCACTGCCATGGAAACCAAGTGCTCTGGCACCACATATGTCTGAAAGTGGATATGACACCTAGGGAACTCAGGGCGGTGCTCAATGGCAACTGCCCGAAGCAGCAGCACAGCTCTTCCAGTGCCAAAACAACTCCACCTGCCTCATGAACTTCACATACCATCAGCTGTGCTAGCAGCTATCTAGGATACGCTGTTGGGTCACTTCCGGTCCAATGCCCATTGAGCCCAGTGGGATGGAATCAAGCAGGGTGAGCACCCACACTAAACTAACATGGAGCTCCTCACTCAAGCCTCTCAGAACTCCACAGCCAAACACAAGTTCAGGGCCCAAGCCATTTCCCGCTGCCATGGAAACCAAGTGCTCTGGCACCACAAATGGCTGAAAGTGGATATGACACCTAGGGAACTCAGGGCGGTGCTCAATGGCAACTTCCCGAAGCAGCAGCACAGCTCTTCCAGTGCCAAAACAACTCCACCTGCCTCATGAACTTCACATACCATCAGCTGTGCTAGCAGCTATCTAGGAAACCCTGTTTGGTCACTTCCGGTTAAAAGCCCATTGAGCCTAGTGGGATGGAATCAAGCAGGGTGAGCACCCACACTAAACTAATGTGCAGCTCCTCATTCAAAGCGCTCAAAACTCCACAGCCAAACACAAGTCCAGCACCCAAGCCATTTCCCACTGCCATGCAAACCAAGTGCTCTGGCACCACATATGTCTGAAAGTGGATATGACACCTAGGGAACTCAGGGCGGTGCTCAATGCCAACTGCCCGAAGCAGCAGCACAGCTCTTCCAGTGCAAAACAACTCCACCTGTCTCATGAACTTCACATACCATCAGCTGTGCTAGCAGCTATCTAGGATACGCTGTATGGTCACTTCGGGTCCAATGCCCATTGAGCTCAGTTTGATGGAATCAATCAGGATAAGCACCCACACGAAACTAACATGGAGCTCCTCACTCAAGCCACTCAAAACTGTACAGCCAAACAAAAGTTAAGCACCCAAGCCATTTGCCGCTGCCATGGAAACCAAGTGCTCTGGCACCACATATGTCTGAAAGTGGATATGACACCTAGGGAACTCAGTGCGGAGGTGAATGGCAACTGCAAGAAGCAGCAGCACAGCTCTTCCAGTGCCAAAACAACTCCACCTGCCTCATGAACTTCACATACCTTCAGCTGTGCTAGCAGCTATCTAGGAAACCTGTTTGGTCACTTCCGGTCCAATGCCCATTGAGCCCAGTGTGATGGAATCAAGCAGGGTGAGCACCCACACTAAACTAACATGGAGCTCTTCACTCAAGCCACTCAAAACTCCACAGCCAAACACAAGTTCAGCGCCCAAGCCATTTCCCGCTGCCATGGAAAACAAGTGCTCAGGCACCACATATGTCTGAAAGTGGATATGACACCTAGGGAACTCAGGGCGGTGGTGAATGGCAACTGCCCGAAGCAGCAGCACAGCTCTTCCAGTGCCAAAACAACTCCACCTGCCCCAGGAACTTCACATAGCATCAGCTGTGCTAGCAGCTATCTCGGAAACCATGTTTGGTCACTTCCTATCCAATGCCCATTGAGCCTAGTGGGATGGAATCAAGCAGGGTGAGCACCTACACTAAACTAACATGGAGCTCCTCACTCAAGCCGCTTAAAACTCCACAGCCAAACACAAGTTCAGCGCCCAAGCCATTTCCCGCTGCCATGGAAACCAAGTGCTCTGGCACCACATATGTCTGAAAGTGGATATGACACCTAGGGAACTCAGGGCGGTGGTGAATGGCAACTGCCCGAAGCAGCAGCACAGCTCTTCCAGTGCCAAAACAACTCCACCTGCCTCATGAACTTCACATACCATCAGCTGTGCTAGCAGCTATCTAGGAAACCCTGTTGGGTCACTTCCTATCCAAAGCCCATTGAGCCCAGTGGGATGGAATCAAGCAGGGTGAGCACCCACACTAAACTAACATGGAGCTCCTCACTCAAAGCTCACAAAACTCCACAGCCAAACACAAGTTCAGCGCCCAAGCCATTTCCCGCTGCCATGGAAACCAAGTGCTCTGGCATCACAAATGGCTGAAAGTGGATATGACACCTAGGGAACTCAGGGCGGTGCTCAATGGCAACTGCCCGAAGCAGCAGCACAGCTCTTCCAGTGCCAAAACAACTCCACCTGCCTCATGAACTTCACATACTATCAGCTGTGCTAGCAGCTATCTCGAAAAACATGTTGGATCACTTCGGTTTCAATGCCCATTGAGCCCAGTGGGATGGAATCAATGAGGATCAGCACCCACACTAAACTAACATGGAGCGCCTCACTCAAGCCGGTCAAAACTCCACAGCCAAACACAAGTTCAGCGCCCAAGCCATTTCCCGCTGCCATGGAAACCAAGTGCTTTGGAAGCACATATGTCTGAAAGTGGATATGACACCTAGGGAACTCAGGGCGGTGCTCAATAGCAACTGCCCGAAGCAGCAGCACAGCTCTTCCAGTGCCAAAACAACTCCACCTGCCTCATGAACTTCACATACCATCAGCTGTGCTAGCAGCTATCTCGAAAACCATGTTGGATCACTTCTGCTCCAATGCCCATTGAGCCCAGTTGGGTGGAATCAAGCAGGGTGAGCACCCACACTAAACTAACATGGAGCTCCTCACTCAAGGAGCTCAAAACTCCACAGCCAAACACAAGTTCAGCGCCCAAGCCATTTCCCGCTGCCATGGAAACCAAGTGCTCTGGCACCACATATGTCTGAAAGTGGATATGACACCTAGGGAACTCAGGACCGTGCTAGTGGCAACTGCCCGAAGCAGCAGCACAGCTCTTCCAGTGCCAAAACAACTCCACCTGCCTCATGAACTTCACATATCATCAGCTGTGCTAGCAGCTATCTAGGAAACCCTTTTGGGTCACTTCTTATCCAGTACCCATTGAGCCCAGTGTGATGGAATCAAGCAGGGTGAGCACCCACACTAAACTAACATGGAGATCCTCACTCAAGCCACTCAAAACTCCAACAGCCAAACACAAGTTCAGCGCCCAAGCCATTTCCCGCTGCCATGGAAACCAAGTGCTCTGGCACCACATATGTCTGAAAGTGGATATGACACCTAGGGAACTCAGGGCGGTGCTCAATGGCAACTGCCCGAAGCAGCAGCACAGCTCTTCCAGTGCCAAAACAACTCCACCTGCCTCATGAACTTCACATACCATCAGCTGTGCTAGCAGCTATCTCGGAAACCATGTTTGGTCACTTCCTATCCAATGCCCATTGAGCCTAGTGGGATGGAATCAAGCAGGGTGAGCACCTACACTAAACTAACATGGAGCTCCTCACTCAAGCCACTCAAAACTCCAACAGCCAAACACAAGTTCAGCGCCCAAGCCATTTCCCGCTGCCATGGAAACCAAGTGCTCTGGCACCACATATGTCTGAAAGTGGATATGACACCTAGGGAACTCAGGGCAGTGCTCAATGGCAACTGCCCGAAGCAGCAGCACAGCTCTTCCAGTGCCAAAACAACTCCACCTGCCTCATGAACTTCACATACCATCAGCTGTGCTAGCAGCTATCTAGAAAACCCTGTTGGATCACTTCTGGTCCAAAGCCCATAGAGCCCAGTGTGATGGAATCAAGCAGGGTGAGTACCCTCAGTACACTAACATAGAGCTCCTCACACAAGCCGCTCAAAACTCCACAGCCAAACACAAGTTCAGCGCCCATGCCATTTCCCGCTGCCATGGAAACCAAGTGCTCTGGCACCACAGATGTCTGAAAGTGGATATGACACCTAGGGAACTCAGGGCTTTGCTCAATGGCAACTGCCTGAAGCAGCAGCACAGCTCTTCCAGTGCCAAAACAACTCCACCTGCCTCATGAACTTCACATACCATCAGCTGTGCTAGCAGCTATCTAGGAAACCCTCTTTGATCACTTCTGGTCCAATGCCCATTGAGCCCAGTTGGGTGGAATCAAGCAGGGTGAGTATCCTCAGTACACTAACATAGAGCTCCTCACACAAGCCGCTCAAAACTCCACAGCCAAACACAAGTTCAGCGCCCAAGCCATTTCCCACTGCCATGGAAACCAAGTGCTCTGGCACCACATATGTCTGAAAGTGGATATGACACCATGGAACTCAGGGCGGTGCTCAATGGCAACTGCCCGAAGCAGCAGCACAGCTCTTCCAGTGCCAAAACAACTCCACCTGCCTCATGAACTTCACATACCATCAGCTGTGCTAGCAGCTATCTAGGAAACCCTGTTGGGTCACTTCCTATCCAATGCCCATTGAGCCCAGTGGGATGGAATCAAGCAGGGCGAGCATCCACACTAAACTAACATGGAGCTCCTCACTCAAGCCGCTCAAAACTCCACAGCCAAACACAAGTTCAGGGCCCAAGCCATTTCCCGCTGCCATGGAAACCAAGTGCTCTGGCACCACATATGTCTGAAAGTGGATATGACACCTAGGGAATTCAGGGCGGTGGTGAATGGCAACTGCCCGAAGCAGCAGCACAGCTCTTCCAGTGCCAAAATAACTCCACCTGCCTCATGAACTTCACATACCATTAGCTGTGCTAGCAGCTATCTAGGAAACCCTGTTGGGTCACTTCCTATCCAATGCCCATTGAGCCCAGTGTGATGGAATCAAGCAGGGTGAGCACCCACACTAAACTAACATGGAGCTTCTCACTCAAGCCGCTCAAAACTCCACAGCCAAACACAAGTTCAGCGCCCAAGCCATTTCCCGCTGCCATGGAAACCAAGTGCTCTGGCACCACATATGTCTGAAAGTGGATATGACACCTAGGGAACTCAGGGCGGTCCTCAATGGCAACTGCCCGAAGCAGCAGCACAGCTCTTCCAGTGATGAAACAACTCCACCTGCCTCATGAACTTCACATACCATCACCTGTGCTAGCAGCTATCTCTGAAACTATGTTGGAACACTTCCGGTCCAATGCCCATTGATCCCAGAGGGATGGAATCAATCAGGATCAGCACCCACACTAAACTAACATGGAGCTCCTCACACAAGCCGCTCAAAACTCCACAGCCAAACACAAGTTCAGCGCCCAAGCCATTTCCCGCTGCCATGGAAACCAAGTGCTCTGGCACCACAGATGTCTGAAAGTGGATATGACACCTAGGGAACTCAGGCGGTGCTCAATGGCAACTGCCCGAAGCAGCAGCACAGCTCTTCCAGTGCCAAAACAACTCCACCTGCCTCATGAACTTCACATACCATCAGGTGTGCTAGCAGCTATCTCGGAAACCATGTTTGGTCACTTCCTATCCAATGCCCATTGAGCCCAGAGGGATGGAATCAAGCAGGGCGAGCATCCACACTAAACTAACATGGAGCTCCTCACTCAAGCCGCTCAAAACTCCACAGCCAAACACAAGTTCAGGGCCCAAGCCATTTCCCGCTGCCATGGAAACCAAGTGCTCTGGCACCACATATGTCTGAAAGTGGGTATGACACCTAGGGAATTCAGGGCGGTGGTGAATGGCAACTGCCCGAAGCAGCAGCACAGCTCTTCCAGTGCCAAAACAACTCCACCTGCCTCATGAACTTCACATACCATTAGCTGTGCTAGCAGCTATCTAGGAAACCCTGTTGGGTCACTTCCTATCCAATGCCCATTGAGCCCAGTGTGATGGAATCAAGCAGGGTGAGCACCCACACTAAACTAACATGGAGCTCCTCACTCAAGCCGCTCCAAACTCCACAGCCAAACACAAGTTCAGCGCCCAAGCCATTTCCCGCTGCCATGGAAACCAAGTGCTCTGGCACCACATATGTCTGAAAGTGGATATGACACCTAGGGAACTCAGGGCGGTCCTCAATGGCAACTTCCCGAAGCAGCAGCACAGCTCTTCATGTGATGAAACAACTCCACCTGCCTCATGAACTTCACATACCATCACCTGTGCTAGCAGCTATCTCTGAAACTATGTTGGAACACTTCCGGTCCAATGCCCATTGATCCCAGAGGGATGGAATCAATCAGGATCAGCACCCACACTAAACTAACATGGAGCTCCTCACACAAGCCGCTCAAAACTCCACAGCCAAACACAAGTTTAGCGCCCAAGCCATTTCCCGCTGCCATGGAAACCAAGTGCTCTGGCACCACAGATGTCTGAAAGTGGATATGACACCTAGGGAACTCAGGCGGTGCTCAATGGCAACTGCCCGAAGCAGCAGCACAGCTCTTCCAGTGCCAAAACAACTCCACCTGCCTCATGAACTTCACATACCATCAGGTGTGCTAGCAGCTATCTCGGAAACCATGTTTGGTCACTTCCTATCCAATGCCGATTGAGAACAGAGGGATGGAATCAATCAGGATCAGCACCCACACTAACCTAACATGGAGCTCCTCACTCAAGCCGCTCAAAACTCCACAGCCAAACACAAGCTCAGGGCCAAAGCCATTTCCCGCTGCCATGGAAACCAAGTGCTCTGGCACCACATATGTCTGAAAGTGGATATGACACCTAGGGAACTCAGGGCGGTGCTCAATGGCAACTGCCCGAAGCAGCAGCACAGCTCTTCCAGTGACCAAACAACTCCACCTGCCTCATGAACTTCACATACCATCAGCTGGGCTAGCAGCTATCTAGGAAACTATGTTGGAAAACTTCCGGTCCAATGCCCATTGAGCCCAGTGTGATGGAATCAAGCAGGGTGAGCAACCACACTAAACTAACATGGAGCTCCTCACTCAAGCCGCTCAAAACTCCACACCCAAACACAAGTTCAGGGCCCAAGTCATTTCCCGCTGCCATGGAAAAAAAGTACTCTGGCACCACAGATGTCTGAAAGTGGATATGACACCTAGGGAACTCAGGGCGAAACTAAATGGCAACTGCCCGGAGCAGCAGCACAGCTCTACCAGTGCTAAAACAACTCCTCCTGCCTCATGAACTTCACCTACCATCAGCTGTGCTAGCAGCTATGTTGGAAACCCTGTTTGATTACTTCCTATCCAATGCCCATTGAGCCCAGGGGGATGGAATCAAGCAGGGTGAGCACCCACACTATGCTAACATGCAGCTCCTCACTCAACAAGCGCAAAACTCCACAGCCAAACACAAGTTGAGCGCCCAAGCCATTTCCCGCTGCCATGGAAACCAAGTGCTCTGGCACCACAGATGTCTGAAAGTGGATATGACACCTAGGGAACTCAGGCGGTGCTCAATGGCAACTGCCCGAAGCAGCAGCACAGCTCTTCCAGTGACCAAACAACTCCACCTGCCTCATGAACTTCACATACCATCAGCTGTGCTAGCAGCTATCTAGGATATGCTGTTTGGACACTTCCCTTCCAATGCCCATTGAGCCCAGTTGGGTGGAATCAAGCAGGGTGAGCACCCTCAGTACACTAACATAGAGCTCCTCACACAAGCCGCTCAAAACTCCACAGCCAAACACAAGTTCAGCGCCCAAGCCATTTCCCACTGCCATGGAAACCAAGTGCTCTGGCACCACAGATGTCTGAAAGTGGATATGACACCATGGAACTCAGGGCGGTGCTCAATGGCAACTGCCCGAAGCAGCAGCACAGCTCTTCCAGTGCCAAAACAACTCCACCTGCCTCATGAACTTCACATACCATCAGCTGTGCTAGCAGCTATCTAGGAAACCCTGTTGGGTCACTTCCTATCCAATGCCCATTGAGCCCAGTGGGATGGAATCAAGCAGGGCGAGCATCCACACTAAACTAACATGGAGCTCCTCACTCAAGCCGCTCAAAACTCCACAGCCAAACACAAGTTCAGGGCCCAAGCCATTTCCCGCTGCCATGGAAACCAAGTGCTCTGGCACCACATATGTCTGAAAGTGGATATGACACCTAGGGAATTCAGGGCGGTGGTGAATGGCAACTGCCCGAAGCAGCAGCACAGCTCTTCCAGTGCCAAAATAACTCCACCTGCCTCATGAACTTCACATACCATTAGCTGTGCTAGCAGCTATCTAGGAAACCCTGTTGGGTCACTTCCTATCCAATGCCGATTGAGCCCAGTGTGATGGAATCAAGCAGGGTGAGCACCCACACTAAACTAACATGGAGCTCCTCACTCAAGCCGCTCCAAACTCCACAGCCAAACACAAGTTCAGCGCCCAAGCCATTTCCCGCTGCCATGGAAACCAAGTGCTCTGGCACCACATATGTCTGAAAGTGGATATGACACCTAGGGAACTCAGGGCGGTCCTCAATGGCAACTTCCCGAAGCAGCAGCACAGCTCTTCCAGTGATGAAACAACTCCACCTGCCTCATGAACTTCACATACCATCACCTGTGCTAGCAGCTATCTCTGAAACTATGTTGGAACACTTCCGGTCCAATGCCCATTGATCCCAGAGGGATGGAATCAATCAGGATCAGCACCCACACTAAACTAACATGGAGCTCCTCACACAAGCCGCTCAAAACTCCACAGCCAAACACAAGTTCAGCGCCCAAGCCATTTCCCGCTGCCATGGAAACCAAGTGCTCTGGCACCACAGATGTCTGAAAGTGGATATGACACCTAGGGAACTCAGGCGGTGCTCAATGGCAACTGCCCGAAGCAGCAGCACAGCTCTTCCAGTGCCAAAACAACTCCACCTGCCTCATGAACTTCACATACCATCAGGTGTGCTAGCAGCTATCTCGGAAACCATGTTTGGTCACTTCCTATCCAATGCCCATTGAGCCCAGAGGGATGGAATCAAGCAGGGCGAGCATCCACACTAAACTAACATGGAGCTCCTCACTCAAGCCGCTCAAAACTCCACAGCCAAACACAAGTTCAGGGCCAAAGCCATTTCCCGCTGCCATGGAAACCAAGTGCTCTGGCACCACATATGTCTGAAAGTGGGTATGACACCTAGGGAATTCAGGGCGGTGGTGAATGGCAACTGCCCGAAGCAGCAGCACAGCTCTTCCAGTGCCAAAATAACTCCACCTGCCTCATGAACTTCACATACCATTAGCTGTGCTAGCAGCTATCTAGGAAACCCTGTTGGGTCACTTCCTATCCAATGCCCATTGAGCCCAGTGTGATGGAATCAAGCAGGGTGAGCACCCACACTAAACTAACATGGAGCGCCTCACTCAAGCCGCTCAAAACTCCACAGCCAAACACAAGTTCAGCGCCCAAGCCATTTCCCGCTGCCATGGAAACCAAGTGCTCTGGCACCACATATGTCTGAAAGTGGATATGACACCTAGGGAACTCAGGGCGGTCCTCAATGGCAACTTCCCGAAGCAGCAGCACAGCTCTTCCAGTGATGAAACAACTCCACCTGCCTCATGAACTTCACATACCATCACCTGTGCTAGCAGCTATCTCTGAAACTATGTTGGAACACTTCCGGTCCAATGCCCATTGATCCCAGAGGGATGGAATCAATCAGGATCAGCACCCACACTAAACTAACATGGAGCTCCTCACACAAGCCGCTCAAAACTCCACAGCCAAACACAAGTTTAGCGCCCAAGCCATTTCCCGCTGCCATGGAAACCAAGTGCTCTGGCACCACAGATGTCTGAAAGTGGATATGACACCTAGGGAACTCAGGCGGTGCTCAATGGCAACTGCCCGAAGCAGCAGCACAGCTCTTCCAGTGCCAAAACAACTCCACCTGCCTCATGAACTTCACATACCATCAGGTGTGCTAGCAGCTATCTCGGAAACCATGTTTGGTCACTTCCTATCCAATGCCGATTGAGAACAGAGGGATGGAATCAATCAGGATCAGCACCCACACTAACCTAACATGGAGCTCCTCACTCAAGCCGCTCAAAACTCCACAGCCAAACACAAGTTCAGGGCCAAAGCCATTTCCCGCTGCCATGGAAACCAAGTGCTCTGGCACCACATATGTCTGAAAGTGGATATGACACCTAGGGAACTCAGGGCGGTGCTCAATGGCAACTGCCCGAAGCAGCAGCACAGCTCTTCCAGTGACCAAACAACTCCACCTGCCTCATGAACTTCACATACCATCAGCTGGGCTAGCAGCTATCTAGGAAACTATGTTGGAAAACTTCTGGTCCAATGCCCATTGAGCCCAGTGTGATGGAATCAATGAGGATCAGCACCCACACTAAACTAACATGGAGCGCCTCACTCAAGCCGGTCAAAACTCCACAGCCAAACACAAGTTCAGCGCCCAAGCCATTTCCCGCTGCCATGGAAACCAAGTGCTTTGGAAGCACATATGTCTGAAAGTGGATATGACACCTAGGGAACTCAGGGCGGTGCTCAATAGCAACTGCCCGAAGCAGCAGCACAGCTCTTCCAGTGACCAAACAACTCCACCTGCCTCATGAACTTCACATACTATCAGCTGTGCTAGCAGCTATCTCGAAAAACATGTTGGATCACTTCGGTTTCAATGCCCATTGAGCCCAGTGGGATGGAATCAATGAGGATCAGCACCCACACTAAACTAACATGGAGCGCCTCACTCAAGCCGCTCAAAACTCCACAGCCAAACACAAGTTCAGCGCCCAAGCCATTTCCCGCTGCCATGGAAACCAAGTGCTTTGGAAGCACATATGTCTGAAAGTGGATATGACACCTAGGGAACTCAGGGCGGTGCTCAATAGCAACTGCCCGAAGCAGCAGCACAGCTCTTCCAGTGCCAAAACAACTCCACCTGCCTCATGAACTTCACATACCATCAGCTGTGCTAGCAGCTATCTCGAAAACCATGTTGGATCACTTCTGCTCCAATGCCCATTGAGCCCAGTTGGGTGGAATCAAGCAGGGTGAGCACCCACAGTAAACTAACATGGAGCTCCTCACTCAAGGAGCTCAAAACTCCACAGCCAAACACAAGTTCAGCGCCCAAGCCATTTCCCGCTGCCATGGAAACCAAGTGCTCTGGCACCACATATGTCTGAAAGTGGATATGACACCTAGGGAACTCAGGACCGTGCTAGTGGCAACTGCCCGAAGCAGCAGCACAGCTCTTCCAGTGCCAAAACAACTCCACCTGCCTCATGAACTTCACATATCATCAGCTGTGCTAGCAGCTATCTAGGAAACCCTTTTGGGTCACTTCTTATCCAGTACCCATTGAGCCCAGTGTGATGGAATCAAGCAGGGTGAGCACCCACACTAAACTAACATGGAGATCCTCACTCAAGCCACTCAAAACTCCAACAGCCAAACACAAGTTCAGCGCCCAAGCCATTTCCCGCTGCCATGGAAACCAAGTGCTCTGGCACCACATATGTCTGAAAGTGGATATGACACCTAGGGAACTCAGGGCGGTGGTGAATGGCAACTGCCCGAAGCAGCAGCACAGCTCTTCCAGTGCCAAAACAACTCCACCTGCCTCATGAACTTCACATACCATCAGCTGTGCTAGCAGCTATCTCGGAAACCATGTTTGGTCACTTCCTATCCAATGCCCATTGAGCCTAGTGGGATGGAATCAAGCAGGGTGAGCACCTACACTAAACTAACATGGAGCTCCTCACTCAAGCCACTCAAAACTCCAACAGCCAAACACAAGTTCAGCGCCCAAGCCATTTCCCGCTGCCATGGAAACCAAGTGCTCTGGCACCACATATGTCTGAAAGTGGATATGACACCTAGGGAACTCAGGGCAGTGCTCAATGGCAACTGCCCGAAGCAGCAGCACAGCTCTTCCAGTGCCAAAACAACTCCACCTGCCTCATGAACTTCACATACCATCAGCTGTGCTAGCAGCTATCTAGAAAACCCTGTTGGATCACTTCTGGTCCAAAGCCCATAGAGCCCAGTGTGATGGAATCAAGCAGGGTGAGTACCCTCAGTACACTAACATAGAGCTCCTCACACAAGCCGCTCAAAACTCCACAGCCAAACACAAGTTCAGCGCCCATGCCATTTCCCGCTGCCATGGAAACCAAGTGCTCTGGCACCACAGATGTCTGAAAGTGGATATGACACCTAGGGAACTCAGGGCTTTGCTCAATGGCAACTGCCTGAAGCAGCAGCACAGCTCTTCCAGTGCCAAAACAACTCCACCTGCCTCATGAACTTCACATACCATCAGCTGTGCTAGCAGCTATCTAGGAAACCCTCTTTGATCACTTCTGGTCCAATGCCCATTGAGCCCAGTTGGGTGGAATCAAGCAGGGTGAGTATCCTCAGTACACTAACATAGAGCTCCTCACACAAGCCGCTCAAAACTCCACAGCCAAACACAAGTTCAGCGCCCAAGCCATTTCCCACTGCCATGGAAACCAAGTGCTCTGGCACCACATATGTCTGAAAGTGGATATGACACCATGGAACTCAGGGCGGTGCTCAATGGCAACTGCCCGAAGCAGCAGCACAGCTCTTCCAGTGCCAAAACAACTCCACCTGCCTCATGAACTTCACATACCATCAGCTGTGCTAGCAGCTATCTAGGAAACCCTGTTGGGTCACTTCCTATCCAATGCCCATTGAGCCCAGTGGGATGGAATCAAGCAGGGCGAGCATCCACACTAAACTAACATGGAGCTCCTCACTCAAGCCACTCAAAACTCCACAGCCAAACACAAGTTCAGGGCCCAAGCCATTTCCCGCTGCCATGGAAACCAAGTGCTCTGGCACCACATATGTCTGAAAGTGGATATGACACCTAGGGAATTCAGGGCGGTGGTGAATGGCAACTGCCCGAAGCAGCAGCACAGCTCTTCCAGTGCCAAAATAACTCCACCTGCCTCATGAACTTCACATACCATTAGCTGTGCTAGCAGCTATCTAGGAAACCCTGTTGGGTCACTTCCTATCCAATGCCCATTGAGCCCAGTGTGATGGAATCAAGCAGGGCGAGCACCCACACTAAACTAACATGGAGCTTCTCACTCAAGCCGCTCAAAACTCCACAGCCAAACACAAGTTCAGCGCCCAAGCCATTTCCCGCTGCCATGGAAACCAAGTGCTCTGGCACCACATATGTCTGAAAGTGGATATGACACCTAGGGAACTCAGGGCGGTCCTCAATGGCAACTTCCCGAAGCAGCAGCACAGCTCTTCCAGTGATGAAACAACTCCACCTGCCTCATGAACTTCACATACCATCACCTGTGCTAGCAGCTATCTCTGAAACTATGTTGGAACACTTCCGGTCCAATGCCCATTGATCCCAGAGGGATGGAATCAATCAGGATCAGCACCCACACTAAACTAACATGGAGCTCCTCACACAAGCCGCTCAAAACTCCACAGCCAAACACAAGTTCAGCGCCCAAGCCATTTCCCGCTGCCATGGAAACCAAGTGCTCTGGCACCACAGATGTCTGAAAGTGGATATGACACCTAGGGAACTCAGGCGGTGCTCAATGGCAACTGCCCGAAGCAGCAGCACAGCTCTTCCAGTGCCAAAACAACTCCACCTGCCTCATGAACTTCACATACCATCAGGTGTGCTAGCAGCTATCTCGGAAACCATGTTTGGTCACTTCCTATCCAATGCCCATTGAGCCCAGAGGGATGGAATCAAGCAGGGCGAGCATCCACACCAAACTAACATGGAGCTCCTCACTCAAGCCGCTCAAAACTCCACAGCCAAACACAAGTTCAGGGCCCAAGCCATTTCCCGCTGCCATGGAAACCAAGTGCTCTGGCACCACATATGTCTGAAAGTGGGTATGACACCTAGGGAATTCAGGGCGGTGGTGAATGGCAACTGCCCGAAGCAGCAGCACAGCTCTTCCAGTGCCAAAACAACTCCACCTGCCTCATGAACTTCACATACCATTAGCTGTGCTAGCAGCTATCTAGGAAACCCTGTTGGGTCACTTCCTATCCAATGCCCATTGAGCCCAGTGTGATGGAATCAAGCAGGGTGAGCACCCACACTAAACTAACATGGAGCTCCTCACTCAAGCCGCTCCAAACTCCACAGCCAAACACAAGTTCAGCGCCCAAGCCATTTCCCGCTGCCATGGAAACCAAGTGCTCTGGCACCACATATGTCTGAAAGTGGATATGACACCTAGGGAACTCAGGGCGGTCCTCAATGGCAACTTCCCGAAGCAGCAGCACAGCTCTTCATGTGATGAAACAACTCCACCTGCCTCATGAACTTCACATACCATCACCTGTGCTAGCAGCTATCTCTGAAACTATGTTGGAACACTTCCGGTCCAATGCCCATTGATCCCAGAGGGATGGAATCAATCAGGATCAGCACCCACACTAAACTAACATGGAGCTCCTCACACAAGCCGCTCAAAACTCCACAGCCAAACACAAGTTTAGCGCCCAAGCCATTTCCCGCTGCCATGGAAACCAAGTGCTCTGGCACCACAGATGTCTGAAAGTGGATATGACACCTAGGGAACTCAGGCGGTGCTCAATGGCAACTGCCCGAAGCAGCAGCACAGCTCTTCCAGTGCCAAAACAACTCCACCTGCCTCATGAACTTCACATACCATCAGGTGTGCTAGCAGCTATCTCGGAAACCATGTTTGGTCACTTCCTATCCAATGCCGATTGAGAACAGAGGGATGGAATCAATCAGGATCCGCACCCACACTAACCTAACATGGAGCTCCTCACTCAAGCCGCTCAAAACTCCACAGCCAAACACAAGCTCAGGGCCAAAGCCATTTCCCGCTGCCATGGAAACCAAGTGCTCTGGCACCACATATGTCTGAAAGTGGATATGACACCTAGGGAACTCAGGGCGGTGCTCAATGGCAACTGCCCGAAGCAGCAGCACAGCTCTTCCAGTGACCAAACAACTCCACCTGCCTCATGAACTTCACATACCATCAGCTGGGCTAGCAGCTATCTAGGAAACTATGTTGGAAAACTTCCGGTCCAATGCCCATTGAGCCCAGTGTGATGGAATCAAGCAGGGTGAGCAACCACACTAAACTAACATGGAGCTCCTCACTCAAGCCGCTCAAAACTCCACACCCAAACACAAGTTCAGGGCCCAAGTCATTTCCCGCTGCCATGGAAAAAAAGTACTCTGGCACCACAGATGTCTGAAAGTGGATATGACACCTAGGGAACTCAGGGCGAAACTAAATGGCAACTGCCCGGAGCAGCAGCACAGCTCTACCAGTGCTAAAACAACTCCTCCTGCCTCATGAACTTCACCTACCATCAGCTGTGCTAGCAGCTATGTTGGAAACCCTGTTTGATTACTTCCTATCCAATGCCCATTGAGCCCAGGGGGATGGAATCAAGCAGGGTGAGCACCCACACTATGCTAACATGCAGCTCCTCACTCAACAAGCGCAAAACTCCACAGCCAAACACAAGTTGAGCGCCCAAGCCATTTCCCGCTGCCATGGAAACCAAGTGCTCTGGCACCACAGATGTCTGAAAGTGGATATGACACCTAGGGAACTCAGGGCGGTGCTCAATGGCAACTGCCCGAAGGAGCAGCACAGCTCTTCCAGTGACCAAACAACTCCACCTGCCTCATGAACTTCACATACCATCAGCTGTGCTAGCAGCTATCTAGGATATGCTGTTTGGACACTTCCCTTCCAATGCCCATTGAGCCCAGTTGGGTGGAATCAAGCAGGGTGAGCACCCTCAGTACACTAACATAGAGCTCCTCACACAAGCCGCTCAAAACTCCACAGCCAAACACAAGTTCAGCGCCCAAGCCATTTCCCACTGCCATGGAAACCAAGTGCTCTGGCACCACATATGTCTGAAAGTGGATATGACACCATGGAACTCAGGGCGGTGCTCAATGGCAACTGCCCGAAGCAGCAGCACAGCTCTTCCAGTGCCAAAACAACTCCACCTGCCTCATGAACTTCACATACCATCAGCTGTGCTAGCAGCTATCTAGGAAACCCTGTTGGGTCACTTCCTATCCAATGCCCATTGAGCCCAGTGGGATGGAATCAAGCAGGGCGAGCATCCACACTAAACTAACATGGAGCTCCTCACTCAAGCCGCTCAAAACTCCACAGCCAAACACAAGTTCAGGGCCCAAGCCATTTCCCGCTGCCATGGAAACCAAGTGCTCTGGCACCACATATGTCTGAAAGTGGATATGACACCTAGGGAATTCAGGGCGGTGGTGAATGGCAACTGCCCGAAGCAGCAGCACAGCTCTTCCAGTGCCAAAATAACTCCACCTGCCTCATGAACTTCACATACCATTAGCTGTGCTAGCAGCTATCTAGGAAACCCTGTTGGGTCACTTCCTATCCAATGCCGATTGAGCCCAGTGTGATGGAATCAAGCAGGGTGAGCACCCACACTAAACTAACATGGAGCTCCTCACTCAAGCCGCTCCAAACTCCACAGCCAAACACAAGTTCAGCGCCCAAGCCATTTCCCGCTGCCATGGAAACCAAGTGCTCTGGCACCACATATGTCTGAAAGTGGATATGACACCTAGGGAACTCAGGGCGGTCCTCAATGGCAACTTCCCGAAGCAGCAGCACAGCTCTTCCAGTGATGAAACAACTCCACCTGCCTCATGAACTTCACATACCATCACCTGTGCTAGCAGCTATCTCTGAAACTATGTTGGAACACTTCCGGTCCAATGCCCATTGATCCCAGAGGGATGGAATCAATCAGGATCAGCACCCACACTAAACTAACATGGAGCTCCTCACACAAGCCGCTCAAAACTCCACAGCCAAACACAAGTTCAGCGCCCAAGCCATTTCCCGCTGCCATGGAAACCAAGTGCTCTGGCACCACAGATGTCTGAAAGTGGATATGACACCTAGGGAACTCAGGCGGTGCTCAATGGCAACTGCCCGAAGCAGCAGCACAGCTCTTCCAGTGCCAAAACAACTCCACCTGCCTCATGAACTTCACATACCATCAGGTGTGCTAGCAGCTATCTCGGAAACCATGTTTGGTCACTTCCTATCCAATGCCCATTGAGCCCAGTGTGATGGAATCAAGCAGGGCGAGCATCCACACTAAACTAACATGGAGCTCCTCACTCAAGCCGCTCAAAACTCCACAGCCAAACACAAGTTCAGGGCCAAAGCCATTTCCCGCTGCCATGGAAACCAAGTGCTCTGGCACCACATATGTCTGAAAGTGGGTATGACACCTAGGGAATTCAGGGCGGTGGTGAATGGCAACTGCCCGAAGCAGCAGCACAGCTCTTCCAGTGCCAAAATAACTCCACCTGCCTCATGAACTTCACATACCATTAGCTGTGCTAGCAGCTATCTAGGAAACCCTGTTGGGTCACTTCCTATCCAATGCCCATTGAGCCCAGTGTGATGGAATCAAGCAGGGTGAGCACCCACACTAAACTAACATGGAGCTCCTCACTCAAGCCGCTCCAAACTCCACAGCCAAACACAAGTTCAGCGCCCAAGCCATTTCCCGCTGCCATGGAAACCAAGTGCTCTGGCACCACATATGTCTGAAAGTGGATATGACACCTAGGGAACTCAGGGCGGTCCTCAATGGCAACTTCCCGAAGCAGCAGCACAGCTCTTCCAGTGATGAAACAACTCCACCTGCCTCATGAACTTCACATACCATCACCTGTGCTAGCAGCTATCTCTGAAACTATGTTGGAACACTTCCGGTCCAATGCCCATTGATCCCAGAGGGATGGAATCAATCAGGATCAGCACCCACACTAAACTAACATGGAGCTCCTCACACAAGCCGCTCAAAACTCCACAGCCAAACACAAGTTTAGCGCCCAAGCCATTTCCCGCTGCCATGGAAACCAAGTGCTCTGGCACCACAGATGTCTGAAAGTGGATATGACACCTAGGGAACTCAGGCGGTGCTCAATGGCAACTGCCCGAAGCAGCAGCACAGCTCTTCCAGTGCCAAAACAACTCCACCTGCCTCATGAACTTCACATACCATCAGGTGTGCTAGCAGCTATCTCGGAAACCATGTTTGGTCACTTCCTATCCAATGCCGATTGAGAACAGAGGGATGGAATCAATCAGGATCAGCACCCACACTAACCTAACATGGAGCTCCTCACTCAAGCCGCTCAAAACTCCACAGCCAAACACAAGTTCAGGGCCCAAGCCATTTCCCGCTGCCATGGAAACCAAGTGCTCTGGCACCACATATGTCTGAAAGTGGATATGACACCTAGGGAACTCAGGGCGGTGCTCAATGGCAACTGCCCGAAGCAGCAGCACAGCTCTTCCAGTGACCAAACAACTCCACCTGCCTCATGAACTTCACATACCATCAGCTGGGCTAGCAGCTATCTAGGAAACTATGTTGGAAAACTTCTGGTCCAATGCCCATTGAGCCCAGTGTGATGGAATCAAGCAGGGTGAGCAACCACACTAAACTAACATGGAGCTCCTCACTCAAGCCGCTCAAAACTCCACACCCAAACACAAGTTCAGGGCCCAAGTCATTTCCCGCTGCCATGGAAAAAAAGTACTCTGGCACCACAGATGTCTGAAAGTGGATATGACACCTAGGGAACTCAGGGCGAAACTAAATGGCAACTGCCCGGAGCAGCAGCACAGCTCTTCCAGTGCTAAAACAACTCCTCCTGCCTCATGAACTTCACCTACCATCAGCTGTGCTAGCAGCTATGTTGGAAACCCTGTTTGATTACTTCCTATCCAATGCCCATTGAGCCCAGGGGGATGGAATCAAGCAGGGTGAGCACCCACACTAAGCTAACATGCAGCTCCTCACTCAACAAGCGCAAAACTCCACAGCCAAACACAAGTTGAGCGCCCAAGCCATTTCCCGCTGCCATGGAAAACAAGTGCTCTGGCACCACAGATGTCTGAAAGTGGATATGACACCTAGGGAACTCAGGGCGGAGGTGAATGGCAACTGCTCGAAGCAGCAGCACAGCTCTTCCAGTGCCAAAACAACTCCACCACCTCATGAACTTCACATACCATCAGCTGTGCTAGCAGCGTTCTAGGAAACCCTGTTTGGTCACTTCCTATCCAATGGCCATTGAGCCCAGTGTAATAAAATTAAGCAGGGTGAGCACCCTCAGTAAACTAAAATAGAGCTCCTCACTCAAGCCGCTCAAAACTCCACAGCCAAACACAAGTTCAGGGCCCAAGCCATTTCACGCTGCCATGGAAACCAAGTGCTCTGGCACCACATATGTCTGAAAGTGGATATGACACCTAGGGAACTCAGGGCGGTGCTCAATGCCAACTGCCCGAAGCAGCAGCACAGTTCTTCCAGTGCCAAAACAACTCCACCTGCCTCATGAACTTCACATACCATCAGCTGTGCTAGCAGCTATCTAGGAAACCATGTTGGGTCACTTCCTATCCAAAGCCCATTGAGCCCAGTGGGATGGAATCAAGCAGGGTGAGCACCCACACTAAACTAACATGGAGCTCCTCACTCAAGCCGCTCAAAACTCCACAGCCAAACACAAGTTCAGGGCCCAAGCCATTTCCCGCTGCCATGGAAACCAAGTGCTCTGGCACCACATATGTCTGAAAGTGGATATGACACCTAGGGAACTCAGGGCGGTGCTCAATGGCAACTGCCCGAAGCAGCAGCACAGCTCTTCCAGTGCCAAAACAACTCCACCTGCCTCATGAACTTCACATACCATCAGCTGCGCTAGCAGCTATCTAGGAAACCCTGTTGGGTCACTTCCGCTCCAATGCCCATTGAGCCCAGTGTGATGGAATCAAGCAGGCTGAGCACTGACACTAAACTAACATTGAGCTCCTCACTCAAGGCGCTCAAAACTCTACAGCCAAACACAAGTTCAGGGCCCAAGCCATTTCCCGCTGCCATGGAAACCAAGTGCTCTGGCACCACAGATGTCTGAAAGTGGATATGACACCTAGGGAACTCAGGGCGGTGGTCAATGGCAACTGCCCGAAGCAGCAGCACAGCTCTTCCAGTGCCAAAACAACTCCACCAGCCTCATGAACTTCACATACCATCAGCTGTGCTAGCAGCTATCTAGGAAACCATGTTTGATCACTTCCTATCCAATGCCCATTGAGCCCAGTTGGGTGGAATCAAGCAGGGTGAGCAACCACACTAAACTAACATGGAGCTCCTCACTCAAGCCGCTCAAAACTCCACAGCCAAACACAAGTTCAGCGCCCAAGCCATTTCCCGCTGCCATGGAAACCAAGTGCTCTGGCACCACATATGTCTGAAAGTGGATATGACACCTAGGGAACTCAGGGCTTTGCTCAATGGCAACTGCCCGAAGCAGCAGCACAGCTCTTCCAGTGCCAAAACAACTCCACCTGCCTCATGAACTTCACATACCATCAGCTGTGCTAGCAGCTATCTAGGAAACGCTGTTTGGTCACTTCGGGTCCAATGCCCATTGAGCCCAGTGGGATGGAAATAATCAGGGTGAGCACCCTGACTAAACTAACATGGAGCTCCTCACTCAAGCCGCTCAAAACTCCACAGCCAAACACAAGTTCAGCGCCCAAGCCATTTCCCGCTGCCATGGAAACCAAGTGCTCTGGCACCACATATGTCTGAAAGTGGATATGACACCTAGGGAACTTAGGGCGGTGCTCAATGGCAACTGCCCGAAGCAGCAGCACAGCTCTTCCAGTGACCAAACAACTCCACCTGCCTCATGAACTTCATATACCATCAGCTGTGCTAGCAGCTATCTAGAAAACGCTGTTGGGTCACTTTCGGTCCAATGCCCATTGAGCTCAGTGTGATGCAAACAAGCATGGTGAGCACCCACACTAAACTAACATGGAGCTCCTCACTCAAGCCGCTCAAAACTCCACAGCCAAACACAAGTTCAGCGCCCAAGCCATTTCCTGCTGCCATGGAAACCAAGTGCTCTGGCACCACATATGTCTCAAATTGGATATGACACCTAGGGAACTCAGGGCGGTGCTCAATGGCAACTGCCCGAAGCAGCAGCACAGCTCTTCCAGTGACGAAACAACTCCACCTGCCTCATGAACTTCATATACCATCAGCTGTGCTAGCAGCCATCTCGGAAACTATGTTGGAACACTTCCGGTCCAATGCCCATTGAGCAAAGTGGGATGGCATCAATCAGGATCAGCACCCGCACTAAACTAACATGGAGCTCCTCACTCAAGCCGCTCAAAACTCCACAGCCAAACACAAGTTCAGCGCCCAAGCCATTTCCTGCTGCCATGGAAACCAAGTGCTCTGGCACCACAGATGTCTGAAAGTGGATATGACACCTAGGGCGGTGTTGAATGCAACTGCTCGAAGCAGCAGCACAGCTCTTCCAGTGCCAAAACAACTCCACCTGCCTCATGAACTTCACATACCATCAGCTGTGCTACCAGCTATCTAGGAAACCCAGTTAGGTCACTTCCTCCCCAATGCCCATTGAGCCCAGTGTGATGGAATCAAGCAGGGTGAGCACCCACACTAAACTAACATGGAGCTCCTCACTCAAGCCGCTCAAAACTCCACAGCCAAACACAAGTTCAGCGCCCAAGACATTTCCCGCTGCCATGGAAACCAAGTGCTCTGGCACCACATATGTCTGAAAGTGGATATGACACCTTGGGAACTCAGGGCGGTGCTCAATGACACCTGCATGAAGCAGCAGCACAGCTCTTCCAGTGCCAAAACAACTCCACCTGCCTCAAGAACTTCACATACCATCAGCTGTGCTAGCAGCTATCTAGGAAACCCTGACTGGTCACTTCGGGTCCAATGCCCTTTGAGCCCAGTGTGATGGAAACAAGCAGGGTGAGCACCCACACTAAGCTAACATGGAGCTCCTCACTCAAGCCGCTCAAAACTCCACAGCCAAACACAAGTTCAGCGCCCAAGCCATTTCCCGCTGCCATGGAAACCAAGTGCTCTGGCACCACATATGTCTGAAAGTGGATATGACACCTAGGGAATTCAGGGTATTGGTGAATGGCAACTGCCAGAAGCAGCAGCACAGCTCTTCCAGTGCCAAAACAACTCCACCTGCCTCATGAACTTCACATACCATCAGCTGTGCTAGCAGCTATCTAGGAAACCCTGTTTGGTCACTTCCTATCCAATGCACATTGAGCCAGTGTGATGGAATCAAGCAGGGTGAGCACCCACACTAAACTAACATGGAGCTCCTCACTCAAGCCGCTCAAAACTCCTCAGCCAAACACAAGTTCAGCGCCCAAGCCATTTCCCGCTGGCATGGAAACCAAGTGCTCTGGCACCACATATGTCTGAAAGTGGATATGACACCTAGGGAACTCAGGGCGGTGCTCAATGGCAACTGCCCGAAGCAGCAGCACAGCTCTTCCAGTGACGAAACTACTCCACCTGCCTCATGAACTTCACATACCATGAGCTGTGCTAGCAGCTATCTCGGAAACTATGTTGGAACACTTCGTATTCAATGCCCATTGAGCCTAGGGGGATGGAATCAAGCATGATCAACACCCACACTAAACTAACATGGAGCTCCTCACTCAAGCCACTCAAAACTCCACAGCCAAACACAAGTTCAGCGCCCAAGCCATTTCCTGCTGCCATGGAAACCAAGTGCTCTGGCACCACAGATGTCTGAAAGTGGATATGACACCTAGGGAACTCTGGGCGGTGGCCAATGGCAAAGCCCGAAGCAGCAGCACAGCTCTTCCAGTGCCAAAACAACTCCACCTGCCTCATGAACTTCACATACCATCAGCTGTGCTAGCAGCTATCTAGGAAACCATGTTTGATCACTTCGTTTCCAATGCCCATTGAGCCCAGTTGGGTGGAATCAAGCAGGGTGAGCAACCACACTAAACTAACATGGAGCTCCTCACTCAAGCCGCTCAAAACTCCACAGCCAAACACAAGTTCAGGGAACAGGTCATTTCCCGCTTCCATGGAAACCAAGTGCTCTGGCACCACATATGTCTGAAAGTGGATAAGACACCTAGGGAACTCAGGGCGGTGGTCAAGGGCAACTCCCCAAAGCAGCAGCACAGCTCTTCCAGTGCCAAAACAACTCCACCTGCCTCATGAACTTCACATACCATCAGCTGTGCTAGCAGCGTTCTAGGAAACTATGTTGGGTCCCTACTGGTCCAATGCCCATTGAGCCCAGTGGGATGGAATCAAGCAGGCTGAGCACCCACACTAAGCTAACATGCAGCTCCTCACTCAAAGCTCACAAAACTCCACAGCCAAACACAAGTTCAGCGCCCAAGCCATTTCCCGCTGCCATGGAAACCAAGTGCTCTGGCACCACATATGTCTGAAAGTGGATATGACACCTAGGGAACTCAGGGCGGTGCTCAATGGCAACTGCCCGAAGCAGCAGCACAGCTCTTCCAGTGCCAAAACAACTCCACCTTCCTCATGAACTTCACATACCATGAGCTGTGCTAACAGCTATCTAGGAGACCCTGTTGGGTCACTTCCTATCCAAAGCCCATAGAGCCCAGTGTGATGGAATCAAGCAGGGTGAGCACCCATATTAAGCTAACATGCAGCTCCTCACTCAACACTCACAAAACTCCACAGCCAAACACAAGTTCAGCACCCAAGCCATTTCCCGCTGCCATGGAAACCAAGTGCTCTGGCAACACATATGTCTGAAATTTTATATGACACCTAGGGAACTCAGGGCGGTCTTGAATGGCAACTGCCCGAAGCAGCAGCACAGCCCTTCCAGTGCCAAAACAACTCCACCTGCCTCATGAACTTCACATACCATCAGCTGTGCTAGCAGCTATCTCGGAAACTATGTTGGAACACTTCGTATCCAAAGCCCATTGAGCCTAGTAGGATGGAATCAAGCAGGATCAACACCCACACTAAACTAACATGGAGCTCCTCACTCAAGCTGCTAAAAACTCCACAGCCAAACACAAGTTCAGCGCCCAAGCCATTTCCTGCTGCCATGGAAACCAAGTGCTCTGGCACCACAGATGTCTGAAAGTGGATATGACACCTAGGGAACTCAGGGCGGTGCTCAATGGCAACTGCCCGAAGCAGCAGCACAGCTCTTCCACTGCCAAAACAACTCCACCTGCCTCATGAACTTCACATACCATCAGCTGTGCTTGCAGCTATGTAGGAAACACTGTTTGGTCCCATCCGGTCCAATGCCCATTGAGCCCAGTGTGATGGAATCAAGCAGGGTGAGCACCCACACTAAACTAACATGGAGCTCCTCACTCAAGCCGCTCAAAACTCCACAGCCAAACACAAGTTCAGGGCCCAAGTCATTTCCCGCTGCCATGGAAACCAAGCACTCTGGCCCCACAGATGTCTGAAAGTGAATATGACACCTAGGGAACTCAGGGCGGTGGCCAATGGCAACTGCCCGAAGCAGCAGCACAGCTCTTCCAGTGCCAAAACAACTCCACCTGCCTCATGAACTTCACATACCATCACCTGTGCTAGCAGCTATCTCGGAAACTATGTTGGAAAACTTCCGGTCCAATGCCCATTGAGCCCAGTGTGATGGAATCAAGCAGGGTGAGCACCCACACTAAACTAACATGGAGCTCCTCACTCAAGAAGCTCAAAACTCCACACCCAAACACAAGTTCAGGGCACAAGTCATTTCCCGCTGCCATGGAAACCAAGTACTCTGGAACCACAGATGTCTGAAAGTGCATATGACACCTAGGGAACTCAGTGCGGAGGTGAATGGCAACTGCCCGGAGCAGCAGCACAGCTCTTCCAGTGCCAAAACAACTCCACCTGCCTCATGAACTTCACATACCATCAGCTGTGCTAGCAGCTATCTAGGAGACCCTGTTGGGTCACTTCCTATCCAAAGCCCATTGAACACACTGTAATGGCATCAAGCAGTTTGAGCACACACACTAAACTAACATGGAGCTCCTCACTCAAGCCGCTCAAAACTCCACAGCCAAACACAAGTTCAGGGCCCAAGCCATTTCCCGCTGGCATGGAAACCAAGTGCTCTGGCACCACATATGTCTGAAAGTGGATATGACACCTAGGGAACTCAGGGCGGTGGTGAATGGCAACTGCCAGAAGCAGGAGCACAGCTCTTCCAGTGCCATAACAACTCCACCTGCCTCATGAACTTCACATACCATCAGCTGGGCTAGCAGCGTTCTAGGAAACTATGTTTGGTCACTTCCGGTCCAAAGCCCATTGAGCCTAGTGGGATGGAATCAAGCAGGGTGAGCACCCACACTAAACTAACATGGAGCTCCTCACTCAAGCCGCTCAAAACTCCACAGCCAAACACAAGTTCAGCACCCAAGCCATTTCCCGCTGCCATGGAAACCAAGTGCTCTGGCACCACATATGTCTGAAAGTGGATATGACACCTAGGGAACTCAGGGCGGTGGTCAATGGCAACTGCCCGAAGCAGCAGCACAGCTCTTCCAGTGCCAAAACAGCTCCACCTGCCTCATGAACTTCACATACCATCAGCTGTGCTTGCAGCTATGTAGGAATCCCTGTTTGGTCCCATCCGGTCCAATGCCCATTGAGCCCAGTGTGATGGAATCAAGCAGGGTGAGCACCCACACTAAACTAACATGGAGCTCCTCACTCAAGCCGCTCAAAACTCCACAGCCAAACACAAGTTCAGCGCCCAAGCCATTTCCCGCTGCCATGGAAACCAAGTGCTCTGGCACCACATATGTCTGACAGTGGATATGACACCTAGGGAACTCAGGGCGGTGCTCAATGGCAACTGCCCGAAGCAGCAGCACAGCTCTTCCAGTGCCAAAACAACTCCACTTGCCTCATGAACGTCACATACCATCAGCTGTGCTAGCAGCTATCTAGGAAACCCTGTTTGGTCACTTCCGGTTAAAAGTCCATTGAGCCCAGTGGGATGGAATCAATCAGGGTGAGCAACCACACTAAACTAACATGGAGCTCCTCACTCAAGCCGCTCAAAACTCCACAGCCAAACACAAGTTCAGCGCCCAAGCCATTTCCCGCTGCCATGGAAACCAAGTGCTCTGGCACCACATATGTCTGAAAGTGGATATGACACCTAGGGAACTCAGGGCGGTGCTCAATGGCAACTGCCCGGAGCAGCAGCACAGCTCTTCCAGTGCCAAAACAACTCCACCTGCCTCATGAACTTCTCATACCATCAGCTGTGCTAGCAGCTATCTAGGAAACCCAGTTAGGTCACTTCCTCCCCAATGCCCATTGAGCCCAGTGTGATGGAATCAAGCAGGGTGAGCACCCACACTAAACTAACATGGAGCTCCTCACTCAAGCCGCTCAAAACTCCACAGCCAAACACATGTTCAGTGCCCAAGCCATTTCCCGCTGCCATGGAAACCAAGTGCTCTGGCACCACATATGTCTGAAAGTGGATATGACACCTAGGGAACTCAGGGCGGTGGTGAATGGCAACTGCCCAAAGCAGCAGCACAGCTCTTCCAGTGCCAAAACAACTCCACCTGCCTCAGGAACTTCACATACCATCAGCTGTGCTAGCAACTATCTAGGAAACCCTTGGGTCACTTCCGGTCCAATGCCCATTGAGCCCAGTGTGATGGAATCATTCAGGATCAGCACCCACACTAAACTAACATGGAGCTCCTCACTCAAGCCGCTCAAAACTCCTCAGCCAAACACAGTTCAGCGCCCAAGCCATTTCCCGCTGCCATGTAAACCAAGTGCTCTGGCACCACATATGTCTGAAAGTGGATATGACACCTAGGGAACTCAGGGCGGTGCTCAATGGCAACTGCCCCGAGCAGCAGCACAGCTCTTCCACTGCCAAAACAACTCCACCTGCCTCATGAACTACACATACCATCAGCTGTGCTAGCAGCTATCTAGGAAACCCTGTTTCGTCACTTCCGGTCCAATGCCCATTGAGCCCAGTGGGATGGAATCAAGCAGGGTGAGCACCCACACTAAACTAACATGGAGCTCCTCACTCAACGTGCTAAAAACTCCACAGCCAAACACAAGTTCAGCGCCCAAGCCATTTCCCGCTGCCATGGAAACCAAGTGCTCTGGCACCACATATGTCTGAAAGTGGATATGACACCTAGGGAACTCAGGGCGGTGCTCAATGGCAACTGCCCGAAGCAGCAGCACAGCTCTTCCAGTGCCAAAACAACTCCACCTGCCTCATGAACTTCACATACCATTAGCTGTGCCAGCAGCTATCTAGGAAACCCTGTTGGGTCACTTCCGGTCCAATGCCCATTGAGCCCAGTGTGATGGAATCAAGCAGAGTGACCATCCACACTAAACCAACATGGAGCTCCTCACTTAAGGCACTCAAAACTCCACAGACAAACACAAGTTCAGCGCCCAAGCCATTTCCCGCTGCCATGGAAACCAAGTGCTCTGGCACCACATATGTCTGAAAGTGGATATGACACCTAGAGAACGCAGGGCGGTGCTCAATGGCAACTGCCCGAAGCAGCAGCACAGCTCTTCCTGTGCCAAAACAACTCCACCTGCCTCATGAACTTCACATACCATGAGCTGTGCTAGCAGCTATCTAGGAAACCCTGTTAGGTCACTTCCTATCCAATGCCCATTGAGCCCAGTGTGATGGAATCAAGCAGGATGAGCAAACACACTAAACTAACATGGAGCCCCTCACTCACGCCACTCAAAACAGCAACAGCCAAACACAAGTTCAGCGCCCAAGCCATTTCCCGCTGCCAAGGAAACCAAGTGCTCTGGCACCACATATGTCTGAAAGTGGATATGACACCTAGGGAACTCAGGGCGGTGCTCAATGGCAACTGCATGAAGCAGCAGCACAGCTCTTCCAGTGCCAAAACAACTCCACCTGCCTCATGAACTTCACATACCATCAGCTGTGCTAGCAGCGTTCTAGGAAACCCTGGTTGGTCACTTTCGGTTAAAAGCCGATTGAGCCCAGTGGGATGGAATCAATCAGGGTGAGCAACCACACTAAACTAACATGGAGCTCCTTACTCATAGCTCACAAAACTCCACAGCAAAACACAAGTTCAGCGCCCAAGCCATTTCCCGCTGCCATGGAAACCAAGTGCTCTGGCACCACATATGTCTGAAAGTGGATATGACACCTAGGGAACGCAGGGCGGTGCTCAATGGCAACTCCCCGAAGCAGCAGCACAGCTCTTCCAGTGCCAAAACAACTCCACCTGCCTCATGAACTTCACATACCATCAGCTGTGCTAGCAGCTATCTCGGAAACTATGTTGGAACACTTCGTATCCAAAGCCCATTGAGCCTAGTAGGATGGAATCAAGCAGGATCAACACCCACACTAAACTAACATGGAGCTCCTCACTCAAGCCGCTCAAAACTCCACAGCCAAACACAAGTTCAGCGCCCAAGCCATTTCCCGCTGCCATGGAAACCAAGTGCTCTGGCACCACATATGTCTGAAAGTGGATATGACACCTAGGGAACTCAGGGCGGTGGTGAATGGCAACTGCCCGAAGCAGCACCACAGCTCTTCCAGTGCCAAAACAACTCCACCTGCCTCATGAACTTCACATACCATCAGCTGTGCTAGCAGCTATCTGGGAAACCCTGTTGGGTCACTTCCTATCCAAAGCCCATTGATCCTAGTGTGATGGAATCAAGCAGGGTGAGCAGCCACACTAAACTAACATGGAGCTCCTCACTCAAGCCGCTCAAAACTCCAACAGCCAAACACAAGTTCAGCGCCCAAGCCATTTCCCGCTGCCATGGAAACCAAGTGCTCTGGCACCACATATGTCTGAAAGTGGATATGACACCTAGGGAACTCAGGGCGGTGCTCAATGGCAACTGCCCGAAGCAGCAGCACAGTTCTTCCAGTGCCAAAATAACTCCAGCTGCCTCATGAACTTCACATACCATCAGCTGTGCTAGCAGCTATCTAGGAAACCCTGGTTGGTCACTTCCGGTCCAATGCCCATTGAGCCCAGTGGGATGGAATCAAGCAGGGTGAGCACCCACACTAAACTAACATGGAGCTCCTCACTCAAGCCGCTCAAAACTCCACAGCCAAACATAAGTTCAGCGCCCAAGCCATTTCCCGCTGCCATGGAAACCAAGTGCTCTGGCACCACATATGTCTGAAAGTGGATATGACACCTAGGGAACTCAGGGCGGTGCTCAATGGCAACTGCCCGAAGCAGCAGCACAGCTCTTCCAGTGCCAAAACAACTCCACCTGCCTCATGAACTTCACATACCATCAGCTGTCCTAGCAGCTATCTAGGAAACCCTGTTTGGTCACTTCCGGTTAAAAGTCCATTGAGCCCAGTGGGATGGAATCAATCAGGGTGAGCAACCACACTAAACTAACATGGAGCTCCTCACTCAAGCCGCTCAAAACTCCACAGCCAAACACAAGTTCAGCGCCCAAGCCATTTCCCGCTGCCATGGAAACCAAGTGCTCTGGCACCACATATGTCTGAAAGTGGATATGACACCTAGGGAACTCAGGGCGGTGCTCAATGGCAACTGCCCGGAGCAGCAGCACAGCTCTTCCAGTGCCAAAACAACTCCACCTGCCTCATGAACTTCACATACCATCAGCTGTGCTAGCAGCTATCTAGGAAACCCAGTTAGGTCACTTCCTCCCCAATGCCCATTGAGCCCAGTGTGATGGAATCAAGCAGGGTGAGCACCCACACTAAACTAACATGGAGCTCCTCACTCAAGCCGCTCAAAACTCCACAGCCAAACACATGTTCAGTGCCCAAGCCATTTCCCGCTGCCATGGAAACCAAGTGCTCTGGCACCACATATGTCTGAAAGTGGATATGACACCTAGGGAACTCAGGGCGGTGGTGAATGGCAACTGCCCAAAGCAGCAGCACAGCTCTTCCAGTGCCAAAACAACTCCACCTGCCTCATGAACTTCACATACCATCAGCTGTGCTAGCAACTATCTAGGAAACCCTTGGGTCACTTCCGGTCCAATGCCCATTGAGCCCAGTGTGATGGAATCATTCAGGATCAGCACCCACACTAAACTAACATGGAGCTCCTCACTCAAGCCGCTCAAAACTCCTCAGCCAAACACAGTTCAGCGCCCAAGCCATTTCCCGCTGCCATGTAAACCAAGTGCTCTGGCACCACATATGTCTGAAAGTGGATATGACACCTAGGGAACTCAGGGCGGTGCTCAATGGCAACTGCCCCGAGCAGCAGCACAGCTCTTCCACTGCCAAAACAACTCCACCTGCCTCATGAACTACACATACCATCAGGTGTGCTAGCAGCTATCTAGGAAACCCTGTTTCGTCACTTCCGGTCCAATGCCCATTGAGCCCAGTGGGATGGAATCAAGCAGGGTGAGCACCCACACTAAACTAACATGGAGCTCCTCATTCAACGTGCTAAAAACTCCTCAGCCAAACACATGTTCAGCGCCCAAGCCATTTCCCGCTGCCATGGAAACCAAGTGCTCTGGCACCACATATGTCTGAAAGTGGATATGACACCTAGGGAACTCAGGGCGGTGCTCAATGGCAACTGCCCGAAGCAGCAGCACAGCTCTTCCAGTGCCAAAACAACTCCACCTGCCTCATGAACTTCACATACCATTAGCTGTGCCAGCAGCTATCTAGGAAACCCTGTTGGGTCACTTCCGGTCCAATGCCCATTGAGCCCAGTGTGATGGAATCAAGCAGAGTGACCATCCACACTAAACCAACATGGAGCTCCTCACTTAAGGCACTCAAAACTCCACAGACAAACACAAGTTCAGCGCCCAAGCCATTTCCCGCTGCCATGGAAACCAAGTGCTCTGGCACCACATATGTCTGAAAGTGGATATGACACCTAGAGAACGCAGGGCGGTGCTCAATGGCAACTGCCCGAAGCAGCAGCACAGCTCTTCCTGTGCCAAAACAACTCCACCTGCCTCATGAACTTCACATACCATGAGCTGTGCTAGCAGCTATCTAGGAAACCCTGTTAGGTCACTTCCTATCCAATGCCCATTGAGCCCAGTGTGATGGAATCAAGCAGGATGAGCAAACACACTAAACTAACATGGAGCCCCTCACTCACGCCACTCAAAACAGCAACAGCCAAACACAAGTTCAGCGCCCAAGCCATTTCCCGCTGCCAAGGAAACCAAGTGCTCTGGCACCACATATGTCTGAAAGTGGATATGACACCTAGGGAACTCAGGGCGGTGCTCAATGGCAACTGCATGAAGCAGCAGCACAGCTCTTCCAGTGCCAAAACAACTCCACCTGCCTCATGAACTTCACATACCATCAGCTGTGCTAGCAGCGTTCTAGGAAACCCTGGTTGGTCACTTTCGGTTAAAAGCCGATTGAGCCCAGTGGGATGGAATCAATCAGGGTGAGCAACCACACTAAACTAACATGGAGCTCCTTACTCAAAGCTCACAAAACTCCACAGCAAAACACAAGTTCAGCGCCCAAGCCATTTCCCGCTGCCATGGAAACCAAGTGCTCTGGCACCACATATGTCTGAAAGTGGATATGACACCTAGGGAACGCAGGGCGGTGCTCAATGGCAACTCCCCGAAGCAGCAGCACAGCTCTTCCAGTGCCAAAACAACTCCACCTGCCTCATGAACTTCACATACCATCAGCTGTGCTAGCAGCTATCTCGGAAACTATGTTGGAACACTTCGTATCCAAAGCCCATTGAGCCTAGTAGGATGGAATCAAGCAGGATCAACACCCACACTAAACTAACATGGAGCTCCTCACTCAAGCCGCTCAAAACTCCACAGCCAAACACAAGTTCAGCGCCCAAGCCATTTCCCGCTGCCATGGAAACCAAGTGCTCTGGCACCACATATGTCTGAAAGTGGATATGACACCTAGGGAACTCAGGGCGGTGGTGAATGGCAACTGCCCGAAGCAGCAGCACAGCTCTTCCAGTGCCAAAACAACTCCACCTGCCTCATGAACTTCACATACCATCAGCTGTGCTAGCAGCTATCTGGGAAACCCTGTTGGGTCACTTCCTATCCAAAGCCCATTGATCCTAGTGTGATGGAATCAAGCAGGGTGAGCACCCACACTAAACTAACATGGAGCTCCTCACTCAAGCCGCTCAAAACTCCAACAGCCAAACACAAGTTCAGCGCCCAAGCCATTTCCCGCTGCCATGGAAACCAAGTGCTCTGGCACCACATATGTCTGAAAGTGGATATGACACCTAGGGAACTCAGGGCAGTGCTCAATGGCAACTGCCCGAAGCAGCAGCACAGTTCTTCCAGTGCCAAAATAACTCCAGCTGCCTCATGAACTTCACATACCATCAGCTGTGCTAGCAGCTATCTAGGAAACCCTGGTTGGTCACTTCCGGTCCAATGCCCATTGAGCCCAGTGGGATGGAATCAAGCAGGGTGAGCACCCACACTAAACTAACATAGAGCTCCTGACTCAAGCCGCTCAAAACTCCAACAGCCAAACACAAGTTCAGCGCCCAAGCCATTTCCCGCTGCCATGGAAACCAAGTGCTCTGGCACCACATATGTCTGAAAGTGGATATGACACCTAGGGAACTCAGGGCGGTGGTGAATGGCAACTGCCCGTTGAAGCAGCAGAGCTCTTCCAGTGCCAAAACAACTCCACCTGCCTCATGAACTTCACATACCATCAGCTGTGCTAGCAGCTATCTAGGAAACCATATTTAGTCACTTCCTATCCAATGCCCTTTGAGCCCAGTGTGATGGAATCAAGCAGGGTGAGCACGAACACTAAACTAACATGGAGCTCCTCACTCAAGCCGCTCAAAACTCCACAGCCAAACACAAGTTCAGCGCCCAAGCCATTTCCCGCTGCCATGGAAACCAAGTGCTCTGGCACCACATATGTCTGAAAGTGGATATGACACCTAGGGAACTCAGGGCGGTGGTGAATGGCAACTGCCCAAAGCAGCAGCACAGCTCTTCTGGAGCCAAAACAACTCCATCAGCCTCATGAACTTCACATACCATCAGCTGTGCTAGCAGCTATCTCGGAAACCCTGTTGGGTCACTTCCTATCCAATGCGCTTTGAGCCCAGTGTGATGGAATCAAGCAGGGTGAGCACCCACACTAAACTAACATAGAGCTCCTCACTCAAGCCGCTCAAAACTCCACAGCCAAACACAAGTTCAGGGCCCAAGCCATTTCCCGCTGCCATGGAAACCAAGTGCTCTGGCACCACATATGTCTGAAAGTGGATATGACACCTAGGGAACTCAGGGCGGTGCTCAATGGCAACTGCCCGAAGCAGCAGCACAGCTCTTTCAGTGCCAAAACAACTCCACCTGCCGCATGAACTTCACATACCATCAGCTGTGCTAGCAGCTATCTAGGAAACCATATTTAGTCACTTCCTATCCAATGCTCTTTGAGCCCAGTGTGATGGAATCAAGCAGGGTGAGCACCCACACTAAACTAACATGGAGCTCCTCACTCAAGCCGCTCAAAACTCCACAGCCAAACACAAGTTCAGCGCCCAAGCCATTTCCCGCTGCCATGGAAACCAAGTGCTCTGGCACCACATATGTCTGAAAGTGGATATGACACCTAGGGAACTCAGGGCGGTGCTCAATGGCAACTGCCCGAAGCAGCAGCACAGCTCTTCCAGTGCCAAAACAACTCCACCTGCCTCATGAACTTCACATACCATCAGCTGTGCTAGCAGCTATCTAGGAAACCCTGTTGGGTCACTTCCTATCCAAAGCCCATTGATCCTAGTGTGATGGAATCAAGCAGGGTGAGCACCCACACTAAACTAACATTGAGCTCCTCACTCAAGCCGCTCAAAACTCCAACAGCCAAACACAAGTTCAGCGCCCAAGCCATTTCCCGCTGCCATGGAAACCAAGTGCTCTGGCACCACATATGTCTGAAAGTGGATATGACACCTAGGGAACTCAGGGCGGTGCTCAATGGCAACTGCCCGAAGCAGCAGCACAGTTCTTCCAGTGCCAAAACAACTCCACCTGCCTCATGAACTTCACATACCATTAGCTGTGCCAGCAGCTATCTAGGAAACCCTGTTGGGTCACTTCCGGTCCAATGCCCATTGAGCCCAGTGTGATGGAATCAAGCAGAGTGACCATCCACACTAAACCAACATGGAGCTCCTCACTTAAGGCACTCAAAACTCCACAGACAAACACAAGTTCAGCGCCCAAGCCATTTCCCGCTGCCATGGAAACCAAGTGCTCTGGCACCACATATGTCTGAAAGTGGATATGACACCTAGAGAACGCAGGGCGGTGCTCAATGGCAACTGCCCGAAGCAGCAGCACAGCTCTTCCTGTGCCAAAACAACTCCACCTGCCTCATGAACTTCACATACCATGAGCTGTGCTAGCAGCTATCTAGGAAACCCTGTTAGGTCACTTCCTATCCAATGCCCATTGAGCCCAGTGTGATGGAATCAAGCAGGATGAGCAAACACACTAAACTAACATGGAGCCCCTCACTCACGCCGCTCAAAACAGCAACAGCCAAACACAAGTTCAGCGCCCAAGCCATTTCCCGCTGCCAAGGAAACCAAGTGCTCTGGCACCACATATGTCTGAAAGTGGATATGACACCTAGGGAACTCAGGGCGGTGCTCAATGGCAACTCCCCGAAGCAGCAGCACAGCTCTTCCAGTGCCAAAACAACTCCACCTGCCTCATGAACTTCACATACCATCAGCTGTGCTAGCAGCGTTCTAGGAAACCCTGGTTGGTCACTTTCGGTTAAAAGCCGATTGAGCCCAGTGGGATGGAATCAATCAGGGTGAGCAACCACACTAAACTAACATGGAGCTCCTTACTCAAAGCTCACAAAACTCCACAGCAAAACACAAGTTCAGCGCCCAAGCCATTTCCCGCTGCCATGGAAACCAAGTGCTCTGGCACCACATATGTCTGAAAGTGGATATGACACCTAGGGAACGCAGGGCGGTGCTCAATGGCAACTCCCCGAAGCAGCAGCACAGCTCTTCCAGTGCCAAAACAACTCCACCTGCCTCATGAACTTCACATACCATCAGCTGTGCTAGCAGCTATCTCGGAAACTATGTTGGAACACTTCGTATCCAAAGCCCATTGAGCCTAGTAGGATGGAATCAAGCAGGATCAACACCCACACTAAACTAACATGGAGCTCCTCACTCAAGCCGCTCAAAACTCCACAGCCAAACACAAGTTCAGCGCCCAAGCCATTTCCCGCTGCCATGGAAACCAAGTGCTCTGGCACCACATATGTCTGAAAGTGGATATGACACCTAGGGAACTCAGGGCGGTGGTGAATGGCAACTGCCCGAAGCAGCACCACAGCTCTTCCAGTGCCAAAACAACTCCACCTGCCTCATGAACTTCACATACCATCAGCTGTGCTAGCAGCTATCTGGGAAACCCTGTTGGGTCACTTCCTATCCAAAGCCCATTGATCCTAGTGTGATGGAATCAAGCAGGGTGAGCACCCACACTAAACTAACATGGAGCTCCTCACTCAAGCCGCTCAAAACTCCAACAGCCAAACACAAGTTCAGCGCCCAAGCCATTTCCCGCTGCCATGGAAACCATGTGCTCTGGCACCACATATGTCTGAAAGTGGATATGACACCTAGGGAACTCAGGGCGGTGCTCAATGGCAACTGCCTGAAGCAGCAGCACAGTTCTTCCAGTGCCAAAATAACTCCAGCTGCCTCATGAACTTCACATACCATCAGCTGTGCTAGCAGCTATCTAGGAAACCCTGGTTGGTCACTTCCGGTCCAATGCCCATTGAGCCCAGTGGGATGGAATCAAGCAGGGTGAGCACCCACACTAAACTAACATGGAGCTCCTCACTCAAGCCGCTCAAAACTCCACAGCCAAACATAAGTTCAGCGCCCAAGCCATTTCCCGCTGCCATGGAAACCAAGTGCTCTGGCACCACATATGTCTGAAAGTGGATATGACACCTAGGGAACTCAGGGCGGTGCTCAATGGCAACTGCCCGAAGCAGCAGCACAGCTCTTCCAGTGCCAAAACAACTCCACCTGCCTCATGAACTTCACATACCATCAGCTGTGCTAGCAGCTATCTCGGAAACCCTGTTGGGTCACTTCCTATCCAAAGCCCTTTGATCCTAGTGTGATGGAATCAAGCAGGGTGAGCACCCACACTAAACTAACATAGAGCTCCTGACTCAAGCCGCTCAAAACTCCAACAGCCAAACACAAGTTCAGCGCCCAAGCCATTTCCCGCTGCCATGGAAACCAAGTGCTCTGGCACCACATATGTCTGAAAGTGGATATGACACCTAGGGAACTCAGGGCGGTGGTGAATGGCAACTGCCCGTTGAAGCAGCAGAGCTCTTCCAGTGCCAAAACAACTCCACCTGCCTCATGAACTTCACATACCATCAGCTGTGCTAGCAGCTATCTAGGAAACCATATTTAGTCACTTCCTATCCAATGCCCTTTGAGCCCAGTGTGATGGAATCAAGCAGGGTGAGCACCCACACTAAACTAACATGGAGCTCCTCACTCAAGCCGCTCAAAACTCCACAGCCAAACACAAGTTCAGCGCCCAAGCCATTTCCCGCTGCCATGGAAACCAAGTGCTCTGGCACCACATATGTCTGAAAGTGGATATGACACCTAGGGAACTCAGGGCGGTGGTGAATGGCAACTGCCCAAAGCAGCAGCACAGCTCTTCCAGTGCCAAAACAACTCCATCAGCCTCATGAACTTCACATACCATCAGCTGTGCTAGCAGCTATCTCGGAAACCCTGTTGGGTCACTTCCTATCCAATGCGCTTTGAGCCCAGTGTGATGGAATCAAGCAGGGTGAGCACCCACACTAAACTAACATAGAGCTCCTCACTCAAGCCGCTCAAAACTCCACAGCCAAACACAAGTTCAGGGCCCAAGCCATTTCCCGCTGCCATGGAAACCAAGTGCTCTGGCACCACATATGTCTGAAAGTGGATATGACACCTAGGGAACTCAGGGCGCTGCTCAATGGCAACTGCCCGAAGCAGCAGCACAGCTCTTTCAGTGCCAAAACAACTCCACCTGCCGCATGAACTTCACATACCATCAGCTGTGCTAGCAGCTATCTAGGAAACCATATTTAGTCACTTCCTATCCAATGCTCTTTGAGCCCAGTGTGATGGAATCAAGCAGGGTGAGCACCCACACTAAACTAACATGGAGCTCCTCACTCAAGCCGCTCAAAACTCCACAGCCAAACACAAGTTCAGCGCCCAAGCCATTTCCCGCTGCCATGGAAACCAAGTGCTCTGGCACCACATATGTCTGAAAGTGGATATGACACCTAGGGAACTCAGGGCGGTGCTCAATGGCAACTGCCCGAAGCAGCAGCACAGCTCTTCCAGTGCCAAAACAACTCCACCTGCCTCATGAACTTCACATACCATCAGCTGTGCTAGCAGCTATCTAGGAAACCCTGTTGGGTCACTTCCTATCCAAAGCCCATTGATCCTAGTGTGATGGAATCAAGCAGGGTGAGCACCCACACTAAACTAACATTGAGCTCCTCACTCAAGCCGCTCAAAACTCCAACAGCCAAACACAAGTTCAGCGCCCAAGCCATTTCCCGCTGCCATGGAAACCAAGTGCTCTGGCACCACATATGTCTGAAAGTGGATATGACACCTAGGGAACTCAGGGCGGTGCTCAATGGCAACTGCCCGAAGCAGCAGCACAGTTCTTCCAGTGCCAAAACAACTCCACCTGCCGCATGAACTTCACATACCATCAGCTGTGCTACCAGCTATCTAGGAAACCCTGTTGGGTCACTTCCGGTCCAATGCCCATTGAGCCCAGTGTGATGGAATCAAGCAGGGTGAGCACCCACACTAAACTAACATGGAGCTCCTCACTCAAGCCGCTCAAAACTCCACAGCCAAACACAAGTTCAGCGCCCAAGCCATTTCCCGCTGCCATGGAAACCAAGTGCTCTGGCACCACATATGTCTGAAAGTGGATATGACACCTAGGGAACTCAGGGCGGTGCTCAATGGCAACTGCCCGAAGCAGCAGCACAGCTATTTCAGTGCCAAAACAACTCCAACTGCCTCATGAACTTCACATACCATCAGCTGTGCTAGCAGCTATCTCGGAAACCCTGTTTGGTCACTTCCGGTCCAATGCCCATTGAGCCCAGTGGGATGGAATCAAGCAGGGTGAGCATCCACACTAAACTAACATGGAGCTCCTCACTCAAGCCGCTCAAAACTCCACAGCCAAACACAAGTTCAGCGCCCAAGCCATTTCCCGCTGCCATGGAAACCAAGTGCTCTGGCACCACATATGTCTGACAGTGGATATGACACCTAGGGAACTCAGGGCGGTGCTCAAGGGAAACTGCCCGAAGCAGCAGCACAGCTCTTCCAGTGCCAAAACAACTCCACCTGCCTCATGAACTTCACATACCATCAGCTGTGCTAGCAGCGTTCTAGGAAACCCTGTTTGGTCACATCCGGTCCAAAGCCCATTGAGCCCAGTGGGATGGAATCAAGCAGGGTGAGCACCCACACTAAACTAACATGGAGCTCCTCACTCAAGCCGCTCAAAACTCCACAGCCAAACGCACGTTCAGCGCCCAAACCATTTCCCGCTGCCATGGAAACCAAGTGCTCTGGCACCACATATGTCTGAAAGTGGATATGACACCTAGGGAACTCAGGGCGGTGCTCAAGGGCAACTGCCCGAAGCAGCAGCACAGCTCTTCCAGTGCCAAAACAAATCCACCTGCCTCATGAACTTCACATACCATCAGCTGTGCTAGCAGCTATCTGGGAAACCCTGGTTGGTCACTTCCTATCCAATGCCCTTTGAGCCCTGTGGGATGGAATCAAGCAGGGTGAGCACCCACACTAAACTAACATGGAGCTCCTCACTCAAGCCGCTCAAAACTCCACAGCCAAACACAAGTTCAGGGCCAAAGCCATTTCCCGCTGCCATGGAAACCAAGTGCTCTGGCACCACATATGTCTGAAAGTGGATATGACACCTAGGGAACTCAGGGCGGTGGTGAATGGCAACTGCCCAAAGCAGCAGCACAGCTCTTCCAGTGCCAAAACAACTCCACCTGCCTCATGAACTTCACATACCATCAGCTGTGCTAGCAGCTATCTAGGAAACCCTGTTGGGTCACTTCCTATCCAATGCCCTTTGAGCCCAGTGTGATGGAATCAAGCAGGGTGAGCACCCTCAGTAAACTAACATAGAGCTGCTCACTCAAGCCGCTCAAAACTCCACAGCAAAACAAAACTTCAGGGCCCAAGCCATTTCCCGCTGCCATGGAAACCAAGTGCTCTGGCACCACATATGTCTGAAAGTGGATATGACACCTAGGGAACTCAGGGCGGTGCTCAATGGCAACTGCCCGAAGCAGCAGCACAGCTCTTTCAGTGCCAAAACAACTCCACCTGCCGCATGAACTTCACATACCATCAGCTGTCCTAGCAGCTATCTAGGAAACCATATTTAGTCACTTCATATCCAATGCCCTTTGAGCCCAGTGTGATGGAATCAAGCAGGGTGAGCACCCACACTAAACTAACATGGAGCTCCTCACTCAAGCCGCTCAAAACTCCACAGCCAAACACAAGTTCAGCGCCCAAGCCATTTCCCGCTGCCATGGAAACCAAGTGCTCTGGCACCACATATGTCTGAAAGTGGATATGACACCTAGGGAACTCAGGGCGGTGCTCAATGGCAACTGCCCGAAGCAGCAGCACAGCTCTTCCAGTGCCAAAACAACTCCACCTGCCTCATGAACTTCACATACCATCAGCTGTGCTAGCAGCGTTCTAGGAAACCCTGTTTGGTCACATCCGGTCCAAAGCCCATTGAGCCCAGTGTGATGGAATCAAGCAGGGTGAGCACCCACACTAAACTAACATGGAGCTCCTCACTCAAGCCGCTCAAAACTCCACAGCCAAACGCACGTTCAGCGCCCAAACCATTTCCCGCTGCCATGGAAACCAAGTGCTCTGGCACCACATATGTCTGAAAGTGGATATGACACCTAGGGAACTCAGGGCGGTGCTCAATGGCAACTGCCCGAAGCAGCAGCACAGCTCTTCCAGTGCCAAAACAACTCCACCTGCCTCATGAACTTCACATACCATCAGCTGTGCTACCAGCTATCTCGGAAACGCTGTTGGGTCACTTCCTATCCAATGCCCATGGAGCCCAGTGGAATGGAATCAAGCAGGGTGAGCATCCACACTAAACTAACATGGAGCTCCTCACTGAAGCCGCTCAAAACTCCACAGCCAAACACAAGTTCAGCACCCAAACCATTTCCCGCTGCCATGGAAACCAAGTGCTCTGGCACCACATATGTCTGAAAGTGGATATGACACCTAGGGAACTCAGGGCGGTGCTCAATGGCAACTGCCCGAAGCAGCAGCACAGCTCTTCCAGTGCCAAAACAACTCCACCTGCCTCATGAACTTCACATACCATCAGCTGTGCTAGCAGCTATCTAGGAAACCCTGTTGGGTCACTTCCTATCCGAAGCCCATTGATCCTAGAGTGATGGAATCAAGCAGGGTGAGCACCCACACTAAACTAACATGGAGCTCCTCACTCAAGCTGCTCAAAACTCCAACAGCCAAACACAAGTTCAGCGCCCAAGCCATTTCCCGCTGCCATGGAAACCAAGTGCTCTGGCACCACATATGTCTGAAAGTGGATATGACACCTAGGGAACTCAGGGCGGTGCTCAATGGCAACTGCCCGAAGCAGCAGCACAGCTCTTCCAGTGCCAAAACAACTCCACCTGCCTCATGAACTTCACATACCGTCAGCTGTGCTAGCAGCTATCTAGGAAACCATATTTGGTAACTTCCTATCCAAAGCCCATTGATCCTAGTGTGATGGAATCAAGCAGGTTGAGCATCCACACTAAACTAACATGGAGCTCCTCACTCAAGCCCCTCAAAACTCCACAGCCAAACACAAGTTCAGCTCCCAAGTCATTTCCCGCTGGCATGGAAACAAAATGCTCTGGCACCACATATGTCTGAAAGTGGATATGACACCTAGGGAACTCAGGGCGGTGCTCAATGGCAACTGCCCGAAGCAGCAGCACAGCTCTTCCAGTGCCAAAACAACTCCACCTGCCTCATGAACTTCACATACCATCAACTGTGCTAGCAGTTATCTAGGAAACCCTGTGGGGTCAATTCCGGTCCAATGCCCATTGAGCCCAGTGGGATGGAATCAAGCAGGGTGAGCACCCACACTAAACGAACATGGAGCTCTTCACTCAAGCCGCTCAAAACTCCACAGCCAAACACAAGTTCAGCGCCCAAGCCATTTCCCGCTGCCATGGAAACCAAGTGCTCTGGCACCACATATGTCTGAAAGTGGATATGACACCTAGGGAACTCAAGGTGGTGGTCAATTTCAACTGCCCGAAGCAGCAGCACAGCTCTTCCAGTGCCAAAACAACTCCATCTGCCTCATGAACTTCACATACCATCAGCTGTGCTAGCAGCTATCTCGGAAACCCTGTTGGGTCAGTTCCGGTCCAATGCCCATTGAGCCCAGTGTGATGAAATCAAGCAGGGTGAGCAGCCACACTAAACTAACATGGAGCTCCTCACTCAAGGCGCTCAAAACTCCACAGCCAAACACAAGTTCAGTGCCCAAGCCATTTCCCGCTGCCATGGAAACCAAGTGCTCTGGCACCACATATGTCTGACAGTGGATATGACACCTAGGGAACTCAGGGCGGTGCTCAATGGCAACTGCCCGAAGCAGCAGCACAGCTCTTTCAGTGCCAAAACAACTCCACCTGCCTCATGAACTTCACATACCATCTGCTGTGCTAGCAGCTATCTCGGAAACGCTGTTTGGTCACTTCCGGTCCAATGCCCATTGAGCCCAGTGGGATGGAATCAAGCAGGGTGAGCATCCACACTAAACTAACATGGAGCTCCTCACTCAAGCCGCTCAAAACTCCACAGCCAAACACAAGTTCAGCGCCCAAGCCATTTCCCGCTGCCATGGAAACCAAGTGCTCTGGCACCACATATGTCTGACAGTGGATATGACACCTAGGGAACTCAGGGCGGTGCTCAATGGCAACTGCCCGAAGCAGCAGCACAGCTCTTCCAGTGCCAAAACAACTCCACCTGCCTCATGAACTTCACATACCATCAGCTGTGCTAGCAGCGTTGTAGGAAACCCTGTTTGGTCACATCCGGTCCAAAGCCCATTGAGCCCAGTGTGATGGAATCAAGCAGGCTGAGCACCCACACTAAACTAACATGGAGCTCCTCACTCAAGCCGCTCAAAACTCCACAGCCAAACACAAGTTCAGGGCCCAAGCCATTTCCCGCTGCCATGGAAACCAAGTGCTCTGGCACCACATATGTCTGAAAGTGGATATGACACCTAGGGAACTCAGGGCGGTGCTCAATGGCAACTGCCTGAAGCAGCAGCACAGCTCATCCAGTGCCAAAACAACTCCACCTGCCTCATGAACTTCACATATCATCAGCTGTGCTAGCAGCTATCTAGGAAACCCTGTTGGGTCACTTCCGGTCCAATGCCCATTGAGCCCAGTGGGATGGAATCAAGCAGGGTGAGAACCCACAATAAGCTAACATGGAGCTCTTCACTCAAGACGCTCAAAACTCCACAGCCAAACACAAGTTCAGCGCCCAAGCCATTTCCCGCTGCCATGGAAACCAAGTGCTCTGGCACCACATATGTCTGAAAGTGGATATGACACCTAGGGAACTCAGGGCGGTGCTCAATGGCAACTGCCTGAAGCAGCAGCACAGCTCTTCCAGTGCCAAAACAACTCCACCTGCCTCATGAACTTCACATACCATCAGCTGTGCTACCAGCTATCTAGGAAACCCTGTTGGGTCACTTCTGGTCCAATGCCCATTGAGCCCAGTGGGATGGAATCAAGCAGGGTGAGCACCCACACTAAACTAACATGGAGCTCCTCACTCAAGCCGCTCAAAACTCCACAGCCAAACACAAGTTCAGCGCCCAAGCCATTTCCCGCTGCCATGGAAACCAAGTGCTCTGGCACCACAGATGTCTGAAAGTGGATATGACACCTTGGGAACTCAGGGCGCTGCTCAATGGCAACTGCCCGAAGCAGCAGCACAGCTCTTCCAGTGCCAAAACAACTCCACCTGCCGCATGAACTTCACATACCATCAGCTGTGCTAGCAGCGTTGTAGGAAACCCTGTTGGGTCACTTCCGGTCCAATGCCCATTGAGCCCAGTGGGATGGAATCAAGCAGGGTGAGCACCCACACTAAGCTAACATGGAGCTCCTCACTCAAGCCGCTCAAAACTCCACAGCCAAACACAAGTTCAGCGCCCAAGCCATTTCCCGCTGCCATGGAAACCAAGTGCTCTGGCACCACATATGTCTGAAAGTGGATATGACACCTAGGGAACTCAGGGCGGTGCTCAATGGCAACTGCCCGAAGCAGCAGCACAGCTCTTCCAGTGCCAAAACAACTCCACCTGCCTCATGAACTTCACATACCATCAGCTGTGCTAGCAGCTATCTCGGAAACCCTGTTTGGTCAAGTCCTATCGAAAGCCCATTGAGCCTATTGGGATGGAATCAAGCAGGGTGAGCACCCACACTAAACTAACATGGAGCTCCTCACTCAAGCCGCTCAAAACTCCACAGCCAAACACAAGTTCAGCGTCCAAGCCATTTCCCGCTGCCATGGAAACCAAGTGCTCTCGCACCACATATGTCTGAAAGTGGATATGACACCTAGGGAACTCAGGGCGGTTGTGAATGGCAACTGCCCGAAGCAGCAGCACAGCTCTTCCAGTGCCAAAACAACTCCACCTGCCTCATGAACTTCACATACCATCAGCTGTGCTAGCAGCTATCTAGAAAAGGCTGTTGGGTCACTTCAGGTCCAATGCCCATTGAGCCCAGTGGGATGGAATCAAGCAGGGTGACCATCCACACTAAACTAACATGGAGCTCCTCACTGAAGCCGCTCAAAACTCCACAGCCAAACACAAGTTCAGGGCCCAAGCCATTTCCCGCTGCCATGGAAACCAAGTGCTCTGGCACCACATATGTCTGAAAGTGGATATGACACCTAGGGAACTCTGGGCGGTTTTGAATGGCAACTGCCTGAAGCAGCAGCACAGCTCTTCCAGTGCCAAAACAACTCCACCTGCCTCATGAACTTCACATACCATCAGCTGTGCTAGCAGCTATCTAGGAAACCCTGTTTGGTCACTTCCGGTCCAATGGCCATTGAGCCCAGTGGGATGCAAACAAGCAGGGTGAGCACCCACACTAAACTAACATGGAGCTCCTCACTCAAGGCGCTCAAAACTCCACAGCCAAACACAAGTTCAGCGCCCAAGTCATTTCCCGCTGCCATGGAAACCAAGTGCTCTGGCACCACATATGTCTGAAAGTGGATATGACACCTAGGGAACTCAGGGCGGTGCTCAATGGCAACTGCCCGAAGCAGCAGCACAGCTCTTCCAGTGCCAAAACAACTCCACCTGCCTCATGAACTTCACATACCATCAGCTGTGCTATCAGCTATCTAGAAAACGCTGTTGAGTCACTTCCGGTCCAATGCGCATTGAGCCCAGTGTGATGGAATCAAGCAGGGTGAGCACCCACACTAAACTAACATGGAGCTCCTCACTCAAGCCGCTCAAAACTCCACAGCCAACACACGTTCAGTGCCCAAGCCATTTCCCGCTGCCATGGAAACCAAGTGCTCTGGCACCACATATGTCTGAAAGTGGATATGACACCTAGGGAACTCAGGGCGGTGCTCAATGGCAACTGCCCAAAGCAGCAGCACAGCTCTTCCAGTGCCAAAACAACTCCACCTGCCTCATGAACTTCACATACCATCAGCTGTGGGTGCAGCGTTATAGGAAACCCTGTTGGGTCACTTCCGGTCCAAAGCCCATTGAGCCCAGTGTGATGGAATCAAGCAGGGTGAGCACCCACACTAAACTAACATGGAGCTCCTCACTCAAGCCGCTCAAAACTCCACAGCCAAACACAAGTTCAGGGCACAAGCCATTTCCCGCTGCCATGGAAACCAAGTGCTCTGGCACCACATATGTCTGAAAGTGGATATGACACCTAGGGAACTCAGGGCGGTGCTCAATGAAAACTGTCCGGAGCAGCTGCACAGTTCTTCCAGTGCCAAAACAACTCCACCTGCCTCATAAACTTCACATACCATCAGCTGTGCTAGCAGCTATCTCGGAAACCCTGTTTGATCACTTCCTATCCAATGCCCATTGAGCCCAGTGTCATGGAATCAAGCAGGGTGAGCACCCACACTAAGCTAACATGCAGCTCCTCACTCAACAAGCGCAAAACTCCACAGCCAAACACAAGTTCAGGGCCCAAGCCATTTCCCGCTGCCATGGAAACCAAGTGCTCTGGCACCACATATGTCTGAAAGTGGATATGACACCTAGGGAACTCAGGGCGGTGCTCAATGGCAACTGCCCGAAGCAGCAGCACAGCTCTTCCAGTGCCAAAACAACTCCACCTGCCTCATGAACTTCACATACCATCAGCTGTGCTGGCAGCTATCTCGGAAACCCTGTTTGGTCACTTCCGGTCCAATGCCCTTTGAGCCTAGTGTAATGGAATCAAGCAGGGTGAGCACCCACACTAAACTAACATGGAGCTCCTCACTGAACAAGCGCAAAACTCCACAGCCAAACACAAGTTCAGCGCCCAAGCCATTTCCCGCTGCCATGGAAACCAAGTGCTCTGGCACCACATATGTCTGAAAGTGGATATGACACCTAGGGAACTCAGGGCGGTGCTCAATGGCAACTGCCCGAAGCAGCAGCACAGCTCTTCCAGTGCCAAAACAACTCCACCTGCCTCATGAACTTCACATACCATCAGCTGTGCTAGCAGCTATCTAGGAAACCATGTTGGGTCACTTCCGCTCCAATGGCCATTGAGCCCAGTGGGATGGAATCAAGCAGGGTGAGCACCCACACTAAACTAACATGGAGCTCCTCACTCAAGCCGCTCAAAACTCCACAGCCAAACACAAGTTCAGCACCCAAGCCATTTCCCGCTGCCATGGAAACCAAGTGCTCTGGCACCACATATGTCTGAAAGTGGATATGACACCTAGGGAACTCAGTGCGGTGCTCAATGGCAACTGCCCGAAGCAGCAGCACAGCTCTTCCAGTGCCAAAACAACTCCACCTGCCTCATGAACTTCACATACCATCAGCTGTGCTAGCAGCTATCTAGGAAACCATATTTAGTCACTTCCTATCCAATGCCCTTTGAGCCCAGTGTGATGGAATCAAGCAGGGTGAGCACCCACACTAAACTAACATGGAGCTCCTCACTCAAGCCGCTCAAAACTCCACAGCCAAACACAAGTACAGGGCCCAAGCCATTTCCCGCTGCCATGGAAACCAAGTACTCTGGCACCACATATGTCTGAAAGTGGATATGACACCTAGGGAACTCAGGGCGGTGCTCAATGGCAACTGCCCGAAGCAGCAGCACAGTTCTTCCAGTGCCAAAACAACTCCACCAGCCTCATGAACTTCACATACCATCAGCTGTGCTAGCAGCTATCAAGAAAACGCTGTTGAGTCACTTCCGGTCCAATGCCCATTGAGCCCAGTGTGATGGAATCAAGCAGGCTGAGCACTGACACTAAACTAACATTGAGCTCCTCAATCAAGGCGCTCAAATCTCCACAGCCAAACACAAGTTCAGGGCCCAAGCCATTTCCCGCTGCCATGGAAACCAAGTGCTCTGGCACCACATATGTCTGAAAGTGGATATGACACCTAGGGAACTCAGGGCGGTGCTCAATGGCAACTGCCCGAAGCAGCAGCACAGCTCTTCCAGTGCCAAAACAACTCCACCTGCCGCATGAACTTCACATACCATCAGCTGTGCTAGCAGCTATCTAGGAAACCCTGTTTGGTCACTTCCGGTCCAATGGCCATTGAGCCCAGTGGGATGCAAACAAGCAGGGTGAGCATCCACACTAAACTAACATGGAGCTCCTCACTCAAGCCGCTCAAAACTCCACAGCCAAACACAAGTTCAGGGCCCAAGCCATTTCCCGCTGCCATGGAAACCAAGTGCTCTGGCACCACAAATGTCTGAAAGTGGATATGACACCTAGGGAACTCAGGGCGGTGCTCAATGGCAACTGCCCGAAGCAGCAGCACAGCTCTTCCAGTGCCAAAACAACTCCACCTGCCTCATGAAGTTCACATACCATCAGCTGTGCGAGCAGCTATCTCGGAAACCCTGTTGGGTCACTTCCGGTCCAATGCCCATTGAGCCCAGTGGGATGCAAACAAGCAGGGTGAGCACCCACACTAAACTAACATGGAGCTCCTCACTCAAGGCGCTCAAAACTCCACAGCCAAACACAAGTTCAGCGCAGAAGTCATTTCCCGCTGCCATGGAAACCAAGTGCTCTGGCACCACATATGTCTGAAAGTGGATATGACACCTAGGGAACTCAGGGCGGTGCTCAATGGCAACTGCCCGAAGCAGCAGCACAGTTCTTCCAGTGCCAAAACAACTCCACCTGCCTCATGAACTTCACATACCATCAGCTGTGCTATCAGCTATCTAGAAAACGCTGTTGAGTCACTTCCGGTCCAATGCGCATTGAGCCCAGTTTGATGGAACGAAGCAGGCTGAGCACTGACACTAAACTAACATTGAGCTCTTCACTCAAGGCGCTCAAACTCCACAGCCAAACACAAGTTCAGGGCCCAAGCCATTTCCCGCTGGCATGGAAACCAAGTGCTCTGGCACCACATATGTCTGAAAGTGGATATGACACCTAGGGAACTCAGGGCGGTGCTCAATGGCAACTGCCCGAAGCAGCAGCACAGCTCTTCCAGTGCCAAAACAACTCCACCTGCCTCATGAACTTCACATACCATCAGCTGTGCTAGCAGCTATCTAGGAAACCATATTTAGTCACTTCCTATCCAATGCCCTTTGAGCCCAGTTGGGTGGAATCAAGCAGGGTGAGCAACCACACTAAACTAACATGGAGCTCCTCACTCAAGCCGCTCAAAACTCCACAGCCAAACACAAGTTCAGGGCCCAAGCCATTTCACGCTGCCATGGAAACCAAGTACTCTGGCACCACATATGTCTGAAAGTGGATATGACACCTAGGGAACTCAGGGCGGTGCTCAATGGCAACTGCCCGAAGCAGCAGCACAGCTCTTCCAGTGCCAAAACAACTCCACCTGCCTCATGAACTTCACATACCATCAGCTGTGCTAGCAGCTATCTAGGAAACCCTGTTTGGTCACTTCCGGTCCAATGGCCATTGAGCCCAGTGTGATGGAATTAGCAGGCTGAGCACTGACACTAATCTAACATTGAGCTCCTCACTCAAGGCGCTCAAAACTCCACACCCAAACACAAGTTCAGGGCCCAAGCCATTTCCCGCTGCCATGGAAACCAAGTGCTCTGGCACCACATATGTCTGAAAGTGGATATGACACCTAGGGAACTCAGGGCGGTGCTCAATGGCAACTGCCCAAGGCAGCAGCACAGCTCTTCCAGTGCCAAAACAACTCCACCTGCCTCATGAACTTCACATACCATCAGCTGTGCTAGCAGCTATCTAGGAAACCCTGTTTGGTCACTTCCGGTCCAATGCCCATTGAGCCCAGTGGGATGCAAACAAGCAGGGTGAGCACCCACACTAAACTAACATGGAGCTCCTCACTCAAGGCGCTCAAAACTCCACAGCCAAACACAAGTTCAGCGCCCAAGCCATTTCCCGCTGCCATGGAAACCAAGTGCTCTGGCACCACATATGTCTGAAAGTGGATATGACACCTAGGGGACTCAGGGCGGTTGTGAATGGCAACTGCCCGAAGCAGCAGCACAGCTCTTCCAGTGCCAAAACAACTCCACCTGCCTCATGAACTTCACATACCATCAGCTGTGCTAGCAGCTATCTAGGAAACCCTGTTTGGTCACTTCCGGTCCAATGGCCATTGAGCCCAGTGTGATGGAATCAAGCAGGCTGAGCACTGACACTAATCTAACATTGAGCTCCTCACTCAAGGCGCTCAAAACTCCACACCCAAACACAAGTTCAGGGCCCAAGCCATTTCCCGCTGCCATGGAAACCAAGTGCTCTGGCACCACATATGTCTGAAAGTGGATATGACACCTAGGGAACTCAGGGCGGTGCTCAATGGCAACTGCCCAAAGCAGCAGCACAGTTCTTCCAGTGCCAAAACAACTCCACCTGCCTCATGAACTTCACATAACATCAGCTGTGCCAGCAGCTATCTAGAAAACGCTGTTTCGTCACTTCCGGTCCAATGCCCATTGAGCCCAGTGTGATGGAATCAAGCAGAGTCACCATCGACACAAAACCAACATGGAGCTCCTCACTTAAGGCACTCCAAACTCCACAGCCAAACACAAGTTCAGGGCCCAAGCCATTTCCCGCTGCCATGGAAACCAAGTGCTCTGGCACCACATATGACTGAAAGTGGATGTGACACCTAGGGAACTCAGGGCGGTGCTCAATGGCAACTGCCCGAAGCAGCAGCACAGCTCTTCCAGTGCCAAAACAACTTCACCTGCCTCATGAACTTCACATACCATCAGCTGTGCTAGCAGCTATCTAGGAAACCCTGTTTGGTCACTTCCGGTCCAATGCCCTTTGAGCCCAGTGTGATGGAAACAACCAGGGTGAGCACCCACACTAAACTAACATGGAGCTCCTCACTCAAGCCGCTCAAAACTCCACAGCCAAACACAAGTTCACCGCCCAAGCCATTTCCCGTTGCCATGGAAACCAAGTACTCTGGCACCACATATGTCTGAAAGTGGATATGACACCTAGGGAACTCAGGGCGGTTGTGAATGGCAACTGCCCGATGAAGCAGCACAGCTCTACCAGTGCCAAAACAACTCCACCTGCCTCATGAACTTCACATACCATCAGCTGTGCTAGCAGCTATCTAGGAAACCATGTTTGATCACTTCTTATCCAATGCCCATTGAGGCCAGTTGGGTGGAATCAAGCAGGGTGAGCAACCACACTAAACTAACATGGAGCTCCTCACTCAAGCCGCTCAAAACTCCACAGCCAAACACAAGTTCAGCACCCAAGCCATTTCCCGCTGCCATGGAAACCAAGTGCTCTGGCACCACATATGTCTGAAAGTGGATATGACACCAGGGAACTCAGGGCGGTGCTCAATGGCAACTGCCCGAAGCAGCAGCACAGCTCTTCCAGTGCCAAAACAACTCCACCTGCCTCATGAACTTCACATACCATCAGCTGTGCTAGCAGCTATCTAGGAAACCCTGTTTGGTCACTTCCGGTCCAATGCCCATTGAGCCCAGTGTGATGGAAACAACCAGGGTGAGCAACCTGACTAAACTAACATGGAGCTCCTCACTCAAGCCGCTCAAAACTCCACAGCCAAACACAAGTTCAGCGCCCAAGCCATTTCCCGCTGCCATGGAAACCAAGTGCTCTGGCACTACATATGTCTGAAAGTGGATATGACACCTAGGGAACTCAGGGCGGTGCTCAATGGCAACTGCCCGAAGCAGCAGCACAGCTCTTCCAGTGCCAAAACAACTCCACCTGCCTCATGAACTTCATATACCATCAGCTGTGCTAGCAGGTATCTCGGAAACTATGTTGGAACACTTCTGGTCCAATGCCCATTGAGCCCAGTGGGATGGAATCAATCAGGATCAGCACCCACACTAAACTAACATGGAGCTCCTCACTCAAGCCGCTCAAAACTCCACAGCCAAACACAAGTTCAGCGCCCAAGCCATTTCCCGCTGCCATGGAAACCAAGTGCTCTGGCACCACATATGTCTGAAAGTGGATATGACACCTAGGGAACTCAGGGCGGTGCTCAATGGCAACTGCCCGAAGCAGCAGCACAGCTCTTCCAGTGCCAAAACAACTCCACCAGCCTCATGAACTTCACATACCATCAGCTGTGCTAGCAGCTATCTAGGAAACCCTGTTGGGTCACTTCCGGTCCAATGCCCATTGAGGCCAGTTGGGTGGAATCAAGCAGGGTGAGCAACCACACTAAACTAACATGGAGCTCCTCACTCAAGCCGCTCAAAACTCCACAGCCAAACACAAGTTCAGGGCCCAAGCCATTTCCCGCTGCCATGGAAACCAAGTGCTCTGGCACCACATATGTCTGAAAGTGGATATGACACCTAGGGAACTCAGGGCTTTGCTCAATGGCAACTGCCCGAAGCAGAAGCACAGCTCTTCCAGTGCCAAAACAACTCCACCTGCCTCATGAACTTCACATACCATCAACTGTGCTAGCAGCTGTCTAGGAAACCCTGTTTGGTCACTTCATATCCAATGCCCATTGAGCCCAGGGTGATGGAATCAAGCAGGGTGAGCACCCACACTAAGCTAACATGCAGCTCCTCACTGAACAAGCACAAAACTCCACAGCCAAACACAAGTTCAGGGCCCAAGCCATTTCCCGCTGCCATGGAAACCAAGTGCTCTGGCACCACATATGTCTGAAAGTGGATATGACACCTAGGGAACTCAGGGCGGTGCTCAATGGCAACTGCCCGAAGCAGCAGCACAGCTCTTCCAGTGTCAAAACAACTCCACCTGCCTCATGAACTTCACACGCCATCAGCTGTGCTAGCAGCTATCTAGGAAACCATGTTGGGTCACTTCCTATCCAAAGCCATAGAGCCCAGTGGGATGGAATCAAGCAGGGTGAGCACCCACACTAAACTAACATGGAGCTCCTCACTCAAGCCGCTCAAAACTCCACAGCCAAACACAAGTTCAGCGCCCAAGTCATTTCCCGCTGCCATGGAAACCAAGTGCTCTGGCACCACAAATGTCTGAAAGTGGATATGACACCTAGGGAACTCAGGGCGGTGCTCAATGGCAACTGCCCGAAGCAGCAGCACAGCTCTTCCAGTGCCAAAACAACTCCACCTGCCTCATGAACTTCACATACCATCAGCTGTGGGTGCAGCGTTATAGGAAACCCTGTTGGGTCACTTCCGCTCCAATGGCCATTGAGCCCAGTGTGATGGAATCAAGCAGGCTGAGCACTGACACTAAACTAACATTGAGCTCCTCACTCAAGGCGCTCAAAACTCCACAGCCAAACACAAGTTCAGGGCCCAAGCCATTTCCCGCTGCCATGGAAACCAAGTGCTCTGGCACCACATATGTCTGAAAGTGGATATGACACCTAGGGAACTCAGGGCGGTGGTCAATGGCAACTGCCCGAAGCAGCAGCACAGCTCTTCCAGTGCCAAAACAACTCCACCTGCCTCATGAACTTCACATACCATCAGCTGTGCTAGCAGCTATCTAGGAAACCATGTTTGATCACTTCCTATCCAATGCCCATTGAGCCCAGTTGGGTGGAATCAAGCAGGGTGAGCAACCACACTAAACTAACATGGAGCTCCTCACTCAAGCCGCTCAAAACTCCACAGCCAAACACAAGTTCAGGGAACAGGCCATTTCCCGCTGCCATGGAAACCAAGTGCTCTGGCACCACATATGTCTGAAAGTGGATATGACACCTAGGGAACTCAGGGCTTTGCTCAATGGCAACTGCCCGAAGCAGCAGCACAGCTCTTCCAGTGCCAAAACAACTCCACCTGCCTCATGAACTTCACATACCATCAGCTGTGCTAGCAGCTATCTAGGAAACCCTGTTTGGTCACTTCCGGTCCAATGCCCATTGAGCCCAGTGTGATGGAAACAATCAGGGTGAGCACCCTGACTAAACTAACATGGAGCTCCTCACTCAAGGCGCTCAAAACTCCACAGCCAAACACAAGTTCAGCGCCCAAGCCATTTCCCGCTGGCATGGAAACCAAGTGCTCTGGCACCACAGATGTCTGAAAGTGGATATGACACCTAGGGAACTCAGGGCGGTGCTCAATGGCAACTGCCCGAAGCAGCAGCACAGCTCTTCCAGTGCCAAAACAACTCCACCTGCCTCATGAACTGCACATACCATCAGCTGTGCTAGCAGCTATCTAGGAAACGCTTTTGGGTCACTTCCGGTCCAATGGCCATTGAGCCCATTGTGATGGAATCAAGCAGGGTGAGCACCCACAGTAAACTAACATGGAGCTCCTCACTCAAGCCGCTCAAAACTCCACAGCCAAACACAAGTTCAGCACCCAAGCCATTTCCCGCTGCCATGGAAACCAAGTGCTCTGGCACCACATATGTCTGAAAGTGGATATGACACCTAGGGAACTCAAGTCGGTGGTCAATGGCAACTGCCCAATGAAGCAACACAGCTGTACCAGTGCCAAACCAACTCCACCTGCCTCATGAACTTCACATACCATCAGCTGTGCTAGCAGCTATCTCGGAAACCCTGTTTGGTCACTTCATATCCAATGCCCATTGAGCCCAGGGTGATGGAATCAAGCAGGGTGAGCACCCACACTAAGCTAACATGCAGCTCCTCACTGAACAAGCACAAAACTCCACAGCCAAACACAAGTTCAGGGCCCAAGCCATTTCCCGCTGCCATGGAAACCAAGTGCTCTGGCACCACATATGTCTGAAAGTGGATATGACACCTAGGGAACTCAGGGCGGTGCTCAATGGCAACTGCCCGAAGCAGCAACACAGTTCTTCCAGTGCCAAAACAACTCCACCTGCCTCATGAACTTCACATACCATCAGCTGTGCTAGCAGCTATCTAGAAAACGCGGTTGAGTCACTTCCGGTCCAATGCGCATTGAGCCCAGTGTGATGGAATCAAGCAGGCTGAGCACTGACACTAAACTAACATGGAGCTCTTCACTCAAGGCGCTCAAAACTCCACAGCCAAACACAAGTACAGCGCCCAAGCCATTTCCCGCTGCCATGGAAACCAAGTGCTCTGGCACCACATATGTCTGAAAGTGGATATGACACCTAGGGAACTCAGGGCGGTGGTCAATGGCAACTGCCCGAAGCAGCAGCACAGCTCTTCCAGTGCCAAAACAACTCCACCTGCCTCATGAACTTCACATACCATCAGCTGTGCTAGCAGCTATCTAGGAAACCATGTTTGGTCACTTCCGGTCCAATGGCCATTGAGCCCAGTGTGATGGAATCAAGCAGGCTGAGCACTGACACTAATCTAACATTGAGCTCCTCACTCAAGGCGCTCAAAACTCCACAGCCAAACACAAGTTCAGCGCCCAAGCCATTTCCCGCTGCCATGGAAACCAAGTGCTCTGGCACCACATATGTCTGAAAGTGGATATGACACCTAGGGAACTCAGGGCGGTGCTCAATGGCAACTGCCCAAAGCAGCAGCACAGTTCTTCCAGTGCCAAAACAACTCCACCTGCCTCATGAACTTCACATAACATCAGCTGTGCCAGCAGCTATCTAGAAAACGCTGTTTCGTCACTTCCGGTCCAATGCCCATTGAGCCCAGTGGGATGGAATCAAGCAGAGTCACCATCGACACAAAACCAACATGGAGCTCCTCACTTAAGGCACTCCAAACTCCACAGCCAAACACAAGTTCAGGGCCCAAGCCATTTCCCGCTGCCATGGAAACCAAGTGCTCTGGCACCACATATGACTGAAAGTGGATGTGACACCTAGGGAACTCAGGGCGGTGCTCAATGGCAACTGCCCGAAGCAGCAGCACAGCTCTTCCAGTGCCAAAACAACTCCACCTGCCTCATGAACTTCACATACCATCAGCTGTGCTAGCAGCTATCTAGGAAACCCTGTTTGGTCACTTCCGGTCCAATGCCCATTGAGCCCAGTGTGATGGAAACAACCAGGGTGAGCACCCACACTAAACTAACATGGAGCTCCTCACTCAAGCCGCTCAAAACTCCACAGCCAAACACAAGTTCACCGCCCAAGCCATTTCCCGTTGCCATGGAAACCAAGTACTCTGGCACCACATATGTCTGAAAGTGGATATGACACCTAGGGAACTCAGGGCGGTGCTCAATGGCAACTGCCCGAAGCAGCAGCACAGCTCTTCCAGTGCCAAAACAACTCCACCTGCCTCATGAACTTCATATACCATCAGCTGTGCTAGCAGGTATCTCGGAGACTATGTTGGAACACTTCTGGTCCAATGCCCATTGAGCCCAGTGGGATGGAATCAATCAGGATCAGCACCCACACTAAACTAACATGGAGCTCCTCACTCAAGCCGCTCAAAACTCCACAGCCAAACACAAGTTCAGCGCCCAAGCCATTTCCCGCTGCCATGGAAACCAAGTGCTCTGGCACCACATATGTCTGAAAGTGGATATGACACCTAGGGAACTCAGGGCGGTGCTCAATGGCAACTGCCCGAAGCAGCAGCACAGCTCTTCCAGTGCCAAAACAACTCCACCAGCCTCATGAACTTCACATACCATCAGCTGTGCTAGCAGCTATCTAGGAAACCCTGTTGGGTCACTTCCGGTCCAATGCCCATTGAGGCCAGTTGGGTGGAATCAAGCAGGGTGAGCAACCACACTAAACTAACATGGAGCTCCTCACTCAAGCCGCTCAAAACTCCACAGCCAAACACAAGTTCAGCGCCCAAGCCATTTCCCGCTGCCATGGAAACCAAGTGCTCTGGCACCACATATGTCTGAAAGTGGATATGACACCTAGGGAACTCAGGGCTTTGCTCAATGGCAACTGCCCGAAGCAGAAGCACAGCTCTTCCAGTGCCAAAACAACTCCACCTGCCTCATGAACTTCACATACCATCAACTGTGCTAGCAGCTATCTCGGAAACCCTGTTTGGTCACTTCATATCCAATGCCCATTGAGCCCAGGGTGATGGAATCAAGCAGGCTGAGCACCCACACTAAGCTAACATGCAGCTCCTCACTGAACAAGCACAAAACTCCACAGCCAAACACAAGTTCAGGGCCCAAGCCATTTCCCGCTGCCATGGAAACCAAGTGCTCTGGCACCACATATGTCTGAAAGTGGATATGACACCTAGGGAACTCAGGGCGGTGCTCAATGGCAACTGCCCGAAGCAGCAGCACAGCTCTTCCAGTGTCAAAACAACTCCACCTGCCTCATGAACTTCACACGCCATCAGCTGTGCTAGCAGCTATCTAGGAAACCATGTTGGGTCACTTCCTATCCAAAGCCATAGAGCCCAGTGGGATGGAATCAAGCAGGGTGAGCACCCACACTAAACTAACATGGAGCTCCTCACTCAAGGCGCTCAAAACTCCACAGCCAAACACAAGTTCAGCGCCCAAGTCATTTCCCGCTGCCATGGAAACCAAGTGCTCTGGCACCACATATGTCTGAAAGTGGATATGACACCTAGGGAACTCAGGGCGGTGCTCAATGGCAACTGCCCGAAGCAGCAGCACAGCTCTTCCAGTGCCAAAACAACTCCACCTGCCTCATGAACTTCACATACCATCAGCTGTGGGTGCAGCATTATAGGAAACCCTGTTGGGTCACTTCATATCCAATGCCCATTGAGCCCAGGGTGATGGAATCAAGCAGGCTGAGCACTGACACTAAACTAACATTGAGCTCCTCACTCAAGGCGCTCAAAACTCCACAGCCAAACACAAGTTCAGGGCCCAAGCCATTTCCCGCTGCCATGGAAACCAAGTGCTCTGGCACCACATATGTCTGAAAGTGGATATGACACCTAGGGAACTCAGGGCGGTGCTCAATGGCAACTGCCCGAAGCAGCAGCACAGCTCTTCCAGTGCCAAAACAACTCCACCTGCCTCATGAACTTCACATACCATCAGCTGTGCTAGCAGCTATCTAGGAAACCATGTTTGATCACTTCCTATCCAATGCCCATTGAGCCCAGTTGGGTGGAATCAAGCAGGGTGAGCAACCACACTAAACTAACATGGAGCTCCTCACTCAAGCCGCTCAAAACTCCACAGCCAAACACAAGTTCAGGGAACAGGCCATTTCCCGCTGCCATGGAAACCAAGTGCTCTGGCACCACATATGTCTGAAAGTGGATATGACACCTAGGGAACTCAGGGCTTTGCTCAATGGCAACTGCCCGAAGCAGCAGCACAGCTCTTCCAGTGCCAAAACAACTCCACCTGCCTCATGAACTTCACATACCATCAGCTGTGCTAGCAGCTATCTAGGAAACCCTGTTTGGTCACTTCCGGTCCAATGCCCATTGAGCCCAGTGTGATGGAAACAATCAGGGTGAGCACCCTGACTAAACTAACATGGAGCTCCTCACTCAAGCCGCTCAAAACTCCACAGCCAAACACAAGTTCAGCGCCCAAGCCATTTCCCGCTGCCATGGAAACCAAGTGCTCTGGCACCACAGATGTCTGAAAGTGGATATGACACCTAGGGAACTCAGGGCGGTGCTCAATGGCAACTGCCCGAAGCAGCAGCACAGCTCTTCCAGTGCCAAAACAACTCCACCTGCCTCATGAACTGCACATACCATCAGCTGTGCTAGCAGCTATCTAGGAAACGCTTTTGGGTCACTTCCGGTCCAATGGCCATTGAGCCCATTGTGATGGAATCAAGCAGGGTGAGCACCCACAGTAAACTAACATGGAGCTCCTCACTCAAGGCGCTCAAAACTCCACAGCCAAACACAAGTTCAGCACCCAAGCCATTTCCCGCTGCCATGGAAACCAAGTGCTCTGGCACCACATATGTCTGAAAGTGGATATGACACCTAGGGAACTCAGGTCGGTGGTCAATGGCAACTGCCCAATGAAGCAACACAGCTGTACCAGTGCCAAAACAACTCCACCTGCCTCATGAACTTCACATACCATCAGCTGTGCTAGCAGCTATCTCGGAAACCCTGTTTGGTCACTTCATATCCAATGCCCATTGAGCCCAGGGTGATGGAATCAAGCAGGGTGAGCACCCACACTAAGCTAACATGCAGCTCCTCACTGAACAAGCACAAAACTCCACAGCCAAACACAAGTTCAGGGCCCAAGCCATTTCCCGCTGCCATGGAAACCAAGTGCTCTGGCACCACATATGTCTGAAAGTGGATATGACACCTAGGGAACTCAGGGCGGTGCTCAATGGCAACTGCCCGAAGCAGCAACACAGTTCTTCCAGTGCCAAAACAACTCCACCTGCCTCATGAACTTCACATACCATCAGCTGTGCTAGCAGCTATCTAGAAAACGCGGTTGAGTCACTTCCGGTCCAATGCGCATTGAGCCCAGTGTGATGGAATCAAGCAGGCTGAGCACTGACACTAAACTAACATGGAGCTCCTCACTCAAGGCGCTCAAAACTCCACAGCCAAACACAAGTACAGCGCCCAAGCCATTTCCCGCTGCCATGGAAACCAAGTGCTCTGGCACCACATATGTCTGAAAGTGGATATGACACCTAGGGAACTCAGGGCGGTGCTCAATGGCAACTGCCCGAAGCAGCAGCACAGCTCTTCCAGTGCCAAAACAACTCCACCTGCCTCATGAACTTCACATACCATCAGCTGTGCTAGCAGCTATCTAGGAAACCCTTGGGTCACTTCCGGTCCAATAGCCATTGAGCCCAGTGGGATGCAAACAAGCAGGGTGAGCACCCACACTAAACTAACATGGAGCTCCTCACTCAAGGCGCTCAAAACTCCACAGCCAAACACAAGTTCCGGGAACAGGCCATTTCCCGCTGCCATGGAAACCAAGTGCTCTGGCACCACATATGTCTGAAAGTGGATATGACACCTAGGGAACTCAGGGCGGTGCTCAATGGCAACTGCCCGAAGCAGCAGCACAGTTCTTCCAGTGCCAAAACAACTCCACCTGCCTCATGAACTTCACATACCATCAGCTGTGCCAGCAGCTATCTAGGAAACCCTGTTTCGTCACTTCCGGTCCAATGCCCATTGAGCCCAGTGTGATGGAATCAAGCAGAGTCACCATCCACACCAAACCAACATGGAGCTCCTCACTCAAGCCGCTTAAAACTCCACAGCCAAACACAAGTTCACCGCCCAAGCCATTTCCCGTTGCCATGGAAACCAAGTACTCTGGCACCACATATGTCTGAAAGTGGATATGACACCTAGGGAACTCAGGGCGGTTGTGAATGGCAACTGCCCGATGAAGCAGCACAGCTCTTCCAGTGCCAAAACAACTCCACCTGCCTCATGAACTTCACATACCATCAGCTGTGCTAGCAGCTATCTAGGAAACCCTGTTGGATCACTTCCTATCCAATGCCCATTGAGCCCAGTGGGATGGAATCAAGCAGGGTGAGCACCCACACTAAACTAACATGCAGCTCCTCACTCAACAAGCGCAAACCTCCACAGCCAAACACAAGTTCAGCGCCCAAGCCATTTCCCGCTGCCATGGAAACCAAGTGCTCTGGCACCACATATGTCTGAAAGTGGATATGACACCTAGGGAACTCAGTGCGGTGTTCAATGGCAACTGCCCGAAGCAGCAGCACAGCTCTTCCAGTGCCAAAACAACTCCACCAGCCTCATGAACTTCACATACCATCAGCTGTGCTAGCAGCTATCTAGGAAACCATGTTTGATCACTTCCTATCCAATGCCCATTGAGGCCAGTTGGGTGGAATCAAGCAGGGTGAGCAACCACACTAAACTAACATGGAGCTCCTCACTCAAGCCGCTCAAAACTCCACAGCCAAACACAAGTTCCGGGAACAGGCCTTTTCCCGCTGCCATGGAAACCAAGTGCTCTGGCACCACATATGTCTGAAAGTGGATATGACACCTAGGGAACTCAGGGCGGTGGTGAATGGCAACTGCCCGAAGCAGCAGCACAGCTCTTCCAGTGCCAAAACAACTCCACCTGCCTCATGAACTTCACATACCATCAGCTGCGCTAGCAGCTATCTAGGAAACCCTGTTTGGTCACTTCCGGTCCAATGCCCATTGAGCCCAGTGTGATGGAAACAACCAGGGTGAGCAACCTGACTAAACTAACATGGAGCTCCTCACTCAAGCCGCTCAAAACTCCACAGCCAAACACAAGTTCAGCGCCCAAGCCATTTCCCGCTGCCATGGAAACCAAGTGCTCTGGCACTACATATGTCTGAAAGTGGATATGACACCTAGGGAACTCAGGGCGGTGCTCAATGGCAACTGCCCGAAGCAGCAGCACAGCTCTTCCAGTGACCAAACAACTCCACCTGCCTCATGAACTTCATATACCATCAGCTGTGCTAGCAGCTATCTCGGAGACTATGTTGGAACACTTCTGGTCCAATGCCCATTGAGCCCAGTGGGATGGAATCAATCAGGATCAGCACCCACACTAAACTAACATGGAGCTCCTCACTCAAGCCGCTCAAAACTCCACAGCCAAACACAAGTTCAGGGAACAGGCCTTTTCCCGCTGCCATGGAAACCAAGTGCCCTGGCACCACATATGTCTGAAAGTGGATATGACACCTAGGGAACTCAGGGCTTTGCTCAATGGCAACTGCCCGCAGCAGCAGCACAGCTCTTCCAGTGCCAAAACAACTCCACCTGCCTCATGAACTTCACATACCATCAGCTGTGCTAGCAGCTATCTCGGAAACCCTGTTTGGTCACTTCATATCCAATGCCCATTGAGCCCAGGGTGATGGAATCAAGCAGGCTGAGCACCCACACTAAGCTAACATGCAGCTCCTCACTGAAGCCGCTCAAAACTCCACAGCCAAACACAAGTTCAGGGCCCAAGCCATTTCCTGCTGCCATGGAAACCAAGTGCTCTGGCACCACATATGTCTGAAAGTGGATATGACACCTAGGGAACTCAGGGCGGTGGTCAATGGCAACTGCCCGGAGCAGCAGCACAGCTCTTCCAGTGCCAAAACAACTCCACCTGCCTCATGAACTTCACATACCATCAGCTTTGCTAGCAGCCATCTAGGAAACCATGTTGGGTCACTTCCTATCCAAAGCCCATTGAGCCCAGTGGGATGGAATCAAGCAGGGTGAGCACCCACACTAAACTAACATTGAGCTCCTCACTCAAGCCGCTCAAAACTCCAACAGCCAAACACAAGTTCAGCGCCCAAGCCATTTCCCGCTGCCATGCAAACCAAGTGCTCTGGCACCACATATGTCTGAAAGTGGATATGACACCTAGGGAACTCAGGGCGGTGCTCAATGGCAACTGCCCGAAGCAGCAGCACAGCTCTTCCAGTGCCAAAACAACTCCACCTGCCTCATGAACTTCACATACCATCAGCTGCGCTAGCAGCTATCTAGGAAACCCTGTTGGGTCACTTCCGCTCCAATGGCCATTGAGTACAGTGTGATGGAATCAAGCAGGCTGAGCACTGACACTAAACTAACATTGAGCTCCTCATTCAAGGCGCTCAAAACTCCACAGCCAAACACAAGTTCAGGGCCCAAGCCATTTCCCGCTGCCATGGAAACCAAGTGCTCTGGCACCACATATGTCTGAAAGTGGATATGACACCTAGGGAACTAAGGGCGGTGCTCAATGGCAACTGCCCGAAGCAGCAGCACAGCTCTTCCAGTGCCAAAACAACTCCACCAGCCTCATGAACTTCACATACCATCAGCTGTGCTAGCAGCTATCTAGGAAACCATGTTTGATCACTTCGTTTCCAATGCCCATTGAGCCCAGTTGGGTGGAATCAAGCAGGGTGAGCAACCACACTAAAATAACATGGAGCTCCTCACTCAAGCCGCTCAAAACTCCACAGCCAAACACAAGTTCAGGGAACAGGTCATTTCCCGCTGCCATGGAAACCAAGTGCTCTGGCACCACATATGTCTGAAAGTGGATATGACACCTAGGGAACTCAGGGCTTTGCTCAATGGCAACTGCCCGAAGCAGCAGCACAGCTCTTCCAGTGCCAAAACAACTCCACCTGCCTCATGAACTTCACATACCATCAGCTGTGCTAGCAGCTATCTAGGAAACGCTGTTTGGTCACTTCCGGTCCAATGCCCATTGAGCCCAGAGTGATGGAAACAATCAGGGTGAGCACCCTGACTAAACTAACATGGAGCTCCTCACTCAAGCCGCTCAAAACTCCACAGCCAAACACAAGTTCAGCGCCCAAGCCATTTCCCGCTGCCATGGAAACCAAGTGCTCTGGCACTACATATGTCTGAAAGTGGATATAACACCTAGGGAACTCAGGGCGGTGCTCAATGGCAACTGCCCGAAGCAGCAGCACAGCTCTTCCAGTGACCAAACAACTCCACCTGCCTCATGAACTTCATATACCATCAGCTGTGCTAGCAGCTATCTCGGAGACTATGTTGGAACACTTCTGGTCCAATGCCCATTGAGCCCAGGGGGATGGAATCAAGCAGGGTGAGCACCCACACTAAACTAACATGGAGCTCCTCACTCAAGCCGCTCAAAACTCCACAGCCAAACACAAGTTCAGGGCCCAAGCCATTTCCCGCTGCCATGGAAACCAAGTGCTCTGGCACCACATATGTCTGAAAGTGGATATGACACCTAGGGAACTCAGGGCGGTGGTCAATGGCAACTGCCCGAAGCAGCAGCAAAGCTCTGCCAGTGCCAAACCAACTCCACCTGCCTCATGAACTTCACATACCATCAGCTGTGCTAGCAGCTATCTAGGAAACCCTGTTTGGTCACTTCATATCCAATGCCCATTGAGCCCAGTGGGATGGAATCAAGCAGGGTGAGCACTCACACTAAGCTAACATGCAGCTCCTCACTGAACAAGCACAAAACTCCACAGCCAAACACAAGTGCAGGGCCCAAGCCATTTCCCGCTGCCATGGAAACCAAGTGCTCTGGCACCACATATGTCTGAAAGTGGATATGACACCTAGGGAACTCAGGGCGGTGCTCAATGGCAACTGCCCGAAGCAGCAGCACAGCTCTTCCAGTGCCAAAACAACTCCACCTGCCTCATGAACTTCACATACCATCAGCTGTGCTAGCAGCTATCTAGGAAACCATGTTGGGTCACTTCCTATCCAAACCCATAGAGCCCAGTTTGATGGAATCAAGCAGGGTGAGCACCCACACTAAACTAACATGGAGCTCCTCACTCAAGCCGCTCAAAACTCCACAGCCAAACACAAGTTCAGGGCCCAAGCCATTTCCCGCTGCCATGGAAACCAAGTGCTCTGGCACCACATATGTCTGAAAGTGGATATGACACCTAGGGAACTCAGGGCGCTGCTCAATGGCAACTGCCCGAAGCAGCAGCACAGTTCTTCCAGTGCCAAAACAACTCCACCTGCCTCATGAACTTCACATACCATCAGCTGTGCTAGCAGCTATCTAGAAAACTCTGTTGGGTCACTTCCGGTCTAATTCGCATTGAGCCCAGTTTGATGGAATCAAGCAGGCTGAGCACTGACACTAAACTAACATTGAGCTCCTCACTCAAGGCGCTCAAAACTCCACAGCCAAACACAAGTTCAGGGCCCAAGCCATTTCCCGCTGCCATGGAAAACAAGTGCTCTGGCACCACATATGTCTGAAAGTGGATATGACACCTAGGGAACTCAGGGCGGTGCTCAATGGCAACTGCCCGAAGCAGCAGCACAGCTCTTACAGTGCCATAACAACTCCACCTGCCTCATGAACTTCACATACCATCAGCTGTGCTAGCAGCTATCTAGAAAAGGCTGTTGGGTCACTTCCGGTTCAATGTCCATTGAGCCCAGTGGGATGCAAACAAGCAGGGTGAGCATCCACACTAAACTAACATGGAGCTCCTCACTCAAGCCGCTCAAAACTCCACAGCCAAACACAAGTTCAGCGCCCAAGTCATTTCCCGCTGGCATGGAAACCAAGTGCTCTGGCACCACATATGTCTGAAAGTGGATATGACACCTAGGGAACTCAGGGCGGTGCTCAATGGCAACTGCCCGAAGCAGCAGCACAGTTCTTCCAGTGCCAAAACAACTCCACCTGCCTCATGAACTTCACATACCATCAGCTGTGCCAGCAGCTATCTAGGAAACCCTGTTTCGTCACTTCCGGTCCAATGCCCATTGAGCCCAGTGTGATGGAATCAAGCAGAGTGACCATCCACACTAAACCAACATGGAGCTCCTCACTTAAGGCACTCAAAACTCCACAGCCAAACACAAGTTCAGGGCCCAAGCCATTTCCCGCTGCCATGGAAACCAAGTGCTCTGGCACCACATATGTCTGAAAGTGGATATGACACCTAGGGAACTCAGGGCGGTGCTCAATGGCAACTGCCCGAAGCACCATCACAGCTCTTCCAGTGCCAAAACAACTCCACCTGAATCATGAACTTCACATACCATCAGCTGTGCTAGCAGCTATCTAGAAAACACTGTTGGGTCACTTCCGCTCCAATGTCCATTGAGCCCAGTGTGATGGAATCAAGCAGGCTGAGCACTCACACTAAACTAACATGGAGCTCCTCACTCAAGCTGCTCAAAACTCCAAAGCCAAACACAAGTTCAGCGTCCAAGCCATTTCCCGCTGCCATGGAAACCAAGTGCTCTGGCACCACATATGTCTGAAAGTGGATATGACACCTAGGGAACTCAGGGCGGTGCTCAATGGCAACTGCCCGGAGCAGCAGCACAGCTCTTCCAGTGCCAAAACAACTCCACCTGCCTCATGAACTTCACATACCATCAGCTGTGCTAGCAGCGATCTAGGAAACCATGTTGGGTCACTTCCGGTCCAATGCCCATTGAGCCCAGTGGGGTGGAATCAGGCAGGGTGAGCACCCACACTAAACTAACATGGAGCTCCTCACTCAAGGCGCTCAAAACTCAACAGCCAAACACAAGTTCAGCGCCCAAGCCATTTCCCGCTGCCATGGAAACCAAGTACTCTGGCACCACAGATGTCTGAAAGTGGATATGACACCTAGGGAACTCAGGGCGGTGCTCAATGGCAACTGCCCGAAGCAGCAGCACAGCTCTTCCAGTGCCAAAACAACTCCACCTGCGTCAGGAATTTCACATACCATCAGCTGTGCTAGCAGCTATCTCGGAAACTATGTTGGAACACTTCCGGTCCAATGCCCATTGAGCCCAGTGGGATGGAATCAAGCAGGGTGAGCAAACACACTAAACTAACATGGAGCTCCTCACTCAAGCCGCTCAAAACTCAACAGCCAAACACAAGTTCAGCGCACAAGCCATTTCCTGCTGCCATGGAAACCAAGTACTCTGCAACCACATATGTCTGAAAGTGGATATGACACCTAGGGAACTCAGGGCGGTGCTCAATGGCAACTGCCCGCAGCAGCAGCACAGCTCTTTCAGTGCCAAAACAACTCCACCAGCCGCATGAACTTCACATACCATCAGCTGTGCTAGCAGCTATCTAGGAAACCATATTTAGTCACTTCCTATCCAATGCCCTTTGAGCCCAGTGTGATGGAATCAAGCAGGGTGAGCACCCACACTAAACTAACATGGAGCTCCTCACTCAAGCCGCTCAAAACTCCACAGTTAAACACAAGTTCAGGGCCCAAGCCATTTCCCACTGCCATGGAAACCAAGTGCTCTGGCACCACATATGTCTGAAAGTGGATATGACACCTAGGGAACTCAGGGCGGTGGTGAATGGCAACTGCCCCGAGCAGCAGCACAGCTCTTCCAGTGCCAAAACAACTCCACCTGCCTCATGAACTTCACATACCATCAGCTGTGCTAGCAGCTATCTAGGAAACCCTGTTGGGTCACTTCCTATCCAATGCCCTTTGAGCCCAGTGTGATGGAATCAAGCAGTGTGAGCACCCTCAGTAAACTAACATAGAGCTCCTCACTCAAGCTGCTCAAAACTCCACAGCCAAACACAAGTTCAGCGCACAAGCCATTTCCCGCTGCCATGGAAACCAAGTGCTCTGGCACCACATATGTCTGAAAGTGGATATGACACCTAGGGAACTCAGGGCGGTGCTCAATGGCAACTGCCCGAAGCAGCAGCACAGCTCTTCCAGTGCCAAAACAACTCCACCTGCCTCATGAACTTCACATACCATCAGCTGTGCTAGCAGCTATCTCGGAAACCCTGTTGGGTCATTTCCGGTCCAATGCCCATTGAGCCCAGTGGGATGGAATCAAGCAGGGTGAGCACCCACACTAAACTAACATGGAGCTCCTCACTCAAGCCGCTCAAAACTCCACAGCCAAACACAAGTTCAGCGCCCAAGCCATTTCCCGCTGCCATGGAAACCAAGTGCTCTGGCACCACATATGTCTGAAAGTGGATATGACACCTAGGGAACTCAGGGCGGTGCTCAATGGCAACTGCCCGAAGCAGCAGCACAGCTCTTCCAGTGCCAAAACAACTCCACCTGCCTCATGAACTTCACATACCATCAGCTGTGCTAGCAGCTATCTAGGAAACCCTGTTGGGTCACTTCCGGTCCAATGCCCATTGAGCCCAGGGGGATGGAATCAAGCAGGGTGAGCACCCACACTAAACTAACATGGAGCTCCTCACTGAAGCCGCTAAAAACTCCACAGCCAAACACAAGTTCAGCGCCCAAGCCATTTCCCGCTGCCATGGAAACCAAGTGCTCTGGCACCACATATGTCTGAAAGTGGATATGACACCTAGGGAACTCAGGGCGCTGCTCAATAGCAACTGCCCGAAGCAGCAGCACAGTTCTTCCAGTGCCAAAACAACTCCACCTGCCTCATGAACTTCACATACCATCAGCTGTGCTAGCAGCTATCTAGAAAACGCTGTAGGGTCCCTTCCGGTCCAATGCGCATTGAGCAAAGTGGGATGGAATCAAGCAGGCTGAGCACTCACACTAAACTAACATGGAGCTAATCACTCAAGCCGCTCAAAACTCCACAGCCAAACACAAGTTCAGCGCCCAAGCCATTTCCCGCTGCCATGGAAACCAAGTGCTCTGGCACCACATATGTCTGAAAGTGGATATGACACCTAGGGAACTCAGGGCGGTGCTCAATGGCAACTGCCCCAAGCAGCGGCACAGCTCTTCCAGTGCCAAAACAACTCCACCTGCCTCATGAACTTCATATACCATCAACTGTGCTAGGAGCTATGCAGGAAACCCTGTGGGGTCACTTCCGCTCCAATGTCCACTGAGCCCAGTGTGATGGAATCAAGCAGGCTGAGCACTCACACTAAACTAACATGGAGCTCCTCACTCAAGGCGCTCAAAACTCCACAGCCAAACACAAGTTCAGCACCCAAACCATTTCCCGTTGCCATGGAAACCAAGTGCTCTGGCACCACATATGTCTGAAAGTGGATATGACACCTAGGGAACTCAGGGCAGTGCTCTATGACAACTGCCCGAAGCAGCAGCACAGCTCTTCCAGTGCCAAAACAACTCCACCTGCCTCATGAACTTCACATACCATCAGCTGTGCTAGCAGGTATCTCGGAAACCCTGTTTGGTCACTTCCGGTCCAATGCCCATTGAGCCCAGTGTGATGGAAACAACCAGGGTGAGCACCCACACTAAACTAACATGGAGCTCCTCACTCAAGCCGCTCAAAACTCCACAGCCAAACACAAGTTCAGGGCCCAAGCCATTTCCCGCTGCCATGGAAACCAAGTGCTCTGGCACCACATATGTCTGAAAGTGGATATGACACCTAGGGAACTCAGGGCGGTGCTCAATGGCAACTGCCCGAAGCACCATCACAGCTCTTCCAGTGCCAAAACAACTCCACCTGAATCATGAACTTCACATACCATCAGCTGTGCTAGCAGCTATCTAGAAAACGCTGTTGGGTCACTTCCGCTCCAATGTCCATTGAGCCCAGTGTGATGGAATCAAGCAGGCTGAGCACTCACACTAAACTAACATGGAGCTCCTCACTCAAGCTGCTCAAAACTCCAAAGCCAAACACAAGTTCAGCGCCCAAGCCATTTCCCGCTGCCATGGAAACCAAGTGCTCTGGCACCACATATGTCTGAAAGTGGATATGACACCTAGGGAACTCAGGGCGGTGCTCAATGGCAACTGCCCGGAGCAGCAGCACAGCTCTTCCAGTGCCAAAACAACTCCACCTGCCTCATGAACTTCACATACCATCAGCTGTGCTAGCAGCTATCTAGGAAACCATGTTGGGTCACTTCCGGTCCAATGCCCATTGAGCCCAGTGGGGTGGAATCAAGCAGGGTGAGCACCCACACTAAACTAACATGGAGCTCCTCACTCAAGGCGCTCAAAACTCAACAGCCAAACACAAGTTCAGCGCCCAAGCCATTTCCCGCTGCCATGGAAACCAAGTACTCTGGCACCACAGATGTCTGAAAGTGGATATGACACCTAGGGAACTCAGGGCGGTGCTCAATGGCAACTGCCCGAAGCAGCAGCACAGCTCTTCCAGTGCCAAAACAACTCCACCTGCGTCAGGAATTTCACATACCATCAGCTGTGCTAGCAGCTATCTCGGAAACTATGTTGGAACACTTCCTATCCAAAGCCCATTGATCCTAGTGTAATGGAATCAAGCAGGGTGAGCACCCACACTAAACTAACATGGAGCTCCTCACTCAAGCCGCTCAAAACTCCACAGTTAAACACAAGTTCAGGGCCCAAGCCATTTCCCACTGCCATGGAAACCAAGTGCTCTGGCACCACATATGTCTGAAAGTGGATATGACACCTAGGGAACTCAGGGCGCTGCTCAATGGCAACTGCCCCGAGCAGCAGCACAGCTCTTCCAGTGCCAAAACAACTCCACCTGCCTCATGAACTTCACATACCATCAGCTGTGCTAGCAGCTATCTAGGAAACCCTGTTGGGTCACTTCCTATCCAATGCCCTTTGAGCCCAGTGTGATGGAATCAAGCAGTGTGAGCACCCTCAGTAAACTAACATAGAGCTCCTCACTCAAGCTGCTCAAAACTCCACAGCCAAACACAAGTTCAGCGCACAAGCCATTTCCCGCTGCCATGGAAACCAAGTGCTCTGGCACCACATATGTCTGAAAGTGGATATGACACCTAGGGAACTCAGGGCGGTGCTCAATGGCAACTGCCCGAAGCAGCAGCACAGCTCTTCCAGTGCCAAAACAACTCCACCTGCCTCATGAACTTCACATACCATCAGCTGTGCTAGCAGCTATCTCGGAAACCCTGTTGGGTCATTTCCGGTCCAATGCCCATTGAGCCCAGTGGGATGGAATCAAGCAGGGTGAGCACCCACACTAAACTAACATGGAGCTCCTCACTCAAGCCGCTCAAAACTCCACAGCCAAACACAAGTTCAGCGCCCAAGCCATTTCCCGCTGCCATGGAAACCAAGTGCTCTGGCACCACATATGTCTGAAAGTGGATATGACACCTAGGGAACTCAGGGCGGTGCTCAATGGCAACTGCCTGAAGCAGCAGCACAGCTCTTTAAGTGCCAAAACAACTCCACCTGCCTCATGAACTTCACATACCATCAGCTGTGCTACCAGCTATCTCAGAAACCCTGTTGGGTCACTTCCGGTCCAATGCCCATTGAGCCCAGTGGGATGGAATCAAGCAGGGTGAGCACCCACACTAAACTAACATGGAGCTCCTCACTCAAGCCGCTCAAAACTCCACAGCCAAACACAAGTTCAGCGCCCAAGCCATTTCCCGCTGCCATGGAAACCAAGTGCTCTGGCACCACATATGTCTGAAAGTGGATATGACACCTAGGGAACTCAGGGCGGTGCTCAATGGCAACTGCCCGAAGCAGCAGCACAGCTCTTCCAGTGCCAAAACAACTCCACCTGCCTCATGAACTTCACATACCATCAGCTGTGCTAGCAGGTATCTAGGAAACCCTGTTGGGTCACTTCCGGTCCAATGCCCATTGAGCCCAGGGGGATGGAATCAAGCAGGGTGAGCACCCACACTAAACTAACATGGAGCTCCTCACTGAAGCCGCTAAAAACTCCACAGCCAAACACAAGTACAGCGCCCAAGCCATTTCCCGCTGCCATGGAAACCAAGTGCTCTGGCACCACATATGTCTGAAAGTGGATATGACACCTGGGGAACTCAGGGCGGTGGTGAATGGCAACTGCCCGAAGCAGCAGCACAGCTCTTCCAGTGCCAAAACAACTCCACCTGCCGCATGAACTTCACATACCATCAGCTGTGCTAGCAGCTATCTAGGAAACCATGTTGGGTCACTTCCGGTCCAAAGCCCATTGAGCCCAGTGTGATGGAATCAAGCAGGTTGAGCACCCACACTAAACTAACATGGAGCTCCTCACTCAAGCCGCTCAAAACTCCACAGCCAAACACAAGTTCAGCGCACAAGCCATTTCCCGCTGCCATGGAAACCAAGTGCTCTGGCACCACATATGTCTGAAAGTGGATATGACACCTAGGGAACTCAGGGCGGTCTTGAATGGCAACTGCCCGGAGCAGCAGCACAGCTCTTCCAGTGCCAAACCAACTCCACCTGCATCAGGAACTTCACATACCATCAGCTGTGCTAACAGCTATCTAGGAAACCATGTTCGGTCAATTCTGCTCCAATGGCCATTGAGCCCAGTTTGACGGAATCAAGCAGGGTGAGCACCCACACTAAACTAACATAGAGCTCCTCACTCAAGCCGCTCAAAACTCCACAGCCAAACACAAGTTCAGGGCCCAAGCCATTTCCCACTGCCATGGAAACCAACTGCTCTGGCACCACATATGTCTGAAAGTGGATATGACACCTGGTGAACTCAGTGCGGAGGTGAATGTCAACTCCCAGAAGCAGCAGCAGAGCTCTTCCAGTGCCAAAACAACTCCACCTGCCTCATGAACTTCACATACCATCAGCTGTGCTACCAGCTATGCAGGAAACCCTGTGGGGTCACATCCGGTCCAATGGCCATTGAGCCCAGTGGGATGGAATCAAGCAGGGTGAGCACCCACACTGAACTAACATGGAGCTCCTCACTCAAGTCGCTCAAAACTCCACAGCCAAACACAAGTTCATCACCCAAACCATTTCCCGCTGCCATGGAAACCAAGTGCTCTGGCACCACATATGTCTGAAAGTGGATATGACACCTAGGGAACTCAGGGCGGTTGTGAATGGCAACTGCCCGATGAAGCAGCACAGCTCTACCAGTGCCAAAACAACTCCACCTGCGTCAGGAATTTCACATACCATCAGCTGTGCTAGCAGCTATCTCGGAAACTATGTTGGAACACTTCCTATCCAATGCCCTTTGAGCCCAGTGTGATGGAATCAAGCAGGGTGAGCACCCACACTAAACTAACATGGAGCTCCTCACTCAAGCCGCTCAAAACTCCACAGTTAAACACAAGTTCAGGGCCCAAGCCATTTCCCACTGCCATGGAAACCAAGTGCTCTGGCACCACATATGTCTGAAAGTGGATATGACACCTAGGGAACTCAGGGCGCTGCTCAATGGCAACTGCCCCGAGCAGCAGCACAGCTCTTCCAGTGCCAAAACAACTCCACCTGCCTCATGAACTTCACATACCATCAGCTGTGCTAGCAGCTATCTAGGAAACCCTGTTGGGTCACTTCCTATCCAATGCCCTTTGAGCCCAGTGTGATGGAATCAAGCAGTGTGAGCACCCTCAGTAAACTAACATAGAGCTCCTCACTCAAGCTGCTCAAAACTCCACAGCCAAACACAAGTTCAGCGCACAAGCCATTTCCCGCTGCCATGGAAACCAAGTGCTCTGGCACCACATATGTCTGAAAGTGGATATGACACCTAGGGAACTCAGGGCGGTGCTCAATGGCAACTGCCCGAAGCAGCAGCACAGCTCTTCCAGTGCCAAAACAACTCCACCTGCCTCATGAACTTCACATACCATCAGCTGTGCTAGCAGCTATCTCGGAAACCCTGTTGGGTCATTTCCGGTCCAATGCCCATTGAGCCCAGTGGGATGGAATCAAGCAGGGTGAGCACCCACACTAAACTAACATGGAGCTCCTCACTCAAGCCGCTCAAAACTCCACAGCCAAACACAAGTTCAGCGCCCAAGCCATTTCCCGCTGCCATGGAAACCAAGTGCTCTGGCACCACATATGTCTGAAAGTGGATATGACACCTAGGGAACTCAGGGCGGTGCTCAATGGCAACTGCCTGAAGCAGCAGCACAGCTCTTTAAGTGCCAAAACAACTCCACCTGCCTCATGAACTTCACATACCATCAGCTGTGCTACCAGCTATCTCAGAAACCCTTTTTGGTCACTTCCGGTCCAATGCCCATTGAGCCCAGTGGGATGGAATCAAGCAGGGTGAGCACCCACACTAAACTAACATGGAGCTCCTCACTCAAGCCGCTCAAAACTCCACAGCCAAACACAAGTTCAGCGCCCAAGACATTTCCCGCTGCCATGGAAACCAAGTGCTCTGGCACCACATATGTCTGAAAGTGGATATGACACCTAGGGAACTCAGGGCGGTGCTCAATGGCAACTGCCCGAAGCAGCAGCACAGCTCTTCCAGTGCCAAAACAACTCCACCTGCCTCATGAACTTCACATACCATCAGCTGTGCTAGCAGGTATCTAGGAAACCCTGTTGGGTCACTTCCGGTCCAATGCCCATTGAGCCCAGGGGGATGGAATCAAGCAGGGTGAGCACCCACACTAAACTAACATGGAGCTCCTCACTGAAGCCGCTAAAAACTCCACAGCCAAACACAAGTACAGCGCCCAAGCCATTTCCCGCTGCCATGGAAACCAAGTGCTCTGGCACCACATATGTCTGAAAGTGGATATGACACCTGGGGAACTCAGGGCGGTGGTGAATGGCAACTGCCCGAAGCAGCAGCACAGCTCTTCCAGTGCCAAAACAACTCCACCTGCCGCATGAACTTCACATACCATCAGCTGTGCTAGCAGCTATCTAGGAAACCATGTTGGGTCACTTCCGGTCCAAAGCCCATTGAGCCCAGTGTGATGGAATCAAGCAGGTTGAGCACCCACACTAAACTAACATGGAGCTCCTCACTCAAGCCGCTCAAAACTCCACAGCCAAACACAAGTTCAGCGCACAAGCCATTTCCCGCTGCCATGGAAACCAAGTGCTCTGGCACCACATATGTCTGAAAGTGGATATGACACCTAGGGAACTCAGGGCGGTCTTGAATGGCAACTGCCCGGAGCAGCAGCACAGCTCTTCCAGTGCCAAACCAACTCCACCTGCATCAGGAACTTCACATACCATCAGCTGTGCTAACAGCTATCTAGGAAACCATGTTCGGTCAATTCTGCTCCAATGGCCATTGAGCCCAGTTTGACGGAATCAAGCAGGGTGAGCACCCACACTAAACTAACATAGAGCTCCTCACTCAAGCCGCTCAAAACTCCACAGCCAAACACAAGTTCAGGGCCCAAGCCATTTCCCACTGCCATGGAAACCAACTGCTCTGGCACCACATATGTCTGAAAGTGGATATGACACCTGGTGAACTCAGTGCGGAGGTGAATGTCAACTCCCAGAAGCAGCAGCAGAGCTCTTCCAGTGCCAAAACAACTCCACCTGCCTCATGAACTTCACATACCATCAGCTGTGCTACCAGCTATGCAGGAAACCCTGTGGGGTCACATCCGGTCCAATGGCCATTGAGCCCAGTGGGATGGAATCAAGCAGGGTGAGCACCCACACTGAACTAACATGGAGCTCCTCACTCAAGTCGCTCAAAACTCCACAGCCAAACACAAGTTCATCACCCAAACCATTTCCCGCTGCCATGGAAACCAAGTGCTCTGGCACCACATATGTCTGAAAGTGGATATGACACCTAGGGAACTCAGGGCGGTTGTGAATGGCAACTGCCCGATGAAGCAGCACAGCTCTACCAGTGCCAAAACAACTCCACCTGCCTCATGAACTTCACATACCATCAGCTGTGCTAGCAGCTATCTAGGAAACCCTGTTGGGTCAATTCCGGTCCAATGCCCATTGAGCCCAGTGTGATGGAATCAAGCAGGGTGAGCACCCATACTAAGCTAACATGCAGCTCCTCACTCAACACTCACAAAACTTCCACAGCCAAACACAAGTTCAGCGCCCAAGCCATTTCCCGCTGCCATGGAAACCAAGTGCTCTGGCACCACATATGTCTGAAAGTGGATATGACACCTAGGGAACTCAGGGCGGTGCTCAATGGCAACTGCCCGAAGCACCATCACAGCTCTTCCAGTGCCAAAACAACTCCACCTGCCTCATGAACTTCACATACCATCAGCTGTGCTAGCAGCTATCTAGAAAACACTGTTGGGTCACTTCCGCTCCAATGTCCATTGAGCCCAGTGTGATGGAATCAAGCAGGCTGAGCACTCACACTAAACTAACATGGAGCTCCTCACTCAAGCTGCTCAAAACTCCAAAGCCAAACACAAGTTCAGCGCCCAAGCCATTTCCCGCTGCCATGGAAACCAAGTGCTCTGGCACCACATATGTCTGAAAGTGGATATGACACCTAGGGAACTCAGGGCGGTGCTCAATGGCAACTGCCCGGAGCAGCAGCACAGCTCTTCCAGTGCCAAAACAACTCCACCTGCCTCATGAACTTCACATACCATCAGCTGTGCTAGCAGCGATCTAGGAAACCATGTTGGGTCACTTCCGGTCCAATGCCCATTGAGCCCAGTGGGGTGGAATCAGGCAGGGTGAGCACCCACACTAAACTAACATGGAGCTCCTCACTCAAGGCGCTCAAAACTCAACAGCCAAACACAAGTTCAGCGCCCAAGCCATTTCCCGCTGCCATGGAAACCAAGTACTCTGGCACCACAGATGTCTGAAAGTGGATATGACACCTAGGGAACTCAGGGCGGTGCTCAATGGCAACTGCCCGAAGCAGCAGCACAGCTCTTCCAGTGCCAAAACAACTCCACCTGCGTCAGGAATTTCACATACCATCAGCTGTGCTAGCAGCTATCTCGGAAACTATGTTGGAACACTTCCGGTCCAATGCCCATTGAGCCCAGTGGGATGGAATCAAGCAGGGTGAGCAAACACACTAAACTAACATGGAGCTCCTCACTCAAGCCGCTCAAAACTCAACAGCCAAACACAAGTTCAGCGCACAAGCCATTTCCTGCTGCCATGGAAACCAAGTACTCTGCAACCACATATGTCTGAAAGTGGATATGACACCTAGGGAACTCAGGGCGGTGCTCAATGGCAACTGCCCGCAGCAGCAGCACAGCTCTTTCAGTGCCAAAACAACTCCACCAGCCGCATGAACTTCACATACCATCAGCTGTGCTAGCAGCTATCTAGGAAACCATATTTAGTCACTTCCTATCCAATGCCCTTTGAGCCCAGTGTGATGGAATCAAGCAGGGTGAGCACCCACACTAAACTAACATGGAGCTCCTCACTCAAGCCGCTCAAAACTCCACAGTTAAACACAAGTTCAGGGCCCAAGCCATTTCCCACTGCCATGGAAACCAAGTGCTCTGGCACCACATATGTCTGAAAGTGGATATGACACCTAGGGAACTCAGGGCGGTGGTGAATGGCAACTGCCCGAGCAGCAGCACAGCTCTTCCAGTGCCAAAACAACTCCACCTGCCTCATGAACTTCACATACCATCAGCTGTGCTAGCAGCTATCTAGGAAACCCTGTTGGGTCACTTCCTATCCAATGCCCTTTGAGCCCAGTGTGATGGAATCAAGCAGGGTGAGCACCCTCAGTAAACTAACATAGAGCTCCTCACTCAAGCTGCTCAAAACTCCACAGCCAAACACAAGTTCAGCGCACAAGCCATTTCCCGCTGCCATGGAAACCAAGTGCTCTGGCACCACATATGTCTGAAAGTGGATATGACACCTAGGGAACTCAGGGCGGTGCTCAATGGCAACTGCCCGAAGCAGCAGCACAGCTCTTCCAGTGCCAAAACAACTCCACCTGCCTCATGAACTTCACATACCATCAGCTGTGCTAGCAGCTATCTCGGAAACCCTGTTGGGTCATTTCCGGTCCAATGCCCATTGAGCCCAGTGGGATGGAATCAAGCAGGGTGAGCACCCACACTAAACTAACATGGAGCTCCTCACTCAAGCCGCTCAAAACTCCACAGCCAAACACAAGTTCAGCGCCCAAGCCATTTCCCGCTGCCATGGAAACCAAGTGCTCTGGCACCACATATGTCTGAAAGTGGATATGACACCTAGGGAACTCAGGGCGGTGCTCAATGGCAACTGCCCGAAGCAGCAGCACAGCTCTTCCAGTGCCAAAACAACTCCACCTGCCTCATGAACTTCACATACCATCAGCTGTGCTAGCAGCTATCTAGGAAACCCTGTTGGGTCACTTCCGGTCCAATGCCCATTGAGCCCAGGGGGATGGAATCAAGCAGGGTGAGCACCCACACTAAACTAACATGGAGCTCCTCACTGAAGCCGCTAAAAACTCCACAGCCAAACACAAGTTCAGGGCCCAAGCCATTTCCCGCTGCCATGGAAACCAAGTGCTCTGGCACCACATATGTCTGAAAGTGGATATGACACCTAGGGAACTCAGGGCGCTGCTCAATAGCAACTGCCCGAAGCAGCAGCACAGTTCTTCCAGTGCCAAAACAACTCCACCTGCCTCATGAACTTCACATACCATCAGCTGTGCTAGCAGCTATCTAGAAAACGCTGTAGGGTCCCTTCCGGTCCAATGCGCATTGAGCAAAGTGGGATGGAATCAAGCAGGCTGAGCACTCACACTAAACTAACATGGAGCTAATCACTCAAGCCGCTCAAAACTCCACAGCCAAACACAAGTTCAGCGCCCAAGCCATTTCCCGCTGCCATGGAAACCAAGTGCTCTGGCACCACATATGTCTGAAAGTGGATATGACACCTAGGGAACTCAGGGCGGTGCTCAATGGCAACTGCCCCAAGCAGCGGCACAGCTCTTCCAGTGCCAAAACAACTCCACCTGCCTCATGAACTTCATATACCATCAACTGTGCTAGGAGCTATGCAGGAAACCCTGTGGGGTCACTTCCGCTCCAATGTCCACTGAGCCCAGTGTGATGGAATCAAGCAGGCTGAGCACTCACACTAAACTAACATGGAGCTCCTCACTCAAGGCGCTCAAAACTCCACAGCCAAACACAAGTTCAGCACCCAAACCATTTCCCGTTGCCATGGAAACCAAGTGCTCTGGCACCACATATGTCTGAAAGTGGATATGACACCTAGGGAACTCAGGGCAGTGCTCTATGACAACTGCCCGAAGCAGCAGCACAGCTCTTCCAGTGCCAAAACAACTCCACCTGCCTCATGAACTTCACATACCATCAGCTGTGCTAGCAGGTATCTCGGAAACCCTGTTTGGTCACTTCCGGTCCAATGCCCATTGAGCCCAGTGTGATGGAAACAACCAGGGTGAGCACCCACACTAAACTAACATGGAGCTCCTCACTCAAGCCGCTCAAAACTCCACAGCCAAACACAAGTTCAGGGCCCAAGCCATTTCCCGCTGCCATGGAAACCAAGTGCTCTGGCACCACATATGTCTGAAAGTGGATATGACACCTAGGGAACTCAGGGCGGTGCTCAATGGCAACTGCCCGAAGCACCATCACAGCTCTACCAGTGCCAAAACAACTCCACCTGAATCATGAACTTCACATACCATCAGCTGTGCTAGCAGCTATCTAGAAAACGCTGTTGGGTCACTTCCGCTCCAATGTCCATTGAGCCCAGTGTGATGGAATCAAGCAGGCTGAGCACTCACACTAAACTAACATGGAGCTCCTCACTCAAGCTGCTCAAAACTCCAAAGCCAAACACAAGTTCAGCGCCCAAGCCATTTCCCGCTGCCATGGAAACCAAGTGCTCTGGCACCACATATGTCTGAAAGTGGATATGACACCTAGGGAACTCAGGGCGGTGCTCAATGGCAACTGCCCGGAGCAGCAGCACAGCTCTTCCAGTGCCAAAACAACTCCACCTGCCTCATGAACTTCACATACCATCAGCTGTGCTAGCAGCTATCTAGGAAACCCTGTTGGGTCAATTCCGGTCCAATGCCCATTGAGCCCAGTGGGGTGGAATCAAGCAGGGTGAGCACCCACACTAAACTAACATGGAGCTCCTCACTCAAGGCGCTCAAAACTCAACAGCCAAACACAAGTTCAGCGCCCAAGCCATTTCCCGCTGCCATGGAAACCAAGTACTCTGGCACCACAGATGTCTGAAAGTGGATATGACACCTAGGGAACTCAGGGCGGTGCTCAATGGCAACTGCCCGAAGCAGCAGCACAGCTCTTCCAGTGCCAAAACAACTCCACCTGCGTCAGGAATTTCACATACCATCAGCTGTGCTAGCAGCTATCTCGGAAACTATGTTGGAACACTTCCTATCCAATGCCCTTTGAGCCCAGTGTGATGGAATCAAGCAGGGTGAGCACCCACACTAAACTAACATGGAGCTCCTCACTCAAGCCGCTCAAAACTCCACAGTTAAACACAAGTTCAGGGCCCAAGCCATTTCCCACTGCCATGGAAACCAAGTGCTCTGGCACCACATATGTCTGAAAGTGGATATGACACCTAGGGAACTCAGGGCGCTGCTCAATGGCAACTGCCCCGAGCAGCAGCACAGCTCTTCCAGTGCCAAAACAACTCCACCTGCCTCATGAACTTCACATACCATCAGCTGTGCTAGCAGCTATCTAGGAAACCCTGTTGGGTCACTTCCTATCCAATGCCCTTTGAGCCCAGTGTGATGGAATCAAGCAGTGTGAGCACCCTCAGTAAACTAACATAGAGCTCCTCACTCAAGCTGCTCAAAACTCCACAGCCAAACACAAGTTCAGCGCACAAGCCATTTCCCGCTGCCATGGAAACCAAGTGCTCTGGCACCACATATGTCTGAAAGTGGATATGACACCTAGGGAACTCAGGGCGGTGCTCAATGGCAACTGCCCGAAGCAGCAGCACAGCTCTTCCAGTGCCAAAACAACTCCACCTGCCTCATGAACTTCACATACCATCAGCTGTGCTAGCAGCTATCTCGGAAACCCTGTTGGGTCATTTCCGGTCCAATGCCCATTGAGCCCAGTGGGATGGAATCAAGCAGGGTGAGCACCCACACTAAACTAACATGGAGCTCCTCACTCAAGCCGCTCAAAACTCCACAGCCAAACACAAGTTCAGCGCCCAAGCCATTTCCCGCTGCCATGGAAACCAAGTGCTCTGGCACCACATATGTCTGAAAGTGGATATGACACCTAGGGAACTCAGGGCGGTGCTCAATGGCAACTGCCTGAAGCAGCAGCACAGCTCTTTAAGTGCCAAAACAACTCCACCTGCCTCATGAACTTCACATACCATCAGCTGTGCTACCAGCTATCTCAGAAACCCTTTTTGGTCACTTCCGGTCCATGCCCATTGAGCCCAGTGGGATGGAATCAAGCAGGGTGAGCACCCACACTAAACTAACATGGAGCTCCTCACTCAAGCCGCTCAAAACTCCACAGCCAAACACAAGTTCAGCGCCCAAGCCATTTCCCGCTGACATGGAAACCAAGTGCTCTGGCACCACATATGTCTGAAAGTGGATATGACACCTAGGGAACTCAGGGCGGTGCTCAATGGCAACTGCCCGAAGCAGCAGCACAGCTCTTCCAGTGCCAAAACAACTCCACCTGCCTCATGAACTTCACATACCATCAGCTGTGCTAGCAGGTATCTAGGAAACCCTGTTGGGTCACTTCCGGTCCAATGCCCATTGAGCCCAGGGGGATGGAATCAAGCAGGGTGAGCACCCACACTAAACTAACATGGAGCTCCTCACTCAAGCCGCTAAAAACTCCACAGCCAAACACAAGTTCAGCGCCCAAGCCATTTCCCGCTGCCATGGAAACCAAGTGCTCTGGCACCACATATGTCTGAAAGTGGATATGACACCTGGGGAACTCAGGGCGGTGGTGAATGGCAACTGCCCGAAGCAGCAGCACAGCTCTTCCAGTGCCAAAACAACTCCACCTGCCGCATGAACTTCACATACCATCAGCTGTGCTAGCAGCTATCTAGGAAACCATGTTGGGTCACTTCCGGTCCAAAGCCCATTGAGCCCAGTGTGATGGAATCAAGCAGGTTGAGCACCCACACTAAACTAACATGGAGCTCCTCACTCAAGCCGCTCAAAACTCCACAGCCAAACACAAGTTCAGCGCACAAGCCATTTCCCGCTGCCATGGAAACCAAGTGCTCTGGCACCACATATGTCTGAAAGTGGATATGACACCTAGGGAACTCAGGGCGGTCTTGAATGGCAACTGCCCGGAGCAGCAGCACAGCTCTTCCAGTGCCAAACCAACTCCACCTGCATCAGGAACTTCACATACCATCAGCTGTGCTAACAGCTATCTAGGAAACCATGTTCGGTCAATTCTGCTCCAATGGCCATTGAGCCCAGTTTGACGGAATCAAGCAGGGTGAGCACCCACACTAAACTAACATAGAGCTCCTCACTCAAGCCGCTCAAAACTCCACAGCCAAACACAAGTTCAGGGCCCAAGCCATTTCCCACTGCCATGGAAACCAACTGCTCTGGCACCACATATGTCTGAAAGTGGATATGACACCTGGTGAACTCAGTGCGGAGGTGAATGTCAACTCCCAGAAGCAGCAGCAGAGCTCTTCCAGTGCCAAAACAACTCCACCTGCCTCATGAACTTCACATACCATCAGCTGTGCTACCAGCTATGCAGGAAACCCTGTGGGGTCACATCCGGTCCAATGGCCATTGAGCCCAGTGGGATGGAATCAAGCAGGGTGAGCACCCACACTGAACTAACATGGAGCTCCTCACTCAAGTCGCTCAAAACTCCACAGCCAAACACAAGTTCATCACCCAAACCATTTCCCGCTGCCATGGAAACCAAGTGCTCTGGCACCACATATGTCTGAAAGTGGATATGACACCTAGGGAACTCAGGGCGGTTGTGAATGGCAACTGCCCGATGAAGCAGCACAGCTCTACCAGTGCCAAAACAACTCCACCTGCGTCAGGAATTTCACATACCATCAGCTGTGCTAGCAGCTATCTCGGAAACTATGTTGGAACACTTCCTATCCAATGCCCTTTGAGCCCAGTGTGATGGAATCAAGCAGGGTGAGCACCCACACTAAACTAACATGGAGCTCCTCACTCAAGCCGCTCAAAACTCCACAGTTAAACACAAGTTCAGGGCCCAAGCCATTTCCCACTGCCATGGAAACCAAGTGCTCTGGCACCACATATGTCTGAAAGTGGATATGACACCTAGGGAACTCAGGGCGCTGCTCAATGGCAACTGCCCCGAGCAGCAGCACAGCTCTTCCAGTGCCAAAACAACTCCACCTGCCTCATGAACTTCACATACCATCAGCTGTGCTAGCAGCTATCTAGGAAACCCTGTTGGGTCACTTCCTATCCAATGCCCTTTGAGCCCAGTGTGATGGAATCAAGCAGTGTGAGCACCCTCAGTAAACTAACATAGAGCTCCTCACTCAAGCTGCTCAAAACTCCACAGCCAAACACAAGTTCAGCGCACAAGCCATTTCCCGCTGCCATGGAAACCAAGTGCTCTGGCACCACATATGTCTGAAAGTGGATATGACACCTAGGGAACTCAGGGCGGTGCTCAATGGCAACTGCCCGAAGCAGCAGCACAGCTCTTCCAGTGCCAAAACAACTCCACCTGCCTCATGAACTTCACATACCATCAGCTGTGCTAGCAGCTATCTCGGAAACCCTGTTGGGTCATTTCCGGTCCAATGCCCATTGAGCCCAGTGGGATGGAATCAAGCAGGGTGAGCACCCACACTAAACTAACATGGAGCTCCTCACTCAAGCCGCTCAAAACTCCACAGCCAAACACAAGTTCAGCGCCCAAGCCATTTCCCGCTGCCATGGAAACCAAGTGCTCTGGCACCACATATGTCTGAAAGTGGATATGACACCTAGGGAACTCAGGGCGGTGCTCAATGGCAACTGCCTGAAGCAGCAGCACAGCTCTTTAAGTGCCAAAACAACTCCACCTGCCTCATGAACTTCACATACCATCAGCTGTGCTACCAGCTATCTCAGAAACCCTTTTTGGTCACTTCCGGTCCAATGCCCATTGAGCCCAGTGGGATGGAATCAAGCAGGGTGAGCACCCACACTAAACTAACATGGAGCTCCTCACTCAAGCCGCTCAAAACTCCACAGCCAAACACAAGTTCAGCGCCCAAGCCATTTCCCGCTGCCATGGAAACCAAGTGCTCTGGCACCACATATGTCTGAAAGTGGATATGACACCTAGGGAACTCAGGGCGGTGCTCAATGGCAACTGCCCGAAGCAGCAGCACAGCTCTTCCAGTGCCAAAACAACTCCACCTGCCTCATGAACTTCACATACCATCAGCTGTGCTAGCAGGTATCTAGGAAACCCTGTTGGGTCACTTCCGGTCCAATGCCCATTGAGCCCAGGGGGATGGAATCAAGCAGGGTGAGCACCCACACTAAACTAACATGGAGCTCCTCTCTGAAGCCGCTAAAAACTCCACAGCCAAACACAAGTACAGCGCCCAAGCCATTTCCCGCTGCCATGGAAACCAAGTGCTCTGGCACCACATATGTCTGAAAGTGGATATGACACCTGGGGAACTCAGGGCGGTGGTGAATGGCAACTGCCCGAAGCAGCAGCACAGCTCTTCCAGTGCCAAAACAACTCCACCTGCCGCATGAACTTCACATACCATCAGCTGTGCTAGCAGCTATCTAGGAAACCATGTTGGGTCACTTCCGGTCCAAAGCCCATTGAGCCCAGTGTGATGGAATCAAGCAGGTTGAGCACCCACACTAAACTAACATGGAGCTCCTCACTCAAGCCGCTCAAAACTCCACAGCCAAACACAAGTTCAGCGCACAAGCCATTTCCCGCTGCCATGGAAACCAAGTGCTCTGGCACCACATATGTCTGAAAGTGGATATGACACCTAGGGAACTCAGGGCGGTCTTGAATGGCAACTGCCCGGAGCAGCAGCACAGCTCTTCCAGTGCCAAACCAACTCCACCTGCATCAGGAACTTCACATACCATCAGCTGTGCTAACAGCTATCTAGGAAACCATGTTCGGTCAATTCTGCTCCAATGGCCATTGAGCCCAGTTTGACGGAATCAAGCAGGGTGAGCACCCACACTAAACTAACATAGAGCTCCTCACTCAAGCCGCTCAAAACTCCACAGCCAAACACAAGTTCAGGGCCCAAGCCATTTCCCACTGCCATGGAAACCAACTGCTCTGGCACCACATATGTCTGAAAGTGGATATGACACCTGGTGAACTCAGTGCGGAGGTGAATGTCAACTCCCAGAAGCAGCAGCAGAGCTCTTCCAGTGCCAAAACAACTCCACCTGCCTCATGAACTTCACATACCATCAGCTGTGCTACCAGCTATGCAGGAAACCCTGTGGGGTCACATCCGGTCCAATGGCCATTGAGCCCAGTGGGATGGAATCAAGCAGGGTGAGCACCCACACTGAACTAACATGGAGCTCCTCACTCAAGTCGCTCAAAACTCCACAGCCAAACACAAGTTCATCACCCAAACCATTTCCCGCTGCCATGGAAACCAAGTGCTCTGGCACCACATATGTCTGAAAGTGGATATGACACCTAGGGAACTCAGGGCGGTTGTGAATGGCAACTGCCCGATGAAGCAGCACAGCTCTACCAGTGCCAAAACAACTCCACCTGCCTCATGAACTTCACATACCATCAGCTGTGCTAGCAGCTATCTAGGAAACCCTGTTGGGTCAATTCCGGTCCAATGCCCATTGAGCCCAGTGTGATGGAATCAAGCAGGGTGAGCACCCATACTAAGCTAACATGCAGCTCCTCACTCAACACTCACAAAACTTCAGAGCCAAACACAAGTTCAGCGCCCAAGCCATTTCCCGCTGCCATGGAAACCAAGTGCTCTGGCACCACATATGTCTGAAAGTGGATATGACACCTAGGGAACTCAGGGCGCTGCTCAATGGCAACTGCCCGAAGCAGCAGCACAGCTCTTCCAGTGCCAAAACAACTCCACCTGCCTCATGAACTTCACATACCATCAGCTGTGCTAGCAGCTATCTAGGAAACCCTGTTGGCTCACTTCCTATCCAATGCCCATTGAGCCCAGTGGGATGGAATCAAGCAGGGTGAGCATCCACACTAAACTAACATGGAGCTCCTCACTGAAGCCGCTCAAAACTCCACAGCCAAACACAAGTTCAGCACCCAAACCATTTCCCGCTGCCATGGAAACCAAGTGCTCTGGCACCACATATGTCTGAAAGTGGATATGACACCTAGGGAACTCAGGGCGGTGCTCAATGGCAACTGCCCGAAGCAGCAGTACAGCTCTTCCAGTGCCAAAACAACTCCACCTGCCTCATGAACTTCACATACCATCAGCTGTGCTAGCAGCTATCTAGAAAACGCTGTTGGGTCACTTCAGGTCCAATGCCCATTGAGCCCAGTTTGATGGAATCAAGCAGGCTGAGCACCCACACTAAACTAACATGGAGCTTCTCACTCAAGCCGCTCAAAACTCCACAGCCAAACACAAGTTCAGCGCCCAAGCCATTTCCCGCTGCCCTGGAAACCAAGTGCTCTGGCACCACATATGTCTGAAAGTGGATATGACACCTAGGGAACTCAGGGCGGTGCTCAATGGCAACTGCCCGAAGCAGCAGCACAGTTCTTCCAGTGCCAAAACAACTCCACCTGCCTCATGAACTTCACATACCATCAGCTGTGCTAGCAGGTATCTAGAAAACGCTGTTGGGTCACTTCCGGTCCAATGCGCATTGAGCCCAGTTTGATGGAATCAAGCAGGCTGAGCACCCACACTAAACTAACATGGAGCTCCTCACTCAAGGCGCTCAAAACTCCACAGCCAAACACAAGTTCAGGGCACAAGCCATTTCCCGCTGCCATGGAAACCAAGTGCTCTGGCACCACATATGTCTGAAAGTGGATATGACACCTAGGGAACTCAGGGCGGTGCTCAATGGCAACTGCCAGAAGCAGGAGCACAGCTCTTCCAGTGCCAAAACAACTCCACCTGCCTCATGAACTTCACATACAATCAGCTGTGCTAGCAGCTATCTAGGAAAAGCTGTTGGGTCACTTCCTATCCAAAGCCATAGAGCCCAGTGGGATGGAATCAAGCAGGGTGAGCACCCACACTAAACTAACATGGAGCTCCTCACTCAAGCCGCTCAAAACTCCACAGCCAAACACAAGTTCAGGGCCCAAGCCATTTCCCGCTGCCATGGAAACCAAGTGCTCTGGCACCACATATGTCTGAAACTGGATATGACACCTAGGGAACTCAGGGGGGTGCTCAATGGAAACTGCCCGAAGCAGCAGCACAGCTCTTCCAGTGCCAAAACAACTCCACCTGCCTCATGAACTTCACATACCATCAGCTGTGCTAGCAGCTATCTAGAAAACGCTGTTGGGTCACTTCCGCTCCAATGTCCACTGAGCCCAGTGTGATGGAATCAAGCAGGCTGAGCACTCACACTAAACTAACATGGAGCTCCTCACTCAAGCCGCTCAAAACTCCACAGCCAAACACAAGTTCAGCGCCCAAGCCATTTCCCGCTGCCATGGAAACCAAGTGCTCTGGCACCACATATGACTGAAAGTGGATGTGACACCTAGGGAACTCAGGGCGGTGCTCAATGGCAGCTGCCCGAAGCAGCAGCACAGCTCTTCCAGTGCCAAAACAACTCCACCTGCCTCATGAACTTCACATACCATCAGCTGTGCTAGCAGCGTTCTAGGAAACCCTGTTTGGTCACTTCCGGTTAAAAGTCCATTGAGCCCAGTGTGATGGAATCAATCAAGGTGAGCAACCACACTAAACTAACATGGAGCTCCTCACTCAAGCCGCTCAAAACTCCACAGCCAAACACAGTTCAGGGCCCAAGCCATTTCCCGCTGCCATGGAAACCAAGTGCTCTGGCACCACATATGTCTGAAAGTGGATATGACACCTAGGGAACTCAGGGCGGTGCTCAATGGCAACTGCCCGGAGCAGCAGCACAGCTCTTCCAGTGCCAAAACAACTCCACCTGCCTCATGAACTTCACATACCATGAGATGTGCTAGCAGCTATCTAGGGAACCCTGTTGGGTCAATTCCTATCCAAAGCCCATAGAGCCCAGTGTGATGGAATCAAGCAGGGTGAGCACCCATACTAAGCTAACATGCAGCTCCTCACTCAACACTCACAAAACTTCAGAGCCAAACACAAGTTCAGCGCCCAAGCCATTTCCCGCTGCCATGGAAACCAAGTGCTCTGGCACCACATATGTCTGAAAGTGGATATGACACCTAGGGAACTCAGGGCGGTGCTCAATGGCAACTGCCCGAAGCAGCAGCACAGCTCTTCCAGTGCCAAAACAACTCCACCTGCCTCATGAACTTCACATACCATCAGCTGTGCTAGCAGCTATCTCGGAAACTATGTTGGAACACTTCGTATTCAATGCCCATTGAGCCTAGGGGGATGGAATCAAGCAGGATCAACACCCACACTAAACTAACATGGAGCTCCTCACTCAAGCCGCTCAAAACTCCACAGCCAAACACAAGTTCAGGGCCCAAGTCATTTCCTGCTGCCATGGAAACCAAGTGCTCTGGCACCACATATGTCTGAAAGTGGATATGACACCTAGGGAACTCAGGGCGGTGCTGAATGGCAACTGCCCGAAGCAGCAGCACAGCTCTTCCAGTGCCAAAACAACTCCACCTGCCTCATGAACTTCACATACCATCAGCTGTGCTAGCAGCTATCTAGGAAGCCCTGTTGGGTCACTTCTGGTCCAATGCCCATTGAGCCCAGTTGGATGGAATCAAGCAGGGTGAGCACCCACACTAAACTAACATGGAGCTCCTCACTCAAACCGCTCAAAACTCCACAGCCAAACACAAGTTCAGGGCCCAAGTCATTTCCCGCTGGCATGGAAACCAAGTGCTCTGGCACCACATATGTCTGAAAGTGGATATGACACCTAGGGAACTCAGGGTGGTGGTGAATGGCAACTGCCCGGAGCAGCAGCACAGCTCTTCCAGTGCCAAAACAACTCCACCTGCCTCATGAACTTCACATACCATCAGCTGTGCTAGCAGCTATCTAGAAAACGCTGTTGGGTCACATCCGCTCCAATGTCCATTGAGCCCAGTGTGATGGAATCAAGCAGGCTGAGCACTCACACTAAACTAACATGGAGCTCCTCACTCAAGCCGCTCAAAACTCCACAGCCAAACACAAGTTCAGGGCCCAAGCCATTTCCCGCTGCCATGGAAACCAAGTGCTCTGGCACCACATATGTCTGAAAGTGGATATGACACCTAGGGAACTCAGGGCGGTGCTCAATGGCAACTGCCCGAAGCAGCAGCACAGCTCTTCCAGTGCCATAACAACTCCACCTGCCTCATGAACTTCACATACCATCAGCTGTGCTAGCAGCTATCTAGGAAACCTTATTTAGTCACTTCCTATCCAATGGCCATTGAGCCCAGTGTGATGGAATCAAGCAGGGTGAGCACCCACACTAAACTAACATGGAGCTCCTCACTCAAACCGCTCAAAACTCCACAGCCAAACACAAGTTCAGGGCCCAAGCCATTTCCCGCTGACATGGAAACCAAGTGCTCTGGCACCACATATGTCTGACAGTGGATATGACACCTAGGGAACTCAGGGCGGTGCTCAATGGCAACTGCCCGGAGCAGCAGCAGCACAGCTCTTCCAGTGACAAAAAAACTCCACCTGCCTCATGAACTTCACATACCATCAGCTGTGCTAGCAGCTATCTAGGAAACCCTGTTGGGTCACTTCTGGTCCAATGGCCATTGAGCCCAGTGTGATGGAATCAAGCAGGGTGAGCACCCACACTAAACTAACATGGAGCTCCTCACTCAAACCGCTCAAAACTCCACAGCCAAACACAAGTTCAGGGCCCAAGCCATTTCCCGCTGACATGGAAACCAAGTGCTCTGGCACCACATATGTCTGACAGTGGATATGACACCTAGGGAACTCAGGGCGGTGCTCAATGGCAACTGCCCGAAGCAGCAGCAGCACAGCTCTTCCAGTGACAAAAAAACTCCACCTGCCTCATGAACTTCACATACCATCAGCTGTGCTAGCAGCTATCTAGGAAACCCTGTTGGGTCACTTCTGGTCCAATGCCCATTGAGCCCAGTGGGATGGAATCAAGCAGGGTGAGCACCCACACTAAACTAACATGGAGCTCCTCACTCAAACCGCTCAAAACTCCACAGCCAAACACAAGTTCAATGCCCAAGTCATTTCCCGCTGGCATGGAAACCAAGTGCTCTGGCACCACATATGTCTGAAAGTGGATATGACACCTAGGGAACTCAGGGCGGTGCTCAATGGCAACTGCCCGAAGCAGCAGCACAGCTCTTTCAGTGCCAAAACAACTCCACCTGCCTCATGAACTTCACATACGATCAGCTGTGCTAGCAGCTATCTAGGAAACCTTATTTAGTCACTTCCTATCCAATGGCCATTGAGCCCAGTGTGATGGAATCAAGCAGGGTGAGCACCCACACTAAACTAACATGGAGCTCCTCACTCAAACCGCTCAAAACTCCACAGCCAAACACAAGTTCAGGGCCCAAGCCATTTCCCGCTGACATGGAAACCAAGTGCTCTGGCACCACATATGTCTGACAGTGGATATGACACCTAGGGAACTCAGGGCGGTGCTCAATGGCAACTGCCCGAAGCAGCAGCAGCACAGCTCTTCCAGTGACAAAAAAACTCCACCTGCCTCATGAACTTCACATACCATCAGCTGTGCTAGCAGCTATCTAGGAAACCCTGTTGGGTCACTTCTGGTCCAATGCCCATTGAGCCCAGTGGGATGGAATCAAGCAGGGTGAGCACCCACACTAAACTAACATGGAGCTCCTCACTCAAACCGCTCAAAACTCCACAGCCAAACACAAGTTCAGGGCCCAAGTCATTTCCCGCTGGCATGGAAACCAAGTGCTCTGGCACCACATATGTCTGAAAGTGGATATGACACCTAGGGAACTCAGGGCGGTGCTCAATGGCAACTGCCCGAAGCAGCAGCAGCACAGCTCTTCCAGTGCCAAAACAACTCCACCTGCCTCATGAACTTCACATACCATCAGCTGTGCTAGCAGCTATCTCAGAAACTATGTTGGAACACTTAGTATTCAATGCCCATTGAGCCTAGGGGGATGGAATCAAGCAGGATCAACACCCACACTAAACTAACATGGAGCTCCTCACTCAAGCCGCTCAAAACTCCACAGCCAAACACAAGTTCAGGGCCCAAGTCATTTCCTGCTGCCATGGAAACCAAGTGCTCTGGCACCACATATGTCTGAAAGTGGATATGACACCTAGGGAACTCAGGGCGGTGGCCAATGGCAACTGCCCGAAGCAGCAGCACAGCTCTTCCAGTGCCAAAACAACTCCACCTGCCTCATGAACTTCACATACCATCAGCTGTGCTAGCAGCTATCTAGGAAACCCTGTTGGGTCACTTCTGGTCCAATGCCCATTGAGCCCAGTGGGATGGAATCAAGCAGGGTGAGCACCCACACTAAACTAACATGGAGCTCCTCACTCAAACCGCTCAAAACTCCACAGCCAAACACAAGTTCAGGGCCCAAGTCATTTCCCGCTGCCATGGAAACCAAGTGCTCTGGCACCACATATGTCTGAAAGTGGATATGACACCTAGGGAACTCAGGGCGGTGCTCAATGGCAACTGCCAGAAGCAGGAGCACAGCTCTTCCAGTGCCATAACAACTCCACCTGCCTCATGAACTTCACATACCATCAGCTGTGCTAGCAGCTATCTAGGAAACCCTTGGGTCACTTCCGGTCCAATGGCCATTGAGCCCAGTGGGATGCAAACAAGCAGGGTGAGCACCCACACTAAACTAACATGGAGCTCCTCACTCAAGCCGCTCAAAACTCCACAGCCAAACACAAGTTCAGGGCCCAAGGCATTTCCCGCTGCCATGGAAACCAAGTGCTCTGGCACCACATATGTCTGAAAGTGGATATGACACCTAGGGAACTCAGGGCGGTGCTCAATGGCAACTGCCCGAAGCAGCAGCACAGCTCTTTCAGTGCCAAAACAACTCCACCTGCCTCATGAACTTCACATACGATCAGCTGTGCTAGCAGCTATCTAGGAAACCATATTTAGTCACTTCCTATCCAATGGCCATTGAGCCCAGTGTGATGGAATCAAGCAGGGTGAGCACCCACACTAAACTAACATGGAGCTCCTCACTCAAACCGCTCAAAACTCCACAGCCAAACACAAGTTCAGGGCCCAAGCCATTTCCCGCTGACATGGAAACCAAGTGCTCTGGCACCACATATGTCTGACAGTGGATATGACACCTAGGGAACTCAGGGCGGTGCTCAATGGCAACTGCCCGAAGCAGCAGCAGCACAGCTCTTCCAGTGACAAAAAAACTCCACCTGCCTCATGAACTTCACATACCATCAGCTGTGCTAGCAGCTATCTCGGAATCCCTGTTTGGTCACTCCCTATCCAAAGCCCATTGATCCTAGTGTGATGGAATCAAGCAGGGTGAGCACCCACACTAAACTAACATGGAGCTCCTCACTCAAGCCTCTCAAAACTCCAACAGCCAAACACAAGTTCAGGGCCCAAGCCATTTCCCGCTGCCATGGGAACCAAGTGCTCTGGCACCACATATGTCTGAAAGTGGATATGACACCTAGGGAACTCAGGGCGGTGCTCAATGGCAACTGCCCGAAGCAGCAGCACAGTTCTTCCAGTGCCAAAATAACTCCACCTGCCTCAGGAACTTCACATACCATCAGCTGTGCTAGCAGCTATCTCGGAAACCCTGTTTGGTCACTTCCGGTCCAATGCCCATTGAGCCCATTGGGACGGAATCAAGCAGGGTGAGCACCCACACTAAACTAACATGGAGCTCCTCACTCAAGCCGCTCAAAACTCCACAGCCAAACACAAGTTCAGCGCCCAAGCCATTTCCCGCTGCCATGGAAACCAAGTGCTCTGGCACCACATATGTCTGAAAGTGGATATGACACCTAGGGAACTCAGGGCGGTGCTCAATGGCAAATGCCCGGAGCAGCAGCACAGCTCTTCCAGTGCCAAAACAACTCCACCTGTCTCATGAACTTCACATACCATCAGCTGTGCCAGCAGCTATCTAGGAAACGCTTTTGGGTCACTTCCTATCCAATGGCCATTGAGCCCAGTGTGATGAAATCAAGCAGGCTGAGCACCCACACTAAACTAACATGGAGCTCCTCACTCAAGCCGCTCAAAACTCCACAGCCAAACATAAGTTCAGCGCCCAAGCCATTTCCCGCTGCCATGGAAACCAAGTGCTCTGGCACCACATATGTCTGAAAGTGGATATGACACCTAGGGAACTCAGGGCGGTGCTCAAGGGAAACTGCCCGAAGCAGCAGCAGCACAGCTCTTCCAGTGCCAAAACAACTCCACCTGCCTCATGAACTTCACATACCATCAGCTGTGCTAGCAGCTATCTAGGAAACCCTGTTGGGTCACTTCCTATCCAAAGCCCATTGATCCTAGTGTAATGGAATCAAGCAGGGTGAGCACCCACACTAAACTAACATGGAGCTCCTCACTCAAGCCGCTCAAAACTCCAACAGCCAAACACAAGTTCAGCGCCCAAGCCATTTCCCGCTGCCATGGAAACCAAGTGCTCTGGCACCACATATGTCTGAAAGTGGATATGACACCTAGGGAACTCAGGGAGGTGCTCAATGGCAACTGCCCGGAGCAGCAGCACAGCTCTTCCAGTGCCAAAACAACTCCACCTGCCTCATGAACTTCACATACCATCAGCTGTGCTAGCAGCTATCTAGGAAACCATATTTAGTCACTTCCTATCCAATGCCCTTTGAGCCCAGTGTGATGGAATCAAGCAGTGTGAGCACCCACACTAAACTAACATGGAGCTCCTCACTCAAGCCACTCAAAACTCCTCAGCCAAACACAAGTTCAGCGCCCAAGCCATTTCCCGCTGCCATGGAAACCAAGTGCTCTGGCACCACATATGTCTGAAAGTGGATATGACACCTAGGGAACTCAGGGCGGTGCTCAATGGCAACTGCCCGAAGCAGCAGAGCTCTTCCAGTGCCAAAACAACTCCACCTGCCTCATGAACTTCACATACCATCAGCTGTGCTAGCAGCTATCTAGGAAACCCTGTTTGGACACTTCCTATCCAATGCCCATTGAGCCCAGTGGGATGGAATCAAGCAGGGTGAGCACCCACACTAAACTAACATGGAGCTCCTCACTCAAGCCGCTCAAAACTCCACAGCCAAACACAAGTTCAGCGCCCAAGCCATTTCCCGCTGCCCTGGAAACCAAGTGCTCTGGCACCACATATGTCTGAAAGTGGATATGACACCTAGGGAACTCAGGGCGGTGCTCAATGGCAACTGCCCGAAGCAGCAGCACAGATCTTCCAGTGCCAAAACAACTCCACCTGCCTCATGAACTTCACATACCATCAACTGTGCCAGCAGCTATCTAGGGAACGCTTTTGGGTTACTTCCTATCCAAAGCCAATTGAGCCCAGTTGGATGAAATCAAGCAGGGTGAGCACCCACACTAAACTAACATGGAGCTCCTCACTCAAGGCGCTCAAAACTCCACAGCCAAACATAAGTTCAGCGCCCAAGCCATTTCCCGCTGCCATGGAAACCAAGTGCTCTGGCACCACAGATGTCTGAAAGTGGATATGACACCTAGGGAACTCAGGGCGGTCCTCAATGGCAACTGCCCGAAGCAGCAGCACAGCTCTTCCAGTGCCAAAACAACTCCACCTGCCTCATGAACTTCACATACCATCAGCTGTGCTAGCAGCTATCTAGGAAACACTGTTTGGTCACTTCCGGTTCCAATGCCCTTTGAGCCCAGTGGGATGGAATCAAGCAGGGTGAGCACCCACACTAAACTAACATAGAGCACCACACTCAAGCCGCTCAAAACTCCACAGCCAAACACAAGTTCAGCGCCCAAGCCATTTCCCGCTGCCATGGAAACCAAGTGCTCTGGCACCACATATGTCTGAAAGTGGATATGACACCTAGGGAACTCAGGGCGGTGCTCAATGGCAACTGCCCGAAGCAGCAGCACAGCTCTTCCAGTGCCAAAACAACTCCACCTGCCTCATGAACTTCACATACCATCAGCTGTGCTAGCAGCTATCTCGGAAACCCTGTTGGGTCACTTCCGGTCCAATGCGCATTGAGCCCAGTGTGATGGAAACAAGCAGGGTGAGCACCCACACTAAACTAACATGGAGCTCCTCACTCAAGCCGCTCAAAACTCCACAGCCAAACACAAGTTCAGCGCCCAAGCCATTTCCCGCTGCCATGGAAACCAAGTGCTCTGGCACCACATATGTCTGAAAGTGGATATGACACCTAGGGAACTCAGGGCGGTCTTGAATGGCAACTGCCCGGAGCAGCAGCACAGCTCTTCCAGTGCCAAAACAACTCCACCTGCCTCATGAACTTCACATACCATCAGCTGTGCTAGCAGCTATCTAGGAAACCATATTTAGTCACTTCCTATCCAATGCCCTTTGAGCCCAGTGTGATGGAATCAAGCAGGGTGAGCACCCACACTAAACTAACATGGAGCTCCTCACTCAAGCCGCTCAAAACTCCACAGCCAAACACAAGTTCAGGGCCCAAGCCATTTCCCGCTGCCATGGAAACCAAGTGCTCTGGCACCACAGATGTCTGAAAGTGGATATGACACCTAGGGAACTCAGGGCGGTGCTCAATGGCAACTGCCCGAAGCAGCAGCACAGTTCTTCCAGTGCCAAAACAACTCCGCCTGCCTCATGAACTTCACATACCATCAGCTGTGCTAGCAGCTATCTAGGAAACCCTGTTGGGTCACTTCCTATCCAATGCCCATTGATCCTAGTGTGATGGAATCAAGCAGGGTGAGCACCCACACTAAACTAACATGGAGCTCCTCACTCAAGCCGCTCAAAACTCCAACAGCCAAACACAAGTTCAGCGCCCAAGCCTTTTCCCGCTGCCATGGAAACCAAGTGCTCTGGCACCAAATATGTCTGAAAGTGGATATGACACCTAGGGAACTCAGGGCGGTGCTCAATGGCAACTGCCCGGAGCAGCAGCACAGCTCTTCCAGTGCCAAAACAACTCCACCTGCCTCATGAACTTCACATACCATCAGCTGTGCTAGCAGCTATCTAGGAAACCATATTTAGTCACTTCCTATCCAATGCCCTTTGAGCCCAGTGTGATGGAATCAAGCAGGGTGAGCACCCTCAGTAAACTAACATAGAGCTCCTCACTTAAGCCGCTAAAAACTCCACAGCCAAACACAAGTTCAGGGCCCAACACATTTCCCGCTGCCATGGAAACCAAGTGCTCTGACACCACAGATGTCTGAAAGTGGATATGACACCTAGGGAACTCAGGGCGATGCTCAATGGCAACTGCCCGAAGCAGCAGCACAGATCTTTCAGTGCCAAAACAACTCCACCTGCCTCATGAACTTCACATACCATCAGCTGTGCTAGCAGCTATCTAGGAAACCCTGTTTGGACACTTCCTATCCCATGCCCTTTGAGCCCAGTGTGATGGAATCAAGCAGGGTGAGCACCCACACTAAACTAACATGGAGCTCCTCACTCAAGCCGCTCAAAACTCCACAGCCAAACACAAGTTCAGGGCCCAAGCCATTTCCCGTTGCCATGGAAACCAAGTGCTCTGGCACCACATATGTCTGAAAGTGGATATGACACCTAGGGAACTCAGGGCGGTGGTGAATGGCAACTGCCTTGAGCAGCAGCACAGCTCTTCCAGTGCCAAAACAACTCCACCTGCCTCATGAACTTCACATACCATCAGCTGTGCTAGCAGCTATCTAGGAAACGCTGTTGGGTCACTTCAGGTCCAATGCGCATTGAGCCCAGTTTGATGGAATCAAGCAGGCTGAGCACCCACACTAAACTAACATGGAGCTCCTCACTCAAGGCGCTCAAAACTCTACAGCCAAACACAAGTTCAGGGCCCAAGCCATTTCCCGCTGCCATGGAAACCAAGTCCTCTGGCACCACATATGTCTGAAAGTGGATATGACACCTAGGGAACTCAGGGCGGTGCTCAATGGCAACTGCCAGAAGCAGGAGCACAGCTCTTCCAGTGCCATAACAACTCCACCTGCCTCATGAACTTCACATACCATCAGCTGTGCTAGCAGCTATCTAGGAAACCCTGTTGGGTCACTTCCGGTCCAATGGCCATTGAGCCCAGTGTGATGGAATCAAGCAGGGTGAGCACCCACACTAAACTAACATGGAGCTCCTCACTCAAGCCGCTCAAAACTCCACAGCCAAACACAGTTCAGCGCCCAAGCCATTTCCCGCTGCCATGGAAACCAAGTCCTCTGGCACCACAGATGTCTGAAAGTGGATATGACACCTAGGGAACTCAGGGCGGTGCTCAATGGCAACTGCCCGGAGCAGCAGCACAGCTCTTCCAGTGCCAAAACAACTCCACCTGCCTCATGAACTTCACATACCATGAGATGTGCTAGCAGCTATCTAGGAAACCCTGTTGGGTCAATTCCTATCCAAAGCCAATTGAGCCCAGTGTGATGGAATCAAGCAGGGTGAGCACCCATACTAAGCTAACATGCAGCTCCTCACTCAACACTCACAAAACTTCAGAGCCAAACACAAGTTCAGCGCCCAAGCCATTTCCCGCTGCCATGGAAACCAAGTGCTCTGGCACCACAGATGTCTGAAAGTGGATATGACACCTAGGGAACTCAGGGCGGTGCTCAATGGCAACTGCCCGAAGCAGCAGCACAGCTCTTCCAGTGCCAAAACAACTCCACCTGCCTCATGAACTTCACATACCATCAGCTGTGCTAGCAGCTATCTCGGAAACTATGTTGGAACACTTCGTATTCAATGCCCATTGAGTCTAGGGGGATGGAATCAAGCAGGATCAACACACACACTAAACTAACATGGAGCTCCTCACTCAAGCCGCTCAAAACTCCACAGCCAAACACAAGTTCAGGGCCCAAGCCATTTCCCGCTGCCATGGAAACCAAGTGCTCTGGCACCACATATGTCTGAAAGTGGATATGACACCTAGGGAACTCAGGGCGGTGCTCAATGGCAACTGCCCGAAGCAGCAGCACAGCTCTTTCAGTGCCAAAACAACTCCACCTGCCTCATGAACTTCACATACCATCAGCTGTGCTAGCAGCTATCTAGGAAACCATATTTAGTCACTTCCTATCCAATGGCCATTGAGCCCAGTGTGATGGAATCAAGCAGGGTGAGCACCCACACTAAACTAACATGGAGCTCCTCACTCAAACCGCTCAAAACTCCACAGCCAAACACAAGTTCAGGGCCCAAGCCATTTCCCACTGACATGGAAACCAAGTGCTCTGGCACCACATATGTCTGAAAGTGGATATGACACCTAGGGAACTCAGGGCGGTGCTCAATGGCAACTGCCAGAAGCAGGAGCACAGCTCTTCCAGTGCCATAACAACTCCACCTGCCTCATGAACTTCACATACCATCAGCTGTGCTACCAGCTATCTAGGAAACCCTGTTGGGTCACTTCCGGTCCAATGGCCATTGAGCCCAGTGGGATGCAAACAAGCAGGGTGAGCACCCACACTAAACTAACATGGAGCTCCTCACTCAAGCCGCTCAAAACTCCACAGCCAAACACAAGTTCAGCGCCCAAGTCATTTCCCGCTGCCATGGAAACCAAGTGCTCTGGCACCACATATGTCTGAAAGTGGATATGACACCTAGGGAACTCAGGGCGGTGCTCAATGGCAACTGCCCGAAGCAGCAGCACAGCTCTTCCAGTGCCAAAACAACTCCACCTGCCTCATGAACTTCACATACCATCAGCTGTGCTAGCAGCTATCTAGAAAACGCTGTTGGGTCACTTCCGCTCCAATGTCCACTGAGCCCAGTGTGATTGAATCAAGCAGGCTGAGCACCCACACTAAACTAACAAGGAGCTCCTCACTCAAGCCGCTCAAAACTCCACAGCCAAACACAAGTTCAGCGCCCAAGCCATTTCCCGCTGCCATGGAAACCAAGTGCTCTGGCACCACATATGACTGAAAGTGGATGTGACACCTAGGGAACTCAGGGCGGTGCTCAATGGCAACTGCCCGAAGCAGCAGCACAGCTCTTCCAGTGCCAAAACAACTCCACCTGCCTCATGAACTTCACATACCATCAGCTGTGCTAGCAGCGTTCTAGGAAACCCTGTTTGGTCACTTCCGGTTAAAAGTCCATTGAGCCCAGTGTGATGGAATCAATCAAGGTGAGCAACCACACTAAACTAACATGGATCTCCTCACTCAAGCCGCTCAAAACTCCACAGGAAAACACAGTTCAGCGCCCAAGCCATTTCCCGCTGCCTTGGAAACCAAGTGCTCTGGCACCACATATGACTGAAAGTGGATGTGACACCTAGGGAACTCAGGGCGGTGGCCAATGGCAACTGCCCGAAGCAGCAGCACAGCTCTTCCAGTGCCAAAACAACTCCACCTGCCTCATGAACTTCACATACCATCAGCTGTGCTAGCAGCTATCTAGGAAACCCTGTTGGGTCACTTCCGGTCCAATGCCCATTGAGCCCAGTGGGATGGAATCAAGCAGGGTGAGCACCCACACTAAACTAACATGGAGCTCCTCACTCAAGGTGCTCAAAACTCCTCAGCCAAACACATGTTCAGCGCCCAAGCCATTTCCCGCTGCCATGGAAACCAAGTCCTCTGGCACCACATATGTCTGAAAGTGGATATGACACCTAGGGAACTCAGGGCGGTGGTGAAAGGCAACTGCTCGGAGCAGCAGCACAGCTCTTCCAGTGCCAAAACAACTCCACCTGCCTCATGAACTTCACATACCATCAGCTGTGCTAGCAGCTATCTAGAAAACGCTGTTGGGTCACTTCCGCTCCAATGTCCATTGAGCCCAGTGTGATGGAATCAAGCAGGCTGAGCACTCACACTAAACTAACATGGAGCTCCTCACTGAAGCCGCTCAAAACTCCACAGCCAAACACAAGTTCAGGGCCCAAGCCATTTCCCGCTGCCATGGAAACCAAGTGCTCTGGCACCACATATGTCTGAAAGTGGATATGACACCTAGGGAACTCAGGGCGGTGGTGAATGGCAACTGCCCCGAGCAGCAGCACAGCTCTTCCAGTGCCATAACAACTCCACCTGCCTCATGAACTTCACATACCATCAGCTGTGCTAGCAGCTATCTCGGAAACCCTTGGGTCACTTCAGGTCCAATGGCCATTGAGCCCAGTGGGATGCAAACAAGCAGGGTGAGCACCCACACTAAACTAACATGGAGCTCCTCACTCAAGCCGCTCAAAACTCCACAGCCAAACACAAGTTCAGGGCCCAAGCCATTTCCCGCTGCCATGGAAACCAAGTGCTCTGGCACCACAGATGTCTGAAAGTGGATATGACACCTAGGGAACTCAGGTCGGTGCTCAATGGCAACTGCCCGAAGCAGCAGCACAGCTCTTTCAGTGCCAAAACAACTCCACCTGCCTCATGAACTTCACATACCATCAGCTGTGCTAGCAGCTATCTAGGAAACCATATTTAGTCACTTCCTATCCAATGGCCATTGAGCCCAGTGGGATGGAATCAAGCAGGGTGAGCACCCACACTAAACTAACATGGAGCTCCTCACTCAAACCGCTCAAAACTCCACAGCCAAACACAAGTTCAGGGCCCAAGCCATTTCCCGCTGCCATGGGAACCAAGTGCTCTGGCACCACATATGTCTGAAAGTGGATATGACACCTAGGGAACTCAGGGCGGTGCTCAATGGCAACTGCCCGAAGCAGCAGCACAGTTCTTCCAGTGCCAAAATAACTCCACCTGCCTCATGAACTTCACATACCATCAGCTGTGCTAGCAGCTATCTCGGAAACCCTGTTTGGTCACTTCCGGTCCAATGCCCATTGAGCCCATTGGGACGGAATCAAGCAGGGTGAGCACCCACACTAAACTAACATGGAGCTCCTCACTCAAGCCGCTCAAAACTCCACAGCCAAACACAAGTTCAGCGCCCAAGCCATTTCCCGCTGCCATGGAAACCAAGTGCTCTGGCACCACATATGTCTGAAAGTGGATATGACACCTAGGGAACTCAGGGCGGTGCTCAATGGCAACTGCCCGAAGCAGCACCACAGCTCTTCCAGTGCCAAAACAACTCCACCTGCCTCATGAACTTCACATACCATCAGCTGTGCTAGCAGCTATCTAGGAAACCCTGTTGGGTCACTTCCTATCCAAAGCCCATTGATCCTAGTGTGATGGAATCAAGCAGGGTGAGCACCCACACTAAACTAACATGGAGCTCCTCACTCAAGCCGCTCAAAACTCCACAGCCAAACACAAGTTCAGCGCCCAAGCCATTTCCCGCTGCCATGGAAACCAAGTGCTCTGGCACCACATATGTCTGAAAGTGGATATGACACCTAGGGAACTCAGGGAGGTGCTCAATGGCAACTGCCCGGAGCAGCAGCACAGCTCTTCCAGTGCCAAAACAACTCCACCTGCCTCATGAACTTCACATACCATCAGCTGTGCTAGCAGCTATCTAGGAAACCATATTTAGTCACTTCCTATCCAAAGCCCATTGATCCTAGTGTGATGGAATCAAGCAGGGTGAGCACCCACACTAAACTAACATGGAGCTCCTCACTCAAGCCGCTCAAAACTCCACAGCCAAACACAAGTTCAGCGCCCAAGCCATTTCCCGCTGCCATGGAAACCAAGTGCTCTGGCACCACATATGTCTGAAAGTGGATATGACACCTAGGGAACTCAGGTCGGTGCTCAATGGCAACTGCCCGAAGCAGCAGCACAGCTCTTCCAGTGCCAAAACAACTCCACCTGCCTCATGAACTTCACATACCATCAGCTGTGCTAGCAGCTATCTAGGAAACCTTGTTGGGTCAATTCCGGTCCAATGCCCATTGAGCCCAGTGTGATGGAATCAAGCAGGGTGAGCACCCACACTAAACTAACATGGAGCTCCTCACTCAAGCCTCTCAAAACTCCACAGCCAAACACAAGTTCAGCGCCCAAGCCATTTCCCGCTGCCATGGAAACCAAGTACTCTGGCACCACATATGTCTGAAAGTGGATATGACACATAGGGAACTCAGGGCGGTGCTGAATGGCAAATGCCCGAAGCAGCAGCACAGCTCTTCCAGTGCCAAAACAACTCCACCTGCCTCATGAACTTCACATACCATCAGCTGTGCTAGCATCTATCTCGGAAACCCTGATGGGTCACTTCCTATCCAATGCCCTTTGAGCCCAGTGGGATGGAATCAAGCAGGGTGAGCACCATCAGTAAACTAACATAGAGCTCCTCACTCAAGCCGCTCAAAACTCCACAGCCAAACACAAGTTCAGCGCCCAAGCCATTTCCCGCTGCCATGGAAACCAAGTGCTCTGGCACCACATATGTCTGAAAGTGGATATGACACCTAGGGAACTCAGGGCGATGCTCAATGGCAACTGCCCGAAGCAGCAGCACAGCTCTTTCAGTGCCAAAACAACTCCACCTGCCTCATGAACTTCACATACCATCAGCTGTGCTAGCAGCTATCTAGAAAACCATATTTAGTCACTTCCTATCCAATGCCCTTTGAGCCCAGTGTGATGGAATCAAGCAGGGTGAGCACCCACACTAAACTAACATGGAGCTCCTCACTCAAGCCGCTCAAAACTCCACAGCCAAACACAAGTTCAGGGCCCAAGCCATTTCCCGTTGCCATGGAAACCAAGTGCTCTGGCACCACATATGTCTGAAAGTGGATATGACACCTAGGGAACTCAGGGCGGTGCTCAATGGCAACTACCCGAAGCAGCACAGCTCTTCCAGTGCCAAAACAACTCCACCTGCCTCATGAACTTCACATACCATCAGCTGTGCTAGCAGCTATCTAGGAAACCATGTTTGCTCACTTCCTATCCAAAGCCCATTGATCCTAGTGTGATGGAATCAAGCAGGGTGAGCACCCACACTAAACTAACATGGAGCTCCTCACTGAAGCCGCTCAAAACTCCACAGCCAAACACAAGTTCAGCGCCCAAGCCATTTCCCGCTGCCATGGAAACCAAGTGCTCTGGCACCACATATGTCTGAAAGTGGATATGACACCTAGGGAACTCAGGGCGGTGCTCAATGGCAACTGCCCGAAGCAGCAGCACAGCTCTTCCAGTGCCAAAACAACTCCACCTGCCTCATGAACTTCACATACCATCAGCTGTGCTAGCAGCGTTCTAGGAAACCCTGTTGGGTCACTTCCGGTCCAATGCCCATTGAGCCCAGTGTGATGGAATCAAGCAGGGTGAGCACCCACACTAAACTAACATGGAGCTCCTCACTCAAGGCGCTCAAAACTCCACAGCCAAACACAAGTTCAGCGCCCAAGCCATTTCCCGCTGCCATGGAAACCAAGTACTCTGGCACCACATATGTCTGAAAGTGGATATGACACCTAGGGAACTCAGGGCGGTGCTGAATGGCAAATGCCCGAAGCAGCAGCACAGCTCTTCCAGTGCCAAAACAACTCCACCTGCCTCATGAACTTCACATACCATCAGCTGTGCTAGCATCTATCTCGGAAACCCTGATGGGTCACTTCCTATCCAATGCCCTTTGAGCCCAGTGGGATGGAATCAAGCAGGGTGAGCACCATCAGTAAACTAACATAGAGCTCCTCACTCAAGCCGCTCAAAACTCCACAGCCAAACACAAGTTCAGCGCCCAAGCCATTTCCCGCTGCCATGGAAACCAAGTGCTCTGGCACCACATATGTCTGAAAGTGGATATGACACCTAGGGAACTCAGGGCGGTGGTCAATGGCAACTGCCCGAAGCAGCAGCACAGCTCTTCCAGTGCCAAAACAACTCCACCTGCCTCATGAACTTCACATACCATCAGCTGTGCTAGCAGCTATCTCGGAAACCCTGTTGGATCACTTCCGGTCCAATGCCCATTGAGCCCAGTGGGATGGAATCAAGCAGGGTGAGCACCCACATTAAACTAACATGGAGCTCCTCACTCAAGCCGCTCAAAACTCCACAGCCAAACACAAGTTCAGCGCCCAAGCCATTTCCCGCTGCCATGGAAACCAAGTGCTCTGGCACCACATATGTCTGAAAGTGGATATGACACCTAGGGAACTCAGGGCGGTGCTCAATGGCAACTGCCCGAAGCAGCAGCACAGATCTTCCAGTGCCAAAACAACTCCACCTGCCTCATGAACTTCACATACCATCAACTGTGCCAGCAGCTATCTCGGAAACGCTTTTGGGTCACTTCCTATCCAAAGCCAATTGAGCCCTGTGTGATGGAATCAAGCAGGGTGAGCACCCACACTAAACTAACATGGAGCTCCTCACTCAAGGCGCTCAAAACTCCACAGCCAAACATAAGTTCAGCGCCCAAGCCATTTCCCGCTGCCATGGAAACCAAGTGCTCTGGCACCACAGATGTCTGACAGTGGATATGACACCTAGGGAACTCAGGGCGGTGCTAAATGGCAACTGCCCGAAGCAGCAGCACAGCTCTTCCAGTGCCAAAACAACTCCACCTGCCGCATGAACTTCACATACCATCAGCTGTGCTAGCAGCTATCTAGGAAACCATATTTAGTCACTTCCTATCCAATGCCATTTGAGCCCAGTGTGATGGAATCAAGCAGGGTGAGCACCCACACTAAACTAACATGGAGCTCCTCACTGAAGCCGCTCAAAACTCCACAGCCAAACACAAGTTCAGCGCCCAAGCCATTTCCCGCTGCCATCTAAACCAAGTGCTCTGGCACCACATATGTCTGAAAGTGGATATGACACCTAGGGAACTCAGGGCGGTGCTCAATGGCAACTGCCCGAAGCAGCAGCACAGCTTTTCCAGTGCCAAAACAACTCCACCTGCCTCATGAACTTCACATACCATCAGCTGTGCTAGCAGCTATCTCGGAAACCCTGTTGGGTCACTTCCTATCCAAAGCCCATTGATCCTAGTGTGATGGAATCAAGCAGGGTGAGCACCCACACTAAACTAACATGGAGCTCCTCACTCAAGCCGCTCAAAACTCCAACAGCCAAACACAAGTTCAGCGCCCAAGCCATTTCCCGCTGCCATGGAAACCAAGTGCTCTGGCACCACATATGTCTGAAAGTGGATATGACACCTAGGGAACTCAGGGCGGTGCTCAATGGAAACTGCCCGGAGCAGCAGCACAGCTCTTCCAGTGCCAAAACAACTCCACCTGCCTCATGAACTTCACATACCATCAGCTGTGCTAGCAGCTATCTAGGAAACCCTGTTGGGTCACTTCCGGTCCAATGCCCATTGAGCCCAGGGTGATGGAATCAAGCAGGGTGAGCACCCACACTAAACTAACATGGAGCTCCTCACTCAAGCCGCTCAAAACTCCACAGCCAAACACAAGTTCAGCACCCAAGCCATTTCCCGCTGCCATGGAAACCAAGTGCTCTGGCACCACATATGTCTGAAAGTGGATATGACACCTAGGGAACTCAGGGCGGTGCTCAATGGCAACTGCCCGAAGCAGCAGCACAGCTCTTCCAGTGCCAAAACATCTCCACCTGCCTCATGAACTTCACATACCATCAGCTGTGCTAGCAGCGTTCTAGGAAACCCTGTTTGGTCACTTCCGGTCCAAAGCCCATTGAGCCCAGTGTGATGGAATCAAGCAGGCTGAGCACCCACACTAAACTAACATGGAGCTCCTCACTCAAGGCGCTCAAAACTCCACAGCCAAACACAAGTTCAGCGCCCAAGCCATTTCCCGCTGCCATGGAAACCAAGTGCTCTGGCACCACATATGTCTGAAAGTGGATATGACACCTAGGGAACTCAGGGCGGTGCTCAATGGCAACTGCCCGAAGCAGCAGCACAGCTCTTTCAGTGCCAAAACAACTCCACCTGCCTCATGAACTTCACATACCATCAGCTGTGCTACCAGCTATCTCGGAAACCCTGTTGGGTCACTTCCGGTCCATGCCCATTGAGCCCAGTGGGATGGAATCAAGCAGGGTGAGCACCCACACTAAGCTAACATGGAGCTCCTCACTCAAGCCGCTCAAAACTCCACAGCCAAACACAAGTTCAGCGCCCAAGCCATTTCCCGCTGCCATGGAAACCAAGTGCTCTGGCACCACATATGTCTGAAAGTGGATATGACACCTAGGGAACTCAGGGCGGTCTTGAATGGCAACTGCCCGGAGCAGCAGCACAGCTCTTCCAGTGCCAAAACAACTCCACCTGCCTCATGAACTTCACATACCATCAGCTGTGCTAGCAGCTATCTAGGAAACCCTGTTTGCTCACTTCCTATCCAATGCCCATTGAGCCCAGTGGGATGGAATCAAGCAGGGTGAGCATCCACACTAAACTAACATGGAGCTCCTCACTGAAGCCGCTCAAAACTCCACAGCCAAACACAAGTTCAGCACCCAAACCATTTCCCGCTGCCATGGAAACCAAGTGCTCTGGCACCACATATGTCTGAAAGTGGATATGACACCTAGGGAACTCAGGGCGGTGCTCAATGGCAACTGCCCGAAGCAGCAGTACAGCTCTTCCAGTGCCAAAACAACTCCACCTGCCTCATGAACTTCACATACCATCAGCTGTGCTAGCAGCTATCTAGGAAACCCTGTTGGGTCAATTCCGGTCAAATGCCCATTGAGCCCAGTGGGATGGAATCAAGCAGGGTGAGCACCCACACTAAACTAACATGGAGCTCTTCACTCAAGCCGCTCAAAACTCCACAGCCAAACACAAGTTCAGCGCCCAAGCCATTTCCCGCTGCCATGGAAACCAAGTGCTCTGGCACCACATATGTCTGAAAGTGGATATGACACCTAGGGAACTCAGGGCGGTGCTCAATGGCAACTGCCCGAAGCAGCAGCACAGCTCTTCCAGTGCCAAAACAACTCCACCTGCCTCATGAACTTCACATACCATCAGCTGTGCTAGCAGCTATCTAGGAAACCCTGTTTGCTCACTTCCTATCCAATGCCCATTGAGCCCAGTGGGATGGAATCAAGCAGGGTGAGCATCCACACTAAACTAACATGGAGCTCCTCACTGAAGCCGCTCAAAACTCCACAGCCAAACACAAGTTCAGCACCCAAACCATTTCCCGCTGCCATGGAAACCAAGTGCTCTGGCACCACATATGTCTGAAAGTGGATATGACACCTAGGGAACTCAGGTCGGTGCTCAATGGCAACTGCCCGAAGCAGCAGTACAGCTCTTCCAGTGCCAAAACAACTCCACCTGCCTCATGAACTTCACATACCATCAGCTGTGCTAGCAGCTATCTAGGAAACCCTGTTGCGTCAATTCCGGTCAAATGCCCATTGAGCCCAGTGGGATGGAATCAAGCAGGGTGAGCACCCACACTAAACTAACATGGAGCTCTTCACTCAAGCCGCTCAAAACTCCACAGCCAAACACAAGTTCAGCGCCCAAGCCATTTCCCGCTGCCATGGAAACCAAGTGCTCTGGCACCACATATGTCTGAAAGTGGATATGACACCTAGGGAACTCAGGGCGGTGCTCAATGGCAACTGCCCGAAGCAGCAGCACAGCTTTTCCAGTGCCAAAACAACTCCACCTGCCTCATGAACTTCACATACCATCAGCTGTGCTAGCAGCTATCTCGGAAACCCTGTTGGGTCACTTCCTATCCAAAGCCCATTGATCCTAGTGTGATGGAATCAAGCAGGGTGAGCACCCACACTAAACTAACATGGAGCTCCTCACTCAAGCCGCTCAAAACTCCAACAGCCAAACACAAGTTCAGCGCCCAAGCCATTTCCCGCTGCCATGGAAACCAAGTGCTCTGGCACCACATATGTCTGAAAGTGGATATGACACCTAGGGAACTCAGGGCGGTGCTCAATGGAAACTGCCCGGAGCAGCAGCACAGCTCTTCCAGTGCCAAAACAACTCCACCTGCCTCATGAACTTCACATACCATCAGCTGTGCTAGCAGCTATCTAGGAAACCCTGTTGGGTCACTTCCGGTCCAATGCCCATTGAGCCCAGTGGGATGGAATCAAGCAGGGTGAGCACCCACACTAAACTAACATGGAGCTCCTCACTCAAGCCGCTCAAAACTCCACAGCCAAACACAAGTTCAGCACCCAAGCCATTTCCCGCTGCCATGGAAACCAAGTGCTCTGGCACCACATATGTCTGAAAGTGGATATGACACCTAGGGAACTCAGGGCGGTGCTCAATGGCAACTGCCCGAAGCAGCAGCACAGCTCTTCCAGTGCCAAAACATCTCCACCTGCCTCATGAACTTCACATACCATCAGCTGTGCTAGCAGCGTTCTAGGAAACCCTGTTTGGTCACTTCCGGTCCAAAGCCCATTGAGCCCAGTGTGATGGAATCAAGCAGGCTGAGCACCCACACTAAACTAACATGGAGCTCCTCACTCAAGGCGCTCAAAACTCCACAGCCAAACACAAGTTCAGCGCCCAAGCCATTTCCCGCTGCCATGGAAACCAAGTGCTCTGGCACCACATATGTCTGAAAGTGGATATGACACCTAGGGAACTCAGGGCGGTGCTCAATGGCAACTGCCCGAAGCAGCAGCACAGCTCTTTCAGTGCCAAAACAACTCCACCTGCCTCATGAACTTCACATACCATCAGCTGTGCTACCAGCTATCTCGGAAACCCTGTTGGGTCACTTCCGGTCCATGCCCATTGAGCCCAGTGGGATGGAATCAAGCAGGGTGAGCACCCACACTAAGCTAACATGGAGCGCCTCACTCAAGCCGCTCAAAACTCCACAGCCAAACACAAGTTCAGCGCCCAAGCCATTTCCCGCTGCCATGGAAACCAAGTGCTCTGGCACCACATATGTCTGAAAGTGGATATGACACCTAGGGAACTCAGGGCGGTCTTGAATGGCAACTGCCCGGAGCATCAGCACAGCTCTTCCAGTGCCAAAACAACTCCACCTGCCTCATGAACTTCACATACCATCAGCTGTGCTAGCAGCTATCTAGGAAACCCTGTTTGCTCACTTCCTATCCAATGCCCATTGAGCCCAGTGGGATGGAATCAAGCAGGGTGAGCATCCACACTAAACTAACATGGAGCTCCTCACTGAAGCCGCTCAAAACTCCACAGCCAAACACAAGTTCAGCACCCAAACCATTTCCCGCTGCCATGGAAACCAAGTGCTCTGGCACCACATATGTCTGAAAGTGGATATGACACCTAGGGAACTCAGGGCGGTGCTCAATGGCAACTGCCCGAAGCAGCAGTACAGCTCTTCCAGTGCCAAAACAACTCCACCTGCCTCATGAACTTCACATACCATCAGCTGTGCTAGCAGCTATCTAGGAAACCCTGTTGGGTCAATTCCGGTCAAATGCCCATTGAGCCCAGTGGGATGGAATCAAGCAGGGTGAGCACCCACACTAAACTAACATGGAGCTCTTCACTCAAGCCGCTCAAAACTCCACAGCCAAACACAAGTTCAGCGCCCAAGCCATTTCCCGCTGCCATGGAAACCAAGTGCTCTGGCACCACATATGTCTGAAAGTGGATATGACACCTAGGGAACTCAGGGCGGTGCTCAATGGCAACTGCCCGAAGCAGCAGCACAGCTCTTCCAGTGCCAAAACAACTCCACCTGCCTCATGAACTTCACATACCATCAGCTGTGCTAGCAGCTATCTAGGAAACCCTGTTTGCTCACTTCCTATCCAATGCCCATTGAGCCCAGTGGGATGGAATCAAGCAGGGTGAGCATCCACACTAAACTAACATGGAGCTCCTCACTGAAGCCGCTCAAAACTCCACAGCCAAACACAAGTTCAGCACCCAAACCATTTCCCGCTGCCATGGAAACCAAGTGCTCTGGCACCACATATGTCTGAAAGTGGATATGACACCTAGGGAACTCAGGGCGGTGCTCAATGGCAACTGCCCGAAGCAGCAGTACAGCTCTTCCAGTGCCAAAACAACTCCACCTGCCTCATGAACTTCACATACCATCAGCTGTGCTAGCAGCTATCTAGGAAACCCTGTTGCGTCAATTCCGGTCAAATGCCCATTGAGCCCAGTGGGATGGAATCAAGCAGGGTGAGCACCCACACTAAACTAACATGGAGCTCTTCACTCAAGCCGCTCAAAACTCCACAGCCAAACACAAGTTCAGCGCCCAAGCCATTTCCCGCTGCCATGGAAACCAAGTGCTCTGGCACCACATATGTCTGAAAGTGGATATGACACCTAGGGAACTCAGGGCGGTGCTCAATGGCAACTGCCCGGAGCAGCAGCACAGCTCTTCCAGTGCCAAAACAACTCCACCTGCCTCATGAACTTCACATACCATCAGCTGTGCTAGGAGCTATGCAGGAAACCCTGTGGGGTCACATCCGGTCCAATGCCCATTGAGCCCAGTGGGATTGAATCAAGCAGGGTGAGCACCCACACTAAACTATCATGGAGCTTCTCACTCAAGCCGCTCAAAACTCCACAGCCAAACACAAGTTCAGCGCCCAAACCATTTCCCGCTGCCATGGAAACCAAGTGCTCTGGCACCACATATGTCTGATAGTAGATATGACACCTAGGGAACTTAGTGCGGTGGTGAATGGCAACTGCCCGAAGCAGCAGCACAGCTCTTCCAGTGCCAAAACAACTCCACCTGCCTCATGTACTTCACATACCATCAGCTGTGCTAGCAGCTATCTAGGAAACCCTGTTGGGTCACTTCCGGTCCAATGCCCATCGAGCCCAGTGGGATGGAATCAAGCAGGGTGAGCACCCACACTAAACTAACATGGAGCTTCTCACTCAAGCCGCTCAAAACTCCACAGCCAAACACAAGTTCAGCGCCCAAGCCATTTCCCGCTGCCATGGAAACCAAGTGCTCTGGCACCACATATGTCTGACAGTGGATATGACACCTAGGGAACTCAGGGCGGTGCTCAATGGCAACTGCCCGAAGCAGCAGCACAGCTCTTCCAGTGCCAAAACAACTCCACCTGCCTCATGTACTTCACATACCATCAGCTGTGCTACCAGCTATCTAGGAAACCCTGTTGGGTCACTTCCGGTCCAATGCCCATTGAGCCCAGTGGGATGGAATCAAGCAGGGTGAGCACCCACACTAAGCTAACATGGAGCTCCTCACTCAAGCCGCTCAAAACTCCACAGCCAAACACAAGTTCAGCGCCCAAGCCATTTCCCGCTGCCATGGAAACCAAGTGCTCTGGCACCACATATGTCTGAAAGTGGATATGACACCTAGGGAACTCAGGGCGGTGGTGAATGGCAACTGCCCGGAGCAGCAGCACAGCTCTTCCAGTGCCAAAACAACTCCACCTGCCTCATGAACTTCACATACCATCAGCTGTGCTAGCAGCTATCTAGGAAACCCTGTTTGCTCACTTCCTATCCAATGCCCATTGAGCCCAGTGGGATGGAATCAAGCAGGGTGAGCACCCACACTAAACTAACATGGAGCTCCTCACTCAAGCCGCTCAAAACTCCACAGCCAAACACAAGTTCAGCACCCAAACCATTTCCCGCTGCCATGGAAACCAAGTGCTCTGGCACCACATATGTCTGAAAGTGGATATGACACCTAGGGGACTCAGGGCGGTGCTCAATGGCAACTGCCCGAAGCAGCAGCACAGCTCTTCCAGTGCCAAAACAACTCCACCTGCCTCATGAACTTCACATACCATCAGCTGTGCTACCAGCTATCAAGGAAACCCTGTTTGGTCACTTCCTATCCAAAGCCCATTGATCCTAGTGTGATGGAATCAAGCAGGGTGAGCACCCACACTAAACTAACATGGAGCTCCTCACTCAAGCCTCTCAAAGCTCCACAACCAAACACAAGTTCAGCGCCCAAACCATTTCCCGCTGCCATGGAAACCAAGTGCTCTGGCACCACATATGTCTGAAAGTGGATATGACACCTAGGGAACTCAGGGCGGTGGTGAATGGCAACTGCCTGAAGCAGCAGCACAGCTCTTCCAGTGCCAAAACAACTCCACCTGCCTCATGAACTTCACATACCATCAGCTGTGCTAGGAGCTATGCAGGAAACCCTGTGGGGTCACATCCGGTCCAATGCCCATTGAGCCCAGTGGGATGGAATCAAGCAGGGTGAGCACCCACACTAAACTAACATGGAGCTTCTCACTCAAGCCGCTCAAAACTCCACAGCCAAACACAAGTTCAGCGCCCAAACCATTTCCCGCTGCCATGGAAACCAAGTGCTCTGGCACCACATATGTCTGAAAGTAGATATGACACCTAGGGAACTCAGTGCGGAGGTGAATGGCAACTGCCCGAAGCAGCAGCACAGCTCTTCCAGTGCCAAAACAACTCCACCTGCCTCATGTACTTCACATACCATCAGCTGTGCTAGCAGCTATCTCGGAAACCCTGTTGGGTCACTTCCGGTCCAATGCCCATTGAGCCCAGTGGGATGGAATCAAGCAGGGTGAGCACCCACACTAAACTAACATGGAGCTTCTCACTCAAGCCGCTCAAAACTCCACAGCCAAACACAAGTTCAGCGCCCAAGCCATTTCCCGCTGCCATGGAAACCAAGTGCTCTGGCACCACATATGTCTGAAAGTGGATATGACACCTAGGGAACTCAGGGCGGTGCTCAATGGCAACTGCCCGAAGCAGCAGCACAGCTCTTCCAGTGCCAAAACAACTCCACCTGCCTCAGGAACTTCACATACCATCAGCTGTGCTACCAGCTATCTAGGAAACCATGTTTGCTCACTTCCTATCCAATGCCCATTGAGCCCAGTGGGATGGAATCAAGCAGGGTGAGCATCCACACTAAACTAACATGGAGCTCCTCACTCAAACCGCTCAAAACTCCACAGCCAAACACAAGTTCAGCGCCCAAGTCATTTCCCGCTGCCATGGAAACCAAGTGCTCTGGCACCACATATGTCTGAAAGTGGATATGACACCTAGGGAACTCAGGGCGGTGCTCAATGGCAACTGCCCGGAGCAGCAGCACAGCTCTTCCAGTGCCAAAACAACTCCACCTGCCTCATGAACTTCACATACCATCAGCTGTGCTAGCAGCGTTCTAGGAAACCCTGACTGGTCACTTCCGGTCCAAAGTCCATTGAGCCCAGTGTGATGGAATCAAGCAGGCTGAGCACCCACACTAAACTAACATGGAGCTCCTCACTCAAGGCGCTCAAAACTCCATAGAAAACATAAGTTCAGCGCCCAAACCATTTCCCGCTGCCATGGAAACCAAGTGCTCTGGCACCACATATGTCTGAAAGTGGATATGACACCTAGGGAACTCAGGGCGGTGCTCAATGGCAACTGCCCGAAGCAGCAGCACAGCTCTTTCAGTGCCAAAACAACTCCACCTGCCTCATGAACTTCACATACCATCAGCTGTGCTACCAGCTATCTCGGAAACCCTGTTTGGTCACATCCGGTCCAATGCCCATTGAGCCCAGTGGGATGGAATCAAGCAGGGTGAGCACCCACACTAAGCTAACATGGAGCTCCTCACTCAAGCCGCTCAAAACTCCACAGCCAAACACAAGTTCAGCGCCCAATCCATTTCCCGCTGCCATGGAAACCAAGTGCTCTGGCACCACATATGTCTGAAAGTGGATATGACACCTAGGGAACTCAGGGCGGTGGTGAATGGCAACTGCCCGGAGCAGCAGCACAGCTCTTCCAGTGCCAAAACAACTCCACCTGCCTCATGAACTTCACATACCATCAGCTGTGCTAGCAGCTATCTAGGAAACCCTGTTTGCTCACTTCCTATCCAATGCCCATTGAGCCCAGTGGGATGGAATCAAGCAGGGTGAGCATCCACACTAAACTAACATGGAGCTCCTCACTGAAGCCGCTCAAAACTCCACAGCCAAACACAAGTTCAGCACCCAAACCATTTCCCGCTGCCATGGAAACCAAGTGCTCTGGCACCACATATGTCTGAAAGTGGATATGACACCTAGGGAACTCAGGGCGGTGCTCAATGGCAACTGCCCGGAGCAGCAGCACAGCTCTTCCAGTGCCAAAACAACTCCACCTGCCTCATGAACTTCACATACCATCAGCTGTGCTAGCAGCGTTCTAGGAAACCCTGTTTGGTCACATCCGGTCCAATGCCCATTGAGCCCAGTGGGATGGAATCAAGCAGGGTGAGCACCCACACTAAACTAACATGGAGCTCCTCACTCAAGCCGCTCAAAACTCCACAGCCAAACATAAGTTCAGCGCCCAAGCCATTTCCCGCTGCCATGGAAACCAAGTGCTCTGGCACCACATATGTCTGACAGTGGATATGACACCTAGGGAACTCAGGGCGGTGCTCAATGGCAACTGCCCGAAGCAGCAGCACAGCTCTTCCAGTGCCAAAACAACTCCACCTGCCTCACGAACTTCACATAAAATCAGCTGTGCTAGCAGCTATCTCGGAAACCCTGTTGGGTCACTTCCTATCCAAAGCCCATTGATCCTAGTGTGATGGAATCAAGCAGGGTGAGCACCCACACTAAACTAACATGAAGCTCCTCACTCAAGGCGCTCAAAACTCCACAGCCAAACACAAGTTCAGCGCCCAAGCCATTTCCCGCTGCCATGGAAACCAAGTGCTCTGGCACCACATATGTCTGAAAGTGGATATGACACCTAGGGAACTCAGGGAGGTGCTCAATGGCAACTGCCCGGAGCAGCAGCACAGCTCTTCCAGTGCCAAAACAACTCCACCTGCCTCATGAACTTCACATACCATCAGCTGTGCTAGCAGCTATCTAGGAAACCCTGTTGGGTCAATTCCGGTCAAATGCCCATTGAGCCCAGTGGGATGGAATCAAGCAGGGTGAGCACCCACACTAAACTAACATGGAGCTCTTCACTCAAGCCGCTCAAAACTCCACAGCCAAACACAAGTTCAGCGCCCAAGCCATTTCCCGCTGCCATGGAAACCAAGTGCTCTGGCACCACATATGTCTGAAAGTGGATATGACACCTAGGGGACTCAGGGCGGTGCTCAATGGCAACTGCCCGAAGCAGCAGCACAGCTCTTCCAGTGCCAAAACAACTCCACCTGCCTCATGAACTTCACATACCATCAGCTGTGCTAGCAGCTATCAAGGAAACCCTGTTTGGTCACTTCCTATCCAAAGCCCATTGATCCTAGTGTGATGGAATCAAGCAGGGTGAGCACCCACACTAAACTAACATGGAGCTCCTCACTCAAGCCTCTCAAAGCTCCACAGCCAAACACAAGTTCAGCGCCCAAGCCATTTCCCGCTGCCATGGAAACCAAGTGCTCTGGCACCACATATGTCTGAAAGTGGATATGACACCTAGGGAACTCAGGGCGGTGGTGAATGGCAACTGCCTGAAGCAGCAGCACAGCTCTTCCAGTGCCAAAACAACTCCACCTGCCTCATGAACTTCACATACCATCAGCTGTGCTAGGAGCTATGCAGGAAACCCTGTGGGGTCACATCCGGTCCAATGCCCATTGAGCCCAGTGGGATGGAATCAAGCAGGGTGAGCACCCACACTAAACTAACATGGAGCTTCTCACTCAAGCCGCTCAAAACTCCACAGCCAAACACAAGTTCAGCGCCCAAACCATTTCCCGCTGCCATGGAAACCAAGTGCTCTGGCACCACATATGTCTGAAAGTAGATATGACACCTAGGGAACTCAGTGCGGAGGTGAATGGCAGCTGCCCGAAGCAGCAGCACAGCTCTTCCAGTGCCAAAACAACTCCACCTGCCTCATGTACTTCACATACCATCAGCTGTGCTAGCAGCTATCTAGGAAACCCTGTTGGGTCACTTCCGGTCCAATGCCCATCGAGCCCAGTGGGATGGAATCAAGCAGGGTGAGCACCCACACTAAACTAACATGGAGCTTCTCACTCAAGCCGCTCAAAACTCCACAGCCAAACACAAGTTCAGGGCCCAAGCCATTTCCCGCTGCCATGGAAACCAAGTGCTCTGGCACCACATATGTCTGAAAGTGGATATGACACCTAGGGAACTCAGGGCGGTGCTCAATGGCAACTGCCCGAAGCAGCAGCACAGCTCTTTCAGTGCCAAAACAACTCCACCTGCCTCATGAACTTCACATACCATCAGCTGTGCTACCAGCTATCTCGGAAACCCTCTTGGGTCACTTCCAGTCAATGCCCATTGAGCCCACTGTGATGGAATCAAGCAGGGTGAGCACCCACACTAAGCTAACATGGAGCTCCTCACTCAAGCCGCTCAAAACTCCACAGCCAAACACAAGTTCAGCGCCCAAGCCATTTCCCGCTGCCATGGAAACCAAGTGCTCTGGCACCACATATGTCTGAAAGTGGATATGACACCTAGGGAACTCAGGGAGGTGCTCAATGGCAACTGCCCGGAGCAGCAGCACAGCTCTTCCAGTGCCAAAACAACTCCACCTGCCTCATGAACTTCACATACCATCAGCTGTGCTAGCAGCTATCTAGGAAACCCTGTTTGCTCACTTCCTATCCAATGCCCATTGAGCCCAGTGGGATGGAATCAAGCAGGGTGAGCACCCACACTAAACTAACATGGAGCTCCTCACTGAAGCCGCTCAAAACTCCACAGCCAAACACAAGTTCAGCATCCAAACCATTTCCCGCTGCCATGGAAACCAAGTGCTCTGGCACCACATATGTCTGAAAGTGGATATGACACCTAGGGAACTCAGGGCGGTGCTCAATGGCAACTGCCCGAAGCAGCAGTACAGCTCTTCCAGTGCCAAAACAACTCCACCTGCCTCATGAACTTCACATACCATCAGCTGTGCTAGCAGCTATCTAGGAAACCCTGTTGGGTCAATTCCGGTCAAATGCCCATTGAGCCCAGTGGGATGGAATCAAGCAGGGTGAGCACCCACACTAAACTAACATGGAGCTCTTCACTCAAGCCGCTCAAAACTCCACAGCCAAACACAAGTTCAGCGCCCAAGCCATTTCCCGCTGCCATGGAAACCAAGTGCTCTGGCACCACATATGTCTGAAAGTGGATATGACACCTAGGGAACTCAGGGCGGTGCTCAATGGCAACTGCCCAAAGCAGCAGCACAGCTCTTCCAGTGCCAAAACAACTCCACCTGCCTCATGAACTTCACATACCATCAGCTGTGCTAGCAGCTATCAAGGAAACCCTGTTTGGTCACTTCCTATCCAAAGCCCATTGATCCTAGTGTGATGGAATCAAGCAGGGTGAGCACCCACACTAAACTAACATGGAGCTCCTCACTGAAGCCGCTCAAAACTCCACAGCCAAACACAAGTTCAGCGCCCAAACCATTTCCCGCTGCCATGGAAACCAAGTGCTCTGGCACCACATATGTCTGAAAGTGGATATGACACCTAGGGAACTCAGGGCGGTGGTGAATGGCAACTGCCTGAAGCAGCAGCACAGCTCTTCCAGTGCCAAAACAACTCCACCTGCCTCATGAACTTCACATACCATCAGCTGTGCTAGGAGCTATGCAGGAAACCCTGTGGGGTCACATCCGGTCCAATGCCCATTGAGCCCAGTGGGATGGAATCAAGCAGGGTGAGCACCCACACTAAACTAACATGGAGCTTCTCACTCAAGCCGCTCAAAACTCCACAGCCAAACACAAGTTCAGCGCCCAAACCATTTCCCGCTGCCATGGAAACCAAGTGCTCTGGCACCACATATGTCTGAAAGTAGATATGACACCTAGGGAACTCAGTGCGGAGGTGAATGGCAACTGCCCGAAGCAGCAGCACAGCTCTTCCAGTGCCAAAACAACTCCACCTGCCTCATGTACTTCACATACCATCAGCTGTGCTACCAGCTATCTAGGAAACCCTGTTGGGTCAATTCCTATCCAATGCCCATTGAGCCCAGTGGGATGGAATCAAGCAGGGTGAGCACCCACACTAAACTAACATGGAGCTTCTCACTCAAGCCGCTCAAAACTCCACAGCCAAACACAAGTTCAGGGCCCAAGCCATTTCCCGCTGCCATGGAAACCAAGTGCTCTGGCACCACATATGTCTGAAAGTGGATATGACACCTAGGGAACTCAGGGCGGTGCTCAATGGCAACTGCCCGAAGCAGCAGCACAGCTCTTTCCAGTGCCAAAACAACTCCACCTGCCTCATGAACTTCACATACCATCAGCTGTGCTACCAGCTATCTAGGAAACCATGTTTGCTCACTTCCTATCCAATGCCCATTGAGCCCAGTGTGATGGAATCAAGCAGGGTGAGCATCCACACTAAACTAACATGGAGCTCCTAACTCAAACCGCTCAAAACTCCACAGCCAAACACAAGTTCAGCGCCCAAGCCATTTCCCGCTGCCATGGAAACCAAGTGCTCTGGCACCACATATGTCTGAAAGTGGATATGACACCTAGGGAACTCAGGGCGGTGCTCAATGGCAACTGCCCGGAGCAGCAGCACAGCTCTTCCAGTGCCAAAACAACTCCACCTGCCTCATGAACTTCACATACCATCAGCTGTGCTAGCAGCGTTCTAGGAAACCCTGTTTGGTCACTTCCGGTCCAAAGCCCATTGAGCCCAGTGTGATGGAATCAAGCAGGCTGAGCACCCACACTAAGCTAACATGGAGCTCCTCACTCAAGGCGCTCAAAACTCCACAGCCAAACATAAGTTCAGCGCCCAAACCATTTCCCGCTGCCATGGAAACCAAGTGCTCTGGCACCACATATGTCTGAAAGTGGATATGACACCTAGGGAACTCAGGGCGCTGCTCAATGGCAACTGCCTGAAGCAGCAGCACAGCTCTTTCAGTGCCAAAACAACTCCACCTGCCTCATGAACTTCACATACCATCAGCTGTGCTACCAGCTATCTCGGAAACCCTGTTTGGTCACATCCGGTCCAATGCCCATTGAGCCCAGTGTGATGGAATCAAGCAGGGTGAGCACCCACACTAAGCTAACATGGAGCTCCTCACTCAAGCCGCTCAAAACTCCACAGCCAAACACAAGTTCAGCGCCCAAGCCATTTCCCGCTGCCATGGAAACCAAGTGCTCTGGCACCACATATGTCTGAAAGTGGATATGACACCTAGGGAACTCAGGGCGGTGCTCAATGGCAACTGCCCGGAGCAGCAGCACAGCTCTTCCAGTGCCAAAACAACTCCACCTGCCTCATGAACTTCACATACCATCAGCTGTGCTAGCAGCTATCTAGGAAACCCTGTTTGCTCACTTCCTATCCAATGCCCATTGAGCCCAGTGGGATGGAATCAAGCAGGGTGAGCATCCACACTAAACTAACATGGAGCTCCTCACTGAAGCCGCTCAAAACTCCACAGCCAAACACAAGTTCAGCACCCAAACCATTTCCCGCTGCCATGGAAACCAAGTGCTCTGGCACCACATATGTCTGAAAGTGGATATGACACCTAGGGAACTCAGGGCGGTGCTCAATGGCAACTGCCCGAAGCAGCAGTACAGCTCTTCCAGTGCCAAAACAACTCCACCTGCCTCATGAACTTCACATACCATCAGCTGTGCTAGCAGCTATCTCGGAAACCCTGTTGGGTCAATTCCGGTCAAATGCCCATTGAGCCCAGTGGGATGGAATCAAGCAGGGTGAGCACCCACACTAAACTAACATGGAGCTCTTCACTCAAGCCGCTCAAAACTCCACAACCAAACACAAGTTCAGCGCCCAAGCCATTTCCCGCTGCCATGGAAACCAAGTGCTCTGGCACCACATATGTCTGAAAGTGGATATGACACCTAGGGAACTCAGGGCGGTGGTCAATGGCAACTGCCCGAAGCAGCACAGCTCTTCCAGTGCCAAAACAACTCCACCAGCCTCATGAACTTCACATACCATCAGCTGTGCTAGCAGCTATCTAGGAAACCCTGTTGGGTCACTTCCTATCCAAAGCCCATTGATCCTAGCGTGATGGAATCAAGCAGGGTGAGCACCCACACTAAACTAACATGGAGCTCCTCACTGAAGCCGCTCAAAACTCCACAGCCAAACACAAGTTCAGCGCCCAAGCCATTTCCCGCTGCCATGGAAACCAAGTGCTCTGGCACCACATATGTCTGAAAGTGGATATGACACCTAGGGAACTCAGGGCGGTGCTCAATGGCAACTGCCCGAAGCAGCAGCACAGCTCTTCCAGTGCCAAAACAACTCCACCTGCCTCATGAACTTCACATACCATCAGCTGTGCTAGCAGCTATCTAGGAAACCCTGTTGGGTCACTTCCGGTCCAATGCCCATTGAGCCCAGTGGGATGGAATCAAGCAGGGTGAGCACCCACACTAAACTAACATGGAGCTCCTCACTCAAGCCGCTCAAAACTCCACAGCCAAACACAAGTTCAGCGCCCAAGCCATTTCCCGCTGCCATGGAAACCAAGTGCTCTGGCACCACATATGTCTGACAGTGGATATGACACCTAGGGAACTCAGGGCGGTGCTCAATGGCAACTGCCCGAAGCAGCAGCACAGCTCTTCCAGTGCCAAAACAACTCCACCTGCCTCATGAACTTCACATACCATCAGCTGTGCTAGCAGCTATCTAGGAAACCCTGTTGGGTCACTTCCTATCCAAAGCCCATTGATCCTAGAGTGATGGAATCAAGCAGGGTGAGCACCCACACTAAACTAACATGGAGCTCCTCACTCAAGCCGCTCAAAACTCCAACAGCCAAACACAAGTTCAGCGCCCAAACCATTTCCCGCTGCCATGGAAACCAAGTGCTCTGGCACCACATATGTCTGAAAGTGGATATGACACCTAGGGAACTCAGGGCGGTGCTCAATGGCAACTGCCCGAAGCAGCAGCACAGCTCTTCCAGTGCCAAAACAACTCCACCTGCCTCATGAACTTCACATACCATCAGCTGTGCTAGCAGCGTTCTAGGAAACCCTGTTTGGTCACTTCCTATCCAAAGCCCATTGATCCTAGTGTGATGGAATCAAGCAGGCTGAGCACCCACACTAAACTAACATGGAGCTCCTCACTCAACCCTCTCAAAGCTCCACAGCCAAACACAAGTTCAGCGCCCAAGCCATTTCCCGCTGCCATGGAAACCAAGTGCTCTGGCACCACATATGTCTGAAAGTGGATATGACACCTAGGGAACTCAGGGCGCTGCTCAATGGCAACTGCCTGAAGCAGCAGCACAGCTCTTCCAGTGCCAAAACAACTCCACCTGCCTCATGAACTTCACATACCATCAGCTGTGCTAGCAGCGTTCTAGGAAACCCTGTTTGCTCACTTCCTATCCAATGCCCATTGAGCCCAGTGGGATGGAATCAAGCAGGGTGAGCATCCACACTAAACTAACATGGAGCTCCTCACTGAAGCCGCTCAAAACTCCACAGCCAAACACAAGTTCAGCACCCAAACCATTTCCCGCTGCCATGGAAACCAAGTGCTCTGGCACCACATATGTCTGACAGTGGATATGACACCTAGGGAACTCAGGGCGGTGCTCAATGGCAACTGCCCGAAGCAGCAGTACAGCTCTTCCAGTGCCAAAACAACTCCACCTGCCTCATGAACTTCACATACCATCAGCTGTGCTAGCAGCTATCTAGGAAACCCTGTTGGGTCAATTCCGGTCCAATGCCCATTGAGCCCAGTGGGATGGAATCAAGCAGGGTGAGCACCCACACTAAACTAACATGGAGCTCTTCACTCAAGCCGCTCAAAACTCCACAGCCAAACACAAGTTCAGGGCCCAAGCCATTTCCCGCTGCCATGGAAACCAAGTGCTCTGGCACCACATATGTCTGAAAGTGGATATGACACCTAGGGAACTCAGGGCGGTGGTGAATGGCAACTGCCCGGAGCAGCAGCACAGCTCTTCCAGTGCCAAAACAACTCCACCTGCCTCATGAACTTCACATACCCTCAGCTGTGCTAGGAGCTATGCAGGAAACCCTGTTTGGTCACTTCCTATCCAAAGCCCATTGATCCTAGTGTGATGGAATCAAGCAGGGTGAGCACCCACACTAAACTAACATGGAGCTCCTCACTCAAGCCTCTCCAAGCTCCACAGCCAAACACAAGTTCAGCGCCCAAGCCATTTCCCGCTGCCATGGAAACCATGTGCTGTGGCACCACATATGTCTGAAAGTGGATATGACACCTAGGGAACTCAGGGCGGTGGTGAATGGCAACTGCCTGAAGCAGCAGCACAGCTCTTCCAGTGCCAAAACAACTCCACCTGCCTCATGGACTTCACATACCATCAGCTGTGCTAGGAGCTATGCAGGAAACCCTGTGGGGTCACATCCGGTCCAATGCCCATTGAGCCCAGTGGGATGGAATCAAGCAGGGTGAGCACCCACACTAAACTAACATGGAGCTTCTCACTCAAGCCGCTCAAAACTCCACAGCCAAACACAAGTTCAGCGCCCAAACCATTTCCCGCTGCCATGGAAACCAAGTGCTCTGGCACCACATATGTCTGAAAGTGGATATGACACCTAGGGAACTCAGGGCGGTGGTGAATGGCAACTGCCCGAAGCAGCAGCACAGCTCTTCCAGTGCCAAAACAACTCCACCTGCCTCATGTACTTCACATACCATCAGCTGTGCTACCAGCTATCTAGGAAACCCTGTTGGGTCACTTTCGGTCCAATGCCCATTGAGCCCAGTGGGATGGAATCAAGCAGGGTGAGCACCCACACTAAACTAACATGGAGCTCCTCACTCAAGCCGCTCAAAACTCCACAGCCAAACACAAGTTCAGCGCCCAAGCCATTTCCCGCTGCCATGGAAACCAAGTGCTCTGGCACCACATATGTCTGAAAGTGGATATGACACCTAGGGAACTCAGGGCGGTGCTCAATGGCAAGTGCCCGAAGCAGCAGCACAGCTCTTTCAGTGCCAAAACAACTCCACCTGCCTCATGAACTTCACATACCATCAGCTGTGCTACCAGCTATCTAGGAAACCATGTTTGCTCACTTCCTATCCAATGCCCATTGAGCCCAGTGGGATGGAATCAAGCAGGGTGAGCATCCACACTAAACTAACATGGAGCTCCTCACTCAAACCGCTCAAAACTCCACAGCCAAACACAAGTTCAGCGCCCAAGCCATTTCCCGCTGCCATGGAAACCAAGTGCTCTGGCACCACATATGTCTGAAAGTGGATATGACACCTAGGGAACTCAGGGCGCTGCTCAATGGCAACTGCCTGAAGCAGCAGCACAGCTCTTCCAGTGCCAAAACAACTCCACCTGCCTCATGAACTTCACATACCATCAGCTGTGCTAGCAGCTATCTAGGAAACCCTCTTGGGTCACTTCCTATCCAAAGCCCATTGACCCTAGTGTGATGGAATCAAGCAGGCTGAGCACCCACACTAAACTAACATGGAGCTCCTCACTCAAGCCGCTCAAAACTCCACAGCCAAACACAAGTTCAGCGCCCATACCATTTCCCGCTGCCATGGAAACCAAGTGCTCTGGCACCACATATGTCTGAAAGTGGATATGACACCTAGGGAACTCAGGGCGGTGCTCAATGGCAACTGCCCGGAGCAGCAGCACAGCTCTTCCAGTGCCAAAACAACTCCACCTGCCTCATGAACTTCACATACCATCAGCTGTGCTAGCAGCGTTCTAGGAAACCCTGTTTGGTCACTTCCGGTCCAAAGCCCATTGAGCCCAGTGTGATGGAATCAAGCAGGCTGAGCACCCACACTAAACTAACATGGAGCTCCTCACTCAAGCCGCTCAAAACTCCACAGCCAAACGCACGTTCAGCGCCCAAACCATTTCCCGCTGCCATGGAAACCAAGTGCTCTGGCACCACATATGTCTGAAAGTGGATATGACACCTAGGGAACTCAGGGCGGTGCTCAATGGCAACTGCCCGAAGCAGCAGCAGAGCTCTTTCAGTGCCAAAACAACTCCACCTGCCTCATGAACTTCACATACCATCAGCTGTGCTACCAGCTATCTCGGAAACCCTGTTTGGTCACTTCCGGTCCAATGCCCATTGAGCCCAGTGTGATGGAATCAAGCAGGGTGAGCACCCACACTAAGCTAACATGGAGCTCCTCACTCAAGGCGCTCAAAACTCCACAGCCAAACACAAGTTCAGCGCCCAAGCCATTTCCCGCTGCCATGGAAACCAAGTGCTCTGGCACCACATATGTCTGAAAGTGGATATGACACCTAGGGAACTCAGGGCGGTGGTGAATGGCAACTGCCCGGAGCAGCAGCACAGCTCTTCCAGTGCCAAAACAACTCCACCTGCCTCATGAACTTCACATACCATCAGCTGTGCTAGCAGCTATCTAGGAAACCCTGTTTGCTCACTTCCTATCCAATGCCCATTGAGCCCAGTGGGATGGAATCAAGCAGGGTGAGCATCCACACTAAACTAACATGGAGCTCCTCACTGAAGCCGCTCAAAACTCCACAGCCAAACACAAGTTCAGCGCCCAAGCCGTTTCCCGCTGCCATGGAAACCAAGTGCTCTGGCACCACATATGTCTGAAAGTGGATATGACACCTAGGGAACTCAGGGCGGTGCTCAATGGCAACTGCCCGAAGCAGCAGCACAGCTCTTCCAGTGCCAAAACAACTCCACCTGCCTCATGAACTTCACATACCATCAGCTGTGCTAGCAGCTATCTCGGAAACCGTGTTGAGTCACTTCCGGTCCAATGCCCTTTGAGCCCAGTGGGATGGAATCAAGCAGGGTGAGCACCCACACTAAACTAACATGGAGCTCCTCACTCAAGCCGCTCAAAACTCCACAGCCAAACACAAGTTCAGCGCCCAAGCCATTTCCCGCTGCCATGGAAACCAAGTGCTCTGGCACCACATATGTCTGACAGTGGATATGACACCTAGGGAACTCAGGGCTGTGGTGAATGGCAACTGCCCGGAGCAGCAGCACAGCTCTTCCAGTGCCAAAACAACTCCACCTGCCTCATGAACTTCACATACCATCAGCTGTGCTAGCAGCGTTCTAGGAAACCCTGTTTGGTCACTTCCGGTCCAAAGCCCATTGAGCCCAGTGTGATGGAATCAAGCAGGCTGAGCACTCACACTAAACTAACATGGAGCTCCTCACTCAAGCCGCTCAAAACTCCACAGCCAAACGCACGTTCAGCGCCCAAACCATTTCCCGCTGCCATGGAAACCAAGTGCTCTGGCACCACATATGTCTGAAAGTGGATATGACACCTAGGGAACTCAGGGCGGTGCTCAATGGCAACTGCCCGAAGCAGCAGCACAGCTCTTTCAGTGCCAAAACAACTCCACCTGCCTCATGAACTTCACATACCATCAGCTGTGCTAGCAGCTATCTCGGAAACCCTGTTTGGTCACTTCCGACCAATGCTCATAGAGCCCAGGGGGATGGAATCAAGCAGGGTGAGCACCCACACTAAGCTAACATGGAGCTCCTCACTCAAGCCGCTCAAAACTCCACAGCCAAACACAAGTTCAGCGCCCAAACCATTTCCCGCTGCCATGGAAACCAAGTGCTCTGGCACCACATATGTCTGAAAGTGGATATGACACCTAGGGAACTCAGGGCGGTGCTCAATGGCAACTGCCTGAAGCGGCAGCACAGCTCTTCCAGTGCCAAAACAACTCCACCTGCCTCATGAACTTCACATACCATCAGCTGTGCTAGGAGCTATGCAGGAAACCCTGTGGGGTCACATCCGGTCCAATGCCCATTGAGCCCAGTGGGATGGAATCAAGCAGGGTGAGCACCCACACTAAGCTAACATGGAGCTCCTCACTCAAGCCGCTCAAAACTCCACAGCCAAACACAAGTTCAGGGCCTAAGCCATTTCCCGCTGCCATGGAAACCAAGTGCTCTGGCACCACATATGTCTGAAAGTGGATATGACACCTAGGGAACTCAGGGCGGTGGTGAATGGCAACTGCCCGGAGCAGCAGCACAGCTCTTCCAGTGCCAAAACAACTCCACCTGCCTCATGAACTTCACATACCATCAGCTGTGCTACCAGCTATCTAGGAAACCATGTTTGCTCACTTCCTATCCAATGCCCATTGAGCCCAGTGGGATGGAATCAAGCAGGGTGAGCATCCACACTAAACTAACATGGAGCTCCTCACTGAAGCCGCTCAAAACTCCACAGCCAAACACAAGTTCAGCGCCCAAGCCGTTTCCCGCTGCCATGGAAACCAAGTGCTCTGGCACCACATATGTCTGAAAGTGTATATGACACCTAGGGAACTCAGGGCGGTGCTCAATGGCAACTGCCCGAAGCAGCAGCACAGCTCTTCCAGTGCCAAAACAACTCCACCTGCCTCATGAACTTCACATACCATCAGCTGTGCTAGCAGCTATCTCGGAAACCGTGTTGAGTCACTTCCGGTCCAATGCCCTTTGAGCCCAGTGGGATGGAATCAAGCAGGGTGAGCACCCACACTAAACTAACATGGAGCTCCTCACTCAAGCCGCTCAAAACTCCACAGCCAAACACAAGTTCAGCGCCCAAGCCATTTCCCGCTGCCATGGAAACCAAGTGCTCTGGCACCACATATGTCTGACAGTGGATATGACACCTAGGGAACTCAGGGCGGTGGTGAATGGCAACTGCCCGGAGCAGCAGCACAGCTCTTCCAGTGCCAAAACAACTCCACCTGCCTCATGAACTTCACATACCATCAGCTGTGCTAGCAGCGTTCTAGGAAACCCTGTTTGGTCACTTCCGGTCCAAAGCCCATTGAGCCCAGTGTGATGGAATCAAGCAGGCTGAGCACTCACACTAAACTAACATGGAGCTCCTCACTCAAGCCGCTCAAAACTCCACAGCCAAACGCACGTTCAGCGCCCAAACCATTTCCCGCTGCCATGGAAACCAAGTGCTCTGGCACCACATATGTCTGAAAGTGGATATGACACCTAGGGAACTCAGGGCGGTGCTCAATGGCAACTGCCCGAAGCAGCAGCACAGCTCTTTCAGTGCCAAAACAACTCCACCTGCCTCATGAACTTCACATACCATCAGCTGTGCTAGCAGCTATCTCGGAAACCCTGTTTGGTCACTTCCGACCAATGCTCATAGAGCCCAGGGGGATGGAATCAAGCAGGGTGAGCACCCACACTAAGCTAACATGGAGCTCCTCACTCAAGCCGCTCAAAACTCCACAGCCAAACACAAGTTCAGCGCCCAAGCCATTTCCCGCTGCCATGGAAACCAAGTGCTCTGGCACCACATATGTCTGAAAGTGGATATGACACCTAGGGAACTCAGGGCGGTGCTCAATGGCAACTGCCCGGAGCAGCAGCACAGCTCTTCCAGTGCCAAAACAACTCCACCTGCCTCATGAACTTCACATACCATTAGCTGTGCTAGCAGCTATCAAGGAAACCCTGTTTGCTCACTTCCTATCCAATGCCCATTGAGCCCAGTGAGATGGAATCAAGCAGGGTGAGCATCCACACTAAACTAACATGGAGCTCCTCACTCAAGCCGCTCAAAACTCCACAGCCAAACACAAGTTCAGCGCCCAAACCATTTCCCGCTGCCATGGAAACCAAGTGCTCTGGCACCACATATGTCTGAAAGTGGATATGACACCTAGGGAACTCAGTGCGGAGGTGAATGGCAACTGCCCGAAGCAGCAGCACAGCTCTTCCAGTGCCAAAACAACTCCACCTGCCTCATGTACTTCACATACCATCAGCTGTGCTACCAGCTATCTAGGAAACCCTGTTGGGTCACTTCCGGTCCAATGCCCATTGAGCCCAGTGGGATGGAATCAAGCAGGGTGAGCACCCACACTAAATTAACATGGAGCTCCTCACTCAAGCCGCTCAAAACTCCACAGCCAAACACAAGTTCAGCGCCCAAGCCATTTCCCGCTGCCATGGAAACCAAGTGCTCTGGCACCACATATGTCTGAAAGTGGATATGACACCTAGGGAACTCAGGGCGGTGCTCAATGGCAACTGCCCGGAGCAGCAGCACAGCTCTTCCAGTGCCAAAACAACTCCACCTGCCTCATGAACTTCACATACCATCAGCTGTGCTAGCAGCTATCTAGGAAACCCTGTTTGCTCACTTCCTATCCAATGCCCATTGAGCCCAGTGGGATGGAATCAAGCAGGGTGAGCATCCACACTAAACTAACATGGAGCTCCTCACTGAAGCCGCTCAAAACTCCACAGCCAAACACAAGTTCAGCGCCCAAGCCGTTTCCCGCTGCCATGGAAACCAAGTGCTCTGGCACCACATATGTCTGAAAGTGTATATGACACCTAGGGAACTCAGGGCGGTGCTCAATGGCAACTGCCCGAAGCAGCAGCACAGCTCTTCCAGTGCCAAAACAACTCCACCTGCCTCATGAACTTCACATACCATCAGCTGTGCTACCAGCGTTCTAGGAAACCCTGTTTGGTCACTTCCGGTCCAAAGCCCATTGAGCCCAGTGTGATGGAATCAAGCAGGCTGAGCACTCACACTAAACTAACATGGAGCTCCTCACTCAAGCCGCTCAAAAGTCCACAGCCAAACGCACGTTCAGCGCCCAAACCATTTCCCGCTGCCATGGAAACCAAGTGCTCTGGCACCACATATGTCTGAAAGTGGATATGACACCTAGGGAACTCAGTGTGGAGGTCAATGGCAACTGCCCGAAGCAGCAGTACAGCTCTTCCAGTGCCAAAACAACTCCACCTGCCTCATGAACTTCACATACCATCAGCTGTGCTACCAGCTATCTCGGAAACCCTGTTGGGTCAATTCCGGTCAAATGCCCATTGAGCCCAGTGGGATGGAATCAAGCAGGGTGAGCACCCACACTAAACTAACATGGAGCTATTCACTCAAGCCGCTCAAAACTCCACAGCCAAACACAAGTTCAGCGCCCAAGCCATTTCCCGCTGCCATGGAAACCAAGTGCTCTGGCACCACATATGTCTGAAAGTGGATATGACACCTAGGGAACTCAGGGCGGTGCTCAATGGCAACTGCCCGAAGCAGCAGCACAGCTCTTCCAGTGCCAAAACAACTCCACCTGCCTCATGAACTTCACATACCATCAGCTGTGCTAGCAGCGTTCTAGGAAACCCTGTTTGGTCACTTCCTATCCAAAGCCCATTGATCCTAGTGTGATGGAATCAAGCAGGCTGAGCACCCACACTAAACTAACATGGAGCTCCTCACTCAAGCCTCTCAAAGCTCCACAGCCAAACACAAGTTCAGCGCCCAAGCCATTTCCCGCTGCCATGGAAACCAAGTGCTCTGGCACCACATATGTCTGAAAGTGGATATGACACCTAGGGAACTCAGGGCGGTGCTCAATGGCAAGTGCCCGAAGCAGCAGCACAGCTCTTTCAGTGCCAAAACAACTCCACCTGCCTCATGAACTTCACATACCATCAGCTGTGCTAGCAGCTATCTAGGAAACCATGTTTGCTCACTTCCTATCCAATGCCCATTGAGCCCAGTGGGATGGAATCAAGCAGGGTGAGCATCCACACTAAACTAACATGGAGCTCCTCACTCAAACCGCTCAAAACTCCACAGCCAAACACAAGTTCAGCGCCCAAGCCATTTCCCGCTGCCATGGAAACCAAGTGCTCTGGCACCACATATGTCTGAAAGTGGATATGACACCTAGGGAACTCAGGGCGCTGCTCAATGGCAACTGCCTGAAGCAGCAGCACAGCTCTTCCAGTGCCAAAACAACTCCACCTGCCGCATGAACTTCACATACCATCAGCTGTGCTAGGAGCTATCTAGGAAACCCTCTTGGGTCACTTCCTATCCAAAGCCCATTGACCCTAGTGTGATGGAATCAAGCAGGCTGAGCACCCACACTAAACTAACATGGAGCTCCTCACTCAAGGCGCTCAAAACTCCACAGCCAAACGCACGTTCAGCGCCCAAACCATTTCCCGCTGCCATGGAAACCAAGTGCTCTGGCACCACATATGTCTGAAAGTGGATATGACACCTAGGGAACTCAGGGCGGTGCTCAATGGCAACTGCCCGAAGCAGCAGCACAGCTCTTTCAGTGCCAAAACAACTCCACCTGCCTCATGAACTTCACATACCATCAGCTGTGCTACCAGCTATCTCGGAAACCCTGTTTGGTCACTTCCGGTCCAATGCCCATTGAGCCCAGTGTGATGGAATCAAGCAGGGTGAGCACCCACACTAAGCTAACATGGAGCTCCTCACTCAAGCCGCTCAAAACTCCACAGCCAAACACAAGTTCAGCGCCCAAGCCATTTCCCGCTGCCATGGAAACCAAGTGCTCTGGCACCACATATGTCTGAAAGTGGATATGACACCTAGGGAACTCAGGGCGGTGGTGAATGGCAACTGCCCGGAGCAGCAGCACAGCTCTTCCAGTGCCAAAACAACTCCACCTGCCTCATGAACTTCACATACCATCAGCTGTGCTAGCAGCTATCTAGGAAACCCTGTTTGCTCACTTCCTATCCAATGCCCATTGAGCCCAGTGGGATGGAATCAAGCAGGGTGAGCATCCACACTAAACTAACATGGAGCTCCTCACTGAAGCCGCTCAAAACTCCACAGCCAAACACAAGTTCAGCGCCCAAGCCGTTTCCCGCTGCCATGGAAACCAAGTGCTCTGGCACCACATATGTCTGAAAGTGTATATGACACCTAGGGAACTCAGGGCGGTGCTCAATGGCAACTGCCCGAAGCAGCAGCACAGCTCTTCCAGTGCCAAAACAACTCCACCTGCCTCATGAACTTCACATACCATCAGCTGTGCTAGCAGCGTTCTAGGAAACCCTGTTTGGTCACTTCCGGTCCAAAGGCCATTGAGCCCAGTGTGATGGAATCAAGCAGGCTGAGCACTCACACTAAACTAACATGGAGCTCCTCACTCAAGCCGCTCAAAACTCCACAGCCAAACGCACGTTCAGCGCCCAAACCATTTCCCGCTGCCATGGAAACCAAGTGCTCTGGCACCACATATGTCTGAAAGTGGATATGACACCTAGGGAACTCAGGGCGGTGCTCAATGGCAACTGCCCGAAGCAGCAGCACAGCTCTTTCAGTGCCAAAACAACTCCACCTGCCTCATGAACTTCACATACCATCAGCTGTGCTACCAGCTATCTCGGAAACCCTGTTTGGTCACTTCCGACCAATGCTCATAGAGCCCAGGGGGATGGAATCAAGCAGGGTGAGCACCCACACTAAGCTAACATGGAGCTCCTCACTCAAGCCGCTCAAAACTCCACAGCCAAACACAAGTTCAGCGCCCAAGCCATTTCCCGCTGCCATGGAAACCAAGTGCTCTGGCACCACATATGTCTGAAAGTGGATATGACACCTAGGGAACTCAGGGCGGTGCTCAATGGCAACTGCCCGGAGCAGCAGCACAGCTCTTCCAGTGCCAAAACAACTCCACCTGCCTCATGAACTTCACATACCATTAGCTGTGCTAGCAGCTATCAAGGAAACCCTGTTTGCTCACTTCCTATCCAATGCCCATTGAGCCCAGTGGGATGGAATCAAGCAGGGTGAGCATCCACACTAAACTAACATGGAGCTCCTCACTCAAGCCGCTCAAAACTCCACAGCCAAACACAAGTTCAGCGCCCAAACCATTTCCCGCGGCCATGGAAACCAAGTGCTCTGGCACCACATATGTCTGAAAGTGGATATGACACCTAGGGAACTCAGGGCGGTGCTCAATGGCAACTGCCCGAAGCAGCAGCACAGTTCTTCCAGTGCCAAAACAACTCCACCTGCCTCATGTACTTCACATACCATCAGCTGTGCTAGCAGCTATCTAGGAAACCCTGTTGGGTCACTTCCGGTCCAATGCCCATTGAGCCCAGTGGGATGGAATCAAGCAGGGTGAGCACCCACACTAAGCTAACATGGAGCTCTTCACTCAAGCCGCTCAAAACTCCACAGCCAAACACAAGTTCAGCGCCCAAGCCATTTCCCGCTGCCATGGAAACCAAGTGCTCTGGCACCACATATGTCTGAAAGTGGATATGACACCTAGGGAACTCAGGGCGGTGCTCAATGGCAACTGCCCGGAGCAGCAGCACAGCTCTTCCAGTGCCAAAACAACTCCACCTGCCTCATGAACTTCACATACCATCAGCTGTGCTAGGAGCTATGCAGGAAACCCTGTTTGGTCACTTCCTATCCAAAGCCCATTGATCCTAGTGTGATGGAATCAAGCAGGGTGAGCACCCACACTAAACTAACATGGAGCTCCTCACTCAAGCCTCTCCAAGCTCCACAGCCAAACACAAGTTCAGCGCCCAAGCCATTTCCCGCTGCCATGGAAACCAAGTGCTCTGGCACCACATATGTCTGAAAGTGGATATGACACCTAGGGAACTCAGGGCGGTGCTCAATGGCAACTGCCCGAAGCAGCAGCACAGCTCTTCCAGTGCCAAAACAACTCCACCTGCCTCATGTACTTCACAAACCATCAGCTGTGCTACCAGCTATCTAGGAAACCCTGTTGGGTCACTTTCGGTCCAATGCCCATTGAGCCCAGTGGGATGGAATCAAGCAGGCTGAGCACCCACACTAAACTAACATGGAGCTCCTCACTCAAGCCACTCAAAACTCCACAGCCAAACACAAGTTCAGGGCCCAAGCCATTTCCCGCTGTCATGGAAACCAAGTGCTCTGGCACCACATATGTCTGAAAGTGGATATGACACCTAGGGAACTCAGGGCGGTGCTCAATGGCAACTGCCCGAAGCAGCAGCACAGCTCTTCCAGTGCCAAAACAACTCCACCTGCCTCATGAACTTCACATACCATCAGCTGTGCTAGCAGCTATCTAGGAAACCATGTTTGCTCACTTCCTATCCAATGCCCATTGAGCCCAGTGGGATGGAATCAAGCAGGGTGAGCATCCACACTAAACTAACATGGAGCTCCTCACTCAAACCGCTCAAAACTCCACAGCCAAACACAAGTTCAGCGCCCAAGCCATTTCCCGCTGCCATGGAAACCAAGTGCTCTGGCACCACATATGTCTGAAAGTGGATATGACACCTAGGGAACTCAGGGCGCTGCTCAATGGCAACTGCCTGAAGCAGCAGCACAGCTCTTCCAGTGCCAAAACAACTCCACCTGCCTGATGAACTTCACATACCATCAGCTGTGCTAGCAGCTATCTAGGAAACCCTGTTGGGTCACTTCCTATCCAAAGCCCATTGACCCTAGTGTGATGGAATCAAGCAGGCTGAGCACCCACACTAAACTAACATGGAGCTCCTCACTCAAACCGCTCAAAACTCCACAGCCAAACACAAGTTCAGCGCCCAAGCCATTTCCCGCTGCCATGGAAACCAAGTGCTCTGGCACCACATATGTCTGAAAGTGGATATGACACCTAGGGAACTCAGGGCGGTGGTGAATGGCAACTGCCCGGAGCAGCAGCACAGCTCTTCCAGTGCCAAAACAACTCCACCTGCCTCATGAACTTCACATACCATCAGCTGTGCTACCAGCGTTCTAGGAAACCCTGTTTGGTCACTTCCTATCCAAAGCCCATTGAGCCCAGTGTGATGGAATCAAGCAGGCTGAGCACCCACACTAAACTAACATGGAGCTCCTCACTCAAGGCGCTCAAAACTCCACAGCCAAACGCACGTTCAGGGCCCAAACCATTTCCCGCTGCCATGGAAACCAAGTGCTCTGGCACCACATATGTCTGAAAGTGGATATGACACCTAGGGAACTCAGGGCGGTGCTCAATGGCAACTGCCCGAAGCAGCAGCACAGCTCTTTCAGTGCCAAAACAACTCCACCTGCCTCATGAACTTCACATACCATCAGCTGTGCTACCAGCTATCTCGGAAACCCTGTTGGGTCAATTCCGGTCAAATGCCCATTGAGCCCAGTGTGATGGAATCAAGCAGGGTGAGCACCCACACTAAGCTAACATGGAGCTCCTCACTCAAGCCGCTCAAAACTCCACAGCCAAACACAAGTTCAGCGCCCAAGCCATTTCCCGCTGCCATGGAAACCAAGTGCTCTGGCACCACATATGTCTGAAAGTGGATATGACACCTAGGGAACTCATGGCGCTGCTCAATGGCAACTGCCTGAAGCAGCAGCACAGCTCTTCCAGTGCCAAAACAACTCCACCTGCCTCATGAACTTCACATACCATTAGCTGTGCTAGCAGCTATCAAGGAAACCCTGTTTGGTCCCATCTGGTCCAATGCCCATTGAGCCCAGTGGGATGGAATCAAGCAGGGTGAGCATCCACACTAAACTAACATGGAGCTCCTCACTCAAGCCGCTCAAAACTCCACAGCCAAACACAAGTTCAGCACCCAAACCATTTCCCGCTGCCATGGAAACCAAGTGCTCTGGCACCACATATGTCTGAAAGTGGATATGACACCTAGGGAACTCAGGGCGGTGCTCAATGGCAACTGCCTGAAGCGGCAGCACAGCTCTTCCAGTGCCAAAACAACTCCACCTGCCTCATGAACTTCACATACCATCAGCTGTGCTAGGAGCTATGCAGGAAACCCTGTGGGGTCACATCCGGTCCAATGCCCATTGAGCCCAGTGGGATGGAATCAAGCAGGGTGAGCACCCACACTAAACTAACATGGAGCTTCTCACTCAAGCCGCTCAAAACTCCACAGCCAAACACAAGTTCAGCGCCCAAACCATTTCCCGCGGCCATGGAAACCAAGTGCTCTGGCACCACATATGTCTGAAAGTGGATATGACACCTAGGGAACTCAGTGCGGAGGTGAATGGCAACTGCCCGAAGCAGCAGCACAGCTCTTCCAGTGCCAAAACAACTCCACCTGCCTCATGTACTTCACATACCATCAGCTGTGCTACCAGCTATCTAGGAAACCCTGTTGGGTCACTTCCGGTCCAATGCCCATTGAGCCCAGTGGGATGGAATCAAGCAGGGTGAGCACCCACACTAAATTAACATGGAGCTCCTCACTCAAGCCGCTCAAAACTCCACAGCCAAACACAAGTTCAGCGCCCAAGCCATTTCCCGCTGCCATGGAAACCAAGTGCTCTGGCACCACATATGTCTGAAAGTGGATATGACACCTAGGGAACTCAGGGCGGTGCTCAATGGCAACTGCCCGAAGCAGCAGTACAGCTCTTCCAGTGCCAAAACAACTCCACCTGCCTCATGAACTTCACATACCATCAGCTGTGCTAGCAGCTATCTCGGAAACCCTGTTGGGTCAATTCCGGTCAAATGCCCATTGAGCCCAGTGGGATGGAATCAAGCAGGGTGAGCACCCACACTAAACTAACATGGAGCTCTTCACTCAAGCCGCTCAAAACTCCACAGCCAAACACAAGTTCAGCGCCCAAGCCATTTCCCGCTGCCATGGAAACCAAGTGCTCTGGCACCACATATGTCTGAAAGTGGATATGACACCTAGGGAACTCAGGGCGGTGCTCAATGGCAACTGCCCGAAGCAGCAGCACAGCTCTTCCAGTGCCAAAACAACTCCACCTGCCTCATGAACTTCACATACCATCAGCTGTGCTAGAAGCGTTCTAGGAAACCCTGTTTGGTCACTTCCTATCCAAAGCCCATTGATCCTAGTGTGATGGAATCAAGCAGGCTGAGCACCCACACTAAACTAACATGGAGCTCCTCACTCAAGCCTCTCAAAGCTCCACAGCCAAACACAAGTTCAGCGCCCAAACCATTTCCCGCTGCCATGGAAACCAAGTGCTCTGGCACCACATATGTCTGAAAGTGGATATGACACCTAGGGAACTCAGGGCGGTGCTCAATGGCAACTGCCCGAAGCAGCAGCACAGCTCTTCCAGTGCCAAAACAACTCCACCTGCCTCATGTACTTCACAAACCATCAGCTGTGCTAGCAGCTATCTAGGAAACCCTGTTGGGTCACTTTCGGTCCAATGCCCATTGAGCCCAGTGGGATGGAATCAAGCAGGCTGAGCACCCACACTAAACTAACATGGAGCTCCTCACTCAAGCCACTCAAAACTCCACAGCCAAACACAAGTTCAGGGCCCAAGCCATTTCCCGCTGTCATGGAAACCAAGTGCTCTGGCACCACATATGTCTGAAAGTGGATATGACACCTAGGGAACTCAGGGCGGTGCTCAATGGCAACTGCCCGAAGCAGCAGCACAGCTCTTTCAGTGCCAAAACAACTCCACCTGCCTCATGAACTTCACATACCATCAGCTGTGCTAGCAGCTATCTAGGAAACCATGTTTGCTCACTTCCTATCCAATGCCCATTGAGCCCAGTGGGATGGAATCAAGCAGGGTGAGCATCCACACTAAACTAACATGGAGCTCCTCACTCAAACGGCTCAAAACTCCACAGCCAAACACAAGTTCAGCGCCCAAGCCATTTCCCGCTGCCATGGAAACCAAGTGCTCTGGCACCACATATGTCTGAAAGTGGATATGACACCTAGGGAACTCAGGGCGCTGCTCAATGGCAACTGCCTGAAGCAGCAGCACAGCTCTTCCAGTGCCAAAACAACTCCACCTGCCTGATGAACTTCACATACCATCAGCTGTGCTAGCAGCGTTCTAGGAAACCCTGTTTGGTCACTTCCTATCCAAAGCCCATTGAGCCCAGTGTGATGGAATCAAGCAGGCTGAGCACCCACACTAAACTAACATGGAGCTCCTCACTCAAGGCGCTCAAAACTCCACAGCCAAACGCACGTTCAGGGCCCAAACCATTTCCCGGTTCCATGGAAACCAAGTGCTCTGGCACCACATATGTCTGAAAGTGGATATGACACCTAGGGAACTCAGGGCGGTGCTCAATGGCAACTGCCCGAAGCAGCAGCACAGCTCTTTCAGTGCCAAAACAACTCCACCTGCCTCATGAACTTCACATACCATCAGCTGTGCTACCAGCTATCTCGGAGACCCTGTTTGGTAACTTCCGGTACCATGCCCATTGAGCCCAGTGTGATGGAATCAAGCAGGGTGAGCACCCACACTAAGCTAACATGGAGCTCCTCACTCAAGCCGCTCAAAACTCCACAGCCAAACACAAGTTCAGCGCCCAAGCCATTTCCCGCTGCCATGGAAACCAAGTGCTCTGGCACCACATATGTCTGAAAGTGGATATGACACCTAGGGAACTCAGGGCGGTGCTCAATGGCAACTGCCCGGAGCAGCAGCACAGCTCTTCCAGTGCCAAAACAACTCCACCTGCCTCATGAACTTCACATACCATCAGCTGTGCTAGCAGCTATCTAGGAAACCCTGTTTGCTCACTTCCTATCCAATGCCCATTGAGCCCAGTGGGATGGAATCAAGCAGGGTGAGCATCCACACTAAACTAACATGGAGCTCCTCACTGAAGCCGCTCAAAACTCCACAGCCAAACACAAGTTCAGCGCCCAAGCCGTTTCCCGCTGCCATGGAAACCAAGTGCTCTGGCACCACATATGTCTGAAAGTGGATATGACACCTAGGGAACTCAGGGCGCTGCTCAATGGCAACTGCCTGAAGCAGCAGCACAGCTCTTCCAGTGCCAAAACAACTCCACCTGCCTCATGAACTTCACATACCATCAGCTGTGCTAGCAGCTATCTCGGAAACCGTGTTGAGTCACTTCCGGTCCAATGCCCTTTGAGCCCAGTGGGATGGAATCAAGCAGGGTGAGCACCCACACTAAACTAACATGGAGCTCCTCACTCAAGCCGCTCAAAACTCCACAGCCAAACACAAGTTCAGCGCCCAAGCCATTTCCCGCTGCCATGGAAACCAAGTGCTCTGGCACCACATATGTCTGACAGTGGATATGACACCTAGGGAACTCAGGGCGGTGCTCAATGGCAACTGCCCGAAGCAGCAGCACAGCTCTTCCAGTGCCAAAACAACTCCACCTGCCTCATGAACTTCACATACCATCAGCTGTGCTAGCAGCTTTCTAGGAAACCCTGTTTGGTCACTTCCGGTCCAAAGCCCATTGAGCCCAGTGGGATGGAATCAAGCAGGCTGAGCACCCACACTAAACTAACATGGAGCTCCTCACTCAAGCCGCTCAAAACTCCACAGCCAAACGCACGTTCAGCGCCCAAACCATTTCCCGCTGCCATGGAAACCAAGTGCTCTGGCACCACATATGTCTGAAAGTGGATATTACACCTAGGGAACTCAGGGCGGTGCTCAATGGCAACTGCCCGAAGCAGCAGCACAGCTCTTTCAGTGCCAAAACAACTCCACCTGCCTCATGAACTTCACATACCATCAGCTGTGCTACCAGCTATCTCGGAAACCCTGTTTGGTCACTTCCGGTCCAATGCCCATAGAGCCCAGTGGGATGGAATCAAGCAGGGTGAGCACCCACACTAAGCTAACATGGAGCTCCTCACTCAAGCTGCTCAAAACTCCACAGCCAAACACAAGTTCAGCGCCCAAGCCATTTCCCGCTGCCATGGAAACCAAGTGCTCTGGCACCACATATGTCTGAAAGTGGATATGACACCTAGGGAACTCAGTGCGGAGGTGAATGGCAACTGCCCGAATCAGCAGCACAGCTCTTCCAGTGCCAAAACAACTCCACCTGCCTCATGTACTTCACATACCATCAGCTGTGCTACCAGCTATCTAGGAAACCCTGTTGGGTGTCTTCCTATCCAAAGGCCATTGAGCCCAGTGCGATAGAATCAAGCAGGGTGAGCACCCACACTACACTAACATGGAGCTCCTCACTCAAGCCACTCAAAACTCCACAGCCAAACACAAGTTCAGCGCCCAAGCCATTTCTCGCTGCCATGGAAACCAAGTGCTCTGGCACCACATATGTCTGAAAGTGGATATGACACCTAGGGAACTCAGGGCGGTGCTCAATGGCAACTGCCCGAAGCAGCAGCACAGTTCTTTCAGTGCCAAAACAACTCCACCTGCCTCATGAACTTCACATACCATCAGCTGTGCTACCAGCTATCTAGGAAACCATGTTTGCTCACTTCCTATCCAATGCCCATTGAGCCCAGTGGGATGGAATCAAGCAGGGTGAGCACCCACACTAAGCTAACATGGAGCTCCTCACTCAAGCCGCTCAAAACTCCACAGCCAAACACAAGTTCAGCGCCCAAGCCATTTCCCGCTGCCATGGAAACCAAGTGCTCTGGCACCACATATGTCTGAAAGTGGATATGACACCTAGGGAACTCAGGGCGGTGGTGAATGGCAACTGCCCGGAGCATCAGCACAGCTCTTCCAGTGCCAAAACAACTCCACCTGCCTCATGAACTTCACATACCATCAGCTGTGCTAGCAGCTATCTAGGAAACCCTGTTTGCTCACTTCCTATCCAATGCCCATTGAGCCCAGTGGGATGGAATCAAGCAGGGTGAGCATCCACACTAAACTAACATGGAGCTCCTCACTCAAGCCGCTCAAAACTCCACAGCCAAACACAAGTTCAGGGCCCAAGCCATTTCCCGCTGCCATGGAAACCAAGTGCTCTGGCACCACATATGTCTGAAAGTGGATATGACACCTAGGGAACTCAGTGCGGAGGTGCTCAATGGCAACTGCCCGAAGCAGCAGCACAGCTCTTCCAGTGCCAAAACAACTCCACCTGCCTCATGTACTTCACATACCATCAGCTGTGCTACCAGCTATCTAGGAAACCCTGTTGGGTCACTTCCGGTCCAATGCCCATTGAGCCCAGTGGGATGGAATCAAGCAGGGTGAGCACCCACACTAAACTAACATGGAGCTCCTCACTCAAGCCACTCAAAACTCCACAGCCAAACACAAGTTCAGCGCCCAAGCCATTTCTCGCTGCCATGGAAACCAAGTGCTCTGGCACCACATATGTCTGAAAGTGGATATGACACCTAGGGAACTCAGGGCGCTACTCAATGGCAACTGCCCGAAGCAGCAGCACAGCTCTTCCAGTGCCAAAACAACTCCACCTGCCTCATGAACTTCACATACCATCAGCTGTGCTAGCAGCTATCTCGGAAACCCTGTTTGCTCACTTCCTATCCAATGCCCATTTAGCCCAGTGGGATGGAATTAAGCAGGGTGAGCATCCACACTAAACTAACATGGAGCTCCTCACTCAAGCCGCTCAAAACTCCACAGCCAAACACAAGTTCAGCGCCCAAGCCATTTCCCGCTGCCATGGAAACCAAGTGCTCTGGCACCACATATGTCTGACAGTGGATATGACACCTAGGGAACTCAGGGCGGTGCTCAATGGCAACTGCCCGAAGCAGTAGCACAGCTCTTCCAGTGCCAAAACAACTCCACCTGCCTCATGAACTTCACATACCATCAGCTGTGCTAGCAGCGTTCTAGGAAACCCTGTTTGGTCACTTCCGGTTCAAAGACCATTGAGCCCAGTGTGATGGAATCAAGCAGGCTGAGCACCCACACTAAACTAACATGGAGCTCCTCACTCAAGCCGCTCAAAACTCCACAGCCAAACACAAGTTCAGCGCCCAAACCATTTCCCGCTGCCATGGAAACCAAGTGCTCTGGCACCACATATGTCTGAAAGTGGATATGACACCTAGGGAACTCAGGGCGGTGCTCAATGGCAACTGCCCGAAGCAGCAGCACAGCTCTTTCAGTGCCAAAACAACTCCACCTGCCTCATGAATTTCACATACCATCAGCTGTGCTACCAGCTATCTCGGAAACCCTGTTTGGTCACTTCCAGTCCAATGCCCATAGAGCCCAGTGGGATGGAATCAAGCAGGGTGAGCACCCACACTAAGCTAACATGGAGCTCCTCACTCAAGCCGCTCAAAACTCCACAGCCAAACACAAGTTCAGCGCCCAAGCCATTTCCCGCTGCCATGGAAACCAAGTGCTCTGGCACCACATATGTCTGACAGTGGATATGACACCTAGGGAACTCAGGGCGGTGCTCAATGGCAACTGCCCGAAGCAGCAGCACAGCTCTTCCAGTGCCAAAACAACTCCACCTGCCTCATGAACTTCACATACCATCAGCTGTGCTAGCAGCGTTCTAGGAAACCCTGTTTGGTCACTTCCGGTCCAAAGCCCATTGAGCCCAGTGTGATGGAATCAAGCAGGCTGAGCACCCACACTAAACTAACATGGAGCTCCTCACTCAAGCCGCTCAAAACTCCACAGCCAAACGCACGTTCAGCGCCCAAACCATTTCCCGCTGCCATGGAAACCAAGTGCTCTGGCACCACATATGTCTGAAAGTGGATATGACACCTAGGGAACTCAGGGCGGTGGTGAATGGCAACTGCCCGGAGCAGCAGCACAGCTCTTCCAGTGCCAAAACAACTCCACCTGCCTCATGAACTTCACATACCATTAGCTGTGCTAGCAGCTATCTAGGAAACCCTGTTTACTCACTTCATATCCAATGCCCATTGAGCCCAGTGGGATGGAATTAAGCAGGGTGAGCATCCACACTAAACTAACATGGAGCTCCTCACTCAAGCCGCTCAAAACTCCACAGCCAAACACAAGTTCAGCGCCCAAGCCATTTCCCGCTGCCATGGAAACCAAGTGCTCTGGCACCACATATGTCTGACAGTGGATATGACACCTAGGGAACTCAGGGCGGTGCTCAATGGCAACTGCCCGAAGCAGCAGCACAGCTCTTCCAGTGCCAAAACAACTCCACCTGCCTCATGAACTTCACATACCATCAGCTGTGCTAGCAGCGTTCTAGGAAACCCTGTTTGGTCACTTCCGGTCCAAAGCCCATTGAGCCCAGTGTGATGGAATCAAGCAGGCTGAGCACCCACACTAAACTAACATGGAGCTCCTCACTCAAGCCGCTCAAAACTCCACAGCCAAACGCACGTTCAGCGCCCAAACCATTTCCCGCTGCCATGGAAACCAAGTGCTCTGGCACCACATATGTCTGAAAGTGGATATGACACCTAGGGAACTCAGGGCGGTGCTCAATGGCAACTGCCCGAAGCAGCAGTGCAGCTCTTTCAGTGCCAAAACAACTCCACCTGCCTCATGAACTTCACATACCATCAGCTGTGCTAGCAGCTATCTAGGAAACCCTGTTGGGTCACTTCCGGTCCAATGCCCATAGAGCCCAGTGGGATGGAATCAAGCAGGGTGAGCACCCACACTAAGCTAACATGGAGCTCCTCACTCAAGCCGCTCAAAACTCCACAGCCAAACACAAGTTCAGCACCCAAACCATTTCCCGCTGCCATGGAAACCAAGTGCTCTGGCACCACATATGTCTGAAAGTGGATATGACACCTAGGGAACTCAGGGCGGTGGTGAAAGGCAACTGCCCGAAGCAGCAGTACAGCTCTTCCAGTGCCAAACCAACTCCACCTGCCTCATGAACTTCACATACCATCAGCTGTGCTAGCAGCTATCTCGGAAACCCTGTTGGGTCAATTCCGGTCAAATGCCCATTGAGCCCAGTGGGATGGAATCAAGCAGGGTGAGCACCCACACTAAACTAACATGGAGCTCTTCACTCAAGCCGCTCAAAACTCCACAGCCAAACACAAGTTCAGCGCCCAAGCCATTTCCCGCTGCCATGGAAACCAAGTGCTCTGGCACCACATATGTCTGAAAGTGGATATGACACCTAGGGAACTCAGGGCGGTGCTCAATGGCAACTGCCCGAAGCAGCAGCACAGCTCTTCCAGTGCCAAAACAACTCCACCTGCCTCATGAACTTCACATACCATCAGCTGTGCTACCAGCTATCAAGGAAACCCTGTTGGGTCACTTCCTATCCAAAGCACATTGATTCTAGTGTGATGGAATCAAGCAGGCTGAGCACCCACACTAAACTAACATGGAGCTCCTCACTCAAGTCGCTCAAAGCTCCACAGCCAAACACAAGTTCAGCGCCCAAGCCATTTCCCGCTGCCATGGAAACCATGTGCTCTGGCACCACATATGTCTGAAAGTGGATATGACACCTAGGGAACTCAGGGCGGTGCTCAATGGCAACTGCCTGAAGCAGCAGCACAGCGCTTCCAGTGCCAAAACAACTCCACCTGCCTCATGAACTTCACATACCATCAGCTGTGCTAGCAGCTATCTAGGAAACCCTGTTGGGTCACTTCCTATCCAATGCCCATTGATGCCAGTGGGATGGAATCAAGCAGGGTGAGCACCCACACTAAACTAACATGGAGCTTCTCACTCAAGCCACTCAAAACTCCACAGCCAAACACAAGTTCAGCGCCCAAACCATTTCCCGCTGCCATGGAAACCAAGTGCTCTGGCACCACATATGTCTGAAAGTGGATATGACACCTAGGGAACTCAGGGCGCTGCTCAATGGCAACTGCCTGAAGCAGCAGCACAGCTCTTCCAGTGCCAAAACAACTCCACCTGCCGCATGAACTTCACATACCATCAGCTGTGCTAGCAGCTATCTCGGAAACCCTGTTGGGTCACTTCCTATCCAAAGCCCATTGACCCTAGTGTGATGGAATCAAGCAGGCTGAGCACCCACACTAAACTAACATGGAGCGCCTCACTCAAGCCGCTCAAAACCCCACAGCCAAACACAAGTTCAGCGCCCAAGCCATTTCCCGCTGCCATGGAAACCAAGTGCTCTGGCACCACATATGTCTGAAAGTGGATATGACACCTAGGGAACTCAGGGCGGTGCTCAATGGCAACTGCCCGAAGCAGCAGCACAGCTCTTCCAGTGCCAAAACAACTCCACCTGCCTCATGAACTTCACATACCATCAGCTGTGCTAGCAGCTTTCTAGGAAACCCTGTTGGGTCACTTCCGGTCCAAAGCCCATTGAGCCCAGTGTGATGGAATCAAGCAGGCTGAGCACCCACACTAAACTAACATGGAGCTCCTCACTGAAGGCGCTCAAAACTCCACAGCCAAACGCACGTTCAGCGCCCAAACCATTTCCCGCTGCCATGGAAACCAAGTGCTCTGGCACCACATATGTCTGAAAGTGGATATGACACCTAGGGAACTCAGGGCGGTGCTCAATGGCAACTGCCCGAAGCAGCAGCACAGCTCTTTCAGTGCCAAAACAACTCCACCTGCCTCATGAACTTCACATACCATCAGCTGTGCTAGCAGCTATCTCGGAAACCCTGTTTGGTCACTTCCGGTCCAATGCCCATTGAGCCCAGTGTGATGGAATCAAGCAGGGTGAGCACCCACACTAAGCTAACATGGAGCTCCTCACTCAAGCCGCTCAAAACTCCACAGCCAAACACAAGTTCAGCGCCCAAGCCATTTCCCGCTGCCATGGAAACCAAGTGCTCTGGCACCACATATGTCTGAAAGTGGATATGACACCTAGGGAACTCAGGGCGGTGGTGAATGGCAACTGCCCGGAGCAGCAGCACAGCTCTTCCAGTGCCAAAACAACTCCACCTGCCTCATGAACTTCACATACCATCAGCTGTGCTAGCAGCTATCTAGGAAACCCTGTTTGCTCACTTCCTATCCAATGCCCATTGAGCCCAGTGGGATGGAATCAAGCAGGGTGAGCATCCACACTAAACTAACATGGAGCTCCTCACTGAAGCCGCTCAAAACTCCACAGCCAAACACAAGTTCAGCGCCCAAGCCGTTTCCCGCTGCCATGGAAACCAAGTGCTCTGGCACCACATATGTCTGAAAGTGGATATGACACCTAGGGAACTCAGGGCGCTGCTCAATGGCAGCTGCCTGAAGCAGCAGCACAGCTCTTCCAGTGCCAAAACAACTCCACCTGCCTCATGAACTTCACATACCATCAGCTGTGCTACCAGCTATCTAGGAAACCGTGTTGAGTCACTTCCGGTCCAATGCCCTTTGAGCCCAGTGGGATGGAATCAAGCAGGGTGAGCACCCACACTAAACTAACATGGAGCTCCTCACTCAAGCCGCTCAAAACTCCACAGCCAAACACAAGTTCAGGGCCCAAGCCATTTCCCGCTGCCATGGAAACCAAGTGCTCTGGCACCACATATGTCTGAAAGTGGATATGACACCTAGGGAACTCAGGGCGGTGCTCAATGGCAACTGCCCGAAGCAGCAGCACAGCTCTTCCAGTGCCAAAACAACTCCACCTGCCTCATGAACTTCACATACCATCAGCTGTGCTAGCAGCGTTCTAGGAAACCCTGTTTGGTCACTTCCGGTCCAAAGCCCATTGAGCCCAGTGTGATGGAATCAAGCAGGCTGAGCACCCACACTAAACTAACATGGAGCTCCTCACTCAAGGCGCTCAAAACTCCACAGCCAAACGCACGTTCAGCGCCCAAACCATTTCCCGCTGCCATGGAAACCAAGTGCTCTGGCACCACATATGTCTGAAAGTGGATATGACACCTAGGGAACTCAGGGCGGTGCTCAATGGCAACTGCCCGAAGCAGCAGCACAGCTCTTTCAGTGCCAAAACAACTCCACCTGCCTCATGAACTTCACATACCATCAGCTGTGCTAGCAGCTATCTCGGAAACCCTGTTTGGTCACTTCCTATCCAATGCCCATTGAGCCCAGTGGGATGGAATCAAGCAAGGTGAGCACCCACACTAAACTAACATGGAGCTCCTCACTCAAGCCGCTCAAAACTCCACAGCCAAACACAAGTTCAGCGCCCAAGCCATTTCCCGCTGCCATGGAAACCAAGTGCTCTGGCACCACATATGTCTGAAAGTGGATATGACACCTAGGGAACTCAGGGCGGTGGTGAATGGCAACTGCCCGGAGCAGCAGCACAGCTCTTCCAGTGCCAAAACAACTCCACCTGCCTCATGAACTTCACATACCATCAGCTGTGCTAGCAGCTATCTAGGAAACCCTGTTAGGTCACTTCCTATCCTTGCCCATTGAGCCCAGTGGGATGGAATCAAGCAGGGTGAGCATCCACACTAAACTAACATGGAGCTCCTCACTGAAGCCGCTCAAAACTCCACAGCCAAACACAAGTTCAGCACCCAAACCATTTCCCGCTGCCATGGAAACCAAGTGCTCTGGCACCACATATGTCTGAAAGTGGATATGACACCTAGGGAACTCAGGGCGGTGCTCAATGGCAACTGCCCGAAGCAGCAGTGCAGCTCTTCCAGTGCCAAAACAACTCCACCTGCCTCATGAACTTCACATACCATCAGCTGTGCTAGCAGCTATCTCGGAAACCCTGTTGGGTCAATTCCGGTCAAATGCCCATTGAGCCCAGTGGGATGGAATCAAGCAGGGTGAGCACCCACACTAAACTAACATGGAGCTCTTCACTCAAGCCGCTCAAAACTCCACAGCCAAACACAAGTTCAGCGCCCAAGCCATTTCCCGCTGCCATGGAAACCAAGTGCTCTGGCACCACATATGTCTGAAAGTGGATATGACACCTAGGGAACTCAGGGCGGTGCTCAATGGCAACTGCCCGAAGCAGCAGCACAGCTCTTCCAGTGCCAAAACAACTCCACCTGCCTCATGAACTTCACATACCATCAGCTGTGCTAGCAGCTATCAAGGAAACCCTGTTGGGTCACTTCCTATCCAAAGCCCATTGATAGTAGTGTGATGGAATCAAGCAGGCTGAGCACCCACACTAAACTAACATGGAGCTCCTCACTCAAGTCGCTCAAAGCTCCACAGCCAAACACAAGTTCAGCGCCCAAGCCATTTCCCGCTGCCATGGAAACCATGTGCTCTGGCACCACATATGTCTGAAAGTGGATATGACACCTAGGGAACTCAGGGCGGTGCTCAATGGCAACTGCCTGAAGCAGCAGCACAGCTCTTCCAGTGCCAAAACAACTCCACCTGCCTCATGAACTTCACATACCATCAGCTGTGCTAGCAGCTATCTAGGAAACCCTGTTGGGTCACTTCCTATCCAATGCCCATTGAGCCCAGTGGGATGGAATCAAGCAGGGTGAGCACCCACACTAAACTAACATGGAGCTTCTCACTCAAGCCGCTCAAAACTCCACAGCCAAACACAAGTTCAGCGCCCAAACCATTTCCCGCTGCCATGGAAACCAAGTGCTCTGGCACCACATATGTCTGAAAGTGGATATGACACCTAGGGAACTCAGTGCGGAGGTGAATGGCAACTGCCAGAAGCAGCAGCACAGCTCTTTCAGTGCCAAAACAACTCCACCTGCCTCATGAACTTCACATACCATCAGCTGTGCTAGCAGCGTTCTAGGAAACCCTGTTTGCTCACTTCCGGTCCAAAGCCCATTGAGCCCAGTGTGATGGAATCAAGCAGGCTGAGCACCCACACTAAACTAACATGGAGCTCCTCACTCAAGCCTCTCAAAACTCCACAGCCAAACGCACGTTCAGCGCCCAAACCATTTCCCGCTGCCATGGAAACCAAGTGCTCTGGCACCACATATGTCTGAAAGTGGATATGACACCTAGGGAACTCAAGGCGGTGCTCAATGGCAACTGCCGGAAGCAGCAGCACAGCTCTTCCAGTGCCAAAACAACTCCACCTGCCTCATGAACTTCACATACCATCAGCTGTGCTAGCAGCGTTCTAGGAAACCCTGTTTGCTCACTTCCTATCCAATGCCCATTGAGCCCAGTGGGATGGAATCAAGCAGGGTGAGCATCCACACTAAACTAACATGGAGCTCCTCACTCAAGCCGCTAAAAACTCCACAGCCAAACACAAGTTCAGCACCCAAACCATTTCCCGCTGCCATGGAAACCAAGTGCTCTGGCACCACATATGTCTGAAAGTGCATATGACACCTAGGGAACTCAAGGCGGTGCTCAATGGCAACTGCCCGAAGCAGCAGCACAGCCCTTCCAGTGCCAAAACAACTCCACCTGCCTCATGAACTTCACATACCATCAGCTGTGCTAGCAGCTATCAAGGAAACCCTGTTGGTCACTTCCTCTCCAAAGCCCATTGATTCTAGTGTGATGGAATCAAGCAGGGTGAGCACCCACACTAAACTAACATGGAGCTCCTCACTCAAGCCGCTCAAAACTCCACAGCCAAACACAAGTTCAGGGCCCAAGCCATTTCCCGCTGCCATGGAAACCAAGTGCTCTGGCACCACATATGTCTGAAAGTGGATATGACACCTAGGGAACTCAGGGCGGTGCTCAATGGCAACTGCCCGACGAAGCAGCACAGTTCTTCCAGTGCCAAAACAACTCCACCTGCCTCATGAACTTCACATACCATCAGCTGTGCTAGCAGCTATCTAGGAAACCATGTTGGGTCACTTCCTATCCAAAGCCCATTGATCCTAGTGTGATGGAATCAAGCAGGGTGAGCACCCACACTAAACTAACATGGAGCTCCTCACTCAAGCCGCTCAAAACTCCACAGCCAAACACAAGTTCAGCGCCCAAGCCATTTCCCGCTGCCATGGAAACCAAGTGCTCTGGCACCACATATGTCTGAAAGTGGATATGACACCTAGGGAACTCAGGTCGGTGGTCAATGGCAACTGCCCGAAGCAGCAGCACAGTTCTTCCAGTGCCAAAACAACTCCACCTGCCTCATGTACTTCACATACCATCAGCTGTGCTAGCAGCTATCTAGAAAACGCTGTTGGGTCACTTACGGTCCAAAGCGCATTGAGCCCAGTGGGATGGAATCAAGCAGGGTGAGCATCCACACTAAACTAACATGGAGCTTCTCACTCAAGCCGCTCAAAACTCCACAGCCAAACACAAGTTCAGCGCCCAAACCATTTCCCGCTGCCATGGAAACCAAGTGCTCTGGCACCACATATGTCTCAAAGTGGATATGACACCTAGGGAACTCAGGGCGGTGCTCAATGGCAACTGCCCGAAGCAGCAGCACAGCTCTTCCAGTGCCAAAACAACTCCACCTGCCTCATGAACTTCACATACCATCAGCTGTGCTAGCAGCTATGCAGGAAACCCTGTGGGGTCATTTCCGGTCCAATGCCCATTGAGCCCAGTGGATTTAATCAAGCAGGGTGAGCATCCACACTAAACTAACATGGAGCTCCTCACTCAAGGCGCTCAAAACTCCACAGCCAAGCACAAGTTCAGCACCCAAACCATTTCCCGCTGCCATGGAAACCAAGTGGCCTGGCACCACATATGTCTGAAAGTGGATATGACACCTAGGGAACTCAGGGCAGTGCTCAATGGCAACTGCCCGAAGCAGCAGCACAGCTCTTCCAGTGCCAAAACAACTCCACCTGCCTCATGAACTTCACATACCATCAGCTGTGCTAGCAGCTATCTAGGAAACCATGTTGGGTCACTTCGTATTCAAAGCCATAGAGCCCAGTGTGATGGAATCAAGCAGGGCGAGCACCCACACTAAATTAACATGGAGCTCCTCACTCAAGCCGCTCAAAACTCCACAGCCAAACACAAATTCAGGGCCCAAGCCATTTCCCGCTGCCATGGAAACCAAGTGCTCTGGCACCACATATGTCTGAAAGTGGATATGACACCTAGGGAACTCAGGGCGGTGCTCAATGGCAACTGCCCGAAGCAGCAGCACAACTCTTCCAGTGCCAAAACAACTCCACCTGCCTCATGAACTTCACATACCATCAGCTGTGCTAGCAGCTATCTAGGAAACCCTGTTGGGTCACTTCCGCTCCAATGGCCAATGAGCCCAGTGTGATGGAATCAAGCAGGGTGAGCACCCACACTAAACTAACATGGAGCTCCTCACTCAAGGTGCTCAAAACTCCACAGCCAAACACAAGTTCAGGGCCCAAGCCATTTCCCGCTGCCATGGAAACCAAGTGCTCTGGCACCACATATGTCTGAAAGTGGATATGACACCTAGGGAACTCAGGGCAGTGCTCAATGGCAACTGCCCGAAGCAGCAGCACAGTTCTTCCAGTGCCAAAACAACTCCACCAGCCTCATGAACTTCACATACCATCAGCTGTGCTTGGAGCTTTGCAGGAAACCCTGTTGGGTCACTTCCGGTCCAATGCCCATTGAGCCCAGTGTGATGGAATCAAGCAGGGTGAGCACCCACACTAAACTAACATGGAGCTCCTCACTCAAGCCGCTCAAAACTCCACAGCCAAACACACGTTCAGGGCCCAAGCCATTTCCCGCTGCCATGGAAACCAAGTGCTCTGGCACCACATATGTCTGAAAGTGGATATGACACCTAGTGAACGCAGTGCAGTGCTGAATGGCAACTGCCCGAAGCAGCAGCACAGCTCTTCCAGTGCCAAACCAACTCCACCTGCCTCATGAACTTCACATACCATCAGCTGTGCTAGCAGCTATCTAGGAAACCCTGTTGGGTCACTTCCGCTCCAATGGCCAATGAGCCCAGTGTGATGGAATCAAGCAGGGTGAGCACCCACACTAAACTAACATGGAGCTCCTCACTCAAGCCGCTCAAAACTCCACAGCCAAACACAAGTTCAGCGCCCAAGCCATTTCCCGCTGCCATGGAAACCAAGTGCTCTGGCACCACAGATATCTGAAAGTGGATATGACACCTAGGGAATTCAGGGCGGTGCTCAATGGCAACTGCCCGAAGCAGCAGCAGAGCTCTTCCAGTGCCAAAACAACTCCACCTGCCTCATGAACTTCACATACCATCAGCTGTGCTAGCAGCTATCTAGGAATCCCTGTTAGATCACTTCCGATCCAATGCCCATTGAGCCCAGTGGGATGGAATCAAGCAGGGTGAACACCCACACTAAACTAACATGGAGCTCCTCACTCAAGCCGCTCAAAACTCCACAGCCAAACACAAGTTCAGCGCCCAAGCCATTTCCCGCTGCCATGGAAACCAAGTGCTCTGGCACCACATATGTCTGAAAGTGGATATGACACCTAGGGAACTCAGGGCGCTGCTCAATGGCACCTGCCCGAAGCAGCAGCACAGCTCTTCCAGCGCCAAAACAACTACACCTGCCTCATGAACTTCACATACCATCAGCTGTGCTAGCAGCGTTCTAGGAAACCCTGTTTGCTCACTTCCGGTCCAAAGCCCATTGAGCCCAGTGTGATGGAATCAAGCAGGCTGAGCACCCACACTAAACTAACATGGAGCTCCTCACTCAAGCCTCTCAAAACTCCACAGCCAAACGCACGTTCAGCGCCCAAACCATTTCCCGCTGCCATGGAAACCAAGTGCTCTGGCACCACATATGTCTGAAAGTGGATATGACACCTAGGGAACTCAAGGCGGTGCTCAATGGCAACTGCCCGAAGCAGCAGCACAGCTCTTTCAGTGCCAAAACAACTCCACCTGCCTCAGGAACTTCACATACCATCAGCTGTGCTAGCAGCGTTCTAGGAAACCCTGTTTGCTCACTTCCTATCCAATGCCCATTGAGCCCAGTGGGATGGAATCAAGCAGGGTGAGCATCCACACTAAACTACCATGGAGCTCCTCACTCAAGCCGCTAAAAACTCCACAGCCAAACACAAGTTCAGCACCCAAACCATTTCCCGCTGCCATGGAAACCAAGTGCTCTGGCACCACATATGTCTGAAAGTGCATATGACACCTAGGGAACTCAGGGCGGTGCTCAATGGCAACTGTCCGAAGCAGCAGCACAGCCCTTCCAGTGCCAAAACAACTCCACCTGCCTCATGAACTTCACATACCATCAGCTGTGCTAGCAGCTATCAAGGAAACCCTGTTGGTCACTTCCTATCCAAAGCCCATTGATCCTAGTGTGATGGAATCAAGCAGGGTGAGCACCCACACTAAACTAACATGGAGCTCCTCACTCAAGCCGCTCAAAACTCCACAGCCAAACACAAGTTCAGCGCCCAAGCCATTTCCCGCTGCCATGGAAACCAAGTGCTCTGGCACCACATATGTCTGAAAGTGGATATGACACCTAGGGAACTCAGGGCGGTGGTCAATGGCAACTGCCCGACGAAGCAGCACAGTTCTTCCAGTGCCAAAACAACTCCACCTGCCTCATGAACTTCACATACCATCAGCTGTGCTAGCAGCTATCTAGGAAACCATGTTGGGTCACTTCCTATCCAAAGCCCATTGATCCTAGTGTGATGGAATCAAGCAGGGTGAGCACCCACACTAAACTAACATGGAGCTCCTCACTCAAGCCGCTCAAAACTCCACAGCCAAACACAAGTTCAGCGCCCAAGCCATTTCCCGCTGCCATGGAAACCAAGTGCTCTGGCACCACATATGTCTGAAAGTGGATATGACACCTAGGGAACTCAGGTCGGTGGTCAATGGCAACTGCCCGAAGCAGCAGCACAGTTCTTCCAGTGCCAAAACAACTCCACCTGCCTCAGGAACTTCACATACCATCAGCTGTGCTAGCAGCTATCTAGAAAACGCTGTTGGGTCACTTACGGTCCAAAGCGCATTGAGCCCAGTGTGATGGAATCAAGCAGGGTGAGCACCCACACTAAACTAACATGGAGCTCCTCACTCAAGCCGCTCAAAACTCCACAGCCAAACACAAGTTCAGCGCCAAAACCATTTCCCGCTGCCATGGAAACCAAGTGCTCTGGCACCACATATGTCTCAAAGTGGATATGACACCTAGGGAACTCAGGGCGGTCTTGAATGGCAACTGCCCGAAGCAGCAGCACAGCTCTTCCAGTGCCAAAACAACTCCACCTGCCTCAGGAACTTCACATACCATCAGCTGTGCTAGCAGCTATCTAGGAAACCATGTTGGGTCACTTCCTATTCAAAGCCATAGAGCCCAGTGTGATGGAATCAAGCAGGGCGAGCACCCACACTAAATTAACATGGAGCTCCTCACTCAAGCCGCTCAAAACTCCACAGCCAAACACAAATTCAGGGCCCAAGCCATTTCCCGCTGCCATGGAAACCAAGTGCTCTGGCACCACATATGTCTGAAAGTGGATATGACACCTAGGGAACTCAGGGCGGTGCTCAATGGCAACTGCCCGAAGCAGCAGCACAACTCTTCCAGTGCCAAAACAACTCCACCTGCCTCATGAACTTCACATACCATCAGCTGTGCTAGCAGCTATCTAGGAAACCCTGTTGGGTCACTTCCGCTCCAATGGCCAATGAGCCCAGTGTGATGGAATCAAGCAGGGTGAGCACCCACACTAAACTAACATGGAGCTCCTCACTCAAGGTGCTCAAAACTCCACAGCCAAACACAAGTTCAGGGCCCAAGCCATTTCCCGCTGCCATGGAAACCAAGTGCTCTGGCACCACATATGTCTGAAAGTGGATATGACACCTAGGGAACTCAGGGCGGTGCTCAATGGCAACTACCCGAAGCAGCAGCACAGTTCTTCCAGTGCCAAAACAACTCCACCTGCCTCAGGAACTTCACATACCATCAGCTGTGCTAGCAGCTATCTAGAAAACGCTGTTGGGTCACTTACGGTCCAAAGCGCATTGAGCCCAGTGTGATGGAATCAAGCAGGCTGAGCACTCACACTAAACTAACATGCAGCTTCTCACTCAAGCCGCTCAAAACTCCACAGCCAAACACAAGTTCAGCGCCCAAACCATTTCCCGCTGCCATGGAAACCAAGTGCTCTGGCACCACATATGTCTCAAAGTGGATATGACACCTAGGGAACTCAGGGCGGTCTTGAATGGCAACTGCCCGAAGCAGCAGCACAGCTCTTCCAGTGCCAAAACAACTCCACCTGCCTCATGAACTTCACATACCATCAGCTGTGCTAGCAGCTATGCAGGAAACCCTGTGGGGTCACTTCCGGTCCAATGCCCATTGAGCCCAGTGGATTTACTCAAGCAGGGTGAGCATCCACAGTAAACTAACATGGAGCTCCTCACTCAAGCCGCTCAAAACTCCACAGCCAAGCACAAGTTCAGCACCCAAACCATTTCCCGCTGCCATGGAAACCAAGTGCTCTGGCACCACATATGTCTGAAAGTGGATATGACACCTAGGGAACTCAGGGCAGTGCTCAATGACAACTGTCCGAAGCAGCAGCACAGCTCTTCCAGTGCCAAAACAACTCCACCTGCCTCATGAACTTCACATACCATCAGCTGTGCTAGCAGCTATCTAGGAAACCATGTTGGGTCACTTCCTATTCAAAGCCATAGAGCCCAGTGTGATGGAATCAAGCAGGGTGAGCACCCACACTAAATTAACATGGAGCTCCTCACTCAAGCCGCTCAAAACTCCACAGCCAAACACAAGTTCAGGGCCCAAGCCATTTCCCGCTGCCATGGAAACCAAGTGCTCTGGCACCACATATGTCTGAAAGTGGATATGACACCTAGGGAACTCAGGGCGGTGCTCAATGGCAACTGCCCGAAGCAGCAGCACAACTCTTCCAGTGCCAAAACAACTCCACCTGCCTCATGAACTTCACATACCATCAGCTGTGCTAGCAGCTATCTAGGAAACCCTGTTGGGTCACTTCCGCTCCAATGGCCAATGAGCCCAGTGTGATGGAATCAAGCAGGGTGAGCACCCACACTAAACTAACATGGAGCTCCTCACTCAAGCCTCTCAAAACTCCACAGCCAAACACAAGTTCAGGGCCCAAGCCATTTCCCGCTGCCATGGAAACCAAGTGCTCTGGCACCACATATGTCTGAAAGTGGATATGACACCTAGGGAACTCAGGGCAGTGCTCAATGGCAACTGCCCGAAGCAGCAGCACAGTTCTTCCAGTGCCAAAACAACTCCACCAGCCTCATGAACTTCACATACCATCAGCTGTGCTTGGAGCTATGCAGGAAACCCTGTTGGGTCACTTCCGGTCCAATGCCCATTGAGCCCAGTGTGATGGAATCAAGCAGGGTGAGCACCCACACTAAACTAACATGGAGCTCCTCACTCAAGCCGCTCAAAACTCCACAGCCAAACACACGTTCAGGGCCCAAGCCATTTCCCGCTGCCAAGGAAACCAAGTGCTCTGGCACCACATATGTCTGAAAGTGGATATGACACCTAGTGAACGCAGTGCAGTGCTGAATGGCAACTGCCCGAAGCAGCAGCACAGCTCTTCCAGTGCCAATCCAACTCCACCTGCCTCATGAACTTCACATACCATCAGCTGTGCTAGCAGCTATCTAGGAAACCATGTTGGGTCACTTCCGCTCCAATGGCCAATGAGCACAGTGTGATGGAATCAAGCAGGGTGAGCACCCACACTAAACTAACATGGAGCTCCTCACTCAAGGCCCTCAAAACTCCACAGCCAAACACAAGTTCAGCGCCCAAGCCATTTCCCGCTGCCATGGAAACCAAGTGCTCTGGCACCACATATGTCTGAAAGTGGATATGACACCTAGGGAACTCAGGGCGGTGGTCAATGGCAACTGCCCGAAGCAGCAGCACAGTTCTTCCAGTGCCAAAACAACTCTACCTGCCTCAGGAACTTCACATACCATCAGCTGTGCTAGCAGCTATCTACAAAACGCTGTTGGGTCACTTCTGGTCCAATGCCCTTTGAGCCCAATGGGATGGAAACAATCAGGGTGAGCACCCACACTAAACTAACATGGAGCTCCACACTCAAGCCGCTCAAAACTCCACAGCCAAACACAAGTTCAGCGCCCAAGCCATTTCCCGCTGCCATGGAAACCAAGTGCTCTGGCACCACATATGTCTGAAAGTGGATATGACACCTAGGGAACTCAGGGCGGTGCTCAATGGCAACTGCCCGAAGCAGCAGAAGAGCTCTTCCAGTGCCAAAACAATGCCACCTGCCTCATGAACTTCACATACCATCAGCTGTGCTAGCAGCTATCTAGGAAACCCTGTTGGGTCACTTCCTATCCAATGCCCATTGAGCCCAGTGGGATGGAATCAAGCAGGGTGAGCACCCACACTAAACTAACATGGAGCTCCTCACTCAAGCCGCTCAAAACTCCACAGCCAAACACAAGTTCAGCGCCCAAGTCATTTCCCACTGCCATGGAAACCAAGTGCTCTGGCACCACACATGTCTGAAAGTGGATATGACACCTAAGGAACTCAGGGCGGTGCTCAATGGCAACTGCCCGAAGCAGCAGCACAGCTCTTCCAGTGCCAAACCAACTCCACCTGCCTCATGAACTTCACATACCATCAGCTGTGCTAGCAGCTATCTTGGAATCCCTGTTGGGTCACTTCCGCTCCAATGGCCATTGAGCCCAGTGTGATGGAATCAAGCAGGGTGAGCACCCACACTAAACTAACATGGAGCTCCTCACTCAAGCCGCTCAAAACTCCACAGCCAAACACACGTTCAGGGCCCAAACCATTTCCCGCTGCCATGGAAACCAAGTGCTCTGGCACCACATATGTCTGAAAGTGGATATGACACCTAGGGAACTCAGGGCGGTGCTCAATGGCAACTGCCCGAAGCAGCAGCACAGCTCTTCCAGTGCCAAAACAATGCCACCTGCCTCATGATCTTCACATACCAAGAGCTGTGCTAGCAGCTATCTAGGAAAGCCTGTTGGGTCACTTCCTATCGAATGCCCATTGAGCCCAGTGGGATGGAATCAAGCAGGCTGAGCACCCACACTAAACTAACATGGAGCTCCTCACTCAAGCCGCTCAAAACTCCACAGCCAAACACAAGTTCAGCGCCCAAGCCATTTCCCGCTGCCATGGAAACCAAGTGCTCTGGCACCACATATGTCTGAAAGTGGATATGACACCTAGGGAACTCAGGGCGGTGCTCAATGGCAACTGCCCGAAGCAGCAGCACAGCTCTTCCAGTGCCAAAACAACTCCACCTGCCTCATGGACTTCACATACCATCAGCTGTGCTAGCAGCTATCTAGAAAACCCTGTTGGGTGACTTCCGGTCCAATGCCCATTGAGCCCAGTGTGATGGAATCAAGCAGGGTGAGCACCCACACTAAACTAACATGGAGCTCCTCACTCAAGCCACTCAAAACTCCACAGCCAAACACAAGTTCAGCGCCCAAGCCATTTCCCGCTGCCATGGAAACCAAGTGCTCTGGCACCACATATGTCTGAAAGTGGATATGACACCTAGGGAACTCAGGGCGGTGCTCAATGGCAACTGCCCGAAGCAGCAGCACAGCTCTTCCAGTGACAAAACAATGCCACCTGCCTCAGGAACTTCACATACCATCAGCTGTGCTAGCAGCTATCTCGGAAACCCTGTTGGGTCACTTCCTCTCCAATGCCCATTGAGCCCAGTGGGATGGAATCAAGCAGGGTGAGCACCCACACTAAACTAACATGGAGCTCCTCACTCAAGCCGCTCAAAACCCCACAGCCAAACACAAGTTCAGCGCCCAAGCCATTTCCCGCTGCCATGGAAACCAAGTGCTCTGGCACCACATATGTCTGAAAGTGGATATGACACCTAGGGAACTCAGGGCGGTGCTCAATGGCAACTGCCCGAAGCAGCAGCACAGCTCTTCCAGTGACAAAACAATGCCACCTGCCTCATGAACTTCACATACCATCAGCTGTGCTAGCAGCTATCTAGAAAACCCTGTTTCGTCACTTCCTATCCAAAGCCCATTGAGCCCAGTGGGATGGAATCAAGCAGGCTGAGCACCCACACTAAATTAACATGGAACCCCTCACTCAAGCCACTCAAAACTCCACAGCCAAACACAAGTTCAGCGCCCAAGCCATTTCCCGCTGCCATGGAAACCAAATGCTCTGGCACCACATATGTCTGAAAGTGGATATGACACCTAGGGAACTCAGGGCGGTGCTCAATGGCAACTGCCCGAAGCAGCAGCACAGCTCTTCCAGTGCCAAAACAACTCCACCTGCCTCATGAACTTCACATACCATCAGCTGTGCTAGCAGCTTTGTAGGAAACCCTGTTGGGTCACTTCCGGTCCAATGCCCATTGAGCCCAGTGTGATGGAATCAAGCAGGGTGAGCACCCACACTAAACTAACATGGAGCTCCTCACTCAAGCCGCTCAAAACTCCAACAGCCAAACACAAGTTCAGGGCCCAAGCCATTTCTCGCTGCCATGAAAACCAAGTGCTCTGGCACCACATATGTCTGAAAGTGGATATGACACCTAGGGAACTCAGGGCGGTGGTGAATGGCAACTGCCCGAAGCAGCAGCACAGCTCTTCCAGTGCCAAAACAACTCCACCTGCCTCATGAACTTCACATACCATCAGCTGTGCTAGCAGCTATCTAGAAAACGCTGTTGGGTCACTTACGGTCCAATGCCCTTTGAGCCCAATGGGATGGAAAAAATCAGGGTGAACACCCACACTAAACTAACATGGAGCTCCTCACTCAAGCCACTCAAAACTCCATAGCCAAACACAGGTTCAGTGCAAAGCCATATCCCGCTGCCATGGAAACCAAGTGCTCTGGCACCACATATGTCTGAAAGTGGATATGACACCTAGGGAACTCAGGGCGGTGGTGAATGGCAACTGTCTGAAGCAGCAGCACAGCTCTTCCAGTGCCAAAAAAAACTCCACCTGCCTCATGAACTTCACATACCATCAGCTGTGCTAGCAGCTATCTAGGAAACCCTGTTGGGTCACTTCCTATCCAATGCCCATTGAGCCCAGTGTGATGGAATCAAGCAGGGTGAGCACCCACACTAAACTAACATGGAGCTCCTCACTCAAGCCGCTCAAAACTCCACAGCCAAACACAAGTTCAGCGCCCAAGCCATTTCCCGCTGCCATGGAAACCAGGTGCTCTGGCACCACATATGTCTGAAAGTGGATATGACACCTAGGGAACTCAGGGCGGTGCTCAATGGCAACTGCCCGAAGCAGCAGCACAGCTCTTCCAGTGCCAAAACAACTCCACCTGCCTCATGAACTTCACATACCATCAGCTGTGCTAGCAGGTATCTAGGAAACCCTGTTGGGTCACTTCCTCTCCAATGCCCATTGAGCCCAGTGTGATGGAATCAAGCAGGGTGAGCACCCACACTAAACTAACATGGAGCTCCTCACTCAAGCCGCTCAAAACTCCACAGCCAAACACAAGTTCAGTGCCCAAGCCATTTCCCGCTGCCATGGAAACCAAGTGCTCTGGCACCACATATGTCTGAAAGTGGATATGACACCTAGGGAACTCAGGGCGGTGCTCAATGGCAACTGCCCGAAGCAGCAGCACAGTTCTTCCAGTGCCAAAACAACTCCACCTGCCTCATGAACTTCACATACCATCAGCTGTGCTAGCAGCTATCTAGGAAACCCTGTTGGGTCACTTCTGGTCAAATGCCCATTGAGCCCAGAGGGATGGAATCAAGCAGGGTGAGCTCCCACACTAAACTAACATGGAGCTCCTCACTCAAGCCGCTCAAAACTCCACAGCCAAACACAAGTTCAGGGCCCAAGCCATTTCCCGCTGCCATGGAAACCAAGTGCTCTGGAACCACATATGTCTGAAAGTGGATATGACACCTAGGGAACTCAGGGCGGTGCTCAATGGCAACTGCCCGAAGCAGCAGCACAGCTCTTCCAGTGACAAAACAATGCCACCTGCCTCATGAACTTCACATACCATCAGCTGTGCTAGCAGCTATCTAGAAAACCCTGTTTCGTCACTTCCTATCCAAAGCCCATTGAGCCCAGTGGGATGGAATCAAGCAGGCTGAGCACCCACACTAAATTAACATGGAACCCCTCACTCAAGCCACTCAAAACTCCACAGCCAAACACAAGTTCAGCGCCCAAGCCATTTCCCGCTGCCATGGAAACCAAATGCTCTGGCACCACATATGTCTGAAAGTGGATATGACACCTAGGGAACTCAGGGCGGTGCTCAATGGCAACTGCCCGAAGCAGCAGCACAGCTCTTCCAGTGCCAAAACAACTCCACCTGCCTCATGAACTTCACATACCATCAGCTGTGCTAGCAGCTTTGTAGGAAACCCTGTTGGGTCACTTCCGGTCCAATGCCCATTGAGCCCAGTGTGATGGAATCAAGCAGGGTGAGCACCCACACTAAACTAACATGGAGCTCCTCACTCAAGCCGCTCAAAACTCCAACAGCCAAACACAAGTTCAGGGCCCAAGCCATTTCTCGCTGCCATGAAAACCAAGTGCTCTGGCACCACATATGTCTGAAAGTGGATATGACACCTAGGGAACTCAGGGCGGTGCTCAATGGCAACTGCCCGAAGCAGCAGCACAGCTCTTCCAGTGCCAAAACAACTCCACCTGCCTCATGAACTTCACATACCATCAGCTGTGCTAGCAGCTATCTAGAAAACGCTGTTGGGTCACTTACGGTCCAATGCCCTTTGAGCCCAATGGGATGGAAAAAATCAGGGTGAACACCCACACTAAACTAACATGGAGCTCCTCACTCAAGCCACTCAAAACTCCATAGCCAAACACAGGTTCAGTGCCCAAGCCATATCCCGCTGCCATGGAAACCAAGTGCTCTGGCACCACATATGTCTGAAAGTGGATATGACACCTAGGGAACTCAGGGCGGTGGTGAATGGCAACTGTCTGAAGCAGCAGCACAGCTCTTCCAGTGCCAAAAAAAACTCCACCTGCCTCATGAACTTCACATACCATCAGCTGTGCTAGCAGCTATCTAGGAAACCCTGTTGGGTCACTTCCTATCCAATGCCCATTGAGCCCAGTGTGATGGAATCAAGCAGGGTGAGCACCCACACTAAACTAACATGGAGCTCCTCACTCAAGCCGCTCAAAACTCCACAGCCAAACACAAGTTCAGCGCCCAAGCCATTTCCCGCTGCCATGGAAACCAGGTGCTCTGGCACCACATATGTCTGAAAGTGGATATGACACCTAGGGAACTCAGGGCGGTGCTCAATGGCAACTGCCCGAAGCAGCAGCACAGCTCTTCCAGTGCCAAAACAACTCCACCTGCCTCATGAACTTCACATACCATCAGCTGTGCTAGCAGGTATCTAGGAAACCCTGTTGGGTCACTACCTCTCCAATGCCCATTGAGCCCAGTGTGATGGAATCAAGCAGGGTGAGCACCCACACTAAACTAACATGGAGCTCCTCACTCAAGCCGCTCAAAACTCCACAGCCAAACACAAGTTCAGTGCCCAAGCCATTTCCCGCTGCCATGGAAACCAAGTGCTCTGGCACCACATATGTCTGAAAGTGGATATGACACCTAGGGAACTCAGGGCGGTGCTCAATGGCAACTGCCCGAAGCAGCAGCACAGTTCTTCCAGTGCCAAAACAACTCCACCTGCCTCATGAACTTCACATACCATCAGCTGTGCTAGCAGCTATGCAGGAAACCATGTTGGGTCACTTTCTATCAAATGCCCTTTGAGCCCAGTGTGATGGAATCAAGCAGGGTGAGCACCCTCAGTAAACTAACATAGACCTCCTCACTCAAGCCGCTCAAAACTCCACAGCCAAACACAAGTTCAGCGCCCAAGCCATTTCCTGCTGCCATGGAAACCAAGTGCTCTGGCACCACATATGTCTGAAAGTGGATATGACACCTAGGGAACTCAGGGCGCTGCTCAATGGCAACTGCCCGAAGCAGCAGCACAGCTCTTCCAGTGCCAAAACAACTCCACCTGCCTCATGAACTTCACATACCATCAGCTGTGCTAGCAGCTATGCAGGAACCCCTGTGGGGTCACTTCCGGTCCAACGCCCATTCAGCCCAGTGGGATGGAGTCAAGCAGGCTGAGCATCCACACTAAACTAACATGGAGCTCCTCACTCAAGGCGCTCAAAACTCCACAGCCAAACACAAGTTCAGCGCCCAAACCATTTCCCACTGCCATGGAAACCAAGTGCTCTGGCACCACATATGTCTGAAAGTGGATATGACACCTAGGGAACTCAGGGCGGTGCTCAATGACAACTGCCCGAAGCAGCAGCACAGCTCTTCCAGTGCCAAAACAACTCCACCTGCCTCATGAACTTCACATACCATCAGCTGTGCTAGCAGCTATCAAGGAAACCCTGTTGGGTCACGTCCGGTCCAATGCCCATTGAGCCCATTGGGATGGAATCAAGCAGGGTGAGCACCCACACTAAACTAACATGGAGCTCCTCACTCAAGCCGCTCAAAACTCCACAGCCAAACACAAGTTCAGGGCCCAAGCCATTTCCCGCTGCCATGGAAACCAAGTGCTCTGGCACCACATATGTCTGAAAGTGGATATGACACCTAGGGAACTCAGGGCGGTGCTCAATGGCAACTGCCCGAAGCAGCAGCACAGCTCTTCCAGTGCCAAAACAACTCCACCTGCCTCATGAACTTCACATACCATCAGCTGTGGTAGCAGCTATCTAGGAAACCATGTTTGGTCACTTCCTATCCAATGCCCATTGATGCCAGTGGGATGGAATCAAGCAGGGTGAGCACCCACACTAAACTAACATGGAGCTCCTCACTCAAGCCGCTCAAAACTCCACAGCCAAACACAGGTTCAGCGCCCAAGTCATTTCCCGCTGCCATGGAAACCAAGTGCTGGGGCACCACATATGTCTGAAAGTGGATATGACACCTAGGGAACTCAGGGCGGTGCTGAATGGCAACTGCCCGAAGCAGCAGCACAGCTCTTCCAGTGCCAAAACAACTCCACCTGCCTCATGAACTTCACATACCATCAGCTGTGCTAGCAGCTATCTAGGAAACCCTGTTGGGTCACTTCCGCTCCAATGCCCTTTGAGCCCAGTGTGATGGAATCAAGCAGGCTGAGCACCCACATTAAACTAACATGGAGCTCCTCACTCAAGCCGCTCAAAACTCCACAGTCAAACACAAGTTCAGTGCCCAAGCCATTTCCCGCTGCCATGGAAACCAAGTGCTCTGGCACCATATATGTCTGAAAGTGGATATGACACCTAGGGAACTTAGGGCGGTGGTTGATGGCAACTGCCGGAAGCAGCAGCACAGCTCTTCCAGTGCCAAAACAACTCCACCTGCCTCATGAACTTCACATACCATCAGCTGTGCTAGCAGCTATCTAGGAAACCCTGTTGGGTCACGTCCGGTCCAATGCCCATTGAGCCCAGTGGGATGGAATCAAGCAGGGTGAGCACCCACACTAAACTAACATGGAGCTCCTCACTCAAGCCGCTCAAAACTCCACAGCCAAACACAAGTTCAGCGCCCAAGCCATTTCTCGCTGCCATGGAAACCAAGTGCTCTGGCACCACATATGTCTGAAAGTGGATATGACACCTAGGGAACTCAGGGCGGTGCTGAATGGCAACTGCCAGGAGCAGCAGCACAGCTCTTCCAGTGCCAAAACAACTCCAACTGCCTCATGAACTTCACATACCATCAGCTGTGCTAGGAGCTATGCAGGAAACCCTGTGGGGTCACATCCGGAACAATGCGCATTGAGCCCAGTGGGATGGAATCAAGCAGGGTGAGCACCCACACTAAACTAACATGGAGCTCCTCACTCAAGCCGCTCAAAACTCCACAGCCAAACACAAGTTCAGGGCCCAAGCCATTTCTCGCTGCCATGGAAACCAAGTGCTCTGGAACCACATATGTCTGAAAGTGGATATGACACCTAGGGAACTCAGGGCGGTGCTCAATGGCAACTGCCCGAAGCAGCAGCACAGCTCTTCCAGTGCCAAAACAACTCCACCTGCCTCATGAACTTCACATACCATCAGCTGTGCTAGCAGCTATCTAGGAAACCCTGTTGGGTCACTTCCTATCCAATGCCCATTGAGCCCAGTGTGATGGAATCAAGCAGGGTGAGCACCCACACTAAACTAACATGGAGCTCCTCACTCAAGCCGCTCAAAACTCCACAGCCAAACACAAGTTCAGCGCCCAAGCCATTTCCCGCTGCCATGGAAACCAAGTGCTCTGGCACCACATATGTCTGAAAGTGGATATGACACCTAGGGAACTCAGGGCGGTGTTCAATGGCAACTGCCCGAAGCAGCAGCACAGCTCTTCCAGTGCCAAAACAACTCCACCTGCCTCATGAACTTCACATACCATCAGCTGTGCTAGCAGCTATCTAGGAAACCCTGTTTCGTCACTTCCTATCCTAAGCCCATTGAGCCCAGTGGGATGGAATCAAGCAGGCTGAGCACCCACACTAAATTAACATGGAACCCCTCACTCAAGCCGCTCAAAACTCCACAGCCAAACACAAGTTCAGCGCCCAAGCCATTTCCCGCTGCCATGGAAACCAAATGCTCTGGCACCACATATGTCTGAAAGTGGATATGACACCTAGGGAACTCAGGGCGGTGCTCAATGGCAACTGCCCGAAGCAGCAGCACAGCTCTTCCAGTGCCAAAACAACTCCACCTGCCTCATGAACTTCACATACCATCAGCTGTGCTAGCAGCTTTGTAGGAAACCCTGTTGGGTCACTTCCGGTCCAATGCCCATTGAGCCCAGTGTGATGGAATCAAGCAGGGTGAGCACCCACACTAAACTAACATGGAGCTCCTCACTCAAGCCGCTCAAAACTCCAACAGCCAAACACAAGTTCAGGGCCCAAGCCATTTCTCGCTGCCATGAAAACCAAGTGCTCTGGCACCACATATGTCTGAAAGTGGATATGACACCTAGGGAACTCAGGGCGGTGCTCAATGGCAACTGCCCGAAGCAGCAGCACAGCTCTTCCAGTGCCAAAACAACTCCACCTGCCTCATGAACTTCACATACCATCAGCTGTGCTAGCAGCTATCTAGAAAACGCTGTTGGGTCACGTCCGGTCCAATGCCCTTTGAGCCCAATGGGATGGAAAAAATCAGGGTGAACACCCACACTAAACTAACATGGAGCTCCTCACTCAAGCCGCTCAAAACTCCACAGCCAAACACAGGTTCAGTGCCCAAGCCATATCCCGCTGCCATGGAAACCAAGTGCTCTGGCACCACACATGTCTGAAAGTGGATATGACACCTAGGGAACTCAGGGCGGTGCTCAATGGCAACTGCCCGAAGCAGCAGCACAGCTCTTCCAGTGCCAAAACAACTCCACCTGCCTCATGAACTTCACATACCATCAGCTGTGCTAGCAGCTATCAAGGAAACCCTGTTGGGTCACTTCCGGTCCAATGCCCATTGAGCCCAGTGGATGGAAACAAGCAGGGTGAGCATCCACACTAAACTAACATGGAGCTCCTCACTCAAGGCGCTCAAAACCCCACAGCCAAACACAAGTTCAGCGCCCAAGCCATTTCCCGCTGCCATGGAAACCAAGTGCTCTGGCACCACATATGTCTGAAAGTGGATATGACACCTAGGGAACTCAGGGCGGTGCTCAATGGCAACTGCCCGAAGCAGCAGCACAGCTCTTCCAGTGCCAAAACAACTCCACCTGCCTCAGGAACTTCACATACCATCAGCTGTCGTAGCAGCTATCTAGGAAACCATGTTTGGTCACTTCCTATCCAATGCCCATTGATGCCAGTGGGATGGAATCAAGCAGGGTGAGCACCCACACTAAACTAACATGGAGCTCCTCACTCAAGCCGCTCAAAACTCCACAGCCAAACACAGGTTCAGCGCCCAAGTCATTTCCCGCTGCCATGGAAACCAAGTGCTGGGGCACCACATATGTCTGAAAGTGGATATGACACCTAGGGAACTTAGGGCGGTGGTTGATGGCAACTGCCCGAAGCAGCAGCACAGCTCTTCCAGTGCCAAAACAACTCCACCTGCCTCATGAACTTCACATACCATCAGCTGTGCTAGCAGCTATCTAGGAAACCCTGTTGGGTCACTTCCGCTCCAATGCCCTTTGAGCCCAGTGTGATGGAATCAAGCAGGCTGAGCACCCACATTAAACTAACATGGAGCTCCTCACTCAAGCCGCTCAAAACTCCACAGCCAAACACAAGTTCAGTGCCCAAGCCATTTCCCGCTGCCATGGAAACCAAGTGCTCTGGCACCATATATGTCTGAAAGTGGATATGACACCTAGGGAACTTAGGGCGGTGGTTGATGGCAACTGCCCGAAGCAGCAGCACAGCTCTTCCAGTGCCAAAACAACTCCACCTGCCTCATGAACTTCACATACCATCAGCTGTGCTAGCAGCTATCTAGGAAACCCTGTTGGGTCACGTCCGGTCCAATGCCCATTGAGCCCAGTGGGATGGAATCAAGCAGGGTGAGCACCCACACTAAACTAACATGGAGCTCCTCACTCAAGCCGCTCAAAACTCCACAGCCAAACACAAGTTCAGCGCCCAAGCCATTTCTCGCTGCCATGGAAACCAAGTGCAGTGGCAGCACATATGTCTGAAAGTGGATATGACACCTAGGGAACTCAGGGCGGTGCTGAATGGCAACTGACCGGAGCAGCAGCACAGCTCTTCCAGTGCCAAAACAACTCCAACTGCCTCATGAACTACACATACCATCAGCTGTGCTAGGAGCTATGAAGGAAACCCTGTGGGGTCACATCCGGAACAATGCGCATTGAGCCCAGTGGGATGGAATCAAGCAGGGTGAGCATCCACACTAAACTAACATGGAGCTCCTCACTCAAGCCACTCAAAACTCCACAGCCAAACACAAGTTCAGCGCCCAAGCCATTTCCCGCTGCCATGGAAACCAAGTGCTCTGGAACCATATATGTCTGAAAGTGGATATGACACCTAGGGAACTCAGGGCGGTGCTCAATGGCAACTGCCCGAAGCAGCAGCACAGCTCTTCCAGTGCCAAAACAACTCCACCTGCATCATGAACTTCACATACCATCAGCTGTGCTAGCAGCTATCTCGGAAATCATGTTTGGTCACTTCCTATCCAATGCCCATTGAGCCCAGGGTGATGGAATCAAGCAGGGTGAGCACCCACACTAAACTAACATGGAGCTCCTCACTCAAGCCGCTCAAAACTCCACAGCCAAACACAAGTTCAGCGCCCAAGCCATTTCCCGCTGCCATGGAAACCAAGTGCTGGGGCACAACATATGTCTGAAAGTGGATATGACACCTAGGGAACTCAGGGCGGTGCTCAATGGCAACTGCCCGAAGCAGCAGCACAGCTCTTCCAGTGCCAAAACAACTCCACCTGCCTCATGAACTTCACATACCATCAGCTGTGCTAGCAGCTATCTAGGAAACCATGTTGGGTCACTTCCTATTAAAAAAGCCCATTGAGTCCAGTGGGATGGAATCAAGCAGGGTGAGCACCCACACTAAACTAACATGGAACTCCTCACTCAAGCCGCTCAAAACTCCACAGCCAAACACAAGTTCAGGGCCCAAGCCATTTCGCGCTGCCATGGAAACCAAGTGCTGGGGCACCACATATGTCTGAAAGTGGATATGACACCTTGGGAACTCAGGGCGGTGCTCAATGGCAACTGCCCGAAGCAGCAGCACAGCTCTTCCAGTGCCAAAACAACTCCACCGGCCTCATGAACTTCATATACCATCAGCTGTGCTAGCAGCTATCTAGGAAACCCTGTTGGGTCACTTCCGGTCCAATGCCCATTGAGCCCAGTGTGATGGAATCAAGCAGGCTGAGCACCCACACTAAGCTAACATGGAGCTCCTCACTCAAGCCGCTCAAAACTCCACAGCCAAACACAAGTTCAGGGTCCAAGCCATTTCGCGCTGCCATGGAAACCAAGTGCTCTGGCACCACATATGTCTGAAAGTGGATATGACACCTAGGGAACTCAGGGCGGTCTTGAATGGCAACTGCCCGAAGCAGCAGCACAACTCTTCCAGTGCCAAAACAACTCCACCTGCCTCATGAACTTCACATACCATCAGCTGTGCTAGGAGATATGCAGGAAACCCTGTGGGGTCACATCCGGTCCAATGCCCATTGAGCCCAGTGGGATGAAATCAAGCAGGGTGAGCATCCACACTAAACTAACATGGAGCTCCTCACTCAAGCCGCTCAAAACTCCACAGCCAAACACAAGTTCAGCACCCAAACCATTTCCCTCTGCCATGGAAACCAAGTGCTCTGGCACCACATATGTCTGAAAGTGGATATGACACCTAGGGAACTCAGGGCGGTGCTCAATGACAACTGCCCGAAGCAGCAGCACAGCTCTTCCAGTGACAAAACAACTCCACTTGCCTCAGGAACTTCACATACCATCAGCTGTGCTAGCAGCTATCAAGGAAACCCTGTTAGATCACTCCCGGTCCAATGCCCATTGAGCCCAGTGGGATGGAATCAAGCAGGGTGAGCACCCACACTAAACTAACATGGAGCTCCTCACTCAAGCCACTCAAAACTTCACAGCCAAACACAAGTTCAGGGCCCAAGCCATTTCTCGTTGCCATGGAAACCAAGTGCTCTGGCAGCACATATGTCTGAAAGTGGATATGACACCTAGGGAACTCAGGGCGGTGCTGAATGGCAACTGCCCGAAGCAGCAGCACAGCTCTTCCAGTGCCAAAACAACTCCACCTGCCTCATGAACTTCACATACCATCAGCTGTCTAGCAGCTATCTCGGAAACCCTGTTGGGTCACTACCTATCCAATGCCCATTGAGCCCAGTGGGATGGAATCAAGCAGGGTGAGCATCCACACTAAACTAACATGGAGCTCCTCACTCAAGCCGCTCAAAACTCCACAGCCAAACACAAGTTCAGCGCCCAAGTCATTTCCCGCTGCCATGGAAACCAAGTGCTGGGGCATCACCTATGTCTGAAAGTGGATATGACACCTAGGGAATTCAGGGCGGTGCTCAATGGCAACTGCCCGAAGCAGCAGCACAGCTCTTCCAGTGCCAAATCAACTCCACCTGCCTCATCAACTTCACATACCATCAGCTATGGGTGCAGCGTTCTCGGAAACCCTGTTGGGTCACTTCCGCTCCAATGCCCATTGAGCCCAGTGTGATGGAATCAAGCAGGGTGAGCACCCACACTAAACTAACATGGAGCTCCTCACTCAAGGCACTCAAAACTTCACAGCAAAACACAAGTTCAGCGCCCAAGCCATTTCCCGCTGCCATGGAAACCAAGTGCTCTGGCACCACATATGTCTGAAAGTGGATATGACACCTAGGGAACTCAGGGCGGTGCTCAATGGCAACTGCCCGAAGCAGCAGCACAGCTCTTCCACTGCCAAAACAACTCCACCTGCCTCATGAACTTCACATACCATCAGCTGTCTAGCAGCTATCTCGGAAACCATGTTTGGTCACTTCCTATCCAAAGCCATTGAGCCCAGTGGGATGGAATCAAGCAGGGTGAGCACCCACACTAAACTAACATGGAGCTCCTCACTCAAGCCGCTCAAAACTCCACAGCCAAACACATGTTCAGCGCCCAAGTCATTTCCCGCTGCCATGGAAACCAAGTGCTCTGGCACCACATATGTCTGAAAGTGGATATGACACCTAGGGAACTCAGGGCGGTGCTGAATGGCAACTGCCCGAAGCAGCAGCACAGCTCTTCCAGTGCCAAAACAACTCCACCTGCCTCATGAACTTCACATACCATCAGCTGTGCTATCAGCTATCTAGGAAACACTGTTGCGTCACTTCTGGTCCAATGCCCATTGAGCCCAGTGTGATGGAATCAAGCAGGGTGAGCATCCACACTAAACTAACATGGAGCTCCTCACTCAAGCCGCTCAAAACTCCACAGCCAAACACAAGTTCAGCGCCCAAGCCATTTCCCGCTGCCATGGAAACCATGTGCAGTGGCAGCACATATGTCTGAAAGTGGATATGACACCTAGGGAACTCAGTGCGGTGCTGAATGGCAACTGCCCGAAGCAGCAGCACAGCTCTTCCAGTGCCAAAACAACTCCACCTGCCTCATGAACTTCACATACCATCAGCTGTCTAGCAGCTATCTCGGAAACCCTGTTGGGTCACTACCTATCCAATGCCCATTGAGCCCAGTGGGATGGAATCAAGCAGGGTGAGCATCCACACTAAACTAACATGGAGCTCCTCACTCAAGCCGCTCAAAACTCCACAGCCAAACACAAGTTCAGCGCCCAAGTCATTTCCCGCTGCCATGGAAACCAAGTGCTGGGGCATCACCTATGTCTGAAAGTGGATATGACACCTAGGGAATTCAGGGCGGTGCTCAATGGCAACTGCCCGAAGCAGCAGCACAGCTCTTCCAGTGCCAAATCAACTCCACCTGCCTCATCAACTTCACATACCATCAGCTATGGGTGCAGCGTTCTCGGAAACCCTGTTGGGTCACTTCCGCTCCAATGCCCATTGAGCCCAGTGTGATGGAATCAAGCAGGGTGAGCACCCACACTAAACTAACATGGAGCTCCTCACTCAAGCCGCTCAAAACTCCACAGCCAAACACAAGTTCAGTGCCCAAGCCATTTCCCGCTGCCATGGAAACCAAGTGCTCTGGCACCACATATGTCTGAAAGTGGATATGACACCTAGGGAACTCAGGGCGGTGCTCAATGGCAACTGCCCGAAGCAGCAGCACAGCTCTTCCAGTGCCAAATCAACTCCACCTGCCTCATGAACTTCACATACCATCAGCTGTGCTAGCAGCTATCAAGGAAACCCTGTTGCGTCACTTCTGGTCCAATGCCCATTGAGCCCAGTGTGATGGAATCAAGCAGGTTGAGCACCCACACTAAACTAACATGGAGCTCCTCACTCAAGCCACTCAAGACTCCACAGCCAAACACAAGTTCAGCGCCCAAGCCATTTCTCGCTGCCATGGAAACCAAATGCAGTGGCAGCACATATGTCTGAAAGTGGATATGACACCTAGGGAACTCAGGGCGGTGCTCAATGACAACTGCCCGGAGCAGCAGCACAGCTCTTCCAGTGCCAAAACAACTCCACCTGCCTCATGAACTTCACATACCATCAGCTATGCTAGCAGCTATGCAGGAAACCCTGTGGGGTCACATCCGGAACAATGCGCATTGAGCCCAGTGGGATGGAATCAAGCAGGGTGAGCACCCACACTAAACTAACATGGAGCTCCTCACTGAAGCCGTTCAAAACTCCACAGCCAAACACAAGTTCAGGGCCCAAGTCATTTCCCGCTGCCATGGAAACCAAGTGCTGGGGCACCACCTATGTCTGAAAGTGGATATGACACCTAGGGAACTCAGGGAGATCTTGAATGGCAACTGCCCAAAGCAGCAGCACAGCTCTTCCAGTGCCAAAACAACTCCACCTGCCTCATGAACTTCACATACCATCAGCTGTGCTAGCAGCTATCTAGGAAACCATGTTGGGTCACTTTTGGTCAAAGCCATAGAGCCCAGTGGGATGGAATCAAGCAGGGTGAGCACCCACACTAAACTAACATGGAACTCCTCACTCAAGCCGCTCAAAACTCCACAGCCAAACACAAGTTCAGGGCCCAAGCCATTTCCCGCTGCCATGGAAACCAAGTGCTCTGGCACCACATATGTCTGAAAGTGGATATGACACCTAGGGAACTCAGGGCGGTGGTCAATGGCAACTGCCCGAAGCAGCAGCACAGTTCTTCCAGTGCCAAACCAACTCCACCTGCCTCATGAACTTCACATACCATCAGCTGTGCTAGCAGCTATCTAGGAAACCCTGTTGGGTCACTTCTGCTCCAATGGCCATTGAGCCCAGTGTGATGGAATGAAGCAGGGTGAGCACCCACACTAAACTAACATGGAGCTCCTCACTCAAGGCACTCAAAACTTCACAGCAAAACACAAGTTCAGCGCCCAAGCCATTTCCCGCTGCCATGGAAACCAAGTGCTCTGGCACCACATATGTCTGAAAGTGGATATGACACCTAGGGAACTCAGGGCGGTGCTCAATGGCAACTGCCCGAAGCAGCAGCACAGTTCTTCCAGTGCCAAAACAACTCCACCTGCCTCATGAACTTCACATACCATCAGCTGTGCTAGCAGCTATCTAGGAAACCATGTTTGGTCACTTCCTATCCAATGCCCATTGAGCCCAGTGGGATGGAATCAAGCAGGCTGAGCACTGACACTAAACTAACATGGAGCTCCTCACTCAAGCCGCTCAAAACTCCACAGCCAAACACAAGTTCAGCGCACAAGCCATTTCCTGCTGCCATGGAAACCAAGTGCTCTGGCACCACATATGTCTGAAAGTGGATATGACACCTAGGGAACTCAGGGCGGTGCTCAATGGCAACTGCCCAAAGCAGCAGCACAGCTCTTCCACTGCCAAAACAACTCCACCTGCCTCATGAACTTCACATACCATCAGCTGTCTAGCAGCTATCTCGGAAACCATGTTTGGTCACTTCCTATCCAAAGCCATTGAGCCCAGTGGGATGGAATCAAGCAGGGTGAGCACCCACACTAAACTAACATGGAGCTCCTCACTCAAGCCGCTCAAAACTCCACAGCCAAACACATGTTCAGCGCCCAAGTCATTTCCCGCTGCCATGGAAACCAAGTGCTCTGGCACCACATATGTCTGAAAGTGGATATGACACCTAGGGAACTCAGGGCGGTGCTGAATGGCAACTGCCCGAAGCAGCAGCACAGCTCTTCCAGTGCCAAAACAACTCCACCTGCCTCATGAACTTCACATACCATCAGCTGTGCTAGCAGCTATCTAGGAAACACTGTTGCGTCACTTCTGGTCCAATGCCCATTGAGCCCAGTGTGATGGAATCAAGCAGGGTGAGCTCCCACACTAAACTAACATGGAGCTCTTCACTCAAGCCGCTCAAAACTCCACAGCCAAACACAAGTTCAGCGCCCAAGCCATTTCCCGCTGCCATGGAAACCATGTGCAGTGGCAGCACATATGTCTGAAAGTGGATATGACACCTAGGGAACTCAGGGCGGTGTTGCATGGCAACTGCCCGAAGCAGCAGCACAGCTCTTCCAGTGCCAAAACAACTCCACCTGCCTCATGAACTTCACATACCATCAGCTGTGCTAGCAGCTATCTAGAAAACGCTGTGTGGTCACTTCCTATCCAATGCCCATTGAGCCCAGTGTGATGGAATCAAGCAGGCTGAGCACTCATACTAAACTAACATGGAGCTCCTCACTCAAGCCACTCAAAACTCCACAGCCAAACACAACTTCAGCATCCAAACCATTTCCCGCTGCCATGGAAACCAAGTGCTCTGGCACCACAGATGTCTGAAAGTGGATATGACACCTAGGGAACTCAGGGCGGTGGTCAATGGCAACTGCCCAAAGCAGCAGCACAGCTCTTCCAGTGCCAAACCAACTCCACCTGCCTCATGAACTTCACATACCATCAGCTGTCTAGCAGCTATCTAGAAAACGCTGTGTGGTCACTTCCGGTCCAATGCCCATTGAGCCCAGTGGGATGGAATCAAGCAGGGTGAGCACCCACACTAAACTAACATGGAGCTCCTCACTCAAGCCGCTCAAAACTCCACAGCCAAACACAAGTTCAGCGCCCAAGTCATTTCCCACTGCCATTGAAACCAAGTGCTCTGGCACCACATATGTCTGAAAGTGGATATGACACCTTGGGAACTCAGGGCGGTGCTCAATGACAACTGCCCGAAGCAGCAGCACAGCTCTTCCAGTGACAAAACAACTCCACTTGCCTCAGGAACTTCACATACCATCAGCTGTGCTAGCAGCTATCTAGGAAACCCTGTTTGGTCACTTCCTATCCAAAGCCATAGAGCCCAGTGTGATGGAATCAAGCAGGGTGAGCACCCACACTAAACTAACATGGAGCTCCTCACTCAAGCCCCTCAAAACTCCACAGCCAAACACAAGTTCAGCATCCAAGCCATTTCCCGCTGCCATGGAAACCAAGTGCTCTGGCACCACATATGTCTGAAAGTGGATATGACACCTAGGGAACTCAGGGCGGTCTTGAATGGCAACTGCCCGAAGCAGCAGCACAGCTCTTCCAGTGCCAAAACAACTCCACCTGCCTGATGAACTTCACATACCATCAGCTGTGCTAGCAGCTATGCAGGAATCACTGTTTGGACACTTCCGCTCCAATGCCCATTGAGCCCAGTGTGATGGAATCAAGCAGGGTGAGCACCCACACTAAACTAACATGGAGCTCCTCACTCAAGCCCCTCAAAACTCCACAGCCAAACACAAGTTCAGCGCCCAAGCCATTTCCCGCTGCCATGGAAACCAAGTGCTCTGGCACCACATATGTCTGAAAGTGGATGTGACACCTAGGGAACTCAGGGCGGTGCTCAATGGCAACTGCCCGAAGCAGCAGCACAGCTCTTCCAGTGCCAAAACAACTCCACCTGCCTCATGAACTTCACATACCATCAGCTGTGCTAGCAGCTATCTAGAAAACGCTGTGTGGTCACTTCCTATCCTATGCCCATTGAGCCCAGTGGGATGGAATCAAGCAGGCTGAGCACTCATACTAAACTAACATGGAGCTCCTCACTCAAGCCACTCAAAACTCCACAGCCAAACACAAGTTCAGCATCCAAACCATTTCCCGCTGCCATGGAAACCAAGTGCTCTGGCACCACATATGTCTGAAAGTGGATATGACACCTAGGGAACTCAGGGCGGTGGTCAATGGCAACTGCCCAAAGCAGCAGCACAGCTCTTCCAGTGCCAAACCAACTCCACCTGCCTCATGAACTTCACATACCATCAGCTGTCTAGCAGCTATCTAGAAAACGCTGTGTGGTCACTTCCGGTCCAATGCCCATTGAGCCCAGTGGGATGGAATCAAGCAGGGTGAGCACCCACACTAAACTAACATGGAGCTCCTCACTCAAGCCGCTCAAAACTCCACAGCCAAACACAAGTTCAGCGCCCAAGTCATTTCCCACTGCCATTGAAACCAAGTGCTCTGGCACCACATATGTCTGAAAGTGGATATGACACCTTGGGAACTCAGGGCGGTGCTCAATGACAACTGCCCGAAGCAGCAGCACAGCTCTTCCAGTGACAAAACAACTCCACTTGCCTCAGGAACTTCACATACCATCAGCTGTGCTAGCAGCTATCTAGGAAACCCTGTTTGGTCACTTCCTATCCAAAGCCATAGAGCCCAGTGTGATGGAATCAAGCAGGGTGAGCACCCACACTAAACTAACATGGAGCTCCTCACTCAAGCCCCTCAAAACTCCACAGCCAAACACAAGTTCAGCATCCAAGCCATTTCCCGCTGCCATGGAAACCAAGTGCTCTGGCACCACATATGTCTGAAAGTGGATATGACACCTAGGGAACTCAGGGCGGTCTTGAATGGCAACTGCCGGAAGCAGCAGCACAGCTCTTCCAGTGCCAAAACAACTCCACCTGCCTCATGAACTTCACATACCATCAGCTGTGCTAGCAGCTATCTAGGAATCCCTGTTTGGTCACTTCCGCTCCAATGCCCATTGAGCCCAGTGTGATGGAATCAAGCAGGGTGAGCACTCACAGTAAACTAACATGGAGCTCCTCACTCAAGCCCCTCAAAACTCCACAGCCAAACACAAGTTCAGCGCCCAAGCCATTTCCCGCTGCCATGGAAACCAAGTGCTCTGGCACCACATATGTCTGAAAGTGGATATGACACCTAGGGAACTCAGGGCGGTGCTCAATGGCAACTGCCCCAAGCAGCAGCACAGCTCTTCCAGTGCCAAAACAACTCCACCTGCCTCAGGTACTTCACATACCATCACCTGTGCTAGCAGCTATCTCGGAAACCTTGTTAGGTCACTTTCTATCCAATGCCCATTGAGCCCAGTGGGATGGAATCAATCAGGGTGAGCACCCACACTAAACTAACATGGAGTTCCTCACTCAAGCCGCTCAAAACTCCACAGCCAAACACAAGTTCAGCGCCCAACACTTTTCCCGCTGCCATGGAAACCAAGTGCTCTGGCACCACATATGTCTGCAAGTGGATATGACACCTAGGGATCTCAGGTCGGTGCTCAATGGCAACTGCCCGGAGCAGCAGCACAGCTCTTCCAGTGCCAAAACAACTCCACCTGCCTCATGAACTTCACATACCATCAGCTGTGGGTGCAGCGTTATATGAAACCCTGTGGGGTCACTTCGTATCCATTGCCCATTCAGCCCAGTGTGATGGAATCAAGCAGGGTGAGCATCCACACTAAACTAACATGGAGCTCCTCACTCAAGCCGCTCAAAACTCCACGGCCAAACACAAGTTCAGCGCCCAAGCCATTTCCCGCTGCCATGGAAACCAAGTGCTCTGGCACCACATATGTCTGAAAGTGGATATGACACCTAGTGAACTCAGGGCGGTGCTCAATGGCAACTGCCCGAAGCAGCAGCACAGCTCTTCCAGTGCCAAAACAACTCCACCTGCCTCATGAACTTCACATACCATCAGCTGTGCTAGCAGCTATCTAGGAAACCATGTTTGGTCACTTCCTATCCAATGCCCATTGAGCCCAGCGTGATGGAATCAAGCAGGGTGAGCATCCACACTAAACTATCATGGAGCTCCTCACTCAAGCCGCTCAAAACTACAACAGCCAAACACAAGTTCAGCGCCCAAGCCATTTCCCGCTGCCATGGAAACCAAGTGCTCTGGCACCATATATGTCTGAAAGTGGATATGACACCTAGGGAACTCAGGGCGGTGCTCAATGGCAACTGCCCGAAGCAGCAGCACAGCTTTTCCAGTGCCAAAACAACTCCACCTGCCTCATGAACTTCACATACCATCAGCTGTGCTAGCAGCTATCTAGGAAACCCTGCTGGGTCACTTCCTATCCAATGGCCATTGAGCCCAGTGGGATGGAATCAAGCAGGGTGAGCACCCACACTAAACTAACATGGAGCTCCTCACTCAAGGCGCTCAAAACCCCACAGCCAAACACAAGTTCAGGGCCCAAACCATTTCCCGCTGCCATGGAAACCAAGTGCTCTGGCACCACACATGTCTGAAAGTGGATATGACACCTAGGGAACTCAGGTCGGTGGTCAATGGCAACTGCCCGAAGCAGCAGCACAGCTCTTCCAGTGCCAAAACAACTCCACCTGCCTCATGAACTTCACATACCATCAGCTGTGGGTGCAGCGTTATAGGAAACCCTGTTAGGTCACTTCGTATCCATTGCCCATTGAGCCCAGTGGGATGGAATCAAGCAGGGTGAGCATCCACACTAAACTAACATGGAGCTCCTCACTCAAGCCGCTCAAAACTCCAACAGCCAAACACAAGTTCAGCCCCCAACCATATCCCGCTGCCATGGAAACCAAGTGCTCTGGCACCACATATGTCTGAAAGTGGATATGACACCTAGGGAACTCAGGGCGGTGCTCAATGGCAACTGCCCGAAGCAGCAGCACAGCTCTTCCAGTGCCAAAACAACTCCACCTGCCTCAGGAACTTCACATACCATCACCTGTGCTAGCAGCTATCTCGGAAACCCTGTTAGGTCACTTTCTATCCAATGCCCATTGAGCCCAGTGGGATGGAATCAAGCAGGGTGAGCACCCACACTAAACTAACATGGAGCTCCTCACTCAAGGCGCTCAAAACTCCACAGCCAAACACAAGTTCAGCGCACAAGACTTTTCCCGCTGCCATGGAAACCAAGTGCTCTGGCACCACATATGTCTGAAAGTGGATATGACAGCTAGGGAACTCAGGGCGGTGCTCAATGGCAACTGCCCGAAGCAGCAGCACAGCTCTTCCAGTGCCAAAACAACTCCACCTGCCTCATGAACTTCACATACCATGAGCTGTGCTAGCAGCTATCTAGGAAACCCTGCTGGGTCACTTCCTATCCAATGGCCATTGAGCCCAGTGGGATGGAATCAAGCAGGGTGAGCACCCACACTAAACTAACATGGAGCTCCTCACTCAAAGCTCACAAAACTCCACAGCAAAACACAAGTTCAGCGCCCAAGCCATTTCCCGCTGGCATGGAAACCAAGTGCTCTGGCACCACATATGTCTGAAAGTGGATATGACACCTAGGGAACTCAGGGCGGTCTTGAATGGCAACTGCCCGAAGCAGCAGCACAGCTCTTCCAGTGCCAAAACAACTCCACCTGCCTCAGGAACTTCACATACCATCAGCTGTGCTAGCAGCTATCTAGGAAACCATGTTTGGTCACTTCAGGTTAAAATGCCATTGAGCCCAGTGGGATGGAATCAAGCAGGGTGAGCATCCACACTAAACTAACATGGAGCTCCTCACTCAAGGCGCTAAAACTCCACAGCCAAACACAAGTTCAGCGCCCAAGCCATTTCCCGCTGCCATGGAAACCAAGTGCTCTGGCACCACATATGTCTGAAAGTGGATATGACACCTAGGGAACTCAGGGCGGTGCTCAATGGCAACTGCCCGGAGCAGCAGCACAGCTCTTCCAGTGCCAAAACAACTCCACCTGCCTCATGAACTTCACATACCATCAGCTGTGCTAGCAGCTATCTCGGAAACCCTGTTAGGTCACTTTCTATCCAATGCCCATTGAGCCCAGTGGGATGGAATCAAGCAGGCTGAGCACCCACACTAAACTAACATGGAGCTCCTCACTCAAGGCGCTCAAAACTCCACAGCCAAACACAAGTTCAGCGCACAAGCCATTTCCCGCTGCCATGGAAAACAAGTGCTCTGGCACCACATATGTCTGAAAGTGGATATGACACCTAGGGAACTCAGGGCGGTGCTCAATGGCAACTGCCCGAAGCAGCAGCACAGTTCTTCCAGTGCCAAAACAACTCCACCTGTCTCATGAACTTCACATACCATCAGCTGTGGATGCAGCGTTATAGGAAACCCTGTTAGGTCACTTTGTTTCCATTGCCCATTCAGCCCAGTGGGATGGAATCAAGCAGGGTGAGCACCCACACTAAACTAACATGGAGCTCCTCACTCAAGCCGCTCAAAACCCCACAGCCAAACACAAGTGCAGGGCCCAAACCATTTCCCGCTGCCATGGAAACCAAGTGCTCTGGCACCACATATGTCTGAAAGTGGATATGACACCTAAGGAACTCAGGGCGGTGCTCAATGGCAACTGCCCGAAGCAGCAGCACAGCTCTTCCAGTGCCAAAACAACTCCACCTGCCTCATGAACTTCACATACCATCAGCTGTGCTAGCAGCTATCTAGGAAACGCTGTGTGGTCCCTTCCGGTCCAATGCCCATTGAGCCCAGTGTGATGGAATCAAGCAGGGTGAGCACCCACACTAAACTAACATGGAGCTCCTCACTCAAGGCGCTCAAAACTCCACAGCCAAACACAAGTTCAGCGCACAAGCCATTTCCCGCTGCCATGGAAACCAAGTGCTCTGGCACCACATATGTCTGAAAGTGGATATGACACCTAGGGAACTCAGGGCGGTGCTCAATGGCAACTGTCTAAAGCAGCAGCACAGCTCTTCCACTGCCAAAACAACTCCACCTGCCTCATGAACTTCACATACCATCAGCTGTGCTAGCAGCTATCTAGAAAACCCTGTTGGGTCACTTCCGCTCCAATGCCCATTGAGCCCAGTGTGATGGAAACAAGCAGGGTGAGCACCCACACTAAACTAACATGGAGCTCCTCACTCAAGCCGCTCAAAACTCCACAGCCAAACACAAGTTCAGTGCCCAAGCCATTTCCCGCTGCCATGGAAACCAAGTACTCTGGCACCACATATGTCTGCAAGTGGATATGACACCTAGGGAACTCAGGGCGGTGCTAAATGGCAACTGCCCGAAGCAGCAGCACAGCTCTTCCAGTGCCAAAACAACTCCACCTGCTTCATGAACTTCACATACCATCAGCTGTGCTAGCAGCTATCTAGGAAACCATGTTTGGTCACTTCCTATCCAATGCCCATTGAGCCCAGTGGGATGGAATCAAGCAGGGTGAGCATCCACACTAAACTAACATGGAGCTGCTCACTCAAGCCGCTCAAAACTCCACAGCCAAACACAAGTTCAGCGCCCAAGCCATTTCCCGCTGCCATGGAAACCAAGTGCTCTGGCACCACATATGTCTGAAAGTGGATATGACACCTAGGGAACTCAGGGCGCTGCTCAATGGCAACTGCCTGAAGCAGCAGCACAGCTCTTCCAGTGCCAAAACAACTCCACCTGCCTCATGAACTTCACATACCATCAGCTGTGCTAGCAGCTATCTAGGAAACTATGTTTGGTCACTTCCTATCAAATGCCCATTGAGCCCAGTGTGATGGAATCAAGCAGGGTGAGCACCCACACTAAACTAACATGGAGCTCCTCACTCAAGGCGCTCAAAACTCCAACAGCCAAACACAAGTTCAGCGCCCAAGCCATTTCCCGCTGCCATGGAAACCAAGTGCTCTGGCACCACATATGTCTGAAAGTGGATATGACACCTAGGGAACTCAGGGCGGTGCTCAATGGCAACTGTCTAAAGCAGCAGCACAGCTCTTCCACTGCCAAAACAACTCCACCTGCCTCATGAACTTCACATACCATCAGCTGTGCTAGCAGCTATCTAGAAAACCCTGTTGGGTCACTTCCGGTCCAATGCCCATTGAGCCCAGTGTGATGGAAACAAGCAGGGTGAGCACCCACACTAAACTAACATGGAGCTCCTCACTCAAGCCGCTCAAAACTCCACAGCCAAACACAAGTTCAGTGCCCAAGCCATTTCCCGCTGCCATGGAAACCAAGTACACTGGCACCACATATGTCTGAAAGTGGATATGACACCTAGGGAACTCAGGGCGGTGCTAAATGGCAACTGCCCGAAGCAGCAGCACAGCTCTTCCAGTGCCAAACCAACTCCACCTGCCTCATGAACTTCACATACCATCAGCTGTGCTAGCAGCTATCTAGGAAACCATGTTTGGTCACTTCCTATCAAATGCCCATTGAGCCCAGTGGGATGGAATCAAGCAGGGTGAGCATCCACACTAAACTAACATGGAGCTCCTCACTGAAGCCGCTCAAAACTCCACAGCCAAACACAAGTTCAGAGCCCAAGCCATTTCCCGCTGCCATAGAAACCAAGTGCTCTGGCACCACATATGTCTGAAAGTGGATATGACACCTAGGGAACTCAGGGCGGTGGTTAATGGCAACTGCCCGAAGCAGCAGCACAGCTCTTCCAGTGCCAAAACAACTCCACCTGCCTCATGAACTTCACATACCATCAGCTGTGCTAGCAGCTATCTAGGAAACCCTGCTGGGTCACTTCCTATCCAATGCCCTTTGAGCCCAGTGGGATGGAATCAAGCAGGGTGAGCACCCACACTAAACTAACATGGAGCTCCTCACTCAAGCCGCTCAAAACTCCACAGCCAAACACAAGTTCAGCGCCCAAGACTTTTCCCGCTGCCATGGAAACCAAGTGCTCTGGCAGCACATATGTCTGAAAGTGGATATGACACCTAGGGAACTCAGGGCGGTGCTCAATGGCAACTGTCTAAAGCAGCAGCACAGCTCTTCCAGTGCCAAAACAACTCCACCTGCCTCATGAACTTCACATACCATCAGCTGTGGGTGCAGCGTTATAGGAAACCCTTTTGGGTCATTTCCGGTCCAATGCCCATTCAGCTCAGGGTGATGGAATCAAGCAGGGTGAGCACCCTCACTAAACTAACATGGAGCTCCTCACTCAAGCCGCTCAAAACTCCACAGCCAAACACAAGTTCAGCGCCCAAGCCATTTCCCGCTGCCATGGAAACCAAGTGCTCTGGCACCACATATGTCTGAAAGTGGATATGACACCTAGGGAACTCAGGGCGGTGCTCAATGGCAACTGCCTGAAGCAGCAGCACAGCTCTTCCAGTGCCAAAACAACTCCACCTGCCTCATGAACTTCACATACCATCAGCTGTGCTAGCAGCTATCTAGGAAACCCTGTTGGGTCACTTCCGCTCCAATGCCCTTTGAGCCCAGTGTGATGGAATCAAGCAGGCTGAGCACCCACACTAAACTAACATGGAGCTCCTCACTCAAGCCGCTCAAAACTCCACAGCCAAACACAATTTCAGCCAACAAGCCATTTCCCGCTGCCATGGAAACCAAGTGCTCTGGCACCACATATGTCTGAAAGTGGATATGACACCTAGGGAACTCAGGGCGGTGCTCAATGGCAACTGTCTAAAGCAGCAGCACAGCTCTTCCACTGCCAAAACAACTCCACCTGCCTCATGAACTTCACATACCATCAGCTGTGCTAGCAACTATCTAGAAAACCCTGTTGGGTCACTTCCGGTCCAATGCCCATTGAGCCCAGTGTGATGGAAACAAGCAGGGTGAGCACCCACACTAAACTAACATGGAGCTCCTCACTCAAGCCGCTCAAAACTCCACAGCCAAACACAAGTTCAGTGCCCAAGCCATTTCCCGCTGCCATGGAAACCAAGTGCTCTGGCACCACATATGTCTGAAAGTGGATATGACACCTAGGGAACTCAGGGCGGTGCTAAATGGCAAGTGCCCGAAGCAGCAGCACAGCTCTTCCAGTGCCAAACCAACTCCACCTGCCTCATGAACTTCACATACCATCAGCTGTGCTAGCAGCTATCTAGGAAACCATGTATGGTCACTTCCTATCAAATGCCCATTGAGCCCAGTGTGATGGAATCAAGCAGGGTGAGCATCCACACTGAACTAACATGGAGCTCCTCACTGAAGCCGCTCAAAACTCCACAGCTAAACACAAGTTCAGCGCCCAAGCCATTTCCCGCTGCCATGGAAACCAAATGCTCTGGCACCACATATGTCTGAAAGTGGATATGACACCTAGGGAACTCAGGGCGGTGGTTAATGGCAACTGCCCGAAGCAGCAGCTCAGCTCTTCCAGTGCCAAAACAACTCCACCTGCCTCATGAACTTCACATACCATCAGCTGTGCTAGCAGCTATCTAGGAAACCCTGCTGGGTCACTTCCTATCCAATGCCCATTGAGCCCAGTGGGATGGAATCAAGCAGGGTGAGCACCCACACTAAACTAACATGGAGCTCCTCACTCAAGCCGCTCAAAACTCCACAGCCAAACACAAGTTCAGCGCCCAAGACTTTTCCCGCTGCCATGGAAACCAAGTGCTCTGGCACCACATATGTCTGAAAGTGGATATGACACCTAGGGAACTCAGGGCGGTGCTGAATGGCAACTGCCAGGAGCAGCAGCACAGCTCTTCCAGTGCCAAAACAACTCCACCTGCCTCATGAACTTCACATACCATCAGCTAGGGTTCAGCGTTATAGGAAACCCTGTTGGGTCATTTCCGGTCCAATGCCCATTCAGCCCAGTGTGATGGAATCAAGCAGGGTGAGCACCCTCAGTAAACTAACATAGAGCTCCTCACTCAAGCCGCTCAAAACTCCACAGCCAAACACAAGTTCAGCGCCCAAGCCATTTCCCGCTGCCATGGAAACCAAGTGCTCTGGCACCACATATGTCTGAAAGTGGATATGACACCTAGGGAACTCAGGGCGCTGCTCAATGGCAACTGCCTGAAGCAGCAGCACAGCTCTTCCAGTGCCAAAACAACTCCACCTGCCTCATGAACTTCACATACCATCAGCTGTGCTAGCAGCTATCTCGGAAACCCTGTTGGGTCACTTCCGGTCCAATGCCCATTGAGCCCAGTGGGATGGAATCAAGCAGGGTGAGCACCCACACTAAACTAACATGGAGCTCCTCACTCAAGCCACTCAAATCTCCACAGCCAAACACAAGTTCAGCGCCCAAGCCATTTCCCGCTGCCATGGAAACCAAGTGCTCTGGCACCACATATGTCTGAAAGTGAATATGACACCTAGGGAACTCAGGGCGCTGCTCAATGGCAACTGCCCGAAGCAGCAGCACAGCTCTTCCAGCGCCAAAACAACTCCACCTGCCTCATGAACTTCACATACCATCAGCTGTGCTAGCAGCTATCTCGGAAACCCTCTTGGGTCACATCCGGTCCAATGGCCATTGAGCCCAGTGTGATGGAATCAAGCAGGGTGAGCACCCACACTAAACTAACATGGAGCTCCTCACTCAAGCCGCTCAAAACTCCACAGCCAAACACAAGTTCAGCGCCCAAGCCATTTCCCGCTGCCATGGAAACCAAGTGTTCTGGCACCACATATGTCTGAAAGCGGATATGACACCTAGGGAACTCACTGCGGAGGTGAATGGCAACTGCCCGAAGCAGCAGCACAGTTCTTCCAGTGCCAAAACAACTCCACCTGCCTCATGAACTTCACATACCATCAGCTGTGCTAGCAGCTACCTAGAAAAAGGTGTTGGGTCACTTCCGGTCCAAAGCGCATTGAGCCCAGTGTGATGGAATCAAGCAGGCTGAGCACTCACACTAAACTAACATGGAGCTCCTCACTCAAGGCGCTCAAAACTCCACAGCCAAACACAAGTTCAGCGCCCAAGCCATTTCCCGCTGCCATGGAAACCAAGTACTCTGGCAGCACATATGTCTGAAAGTGGATATGACACCTAGGGAACTCAGGGCGGTGCTCAATGGCAACTGCCCGAAGCAGCAGCACAGCTCTTCCAGTGCCAAAACAACTCCGCCTGCCTCATGAACTTCACATACCATCAACTGTGCTAGCAGCTATCTCGGAAACCCAGTTGGGTCAATTCCTATCCAATGGCCATTGAGCCCAGTGGGATGGAATCAAGCAGGGTGAGCACCCACACTAAACTAACATGGAGCTCCTCACTCAAGCCGCTCAAAACTCCACAGCCAAACACAAGTTCAGCGCCCAAGCCATTTCCCGCTGCCATGGAAACCAAGTGCTCTGGCACCACATATGTCTGAAAGTGGATATGACACCTAGGGAACTCAGGGCGGTGCTCAATGGCAACTGCCCGAAGCAGCAGCACAGCTCTTCCAGTGCCAAAACAACTCCACCTGCCTCATGAACTTCACATACCATCAGCTGTGCTAGCAGCTATCTCGGAAACCCTGTTGGGTCACATCCGGTCCAATGCCCATTGAGCCCAGTGGGATGGAATCAAGCAGGGTGAGCACCCACACTAAACTAACATGGAGCTCCTCACTCAAGCCGCTCAAAACTCCACAGCCAAACACAAGTTCAGCGCCCAAGCCATTTCCCGCTGCCATGGAAACCAAGTGTTCTGGCACCACATATGTCTGAAAGCGGATATGACACCTAGGGAACTCACTGCGGAGGTGAATGGCAACTGCCCGAAGCAGCAGCACAGTTCTTCCAGTGCCAAAACAACTCCACCTGCCTCATGAACTTCACATACCATCAGCTGTGCTAGCAGCTATCTAGAAAAAGGTGTTGGGTCACTTCCGGTCCAAAGCGCATTGAGCCCAGTGTGATGGAATCAAGCAGGCTGATCACTCACACTAAACTAACATGGAGCTCCTCACTCAAGGCGCTCAAAACTCCACAGCCAAACACAAGTTCAGCGCCCAAGCCATTTCCCGCTGCCATGGAAACCAAGTACTCTGGCAGCACATATGTCTGAAAGTGGATATGACACCTAGGGAACTCAGGGCGGTGCTCAATGGCAACTGCCCGAAGCAGCAGCACAGCTCTTCCAGTGCCAAAACAACTCCGCCTGCCTCATGAACTTCACATACCATCAACTGTGCTAGCAGCTATCTCGGAAACCCAGTTGGGTCAATTCCTATCCAATGGCCATTGAGCCCAGTGCGATGGAATCAAGCAGGGTGAGCACCCACACTAAACTAACATGGAGCTCCTCACTCAAGCCGCTCAAAACTCCACAGCCAAACACAAGTTCAGCGCCCAAGCCATTTCCCGCTGCCATGGAAACCAAGTGCTCTGGCACCACATATGTCTGAAAGTGGATATGACACCTAGGGAACTCAGGGCGGTGCTCAATGGCAACTGCCCGAAGCAGCAGCACAGCTCTTCCAGCGCCAAAACAACTCCACCTGCCTCATGAACTTCACATACCATCAGCTGTGCTAGCAGCTATCTCGGAAACCCTCTTGGGTCACTTAAGGTCCAATGGCCATTGAGCCCAATGGGATGGAATCAAGCAGGGTGAGCACCCACACTAAACTAACATGGAGCTCCTCACTGAAGCCGCTCAAAACTCCACAGCCAAACACAAGTTCAGCGCCCAAGCCATTTCCCGCTGCCATGGAAACCAAGTGTTCTGGCACCACATATGTCTGAAAGCGGATATGACACCTAGGGAACTCACTGCGGAGGTGAATGGCAACTGCCCGAAGCAGCAGCACAGTTCTTCCAGTGCCAAAACAACTCCACCTGCCTCATGAACTTCACATACCATCAGCTGTGCTAGCAGCTATCTAGAAAAAGGTGTTGGGTCACTTCCGGTCCAAAGCGCATTGAGCCCAGTGTGATGGAATCAAGCAGGCTGAGCACTCACACTAAACTAACATGGAGCTCCTCACTCAAGGCGCTCAAAACTCCACAGCCAAACACAAGTTCAGCGCCCAAGCCATTTCCCGCTGCCATGGAAACCAAGTACTCTGGCAGCACATATGTCTGAAAGTGGATATGACACCTAGGGAACTCAGGGCGGTGCTCAATGGCAACTGCCCGAAGCAGCAGCACAGCTCTTCCAGTGCCAAAACAACTCCGCCTGCCTCATGAACTTCACATACCATCAACTGTGCTAGCAGCTATCTCGGAAACCCAGTTGGGTCAATTCCTATCCAATGGCCATTGAGCCCAGTGGGATGGAATCAAGCAGGGTGAGCACCCACACTAAACTAACATGGAGCTCCTCACTCAAGCCGCTCAAAACTCCACAGCCAAACACAAGTTCAGCGCCCAAGCCATTTCCCGCTGCCATGGAAACCAAGTGCTCTGGCACCACATATGTCTGAAAGTGGATATGACACCTAGGGAACTCAGGGCGGTGTTCAATGGCAACTGCCCGAAGCAGCAGCACAGCTCTTCCAGTGCCAAAACAACTCCACCTGCCTCATGAACTTCACATACCATCAGCTGTGCTAGCAGCTATCAAGGAAACCCTCTTTGGTCACTTCCTATCCAATGCCCATTGATCCTAGTGTGATGGAATCAAGCAGGGTGAGCATCCACACTAAACTAACATGGAGCTCCTAACTGAAGCCGCTCAAAGCTCCACAGCCAAACACAAGTTCAGCGCCCAAGCCATTTCCCGCTGCCATGGAAACCAAGTGCTCTGGCACCACATATGTCTGAAAGTGGATATGACACCTAGGGAACTCAGGGCGGTGCTCAATGGCAACTGCCTGAAGCAGCAGCACAGCTCTTCCAGTGCCAAAACAACTCCACCTGCCTCGGGAACTTCACATACCATCAGCTGTGCTAGCAGCTATCTAGGAAACACTGTTGGGTCCCTTAAGGTCCAATGGCCATTGAGCCCAGTGTGATGGAATCAAGCAGGGTGAGCACCCACACTAAACTAACATGGAGCTCCTCACTGAAGCCGCTCAGAACTCCACAGCCAAACACAAGTTCAGCGCCCAAGCCATTTCCCGCTGCCATGGAAACCAAGTGCTCTGGCACCACATATGTCTGAAAGTGGATATGACACCTAGGGAACTCAGGGCGGTGCTCAATGGCAACTGCCTGAAGCAGCAGCACAGCTCTTCCAGCGCCAAAACAACTCCACCTGCCTCAGGAACTTCACATACCATCAGCTGTGCTAGCAGCTATCTAGGAAACCCTGTTGGGTCACTTACGGTTCAATGGCCATTGAGCCCAGTGGGATGGAATCAAGCAGGGTGAGCACCCACACTAAACTAACATGGAGCTCCTCACTCAAGCCGCTCAAAACTCCACAGCCAAACACAAGTTCAGCGCACAAGCCATTTCCCGCTGCCATGGAAACCAAGTGTTCTGGCAACACATATGTCTGAAAGCGGATATTACACCTAGGGAACTCACTGCGGAGCTGAATGGCAACTGCCCGAAGCAGCAGCACAGCTCTTCCAGTGCCAAAACAACTCCACCTGCCTCATAAACTTCACATACCATCATCTGTGCTAGGAGCTATACAGGAAACCCTGTGGATTCACATCCGGTCCAATGCCCATTGAGCCCAGTGTGATGGAATCAAGCAGGGTGAGCACCCACACTAAACTAACATGGAGCTCCTCACTCAAGCCGCTCAAAACTCCACAGCCAAACACAAGTTCAGCGCCCAAGCCATTTCCCGCTGCCATGGAAACCAAGTGCTCTGGCACCACATATGTCTGAAAGTGGATATGACACCTAGGGAACTCAGGGCGGTGCTCAATGGCAACTGCCCGAAGCAGCAGCACAGTTCTTCCAGTGCCAAAACAACTCCACCTGCCTCATGAACTTCACATACCATCAGCTGTGCTCGCAGCTATCTAGAAAAAGGTGTTGGGTCACTTCCGGTCCAAAGCGCATTGAGCCCAGTGTGATGGAATCAAGCAGGGTGAGCACCCACACTAAACTAACATGGAGCTCCTCACTCAAGGCGCTCAAAACTCCACAGCCAAACACAAGTTCAGCGCCCAAGTCATTTCCCACTGCCATGGAAACCAAGTGCTATGGCACCACATATGTCTGAAAGTGGATATGACACCTAGGGAACTCAGGGCGGTGCTCAATGGCAACTGCCCGAAGCAGCAGCACAGCTCTTCCAGTGCCAAAACAACTCCGCCTGCCTCATGAACTTCACATACCATCAGCTGTCTAGCAGCTATCTCGGAAACCATGTTTGGTCACTTCCGGTCAAATGCCCATTGAGCCCAGTGGGATGGAATCAAGCAGGGTGAGCACCCACACTAAACTAACATGGAGCTCTTCACTCAAGCCGCTCAAAACTCCACAGCCAAACACAAGTTCAGCGCCCAAGCCATTTCCCGCTGCCATGGAAACCAAGTGCTCTGGCACCACATATGTCTGAAAGTGGATATGACACCTAGGGAACTCAGGGCGGTGGTCAATGGCAACTGCCTGAAGCAGCAGCACAGCTCTTCCAGTGCCAAAACAACTCCACCTGCCTCAGGAACTTCACATACCATCAGCTGTGCTAGCAGCTATCTAGGAAACACTGTTGGGTCACTTACGGTCCAATGGCCATTGAGCCCAGTGTGATGGAATCAAGCAGGGTGAGCACCCACACTAAACTAACATGGAGCTCCTCACTGAAGCCGCTCAAAACTCCACAGCCAAACACAAGTTCAGCGCCCAAGCCATTTCCCGCTGCCATGGAAACCAAGTGTTCTGGCACCACATATGTCTGAAAGTGGATATGACACCTAGGGAACCCAGGGCGGTGCTCAATGGCAACTGCCCGAAGCAGCAGCACAGCTCTTCCAGTGCCAAAACAACTCCACCTGCCTCATGAACTTCACATACCATCAACTGTGCTAGCAGCTATCTAGGAAACCCTGTTTGGTCACTTCTTATCCAATGGCCATTGAGCCCAGTGTGATGGAATCAACAGGGTGAGCATCCACACTAAACTAACATGGAGCTCCTCACTCAAGCCGCTCAAAACTCCACAGCCAAACACAAGTTCAGCGCCCAAGCCATTTCCCGCTGCCATGGAAACCAAGTGCTCTGGCACCACATATGTCTGAAAGTGGATATGACACCTAGGGAACTCAGGGCGGTGCTCAATGGCAACTGCCCGAAGCAGCAGCACAGCTCTTCCAGTGCCAAAACAACTCCACCTGCCTCATGAACTTCACATACCATCAGCTGTGCTAGGAGCTATACAGGAAACCCTGTGGGGTCACATCCGGTCCAATGCCCATTGAGCCCAGTGGGATGGAATCAAGCAGGGTGAGCACCCACACTAAACTAACATGGAGCTCCTCACTCAAGCCGCTCAAAACTCCACAGCCAAACACAAGTTCAGCGCCCAAGCCATTTCCCGCTGCCATGGAAACCAAGTGCTCTGGCACCACATATGTCTGAAAGTGGATATGACACCTAGGGAACTCAGGGCGGTGCTCAATGGCAACTGCCCGAAGCAGCAGCACAGCTCTTCCAGTGCCAAAACAACTCCACCTGCCTCAGGAACTTCACATACCATCAGCTGTGCTAGCAGCTATCTCGGAAACCCTGTTGGGTCACTTCCTATCCAATGCCAAATGAGCCCAGTGGGATGGAATCAAGCAGGCTGAGCACTCACACTAAACTAACATGGAGCTCCTCACTCAAGCCGCTCAAAACTCCACAGCCAAACACAAGTTCAGGGCCCAAGCCATTTCTCGCTGCCATGGAAACCAAGTGCTCTGGCACCACATATGTCTGAAAGTGGATATGACACCTAGGGAACTCAGGGCGGTGGTGAATGGCAACTGCCCGGAGCAGCAGCACAGCTCTTCCAGTGCCAAAACAACTCCACCTGCCTCATGAACTTCACATACCATCAGCTGTGTTAGCAGCTATCTAGGAAACCCTGCTGGGTCACTTCCTATCCAATGCCCATTGATCCCAGTGGGATGGAATCAAGCAGGGTGAGCAACCACACTAAACTAACATGGAGCTAATCACTGAAGCCGCTCAAAACTCCACAGCCAAACACAAGTTCAGCGCCCAAGTCATTTCCCGCTGCCATGGAAACCAAGTGCTCTGGCACCACATATGTCTGAAAGTGGATATGACACCTAGGGAACCCAGGGCGGTGCTCAATGGCAACTGCCCGAAGCAGCAGCACAGCTCTTCCAGTGCCAAAACAACTCCACCTGCCTCATGAACTTCACATACCATCAACTGTGCTAGCAGCTATTTGGGAAACCCTGTTTGGTCACTTCTTATCCAATGGCCATTGAGCCCAGTGTGATGGAATCAAGCAGGCTGAGCACTCACACTAAACTAACATGGAGCTCCTCACTCAAGACGTTAAAAACTCCACAGCCAAACACAAGTTCAGCGCCCAAGCCATTTCCCGCTGCCATGGAAACCAAGTGCTCTGGCACCACATATGTCTGAAAGTGGATATGACACCTAGGGAACTCAGGGCGGAGGTGAATGGCAACTGCCCGAAGCAGCAGCACAGCTCTTCCAGTGCCAAAACAACTCCACCTGCCTCAGGAACTTCACATACCATCAGCTGTGCTAGCAGCTATGCAGGAAACACTGTGGGGTCACTTCCGGTCCAATGCCCATTGAGCCCAGAGGGATGGAATCAAGCAGGGTGAGCATCCACACTAAACTAACATGGAGCTCCTCACTCAAGGCGCTCAAAACTCCACAGCCAAACAAAAGTTCAGCACCCAAACCATTTCCCGCTGCCATGGAATCCAAGTGCTCTGGCACCACATATGTCTGAAAGTGGATATGACACCTAGGGAACTCAGGGAAGTGCTCAATGACAACTGCCCGAAGCAGCAGCACAGCTCTTCCAGTGCCAAAACAACTCCACCTGCCTCAGGAACTTCACATACCATCAGCTGTGCTAGCAGCTATCTAGGAAACCATGTTGGGTCACTTCCTATCCAAAGCCATAGAGCCCAGTGTGATGGAATCAAGCAGGGTGAGCACCCACACTAAACTAACATGGAGCTCCTCACTCAAGCCGCTCAAAACTCCACAGCCAAACACAAGTTCAGCGCCCAAGCCATTTCCCGCTGCCATGGAAACCAAGTGCTCTGGCACCACATATGTCTGAAAGTGGATATGACACCTAGGGAACTCAGGGCGGTGCTCAATGGCAACTGCCCGAAGCAGCAGCACAGCTCTTCCAGTGCCAAAACAATGCCACCTGCCTCATGAACTTCACATACCATCAGCTGTGCTAGCAGCTATCTAGGAAACGCTGTGTGGTCCCTTCTGGTCCAATGCCCATTGAGCCCAGTGGGATGGAATCAAGCAGGGTGAGCACCCACACTAAACTAACATGGAGCTCCTCACTCAAGCCGCTCAAAACTCCACAGCCAAACACAAGTTAAGCGCCCAAGCCATTTCCCGCTGCCATGGAAACCAAGTGCTCTGGCACCACATATGTCTGAAAGTGGATATGACACCTAGGGAACTCAGGGCGGTGCTCAATAGCAACTGCCCGAAGCAGCAGCACAGCTCTTCCAGTGCCAAAACAACTCCACCTGCCTCAGGAACTTCACATACCATCAGCTGTGCTAGCAGCTATCTAGGAAACCCTGTTGGGTAACTCCGCTCCAATGGCCATTGAGCCCAGTGGGATGGAATCAAGCAGGGTGAGCACCCACACTAAACTAACATGGAGCTCCTCACTCAAGGCGCTCAAAACTCCATAGCCAAACACACGTTCAGGGCCCAAGCCATTTCCCGCTGCCATGGAAACCAAGTGCTCTGGCACCACATATGTCTGAAAGTGGATATGACACCTAGTGAACTCAGTGCTGTGCTGAATGGCAACTGCCCGAAGCAGCAGCACAGCTCTTCCAGTGCCAAACCAATTCCACCTGCCTCATGAACTTCACATACCATCAGCTGTGCTAGCAGCTATCTAGGAAACCCTGTTGGGTCACTTCCTATCCAATGCCCATTGAGCCCAGTGTGATGGAATCAAGCAGGGTGAGCACCCACACTAAACTAACATGGAGCTCCTCACTCAAGCCGCTCAAAACTCCACAGCGAAACACAAGTTCAGCGCCCAAGCCATTTCCCGCTGCCATGGAAACCAAGTGCTCTGGCACCACATATGTCTGAAAGTGGATATGACACCTAGGGAACTCAGTGCGTAGGTGAATGGCAACTGCCCGAAGCAGCAGCACAGCTCTTCCAGTGCCAAAACAACTCCACCTGCCTCATGAACTTCACATACCATCAATTGTCTAGCAGCTATCTAGCAAACGCTTTGTGGTCACTTCCGGTCCAATGCCCATTGAGCCCAGTGGGATGGAATCAAGCAGGGTGAGCACCCACACTAAACTAACATGGAGCTCCTCACTCAAGCCGCTCAAAACTCCACAGCCAAACACAAGTTCAGCGCACAAGCCATTTCCCGCTGCCATGGAAACCAAGTGCTCTGGCACCACATATGTCTGAAAGTGGATATGACACCTAGGGAACTCAGGGCGGTGCTCAATAGCAACTGCCCGAAGCAGCAGCACAGCTCTTCCAGTGCCAAAACAACTCCACCTGCCTCATGAACTTCACATACCATCAGCTGTGCTAGCAGCTATCAAGGAAACCCTGTTAGATCACTTCCGCTCCAATGCCCATTGAGCCCAGTGTGATGGAATCAAGCAGGGTGAGCACCCACACTAAACTAACATGGAGCTCCTCACTCAAGGCGCTCAAAACTCCACAGCCAAACACACGTTCAGCGCCCAAGCCATTTCCCGCTGCCATGGAAACCAAGTGCTCTGGCACCACATATGTCTGAAAGTGGATATGACACCTAGGGAACTCAGGGCGGTGCTCAATGGCAACTGCCCGAAGCAGCAGCACAGCTCTTCCAGTGCCAAACCAATTCCACCTGCCTCATGAACTTCACATACCATCAGCTGTGCTAGCAGCTATCTAGGAAACCCTGTTGGGTCACTTCCTATCCAATGCCCATTGAGCCCATTGGGATGGAATCAAGCAGGGTGAGCACCCACACTAAACTAACATGGAGCTCCTCACTCAAGCCGCTCAAAACTCCACAGCCAAACACAAGTTCAGCGCCCAAGCCATTTCCCGCTGCCATGGAAACCAAGTGCTTTGGCACCACATATGTCTGAAAGTGGATATGACACCTAGGGAACTCAGGGCGGTGGTCAATGGCAACTGCCCGAAGCAGCAGCACAGCTCTTCCAGTGACAAAACAACTCTACCTGCCTCAGGAACTTCACATACCATGAGCTGTGCTAGCAGCTATCTAGAAAACGCTGTTGGGTCACTTCTGGTCCAATGCCCATTGAGCCCAATGGGATGGAAACAATCAGGGTGAGCACCCACACTAAACTAACATGGAGCTCCACACTCAATCCGCTCAAAACTCCACAGCCAAACACAAGTTCAGCGCCCAAGCCATTTCCCGCTGCCATGGAAACCAAGTGCTCTGGCACCACATATGTCTGAAAGTGGATATGACACCTAGGGAACCCAGGGCGGTGCTCAATGGCAACTGCCCGAAGCAGCAGCACAGCTCTTCCAGTGCCAAAACAACTCCACCTGCCTCATGAACTTCACATACCATCAACTGTGCTAGCAGCTATTTGGGAAACCCTGTTTGGTCACTTCTTATCCAATGGCCATTGAGCCCAGTGTGATGGAATCAACAGGGTGAGCATCCACACTAAACTAACATGGAGCTCCTAACTGAAGCCGCTCAAAGCTCCACAGCCAAACACAAGTTCAGCGCCCAAGCCATTTCCCGCTGCCATGGAAACCAAGTGCTCTGGCACCACATATGTCTGAAAGTGGATATGACACCTAGGGAACTCAGGGCGGTGCTCAATGGCAACTGCCTGAAGCAGCAGCACAGCTCTTCCAGTGCCAAAACAACTCCACCTGCCTCGGGAACTTCACATACCATCAGCTGTGCTAGCAGCTATCTAGGAAACACTGTTGGGTCCCTTAAGGTCCAATGGCCATTGAGCCCAGTGTGATGGAATCAAGCAGGGTGAGCACCCACACTAAACTAACATGGAGCTCCTCACTGAAGCCGCTCAGAACTCCACAGCCAAACACAAGTTCAGCGCCCAAACCATTTCCCGCTGCCATGGAATCCAAGTGCTCTGGCACCACATATGTCTGAAAGTGGATATGACACCTAGGGAACTCAGGGAAGTGCTCAATGACAACTGCCCGAAGCAGCAGCACAGCTCTTCCAGTGCCAAAACAACTCCACCTGCCTCATGAACTTCACATACCATCAGCTGTGCTAGCAGCTATCTAGAAAACGCTGTTGGGTCACTTCTGGTCCAAAGCGCATTGAGCCCACTGTGATGGAATCAAGCAGGCTGAGCACTCACACTAAACTAACATGGAGCTCCTCACTCAAGACGTTAAAAACTCCACAGCCAAACACAAGTTCAGCGCCCACACCATTTCCCGCTGCCATGGAAACCAAGTGCTCTGGCACCACATATGTCTGAAAGTGGATATGACACCTAGGGAACTCAGGGCGGAGGTGAATGGCAACTGCCCGAAGCAGCAGCACAGCTCTTCCAGTGCCAAAACAACTCCACCTGCCTCAGGAACTTCACATACCATCAGCTGTGCTAGCAGCTATGCAGGAAACACTGTGGGGTCACTTCCGGTCCAATGCCCATTGAGCCCAGAGGGATGGAATCAAGCAGGGTGAGCATCCACACTAAACTAACATGGAGCTCCTCACTCAAGGCGCTCAAAACTCCACAGCCAAACACAAGTTCAGCACCCAAACCATTTCCCGCTGCCATGGAATCCAAGTGCTCTGGCACCACATATGTCTGAAAGTGGATATGACACCTAGGGAACTCAGGGAAGTGCTCAATGACAACTGCCCGAAGCAGCAGCACAGCTCTTCCAGTGCCAAAACAACTCCACCTGCCTCAGGAACTTCACATACCATCAGCTGTGCTAGCAGCTATCTAGGAAACCATGTTGGGTCACTTCCTATCCAAAGCCATAGAGCCCAGTGTGATGGAATCAAGCAGGGTGAGCACCCACACTAAACTAACATGGAGCTCCTCACTCAAGCCGCTCAAAACTCCACAGCTAAACACAAGTTCAGCGCCCAAGCCATTTCCCGCTGCCATGGAAACCAAGTGCTCTGGCACCACATATGTCTGAAAGTGGATATGACACCTAGGGAACTCAGGGCGGTGCTCAATGGCAACTGCCCGAAGCAGCAGCACAGCTCTTCCAGTGCCAAAACAATGCCACCTGCCTCATGAACTTCACATACCATCAGCTGTGCTAGCAGCTATCTAGGAAACGCTGTGTGGTCCCTTCTGGTCCAATGCCCATTGAGCCCAGTGGGATGGAATCAAGCAGGGTGAGCACCCACACTAAACTAACATGGAGCTCCTCACTCAAGCCGCTCAAAACTCCACAGCCAAACACAAGTTAAGCGCCCAAGCCATTTCCCGCTGCCATGGAAACCAAGTGCTCTGGCACCACATATGTCTGAAAGTGGATATGACACCTAGGGAACTCAGGGCGGTGCTCAATAGCAACTGCCCGAAGCAGCAGCACAGCTCTTCCAGTGCCAAAACAACTCCACCTGCCTCAGGAACTTCACATACCATCAGCTGTGCTAGCAGCTATCTAGGAAACCCTGTTGGGTAACTCCGCTCCAATGGCCATTGAGCCCAGTGGGATGGAATCAAGCAGGGTGAGCACCCACACTAAACTAACATGGAGCTCCTCACTCAAGGCGCTCAAAACTCCATAGCCAAACACACGTTCAGGGCCCAAGCCATTTCCCGCTGCCATGGAAACCAAGTGCTCTGGCACCACATATGTCTGAAAGTGGATATGACACCTAGTGAACTCAGTGCTGTGCTGAATGGCAACTGCCCGAAGCAGCAGCACAGCTCTTCCAGTGCCAAACCAATTCCACCTGCCTCATGAACTTCACATACCATCAGCTGTGCTAGCAGCTATCTAGGAAACCCTGTTGGGTCACTTCCTATCCAATGCCCATTGAGCCCAGTGTGATGGAATCAAGCAGGGTGAGCACCCACACTAAACTAACATGGAGCTCCTCACTCAAGCCGCTCAAAACTCCACAGCCAAACACAAGTTCAGCGCCCAAGCCATTTCCCGCTGCCATGGAAACCAAGTGCTCTGGCACCACATATGTCTGAAAGTGGATATGACACCTAGGGAACTCAGTGCGTAGGTGAATGGCAACTGCCCGAAGCAGCAGCACAGCTCTTCCAGTGCCAAAACAACTCCACCTGCCTCATGAACTTCACATACCATCAATTGTCTAGCAGCTATCTAGCAAACGCTGTGTGGTCACTTCCGGTCCAATGCCCATTGAGCCCAGTGGGATGGAATCAAGCAGGGTGAGCACCCACACTAAACTAACATGGAGCTCCTCACTCAAGCCGCTCAAAACTCCACAGCCAAACACAAGTTCAGCGCCCAAGCCATTTCCCGCTGCCATGGAAACCAAGTGCTCTGGCACCACATATGTCTGAAAGTGGATATGACACCTAGGGAACTCAGGGCGGTGCTCAATAGCAACTGCCCGAAGCAGCAGCACAGCTCTTCCAGTGCCAAAACAACTCCACCTGCCTCATGAACTTCACATACCATCAGCTGTGCTAGCAGCTATCAAGGAAACCCTGTTAGATCACTTCCGCTCCAATGGCCATTGAGCCCAGTGTGATGGAATCAAGCAGGGTGAGCACCCACACTAAACTAACATGGAGCTCCTCACTCAAGGCGCTCAAAACTCCACAGCCAAACACACGTTCAGCGCCCAAGCCATTTCTCGCTGCCATGGAAACCAAGTGCTCTGGCACCACATATGTCTGAAAGTGGATATGACACCTAGGGAACTCAGGGCGGTGCTCAATGGCAACTGCCCGAAGCAGCAGAAGAGCTCTTCCAGTGCCAAACCAATTCCACCTGCCTCATGAACTTCACATACCATCAGCTGTGCTAGCAGCTATCTAGGAAACCCTGTTGGGTCACTTCCTATCCAATGCCCATTGAGCCCATTGGGATGGAATCAAGCAGGGTGAGCACCCACACTAAACTAACATGGAGCTCCTCACTCAAGCCGCTCAAAACTCCACAGCCAAACACAAGTTCAGCGCCCAAGCCATTTCCCGCTGCCATGGAAACCAAGTGCTTTGGCACCACATATGTCTGAAAGTGGATATGACACCTAGGGAACTCAGGGCAGTGGTCAATGGCAACTGCCCGAAGCAGCAGCACAGCTCTTCCAGTGACAAAACAACTCTACCTGCCTCAGGAACTTCACATACCATGAGCTGTGCTAGCAGCTATCTAGAAAACGCTGTTGGGTCACTTCTGGTCCAATGCCCATTGAGCCCAATGGGATGGAAACAATCAGGGTGAGCACCCACACTAAACTAACATGAAGCTCCACACTCAAGCCGCTCAAAACTCCACAGCCAAACACAAGTTCAGCGCCCAAGCCATTTCCCGCTGCCATGGAAACCAAGTGCTCTGGCACCACATATGTCTGAAAGTGGATATGACACCTAGGGAACTCAGGGCGGTGGTCAATGGCAACTGCCCGAAGCAGCAGCACAGCTCTTCCAGTGCCAAAACAACTCCACCTGGCTCATGAAATTCACATACCATGAGCTGTGCTAGCAGCTATCTAGAAAACCCTGTTGGGTCACTTCCGGTCCAATGCCCATTGAGCCCAGTGGGATGGAATCAAGCAGGGTGAGCACCCACACTAAACTAACATGGAGCTCCTCACTCAAGCCGCTCAAAACTCCACAGCCAAACACAAGTTCAGCGCCCAAGCCATTTCCCGCTGCCATGGAAACCAAGTGCTCTGGCACCACATATGTCTGAAAGTGGATATGACACCTAGGGAACTCAGGGCGGTGCTCAATGGCAACTGCCCGAAGCAGCAGCACAGCTCTTCCAGTGCCAAAACAATGCCACCTGCCTCATGAACTTCACATACCATCAGCTGTGCTAGCAGCTATCTAGGAAACGCTGTGTGGTCCCTTCTGGTCCAATGCCCATTGAGCCCATTGGGATGGAATCAACAGGGTGAGCACCCACACTAAACTAACATGGAGCTCCTCACTCAAGCCGCTCAAAACTCCACAGCCAAACACAAGTTCAGCGCCCAAGCCATTTCCCGCTGCCATGGAAACCAAGTGCTCTGGCACCACATATGTCTGAAAGTGGATATGACACCTAGGGAACTCAGGGCGGTGCTCAATGGCAACTGCCCGAAGCAGCAGAAGAGCTCTTCCAGTGCCAAAACAATGCCACCTGCCTCATGAACTTCACATACCATCAGCTGTGCTAGCAGCTATCTCGGAAACCCTGTTGGGTCACTTCCTATCCAATGCCCATTGAGCCCATTGGGATGGAATCAAGCAGGGTGAGCACCCACACTAAACTAACATGGAGCTCCTCACTCAAGCCGCTCAAAACTCCACAGCCAAACACAAGTTCAGCGCCCAAGCCATTTCCCGCTGCCATGGAAACCAAGTGCTTTGGCACCACATATGTCTGAAAGTGGATATGACACCTAGGGAACTCAGGGCGGTGGTCAATGGCAACTGCCCGAAGCAGCAGCACAGCTCTTCCAGTGACAAAACAACTCTACCTGCCTCAGGAACTTCACATACCATGAGCTGTGCTAGCAGCTATCTAGAAAACGCTGTTGGGTCACTTCTGGTCCAATGCCCATTGAGCCCAATGGGATGGAAACAATCAGGGTGAGCACCCACACTAAACTAACATGGAGCTCCACACTCAAGCCGCTCAAAACTCCACAGCCAAACACAAGTTCAGCGCCCAAGCCATTTCCCGCTGCCATGGAAACCAAGTGCTCTGGCACCACATATGTCTGAAAGTGGATATGACACCTAGGGAACTCAGGGCGGTGCTCAATGGCAACTGCCCGAAGCAGCAGCACAGCTCTTCCAGTGCCAAAACAATGCCACCTGCCTCATGAACTTCACATACCATCAGCTGTGCTAGCAGCTATCTAGGAAACGCTGTGTGGTCCCTTCTGGTCCAATGCCCATTGAGCCCAGTGGGATGGAATCAAGCAGGGTGAGCACCCACACTAAACTAACATGGAGCTCCTCACTCAAGCCGCTCAAAACTCCACAGCCAAACACAAGTTCAGCGCCCAAGCCATTTCCCGCTGCCATGGAAACCAAGTGTTCTGGCACCACATATGTCTGAAAGTGGATATGACACCTAGGGAACTCAGGGCGGTGCTCAATGGCAACTGCCCGAAGCAGCAGAAGAGCTCTTCCAGTGCCAAAACAATGCCACCTGCCTCATGAACTTCACATACCATCAGCTGTGCTAGCAGCTATCTCGGAAACCCTATTGGGTCACTTCCTATCCAATGCCCATTGAGCCCAGTGTGATGGAATCAAGCAGGGTGAGCACCCACACTAAACTAACATGGAGCTCCTCACTCAAGCCGCTCAAAACTCCACAGCCAAACACAAGTTCAGCGCCCAAGCCATTTCCCGCTGCCATGGAAACCAAGTGCTCTGGCACCACATATGTCTGAAAGTGGATATGACACCTAGGGAACTCAGGGCGGTCTTGAATGGCAACTGCCCGAAGCAGCAGCACAGTTCTTCCAGTGACAAAACAACACCACCTGCCTCAGGAACTTCACATACCATCAGCTGTGCTAGCAGCTATCTAGAAAACGCTGTTGGGTCACGTCCGGTCCAATGCCCATTGAGCCCAGTGTGATGGAAACAAGCAGGGTGAGCACCCACACTAAACTATCATGGAGCTCCTCACTCAAGCCGCTCAAAACCCCACAGCCAAACACAAGTTCAGCGCCCAAGCCATTTCCCGCTGCCATGGAAACCAAGTGCTCTGGCACCACACATGTCTGAAAGTGGATATGACACCTAGGGAACTCAGGGCGGTGGTGCATGGCAACTGTCCGAAGCAGCAGCACAGCTCTTCCAGTGCCAAAACAACTCCACCTGCCTCATGAACTTCACATACCATCAGCTGTGCTAGCAGCTATCTAGGAAACGCTGTGTGGTCACTTCCGGTCCAATGAACATTGAGCCCAGTGTGATGGAAACAAGCAGGGTGAGCACCCACACTAAACTAACATGGAGGTCCTCACTCAACAAGCTCAAAACTCCACAGCCAAACACAAGTTCAGTGCCCAAGCCATTTCCCGCTGCCATGGAAACCAAGTGCTCTGGCACCACATATGTCTGAAAGTGGATATGACACCTAGGGAACTCAGGGCGGTGGTCAATGGCAACTGCCCGAAGCAGCAGCACAGCTCTTCCAGTGCCAAAACAACTCCACCTGCCTCAGGAACTTCACATACCATCAGCTGTGCTAGCAGCTATCTAGGAAACCCTGTGGGGTCACATCCGGTCCAATGCCCATTGAGCCCATTGGGATGGAATCAAGCAGGGTGAGCACCCTCAGTAAACTAACATAGAGCTCCTCACTCAAGGCGCTCAAAACTCCACAGCCAAACACAAGTTCAGCGCATAAGCCATTTCTCGCTGCCATGGAAACCAAGTGCTCTGGCACCACATATGTCTGAAAGTGGATATGACACCTAGGGAATTCAGGGCGGTGCTCAATGGCAACTGTCTGAAGCAGCAGCACAGCTCTTCCAGTGCCAAAACAACTCCACCTGCCTCATGAACTTCACATACCATCAGCTGTGCTAGCAGCTATCTAGGAAACCCTGTTGGGTCACTTCCGCTCCAATGGGCATAGAACCCAGTGTGATGGAATCAAGCAGGCTGAGCACCCTCAGTAAACTAACGTAGAGCTCCTCACTCAAGCCGCTCAAAACTCCACAGCAAAACACAAGTTCAGCGCCCAAGCCATTTCCCGCTGCCATGGAAACCAAGTCCTCTGGCACCACATATGTCTGAAAGTGGATATGACACCTAGGGAACTCAGGGCGGTCTTGAATGGCAACTGCCGGAAGCAACAGCACAGCTCTTCCAGTGCCAAAACAACTCCACCTGCCTCAGGAACTTCACATACCATCAGCTGTGCTAGCAGCTATGCAGGAAACCCTGTGGGGTCACTTCCGGTCCAATGGTCTTTGAGCCTATTGGGATATAATCAAGCAGGCTGAGAACTCACACTAAACTAACATGGAGCTCCTCACTCAAGCCGCTCAAAAATCCACAGCCAAACACAAGTTCAGCGCCCAAGCCATTTCCCGCTGCCATGGAAACCAAGTGCTCTGGCACCACATATGTCTGAAAGTGGATATGACACCTAGTTAACTCAGGGCGGTGCTCAATGGCAACTGCCCGAAGCAGCAGCACAGCTCTTCCAGTGCCAAAACAACTCCACCTGCCTCATGAACTTCACATACCATCAGCTGTGCTAGCAGCTATCTAGGAAACGCTGTGTGGTCCCTTCTGGTCCAATGCCCATTGAGCCCAGTGGGATGGAATCAAGCAGGGTGAGCACCCACACTAAACTAACATGGAGCTCCTCACTCAAGCCGCTCAAAACTCCACAGCCAAACACAAGTTCAGCGCCCAAGCCATTTCCCGCTGCCATGGAAACCAAGTGTTCTGGCACCACATATGTCTGAAAGTGGATATGACACCTAGGGAACTCAGGGCGGTGCTCAATGGCAACTGCCCGAAGCAGCAGAAGAGCTCTTCCAGTGCCAAAACAATGCCACCTGCCTCATGAACTTCACATACCATCAGCTGTGCTAGCAGCTATCTCGGAAACCCTGTTGGGTCACTTCCTATCCAATGCCCATTGAGCCCAGTGTGATGGAATCAAGCAGGGTGAGCACCCACACTAAACTAACATGGAGCTCCTCACTCAAGCCGCTCAAAACCCCACAGCCAAACACAAGTTCAGCGCCCAAGCCATTTCCCGCTGCCATGGAAACCAAGTGCTCTGGCACCACATATGTCTGAAACTGGATATGACACCTAGGGAACTCAGGGCGGTCTTGAATGGCAACTGCCCGAAGCAGCAGCACAGTTCTTCCAGTGACAAAACAACACCACCTGCCTCAGGAACTTCACATACCATCAGCTGTGCTAGCAGCTATCTAGAAAACGCTGTTGGGTCACGTCCGGTCCAATGCCCATTGAGCCCAGTGTGATGGAAACAAGCAGGGTGAGCACCCACACTAAACTATCATGGAGCTCCTCACTCAAGCCGCTCAAAACCCCACAGCCAAACACAAGTTCAGCGCCCAAGCCATTTCCCGCTGCCATGGAAACCAAGTGCTCTGGCACCACACATGTCTGAAAGTGGATATGACACCTAGGGAACTCAGGGCGGTGGTGCATGGCAACTGTCCGAAGCAGCAGCACAGCTCTTCCAGTGCCAAAACAACTCCACCTGCCTCATGAACTTCACATACCATCAGCTGTGCTAGCAGCTATCTAGGAAACGCTGTGTGGTCACTTCCGGTCCAATGAACATTGAGCCCAGTGTGATGGAAACAAGCAGGGTGAGCACCCACACTAAACTAACATGGAGCTCCTCACTCAACAAGCTCAAAACTCCACAGCCAAACACAAGTTCAGTGCCCAAGCCATTTCCCGCTGCCATGGAAACCAAGTGCTCTGGCACCACATATGTCTGAAAGTGGATATGACACCTAGGGAACTCAGGGCGGTGGTCAATGGCAACTGCCCGAAGCAGCAGCACAGCTCTTCCAGTGCCAAAACAACTCCACCTGCCTCAGGAACTTCACATACCATCAGCTGTGCTAGCAGCTATCTAGGAAACCCTGTGGGGTCACATCCGGTCCAATGCCCATTGAGCCCATTGGGATGGAATCAAGCAGGGTGAGCACCCTCAGTAAACTAACATAGAGCTCCTCACTCAAGGCGCTCAAAACTCCACAGCCAAACACAAGTTCAGCGCATAAGCCATTTCTCGCTGCCATGGAAACCAAGTGCTCTGGCACCACATATGTCTGAAAGTGGATATGACACCTAGGGAATTCAGGGCGGTGCTCAATGGCAACTGTCTGAAGCAGCAGCACAGCTCTTCCAGTGCCAAAACAACTCCACCTGCCTCATGAACTTCACATACCATCAGCTGCGCTAGCAGCTATCTAGGAAACCCTGTTGGGTCACTTCCGCTCCAATGGGCATAGAACCCAGTGTGATGGAACCAAGCAGGCTGAGCACCCTCAGTAAACTAACGTAGAGCTCCTCACTCAAGCCGCTCAAAACTCCACAGCAAAACACAAGTTCAGCGCCCAAGCCATTTCCCGCTGCCATGGAAACCAAGTCCTCTGGCACCACATATGTCTGAAAGTGGATATGACACCTAGGGAACTCAGGGCGGTCTTGAATGGCAACTGCCGGAAGCAACAGCACAGCTCTTCCAGTGCCAAAACAACTCCACCTGCCTCAGGAACTTCACATACCATCAGCTGTGCTAGCAGCTATGCAGGAAACCCTGTGGGGTCACTTCCGGTCCAATGTCTTTGAGCCTATTGGGATATAATCAAGCAGGCTGAGAACTCACACTAAACTAACATGGAGCTCCTCACTCAAGCCGCTCAAAAATCCACAGCCAAACACAAGTTCAGCGCCCAAGCCATTTCCCGCTGCCATGGAAACCAAGTGCTCTGGCACCACATATGTCTGAAAGTGGATATGACACCTAGTTAACTCAGGGCGGTGCTCAATGGCAACTGCCCGAAGCAGCAGCACAGCTCTTCCAGTGCCAAAACAACTCCACCTGCCTCATGAACTTCACATACCATCAGCTGTGCTAGCAGCTATCTAGGAAATGCTGTGTGGTCACTTCCTATCCAATGCCCATTGAGCCCAGTGGGATGGAATCAAGCAGGGTGAGCACCCACACTAAACTAACATGGAGCTCCTCACTCAAGGCGCTCAAAACTCCACAGCCAAACACAAGTTCAGGGCCCAAGCCATTTCCCGCTGCCATGGAAACCAAGTGCTCTGGCACCACATATGTCTGAAAGTGGATATGACACCTAGGGAACTCAGGGCGGTGCTCAATGGCAACTGCCCGAAGCAGCAGCACAGCTCTTCCAGTGCCAAAACAATGCCACCTGCCTCATGAACTTCTCATACCATCAATTGTCTAGCAGCTATCTCGGAAACCCTGTTGGGTCACTTCCTAACCAATGGGCATAGAGCCCAGTGTGATGGAATCAAGCAGGGTGAGCACCCACACTAAACTAACATGGAGCTCCTCACTCAAGCCGCTCAAAACTCCACAGCCAAACACAAGTTCAGCGCACAAGCCATTTCCCGCTGCCATGGAAACCAAGTGCTCTGGCACCACATTTGTCTGAAAGTGGATATGACACCTAGGGAACTCAGGGCGGTGCTCAATGGCAACTGCCCGAAGCAGCAGAACAGCTCTTCCAGTGCCAAAACAACTCCACCTGCCTCATGAACTTCACATACCATCAGCTGTGCTAGCAGCTATCTAGAAAACCCTGTTTCGTCACTTCCGGTCCAATGCCCATTGAGCCTACTGTGATGGAATCAAGCAGGGTGAGCACCCACACTAAACTAACATGGAGCTCCTCACTCAAGGCGCTCAAAACTCCACAGCCAAACACAAGTTCAGCGCACAAGCCATTTCCAGCTGCCATGGAAACCAAGTGCTCTGGCACCACATATGTCTGAAAGTGGATATGACACCTAGGGAACTCAGGGAAGTGCTCAATGACAACTGCCCGAAGCAGCAGCACAGCTCTTCCAGTGACAAAACAACACCACCTGCCTCAGGAACTTCACATACCATCAGCTGTGCTAGCAGCTATCTAGAAAACGCTGTTGGGTCACGTCCGGTCCAATTCCCATTGAGCCCAGTGTGATGGAAACAAGCAGGGTGAGCACCCACACTAAACTATCATGGAGCTCCTCACTCAAGCCGCTCAAAACCCCACAGCCAAACACAAGTTCAGCGCCCAAGCCATTTCCCGCTGCCATGGAAACCAAGTGCTCTGGCACCACACATGTCTGAAAGTGGATATGACACATAGGGAACTCAGGGAAGTGCTCAATGACAACTGCCCGAAGCAGCAGCACAGCTCTTCCAGTGCCAAAACAACTCCACCTGCCTCATGAACTTCACATACCATCAGCTGTGCTAGCAGCTATCTAGGAAACGCTGTGTGGTCACTTCCGGTCCAATGAACATTGAGCCCAGTGGGATGGAAAAAAGCAGGGTGAGCACCCACACTAAACTAACACGGAGCTCCTCACTCAAGCCGCTCAAAACTCCACAGCCAAACACAAGTTCAGCGCCCAAGCCATTTCCCGCTGCCATGGAAACCAAGTGCTCTGGCACCACATATGTCTGAAAGTGGATATGACACCTAGGGAACTCAGGGCGGGGCTCAATGGCAACTGCCCGAAGCAGCAGCACAGCTCTTCCAGTGACAAAACAACTCTACCTGCCTCATGAACTTCACATACCATCAATTGTCTAGCAGCTATCTAGCAAACGCTGTGTGGTCACTTCCGGTCCAATGCCCATTGAGCCCAGTGGGATGGAATCAAGCAGGGTGAGCACCCACACTAAACTAACATGGAGCTCCTCACTCAAGCCGCTCAAAACTCCACAGCCAAACACAAGTTCAGCGCCCAAGCCATTTCCCGCTGCCATGGAAACCAAGTGCTCTGGCACCACATATGTCTGAAAGTGGATATGACACCTAGGGAACTCAGGGCGGTGCTCAATGGCAACTGCCCGAAGCAGCAGCACAGCTCTTCCAGTGCCAAAACAACTCCGCCTGCCTCATGAACTTCACATACCATCAACTGTGCTAGCAGCTATCTCGGAAACCCAGTTGGGTCAATTCCTATCCAATGGCCATTGAGCCCAGTGGGATGGAATCAAGCAGGGTGAGCACCCAAACTAAACTAACATGGAGCTCCTCACTCAAGGCGCTCAAAACTCCACAGCCAAACACACGTTCAGCGCCCAAGCCATTTCCCGCTGCCATGGAAACCAAGTGCTCTGGCACCACATATGTCTGAAAGTGGATATGACACCTAGGGAACTCAGGGCGGTGCTCAATGGCAACTGCCCGAAGCAGCAGAAGAGCTCTTCCAGTGCCAAACCAATTCCACCTGCCTCATGAACTTCACATACCATCAGCTGTGCTAGCAGCTATCTAGGAAACCCTGTTGGGTCACTTCCTATCCAATGCCCATTGAGCCCATTGGGATGGAATCAAGCAGGCTGAGCACCCACCCTAAACTAACATGGAGCTCCTCACTCAAGCCGCTCAAAACTCCACAGCCAAACACAAGTTCAGCGCCCAAGCCATTTCCCGCTGCCATGGAAACCAAGTGCTCTGGCACCACATATGTCTGAAAGTGGATATGACACCTAGGGAACTCAGGGCGGTGCTCAATGGCAACTGCCCGAAGCAGCAGCACAGCTCTTCCAGTGCCAAAACAACTCCACCTGCCTCATGAACTTCACATACCATCAGCTGTGCTAGCAGCTATGCAGGAAACCCTGTGGGGTCACTTCCGCTCCAATGGCCATTGAGCCCAGTGGATGGAATCAAGCAGGGTGAGCATCCACACTAAACTAACATGGAGCTCCTCACTCAAGCTGCTCAAAACTCCACAGCCAAACACAAGTTCAGGGTCCAAGTCATTTCCCGCTGCCATGGAAACCAAGTGCTCTGGCACCACATATGTCTGAAAGTGGATATGACACCTAGGGAACTCAGGGCGGTCTTGAATGGCAACTGCCCGAAGCAGCAGCAGAGCTCTTCCAGTGCCAAAACAACTCCACCTGCCTCATGAACTTCACATACCATCAGCTGTGCTAGCAGCTATGCAGGAACCCTGTGGGGTCACATCCGGTCCAATGCCCATTGAGCCCAGTGGGATGGAATCAAGCAGGGTGAGCACCCACACTAAACTAACATAGAGCTCCTCACTCAAGCCGCTAAAAACTCCACAGCCAAACACAAGTTCAGCGCCCAAGCCATTTCCCGCTGCCATGGAAACCAAGTGCTCTAGCACCACATATGTCTGAAAGTGGATATGACACCTAGGGAACTCAGGGCGGTGCTCAATGGCAACTGCCCGGAGCAGCAGCACAGCTCTTCCAGTGCCAAAACAACTCCACCTGCCTCATGAACTTCACATACCATGAGCTGTGCTAGCAGCTATCTAGGAAACCCTGTTGGGTCACTTCCGTTCCAGTGCCCATTGAGCCCAGTGTGATGGAATCAAGCAGGGTGAGCACCCACACTAAACTAACATGGAGCTCCTCACTCAAGCCGCTCAAAACTCCACAGCCAAACACAAGTTCAGCGCCCAAGCCATTTCCCGCTGCCATGGAAACCAAGTGCTCTAGCACCACATATGTCTGAAAGTGGATATGACAGCTAGGGAACTCAGGGCGGTGCTCAATGGCAACTGCCCGGAGCAGCAGCACAGCTCTTCCAGTGCCAAAACAACTCTACCTGCCTCAGGAACTTCACATACCATGAGCTGTGCTAGCAGCTATCTAGAAAACGCTGTTGGGTCACTTCCTATCCAATGCCCATTGAGCCCAATGGGATGGAAACAATCAGGGTGAGCACCCACACTAAACTAACATGGAGCTCCACACTCAAGCCGCTCAAAACTCCACAGCCAAACACAAGTTCAGCGCCCAAGCCATTTCCCGCTGCCATGGAAACCAAGTGCTCTGGCACCACATATGTCTGAAAGTGGATATGACACCTAGGGAACTCAGGGCGGTGCTCAATGGCAACTGCCCGAAGCAGCAGCACAGCTCTTCCAGTGCCAAAACAACTCCACCTGCCTCATGAACTTCACATACCATCAGCTGTGCTAGCAGCTATCTAGGAAACGCTGTGTGGTCCCTTCTGGTCCAATGCCCATTGAGCCCAGTGTGATGGAATCAAGCAGGGTGAGCACCCACACTAAACTAACATGGAGCTCCTCACTCAAGCCGCTCAAAACTCCACAGCCAAACACAAGTTCAGCGCCCAAGCCATTTCCCGCTGCCATGGAAACCAAGTGCTCTGGCACCACATATGTCTGAAAGTGGATATGACACCTAGGGAACTCAGGGCGGTGCTCAATGGCAACTGCCCGAAGCAGCAGCACAGCTCTTCCAGTGCCAAAACAATGCCACCTGCCTCATGAACTTCACATACCATCAGCTGTGCTAGCAGCTATCTAGGAAACGCTGTGTGGTCCCTTCTGGTCCAATGCCCATTGAGCCCAGTGGGATGGAATCAAGCAGGGTGAGCACCCACACTAAACTAACATGGAGAACCTCACTCAAGGCGCTCAAAACTCCACAGCCAAACACAAGTTCAGCGCCCAAGCCATTTCCCGCTGCCATGGAAACCAAGTGCTCTGGCACCACATATGTCTGAAAGTGGATATGACACCTAGGGAACTCAGGGCGGTGCTCAATGGCAACTGCCCGAAGCAGCAGCACAGCTCTTCCAGTGACAAAACAACTCCACCTGCCTCATGAACTTCACATACCATCAGTTGTGCTAGCAGCTATCTAGAAAACCCTGTTTCGTCACTTCCGGTCCAATGCCCATTGAGCCCAGTGTGATGGAATCAAGCAGGGTGAGCACCCACACTAAACTAACATGGAGCTCCTCACTCAAGCCGCTCAAAACTCCACAGCCAAACACAAGTTCAGCGCCCAAGCCATTTCCCGCTGCCATGGAAACCAAGTGCTCTGGCACCACATATGTCTGAAAGTGGATATGACACCTAGGGAACTCAGGGCGGTCTTGAATGGCAACTGCCCGAAGCAGCAGCACAGTTCTTCCAGTGACAAAACAACACCACCTGCCTCAGGAACTTCACATACCATCAGCTGTGCTAGCAGCTATCTAGAAAACGCTGTTGGGTCACGTCCGGTCCAATGCCCATTGAGCCCAGTGTGATGGAAACAAGCAGGGTGAGCACCCACACTAAACTATCATGGAGCTCCTCACTCAAGCCGCTCAAAACTCCACAGCCAAACACAAGTTCAGCGCCCAAGCCATTTCCCGCTGCCATGGAAACCAAGTGCTCTGGCACCACATATGTCTGAAAGTGGATATGACACCTAGGGAACTCAGGGCGGTGCTCAATGGCAACTGCCCGAAGCAGCAGCACAGCTCTTCCAGTGCCAAAACAACTCCACCTGCCTCATGAAATTCACATACCATGAGCTGTGCTAGCAGCTATCTAGAAAACCCTGTTGGGTCACATCCGGTCCAATGCCCATTGAGCCCAGTGTGATGGAATCAAGCAGGGTGAGCACCCACACTAAACTAACATGGAGCTCCTCACTCAAGCCGCTCAAAACTCCACAGCCAAACACAAGTTCAGCGCCCAAGCCATTTCCCGCTGCCATGGAAACCAAGTGCTCTGGCACCAAATATGTCTGAAAGTGGATATGACACCTAGGGAACTCAGGGCGGTGCTGAATGGCAACTGCCCGAAGCAGCAGCACAGCTCTTCCAGTGCCAAAACAATGCCACCTGCCTCATGAACTTCACATACCATCAGCTGTGCTAGCAGCTATCTAGGAAACGCTGTGTGGTCCCTTCTGGTCCAATGCCCATTGAGCCCAGTGGGATGGAATCAAGCAGGGTGAGCACCCACACTAAACTAACATGGAGCTCCTCACTCAAGGCGCTCAAAACTCCACAGCCAAACACAAGTTCAGGGTCCAAGCCATTTCCCGCTGCCATGGAAACCAAGTGCTCTGGCACCACATATGTCTGAAAGTGGATATGACACCTAGGGAACTCAGGGCGGTGCTCAATGGCAACTGCCCGAAGCAGCAGCACAGCTCTTCCAGTGCCAAAACAACTCCACCTGCCTCAGGAACTTCACATATCATCAGCTGTGGGTGCAGCGTTATAGGAAACCCTTTTGGGTCACTTCCTATCCAATGCCCATTGAGCCCAGTGTGATGGAATCAAGCAGGGTGAGCACACTCACTAAACTAACATGGAGCTCCTCACTCAAGCCGCTCAAAACTCCACAGCCAAACACAAGTTCAGCGCCCAAGCCATTTCCCGCTGCCATGGAAACCAAGTGCTCTGGCACCACATATGTCTGAAAGTGGATATGACACCTAGGGAACTCAGGGCGGTCTTGAATGGCAACTGCCCGAAGCAACAGCACAGTTCTTCCAGTGACAAAACAACACCACCTGCCTCAGGAACTTCACATACCATCAGCTGTGCTAGCAGCTATCTAGAAAACGCTGTTGGGTCACGTCCGGTCCAATGCCCATTGAGCCCAGTGTGATGGAAACAAGCAGGGTGAGCACCCACACTAAACTATCATGGAGCTCCTCACTCAAGCCGCTCAAAACCCCACAGCCAAACACAAGTTCAGCGCCCAAGCCATTTCCCGCTGCCATGGAAACCAAGTGCTCTGGCACCACACATGTCTGAAAGTGGATATGACACCTAGGGAACTCAGGGCGGTGGTGCATGGCAACTGTCCGAAGCAGCAGCACAGCTCTTCCAGTGCCAAAACAACTCCACCTGCCTCATGAACTTCACATACCATCAGCTGTGCTATCAGCTATCTAGGAAACGGTGTGTGGTCACTTCCGGTCCAATGAACATTGAGCCCAGTGTGATGGAAACAAGCAGGGTGAGCACCTACACTAAACTAACATGGAGCTCCTCACTCAACAAGCTCAAAACTCCACAGCCAAACACAAGTTCAGTGCCCAAGCCATTTCCCGCTGCCATGGAAACCAAGTGCTCTGGCACCACATATGTCTGAAAGTGGATATGACACCTAGGGAACTCAGGGCGGTGGTCAATGGCAACTGCCCGAAGCAGCAGCACAGCTCTTCCAGTGCCAAAACAACTCCACCTGCCTCAGGAACTTCACATACCATCAGCTGTGCTAGCAGCTATCTAGGAAACCCTGTGGGGTCACATCCGGTCCAATGCCCATTGAGCCCATTGGGATGGAATCAAGCAGGGTGAGCACCCTCAGTAAACTAACATAGAGCTCCTCACTCAAGCCGCTCAAAACTCCACAGCCAAACACAAGTTCAGGGCCCAAGCCATTTCTCGCTGCCATGGAAACCAAGTGCTCTGGCACCAAATATGTCTGAAAGTGGATATGACACCTAGGGAACTCAGGGCGGTGGTGCATGGCAACTGCCCGAAGCAGCAGCAGCACAGCTCTTCCAGTGCCAAAACAACTCCACCTGCCTCATGAACTTCACATACCATCAGCTGTGCTAGCAGCTATCTAGGAAACCCTGTTGGGTCACTTCCGGTCCAATGGGCATAGAGCCCAGTGTGATGGAATCAAGCAGGCTGAGCACCCTCAGTAAACTAACGTAGAGCTCCTCACTCAAGCCGCTCAAAACTCCACAGCAAAACACAAGTTCAGCGCCCAAGCCATTTCCCGCTGCCATGGAAACCAAGTCCTCTGGCACCACATATGTCTGAAAGTGGATATGACACCTAGGGAACTCAGGGCGGTGCTCAATGGCAACTGCCCGAAGCAGCAGAACAGCTCTTCCAGTGACAAAACAACTCCACCTGCCTCATGAACTTCACATACCATCAGCTGTGCTAGCAGCTATCTAGAAAACCCTGTTCGTCACTTCCGGTCCAATGCCCATTGAGCCTACTGTGATGGAATCAAGCAGGGTGAGCACCCACACTAAACTAACATGGAGCTCCTCACTCAAGGCGCTCAAAACTCCACAGCCAAACACAAGTTCAGCGCACAAGCCATTTCCAGCTGCCATGGAAACCAAGTGCTCTGGCACCACATATGTCTGAAAGTGGATATGACACCTAGGGAACTCAGGGCGGTGGTCAATGGCAACTGCCCGAAGCAGCAGCACAGCTCTTCCAGCGACAAAACAACACCACCTGCCTCAGGAACTTCACATACCATCAGCTGTGCTAGCAGCTATCTAGAAAACGCTGTTGGGTCACGTCCGGTCCAATTCCCATTGAGCCCAGTGTGATGGAAACAAGCAGGGTGAGCACCCACACTAAACTATCATGGAGCTCCTCACTCAAGCCGCTCAAAACCCCACAGCCAAACACAAGTTCAGCGCCCAAGCCATTTCCCGCTGCCATGGAAACCAAGTGCTCTGGCACCACACATGTCTGAAAGTGGATATGACACCTAGGGAACTCAGGGCGGTGGTGAATGGCAACTGTCCGAAGCAGCAGCACAGCTCTTCCAGTGCCAAAACAACTCCACCTGCCTCATGAACTTCACATACCATCAGCTGTGCTAGCAGCTATCTAGGAAACGCTGTATGGTCACTTCCGGTCCAATGAACATTGAGCCCAGTGGGATGGAAAAAAGCAGGGTGAGCACCCACACTAAACTAACACGGAGCTCCTCACTCAACAAGCTCAAAACTCCACAGCCAAACACAAGTTCAGGGCCCAAGCCATTTCTCGCTGCCATGGAAACCAAGTGCTCTGGCACCACATATGTCTGAAAGTGGATATGACACCTAGTGAACTCAGTGCGGTGGTGAATGGCAGCTGCCCGAAGCAGCACAGCTCTTCCAGTGCCAAAACAACTCCACCTGCCTCATGAACTTCACATACCATCAGCTGTGCTAGCATCTATCTCGGAAACCCTGTTGGGTCACTTCCGCTCCAATGCCCTTTGAGCCCAGTGTGATGGAATCAAGCAGGGTGAGCACTCTCAGTAAACTAACATAGAGCTCCTCACTCAAGCCGCTCAAAACTCCACAGCCAAACACAAGTTGAGCGCCCAAGCCATTTCCCGCTGCCATGGAAACCAAGTGCTCTGGCACCACATATGTCTGAAAGTGGATATGACACCTAGGGAACTCAGGGCGGTGCTCAATGGCAACTGCCCGAAGCAGCAGCACAGCTCTTCCAGTGCCAAAACAACTCCACCTGCCTCATGAACTTCACATACCATCAGCTGTGCTAGCAGCTATCTAGGAAACCCTGTTGGGTCACTTCCTATCCAATGCCCATTGATCCCAGTGGGATGGAATCAAGCAGGGTGAGAATCCACACTAAACTAACATGGAGCTCCTCACTCAAGCCGCTCAAAACTCCACAGTCAAACACAAGTTCAGCACCCAAACCATTTCCCGCTGCCATGGAAACTAAGTGCTCTGGCACCACATATGTCTGAAAGCGGATATGACACCTAGGGAACTCAGGGCGGTGCTCAATGGCAACTGCCCGAAGCAGCAGCACAGCTCTTCCAGTGCCAAAACAACTCCACCTGCCTCATGAACTTCACATACCATCAGCTGTGCTAGCAGCTATCTAGGAAACCCTGTTGGGTCACTTCCGGTCCAATGCCCATTGAGCCCAGTGGATGGAATCAAGCAGGGTGAGCACCCACACTAAACTAACATGGAGCTCCTCACTCAAGCCGCTCAAAACTCCACAGCCAAACACAAGTTCAGCGCCCAAGTCATTTCCCGCTGCCATGGAAACCAAGTGCTCTGGCACCACATATGTCTGAAAGTGGATATGACACCTAGGGAACTCAGGGCGGTGGTGAATGGCATCTGCCCGAAGCAGCAGCACAGCTCTTCCAGTGCCAAAACAACTCCACCTGCCTCATGAACTTCACATACCATCAGCTGTGCTAGCAGCTATCTCGGAAACCCTGTTGGGTCACTTCCTATCTGAAGCCCATTGATCCTAGAGTGATGGAATCAAGCAGGGTGGGCATTAACACTAAACTAACATGGAGCTAATCACTGAAGCCGCTCAAAACTCCACAGCCAAACACAAGTTCAGCGCCCAAGTCATTACTCGCTGCCATGGAAACCAAGTGCTCTGGCACCACATATGTCTGAAAGTGGATATGACACCTAGAGAACTCAGGGCGGGGTTCAATGGCAACTGCCCGAAGCAGCAGCACAGCTCTTCCAGTGACAAAACAACTCCACCTGCCTCATGAACTTCACATACCATCAATTGTCTAGCAGCTATCTAGCAAACGCTGTGTGGTCACTTCCGGTCCAATGCCCATTGAGCCCAGTGGGATGGAATCAAGCAGGGTGAGCACCCACACTAAACTAACATGGAGCTCCTCACTCAAGCCACTCAAAACTCCACAGCCAAACACAAGTTCAGCGCCCAAGTCATTTCCCGCTGCCATGGAAACCAAGTGCTGGGGCACCACCTATGTCTGAAAGTGGATATGACACCTAGGGAACTCAGGGCGGTGCTCAATAGCAACTGCCCGAAGCAGCAGCACAGCTCTTCCAGTGCCAAAACAACTCCACCTGCCTCATGAACTTCACATACCATCAGCTGTGCTAGCAGCTATGTAGGAAACCCTGTTGGGTCACTTCCGGTCCAATGAACATTGAGCCCAGTGTGATGGAATCAAGCAGGGTGAGCACCCACACTAAACTAACATGGAGCTCCTCACTGAAGCCGCTCAAAACTCCACAGCCAAACACACGTTCAGCGCCCAAGCCATTTCCCGCTGCCATGGAAACCAAGTGCTCTGGCAGCACATATGTCTGAAAGTGGATATGACACCTAGGGAACTCAGTGCGGTGCTGAATGGCAACTGCCGGAGCAGCAGCACAGCTCTTCCAGTGCCAAACCAATTCCACCTGCCTCATGAACTTCACATACCATCAGCTGTGCTAGCAGCTATCTAGGAAACCCTGTTGGGTCAGTTCCGCTCCAATGCCCATTGAGCCCATTGGGATGGAATCAAGCAGGGTGAGCACCCACACTAAACTAACATGGAGCTCCTCACTCAAGCCGCTCAAAACTCCACAGCCAAACACAAGTTCAGCGTCCAAGCCATTTCCCGCTGCCATGGAAACCAAGTGCTCTGGCACCACATATGTCTGAAAGTGGATATGACACCTAGGGAACTCAGTTCGGAGGTTAATGGCAACTGCCCGAAGCAGCAGCACAGCTCTTCCAGTGCCAAAACAACTCCACCTGCCTCATGAACTTCACATACCATCAGCTGTGCTTGAGCTATGCAGGAAACCCTGTGGGGTCACTTCCGGTCCAATGCCCATTGAGCCCAGTGGGATGGAATCAAGCAGGGTGAGCATCCACACTAAACTAACATGGAGCTCCTCACTCAAGGCGCTCAAAACTCCACAGCCAAACACAAGTTCAGCACCCAAACCATTTCCCGCTGCCATGGAAACCAAGTGCTCTGGCACCACATATGTCTGAAAGTGGATATGACACCTAGGGAACTCAGGGCGGTATTGAATGGCAACTGCCCGAAGCAGCAGCACAGCTCTTCCAGTGCCAAACCAACTCCACCTGCCTCATGAACTTCACATACCATCAGCTGTGCTAGGAGCTATCTAGGAAACCATGTTCGGTCACTTCTGCTCCAATGGCCATTGAGCCCAGTGTGATGGAATCAAGCAGGGTGAGCACCCACACTAAACTAACATGGAGCTCCTCACTCAACAAGCTCAAAACTCCACAGCCAAACACAAGTTCAGGGCCCAAGCCATTTCTCGCTGCCATGGAAACCAAGTGCTCTGGCACCACATATGTCTGAAAGTGGATATGACACCTAGTGAACTCAGTGCGGTGGTGAATGGCAGCTGCCCGAAGCAGCACAGCTCTTCCAGTGCCAAAACAACTCCACCTGCCTCATGAACTTCACATACCATCAGCTGTGCTAGCAGCTATCTCGGAAACCCTGTTGGGTCACTTCCGCTCCAATGCCCTTTGAGCCCAGTGTGATGGAATCAAGCAGGGTGAGCACTCTCAGTAAACTAACATAGAGCTCCTCACTCAAGCCGCTCAAAACTCCACAGCCAAACACAAGTTGAGCGCCCAAGCCATTTCCCGCTGCCATGGAAACCAAGTGCTCTGGCACCACATATGTCTGAAAGTGGATATGACACCTAGGGAACTCAGGGCGGTGCTCAATGGCAACTGCCCGAAGCAGCAGCACAGCTCTTCCAGTGCCAAAACAACTCCACCTGCCTCATGAACTTCACATACCATCAGCTGTGCTTGAGCTATGCAGGAAACCCTGTGGGGTCACTTCCGGTCCAATGCCCATTGAGCCCAGTGGGATGGAATCAAGCAGGGTGAGCATCCACACTAAACTAACATGGAGCTCCTCACTCAAGGCGCTCAAAACTCCACAGCCAAACACAAGTTCAGCACCCAAACCATTTCCCGCTGCCATGGAAACCAAGTGCTCTGGCACCACATATGTCTGAAAGTGGATATGACACCTAGGGAACTCAGGGCGGTATTGAATGGCAACTGCCCGAAGCAGCAGCACAGCTCTTCCAGTGACAAACCAACTCCATCTGCCTCATGAACTTCACATACCATCAGCTGTGCTAGGAGCTATCTAGGAAACCATGTTCGGTCACTTCTGCTCCAATGGCCATTGAGCCCAGTGTGATGGAATCAAGCAGGGTGAGCACCCACACTAAACTAACATGGAGCTCCTCACTCAACAAGCTCAAAACTCCACAGCCAAACACAAGTTCAGGGCCCAAGCCATTTCTCGCTGCCATGGAAACCAAGTGCTCTGGCACCACATATGTCTGAAAGTGGATATGACACCTAGTGAACTCAGTGCGGTGGTGAATGGCAGCTGCTCGAAGCAGCACAGCTCTTCCAGTGCCAAAACAACTCCACCTGCCTCATGAACTTCACATACCATCAGCTGTGCTAGCATCTATCTCGGAAACCCTGTTGGGTCACTTCCGCTCCAATGCCCTTTGAGCCCAGTGTGATGGAATCAAGCAGGGTGAGCACTCTCAGTAAACTAACATAGAGCTCCTCACTCAAGCCGCTCAAAACTCCACAGCCAAACACAAGTTGAGCGCCCAAGCCATTTCCCGCTGCCATGGAAACCAAGTGCTCTGGCACCACATATGTCTGAAAGTGGATATGACACCTAGGGAACTCAGGGCGGTGCTCAATGGCAACTGCCCGAAGCAGCAGCACAGCTCTTCCAGTGCCAAAACAACTCCACCTGCCTCATGAACTTCACATACCATCAGCTGTGCTAGCAGCTATCTAGGAAACCCTGTTGGGTCACTTCCTATCCAATGCCCATTGATCCCAGTGGGATGGAATCAAGCAGGGTGAGAATCCACACTAAACTAACATGGAGCTCCTCACTCAAGCCGCTCAAAACTCCACAGTCAAACACAAGTTCAGCACCCAAACCATTTCCCGCTGCCATGGAAACTAAGTGCTCTGGCACCACATATGTCTGAAAGCGGATATGACACCTAGGGAACTCAGGGCGGTGCTCAATGGCAACTGCCCGAAGCAGCAGCACAGCTCTTCCAGTGCCAAAACAACTCCACCTGCCTCATGAACTTCACATACCATCAGCTGTGCTAGCAGCTATCTAGGAAACCCTGTTGGGTCACTTCCGGTCCAATGCCCATTGAGCCCAGTGGATGGAATCAAGCAGGGTGAGCACCCACACTAAACTAACATGGAGCTCCTCACTCAAGCCGCTCAAAACTCCACAGCCAAACACAAGTTCAGCGCCCAAGTCATTTCCCGCTGCCATGGAAACCAAGTGCTCTGGCACCACATATGTCTGAAAGTGGATATGACACCTAGGGAACTCAGGGCGGTGGTGAATGGCATCTGCCCGAAGCAGCAGCACAGCTCTTCCAGTGCCAAAACAACTCCACCTGCCTCATGAACTTCACATACCATCAGCTGTGCTAGCAGCTATCTCGGAAACCCTGTTGGGTCACTTCCTATCTGAAGCCCATTGATCCTAGAGTGATGGAATCAAGCAGGGTGGGCATTAACACTAAACTAACATGGAGCTAATCACTGAAGCCGCTCAAAACTCCACAGCCAAACACAAGTTCAGCGCCCAAGTCATTACTCGCTGCCATGGAAACCAAGTGCTCTGGCACCACATATGTCTGAAAGTGGATATGACACCTAGAGAACTCAGGGCGGGGTTCAATGGCAACTGCCCGAAGCAGCAGCACAGCTCTTCCAGTGACAAAACAACTCCACCTGCCTCATGAACTTCACATACCATCAATTGTCTAGCAGCTATCTAGCAAACGCTGTGTGGTCACTTCCGGTCCAATGCCCATTGAGCCCAGTGGGATGGAATCAAGCAGGGTGAGCACCCACACTAAACTAACATGGAGCTCCTCACTCAAGCCGCTCAAAACTCCACAGCCAAACACAAGTTCAGCGCCCAAGTCATTTCCCGCTGCCATGGAAACCAAGTGCTGGGGCACCACCTATGTCTGAAAGTGGATATGACACCTAGGGAACTCAGGGCGGTGATCAATAGCAACTGCCCGAAGCAGCAGCACAGCTCTTCCAGTGCCAAAACAACTCCACCTGCCTCATGAACTTCACATACCATCAGCTGTGCTAGCAGCTATGTAGGAAACCCTGTTGGGTCACTTCCGGTCCAATGAACATTGAGCCCAGTGTGATGGAATCAAGCAGGGTGAGCACCCACACTAAACTAACATGGAGCTCCTCACTCAAGCCGCTCAAAACTCCACAGCCAAACACACGTTCAGGGCCCAAGCCATTTCCCGCTGCCATGGAAACCAAGTGCTTTGGCAGCACATATGTCTGAAAGTGGATATGACACCTAGGGAACTCAGTGCGGTGCTGAATGGCAACTGCCCGGAGCAGCAGCACAGCTCTTCCAGTGCCAAACCAATTCCACCTGCCTCATGAACTTCACATACCATCAGCTGTGCTAGCAGCTATCTAGGAAACCCTGTTGGGTCACTTCCGCTCCAATGCCCATTGAGCCCATTGGGATGGAATCAAGCAGGGTGAGCACCCACACTAAACTAACATGGAGCTCCTCACTCAAGCCGCTCAAAACTCCACAGCCAAACACAAGTTCAGCGTCCAAGCCATTTCCCGCTGCCATGGAAACCAAGTGCTCTGGCACCACATATGTCTGAAAGTGGATATGACACCTAGGGAACTCAGTTCGGAGGTTAATGGCAACTGCCCGAAGCAGCAGCACAGCTCTTCCAGTGCCAAAACAACTCCACCTGCCTCATGAACTTCACATACCATCAGCTGTGCTTGAGCTATGCAGGAAACCCTGTGGGGTCACTTCCGGTCCAATGCCCATTGAGCCCAGTGGGATGGAATCAAGCAGGGTGAGCATCCACACTAAACTAACATGGAGCTCCTCACTCAAGGCGCTCAAAACTCCACAGTCAAACACAAGTTCAGCACCCAAACCATTTCCCGCTGCCATGGAAACCAAGTGCTCTGGCACCACATATGTCTGAAAGTGGATATGACACCTAGGGAACTCAGGGCGGTATTGAATGGCAACTGCCCGAAGCAGCAGCACAGCTCTTCCAGTGCCAAACCAACTCCACCTGCCTCATGAACTTCACATACCATCAGCTGTGCTAGGAGCTATCTAGGAAACCATGTTCGGTCACTACTGCTCCAATGGCCATTGAGCCCAGTGTGATGGAATCAAGCAGGGTGAGCACCCACACTAAACTAACATGGAGCTCCTCACTCAAGCCGCTCAAAACTCCACAGCCAAACACAAGTTCAGGGCCGAAGCCATTTCCCGCTGCCATGGAAACCAAGTGCTCTGGCGCCACATATGTCTGAAAGCGGATATGACACCTGGTGAACTCAGTGCGGAGGTGAATGCCAACTGCCCGAAGCAGCAGCAGAGCTCTTCCAGTGCCAAAACAACTCCACCTGCCTCATGAACTTCACATACCATCAGCTGTGCTAGCAGCTATCTAGGAAACCCTGTTGGGTCACTTCCGGTCCAATGCCCATTGAGCCCAGTGTGATGGAATCAAGCAGGGTGAGCATCCACACTAAACTAACATGGAGCTCCTCACTCAAGCCGCTCAAAACTCCACAGCCAAACACAAGTTCAGGGCCCAAGCCATTTCCCGCTGCCATGGAAACCAAGTGCTCTGGCACCACATATGTCTGAAAGTGGATATGACACCTAATGAACTCAGGGCGGTGCTCAATGGCAACTGCCCGAAGCAGCAGCACAGCTCTTCCAGTGCCAAAACAACTCCACCTGCCTCATGAACTTCACATACCATCAGCTGTGCTAGCAGCTATCTAGAAAACGCTGTTGGGTCACTTCCGGTCCAATGCCCATTGAGCCCAGTGTGATGGAAACAAGCAGTGTGAGCACCCACACTAAACTAACATGGAGCTCCTCACTGAAGCCGCTCAAAACTCCACAGCCAAACACAAGTTCAGCGCCCAAGCCATTTCCCGCTGCCATGGAAACCAAGTGCTCTGGCACCACATTTGTCTGAAAGTGGATATGACAACTAGGGAACTCAGGGCGGTGCTCAATGGCAACTGCCCGAAGCAGCAGCACAGCTCTTCCAGTGACAAAACAACTCCACCTGCCTCATGAACTTCACATACCATCAACTGTGCTAGCAGCTATCTCGGAAACCCTATTGGGTCACTTCCTATCCAATGCCCATTGAGCCCAGTGTGATGGAATCAAGCAGGGTGAGCACCCACACTAAACTAACATGGAGCTCCTCACTCAAGCCGCTCAACACTCCACAGCCAAACACAAGTTCAGCGCCCAAGCCATTTCCCGCTGCCATGGAAACCAAGTGCTCTGGCACCACATATGTCTGAAAGTGGATATGACACCTAGGGAACTCAGGGCGGTGCTCAATGGCAACTGCCCGAAGCAGCAGCACAGCTCTTCCAGTGACAAAACAACACCACCTGCCTCATGAACTTCACATACCATCAGCTGTGCTAGCAGCTATCTAGAAAACGCTGTTGGGTCACGTCCGGTCCAATGCCCATTGAGCCCAGTGTGATGGAAACAAGCAGGGTGAGCACCCACACTAAACTATCATGGAGCTCCTCACTCAAGCTGCTCAAAACCCCACAGCCAAACACAAGTTCAGCGCCCAAGCCATTTCCCGCTGCCATGGAAACCAAGTGCTCTGGCACCACACATGTCTGAAAGTGGATATGACACCTAGGGAACTCAGGGCGGTGGTGCATGGCAACTGTCCGAAGCAGCAGCACAGCTCTTCCAGTGCCAAAACAACTCCACCTGCCTCATGAACTTCACATACCATCAGCTGTGCTAGCAGCTATCTAGGAAACGCTGTGTGGTCACTTCCGGTCCAATGAACATTGAGCCCAGTGTGATGGAAACAAGCAGGGTGAGCATCCACACTAAACTAACACGGAGCTCCTCACTCAACAAGCTCAAAACTCCACAGCCAAACACAAGTTCAGTGCCCAAGCCATTTCCCGTTGCCATGGAAACCAAGTGCTCTGGCACCACATTTGTCTGAAAGTGGATATGACAACTAGGGAACTCAGGGCGGTGCTCAATGGCAACTGCCCGAAGCAGCAGCAGCACAGCTCTTCCAGTGCCAAAACAACTCCACCTGCCTCATGAACTTCACATACCATCAGCTGTGCTAGCAGCTATCTAGGAAACCCTGTTGGGTCACTTCCGCTCCAATGGGCATAGAGCCCAGTGTGATGGAATCAAGCAGGGTGAGCACCCTCAGTAAACTAAGATGGAGCTCCTCACTCAAGCCGCTCAAAAATCCACAGCCAAACACAAGTTCAGCGCCCAAGTCATTTCCCGCTGGCATGGAGACCAAGTGCTCTGGCACCACATATGTCTGAAAGTGGATATGACACCTAGGGAACTCAGGGCGGTGGTGAATGGCAACTGCCTTGAGCAGCAGCAGAGCTCTTCCAGTGCCAAAACAACTCCACCTGCCTCATGAACTTCACATACCATCAGCTGTGCTAGCAGCTATCTAGGAAACCCTGTTGGGTCACTTCTGCTCCAATGGCTATAGAGACCAGTGTGATGGAATCAAGCAGGCTGAGCACCCTCAGTAAACTAACGTAGAGCTCCTCACTCAAGCCGCTCAAAACTCCACAGCAAAACACAAGTTCAGCGCCCAAGCCATTTCCCGCTGCCATGGAAACCAAGTGCTCTGGCACCACATATGTCTGAAAGTGGATATGACACCTAGGGAACTCAGGGCGGTGCTCAATGGCAACTGCCTGAAGCAGCAGAACAGCTCTTCCAGTGCCAAAACAATGCCACCTGCCTCATGAACTTCACATACCATCAGCTGTGCTAGCAGCTATCTCGGAAACTCTGTTGGGTCACATCCTATCCAATGCCCATTGAGCCCAGTGGGATGGAATCAAGCAGGGTGAGCACCCACACTAAACTAACATGGAGCTCCTCACTCAAGGCGCTCAAAACTCCACAGCCAAACACAAGTTCAGCGCCCAAGCCATTTCCCGCTGCCATGGAAACCAAGTGCTCTGGCACCACATATGTCTGAAAGTGGATATGACAACTAGGGAACTCAGGGCGGTGCTCAATGGCAACTGTCTGAAGCAGCAGCACAGCTCTTCCAGTGCAAAAACAATGCCACCTGCCTCATAAACTTCACATACCATCAGCTGTGCTAGCAGCTATCTCGGAAACTCTGTTGGGTCACATCCTATCCAATGCCCATTGAGCCCAGTGGGATGGAATCAAGCAGGGTGAGCACCCACACTAAACTAACATGGAGCTCCTCACTCAAGGCGCTCAAAACCCCACAGCCAAACACAAGTTCAGCGCCCAAGCCATTTCCCGCTGCCATGGAAACCAAGTGCTCTGGCACCACACATGTCTGAAAGCGGATATGACACCTAGGGAACTCAGGGCGGTGCTCAATGGCAACTGTCCGGAGCAGCAGCACAGAACTTCCAGTGCCAAAACAACTCCACCTGCCTCATGAACTTCACATACCATGAGCTGTGCTAGCAGCTATCTAGAAAACCCTGTTTCGTCACTTCCGGTCCAATGCCCATTGAGCCCAGTGGGATGGAATCAAGCAGGGTGAGCACCCACACTAAACTAACATGGAGCTCCTCACTCAAGGCGCTCAAAACTCCACAGCCAAACACAAGTTCAGCGCCCAAGACTTTTCCCGCTGCCATGGAAACCAAGTGCTCTGGCACCACATATGTCTGAAAGTGGATATGATACCTAGGGAACTCAGGGCGGTGCTCAATGGCAACTGCCCGAAGCAGCAGCACAGCTCTTCCAGTGCCAAAACAACTCCACCTGCCTCATGAACTTCACATACCATCAGCTGTGCTAGCAGCTATCTAGAAAATGCTGTTGGGTCACTTCCGGTCCAATGCCCTTTGAGCCCAATGGGATGGAAAAAATCAGGGTGAACACCGACACTAAACTAACATGGAGCTCCTCACTCAAGCCGCTCAAAACTCCACAGCCAAACACAAGTTCAGCGCACAAGCCATTTCCCGCTGCCATGGAAACCAAGTGCTCTGGCACCACATATGTCTGAAAGTGGATATGACACCTAGGGAACTCAGGGCGGTGCTCAATGGCAACTGCCCGAAGCAGCAGCACAGCTCTTCCAGTGCCAAAACAACTCCACCTGCCTCATGAACTTCACATACCATCAGCTGTGCTAGCAGCTAAGTAGGAAACCCTTTTGGGTCAATTCCTATCCAATGCCCATTGAGCCCAGTGGGATGGAATCAAGCAGGGTGAGCATCCACACTAAACTAACATGGAGCTCCTCACTCAAGCCGCTCAAAACTCCACAGCCAAACACAAGTTCAGCGCACAAGCCATTTCCCGCTGCCATGGAATCCAAGTGCTCTAGCACCACACATGTCTGAAAGTGGATATGACACCTAGGGAACTCAGGGCGGTGGTGCATGGCAACTGTCTGAAGCAGCAGCACAGCTCTTCCAGTGCCAAAACAACTCCACCTGCCTCATGAACTTCACATACCATGAGCTGTGCTAGCAGCTATCTAGAAAACCCTGTTGGGTCACTTCCGGTCCAATGCCCATTGAGCCCAGTGTGATGGAAACAAGAAGGGTGAGCACCCACACTAAACTAACATGGAGCTCCTCACTCAAGCCGCTCAAAACTCCACAGCCAAACACAAGTTCAGCGCCCAAGCCATTTCCCGCTGCCATGGAAACCAAGTGCTCTGGCACCACATATGTCTGAAAGTGGATATGACACCTAGGGAACTCAGGGCGGTGCTCAATGGCAACTGCCCGAAGCAGCAGCACAGCTCTTCCAGTGCCAAAACAATGCCACCTGCCTCATGAACTTCACATACCATCAGCTGTGCTAGCAGCCATCTAGGAAACCCTGTTGGGTCACTTCCTATCCAATGCCCATTGAGCCCAGTGGGATGAAATCAAGCAGGGTGAGCACCCACACTAAACTAACATGGAGCTCCTCACTCAAGCCGCTCAAAACTCCACAGCCAAACACAAGTTCAGCGCCCAAGCCATTTCCCGCTGCCATGGAAACCAAGTGCTCTGGCATCACATATGTCTGAAAGTGGATATGACACCTAGGGAACTCAGGGCGGTGGTGAATGGCAACTGCCTTGAGCAGCAGCAGAGCTCTTCCAGTGCCAAAACAACTCCACCTGCCTCATGAACTTCACATACCATGAGCTGTGCTAGCAGCTATCTAGGAAACCCTGTTGGCTCACTTCCGCTCCAATGGCTATAGATACCAGTGTGATGGAATCAAGCAGGCTGAGCACCCTCAGTAAACTAACGTAGAGCTCCTCACTCAAGCCGCTCAAAACTCCACAGCCAAACACAAGTTCAGCGCCCAAGCCATTTCCCGCTGCCATGGAAACCAAGTCCTCTGGCACCACATATGTCTGAAAGTGGATATGACACCTAGGGAACTCAGGGCGGTGCTCAATGGCAACTGCCTGAAGCAGCAGAAGAGCTCTTCCAGTGCCAAAACAATGCCACCTGCCTCATGAACTTCACATACCATCAGCTGTGCTAGCAGCTATCTCGGAAACCCTGTTGGGTCACTTCCTATCCAATGCCCATTGAGCCCAGTGGGATGGAATCAAGCAGGGTGAGCACCCACACTAAACTAACATGGAGCTCCTCACTCAAGGCGCTCAAAACTCCACAGCCAAACACAAGTTCAGCGCCCAAGCCATTTCCCGCTGCCATGGAAACCAAGTGCTCTGGCACCACATATGTCTGAAAGTGGATATGACAACTAGGGAACTCAGGGCGGTGCTCAATGGCAACTGTCTGAAGCAGCAGAACAGCTCTTCCAGTGCCAAAACAATGCCACCTGCCTCATAAACTTCACATACCATCAACTGTGCTAGCAGCTATCTCGGAAACTCTGTTGGGTCACATCCTATCCAATGCCCATTGAGCCCAGTAGGATGGAATCAAGCAGGGTGAGCACCCACACTAAACTAACATGGAGCTCCTCACTCAAGGCGCTCAAAACTCCACAGCCAAACACAAGTTCAGCGCCCAAGACTTTTCCCGCTGCCATGGAAACCAAGTGCTCTGGCACCACATATGTCTGAAAGTGGATATGATACCTAGGGAACTCAGGGCGGTGCTCAATGGCAACTGCCCGAAGCAGCAGCACAGCTCTTCCAGTGCCAAAACAACTCCACCTGCCTCATGAACTTCACATACCATGAGCTGTGCTAGCAGCTATCTAGAAAATGCTGTTGGGTCACTTCCTATCCAATGCCCTTTGAGCCCAATGGGATGGAAAAAATCAGGGTGAACACCGACACTAAACTAACATGGAGCTCCTCACTCAAGCCGCTCAAAACTCCACAGCCAAACACAAGTTCAGTGCCCAAGCCATTTCCCGCTGCCATGGAAACCAAGTGCTCTGGCACCACATATGTCTGAAAGTGGATATGACACCTAGGGATCTCAGGGCGGTGCTCAATGGCAACTGCCCGAAGCAGCAGCACAGCTCTTCCAGCGCCAAAACAACTCCACCTGCCTCATGAACTTCACATACCATGAGCTGTGCTAGCAGCTATCTAGAAAACCCTGTTGGGTCACTTCCGGTCCAATGCCCATTGAGCCCAGTGTGATGGAAACAAGCAGGGTGAGCACCCACACTAAACTAACATGGAGCTCCTCACTCAACAACTCAAAACTCCACAGCCAAACACAAGTTCAGCGCCCAAGCCATTTCCCGCTGCCATGGAAACCAAGTGCTCTGGCACCACATATGTCTGAAAGTGGATATGACACCTAGGGAACTCAGGGCGGTGCTCAATGGCAACTGCCCGAAGCAGCAGCACAGCTCTTCCAGTGCCAAAACAATGCCACCTGCCTCATGAACTTCACATACCATCAGCTGTGCTAGCAGCCATCTAGGAAACCCTGTTGGGTCACTTCCTATCCAATGCCCATTGAGCCCAGTGGGATGAAATCAAGCAGGGTGAGCACCCACACTAAACTAACATGGAGCTCCTCACTCAAGCCGCTCAAAACTCCACAGCCAAACACAAGTTCAGCGCCCAAGCCATTTCCCGCTGCCATGGAAACCAAGTGCTCTGGCACCACATATGTCTGAAAGTGGATATGACACCTAGGGAACTCAGGGCGGTGCTCAATGGCAACTGCCCGAAGCAGCAGCACAGCTCTTCCAGTGCCAAAACAACTCCACCTGCCTCATGAAATTCACATACCATCAGCTGTGCTAGCAGCTATCTAGAAATCGCTGTTGGGTCACTTCCGGTCCAATGCCCATTGAGCCCAGTGGGATGGAATCAAGCAGGGTGAGCACCCACACTAAACTAACATGGAGCTCCTCACTCAAGCCGCTCAAAACTCCAACAGCCAAACACAAGTTCAGGGCCCAAGCCATTTCCCGCTGCCATGGAAACCAAGTGCTCTGGCACCACATATGTCTGAAAGTGGATATGACACCTAGGGAACTCAGGGCGGTGGTGAATGGCAACTGCCCGAAGCAGCAGCACAGCTCTTCCAGTGCCAAAACAACTCCACCTGCCTCATGAACTTCACATACCATCAGCTGTGCTAGCAGCTATCTAGAAAACCCTGTTGGGTCACTTCCGGTCCAATGTCCATTGAGCCCAGTGGGATGGAAACAAGTAGCGTGAGCACCCGCACTAAACTAACATGGAGCTCCTCACTCAACAAGCGCAAAACTCCACAGCCAAACACAAGTTCAGGGCCCAAGCCATTTCCCGCTGCCATGGAAACCAAGTGCTCTGGCACCACATATGTCTGAAAGTGGATATGACACCTAGGGAACTCAGGGCGGTGCTCAATGGCAACTGCCCGAAGCAGCAGCACAGCTCTTCCAGTGACAAAACAACTCCACCTGCCTCAGGAACTTCACATACCATCAGCTGTGCTAGCAGCTATCTAGAAAACGCTGTTGGGTCACTTCCGGTCCAATGCCCATTGAGCCCAGTGTGATGGAAACAAGCAGGGTGAGCACCCACACTAAACTAACATGGAGCTCCTCACTCAAGCCGCTCAAAACTCCACAGCCAAACACAAGTTCAGCGCCCAAGCCATTTCCCGCTGCCATGGAAACCAAGTGCTCTGGCACCACACATGTCTGAAAGTGGATATGACACCTAGGGAACTCAGGGCGGTGGTGCATGGCAACTGTCCGAAGCAGCAGCACAGCTCTTCCAGTGCCAAAACAACTCCACCTGCCTCATGAACTTCACATACCATCAGCTGTGCTAGCAGCTATCAAGGAAACGCTGTGTGGTCACTTCCGGTCCAATGAACATTGAGCCCAGTGTGATGGAAACAAGCAGGGTGAGCACCCACACTAAACTAACACGGTGCTCCTCACTCAACAAGCTCAAAACTCCACAGCCAAACACAAGTTCAGCGCCCAAGCCATTTCCCGCTGCCATGGAAACCAAGTGCTCTGGCACCACATATGTCTGAAAGTGGATATGACACCTAGGGAACTCAGGGCGGTGCTCAATGGCAACTGCCCGAAGCAGCAGCACAGCTCTTCCAGTGCCAAAACAACTCCACCTGCCTCATGAACTTCACATACCATCAGCTGTGCTAGCAGCTATGTATAAAACGCTGTGTGGTCACTTCCGGTCCAATGCCCATTGAGCCCAGTGTGATGGAATCAAGCAGGGTGAGCACCCACACTAAACTAACATGGAGCTCGTCACTCAAGCCGCTCAAAACCCCACAGCCAAACACAAGTTCAGCGCCCAAGCCAATTCCCACTGCCATGGAAACCAAGTGCTCTGGCACCACACATGTCTGAAAATGGATATGACACCTAGGGAACTCAGGGCGGTGCTCAATGGCAACTGTCTGAAGCAGCAGCACAGCTCTTCCAGTGCCAAAACAACTCCACCTGCCTCATGAAATTCACATACCATCAGCTGTGCTAGCAGCTATCTAGAAAACCCTGTTTCGTCCCTTCCGGTCCAATGATCATTGAGCCCAGTTTGCTGGAATCAAGCAGTGTGAGCACTCACAGTAAACTAACCTGGAGCTCCTCACTCAAGCCGCTCAAAACTCCACAGCCAAACACAAGTTCAGCGCCCAAGCCATTTCCCGCTGCCATGGAAACCAAGTGCTCTGGCACCACATATGTCTGAAAGTGGATATGACACCTAGGGAACTCAGGGCGGTGCTCAATTTCAACTGTCTGAAGCAGCAGCACAGCTCTTCCAGTGATAAAACAATGCCACCTGCCTCAGGAACTTCACATACCATCAGCTGTGCTAGCAGCTATCTCGGAAACCCTGTTGGGTCACTTCCTCTCCAATGCCTATTGAGCCCAGTGGGATGGAATCAAGCAGGCTGAGCACCCACACTAAACTAACATGGAGCTCCTCACTCAAGGCGCTCAAAACTCCACAGCCAAACACAAGTTCAGCGCACAAGCCATTTCCAGCTGCCAGGGAAACCAAGTGCTCTGGCACCACATATGTCTGAAAGTGGATATGACACCTAGGGAACTCAGGGCGGTGCTCAATGGCAACTGCCCGAAGCAGCAGCACAGCTCTTCCAGTGCCAAAACAACTCCACCTGCCTCATGAACTTCACATACCATCAGCTGTGCTAGCAGCTATCTAGGAAACGCTGTTGGGTCACTTCTGGTCCAATGCCCATTGAGCCCAGTGTGATGGAAACAAGTAGCGTGAGCACCCACACTAAACTAACATGGAGCTCCTCAGTCAACAAGCGCAAAACTCCACAGCCAAACACAAGTTCAGCGCCCAAGCCATTTCCCGCTGCCATGGAAACCAAGTGCTCTGGCACCACATATGTCTGAAAGTGGATATGACACCTAGGGAACTCAGGGCGGTGCTCAATGGCAACTGCCCGAAGCAGCAGCACAGCTCTTCCAGTGCCAAAACAATGCCACCTGCCTCAAGAACTTCACATACCATCAGCTGTACTAGCAGCTATCTAGAAAACGCTGTTGGGTCACTTCCGGTCCAAAGCCCATTGAGCCCAGTGTGATGGAAACAAGCAGGGTGAGCACCCACACTAAATTAACATGGAGCTCCTCACTCAAGCCGCTCAAAACCCCACAGCCAAACACAAGTTCAGCGCCCAAGCCATTACTCGCTGCCATGGAAACCAAGTGCTCTGGCACCACATATGTCTGAAAGTGGATATGACACCTAGGGAACTCAGGGCGGTGCTCAATGGCAACTGCCCGAAGCAGCAGCACAGCTCTTCCAGTGCCAAAACAACTCCACCTGCCTCATGAACTTCACATACCATCAGCTGTGCTAGCAGCTATCTAGGAAACCCTGCTAGGTCGCTTCCTATCCAATGCCCATTGAGTCCAATGGGATGGAAACAATCAGGGTGAGCACTGACACTAAACTAACATGGAGCTCCTCACTCAAGCCGCTCAAAACTCCACAGCCAAACACAAGTTCAGCGCCCAAACCATATCCCGCTGCCATGGAAACCAAGTGATCTGGCACCACACATGTCTGAAAGTGGATATGACACCTAGGGAACTCAGGGCGGTGGTGCATGGCAACTGTCTGAAGCAGCAGCACAGCTCTTCCAGTGCCAAAACAACTCCACCTGCCTCATGAACTTCACATACCATCAGCTGTGCTAGCAGCTATCTAGGAAACGCTGTGTGGTCACTTCCGGTCCAATGCCCATTGAGCCCAGTGTGATGGAAACAAGCAGGGTGAGCACCCACACTAAACTAACATGCAGTTCCTCACTCAACAAGCGCAAAACTCCACAGCCAAACACAAGTTCAGTGCCCAAGCCATTTCCCGCTGTCATGGAAACCAAGTGCTCTGGCACCACATATGTCTGAAAGTGGATATGACACCTAGGGAACTCAGGGCGGTGCTCAATGGCAACTGCCCGAAGCAGCAGCACAGCTCTTCCAGTGCCAAAACAACTCCACCTGCCTCATGAACTTCACATACCATCAGCTGTGCTAGCAGCTATCTAGAAAACGCTGTTGGGTCACTTCCGGTCCAATGCCCATTGAGCCCAGTGTGATGGAATCAAGCAGGGTGAGCACCCACACTAAATTAACATGGAGCTCCTCACTCAAGCCGCTCAAAACCCCACAGCCAAACACAAGTTCAGCGCCCAAGCCATTTCCCGCTGCCCTGGAAACCAATTGCTCTAGCTCCACACATGTCTGAAAGTGGATACGACACCTAGGGAACTCAGGGCGGTGTTGAATGGCAACTGCCCGAAGCAGCAGCACAGCTCTTCCAGTGCCAAAACAACTCCACCTGCCTCAGGAACTTCACATACCATCAGCTGTGCTAGCAGCTATCTTGGAAACCCTGTTGGGTCACTTCCGGTCCAATGCCCATTGAGCCCAGTGTGATGGAATCAAGCAGGGTGAGCACCCACACTAAACTAACATGGAGCTCCTCACTCAAGCCGCTCAAAACTCCACATCAAACACAAGTTCAGCGCCCAAGCCATTTCCCGCTGCCATGGAAACCAAGTGTTCTGGCACCACATATGTCTGAAAGAGGATATGACACCTAGGGAACTCAGGGCGGTGCTGAATGGCAACTGCCCGAAGCAGCAGCACAGCTCTTCCAGTGCCAAAACAACTCCACCTGCCTCATGACTTCACATACCATCAGCTGTGCTAGCAGCTATGCAGGAATCCCTGTGGGGTCACATCCGGTCCAATGCCCATTGAGCCCAGTGGGATGGAATCAAGCAGGCTGAGCATCCACACTAAACTAACATGGAGCTCCTCACTCAAGGCGCTCAAAACTCCACAGCCAAACACAAGTTCAGCACCCAAACCATTTCCCGCTGCCATGGAAACCAAGTGCTCTGGCACCACATATGTCTGAAAGTGGATATGACACCTAGGGAACTCAGGGCGGTGCTCAATGGCAACTGCCCGAAGCAGCAGTACAGCTCTTCCAGTGACAAAACAATGCCACCTGCCTCAGGAACTTCACATATCATCAGCTGTGCTAGCAGCTATCTAGCAAACGCTGTGTGGTCACTTCCGGTCCAATGCCCATTGAGCCCAGTGTGATGGAAACAAGCAGGGTGAGCATCCACAGTAAACTAACATGGAGCTCCTCACTCAAGCCGCTCAAAACCCCACAGCCAAACACAAGTTCAGCGCCCAAGCCATTTCCCGCTGCCATGGAAACCAAGTGCTGGGGCACCACATATGTCTGAAAGTGGATATGACACCTAGGGAACTCAGGGCGGTGCTCAATGGCAACTGCCCGAAGCAGCAGCACAGCTCTTCCAGTGCCAAAACAACTCCACCTGCCTCATGAACTTCACATACCATCAGCTGTGCTAGCAGCTATGCAGGAACCCCTGTGGGGTCACATCCGGTCCAATGCACATTGAGCCCAGTGGGATGGAATCAAGCAGGGTGAGCATCCACACTAAACTAACATGGAGCTCCTCACTCAAGGCGCTCAAAATTCCACAGCCAAACACAAGTTCAGCACCCAAACCATTTCCCGCTGCCATGGAAACCAAGTGCTCTGGCACCACATATGTCTGAAAGTGGATATGACACCTAGGGAACTTAGCGCGGTGCTCAATGGCAACTGCCCGAAGCAGCAGCACAGCTCTTCCAGTGCCAAAACAACTCCACCTGCCTCAGGAACTTCACATACCATCAGCTGTGCTAGCAGCTATCTAGGAAACCCTGTTTGATCACTTCCGGTCCAATGCCCATTGAGCCCAGTGTGATGGAATCAAGCAGGGTGAGCACCCACACTAAACTAACATGGAGCTCCTCACTCAAGCCGCTCAAAACTCCACAGCCAAACACAAGTTCAGGGCCCAAGCCATTTCTCGCTGCCATGGAAACCAAGTGCTCTGGCACCACATATGTCTGAAAGTGGATATGACACCTAGGGAACTCAGGGCGGTGCTCAATGGCAACTGCCCGAAGCAGCAGCACAGCTCTTCCAGTGCCAAAACAACTCCACCTGCCTCATGAACTTCACATACCATCAGCTGTGCTAGCAGCTATCTAGGAAACGCTGTGTGGTCACTTCCGGTCCAATGCCCATTGAGCCCAGTGTGATGGAATCAAGCAGGGTGAGCACCCACACTAAACTAACATGGAGCTCCTCACTCAAGCCGCTCAAAACTCCAACAGCCAAACACAAGTTCAGGGCCCAAGCCATTTCCCGCTGCCATGGAAACCAAGTGCTCTGGCACCACATATGTCTGAAAGTGGATATGACACCTAGGGAACTCAGGGCGGTGCTCAATGGCAACTGCCCGAAGCAGCAGCACAGCTCTTCCAGTGCCAAAACAACTCCACCTGCCTCATGAACTTCACATACCATCAGCTGTGCTAGCAGCTAACTAGAAAACGCTGTTTGGTCACTTCCGGTCCAATGCCCTTTGAGCCCAATGGGATGGAATCAAGCAGTGTGAGCACTGACACTAAACTAACATGGAGCTCCTCACTCAAGCCGCTCAAAACTCCACAGCCAAACACAAGTTCAGCGCCCAAGCCATATCCCGCTGCCATGGAAACCAAGTGCTCTGGCACCACACATGTCTGAAAGTGGATATGACACCTAGGGAACTCAGGGCGGTGGTGCATGGCAACTGCCCGAAGCAGCAGCACAGCTCTTCCAGTGCCAAAACAACTCCACCTGCCTCATGAACTTCACATACCATCAGCTGTGCTAGCAGCTATCTAGGAAACGCTGTGTGGTCACTTCCGGTCCAATGCCCATTGAGCCCAGTGTGATGGAAACAAGCAGGGTGAGCACCCACACTAAACTAACATGGAGCTCCTCACTCAAGCCGCTCAAAACTCCACAGCCAAACACAAGTTCAGCGCCCAAGCCATTTCCCGCTGCCATGGAAACCAAGTGCTCTGGCACCACATATGTCTGAAAGTGGATATGACACCTAGGGAACTCAGGGCGGTCTTGAATGGCAACTGCCCGAAGCAGCAGCACAGCTCTTCCAGTGCCAAAACAACTCCACCTGCCTCATGAACTTCACATACCATCAGCTGTGCTAGCAGCTATGCAGGAACCCCTGTGGGGTCACATCCGGTCCAATGCCCATTGAGCCCAGTGGGATGGAATCAAGCAGGCTGAGCATCCACACTAAACTAACATGGAGCTCCTCACTCAAGGCGCTCAAAACTCCACAGCCAAACACAAGTTCAGCACTCAAACCATTTCCCGCTGCCATGGAAACCAAGTGCTCTGGCACCACATATGTCTGAAAGTGGATATGACACCTAGGGAACTCAGGGCGGTGCTCAATGGCAACTGCCCGAAGCAGCAGTACAGCTCTTCCAGTGACAAAACAATGCCACCTGCCTCATTAACTTCACATATCATCAGCTGTGCTAGCAGCTATCTAGCAAACGCTGTGTGGTCACTTCCGGTCCAATGCCCATTGAGCCCAGTGTGATGGAAACAAGCAGGGTGAGCATCCACAGTAAACTAACATGGAGCTCTTCTCTCAAGCCGCTCAAAACCCCACAGCCAAACACAAGTTCAGCGCCCAAGCCATTTCCCGCTGCCATGGAAACCAAGTGCTCTGGCACCACACATGTCTGAAAGTGGATATGACACCTAGGGAACTCAGGGCGGTGGTGCATGGCAACTGTCTGAAGCAGCAGCACAGCTCTTCCAGTGCCAAAACAACTCCACCTGCCTCATGAACTTCACATACCATCAGCTGTGCTAGCAGCTATCTAGGAAACGCTGTGTGGTCACTTCCGGTCCAATGCCCATTGAGCCCAGTGTGATGGAAACAAGCAGGGTGAGCACCCACACTAAACTAACATGCAGTTCCTCACTCAACAAGCGCAAAACACCACAGCCAAACACAAGTTCAGTGCCCAAGCCATTTCCCGCTGTCATGGAAACCAAGTGCTCTGGCACCACATATGTCTGAAAGTGGATATGACACCTAGGGAACTCAGGGCGGTGCTCAATGGCAACGGCCCGAAGCAGCAGCACAGCTCTTCCAGTGCCAAAACAACTCCACCTGCCTCATGAACTTCACATACCATCAGCTGTGCTAGCAGCTATCTAGAAAACGCTGTTGGGTCACTTCCGGTCCAATGCCCATTGAGCCCAGTGTGATGGAATCAAGCAGGGTGAGCACCCACACTAAATTAACATGGAGCTCCTCACTCAAGCCGCTCAAAACCCCACAGCCAAACACAAGTTCAGCGCCCAAGCCATTTCCCGCTGCCCTGGAAACCAATTGCTCTAGCTCCACACATGTCTGAAAGTGGATATGACACCTAGGGAACTCAGGGCGGTCTTGAATGGCAACTGCCCGAAGCAGCACAGCTCTTCCAGTGCCAAAACAACTCCACCTGCCTCAGGAACTTCACATACCATCAGCTGTGCTAGCAGCTATCTTGGAAACCCTGTTGGGTCACTTCCGGTCCAATGGCCATAGAGCCCAGTGTGATGGAATCAAGCAGGGTGAGCACCCACACTAAACTAACATGGAGCTCCTCACTCAAGCCGCTCAAAACTCCACATCAAACACAAGTTCAGCGCCCAAGCCATTTCCCGCTGCCATGGAAACCAAGTGTTCTGGCACCACATATGTCTGAAAGAGGATATGACACCTAGGGAACTCAGGGCGGTGAACAATGGCAACTGCCCGAAGCAGCAGCACAGCTCTTCCAGTGCCAAAACAACTCCACCTGCCTCATGAACTTCACATACCATCAGCTGTGCTAGCAGCTATGCAGGAATCCCTGTGGGGTCACATCCGGTCCAATGCCCATTGAGCCCAGTGGGATGGAATCAAGCAGGCTGAGCATCCACACTAAACTAACATGGAGCTCCTCACTCAAGGCGCTCAAAACTCCACAGCCAAACACAAGTTCAGCACCCAAACCATTTCCCGCTGCCATGGAAACCAAGTGCTCTGGCACCACATATGTCTGAAAGTGGATATGACACCTAGGGAACTCAGGGCGGTGCTCAATGGCAACTGCCCGAAGCAGCAGTACAGCTCTTCCAGTGACAAAACAATGCCACCTGCCTCAGGAACTTCACATATCATCAGCTGTGCTAGCAGCTATCTAGCAAACGCTGTGTGGTCACTTCCGGTCCAATGCCCATTGAGCCCAGTGTGATGGAAACAAGCAGGGTGAGCATCCACAGTAAACTAACATGGAGCTCCTCACTCAAGCCGCTCAAAACCCCACAGCCAAACACAAGTTCAGCGCCCAAGCCATTTCCCGCTGCCATGGAAACCAAGGGCTGGGGCACCACATATGTCTGAAAGTGGATATGACACCTAGGGAACTCAGGGCGGTGCTCAATGGCAACTGCCCGAAGCAGCAGCACAGCTCTTCCAGTGCCAAAACAACTCCACCTGCCTCATGAACTTCACATACCATCAGCTGTGCTAGCAGCTAACTAGAAAACGCTGTTTGGTCACTTCCGGTCCAATGCCCTTTGAGCCCAATGGGATGGAATCAAGCAGGGTGAGCACTGACACTAAACTAACATGGAGCTCCTCACTCAAGCCGCTCAAAACTCCACAGCCAAACACAAGTTCAGCGCCCAAGCCATATCCCGCTGCCATGGAAACCAAGTGCTCTGGCACCACACATGTCTGAAAGTGGATATGACACCTAGGGAACTCAGGGCGGTGGTGCATGGCAACTGTCCGAAGCAGCAGCACAGCTCTTCCAGTGCCAAAACAACTCCACCTGCCTCATGAACTTCACATACCATCAGCTGTGCTAGCAGCTATCTAGGAAACGCTGTGTGGTCACTTCCGGTCCAATGCCCATTGAGCCCAGTGTGATGGAAACAAGCAGGGTGAGCACCCACACTAAACTAACATGGAGCTCCTCACTCAAGCCGCTCAAAACTCCACAGCCAAACACAAGTTCAGCGCCCAAGCCATTTCCCGCTGCCATGGAAACCAAGTGCTCTGGCACCACATATGTCTGAAAGTGGATATGACACCTAGGGAACTCAGGGCGGTCTTGAATGGCAACTGCCCGAAGCAGCAGCACAGCTCTTCCAGTGCCAAAACAACTCCACCTGCCTCATGAACTTCACATACCATCAGCTGTGCTAGCAGCTATGCAGGAACCCCTGTGGGGTCACATCCGGTCCAATGCCCATTGAGCCCAGTGGGATGGAATCAAGCAGGGTGAGCACCCACACTAAACTAACATGGAGCTCCTCACTCAAGGCGCTCAAAACTCCACAGCCAAACACAAGTTCAGCACTCAAACCATTTCCCGCTGCCATGGAAACCAAGTGCTCTGGCACCACATATGTCTGAAAGTGGATATGACACCTAGGGAACTCAGGGCGGTGCTCAATGGCAACTGCCCGAAGCAGCAGTACAGCTCTTCCAGTGACAAAACAATGCCACCTGCCTCATTAACTTCACATATCATCAGCTGTGCTAGCAGCTATCTAGCAAACGCTGTGTGGTCACTTCCGGTCCAATGCCCATTGAGCCCAGTGTGATGGAAACAAGCAGGGTGAGCATCCACAGTAAACTAACATGGAGCTCTTCTCTCAAGCCGCTCAAAACCCCACAGCCAAACACAAGTTCAGCGCCCAAGCCATTTCCCGCTGCCATGGAAACCAAGTGCTCTGGCACCACATATGTCTGAAAGTGGATATGACACCTAGGGAACTCAGGGCGGTGCTCAATGGCAACTGCCCGAAGCAGCAGCACAGCTCTTCCAGTGCCAAAACAACTCCACCTGCCTCATGAACTTCACATACCATCAGCTGTGCTAGCAGCTATCTAGAAAACCCTGTTTCGTCACTTCTTATCCAAAGCCCATTGAGCCCAGTGTGATGGAATCAAGCAGGCTGAGTACCCACACTAAACTAACATGGAACTCCTCACGCAAGCCGCTCAAAACTCCACAGCCAAACACAAGTTCAGCGCCCAAGCCATTTCCCGCTGCCATGGAAACCAAGTGCTCTGGCACCACATATGTCTGAAAGTGGATATGACACCTAGGGAACTCAGGGCGGTGCTCAATGGCAACTGCCCGAAGCAGCAGCACAGCTCTTCCAGTGCCAAAACAACTCCACCTGCCTCATGAACTTCACATACCATCAGCTGTGCTAGCAGCTAACTAGAAAACGCTGTTTGGTCACTTCCGGTCCAATGCGCTTTGAGCCCAATGGGATGGAATCAAGCAGTGTGAGCACTGACACTAAACTAACATGGAGCTCCTCACTCAAGCCGCTCAAAACTCCACAGCCAAACACAAGTTCAGCGCCCAAGCCATATCCCGCTGCCATGGAAACCAAGTGCTCTGGCACCACACATGTCTGAAAGTGGATATGACACCTAGGGAACTCAGGGCGGTGGTGCATGGCAACTGTCTGAAGCAGCAGCACAGCTCTTCCAGTGCCAAAACAACTCCACCTGCCTCATGAACTTCACATACCATCAGCTGTGCTAGCAGCTATGCAGGAACCCCTGTGGGGTCACATCCGGTCCAATGCCCATTGAGCCCAGTGGGATGGAATCAAGCAGGCCGAGCATCCACACTAAACTAACATGGAGCTCCTCACTCAAGGCGCTCAAAACTCCACAGCCAAACACAAGTTCAGCACTCAAACCATTTCCCGCTGCCATGGAAACCAAGTGCTCTGGCACCACATATGTCTGAAAGTGGATATGACACCTAGGGAACTCAGGGCGGTGCTCAATGGCAACTGCCCGAAGCAGCAGTACAGCTCTTCCAGTGACAAAACAATGCCACCTGCCTCATTAACTTCACATATCATCAGCTGTGCTAGCAGCTATCTAGCAAACGCTGTGTGGTCACTTCCGGTCCAATGCCCATTGAGCCCAGTGTGATGGAAACAAGCAGGGTGAGCATCCACAGTAAACTAACATGGAGCTCTTCTCTCAAGCCGCTCAAAACCCCACAGCCAAACACAAGTTCAGCGCCCAAGCCATTTCCCGCTGCCATGGAAACCAAGTGCTCTGGCACCACACATGTCTGAAAGTGGATATGACACCTAGGGAACTCAGGGCGGTGCTCAATGGCAACTGCCCGAAGCAGCAGCACAGCTCTTCCAGTGCCAAAACAACTCCACCTGCCTCATGAACTTCACATACCATCAGCTGTGCTAGCAGCTATCTAGGAAACGCTGTGTGGTCACTTCCGGTCCAATGCCCATTGAGCCCAGTGTGATGGAAACAAGCAGGGTGAGCACCCACACTAAACTAACATGCAGTTCCTCACTCAACAAGCGCAAAACTCCACAGCCAAACACAAGTTCAGTGCCCAAGCCATTTCCCGCTGTCATGGAAACCAAGTGCTCTGGCACCACATATGTCTGAAAGTGGATATGACACCTAGGGAACTCAGGGCGGTGCTCAATGGCAACGGCCCGAAGCAGCAGCACAGCTCTTCCAGTGCCAAAACAACTCCACCTGCCTCATGAACTTCACATACCATCAGCTGTGCTAGCAGCTATCTAGAAAACGCTGTTGGGTCACTTCCGGTCCAATGCCCATTGAGCCCAGTGTGATGGAATCAAGCAGGGTGAGCACCCACACTAAATTAACATGGAGCTCCTCACTCAAGCCGCTCAAATCCCCACAGCCAAACACAAGTTCAGCGCCCAAGCCATTTCCCGCTGCCCAGGAAACCAATTGCTCTAGCTCCACACATGTCTGAAAGTGGATATGACACCTAGGGAACTCAGGGCGGTCTTGAATGGCAACTGCCCGAAGCAGCACAGCTCTTCCAGTGCCAAAACAACTCCACCTGCCTCAGGAACTTCACATACCATCAGCTGTGCTAGCAGCTATCTTGGAAACCCTGTTGGGTCACTTCCGGTCCAATGGCCATAGAGCCCAGTGTGATGGAATCAAGCAGGGTGAGCACCCACACTAAACTAACATGGAGCTCCTCACTCAAGCCGCTCAAAACTCCACATCAAACACAAGTTCAGCGCCCAAGCCATTTCCCGCTGCCATGGAAACCAAGTGTTCTGGCACCACATATGTCTGAAAGAGGATATGACACCTAGGGAACTCAGGGCGGTGATCAATGGCAACTGCCCGAAGCAGCAGCACAGCTCTTCCAGTGCCAAAACAACTCCACCTGCCTCATGAACTTCACATACCATCAGCTGTGCTAGCAGCTATGCAGGAATCCCTGTGGGGTCACATCCGGTCCAATGCCCATTGAGCCCAGTGGGATGGAATCAAGCAGGCTGAGCATCCACACTAAACTAACATGGAGCTCCTCACTCAAGGCGCTCAAAACTCCACAGCCAAACACAAGTTCAGCACCCAAACCATTTCCCGCTGCCATGGAAACCAAGTGCTCTGGCACCACATATGTCTGAAAGTGGATATGACACCTAGGGAACTCAGGGCGGTGCTCAATGGCAACTGCCCGAAGCAGCAGTACAGCTCTTCCAGTGACAAAACAATGCCACCTGCCTCAGGAACTTCACATATCATCAGCTGTGCTAGCAGCTATCTAGCAAACGCTGTGTGGTCACTTCCGGTCCAATGCCCATTGAGCCCAGTGTGATGGAAACAAGCAGGGTGAGCATCCACAGTAAACTAACATGGAGCTCCTCACTCAAGCCGCTCAAAACCCCACAGCCAAACCCAAGTTCAGCGCCCAAGCCATTTCCCGCTGCCATGGAAACCAAGGGCTGGGGCACCACATATGTCTGAAAGTGGATATGACACCTAGGGAACTCAGGGCGGTGCTCAATGGCAACTGCCCGAAGCAGCAGCACAGCTCTTCCAGTGCCAAAACAACTCCACCTGCCTCATGAACTTCACATACCATCAGCTGTGCTAGCAGCTAACTAGAAAACGCTGTTTGGTCACTTCCGGTCCAATGCCCTTTGAGCCCAATGGGATGGAATCAAGCAGGGTGAGCACTGACACTAAACTAACATGGAGCTCCTCACTCAAGCCGCTCAAAACTCCACAGCCAAACACAAGTTCAGCGCCCAAGCCATATCCCGCTGCCATGGAAACCAAGTGCTCTGGCACCACACATGTCTGAAAGTGGATATGACACCTAGGGAACTCAGGGCGGTGGTGCATGGCAACTGTCCTTAGCAGCAGCACAGCTCTTCCAGTGCCAAAACAACTCCACCTGCCTCATGAACTTCACATACCATCAGCTGTGCTAGCAGCTATCTAGGAAACGCTGTGTGGTCACTTCCGGTCCAATGCCCATTGAGCCCAGTGTGATGGAAACAAGCAGGGTGAGCACCCACACTAAACTAACATGGAGCTCCTCACTCAAGCCGCTCAAAACTCCACAGCCAAACACAAGTTCAGCGCCCAAGCCATTTCCCGCTGCCATGGAAACCAAGTGCTCTGGCACCACATATGTCTGAAAGTGGATATGACACCTAGGGAACTCAGGGCGGTCTTGAATGGCAACTGCCCGAAGCAGCAGCACAGCTCTTCCAGTGCCAAAACAACTCCACCTGCCTCATGAACTTCACATACCATCAGCTGTGCTAGCAGCTATGCAGGAACCCCTGTGGGGTCACATCCGGTCCAATGCCCATTGAGCCCAGTGGGATGGAATCAAGCAGGGTGAGCACCCACACTAAACTAACATGGAGCTCCTCACTCAAGGCGCTCAAAACTCCACAGCCAAACACAAGTTCAGCACTCAAACCATTTCCCGCTGCCATGGAAACCAAGTGCTCTGGCACCACATATGTCTGAAAGTGGATATGACACCTAGGGAACTCAGGGCGGTGCTCAATGGCAACTGCCCGAAGCAGCAGTACAGCTCTTCCAGTGACAAAACAATGCCACCTGCCTCATTAACTTCACATATCATCAGCTGTGCTAGCAGCTATCTAGCAAACGCTGTGTGGTCACTTCCGGTCCAATGCCCATTGAGCCCAGTGTGATGGAAACAAGCAGGGTGAGCATCCACAGTAAACTAACATGGAGCTCTTCTCTCAAGCCGCTCAAAACCCCACAGCCAAACACAAGTTCAGCGCCCAAGCCATTTCCCGCTGCCATGGAAACCAAGTGCTCTGGCACCACATATGTCTGAAAGTGGATATGACACCTAGGGAACTCAGGGCGGTGCTCAATGGCAACTGCCCGAAGCAGCAGCACAGCTCTTCCAGTGCCAAAACAACTCCACCTGCCTCATGAACTTCACATACCATCAGCTGTGCTAGCAGCTATCTAGAAAACCCTGTTTCATCACTTCTTATCCAAAGCCCATTGAGCCCAGTGTGATGGAATCAAGCAGGCTGAGTACCCACACTAAACTAACATGGAACTCCTCACGCAAGCCGCTCAAAACTCCACAGCCAAACACAAGTTCAGCGCCCAAGCCATTTCCCGCTGCCATGGAAACCAAGTGCTCTGGCACCACATATGTCTGAAAGTGGATATGACACCTAGGGAACTCAGGGCGGTGCTCAATGGCAACTGCCCGAAGCAGCAGCACAGCTCTTCCAGTGCCAAAACAACTCCACCTGCCTCATGAACTTCACATACCATCAGCTGTGCTAGCAGCTAACTAGAAAACGCTGTTTGGTCACTTCCGGTCCAATGCGCTTTGAGCCCAATGGGATGGAATCAAGCAGTGTGAGCACTGACACTAAACTAACATGGAGCTCCTCACTCAAGCCGCTCAAAACTCCACAGCCAAACACAAGTTCGGCGCCCAAGCCATATCCCGCTGCCATGGAAACCAAGTGCTCTGGCACCACACATGTCTGAAAGTGGATATGACACCTAGGGAACTCAGGGCGGTGGTGCATGGCAACTGTCTGAAGCAGCAGCACAGCTCTTCCAGTGCCAAAACAACTCCACCTGCCTCATGAACTTCACATACCATCAGCTGTGCTAGCAGCTATCTAGGAAACGCTGTTTGGTCACTTCCGGTCCAATGCCCATTGAGCCCAGTGTGATGGAAAAAAGCAGGGTGAGCACCCACACTAAACTAACATGGAGCTCCTCACTCAAGCCGCTCAAAACTCCACAGCCAAACACAAGTTCAGCGCCCAAGCCATTTCCCGCTGCCATGGAAACCAAGTGCTCTGGCACCACATATGTCTGAAAGTGGATATGACACCTAGGGAACTCAGGGCGGTCTTGAATGGCAACTGCCCGAAGCAGCAGCACAGCTCTTCCAGTGCCAAAACAACTCCACCTGCCTCAGGAACTTCACATACCATCAGCTGTGCTAGCAGCTATGCAGGAACCCCTGTGGGGTCACATCCGGTCCAATGCACATTGAGCCCAGTGGGATGGAATCAAGCAGGGTGAGCATCCACACTAAACTAACATGGAGCTCCTCACTCAAGGCGCTCAAAATTCCACAGCCAAACACAAGTTCAGCACCCAAACCATTTCCCGCTGCCATGGAAACCAAGTGCTCTGGCACCACATATGTCTGAAAGTGGATATGACACCTAGGGAACTCAGGGCGGTGCTCAATGGCAACTGCCCGAAGCAGCAGCACAGCTCTTCCAGTGCCAAAACAACTCCACCTGCCTCAGGAACTTCACATACCATCAGCTGTGCTAGCAGCTATCTAGGAAACCCTGTTTGATCACTTCCGGTCCAATGCCCATTGAGCCCAGTGTGATGGAATCAAGCAGGGTGAGCACCCACACTAAACTAACATGGAGCTCCTCACTCAAGCCGCTCAAAACTCCACAGCCAAACACAAGTTCAGGGCCCAAGCCATTTCTCGCTGGCATGGAAACCAAGTGCTCTGGCACCACATATGTCTGAAAGTGGATATGACACCTAGGGAACTCAGGGCGGTGCTCAATGGCAACTGCCCGAAGCAGCAGCACAGCTCTTCCAGTGCCAAAACAACTCCACCTGCCTCATGAACTTCACATACCATCAGCTGTGCAAGCAGCTATCTAGGAAACGCTGTGTGGTCACTTCCGGTCCAATGCCCATTGAGCCCAGTGGGATGGAATCAAGCAGGGTGAGCACCCACACTAAACTAACATGGAGCTCCTCACTCAAGCCGCTCAAAACTCCAACAGCCAAACACAAGTTCAGGGCCCAAGCCATTTCCCGCTGCCATGGAAACCAAGTGCTCTGGCACCACATATGTCTGAAAGTGGATATGACACCTAGGGAACTCAGGGCGGTGCTCAATGGCAACTGCCCGAAGCAGCAGCACAGCTCTTCCAGTGCCAAAACAACTCCACCTGCCTCATGAACTTCACATACCATCAGCTGTGCTAGCAGCTACCTAGAAAACGCTGTTTGGTCACTTCCGGTCCAATGCCCTTTGAGCCCAATGGGATGGAATCAAGCAGGGTGAGCACTGACACTAAACTAACATGGAGCTCCTCACTCAAGCCGCTCAAAACTCCACAGCCAAACACAAGTTCAGCGCCCAAGCCATATCCCGCTGCCATGGAAACCAAGTGCTCTGGCACCACACATGTCTGAAAGTGGATATGACACCTAGGGAACTCAGGGCGGTGGTGCATGGCAACTGTCTGAAGCAGCAGCACAGCTCTTCCAGTGCCAAAACAACTCCACCTGCCTCATGAACTTCACATACCATCAGCTGTGCTAGCAGCTATCTAGGAAACGCTGTGTGGTCACTTCCGGTCCAATGCCCATTGAGCCCAGTGTGATGGAAACAAGCAGGGTGAGCACCCACACTAAACTAACATGGAGCTCCTCACTCAAGCCGCTCAAAACTCCACAGCCAAACACAAGTTCAGCGCCCAAGCCATTTCCCGCTGCCATGGAAACCAAGTGCTCTGGCACCACATATGTCTGAAAGTGGATATGACACCTAGGGAACTCAGTGCGGTGGTCAATGGCAACTGTCTGAAGCAGCAGCACAGCACTTCCAGTGCCAAAACAACTCCACCTGCCTCAGGAACTTCACATACCATCAGCTGTGCTAGCAGCTAACTAGAAAACGCTGTTTGGTCACTTCCGGTCCAATGCCCATTGAGCCCAATGGGATGGAAACAATCAGGGTGAGCACTGACACTAAACTCACATGGAGCTCCTCACTCAAGCCGCTCAAAACTCCACAGCCAAACACAAGTTCAGCGCCCAAGCCATATCCCGCTGCCATGGAAACCAAGTGCTCTGGCACCACACATGTCTGAAAGTGGATATGACACCTAGGGAACTCAGGGCGGTGGTGCATGGCAACTGTCCTTAGCAGCAGCACAGCTCTTCCAGTGCCAAAACAACTCCACCTGCCTCATGAACTTCACATACCATCAGCTGTGCTAGCAGCTATCTAGGAAACGCTGTGTGGTCACTTCCGGTCCAATGCCCATTGAGCCCAGTGTGATGGAATCAAGCAGGGTGAGCACCGAAACTAAACTAACATGGAGCTTCTCACTCAAGCCGCTCAAAACTCCACAGCCAAACACAAGTTCAGTGCCCAAGCCATTTCCTGCTGCCATGGAAACCAAGTGCTGGGGCACCACAAGTGTCTGAAAGTGGATATGACACGTAGGGAACTCAGTGTGGTGCTCAATGGCAACTGCCCGAAGCAGCAGCACAGCTCTTCCAGTGCCAAAACAACTCCACCTGCCTCATGAACTTCACATACCATCAGCTGTGCTAGCAGCTATCTAGAAAACGCTGTTGGGTCACTTCCGGTCCAATGCCCATTGAGCCCAGTGTGATGGAATCAAGCAGGGTGAGCACCCACACTAAATTAACATGGAGCTCCTCACTCAAGCCGCTCAAAACTCCACAGCCAAACACAAGTTCAGGGCCCAAGCCATTTCTCGCTGGCATGGAATCCAAGTGCTCTGGCACCACATATGTCTGAAAGTGGATATGACACCTAGGGAACTCAGGGCGGTGCTCAATGGCAACTGCCCGAAGCAGCAGCACAGCTCTTCCAGTGCCAAAACAACTCCACCTGCCTCATGAACTTCACATACCATCAGCTGTCTAGCAGGTGTCTCGGAAACCATGTTTGGTCACTTCCTATCCAATGCCCATTGAGCCCAGTGTGATGGAATCAAGCAGGGTGAGCACCCACACTAAACTAACATGGAGCTCCTCACTCAAGCCGCTCAAAACTCCACAGCCAAACACAAGTTCAGCGCCCAAGCCATTTCCCGCTGCCATGGAAACCAAGGGCTCTGGCACCACACATGTCTGAAAGTGGATATGACACCTAGGGAACTCAGGGCGGTGCTCAATGGCAACTGTCTGAAGCAGCAGCACAGCTCTTCCAGTGCCAAAACAACTCTACCTGCCTCATGAACTTCACATACCATCAGCTGTGCTAGCAGCTAACTAGAAAACGCTGTTTGGTCACTTCCGGTCCAATGCCCATTGAGCCCAATGGGATGGAAACAATCAGGGTGAGCAGTGACACTAAACTAACATGGAGCTCCTCACTCAAGCCGCTCAAAACTCCACAGCCAAACACAAGTTCAGCGCCCAAGCCATTTCCCGCTGCCATGGAAACCAAGTGCTCTGGCACCACACATGTCTGAAAGTGGATATGACACCTAGGGAACTCAGGGCGGTGGTCAATGGCAACTGTCTGAAGCAGCAGCACAGCTCTTCCAGTGCCAAAACAACTCCACCTGCCTGATGAACTTCACATACCATCAGCTGTGCTAGCAGCTATCTAGGAAACGCTGTGTGGTCACTTCCGGTCCAATGCCCATTGAGCCCAGTGTGATGGAATCAAGCAGGTTGAGCACCCAAATTAAACTAACATGGAGCTTCTCACTCAAGCCGCTCAAAACTCCACAGCCAAACACAAGTTCAGTGCCCAAGCCATTTCCTGCTGCCATGGAAACCAAGTGCTGGGGCACCATATATGTCTGAAAGTGGATATGACACCTAGGGAATTCAGGGCGGTGGTCAATGGCAACTGCCCGAAGCAGCAGCACAGCTCTTCCAGTGCTAAAACAACTCCACCTGCCTCATGAACTTCACATACCATCAGCTGTGCTAGCAGCTATCTAGAAAACCCTGTTGGGTCACTTCCGGTCCAATGCCCATTGAGCCCAGTGTGATGGAATCAAGCAGGGTGAGCACCCACACTAAATTAACATGGAGCTCCTCACTCAAGCCGCTCAAAACCCCACAGCCAAACACAAGCTCAGCGCACAAGCCATTTCTCGCTGCCATGGAAACCAAGTGCTCTGGCACCACATATGTCTGAAAGTGGATATGACACCTAGGTAACTCAGGGCGGTGCTGAATGGCAACTGCCCGAAGCAGCAGCACAGCTCTTCCAGTGCCAAAACAATGCCACCTGCCTCAAGAACTTCACATACCATCAGCTGTGCTAGCAGCTGTGCAGGAAACCCTGTTAGGTCACTTCCGGTCCAATGCCCATTGAGCCCAGTGGGATGGAATCAAGCAGGGTGAGCACCCACACTAAACTAACATGGAGCTCCTCACTCAAGGCGCTCAAAACCCCACAGCCAAACACAAGTTCAGCGCCCAAGCCATTTCCCGCTGCCATGGAAACCAAGTGCTCTAGCTCCACACATGTCTGAAAGTGGATATGACACCTAGGGAACTCAGGGCGGTCTTGAATGGCAACTGCCCGAAGCAGCAGCACAGCTCTTCCAGTGCCAAAACAACTCCACCTGCCTCATAAACTTCACATACCATCAGCTGTGCTAGCAGCTTCTAGGAAACCCTGTTGGGTCACTTCCCGTCCAATGGCCATAGAGCCCAGTGTGATGGAATCAAGCAGGGTGAGCACCCACACTAAACTAACATGGAGCTCCTCACTCAAGCCGCTCAAAACTCCACAGCCAAACACAAGTTCAGCGCCCAAGCCATTTCCCGCTGCCATGGAAACCAAGTGCTCTGGCACCACATATGTCTGAAAGTGGATATGACACCTAGGGAACTCAGGGCGGTGCTCAATGGCAACTGCCCGAAGCAGCAGCACAGCTCTTCCAGTGCCAAAACAACTCCACCTGCCTCATGAACTTCACATACCATCAGCTGTGCTAGCAGCTAACTAGAAAACGCTGTTTGGTCACTTCCGGTCCAATGCCCATTGAGCCCAATGGGATGGAAACAATCAGGCTGAGCACTGACACTAAACTAACATGGAGCTCCTCACTCAAGCCGCTCAAAACTCCACAGCCAAACACAAGTTCAGCGCCCAAGCCATATCCCGCTGCCATGGAAACCAAGTGCTCTGGCACCACACATGTCTGAAAGTGGATATGACACCTAGGGAACTCAGGGCGGTGGTCAATAGCAACTGTCTGAAGCAGCAGCACAGCTCTTCCAGTGCCAAAACAACTCCACCTGCCTCATGAACTTCACATACCATCAGCTGTGCTAGCAGCTATCTAGGAAACGCTGTGTGGTCACTTCCGGTCCAATGCCCATTGAGCCCAGTGTGATGGAATCAAGCAGGGTGAGCACCGAAACTAAACTAACATGGAGCTTCTCACTCAAGCCGCTCAAAACTCCACAGCCAAACACAAGTTCAGTGCCCAAGCCATTTCCTGCTGCCATGGAAACCAAGTGCTGGGGCACCACAAGTGTCTGAAAGTGGATATGACACGTAGGGAACTCAGTGTGGTGCTCAATGGCAACTGCCCGAAGCAGGAGCACAGCTCTTCCAGTGTCAAAACAACTCCACCTGCCTCATGAACTTCACATACCATCAGCTGTGCTAGCAGCTATCTAGAAAACGCTGTTGGGACACTTCCGGTCCAATGCCCATTGAGCCCAGTGTGATGGAATCAAGCAGGGTGAGCACCCACACTAAATTAACATGGAGCTCCTCACTCAAGCCGCTCAAAACTCCACAGCCAAACACAAGTTCAGCGCCCAAGCCATTTCTCGCTGGCATGGAAACCAAGTGCTCTGGCACCACATATGTCTGAAAGTGGATATGACACCTAGGGAACTCAGGGCGGTGGTGAATGGCAACTGCCCGAAGCAGCAGCACAGCTCTTCCAGTGCCAAAACAACTCCACCTGCCTCATGAACTTCACATACCATCAGCTGTCTAGCAGGTGTCTCGGAAACCATGTTTGGTCACTTCCTATCCAATGCCCATTGAGCCCAGTGTGATGGAATCAAGCAGGGTGAGCACCCACACTAAACTAACATGGAGCTCCTCACTCAAGCCGCTCAAAACTCCACAGCCAAACACAAGTTCAGCGCCCAAGTCATTTCCCGCTGCCATGGAAACCAAGGGCTCTGGCACCACACATGTCTGAAAGTGGATATGACACCTAGGGAACTCAGTGCGGTGGTCAATGGCAACTGTCTGAAGCAGCAGCACAGCTCTTCCAGTGCCAAAACAACTCCACCTGCCTCATGAACTTCACATACCATCAGCTGTGCTAGCAGCTAACTAGAAAACGCTGTTTGGTCACTTCCGGTCCAATGCCCATTGAGCCCAATGGGATGGAAACAATCAGGGTGAGCAGTGACACTAAACTAACATGGAGCTCCTCACTCAAGCCGCTCAAAACTCCACAGCCAAACACAAGTTCAGCGCCCAAGCCATTTCCCGCTGCCATGGAAACCAAGTGCTCTGGCACCACACATGTCTGAAAGTGGATATGACACCTAGGGAACTCAGGGCGGTGCTCAATGGCAACTGTCTGAAGCAGCAGCACAGCTCTTCCAGTGCCAAAACAACTCCACCTGCCTCATGAACTTCACATACCATCAGCTGTGCTAGCAGCTATCTAGGAAACGCTGTGTGGTCACTTCCGGTCCAATGCCCATTGAGCCCAGTGTGATGGAATCAAGCAGGGTGAGCACCCAAACTAAACTAACATGGAGCTTCTCACTCAAGCCGCTCAAAACTCCACAGCCAAACACAAGTTCAGTGCCCAAGCCATTTCCTGCTGCCATGGAAACCAAGTGCTGGGGCACCATATATGTCTGAAAGTGGATATGACACCTAGGGAATTCAGGGCGGTGGTCAATGGCAACTGCCCGAAGCAGCAGCACAGCTCTTCCAGTGCCAAAACAACTCCACCTGCCTCATGAACTTCACATACCATCAGCTGTGCTAGCAGCTATCTAGAAAACCCTGTTGGGTCACTTCCGGTCCAATGCCCATTGAGCCCAGTGTGATGGAATCAAGCAGGGTGAGCACCCACACTAAATTAACATGGAGCTCCTCACTCAAGCCGCTCAAAACCCCACAGCCAAACACAAGCTCAGCGCACAAGCCATTTCTCGCTGCCATGGAAACCAAGTGCTCTGGCACCACATATGTCTGAAAGTGGATATGACACCTAGGGAACTCAGGGCGGTGCTCAATGGCAACTGCCCGAAGCAGCAGCACAGCTCTTCCAGTGCCAAAACAATGCCACCTGCCTCAAGAACTTCACATACCATCAGCTGTGCTAGCAGCTGTGCAGGAAACCCTGTTAGGTCACTTCCGGTCCAATGCCCATTGAGCCCAGTGGGATGGAATCAAGCAGGGTGAGCACCCACACTAAACTAACATGGAGCTCCTCACTCAAGGCGCTCAAAACCCCACAGCCAAACACAAGTTCAGCGCCCAAGCCATTTCCTGCTGCCATGGAAACCAAGTGCTCTAGCTCCACACATGTCTGAAAGTGGATATGACACCTAGGGAACTCAGGGCGGTCTTGAATGGCAACTGCCCGAAGCAGCAGCACAGCTCTTCCAGTGCCAAAACAACTCCACCTGCCTCAGGAACTTCACATACCATCAGCTGTGCTAGCAGCTTCTAGGAAACCCTGTTGGGTCACTTCCGGTCCAATGGCCATAGAGCCCAGTGTGATGGAATCAAGCAGGGTGAGCACCCACACTAAACTAACATGGAGCTCCTCACTCAAGCCGCTCAAAACTCCACAGCCAAACACAAGTTCAGCGCCCAAGCCATTTCCCGCTGCCATGGAAACCAAGTGCTCTGGCATCACATATGTCTGAAAGTGGATATGACACCTAGGGAACTCAGGGCGGTGCTCAATGGCAACTGCCCGAAGCAGCAGCACAGCTCTTCCAGTGCCAAAACAACTCCACCTGCCTCATGAACTTCACATACCATCAGCTGTGCTAGCAGCTATGCAGGAACCCCTGTCGGGTCACATCCGGTCCAATGCCCATTGAGCCCAGTGGGATGGAATCAAGCAGGCTGAGCATCCACACTAAACTAACATGGAGCTCCTCACTCAAGGCGCTCAAAACTCCACAGCCAAACACAAGTTCAGCACCAAAACCATTTGCCGCTGCCATGGAAACCAAGTGCTCTGGCACCACATATGTCTGAAAGTGGATATGACACCTAGGGAACTCAGGGCGGTGCTCAATGACAATTGCCCGAAGCAGCAGCACAGCTCTTCCAGTGCCAAAACAACTCCACCTGCCTCAGGAACTTCACATACCATCAGCTGTGCTAGCAGCTATCTCGGAAACCCTGTTTGATCACTTCCGGTCCAATGCCCATTGAACCCAGTGTGATGGAATCAAGTAGGCTGAGAACCCACACTAAACTAACATGGAGCTCCTCACTCAAGCAACTCAAAACTCCACAGCCAAACACAAGTTCAGGGCCCAAGCCATTTCTCGCTGGCATGGAAACCAAGTGCTCTGGCACCACATATGTCTGAAAGTGGATATGACACCTAGGGAACTCAGGGCGGTGGTGAATGGCAACTGCCCGAAGCAGCAGCACAGCTCTTCCAGTGCCAAAACAACTCCACCTGCCTCATGAACTTCACATACCATGAGCTGTGCTAGCAGCTATCTAGGAAACCCTGTTGGGTCACTTCCGGTCCAATTGCCATTGAGCGCAGTGTGATGGAATCAAGCAGGGTGAGCACCCAAACTAAACTAACATGGAGCTCCTCACTCAAGCCGCTCAAAAACCCACAGCCAAACACAAGTTCAGGGCCCAAGCCATTTCCCGCTGCCATGGAAACCAAGTGCTGGGGCACCACATATGTCTGAAAGTGGATATGACACCTAGGGAATTCAGGGCGGTGGTCAATGGCAACTGCCTGAAGCAGCAGCACAGCTCTTCCAGTGCTAAAACAACTCCACCTGCCTCATGAACTTCACATACCATCAGCTGTGCTAGCAGCTATCTAGAAAACGCTGTTGTGTCACTTCCGGTCCAATGCCCATTGAGCCCAGTGTGATGGAATCAAGCAGGGTGAGCACCCACACTAAATTAACATGGAGCTCCTCACTCAAGCCGCTCAAAACTCCACAGCCAAACACAAGTTCAGTGCACAAGCCATTTCCCGCTGCCATGGAAACCAAGTGCTCTGGCACCACATATGTCTGAAAGTGGATATGACACCTAGGTAACTCAGGGCGGTGCTCAATGGCAACTGCCCGAAGCAGCAGCACAGCTCTTCCAGTGCCAAAACAATGCCACCTGCCTCAAGAACTTCACATACCATCAGCTGTGCTAGCAGCTATGCAGGAAACCCTGTTAGGTCACTTCCGGTCCAATGCCCATTGAGCCCAGTGGGATGGAATCAAGCAGGGTGAGCACCCACACTAAACTAACATGGAGCTCCTCACTCAAGCCGCTCAAAACCCCACAGCCAAACACAAGTTCAGCGCATAAGCCATTTCCCGCTGCCATGGAAACCAAGTGCTCTAGCTCCACACATGTCTGAAAGTGGATATGACACCTAGGGAACTCAGGGCGGTCTTGAATGGCAACTGCCCGAAGCAGCAGCACAGCTCTTCCAGTGCCAAAACAACTCCACCTGCCTCATGAACTTCACATACCATCAGCTGTGCTAGCAGCTATCTAGGAAACCCTGTTGGGTCACTTCCGGTCCAATGGCCATAGAGCCCAGTGGGATGGAATCAAGCAGGGTGAGCTCCCACACTAAACTAACATGGAGCTCCTCACTCAAGGCGCTCAAAACTCCACAGCCAAACACAAGTTCAGCGCACAAGCCATTTCCCGCTGCCATGGAAACCAAGTGCAGTGGCAGCACATATGTCTGAAAGTGGATATGACACCTAGGGAACTCAGGGCGGTGGTCAATGGCAACTGCCCGAAGCAGCAGCACAGCTCTTCCAGTGCCAAAACGACTCCACCTGCCTCATGTACTTCACATACCATCAGCTGTGCTAGCAGCTATCTCGGAAATCATGTTTGGTCACTTCCTATCAAATGCCCATTGAGCCCAGTGTGATGGAATCAAGCAGGGTGAGCACCCACACTAAACTAACATGGAGCTCCTCACTCAAGCCGCTCAAAACTCCACAGCCAAACACAAGTTCAGGGCCCAAGGCATTTCTCGCTGCCATGGAAACCAAGTGCTCTGGCACCACATATGTCTGAAAGTGGATATGACACCTAGGGAACTCAGGGCGGTGCTCAATGGCAACTGCCCGAAGCAGCAGCACAGCTCTTCCAGTGCCAAAACAACTCCACCTGCCTCATGAACTTCACATACCATCAGCTGTCTAGCAGCTATCTAGAAAACCCTGTTGGGTCACTTCCTATCCAATGCCCATTGAGCCCAGTGTGATGGAATCAAGCAGGGTGAGCACCCACACTAAACTAACAGGGAGCTCCTCACTCAAGCCGCTCAAAACTCCACAGCCAAACACAAGTTCAGCGCCCAAGCCATTTCCCGCTGCCATGGAAACCAAGTGTTTTGGCACCACATATGTCTGAAAGTGGATATGACACCTAGGGAACTCAGGGCGGTGCTCAATGGCAACTGCCCGAAGCAGCAGCACAGCTCTTCCAGTGCCAAAACAACTCCACCTGCCTCAGGAACTTCACATACCATCAGCTGTCTAGAAGCTATCTCGGAAACCATGTTTGGTCACTTCCTATCCAATGCCCATTGAGCCCAGTGTGATGGAATCAAGCAGGGTGAGCACCCTCAGTAAACTAACATAGAGCTCCTCACTCAAGCCGCTCAAAACTCCACAGCCAAATACAAGTTCAGCGCCCAAGCCATTTCTCGCTGCCATGGAAACCAAGTGCTCTGGCACCACATATGTCTGAAAGTGGATATGACACCTAGGGAACTCAGGACGGTCCTCAATGGCAACTTCCCGAAGCAGCAGCACAGCTCTTCCAGTGCCAAAACAACTCCACCTGCCTCATGAACTTCACATACCATCAGCTGTGCTAGGAGCTATGCAGGAAACCATGTTTGGTCACTTCCTATCCAATGCCCATTGAGCCCAGTGGGATGGAATCAAGCAGGGTGAGCACCCTCAGTAAACTAACATAGAGCTCCTCACTCAAGCCGCTCAAAACTCCACAGCCAAACACAAGTTCAGTGCCCAAGCCATTTCCCGCTGCCATGGAAACCAAGTGCTCTGGCACCACATATGTCTGAAAGTGGATATGACACCTAGGGAACTCAGGGCGGTGCTCAATGGCAACTGCCCGAAGCAGCAGCACAGCTCTTCCAGTGCCAAAACAACTCCACCTGCCTCATGAACTTCACATACCATCAGCTGTCTAGCAGCTATCTCGGAAACCATGTTTGGTCACTTCCTATCCAATGCCCATTGAGCCCAGTGGGATGGAATCAAGCAGGTTGAGCACCCACACTAAACTAACATGGAGCTCCTAACTCAAGGCGCTCAAAACTCCACAGCCAAACACAAGTTCAGGGCCCAAGTTATTTCCCGCTGCCATGGAAACCAAGTGCTCTGGCACCACATATGTCTGAAAGTGGATATGACACCTAGGGAACTCAGGGCGGTGCTCAATGGCAACTGCCCGAAGCAGCAGCACAGCTCTTCCAGTGCCAAAACAACTCCACCTGCCTCATGAACTTCACATACCATCAGCTGTGCTAGCAGCTATCTAGGAAACCCTGTTTGATCACTTCCGGTCCAATGCCCATTGAGCCCAGTGTGATGGAATCAAGCAGGGTGAGCACCCACACTAAACTAACAGGGAGCTCCTCACTCAAGCCGCTCAAAACTCCACAGCCAAACACAAGTTCAGGGCCCAAGCCATTTCCCGCTGCCATGGAAACCAAGTGCTCTGGCACCACATATGTCTGAAAGTGGATATGACACCTAGGGAACTCAGGGCGGTGCTCAATGGCAACTGCCCGAAGCAGCAGCACAGCTCTTCCAGTGCCAAAACAACTCCACCTGCCTCATGAACTTCACATACCATGAGCTGTGCTATCAGTTATCTAGGAAACGCTGTGTGGTCACTTCCTATCCAATGCCCATTGAGCCCATTGGGATGGAATCAAACAGGGTGAGCACCCACACTAAACTAACATGGAGCTCCACACTCAAGGCGCTCAAAACCCCAAAGCAAAACACAAGTTCAGCGCCCAAGCCATTTCCCGCTGCCATGGAAACCAAGTGCTCTGGCACCACAAGTGTCTGAAAGTGGATATGACACCTAGGGAACTCAGGGCGGTGCTCAATGGCAACTGCCCGAAGCAGCAGCACAGCTCTTCCAGTGCCAAAACAACTCCACCTGCCTCATGAACTTCACATACCATCAGCTGTGCTAGCAGCTATTTAGGAAACCCTGTTGCGTCACTTCTGGTCCAATGCCCATTGAGCCCAGTGTGATGGAATCAAGCAGGGTGAGCACCCACACTAAACTAACATGGAGCTCCTCACTCAAGCCGCTCAAAACTCCACAGCCAAACACAAGTTCAGGGCCCAAGCCATTTCTCGCTGCCATGGAAACCAAGTGCTCTGGCAGCACATATGTCTGAAAGTGGATATGACACCTAGGGAACTCAGGGCGGTGCTGAATGGCAACTGCCCGAAGCAGCAGCACAGCTCTTCCAGTGCCAAAACAACTCCACCTGCCTCATGAACTTCACATACCATGAGCTGTGCTAGCAGTTATCTAGGAAACCCTGCTGGGTCACTTCCTATCCAATGCCCATTGAGCCCATTGGGATGGAATCAAACAGGGTGAGCACCCACACTAAACTAACATGGAGCTCCACACTCAAGGCGCTCAAAACCCCAAAGCAAAACACAAGTTCAGCGCCCAAGCCATTTCCCGCTGCCATGGAAACCAAGTGCTCTGGCACCACACATGTCTGAAAGTGGATATGACACCTAGGGAACTCAGGGCGGTGCTCAATGGCAACTGCCCGGAGCAGCAGCACAGCTCTTCCAGTGCCAAAACAACTCCACCTGCCTCATGAACTTCACATACCATCAGCTGTGCTAGCAGCTATTTAGGAAACCCTGTTGCGTCACTTCTGGTCCAATGCCCATTGAGCCCAGTGTGATGGAATCAAGCAGGGTGAGCACCCACACTAAACTAACATGGAGCTCCTCACTCAAGCCGCTCAAAATCCCACAGCCAAACACAAGTTCAGCGCCCAAGTCATTTCCCACTACCATGGAAACCAAGTGCTCTGGCACCACATATGTCTGAAAGTGGATATGACACCTAGGGAACTCAGGGCGGTGCTCAATGGCAACTGCCCGAAGCAGCAGCACAGCTCTTCCAGTGCCAAACCAACTCCACCTGCCTCATGAACTTCACATACCATCAGCTGTGCTAGCAGCTATCTCGGAAACCCTGTTTGGTCACTTCCGGTCCAAAGCCCATTGAGCCCAGTGTGATGGAATCAAGCAGGCTGAGCACTCACAGTAAACTAACATGGAGCTCCTCACTCAAGCCGCTCAAAACTCCACAGCCAAACACAAGTTCAGCGCCCAAGCCATTTCCCGCTGCCATGGAAACCAAGTGCTCTGGCACCACATATGTCTGAAAGTGGATATGACACCTAGGGAACTCAGGGCGGTGCTCAATGGCAACTGCCCGAAGCAGCAGCACAGCTCTCCCAGTGCCAAAACAACTCCACCTGCCTCATGAACTTCACATACCATCAGCTGTGCTACCAGCTATCTAGGAAACCCTGTTGGGTCACTTCCTATCCAATGCCCATTGAGCCCAGTGTGATGGAATCAAGCAGGGTGAGCATCCACACTAAACTAACATGGAGCTCCTCACTCAAGCCGCTCAAAACTCCACAGCCAAACACAAGTTCAGGGCCCAAGCCATTTCTCGCTGCCATGGAAACCAAGTGCTCTGGCACCACATATGTCTGTAAGTGGATATGACACCTAGGGAACTCAGGGCGGTGCTCAATGGCAACTGCCCGAAGCAGCAGCACAGCTCTTCCAGTGCCAAAACAACTCCACCTGCCTCATGAACTTCACATACCATCAGCTGTCTAGAAGCTATCTCGGAAACCATGTTTGGTCACTTCCTATCCACTGCCCATTGAGCCCAGTGTGATGGAATCAAGCAGGGTGAGCACCCACACTAAACTAACATGGAGCTCCTCACTCAAGCCGCTCAAAACTCCACAGCCAAACACAAGTTCAGCGCCCAAGCCATTTCCCGCTGCCATGGAAACCAAGTGCTGGGGCACCACCTATGTCTGAAAGTGGATATGACACCTAGGGAACTCAGGGCGGTGCTCAATGGCAACTGCCCGAAGCAGCAGCACAGCTCTTCCAGTGCCAAAACAACTCCACCTGCCTCAGGAACTTCACATACCATCAGCTGTGCTAGCAGCTATCTAGGAAACCCTGTTTGGTCACTTTCTGTCAAATGCCCTTTGAGCCCAGTGTGATGGAATCAAGCAGGGTGAGCACCCTCAGTAAACTAACATGGAGCTCCTCACTCAAGCCGCTCAAAACTCCACAGCCAAACACAAGTTCAGCGCCCAAGCCATTTCTCGCTGCCATGGAAACCAAGTGCTCTGGCACCACATATGTCTGAAAGTGGATATGACACCTAGGGAACTCAGGGCGGTGCTCAATGGCAACTTCCCGAAGCAGCAGCACAGCTCTTCCAGTGCCAAACCAACTCCACCTGCCTCATGAACTTCACATGCCATCAGCTGTGCTAGGAGCTATGCAGGAAACCATGTTTGGTCACTTCTGGTCCAATGCCCATTGAGCCCAGTGGGATGGAATCAAGCAGGGTGAGCACCCTCAGTAAACTAACATAGAGCTCCTCACTCAAGCCGCTCAAAACTCCACAGCCAAACACAAGTTCAGCGCCCAAGTCATTTCCCGCTGCCATGGAAACCAAGTGCTCTGGAACCACATATGTCTGAAAGTGGATATGACACCTAGGGAACTCAGGGCGGTGGTCAATGGCAACTGCCCGAAGCAGCAGCACAGCTCTTCCAGTGCCAAAACAACTCCACCTGCCTCATGAACTTCACATACCATCAGCTGTGCTAGCAGCTATCTCGGAAACCATGTTTGGTCACTTCCTATCCAATGCCCATTGAGCCCAGTGGGATGGAATCAAGCAGGGTGAGCACCCTCAGTAAACTAACATAGAGCTCCTCACTCAAGCCGCTCAAAACTCCACAGCCAAACACAAGTTCAGTGCCCAAGCCATTTCCCGCTGCCATGGAAACCAAGTGCTCTGGCACCACATATGTCTGAAAGTGGATATGACACCTAGGGAACTCAGGGCGGTGCTCAATGGCAACTGCCCGAAGCAGCAGCACAGCTCTTCCAGTGCCAAAACAACTCCACCTGCCTCATGAACTTCACATACCATCAGCTGTCTAGCAGCTATCTCGGAAACCATGTTTGGTCACTTCCTATCCAATGCCCATTGAGCCCAGTGGGATGGAATCAAGCAGGTTGAGCACCCACACTAAACTAACATGGAGCTCCTAACTCAAGGCGCTCAAAACTCCACAGCCAAACACATGTTCAGCGCCCAAGTTATTTCCCGCTGCCATGGAAACCAAGTGCTCTGGCACCACATATGTCTGAAAGTGGATATGACACCTAGGGAACTCAGGGCGGTGCTCAATGGCAACTTCCCGAAGCAGCAGCACAGCTCTTCCAGTGCCAAACCAACTCCACCTGCCTCATGAACTTCACATGCCATCAGCTGTGCTAGGAGCTATGCAGGAAACCATGTTTGGTCACTTCTGGTCCAATGCCCATTGAGCCCAGTGGGATGGAATCAAGCAGGGTGAGCACCCTCAGTAAACTAACATAGAGCTCCTCACTCAAGCCGCTCAAAACTCCACAGCCAAACACAAGTTCAGCGCCCAAGTCATTTCCCGCTGCCATGGAAACCAAGTGCTCTGGAACCACATATGTCTGAAAGTGGATATGACACCTAGGGAACTCAGGGCGGTGGTCAATGGCAACTGCCCGAAGCAGCAGCACAGCTCTTCCAGTGCCAAAACAACTCCACCTGCCTCATGAACTTCACATACCATCAGCTGTGCTAGCAGCTATCTCGGAAACCATGTTTTGTCACTTCCTATCCAATGCCCATTGAGCCCAGTGGGATTGAATCAAGCAGGGTGAGCACCCACACTAAACTAACATGGAGCTCCTAACTCAAGCCGCTCAAAACTCCACAGCCAAACACATGTTCAGCGCCCAAGTCATTTCCCGCTGCCATGGAAACCAAGTGCTCTGGCACCACATATGTCTGAAAGTGGATATGACACCTAGGGAACTCAGGGCGCTGCTCAATGGCAACTGCCCGAAGCAGCAGCACAGCTCTTCCAGTGCCAAAACAACTCCACCTGCCTCATGAACTTCACATACCATCAGCTGTGCTAGCAGCTATTTAGGAAACCCTGTTGCGTCACTTCTGGTCCAATGCCCATTGAGCCCAGTGTGATGGAATCAAGCAGGGTGAGCACCCACACTAAACTAACATGGAGCTCCTCACTCAAGCCGCTCAAAACTCCACAGCCAAACACAAGTTCAGCGCCCAAGCCATTTCTCGCTGCCATGGAAACCAAGTGCTCTGGCAGCACATATGTCTGAAAGTGGATATGACACCTAGGGAACTCAGGGCGGTGCTGAATGGCAACTGCCCGAAGCAGCAGCACAGCTGTTCCAGTGCCAAAACAACTCCACCTGCCTCATGAACTTCACATACCATGAGCTGTGCTAGCAGCTATCTAGGAAACCCTGCTGGGTCACTTCCTATCCAATGCCCATTGAGCCCATTGGGATGGAATCAAACAGGGTGAGCACCCACACTAAACTAACATGGAGCTCCTCACTCAAGGCGCTCAAAACCCCAAAGCAAAACACAAGTTCAGCGCCCAAGCCATTTCCCGCTGCCATGGAAACCAAGTGCTGGGGCACCACACATGTCTGAAAGTGGATATGACACCTAGGGAACTCAGGGCGGTGCTCAATGGCAACTGCCCGAAGCAGCAGCACAGCTCTTCCAGTGCCAAACCAACTCCACCTGCCTCATGAACTTCACATACCATCAGCTGTGCTAGCAGCTATCTAGGAAACCCTGTTGGGTCACTTCCGCTCCAATGGCCATTGAGCCCAGTGTGATGGAATCAAGCAGAGTGAGCACCCACACTAAACTAACATGGAGCTCCTCACTCAAGCCGCTCAAAACTCCACAGCCAAACACAAGTTCAGCGCCCAAGTCATTTCCCGCTGCCATGGAAACCAAGTGCTCTGGCACCACATATGTCTGAAAGTGGATATGACACCTAGGGAACTCAGGGCGGTGCTCAATGGCAACTGCCCGAAGCAGCAGCACAGCTCTTCCAGTGCCAAAACAACTCCACCTGCCTCAGGAACTTCACATACCATCAGCTGTCTAGCAGCTATCTCGGAAACCATGTTTGGTCACTTCCTATCCAATGCCCATTGAGCCCAGTGGGATGGAATCAAGCAGGGTGAGCACCCACACTAAACTAACATGGAGCTCCTAACTCAAGCCGCTCAAAACTCCACAGCCAAACACATGTTCAGCGCCCAAGTCATTTCCCGCTGCCATGGAAACCAAGTGCTCTGGAACCACATATGTCTGAAAGTGGATATGACACCTAGGGAACTCAGGGCGGTGGTCAATGGCAACTGCCCGAAGCAGCAGCACAGCTCTTCCACTGCCAAAACAACTCCACCTGCCTCATGAACTTCACATACCATCAGCTGTGCTAGCAGCTATTTAGGAAACCCTGTTGCGTCACTTCTGGTCCAATGCCCATTGAGCCCAGTGTGATGGAATCAAGCAGGGTGAGCACCCACACTAAACTAACATGGAGCTCCTCACTCAAGCCGCTCAAAACTCCACAGCCAAACACAAGTTCAGAGCCCAAGCCATTTCTCGCTGCCATGGAAACCAAGTGCTCTGGCAGCACATATGTCTGAAAGTGGATATGACACCTAGGGAACTCAGGGCGGTGCTCAATGGCAACTGCCCGAAGCAGCAGCACAGCTCTTCCAGTGCCAAAACAACTCCACCTGCCTCAGGAACTTCACATACCATCAGCTGTGCTAGCAGCTATCTAGGAAACCCTGTTTGGTCACTTTCTGTCAAATGCCCTTTGAGCCCAGTGTGATGGAATCAAGCAGGGTGAGCACCCACACTAAACTAACATAGAGCTCCTCACTCAAGCCGCTCAAAACTCCACAGCCAAACACAAGTTCAGCGCCCAAGCCATTTCTCGCTGCCATGGAAACCAAGTGCTCTGGCAGCACATATGTCTGAAAGTGGATATGACACCTAGGGAACTCAGGGCGGTGCTCAATGGCAACTTCCCGAAGCAGCAGCACAGCTCTTCCAGTGCCAAAACAACTCCACCTGCCTCATGAACTTCACATACCATCAGCTGTGCTAGGAGCTATGCAGGAAACCATGTTTGGTCACTTCTGGTCCAATGCCCATTGAGCCCAGTGGGATGGAATCAAGCAGGGTGAGCACCCTCAGTAAACTAACATAGAGCTCCTCACTCAAGCCGCTCAAAACTCCACAGCCAAACACAAGTTCAGCGCCCAAGTCATTTCCCGCTGCCATGGAAACCAAGTGCTCTGGAACCACATATGTCTGAAAGTGGATATGACACCTAGGGAACTCAGGGCGGTGGTCAATGGCAACTGCCCGAAGCAGCAGCACAGCTCTTCCAGTGCCAAAACAACTCCACCTGCCTCATGAACTTCACATACCATCAGCTGTCTAGCAGCTATCTCGGAAACCATGTTTGGTCACTTCCTATCCAATGCCCATTGAGCCCAGTGGGATTGAATCAAGCAGGGTGAGCACCCACACTAAACTAACATGGAGCTCCTTACTCAAGCCGCTCAAAACTCCACAGCCAAACACATGTTCAGCGCCCAAGTCATTTCCCGCTGCCATGGAAACCAAGTGCTCTGGCACCACATATGTCTGAAAGTGGATATGACACCTAGGGAACTCAGGGCGCTGCTCAATGGCAACTGCCCGAAGCAGCAGCACAGCTCTTCCAGTGCCAAAACAACTCCACCTGCCTCATGAACTTCACATACCATCAGCTGTGCTAGCAGCTATTTAGGAAACCCTGTTGCGTCACTTCTGGTCCAATGCCCATTGAGCCCAGTGTGATGGAATCAAGCAGGGTGAGCACCCACACTAAACTAACATGGAGCTCCTCACTCAAGCCGCTCAAAACTCCACAGCCAAACACAAGTTCAGCGCCCAAGCCATTTCTCGCTGCCATGGAAACCAAGTGCTCTGGCAGCACATATGTCTGAAAGTGGATATGACACCTAGGGAACTCAGGGCGGTGCTGAATGGCAACTGCCCGAAGCAGCAGCACAGCTCTTCCAGTGCCAAACCAACTCCACCTGCCTCATGAACTTCACATACCATCAGCTGTGCTAGCAGCTATCTAGGAAACCCTGTTGGGTCACTTCCGCTCCAATGGCCATTGAGCCCAGTGTGATGGAATCAAGCAGAGTGAGCACCCACACTAAACTAACATGGAGCTCCTCACTCAAGCCGCTCAAAACTCCACAGCCAAACACAAGTTCAGCGCCCAAGTCATTTCCCGCTGCCATGGAAACCAAGTGCTCTGGCACCACATATGTCTGAAAGTGGATATGACACCTAGGGAACTCAGGGCGGTGCTCAATGGCAACTGCCCGAAGCAGCAGCACAGCTCTTCCAGTGCCAAAACAACTCCACCTGCCTCATGAACTTCACATACCATCAGCTGTCTAGCAGCTATCTCGGAAACCATGTTTGGTCACTTCCTATCCAATGCCCATTGAGCCCAGTGGGATGGAATCAAGCAGGGTGAGCACCCACACTAAACTAACATGGAGCTCCTAACTCAAGCCGCTCAAAACTCCACAGCCAAACACATGTTCAGCGCCCAAGTCATTTCCCGCTGCCATGGAAACCAAGTGCTCTGGCACCACATATGTCTGAAAGTGGATATGACACCTAGGGAACTCAGGGCGGTGGTCAATGGCAACTGCCCGAAGCAGCAGCACAGCTCTTCCAGTGCCAAAACAACTCCACCTGCCTCATGAACTTCACATACCATCAGCTGTGCTAGCAGCTATTTAGGAAACCCTGTTGCGTCACTTCTGGTCCAATGCCCATTGAGCCCAGTGGGATGGAATCAAGCAGGGTGAGCACCCACACTAAACTAACATGGAGCTCCTCACTCAAGCCGCTCAAAACTCCACAGCCAAACACAAGTTCAGAGCCCAAGCCATTTCTCGCTGCCATGGAAACCAAGTGCTCTGGCAGCACATATGTCTGAAATTGGATATGACACCTAGGGAACTCAGGGCGGTGCTGAATGGCAACTGCCCGAAGCAGCAGCACAGCTCTTCCAGTGCCAAAACAACTCCACCTGCCTCATGAACTTCACATACCATGAGCTGTGCTAGCAGTTATCTAGGAAACCCTGCTGGGTCACTTCCTATCCAATGCCCATTGAGCCCATTGGGATGGAATCAAACAGGGTGAGCACCCACACTAAACTAACATGGAGCTCCTCACTCAAGGCGCTCAAAACCCCAAAGCAAAACACAAGTTCAGCGCCCAAGCCATTTCCCGCTGCCATGGAAACCAAGTGCTGGGGCACCACACATGTCTGAAAGTGGATATGACACCTAGGGAACTCAGGGCGGTGCTCAATGGCAACTGCCCGAAGCAGCAGCACAGCTCTTCCAGTGCCAAACCAACTCCACCTGCCTCATGAACTTCACATACCATCAGCTGTGCTAGCAGCTATCTAGGAAACCCTGTTGGGTCACTTCCGCTCCAATGGCCATTGAGCCCAGTGTGATGGAATCAAGCAGAGTGAGCACCCACACTAAACTAACATGGAGCTCCTCACTCAAGCCGCTCAAAACTCCACAGCCAAACACAAGTTCAGCGCCCAAGTCATTTCCCACTGCCATGGAAACCAAGTGCTCTGGCACCAAATATGTCTGAAAGTGGATATGACACCTAGGGAACTCAGGGCGGTGCTCAATGGCAACTGCCCGAAGCAGCAGCACAGCTCTTCCAGTGCCAAAACAACTCCACCTGCCTCATGAACTTCACATACCATCAGCTGTGCTAGCAGCTATCTTGGAAACCCTGTTGGGTCACTTCCTATCCAATGCCCATTGAGCCCAGTGTGATGGAATCAAGCAGGGTGAGCACTCACAGTAAACTAACATGGAGCTCCTCACTCAAGCCGCTCAAAACTCCACAGCCAAACACAAGTTCAGCGCCCAAGCCATTTCCCGCTGCCATGGAAACCAAGTGCTCTGGCACCACATATGTCTGAAAGTGGATATGACAGCTAGGGAACTCAGGGCGGTGCTCAATGGCAACTGCCCGAAGCAGCAGCACAGCTCTTCCAGTGCCAAAACAACTCCACCTGCCTCAGGAACTTCACATACCATCAGCTGTGCTAGCAGCTATCTAGGAAACCCGGTTGGGTCACTTCAGGTCCAATGCCCATTGAGCCCAGTGGGATGGAATCAAGCAGGGTGAGCACCCACACTAAACTAACATGGAGCTCCTCACTCAAGCCGCTCAAAACTCCACAGCCAAACACAAGTTCAGCCCCCAAGCCATTTCCCCCTGCCATGGAAATCAAGTGCTCTGGCACCACATATGTCTGAAAGTGGATATGACACCTAGGTAACTCAGGGCGGTGCTGAATGGCAACTGCCCGAAGCAGCAGCACAGCTCTTCCAGTGCCAAAACAACTCCACCTGCCTCATGAACTTCACATACCATCAGCTGTGGGTGCAGTGTTTTAGGAAACCCTGCTAGGTCACTTCCTATACATTGCCCATTCAGCCCAGTGTGATGGAATCAAGCAGGGTGAGCATCCGCACTAAACTAACATGGAGCTCCTCACTCAAGCCGCTCAAAACTCCACAGCCAAACACAAGTTCAGCGCCCAAGCCATTTCTCGCTGCCATGGAAACCAAGTGCTCTGGCACCACATATGTCTGAAAGTGGATATGACACCTAGGGAACTCAGGACGGTGCACAATGGCAACTGCCCGAAGCAGCAGCACAGCTCTTCCAGTGCCAAAACAACTCCACCTGCCTCAGGAACTTCACATACCATCAGCTGTCTAGCAGCTATCTCGGAAACGCTGTGTGGTCACTTCCGCTCCAATGCCCATTGACCCCAGTGTGATGGAATCAAGCAGGGTGAGCACCCACACTAAACTAACATGGAGCTCCTCACTCAAGCCGCTCAAAACTCCACAGCCAAACACAAGTTCAGGGCCCAAGCCATTTCCCGCTGCCATGGAAACCAAGTGCTCTGGCACCACATATGTCTGAAAGTGGATATGACACCTAGGGAACTCAGGACGGTGCTCAATGGCAACTGCCCGAAGCAGCAGCACAGCTCTTCCAGTGCCAAAACAACTCCACCTGCCTCAGGAACTTCACATACCATCAGCTGTGCTAGCAGCTATCTAGGAAACCCGGTTGGGTCACTTCAGGTCCAATGCCCATTGAGCCCAGTGGGATGGAATCAAGCAGGGTGAGCACCCACAGTAAACTAACATGGAGCTCCTCACTCAAGCCGCTCAAAACTCCACAGCCAAACACAAGTTCAGCGCCCAAGCCATTTCCCGCTGCCATGGAAACCAAGTGCTCTGGCACCACATATGTCTGAAAGTGGATATGACACCTAGGGAACTCAGGGCGGTGTTCAATGGCAACTGCCCGAAGCAGCAGCACAGCTCTTCCAGTGCCAAACCAACTCCACCTGCCTCATGAACTTCACATACCATCAGCTGTGCTAGGATCTATGCAGGAAACCCTGTTTGGTCACTTCCTATCCAATGCCCATTGAGCCCAGTGTGATGGAATCAAGCAGGGTGAGCACCCACACTAAACTAACATGGAGCTCCTCACTCAAGCCGCTCAAAACTCCACAGCCGAACACAAGTTCAGCCCCCAAGCCATTTCCCGCTGCCATGGAAATCAAGTGCTCTGGCACCACATATGTCTGAAAGTGGATATGACACCTAGGTAACTCAGGGCGGTGCTGAATGGCAACTGCCCGAAGCAGCAGCACAGCTCTTCCAGTGCCAAAACAACTCCACCTGCCTCATGAACTTCACATACCATCAGCTGTGGGTGCAGTGTTTTAGGAAACCCTGCTAGGTCACTTCCTATACATTGCCCATTCAGCCCAGTGTGATGGAATCAAGCAGGGTGAGCATCCGCACTAAACTAACATGGAGCTCCTCACTCAAGCCGCTCAAAACTCCACAGCCAAACACAAGTTCAGCGCCCAAGCCATTTCTCGCTGCCATGGAAACCAAGTGCTCTGGCACCACATATGTCTGAAAGTGGATATGACACCTAGGGAACTCAGGACGGTGCTCAATGGCAACTGCCCGAAGCAGCAGCACAGCTCTTCCAGTGCCAAAACAACTCCACCTGCCTCAGGAACTTCACATACCATCAGCTGTCTAGCAGCTATCTCGGAAACGCTGTGTGGTCACTTCCGCTCCAATGCCCATTGACCCCAGTGTGATGGAATCAAGCAGGGTGAGCACCCACACTAAACTAACATGGAGCTCCTCACTCAAGCCGCTCAAAACTCCACAGCCAAACACAAGTTCAGGGCCCAAGCCATTTCCCGCTGCCATGGAAACCAAGTGCTCTGGCAGCACATATGTCTGAAAGTGGATATGACACCTAGGGAACTCAGGGCGGTGGTCAATGGCAACTGCCCGAAGCAGCAGCACAGCTCTTCCAGTGCCAAAACAACTCCACCTGCCTGATGAACTTCACATACCATCAGCTGTGCTAGCAGCTATCTAGGAAACCCTGTTGGGTCACTTCCGGTCCAATGCCCATTGAGCCCAGTGTGATGGAATCAAGCAGGGTGAGCACCCACACTAAACTAACATGGAGCTCCTCACTCAAGCCGCTCAAAACTCCACAGCCAAACACAAGTTCAGCGCCCAAGCCATTTCTCGCTGACATGGAAACCAAGTGCAGTGGCAGCACATATGTCTGAAAGTGGATATGACACCTAGGGAACTCAGGACGGTGCTCAATGGCAACTGCCCGAAGCGGCAGCACAGCTCTTCCAGTGCCAAACCAACTCCACCTGCCTCATGAACTTCACATACCATCAGCTGTGCTAGGAGATATGCAGGAAACCCTGTTTGGTCACTTCCTATCAAATGCCCATTGAGCCCAGTGTGATGGAATCAAGCAGGGTGAGCACCCACACTAAACTAACATGGAGCTCCTCACTCAAGCCGCTCAAAACTCCACAGCCAAACACAAGTTCAGGGCCCAAGCCATTTCCCGCTGCCATGGAAACCAAGTGCTCTGGCAGCACATATGTCTGAAAGTGGATATGACACCTAGGGAACTCAGGGCGGTGCTCAATGGCAACTGCCCGAAGCAGCAGCACAGCTCTTCCAGTGCCAAAACAACTCCACCTGCCTCATGAACTTCACATACCATCAGCTGTGGGTGCAGTGTTTTAGGAAACCCTGCTAGGTCACTTCCTATACATTGCCCATTCAGCCCAGTGTGATGGAATCAAGCAGGGTGAGCACCCAAACTAAACTAACATGGAGCTCCTCACTCAAGCCGCTCAAAACTCCACAGCCAAACACAAGTTCAGCGCCCAAGCCATTTCTCGCTGCCATGGAAACCAAGTGCAGTGGCAGCACATATGTCTGAAAGTGGATATGACACCTAGGGAACTCAGGACGGTGCTCAATGGCAACTGCCCGAAGCAGCAGCACAGCTCTTCCAGTGCCAAAACAACTCCACCTGCCTCAGGAACTTCACATACCATCAGCTGTGCTAGCAGCTATCTCGGAAACGCTGTGTGGTCACTTCCGCTCCAATGCCCATTGACCCCAGTGTGATGGAATCAAGCAGGGTGAGCACCCACACTAAACTAACATGGAGCTCCTCACTCAAGCCGCTCAAAACTCCACAGCCAAACACAAGTTCAGGGCCCAAGCCATTTCCCGCTGCCATGGAAACCAAGTGCTCTGGCAGCACATATGTCTGAAAGTGGATATGACACCTAGGGAACTCAGGGCGGTGGTCAATGGCAACTGCCCGAAGCAGCAGCACAGCTCTTCCAGTGCCGAAACAACTCCACCTGCCTGATGAACTTCACATACCATCAGCTGTGCTAGCAGCTATCTCGGAAACGCTGTGTGGTCACTTCCGGTCCAATGCCCATTGAGCCCAGTGTGATGGAATCAAGCAGGGTGAGCACCCACACTAAACTAACATGGAGCTCCTCACTCAAGCCGCTCAAAACTCCACAGCCAAACACAAGTTCAGCGCCCAAGCCATTTCTCGCTGCCATGGAAACCAAGTGCAGTGGCAGCACATATGTCTGAAAGTGGATATGACACCTAGGGAACTCAGGGCGGTGCTCAATGGCAACTGCCCGAAGCAGCAGCACAGCTCTTCCAGTGCCAAAACAACTCCACCTGCCTCATGAACTTCACATACCATCAGCTGTGCTAGCAGCTATCTCGGAAATCATGTTTGGTCACTTCCTATCCAATGCCCATTGAGCCCAGTGGGATGGAATCAAGCAGGGTGAGCACCCACACTAAACTAACATGGAGCTCCTCACTCAAGCCGCTCAAAACTCCACAGCCAAACACAAGTTCAGGGCCCAAGTCGTTTCCCGCTGGCATGGAAACCAAGTGCTGGGGCACAACATATGTCTGAAAGTGGATATGAAACCTAGGAAACTCAGGGCGGTGCTCAACGGCAACTACCCGAAGCAGCAGCACAGCTCTTCCAGTGCCAAAACAACTCCACCTGCCTCAGGAACTTCACATACCATCAGCTGTGCTAACAGCTATCTAGGAAACCCTGTTGGGTCACTTCCTATCCAAAGCCATAGAGCCCAGTGGGATGGAAACAAGCAGGCTGAGCACCCACACTAAACTAACATGGAGCTCCTCAATCAAGCCGCTCAAAACTCCAACAGCCAAACACAAGTTCAGGCCCCAAGCCATTTCTCGCTGCCATGGAAACCAAGTGCTCTGGCAGCACATATGTCTGAAAGTGGATATGACACCTAGGGAACTCAGGGCGGTGCTCAATGACAACTGCCCGAAGCAGCAGCACAGCTCTTCCAGTGCCAAAACAACTCCACCTGCCTCATGAACTTCACATACCATCAGCTGTGCTAGCAGCTATCAAGGAAACCCTGTTAGATCACTTCTGGTCCAATGCCCATTGAGCCCAGTGGGATGGAATCAAGCAGGGTGAGCACCCACACTAAACTAACATGGAGCTCCTCACTCAAGCCGCTCAAAACTCCACAGCCAAACACAAGTTCAGGGCCCAAGCCATTTCTCGCTGCCATGGAAACCAAGTGCTGGGGCACCACATATGTCTGAAAGTGGATATGACACCTAGGGAACTCAGGGCGGTGCTCAATGGCAACTGCCCCAAGCAGCAGCACAGCTCTTCCAGTGCCAAAACAACTCCACCTGCCTCATGAACTTCACATACCATCAGCTGTGCTAGCAGCTATCTAGGAAACCCTGTTGGGTCACTTCCGCTCCAAAGGCCATTGAGCCCAGTGTGATGGAATCAAGCAGAGTGAGCACCCACACTAAACTAACATGGAGCTCCTCACTCAAGCCGCTCAAAACTCCACAGCCAAACACAAGTTCAGCACCCAAGTCATTTCCCACTGCCATGGAAACCAAGTGCTCTGGCACCAAATATGTCTGAAAGTGGATATGACACCTAGGGAACTCAGGGCGGTGCTCAATGGCAACTGCCCCAAGCAGCAGCACAGCTCTTCCAGTGCCAAAACAACTCCACCTGCCTCAGGAACTTCACATACCATCAGCTGTCTAGCAGGTATCTCGGAAACGCTGTGTGGTCACTTCCGGTCCAATGCCCATTGAGCCCAGTGTGATGGAATCAAGCAGGGTGAGCACCCACACTAAACTAACAGGGAGCTCCTCACTCAAGCCGCTCAAAACTCCACAGCCAAACACAAGTTCAGCGCCAAAGCCATTTCCCGCTGCCATGGAAACCAAGTGCTCTGGCACCACAGATGTCTGAAAGTGGATATGACACCTAGGGAACTCAGGGCGGTGCTCAATGGCAACTGCCCGAAGCAGCAGCACAGCTCTTCCAGTGCCAAAACAACTCCACCTGCCTCATGAACTTCACATACCATCAGCTGTGCTAGCAGCTATCTAGGAAACCCTGTTGGGTCACTTCCGCTCCAATGGCCATTGAGCCCAGTGTGATGGAATCAAGCAGAGTGAGCACCCACACTAAACTAACATGGAGCTCCTCACTCAAGCCGCTCAAAACTCCACAGCCAAACACAAGTTCAGCGCCCAAGCCATTTCTCGCTGCCATATAAACCAAGTGCTCTGGCACCAAATATGTCTGAAAGTGGATATGACACCTAGGGAACTCAGGGCGGTGCTCAATGGCAACTGCCCGAAGCAGCAGCACAGCTCTTCCAGTGCCAAAACAACTCCACCTGCCTCATGAACTTCACATACCATCAGCTGTGCTAGCAGCTATCTTGGAAACCCTGTTTGGTCACTTCCGCTCCAATGCCCATTGAGCCCAGTGTGATGGAATCAAGCAGGGTGAGCACTCACAGTAAACTAACATGGAGCTCCTCACTCAAGCCGCTCAAAACTCCACAGCCAAACACAAGTTCAGCGCCCAAGCCATTTCCCGCTGCCATGGAAACCAAGTGCTCTGGCACCACATATGTCTGAAAGTGGATATGACACCTAGGGAACTCAGGGCGGTGCTCAATGGCAACTGCCCGAAGCAGCAGCACAGCTCTTCCAGTGCCAAAACAACTCCACCTGCCTCAGGAACTTCACATACCATCAGCTGTGCTAGCAGCTATCTAGGAAACCCGGTTGGGTCACTTCAGGTCCAATGCCCATTGAGCCCAGTGTGATGGAATCAAGCAGGGTGAGCACCCACACTAAACTCACATGGAGCTCCTCACTCAAGCCGCTCAAAACTCCACAGCCAAACACAAGTTCAGCGCCCAAGCCATTTCCCGCTGCCATGGAAACCAAGTGCTCTGGCACCACATATGTCTGAAAGTGGATATGACACCTAGGGAACTCAGGGCGGTGCTCAATGGCAACTGCCCGAAGCGGCAGCACAGCTCTTCCAGTGCCAAACCAACTCCACCTGCCTCATGAACTTCACATACCATCAGCTGTGCTAGGAGCTATGCAGGAAACCCTGTTTGGTCACTTCCTATCAAATGCCCATTGAGCCCAGTGTGATGGAATCAAGCAGGGTGAGCACCCACACTAAACTAACATGGAGCTCCTCACTCAAGCCGCTCAAAACTCCACAGCCAAACACAAGTTCAGGGCCCAAGCCATTTCCCGCTGCCATGGAAACCAAGTGCTCTGGCACCACATATGTCTGAAAGTGGATATGACACCTAGGGAACTCAGGGCGGTGCTCAATGGCAACTGCCCGAAGCAGCAGCACAGTTCTTCCAGTGCCAAAACAACTCCACCTGCCTCATGAACTTCACATACCATCAGCTGTGCTAGCAGCTATCTCGGAAACGCTGTGTGGTCACTTCCGGTCCAATGCCCATTGAGCCCAGTGTGATGGAATCAAGCAGGGTGAGCACCCACACTAAACTAACATGGAGCTCCTCACTCAAGCCACTCAAAACTCCACAGCCAAACACAAGTTCAGGGCCCAAGCCATTTCTCGCTGCTATGGAAACCAAGTGCAGTGGCAGCACATATGTCTGAAAGTGGATATGACACCTAGGGAACTCAGGGCGGTGCTGAATGGCAACTGCCCGAAGCAGCAGCACAGCTCTTCCAGTGCCAAAACAACTCCACCTGCCTCATGAACTTCACATACCATCAGCTGTGCTAGCAGCTATCTCGGAAATCATGTTTGGTCACTTCCTATCCAATGCCCATTGAGCCCAGTGTGATGGAATCAAGCAGGGTGAGCACCCACACTAAACTAACATGGAGCTCCTCACTCAAGCCGCTCAAAACTCCACAGCCAAACACAAGTTCAGGGCCCAAGTCGTTTCCCGCTGGCATGGAAACCAAGTGCTGGGGCACAACATATGTCTGAAAGTGGATATGACACCTAGGGAACTCAGGGCGGTGCTCAATGGCAACTGCCCGAAGCAGCAGCACAGCTCTTCCAGTGCCAAAACAACTCCACCTGCCTCATGAACTTCACATACCATCAGCTGTGCTAACAGCTATCTAGGAAACCCTGTTGGGTCACTTCCTATCCAAAGCCATAGAGCCCAGTGGGATGGAAACAAGCAGGCTGAGCACCCACACTAAACTAACATGGAGCTCCTCACTCAAGCCGCTCAAAACTCCAACAGCCAAACACAAGTTCAGGGCCCAAGCCATTTCTCGCTGCCATGGAAACCAAGTGCTCTGGCACCACATATGTCTGAAAGTGGATATGACACCTAGGGAACGCAGGGCGGTGCTCAATGACAACTGCCCGAAGCAGCAGCACAGCTCTTCCAGTGCCAAAACAACTCCACCTGCCTCAGGAACTTCACATACCATCAGCTGTGCTAGCAGCTATCAAGGAAACCCTGTTAGATCACTTCCGGTCCAATGCCCATTGAGCCCAGTGGGATGGAATCAAGCAGGGTGAGCACCCACACTAAACTAACATGGAGCTCCTCACTCAAGCCGCTCAAAACTCCACAGCCAAACACAAGTTCAGGGCCCAAGCCATTTCTCGCTGCCATGGAAACCAAGTGCTCTGGCACCACATATGTCTGAAAGTGGATATGACACCTAGGGAACTCAGGGCGGTGCTCAATGGCAACTGCCCCAAGCAGCAGCACAGCTCTTCCAGTGCCAAAACAACTCCACCTGCCTCAGGAACTTCACATACCATCAGCTGTCTAGCAGCTATCTCGGAAACGCTGTGTGGTCACTTCCGGTCCAATGCCCATTGAGCCCAGTGTGATGGAATCAAGCAGGGTGAGCACCCACACTAAACTAACAGGGAGCTCCTCACTCAAGCCGCTCAAAACTCCACAGCCAAACACAAGTTCAGCGCCCAAGCCATTTCCCGCTGCCATGGAAACCAAGTGCTCTGGCACCACAGATGTCTGAAAGTGGATATGACACCTAGGGAACTCAGGGCGCTGCTCAATGGCAACTGCCCGAAGCAGCAGCACAGCTCTTCCAGTGCCAAAACAACTCCACCTGCCTCAGGAACTTCACATACCATCAGCTGTGCTAGCAGCTATCTAGGAAACCCTGTTGGTCACTTCAGGTCCAATGCCCATTGAGCCCAGTGGGATGGAAAAAAGCAGGGTGAGCACCCACACTAAACTAACATGGAGCTCCTCACTCAAGCCGCTCAAAACTCCACAGCCAAACACAAGTTCAGGGCCCAAGCCATTTCCCGCTGCCATGGAAACCAAGTGCTCTGGCACCACACAAGTCTGAAAGTGGATATGACACCTAGGGAACTCAGGGCGGTGCTCAATGGCAAATGCCTGAAGCGGCAGCACAGCTCTTCCAGTGCCAAAACAACTCCACCTGCCTCATGAACTTCACATACCATCAGCTGTGCTAGCAGCTATCTAGGAAACCCTGTTTGGTCACTTCCTATCAAATGCCCATTGAGCCCAGTGTGATGGAATCAAGCAGGGTGAGCATCCACACTAAACTAACATGGAGCTCCTCACTCAAGCCGCTCAAAACTCCACAGCCAAACACAAGTTCAGCGCCCAAGCCATTTCCCGCTGCCATGGAAACCAAGTGCAGTGGCACCACATATGTCTGAAATTGGATATGACACCTAGGGAACTCAGGGCGGTGCTCAATGGCAACTGCCCGAAGCAGCAGCACAGCTCTTCCAGTGCCAAAACAACTCCACCTGCCTCAGGAACTTCACATACCATCAGCTGTGCTAGCAGCTATCTCGGAAACCCTGTTAGGTCACTTTCTATCCAATGCCCATTGAGCCCAGTGGGATGGAATCAAGCAGGCTGAGCACCCACACTAAACTAACATGGAGCTCCTCACTCAAGCCGCTCAAAACTCCACAGCCAAACACAAGTTCAGCGCCCAAGACTTTTCCCGCTGCCATGGAAACCAAGTGCTCTGGCACCACATATGTCTGAAAGTGGATATGACACCTAGGGAACTCAGGGCGGTGCTCAATGGCAACTGCCTGGAGCAGCAGCACAGCTCTTCCAGTGCCAAAACAACTCCACCTGCCTCATGAACTTCACATACCATCAGCTGTGGGTGCAGCGTTATAGGAAACCCTGTTAGGTCACTTCCTATCCATTGCCCATTCAGCCCAGTGTGATGGAATCAAGCAGGATGAGCATCCACACTAAACTAACATGGAGCTCCTCACTCAAGCCGCTCAAAACTCCACAGCCAAACACAAGTTCAGCGCCCAAGCCATTTCCCGCTGCCATGGAAACCAAGTGCTCTGGCACCACATATGTCTGAAAGTGGATATGACACCTAGGGAACTCAGGACGGTGGTCAATGGCAACTGCCCGAAGCAGCAGCACAGCTCTTCCAGTGCCAAAACAACTCCACCTGCCTCATGAACTTCACATACCATCAGCTGTCTAGCAGGTATCTCGGAAATCATGTTTGGTCACTTCCTATCCAATGCCCATTGAGCCCAGTGTGATGGAATCAAGCAGGGTGAGCACCCACACTAAACTAACATGGAGCTCCTCACTCAAGCCGCTCAAAACTCCACAGCCAAACACAAGTTCAGGGCCCAAGTCGTTTCCCGCTGCCATGGAAACCAAGTGCTGGGGCACAACATATGTCTGAAAGTGGATATGACACCTAGGAAACTCAGGGCGGTGCTCAATGGCAACTACCCGAAGCAGCAGCACAGCTCTTCCAGTGCCAAAACAACTCCACCTGCCTCAGGAACTTCACATACCATCAGCTGTGCTAACAGCTATCTAGGAAACCCTGTTGGGTCACTTCCTATCCAAAGCCATAGAGCCCAGTGGGATGGAAACAAGCAGGCTGAGCACCCACACTAAACTAACATGGAGCTCCTCACTCAAGCCGCTCAAAACTCCAACAGCCAAACACAAGTTCAGGGCCCAAGCCATTTCTCGCTGCCATGGAAACCAAGTGCTCTGGCACCACATATGTCTGAAAGTGGATATGACACCTAGGGAACTCAGGGCGGTGCTCAATGACAACTGCCCGAAGCAGCAGCACAGCTCTTCCAGTGCCAAAACAACTCCACCTGCCTCAGGAACTTCACATACCATCAGCTGTGCTAGCAGCTATCAAGGAAACCCTGTTAGATCACTTCCGGTCCAATGCCCATTGAGCCCAGTGGGATGGAATCAAGCAGGGTGAGCACCCACACTAAACTAACATGGAGCTCCTCACTCAAGCCGCTCAAAACTCCACAGCCAAACACAAGTTCAGGGCACAAGCCATTTCTCGCTGCCATGGAAACCAAGTGCTCTGGCAGCACATATGTCTGAAAGTGGATATGACACCTAGGGAACTCAGGGCGGTGCTCAATGGCAACTGCCCGAAGCAGCAGCACAGCTCTTCCAGTGCCAAAACAACTCCACCTGCCTCAGGAACTTCACATACCATCAGCTGTCTAGCAGCTATCTCGGAAACGCTGTGTGGTCACTTCCGGTCCAATGCCCATTGAGCCCAGTGTGATGGAATCAAGCAGGGTGAGCACCCACACTAAACTAACAGGGAGCTCCTCACTCAAGCCGCTCAAAACTCCACAGCCAAACACAAGTTCAGCGCCCAAGCCATTTCCCGCTGCCATGGAAACCAAGTGCTCTGGCACCACAGATGTCTGAAAGTGGATATGACACCTAGGGAACTCAGGGCGCTGCTCAATGGCAACTGCCCGAAGCAGCAGCACAGCTCTTCCAGTGCCAAAACAACTCCACCTGCCTCAGGAACTTCACATACCATCAGCTGTGCTAGCAGCTATCTAGGAAACCCTGTTGGGTCACTTCAGGTCCAATGCCCATTGAGCCCAGTGTGATGGAATCAAGCAGGGTGAGCACCCACACTAAACTAACATGGAGCTCCTCACTCAAGCCGCTCAAAACTCCACAGCCAAACACAAGTTCAGGGCCCAAGCCATTTCCCGCTGCCATGGAAACCAAGTGCTCTGGCACCACACAAGTCTGAAAGTGGATATGACACCTAGGGAACTCAGGGCGGTGCTCAATGGCAACTGCCTGAAGCGGCAGCACAGCTCTTCCAGTGCCAAAACAACTCCACCTGCCTCATGAACTTCACATACCATCAGCTGTGCTAGCAGCTATCTAGGAAACCCTGTTTGGTCACTTCCTATCAAATGCCCATTGAGCCCAGTGTGATGGAATCAAGCAGGGTGAACATCCACACTAAACTAACATGGAGCTCCTCACTCAAGGCGCTCAAAACTCCACAGCCAAACACAAGTTCAGCGCCCAAGCCATTTCCCGCTGCCATGGAAACCAAGTGCTCTGGCACCACATATGTCTGAAAGTGGATATGACACCTAGGGAACTCAGGGCGGTGCTCAATGGCAACTGCCCGAAGCAGCAGCACAGCTCTTCCAGTGCCAAAACAACTCCACCTGCCTCAGGAACTTCACATACCATCAGCTGTGCTAGCAGCTATCTCGGAAACCCTGTTAGGTCACTTTCTATCCAATGCCCATTGAGCCCAGTGGGATGGAATCAAGCAGGGTGAGCACCCACACTAAACTAACATGGAGCTCCTCACTCAAGCCGCTCAAAACTCCACAGCCAAACACAAGTTCAGGGCCCAAGCCATTTCCCGCTGCCATGGAAACCAAGTGCTCTGGCACCACATATGTCTGAAAGTGGATATGACACCTAGGGAACTCAGGGCGGTGCTCAATGGCAACTGCCCGAAGCAGCAGCACAGCTCTTCCAGTGCCAAAACAACTCCACCTGCCTCATGAACTTCACATACCATCAGCTGTGGGTGCAGCGTTATAGGAAACCCTGTAAGGTCACTTCCTATCCATTGCCCATTCAGCCCAGTGTGATGGAATCAAGCAGGGTGAGCATCCACACTAAACTAACATGGAGCTCCTCACTCAAGCCGCTCAAAACTCCACAGCCAAACACAAGTTCAGCGCCCAAGCCATTTCCCGCTGCCATGGAAACCAAGTGCTCTGGCACCACATATGTCTGAAAGTGGATATGACACCTAGGGAACTCAGGACGGTGGTCAATGGCAACTGCCCGAAGCAGCAGCACAGCTCTTCCAGTGCCAAAACAACTCCACCTGCCTCAGGAACTTCACATACCATCAGCTGTCTAGCAGCTATCTCGGAAACGCTGTGTGGTCACTTCCGGTCCAATGCCCATTGAGCCCAGTGTGATGGAATCAAGCAGGGTGAGCACCCACACTAAACTAACATGGAGCTCCTCACTCAAGCCGCTCAAAACTCCACAGCCAAACACAAGTTCAGGGCCCAAGCCATTTCCCGCTGCCATGGAAACCAAGTGCTCTGGCACCACACAAGTCTGAAAGTGGATATGACACCTAGGGAACTCAGGGCGGTGCTCAATGGCAACTGCCTGAAGCGGCAGCACAGCTCTTCCAGTGCCAAAACAACTCCACCTGCCTCATGAACTTCACATACCATCAGCTGTGCTAGCAGCTATCTAGGAAACCCTGTTTGGTCACTTCCTATCAAATGCCCATTGAGCCCAGTGTGATGGAATCAAGCAGGGTGAACATCCACACTAAACTAACATGGAGCTCCTCACTCAAGGCGCTCAAAACTCCACAGCCAAACACAAGTTCAGCGCCCAAGCCATTTCCCGCTGCCATGGAAACCAAGTGCTCTGGCACCACATATGTCTGAAAGTGGATATGACACCTAGGGAACTCAGGGCGGTGCTCAATGGCAACTGCCCGAAGCAGCAGCACAGCTCTTCCAGTGCCAAAACAACTCCACCTGCCTCAGGAACTTCACATACCATCAGCTGTGCTAGCAGCTATCTCGGAAACCCTGTTAGGTCACTTTCTATCCAATGCCCATTGAGCCCAGTGGGATGGAATCAAGCAGGGTGAGCACCCACACTAAACTAACATGGAGCTCCTCACTCAAGCCGCTCAAAACTCCACAGCCAAACACAAGTTCAGGGCCCAAGCCATTTCCCGCTGCCATGGAAACCAAGTGCTCTGGCACCACATATGTCTGAAAGTGGATATGACACCTAGGGAACTCAGGGCGGTGCTCAATGGCAACTGCCCGAAGCAGCAGCACAGCTCTTCCAGTGCCAAAACAACTCCACCTGCCTCATGAACTTCACATACCATCAGCTGTGGGTGCAGCGTTATAGGAAACCCTGTAAGGTCACTTCCTATCCATTGCCCATTCAGCCCAGTGTGATGGAATCAAGCAGGGTGAGCATCCACACTAAACTAACATGGAGCTCCTCACTCAAGCCGCTCAAAACTCCACAGCCAAACACAAGTTCAGCGCCCAAGCCATTTCCCGCTGCCATGGAAACCAAGTGCTCTGGCACCACATATGTCTGAAAGTGGATATGACACCTAGGGAACTCAGGACGGTGGTCAATGGCAACTGCCCGAAGCAGCAGCACAGCTCTTCCAGTGCCAAAACAACTCCACCTGCCTCAGGAACTTCACATACCATCAGCTGTCTAGCAGCTATCTCGGAAACGCTGTGTGGTCACATCCGGTCCAATGCCCATTGAGCCCAGTGTGATGGAATCAAGCAGGGTGAGCACCCACACTAAACTAACATGGAGCTCCTCACTCAAGCCGCTCAAAACTCCACAGCCAAACACAAGTTCAGGGCCCAAGCCATTTCCCGCTGCCATGGAAACCAAGTGCTCTGGCACCACATATGTCTGAAAGTGGATATGACACCTAGGGAACTCAGGGCGGTGCTCAATGGCAACTGCCCGAAGCAGCAGCACAGCTCTTCCAGTGCCAAAACAACTCCACCTGCCTCATGAACTTCACATACCATCAGCTGTGCTAGCAGCTATCTAGGAAACCCTGTTGGGTCACTTCCTATCCAATGCCCATTGAGCCCAGTGGGATGGAATCAAGCAGGGTGAGCACCCACACTAAACTAACATGGAGCTCCTCACTCAAGCCGCTCAAAACTCCACAGCCAAACACAAGTTCAGCGCCCAAGCCATTTCCCACTGCCATGGAAACCAAGTGCTCTGGCACCACATATGTCTGAAAGTGGATATGACACCTAGGGAACTCAGGGAAGTGCTCAATGGCAACTGCCCCAAGCAGCAGCACAGCTCTTCCAGTGCCAAAACAACTCCACCTGCCTCATGAACTTCACATACCATCAGCTGTGCTAGCAGCTATCTCGGAAACCCTGTTAGGTCACTTTCTATCCAATGCCCATTGAGCCCAGTGTGATGGAATCAAGCAGGGTGAGCACCCACACTAAACTAACATGGAGCTCCTCACTCAAGCCGCTCAAAACTCCACAGCCAAACACAAGTTCAGCGGCCAAGTCATTTCCCACTGCGATGGAAAATAAGTGCTCTGGCACCACATATGTCTGAAAGTGGATATGACACCTAGGGAACTCAGGGCGGTGCTCAATGGCAACTGCCCGAAGCAGCAGCACAGCTCTTCCAGTGCCAAAACAACTCCACCTGCCTCATGAACTTCACATACCATCAACTGTGATAGCAGCTATCTAGGAAACCCTGTTTGGTCACTTCCGGTCCATTGACCATTGAGCCTAGTGGGATGGAATCAAGCAGGGTGAGCACCCACACTAAACTAACATGGAGCTCCTCACTCAAGCCGCTCAAAACTCCACAGCCAAACACAAGTTCAGCGCCCAAGTCATTTCCCACTGCCATGGAAACCAAGTGCTCTGGCACCACATATGTCTGAAAGTGGATATGACACCTAGGGAACTCAGGGCGGTGCTCAATGGCAACTGCCCGAAGCAGCAGCACAGCTCTTCCAGTGCCAAAACAACTCCACCTGCCTCATGAACTTCACATACCATCAGCTGTGCTAGCAGCTATCTCGGAAACCCTGTTTGGTCACTTCCGCTCCAATGCCCATTGAGCCCAGTTTGATGGAATCAAGCAGGGTGAGCACTCACACTAAACTAACATGGAGCTCCTCACTCAAGCCGCTCAAAACTCCACAGCCAAACACAAGTTCAGCGCCCAAGCCATTTCCCGCTGCCATGGAAACCAAGTGCTCTGGCACCACATATGTCTGAAAGTGGATATGACACCCAGGGAACTCAGGGCGCTGCTCAATGGCAACTGCCCGAAGCAGCAGCACAGCTCTTCCAGTGCCAAAACAACTCCACCTGCCTCAGGAACTTCACATACCATCAGCTGTGCTAGCAGCTATCTAGGAAACCCTGTTTGGTCACTTCCTATCAAATCTCCATTGAGCCCAGTGTGATGGAATCAAGCAGGGTGAGCATCCACACTAAACTATCATGGAGCTCCTCACTCAAGCCGCTCAAAACTACAACAGCCAAACACAAGTTCAGGGCCCAAGCCATTTCCCGCTGCCATGGAAACCAAGTGCTCTGGCACCACATATGTCTGAAAGTGGATATGACACCTAGGGAACTCAGGGAAGTGCTCAATGGCAACTGCCCGAAGCAGCAGCACAGCTCTTCCAGTGCCAAAACAACTCCACCTGCCTCATGAACTTCACATACCATCAGCTGTGCTAGCAGCTATCTAGGAAACCCTGTTTGGTCACTTCTGGTCCAATGCCCATTGAGCCCAGTGGGATGGAATCAAGCAGGGTGAGCACCCACACTAAACTAACACAGAGCTCCTCACTCAAGGCGCTCAAAATCCCACAGCCAAACACAAGTTCAGTGCCCAAGCCATTTCCCGTTGCCATGGAAACCAAGTGCTCTGGCACCACATATGTCTGAAAGTGGATATGACACCTAGGGAACTCAGGGCGATGCTCAATGGCAACTGCCCCAAGCAGCAGCACAGCTCTTCCAGTGCCAAAACAACTCCACCTGCCTCATGAACTTCACATACCATCAGCTGTGCTAGCAGCTATCTCGGAAACCCTGTTTGGTCACTTCCGGTCCAATGCCCATTGAGCCCAGTGTGATGGAATCAAGCAGGCTGAGCACTCACAGTAAACTAACATGGAGCTCCTCACTCAAGCCGCTCAAAACTCCACAGCCAAACACAAGTTCAGCGCCCAAGCCATTTCCCGCTGCCATGGAAACCAAGTGCTCTGGCACCACATATGTCTGAAAGTGGATATGACACCTAGGGAACTCAGGGCGGTGCTCAATGGCAACTGCCCGAAGCAGCAGCACAGCTCTTCCAGTGCCAAAACAACTCCACCTGCCTGATGAACTTCACATACCATCAGCTGTGCTAGCAGCTATCTAGGAAACCCTGTTGGGTCACTTCCGGTCCAATGCCCATTGAGCCCAGTGTGATGGAATCAAGCAGGGTGAGCACCCACACTAAACTAACATGGAGCTCCTCACTCAAGCCGCTCAAAACTCCACAGCCAAACACAATTTCAGTGCCCAAGCCATTTCCCGCTGCCATGGAAACCAAGTGCTCTGGCACCACATATGTCTGAAAGTGGATATGACACCTAGGGAACTCAGGGCGGTGCTCAATGGCAACTGCCTGAAGCAGCAGCACAGCTCTTCCAGTGCCAAAACAACTCCACCTGCCTCATGAACTTCACATACCATCAGCTGTGCTAGCAGCTATCTAGAAAACGCTGTTGGGTCACTTCCGGTCCAATGCGCATTGAGCCTAGTGTGATGGAATCAAGCAGGTTGAGCACTCACACTAAACTAACATGGAGCTCCTCACTCAAGCCGCTCAAAACTCCACAGCCAAACACAAGTTCAGCGCCCAAGCCATTTCCCGCTGCCATGGAAACCAAGTGCTCTGGCACCACATATGTCTGAAAGTGGATATGACACCTAGGGAACTCAGGGCGGTGCTCAACGGAAACTGCCCGAAGCAGCAGCACAGCTCTTCCAGTGCCAAACCAACTCCACCTGCCTCATGAACTTCACATACCATCAGCTGTGCTAGCAGCTATCTAGGAAACCCTGTTTGGTCACTTCCTATCAAATGCCCATTGACCCAGTGAGATGAAACAAGCAGGGTGAGCACCCACACTAAACTAACATGGAGCTCCTCACTCAAGCCGCTCAAAACTCCACAGCCAAACATAAGTTCAGTGCCCAAGCCATTTCCCGCTGCCATGGAAACCAAGTGCTCTGGCACCACATATGTCTGAAAGTGGATATGACACCTAGGGAACTCAGGGCGGTGCTCAATGGCAACTGCCCGAAGCAGCCCCACAGCTCTTAAAGTGCCAAACCAACTCCACCTGCCTCATGAACTTCACATACCATCAGCTGTGCTAGCAGCTATCTCGGAAACCCTGCTGGGTCACTTCCTATCCAATGGCCATTGAGCCCAGTGGGATGGAATCAAGCAGGGTGAGCACCCACACTAAACTAACATGGAGCTCCTCACTCAAGGCGCTCAAAACTCCACAGCCAAACACAAGTTCAGCGCCCAAGACTTTTCCCGCTGCCATGGAAACCAAGTGCTCTGGCACCACAGATGTCTGAAAGTGGATATGACACCTAGGGAACTCAGGGCGGTGCTCAATGGCAACTGCCCGAAGCAGCAGCACAGCTCTTCCAGTGCCAAAACAACTCCACCTGCCTCATGAACTTCACATACCATCAGCTGTGCTAGCAGCTATCTAGGAAACCCTGTTTGGTCACTTCCTATCCAATGCCCATTGAGCCCAGTGTGATGGAATCAAGCAGGGTGAGCATCCACACTAAACTATCATGGAGCTCCTCACTCAAGCCGCTCAAAACTACAACAGCCAAACACAAGTTCAGGGCCCAAGCCATTTCCCGCTGCCATGGAAACCAAGTGCTCTGGCACCACATATGTCTGAAAGTGGATATGACACCTAGGGAACTCAGGGAAGTGCTCAATGGCAACTGCCCGAAGCAGCAGCACAACTCTTCCAGTGCCAAAACAACTCCACCTGCCTCATGAACTTCACATACCATCAGCTGTGCTAGCAGCTATCTAGGAAACCCTGTTTGGTCACTTCCGGTCCAATGCCCATTGAGCCCAGTGGGATGGAATCAAGCAGGTTGAGCACCCACACTAAACTAACACAGAGCTCCTCACTCAAGGCGCTCAAAATCCCACAGCCAAACACAAGTTCAGGGCCCAAGCCATTTCCCTCTGCCATGGAAACCAAGTGCTCTGGCACCACATATGTCTGAAAGTGGATATGACACCTAGGGAACTCAGGGCGATGCTCAATGGCAACTGCCCGAAGCAGCAGCACAGCTCTTCCAGTGCCAAAACAACTCCACCTGCCTCATGAACTTCACATACCATCAGCTGTGCTAGCAGCTATCTAGGAAACCCTGTTTGGTCACTTCCGGTCCAATGCCCATTGAGCCCAGTGTGATGGAATCAAGCAGGCTGAGCACTCACAGTAAACTAACATGGAGCTCCTCACTCAAGCCGCTCAAAACTCCACAGCCAAACACAAGTTCAGCGCCCAAGCCATTTCCCGCTGCCATGGAAACCAAGTGTTCTGGCACCACATATGTCTGAAATTGGATATGACACCTAGGGAACTCAGGGCGGTGGTCAATGGCAACTGTCTAAAGCAGCAGCACAGCTCTTCCACTGCCAAAACAACTCCACCTGCCTCATGAACTTCACATACCATCAGCTGTGCTAGCAGCTATCTAGGAAACCCTGTTTGGTCACTTCCTATCCAATGCCCATTGAGCCCAGTGAGATGAAACAAGCAGGGTGAGCACCCACACTAAACTAACATGGAGCTCCTCACTCAAGCCGCTCAAAACTCCACAGCCAAACATAAGTTCAGTGCCCAAGCCATTTCCCGCTGCCATGGAAACCAAGTGCTCTGGCACCACATATGTCTGAAAGTGGATATGACACCTAGGGAACTCAGGGCGGTGCTCAATGGCAACTGCCCGAAGCAGCAGCACAGCTCTTCCAGTGCCAAACCAACTCCACCTGCCTCATGAACTTCACATACCATCAGCTGTGCTAGCAGCTATCTCGGAAACCATGTTTGGTCACTTCCTATCAAATGCCCATTGACCCCAGTGTGATGGAATCAAGCAGGGTGAGCATCCACACTAAACTAACATGGAGCTCCTCACTCAAGCCGCTCAAAACTACAACAGCCAAACACAAGTTCAGGGCCCAAGTCGTTTCCCGCTGCCATGGAAACCAAGTGCTCTGGCACCACATATGTCTGAAAGTGGATATGACACCTAGGGAACTCAGGGCGGTGCTCAATGGCAACTGCCCGAAGCAGCAGCACAGCTCTTCCAGTGCCAAAACAACTCCACCTGCCTCATGAACTTCACATATCATCAGCTGTGCTAGCAGCTATCTAGGAAACGCTGTGTGGTCACTTCCGGTCCAATGCCCATTGAGCCCAGTGTGATGGAATCAAGCAGGGTGAGCACCCACACTAAACTAACATGGAGCTCCTCACTCAAGCCGCTCAAAACTCCACAGCCAAACACAAGTTCAGCGCCCAAGCCATTTCCCGCTGCCATGGAAACCAAGTGCTCTGGCACCACATATGTCTGAAAGTGGATATGACACCTAGGGAACTCAGGGCGGTGGTCAATGGCAACTGTCTAAAGCAGCAGCACAGCTCTTCCACTGCCAAAACAACTCCACCTGCCTCATGAACTTCACATACCATCAGCTGTGCTAGCAGCTATCTAGGAAACGCTGTGTGGTCACTTCCGGTCCAATGCCCATTGAGCCCAGTGTGATGGAAACAAGCAGGGTGAGCACCCACACTAAACTAACATGGAGCTCCTCACTCAAGGCGCTCAAACCTCCACAGCCAAACACAAGTTCAGGGCCCAAGCCATTTCCCCCTGCCATGGAAATCAAGTGCTCTGGCACCACATATGTCTGAAAGTGGATATGACACCTAGGGAACTCAGGGCGGTGCTCAATGACAACTGCCCGAAGCAGCAGCACAACTCTTCCAGTGCCAAAACAACTCCACCTGCCTCATGAACTTCACATACCATCAGCTGTGCTAGCAGCTATCTAGAAAACCCTGTTGGGTCACTTCCTATCCAATGCCCATTGAGCCCAGTGGGATGGAATCAAGCAGGGTGAGCACCCACACTAAACTAACATGGAGCTCCTCACTCAAGCCGCTCAAAACTCCACAGCCAAACATAAGTTCAGTGCCCAAGCCATTTCCCGCTGCCATGGAAACCAAGTGCTCTGGCACCACATATGTCTGAAAGTGGATATGACACCTAGGGAACTCAGGGCGGTGCTCAATGGCAACTGCCCGAAGCAGCAGCACAGCTCTTCCAGTGCTAAACCAACTCCACCTGCCTCATGAACTTCACATACCATCAGCTGTGCTAGCAGCTATCTAGGAAACCATGTTTGGTCACTTCCTATCAAATGCCCATTGACCCCAGTGTGATGGAATCAAGCAGGGTGAGCACCCACACTAAACTAACATGGAGCTCCTCACTCAAGCCGCTCAAAACTCCACAGCCAAACACAAGTTCAGCCCCCAAGCCATTTCCCGCTGCCATGGAAACCAAGTGCTCTGGCACCACATATGTCTGAAAGTGGATATGACACCTAGGGAACTCAGGGCGGTATTCAATGGCAACTGTCTAAAGCAGCAGCACAGCTCTTCCAGTGCCAAAACAACTCCACCTGCCTCATGAACTTCACATACCATCAGCTGTGCTAGCAGCTATCTAGGAAACGCTGTGTGGTCACTTCCGGTCCAATGCCCATTGAGCCCAGTGTGATGGAAACAAGCAGGGTGAGCACCCACACTAAACTAACATGGAGCTCCTCACTCAAGCCGCTCAAAACTCCACAGCCAAACACAAGTTCAGGGCCCAAGCCATTTCCCCCTGCTATGGAAATCAAGTGCTCTGGCACCACATATGTCTGAAAGTGGATATGACACCTAGGGAACTCAGGGCGGTGCTCAATGGTAACTGCCCGAAGCAGCAGCACAGCTCTTCCAGTGCCAAAACAACTCCACCTGCCTCATGAACTTCACATACCATCAGCTGTGCTAGCAGCTATCTAGAAAACCCTGTTGGGTCACTTCCTATCCAATGCCCATTGAGCCCAGTGGGATGGAATCAAGCAGGGTGAGCACCCACACTAAACTAACATGGAGCTCCTCACTCAAGCCGCTCAAAACTCCACAGCCAAACACAAGTTCAGCGCCCAAGCCATTTCCCGCTGCCATGGAAACCAAGTGCTCTGGCACCACATATGTCTGAAAGTGGATATGACACCTAGGGAACTCAGGGCGGTGCTCAATGGCAACTGCCCGAAGCAGCAGCACAGCTCTTCCAGTGCCAAAACAACTCCACCTGCCTCATGAACTTCACATACCATCAGCTGTGCTAGCAGCTATCTAGGAAACGCTGTGTGGTCACTTCCGGTCCAATGCCCATTGAGCCCAGTGTGATGGAATCAAGCAGGGTGAGCACCCACACTAAACTAACATGGAGCTCCTCACTCAAGGTGCTCAAAACTCCACAGCCAAACACAAGTTCAGGGCCCAAGCCATTTCCCTCTGCCATGGAAACCAAGTGCTCTGGCACCACATATGTCTGAAAGTGGATATGACACCTAGGGAACTCAGGGCGGTGCTCAATGGCAACTGCCCGAAGCAGCAGCACAGCTCTTCCAGTGCCAAAACAACTCCACCTGCCTCATGAACTTCACATACCATCAGCTGTGGGTGCAGCGTTATAGGAAACCCTGTAAGGTCACTTCCTATCCATTGCCCATTCAGCCCAGTGTGATGGAATCAAGCAGGGTGAGCATCCACACTAAACTAACATGGAGCTCCTCACTCAAGCCGCTCAAAACTCCACAGCCAAACACAAGTTCAGCGCCCAAGCCATTTCCCGCTGCCATGGAAACCAAGTGCTCTGGCACCACATATGTCTGAAAGTGGATATGACACCTAGGGAACTCAGGACGGTGGTCAATGGCAACTGCCCGAAGCAGCAGCACAGCTCTTCCAGTGCCAAAACAACTCCACCTGCCTCAGGAACTTCACATACCATCAGCTGTCTAGCAGCTATCTCGGAAACGCTGTGTGGTCACATCCGGTCCAATGCCCATTGAGCCCAGTGTGATGGAATCAAGCAGGGTGAGCACCCACACTAAACTAACATGGAGCTCCTCACTCAAGCCGCTCAAAACTCCACAGCCAAACACAAGTTCAGGGCCCAAGCCATTTCCCGCTGCCATGGAAACCAAGTGCTCTGGCACCACATATGTCTGAAAGTGGATATGACACCTAGGGAACTCAGGGCGGTGCTCAATGGCAACTGCCCGAAGCAGCAGCACAGCTCTTCCAGTGCCAAAACAACTCCACCTGCCTCATGAACTTCACATACCATCAGCTGTGCTAGCAGCTATCTAGGAAACCCTGTTGGGTCACTTCCTATCCAATGCCCATTGAGCCCAGTGGGATGGAATCAAGCAGGGTGAGCACCCACACTAAACTAACATGGAGCTCCTCACTCAAGCCGCTCAAAACTCCACAGCCAAACACAAGTTCAGCGCCCAAGCCATTTCCCACTGCCATGGAAACCAAGTGCTCTGGCACCACATATGTCTGAAAGTGGATATGACACCTAGGGAACTCAGGGAAGTGCTCAATGGCAACTGCCCCAAGCAGCAGCACAGCTCTTCCAGTGCCAAAACAACTCCACCTGCCTCATGAACTTCACATACCATCAGCTGTGCTAGCAGCTATCTCGGAAACCCTGTTAGGTCACTTTCTATCCAATGCCCATTGAGCCCAGTGTGATGGAATCAAGCAGGGTGAGCACCCACACTAAACTAACATGGAGCTCCTCACTCAAGCCGCTCAAAACTCCACAGCCAAACACAAGTTCAGCGGCCAAGTCATTTCCCACTGCGATGGAAAATAAGTGCTCTGGCACCACATATGTCTGAAAGTGGATATGACACCTAGGGAACTCAGGGCGGTGCTCAATGGCAACTGCCCGAAGCAGCAGCACAGCTCTTCCAGTGCCAAAACAACTCCACCTGCCTCATGAACTTCACATACCATCAACTGTGATAGCAGCTATCTAGGAAACCCTGTTTGGTCACTTCCGGTCCATTGACCATTGAGCCTAGTGGGATGGAATCAAGCAGGGTGAGCACCCACACTAAACTAACATGGAGCTCCTCACTCAAGCCGCTCAAAACTCCACAGCCAAACACAAGTTCAGCGCCCAAGTCATTTCCCACTGCCATGGAAACCAAGTGCTCTGGCACCACATATGTCTGAAAGTGGATATGACACCTAGGGAACTCAGGGCGGTGCTCAATGGCAACTGCCCGAAGCAGCAGCACAGCTCTTCCAGTGCCAAAACAACTCCACCTGCCTCATGAACTTCACATACCATCAGCTGTGCTAGCAGCTATCTCGGAAACCCTGTTTGGTCACTTCCGCTCCAATGCCCATTGAGCCCAGTTTGATGGAATCAAGCAGGGTGAGCACTCACACTAAACTAACATGGAGCTCCTCACTCAAGCCGCTCAAAACTCCACAGCCAAACACAAGTTCAGCGCCCAAGCCATTTCCCGCTGCCATGGAAACCAAGTGCTCTGGCACCACATATGTCTGAAAGTGGATATGACACCCAGGGAACTCAGGGCGCTGCTCAATGGCAACTGCCCGAAGCAGCAGCACAGCTCTTCCAGTGCCAAAACAACTCCACCTGCCTCAGGAACTTCACATACCATCAGCTGTGCTAGCAGCTATCTAGGAAACCCTGTTTGGTCACTTCCTATCAAATCTCCATTGAGCCCAGTGTGATGGAATCAAGCAGGGTGAGCATCCACACTAAACTATCATGGAGCTCCTCACTCAAGCCGCTCAAAACTACAACAGCCAAACACAAGTTCAGGGCCCAAGCCATTTCCCGCTGCCATGGAAACCAAGTGCTCTGGCACCACATATGTCTGAAAGTGGATATGACACCTAGGGAACTCAGGGAAGTGCTCAATGGCAACTGCCCGAAGCAGCAGCACAGCTCTTCCAGTGCCAAAACAACTCCACCTGCCTCATGAACTTCACATACCATCAGCTGTGCTAGCAGCTATCTAGGAAACCCTGTTTGGTCACTTCTGGTCCAATGCCCATTGAGCCCAGTGGGATGGAATCAAGCAGGGTGAGCACCCACACTAAACTAACATGGAGCTCCTCACTCAAGGCGCTCAAAATCCCACAGCCAAACACAAGTTCAGTGCCCAAGCCATTTCCCGTTGCCATGGAAACCAAGTGCTCTGGCACCACATATGTCTGAAAGTGGATATGACACCTAGGGAACTCAGGGCGATGCTCAATGGCAACTGCCCCAAGCAGCAGCACAGCTCTTCCAGTGCCAAAACAACTCCACCTGCCTCATGAACTTCACATACCATCAGCTGTGCTAGCAGCTATCTCGGAAACCCTGTTTGGTCACTTCCGGTCCAATGCCCATTGAGCCCAGTGTGATGGAATCAAGCAGGCTGAGCACTCACAGTAAACTAACATGGAGCTCCTCACTCAAGCCGCTCAAAACTCCACAGCCAAACACAAGTTCAGCGCCCAAGCCATTTCCCGCTGCCATGGAAACCAAGTGCTCTGGCACCACATATGTCTGAAAGTGGATATGACACCTAGGGAACTCAGGGCGGTGCTCAATGGCAACTGCCCGAAGCAGCAGCACAGCTCTTCCAGTGCCAAAACAACTCCACCTGCCTGATGAACTTCACATACCATCAGCTGTGCTAGCAGCTATCTAGGAAACCCTGTTGGGTCACTTCCGGTCCAATGCCCATTGAGCCCAGTGTGATGGAATCAAGCAGGGTGAGCACCCACACTAAACTAACATGGAGCTCCTCACTCAAGCCGCTCAAAACTCCACAGCCAAACACAATTTCAGTGCCCAAGCCATTTCCCGCTGCCATGGAAACCAAGTGCTCTGGCACCACATATGTCTGAAAGTGGATATGACACCTAGGGAACTCAGGGCGGTGCTCAATGGCAACTGCCTGAAGCAGCAGCACAGCTCTTCCAGTGCCAAAACAACTCCACCTGCCTCATGAACTTCACATACCATCAGCTGTGCTAGCAGCTATCTAGAAAACGCTGTTGGGTCACTTCCGGTCCAATGCGCATTGAGCCTAGTGTGATGGAATCAAGCAGGTTGAGCACTCACACTAAACTAACATGGAGCTCCTCACTCAAGCCGCTCAAAACTCCACAGCCAAACACAAGTTCAGCGCCCAAGCCATTTCCCGCTGCCATGGAAACCAAGTGCTCTGGCACCACATATGTCTGAAAGTGGATATGACACCTAGGGAACTCAGGGCGGTGCTCAACGGAAACTGCCCGAAGCAGCAGCACAGCTCTTCCAGTGCCAAACCAACTCCACCTGCCTCATGAACTTCACATACCATCAGCTGTGCTAGCAGCTATCTAGGAAACCCTGTTTGGTCACTTCCTATCAAATGCCCATTGACCCAGTGAGATGAAACAAGCAGGGTGAGCACCCACACTAAACTAACATGGAGCTCCTCACTCAAGCCGCTCAAAACTCCACAGCCAAACATAAGTTCAGTGCCCAAGCCATTTCCCGCTGCCATGGAAACCAAGTGCTCTGGCACCACATATGTCTGAAAGTGGATATGACACCTAGGGAACTCAGGGCGGTGCTCAATGGCAACTGCCCGAAGCAGCCCCACAGCTCTTAAAGTGCCAAACCAACTCCACCTGCCTCATGAACTTCACATACCATCAGCTGTGCTAGCAGCTATCTCGGAAACCCTGCTGGGTCACTTCCTATCCAATGGCCATTGAGCCCAGTGGGATGGAATCAAGCAGGGTGAGCACCCACACTAAACTAACATGGAGCTCCTCACTCAAGGCGCTCAAAACTCCACAGCCAAACACAAGTTCAGCGCCCAAGACTTTTCCCGCTGCCATGGAAACCAAGTGCTCTGGCACCACAGATGTCTGAAAGTGGATATGACACCTAGGGAACTCAGGGCGGTGCTCAATGGCAACTGCCCGAAGCAGCAGCACAGCTCTTCCAGTGCCAAAACAACTCCACCTGCCTCATGAACTTCACATACCATCAGCTGTGCTAGCAGCTATCTAGGAAACCCTGTTTGGTCACTTCCTATCCAATGCCCATTGAGCCCAGTGTGATGGAATCAAGCAGGGTGAGCATCCACACTAAACTATCATGGAGCTCCTCACTCAAGCCGCTCAAAACTACAACAGCCAAACACAAGTTCAGGGCCCAAGCCATTTCCCGCTGCCATGGAAACCAAGTGCTCTGGCACCACATATGTCTGAAAGTGGATATGACACCTAGGGAACTCAGGGAAGTGCTCAATGGCAACTGCCCGAAGCAGCAGCACAACTCTTCCAGTGCCAAAACAACTCCACCTGCCTCATGAACTTCACATACCATCAGCTGTGCTAGCAGCTATCTAGGAAACCCTGTTTGGTCACTTCCGGTCCAATGCCCATTGAGCCCAGTGGGATGGAATCAAGCAGGTTGAGCACCCACACTAAACTAACACAGAGCTCCTCACTCAAGGCGCTCAAAATCCCACAGCCAAACACAAGTTCAGGGCCCAAGCCATTTCCCTCTGCCATGGAAACCAAGTGCTCTGGCACCACATATGTCTGAAAGTGGATATGACACCTAGGGAACTCAGGGCGATGCTCAATGGCAACTGCCCGAAGCAGCAGCACAGCTCTTCCAGTGCCAAAACAACTCCACCTGCCTCATGAACTTCACATACCATCAGCTGTGCTAGCAGCTATCTAGGAAACCCTGTTTGGTCACTTCCGGTCCAATGCCCATTGAGCCCAGTGTGATGGAATCAAGCAGGCTGAGCACTCACAGTAAACTAACATGGAGCTCCTCACTCAAGCCGCTCAAAACTCCACAGCCAAACACAAGTTCAGCGCCCAAGCCATTTCCCGCTGCCATGGAAACCAAGTGTTCTGGCACCACATATGTCTGAAATTGGATATGACACCTAGGGAACTCAGGGCGGTGGTCAATGGCAACTGTCTAAAGCAGCAGCACAGCTCTTCCACTGCCAAAACAACTCCACCTGCCTCATGAACTTCACATACCATCAGCTGTGCTAGCAGCTATCTAGGAAACCCTGTTTGGTCACTTCCTATCCAATGCCCATTGAGCCCAGTGAGATGAAACAAGCAGGGTGAGCACCCACACTAAACTAACATGGAGCTCCTCACTCAAGCCGCTCAAAACTCCACAGCCAAACATAAGTTCAGTGCCCAAGCCATTTCCCGCTGCCATGGAAACCAAGTGCTCTGGCACCACATATGTCTGAAAGTGGATATGACACCTAGGGAACTCAGGGCGGTGCTCAATGGCAACTGCCCGAAGCAGCAGCACAGCTCTTCCAGTGCCAAACCAACTCCACCTGCCTCATGAACTTCACATACCATCAGCTGTGCTAGCAGCTATCTCGGAAACCATGTTTGGTCACTTCCTATCAAATGCCCATTGACCCCAGTGTGATGGAATCAAGCAGGGTGAGCATCCACACTAAACTAACATGGAGCTCCTCACTCAAGCCGCTCAAAACTACAACAGCCAAACACAAGTTCAGGGCCCAAGTCGTTTCCCGCTGCCATGGAAACCAAGTGCTCTGGCACCACATATGTCTGAAAGTGGATATGACACCTAGGGAACTCAGGGCGGTGCTCAATGGCAACTGCCCGAAGCAGCAGCACAGCTCTTCCAGTGCCAAAACAACTCCACCTGCCTCATGAACTTCACATATCATCAGCTGTGCTAGCAGCTATCTAGGAAACGCTGTGTGGTCACTTCCGGTCCAATGCCCATTGAGCCCAGTGTGATGGAATCAAGCAGGGTGAGCACCCACACTAAACTAACATGGAGCTCCTCACTCAAGCCGCTCAAAACTCCACAGCCAAACACAAGTTCAGCGCCCAAGCCATTTCCCGCTGCCATGGAAACCAAGTGCTCTGGCACCACATATGTCTGAAAGTGGATATGACACCTAGGGAACTCAGGGCGGTGGTCAATGGCAACTGTCTAAAGCAGCAGCACAGCTCTTCCACTGCCAAAACAACTCCACCTGCCTCATGAACTTCACATACCATCAGCTGTGCTAGCAGCTATCTAGGAAACGCTGTGTGGTCACTTCCGGTCCAATGCCCATTGAGCCCAGTGTGATGGAAACAAGCAGGGTGAGCACCCACACTAAACTAACATGGAGCTCCTCACTCAAGGCGCTCAAACCTCCACAGCCAAACACAAGTTCAGGGCCCAAGCCATTTCCCCCTGCCATGGAAATCAAGTGCTCTGGCACCACATATGTCTGAAAGTGGATATGACACCTAGGGAACTCAGGGCGGTGCTCAATGACAACTGCCCGAAGCAGCAGCACAACTCTTCCAGTGCCAAAACAACTCCACCTGCCTCATGAACTTCACATACCATCAGCTGTGCTAGCAGCTATCTAGAAAACCCTGTTGGGTCACTTCCTATCCAATGCCCATTGAGCCCAGTGGGATGGAATCAAGCAGGGTGAGCACCCACACTAAACTAACATGGAGCTCCTCACTCAAGCCGCTCAAAACTCCACAGCCAAACATAAGTTCAGTGCCCAAGCCATTTCCCGCTGCCATGGAAACCAAGTGCTCTGGCACCACATATGTCTGAAAGTGGATATGACACCTAGGGAACTCAGGGCGGTGCTCAATGGCAACTGCCCGAAGCAGCAGCACAGCTCTTCCAGTGCCAAACCAACTCCACCTGCCTCATGAACTTCACATACCATCAGCTGTGCTAGCAGCTATCTAGGAAACCATGTTTGGTCACTTCCTATCAAATGCCCATTGACCCCAGTGTGATGGAATCAAGCAGGGTGAGCACCCACACTAAACTAACATGGAGCTCCTCACTCAAGCCGCTCAAAACTCCACAGCCAAACACAAGTTCAGCCCCCAAGCCATTTCCCGCTGCCATGGAAACCAAGTGCTCTGGCACCACATATGTCTGAAAGTGGATATGACACCTAGGGAACTCAGGGCGGTATTCAATGGCAACTGTCTAAAGCAGCAGCACAGCTCTTCCAGTGCCAAAACAACTCCACCTGCCTCATGAACTTCACATACCATCAGCTGTGCTAGCAGCTATCTAGGAAACGCTGTGTGGTCACTTCCGGTCCAATGCCCATTGAGCCCAGTGTGATGGAAACAAGCAGGGTGAGCACCCACACTAAACTAACATGGAGCTCCTCACTCAAGCCGCTCAAAACTCCACAGCCAAACACAAGTTCAGGGCCCAAGCCATTTCCCCCTGCTATGGAAATCAAGTGCTCTGGCACCACATATGTCTGAAAGTGGATATGACACCTAGGGAACTCAGGGCGGTGCTCAATGGTAACTGCCCGAAGCAGCAGCACAGCTCTTCCAGTGCCAAAACAACTCCACCTGCCTCATGAACTTCACATACCATCAGCTGTGCTAGCAGCTATCTAGAAAACCCTGTTGGGTCACTTCCTATCCAATGCCCATTGAGCCCAGTGGGATGGAATCAAGCAGGGTGAGCACCCACACTAAACTAACATGGAGCTCCTCACTCAAGCCGCTCAAAACTCCACAGCCAAACACAAGTTCAGCGCCCAAGCCATTTCCCGCTGCCATGGAAACCAAGTGCTCTGGCACCACATATGTCTGAAAGTGGATATGACACCTAGGGAACTCAGGGCGGTGCTCAATGGCAACTGCCCGAAGCAGCAGCACAGCTCTTCCAGTGCCAAAACAACTCCACCTGCCTCATGAACTTCACATACCATCAGCTGTGCTAGCAGCTATCTAGGAAACGCTGTGTGGTCACTTCCGGTCCAATGCCCATTGAGCCCAGTGTGATGGAATCAAGCAGGGTGAGCACCCACACTAAACTAACATGGAGCTCCTCACTCAAGGTGCTCAAAACTCCACAGCCAAACACAAGTTCAGGGCCCAAGCCATTTCCCTCTGCCATGGAAACCAAGTGCTCTGGCACCACATATGTCTGAAAGTGGATATGACACCTAGGGAACTCAGGGCGATGCTCAATGGCAACTGCCCCAAGCAGCAGCACAGCTCTTCCAGTGCCAAAACAACTCCACCTGCCTCATGAACTTCACATACCATCAGCTGTGCTAGCAGCTATCTAGGAAACGCTGTGTGGTCACTTCCGGTCCAATGCCCATTGAGCCCAGTGTGATGGAATCAAGCAGGCTGAGCACTCACAGTAAACTAACATGGAGCTCCTCACTCAAGCCGCTCAAAACTCCACAGCCAAACACAAGTTCAGCGCCCAAGCCATTTCCCGCTGCCATGGAAACCAAGTGCTCTGGCACCACATATGTCTGAAATTGGATATGACACCTAGGGAACTCAGGGCGGTGGTCAATGGCAACTGTCTAAAGCAGCAGCACAGCTCTTCCACTGCCAAAACAACTCCACCTGCCTCATGAACTTCACATACCATCAGCTGTGCTAGCAGCTATCTAGGAAACCCTGTTTGGTCACTTCCTATCCAATGCCCATTGAGCCCAGTGAGATGAAACAAGCAGGGTGAGCACCCACACTAAACTAACATGGAGCTCCTCACTCAAGCCGCTCAAAACTCCACAGCCAAACATAAGTTCAGTGCCCAAGCCATTTCCCGCTGCCATGGAAACCAAGTGCTCTGGCACCACATATGTCTGAAAGTGGATATGACACCTAGGGAACTCAGGGCGGTGCTCAATGGCAACTGCCCGAAGCAGCAGCACAGCTCTTCCAGTGCCAAACCAACTCCACCTGCCTCATGAACTTCACATACCATCAGCTGTGCTAGCAGCTATCTCGGAAACCATGTTTGGTCACTTCCTATCAAATGCCCATTGACCCCAGTGTGATGGAATCAAGCAGGGTGAGCATCCACACTAAACTAACATGGAGCTCCTCACTCAAGCCGCTCAAAACTACAACAGCCAAACACAAGTTCAGGGCCCAAGTCGTTTCCCGCTGCCATGGAAACCAAGTGCTCTGGCACCACATATGTCTGAAAGTGGATATGACACCTAGGGAACTCAGGGCGGTGCTCAATGGCAACTGCCCGAAGCAGCAGCACAGCTCTTCCAGTGCCAAAACAACTCCACCTGCCTCATGAACTTCACATACCATCAGCTGTGCTAGCAGCTATCTAGGAAACGCTGTGTGGTCACTTCCGGTCCAATGCCCATTGAGCCCAGTGTGATGGAATCAAGCAGGGTGAGCACCCACACTAAACTAACATGGAGCTCCTCACTCAAGCCGCTCAAAACTCCACAGCCAAACACAAGTTCAGCGCCCAAGCCATTTCCCGCTGCCATGGAAACCAAGTGCTCTGGCACCACATATGTCTGAAAGTGGATATGACACCTAGGGAACTCAGGGCGGTGGTCAATGGCAACTGTCTAAAGCAGCAGCACAGCTCTTCCACTGCCAAAACAACTCCACCTGCCTCATGAACTTCACATACCATCAGCTGTGCTAGCAGCTATCTAGGAAACGCTGTGTGGTCACTTCCGGTCCAATGCCCATTGAGCCCAGTGTGATGGAAACAAGCAGGGTGAGCACCCACACTAAACTAACATGGAGCTCCTCACTCAAGCCGCTCAAAACTCCACAGCCAAACACAAGTTCAGCGCCCAAGCCATTTCCCGCTGCCATGGAAACCAAGTGCTCTGGCACCACATATGTCTGAAAGTGGATATGACACCTAGGGAACTCAGGGCGGTGGTCAAAGGCAACTGTCTAAAGCAGCAGCACAGCTCTTCCAGTGCCAAAACAACTCCACCTGCCTCATGAACTTCACATACCATCAGCTGTGCTAGCAGCTATCTAGGAAACCCTGTTTGGTCACTTCCGGTCCAATGCCCATTGAGCCCAGTGTGATGGAAACAAGCAGGGTGAGCACCCACACTAAACTAACATGGAGCTCCTCACTCAAGCCGCTCAAAACTCCACAGCCAAACACAAGTTCAGGGCCCAAGCCATTTCCCGCTGGCATGGAAACCAAGTGCTCTGGCACCACATATGTCTGAAAGTGGATATGACACCTAGGGAACTCAGGGCGGTGCTCAATGGTAACTGCCCGAAGCAGCAGCAAAACTCTTCCAGTGCCAAAACAACTCCACCTGCCTCATGAACTTCACATACCATCAGCTGTGCTAGCAGCTATCTAGAAAACCCTGTTGGGTCACTTCCTATCCAATGCCCATTGAGCCCAGTGGGATGGAATCAAGCAGGGTGAGCACCCACACTAAACTAACATGGAGCTCCTCACTCAAGCCGCTCAAAACTCCACAGCCAAACATAAGTTCAGTGCCCAAGCCATTTCCCGCTGCCATGGAAACCAAGTGCTCTGGCACCACATATGTCTGAAATTGGATATGACACCTAGGGAACTCAGGGCGGTGCTCAATGGCAACTGCCCGAAGCAGCAGCACAGCTCTTCCAGTGCCAAAACAACTCCACCTGCCTCATGAACTTCACATACCATCAGCTGTGCTAGCAGCTATCTAGGAAACGCTGTGTGGTCACTTCCGGTCCAATGCCCATTGAGCCCAGTGTGATGGAATCAAGCAGGGTGAGCACCCACACTAAACTAACATGGAGCTCCTCACTCAAGGTGCTCAAAACTCCACAGCCAAACACAAGTTCAGGGCCCAAGCCATTTCCCGCTGCCATGGAAACCAAGTGCTCTGGCACCACATATGTCTGAAAGTGGATATGACACCTAGGGAACTCAGGGCGGTGGTCAATGGCAACTGTCTAAAGCAGCAGCACAGCTCTTCCACTGCCAAAACAACTCCACCTGCCTCATGAACTTCACATACCATCAGCTGTGCTAGCAGCTATCTAGGAAACCCTGTTTGGTCACTTCCTATCAAATGCCCATTGAGCCCAGTGAGATGAAACAAGCAGGGTGAGCACCCACACTAAACTAACATGGAGCTCCTCACTCAAGCCGCTCAAAACTCCACAGCCAAACATAAGTTCAGTGCCCAAGCCATTTCCCGCTGCCATGGAAACCAAGTGCTCTGGCACCACATATGTCTGAAAGTGGATATGACACCTAGGGAACTCAGGGCGGTGCTCAATGGCAACTGCCCGAAGCAGCCCCACAGCTCTTAAAGTGCCAAACCAACTCCACCTGCCTCATGAACTTCACATACCATCAGCTGTGCTAGCAGCTATCTAGGAAACCATGTTTGGTCACTGCCTATCAAATGCCCATTGACCCCAGTGTGATGAAATCAAGCAGGGTGAGCACCCACACTAAACTAACATGGAGCTCCTCACTCAAGCCGCTCAAAACTCCACAGCCAAACACAAGTTCAGCGCCCAAGCCATTTCCCGCTGCCATGGAAACCAAGTGCTCTGGCACCACATATGTCTGAAAGTGGATATGACACCTAGGGAACTCAGGGCGGTGCTCAATGGCAACTGCCCGAAGCAGCAGCACAGCTCTTCCAGTGCCAAAACAACTCCACCTGCCTCATGAACTTCACATACCATCAGCTGTGCTAGCAGCTATCTAGGAAACCATGTTTGGTCACTTCCTATCAAATGCCCATTGACCCCAGTGTGATGGAATCAAGCAGGGTGAGCACCCACACTAAACTAACATGGAGCTCCTCACTCAAGCCGCTCAAAACTCCACAGCCAAACACAAGTTCAGCGCCCAAGCCATTTCCCGCTGCCATGGAAACCAAGTGCTCTGGCACCACATATGTTTGAAAGTGGATATGACACCTAGGGAACTCAGGGCGGTGCTCAATGGCAACTGCCCGAAGCAGCAGCACAGCTCTTCCAGTGCCAAAACAACTCCACCTGCCTCATGAATTTCACATACCATCAGCTGTGCTAGCAGCTATCTAGGAAACCCTGCTGGGTCACTTCCTATCCAATGCCCATTGAGCCCAGTGGGATGGAATCAAGCAGGGTGAGCACCCACACTAAACTAACATGGAGCTCCTCACTCAAGGCGCTCAAAACTCCACAGCCAAACACAAGTTCAGGGCCCAAGCCATTTCCTGCTGCCATGGAAACCAAGTGCTCTGGCACCACACATGTCTGAAAGTGGATATGACACCTAGGGAACTCAGGGCGGTGCTCAATGGCAACTGCCCGAAGCAGCAGCACAGCTCTTCCAGTGCCAAAACAACTCCACCTGCCTCATGAACTTCACATACCATCAGCTGTGCTAGCAGCTATCTAGAAAACCCTGTTGGGTCACTTCCTATCCAATGCCCATTGAGCCCAGTGTGATGGAATCAAGCAGGGTGAGCACCCACACTAAACTAACATGGAGCTCCTCACTCAAGCCGCTCAAAACACCACAGCCAAACACAAGTTCAGCGCACAAGCCATTTCCCCCTGCCATGGAAACCAAGTGCTCTGGCACCACATATGTCTGAAAGTGGATATGACACCTAGGGAACTCAGGGCGGTGCTCAATGGCAACTGCCCGAAGCAGCAGCACAGCTCTTCCAGTGCCAAAACAATGCCACCTGCCTCAGGAACTTCACATACCATCAGCTGTGCTAGCAGCTATCTCGGAAACCCTGTTTGGTCACTTCCTATCCAATGCCCATTGAGCCCGGTGTGATGGAATCAAGCAGGGTGAGCACCCACACTAAACACACATGGAGCTCCTCACTCAACAAGCTCAAAACTCCACAGCCAAACACAAGTTCAGGGCCCAAGCCATTTCCCGCTGCCATGGAAACCAAGTGCTCTGGCACCACATATGTCTGAAAGTGGATATGACACCTAGGGAACTCAGGGCGGTGCTCAATGGCAACTGCCCGAAGCAGCAGCACAGCTCTTCCAGTGCCAAAACAACTCCACCTGCCTCATGAACTTCACATACCATCAGCTGTGCTAGCAGCTATCTAGAAAACCCTGTTGGGTCACTTCCGGTCCAAAGCCCATTGAGCCCACTGTGATGGAATCAAGCAGGCTGAGCATCCACACTAAACTAACATGGAGCTCCTCACTCAAGCCGCTCAAAACTCCACAGCCAAACACAAGTTCAGCGCACAAGCCATTTCCCGCTGCCATGGAAACCAAGTGCTCTGGCACCACATATGTCTGAAAGTGGATATGACACCTAGGGAACTCAGGGCGGTGCTCAATGGCAACTGCCCGAAGCAGCAGCACAGCTCTTCCAATGACAAAACAATGCCACCTGCCTCATGAACTTCACATACCATCAGCTGTGCTAGCAGCTATCTAGAAAACGCTGTTGGGTCACTTCCTTCCCAATGCCCATTGAGCCCAGTGTGATGGAATCAAGCAGGGTGAGCACCCACACTAAACTAACATGGAGCTCCTCACTCAAGCCGCTCAAAAGCCCACAGCCAAACACAAGTTCAGCGCCCAAGCCATTTCCCGCTGCCATGGAAACCAAGTGCTCTGGCACCACACATGTCTGAAAGTGGATATGACACCTAGGGAACTCAGGGCGGTGCTCAATGGCAACTGCCCGAAGCAGCAGCACAGCTCTTCCAGTGCCAAAACAATGCCACCTGCCTCAGGAACTTCACATACCATCAGCTGTCTAGCAGCTATCTCGGAAACCCTGTTTGGTCACTTCCTATCCAATGCCCATTGAGCCCAGTGTGATGGAATCAAGCAGGGTGAGCACCCACACTAAACTCACATGGAGCTCCTCACTCAAGCCGCTCAAAACTCCACAGCCAAACACAAGTTCAGGGCCCAAGCCATTTCCCGCTGCCATGGAAACCAAGTGCTCTGGCACCACATATGTCTGAAAGTGGATATGACACCTAGGGAACTCAGGGCGGTGCTCAATGGCAACTGCCCGAAGCAGCAGCACAGCTCTTCCAGTGCCAAAACAACTCCACCTGCCTCATGAACTTCACATACCATCAGCTGTGCTAGCAGCTATCTAGGAAACCCTGCTGGGTCACTTCCTATCCAATGCCCATTGAGCCCAGTGGGATGGAATCAAGCAGGGTGAGCACCCACACTAAACTAACATGGAGCTCCTCACTCAAGGCGCTCAAAATCCCACAGCCAAACACAAGTTCAGCGCCCAAGCCATTTCCCGCTGCCATGGAAACCAAGTGCTCTGGCACCACATATGTCTGAAAGTGGATATGACACCTAGGGAACTCAGGGCGGTGGTCAATGGCAACTGTCTAAAGCAGCAGCACAGCTCTTCCACTGCCAAAACAACTCCACCTGCCTCATGAACTTCACATACCATCAGCTGTGCTAGCAGCTATCTAGGAAACCCTGTTGGGTCACTTCCGCTCCAATGCCCATTGAGCCCAGTGTGATGGAAACAAGCAGGGTGAGCACCCACACTAAACTAACATGGAGCTCCTCACTCAAGGCGCTCAAAACTCCACAGCCAAACACAAGTTCAGGGCCCAAGCCATTTCCCCCTGCCATGGAAATCAAGTGCTCTGGCACCACATATGTCTGAAAGTGGATATGACACCTAGGGAACTCAGGGCGGTGCTCAATGGTAACTGCCCGAAGCAGCAGCACAACTCTTCCAGTGCCAAAACAACTCCACCTGCCTCATGAACTTCACATACCATCAGCTGTGCTAGCAGCTATCTAGAAAACCCTGTTGGGTCACTTCCGCTCCAATGCCCATTGAGCCCAGTGTGATGGAATCAAGCAGGGTGAGCACCCACACTAAACTAACATGGAGCTCCTCACTCAACAAGCTCAAAACTCCACAGCCAAACACAAGTTCAGCGCACAAGCCATTTCCCCCTGCCATGGAAACCAAGTGCTCTGGCACCACATATGTCTGAAAGTGGATATGACACCTAGGGAACTCAGGGCGGTGCTCAATGGCAACTGCCCGAAGCAGCAGCACAGCTCTTCCAGTGCCAAAACAATGCCACCTGCCTCAGGAACTTCACATACCATCAGCTGTGCTAGCAGCTATCTCGGAAACCCTGTTTGGTCACTTTCTATCAAATGCCCTTTGAGCCCAGTGTGATGGAATCAAGCAGGGTGAGCACCCACACTAAACTCACATGGAGCTCCTCACTCAACAAGCTCAAAACTCCACAGCCAAACACAAGTTCAGGGCCCAAGCCATTTCCCGCTGCCATGGAAACCAAGTGCTCTGGCACCACATATGTCTGAAAGTGGATATGACACCTAGGGAACTCAGGGCGGTGCTCAATGGCAACTGCCCGAAGCAGCAGCACAGCTCTTCCAGTGCCAAAACAACTCCACCTGCCTCAGGAACTTCACATACCATCAGCTGTGCTAACAGCTATCTAGGAAACCCTGTTTGGTCACTTTCTATCAAATGCCCTTTGAGCCCAGTGTGATGGAATCAAGCAGGCTGAGCACCCACACTAAACTAACATGGAGCTCCTCACTCAAGCCGCTCAAAACTCCACAGCCAAACACAAGTTCAGCGCCCAAGCCATTTCCCGCTGCCATGGAAACCAAGTGCTCTGGCACCACATATGTCTGAAAGTGGATATGACACCTAGGGAACTCAGGGCGGTGCTCAATGGCAACTGCCCGAAGCAGCAGCACAGCTCTTCCAGTGCCAAAACAATGCCACCTGCCTCAGGAACTTCACATACCATCAGCTGTGCTAGCAGCTATCTAGAAAACGCTGTTGGGTCACTTCCTTCCCAATGCCCATTGAGCCCAGTGTGATGGAATCAAGCAGGGTGAGCACCCACACTAAACTAACATGGAGCTCCTCACTCAAGCCGCTCAAAAGCCCACAGCCAAACACAAGTTCAGCGCCCAAGCCATTTCCCGCTGCCATGGAAACCAAGTGCTCTGGCACCACACATGTCTGAAAGTGGATATGACACCTAGGGAACTCAGGGCGGTGGTACATGGCAACTGTCCGAAGCAGCAGCACAGCTCTTCCAGTGCCAAAACAACTCCACCTGCCTCATGAACTTCACATACCATCAGCTGTGCTAGCAGCTATCTAGGAAACCCTGTTGGGTCACTTCCGCTCCAATGCCCATTGAGCCCAGTGTGATGGAAACAAGCAGGGTGAGCACCCACACTAAACTAACATGGAGCTCCTCACTCAAGGCGCTCAAAACTCCACAGCCAAACACAAGTTCAGGGCCCAAGCCCTTTCCCCCTGCCATGGAAATCAAGTGCTCTGGCACCACATATGTCTGAAAGTGGATATGACACCTAGGGAACTCAGGGCGGTGCTCAATGGTAACTGCCCGAAGCAGCAGCACAACTCTTCCAGTGCCAAAACAACTCCACCTGCCTCATGAACTTCACATACCATCAGCTGTGCTAGCAGCTATCTAGAAAACCCTGTTGGGTCACTTCCGGTCCAATGCCCATTGAGCCCAGTGTGATGGAATCAAGCAGGGTGAGCACCCACACTAAACTAACATGGAGCTCCTCACTCAAGCCGCTCAAAACTCCACAGCCAAACAGAAGTTCAGCGCACAAGCCATTTCCCCCTGCCATGGAAACCAAGTGCTCTGGCACCACATATGTCTGAAAGTGGATATGACACCTAGGGAACTCAGGGCGGTGCTCAATGGCAACTGCCCGAAGCAGCAGCACAGCTCTTCCAGTGCCAAAACAATGCCACCTGCCTCAGGAACTTCACATACCATCAGCTGTGCTAGCAGCTATCTCGGAAACCCTGTTTGGTCACTTCCTATCCAATGCCCATTGAGCCCAGTGTGATGGAATCAAGCAGGTTGAGCACCCACACTAAACTCACATGGAGCTCCTCACTCAACAAGCTCAAAACTCCACAGCCAAACACAAGTTCAGGGCACAAGCCATTTCCCGCTGCCATGGAAACCAAGTGCTCTGGCACCACATATGTCTGAAAGTGGATATGACACCTAGGGAACTCAGGGCGGTGCTCAATGGCAACTGCCCGAAGCAGCAGCACAGCTCTTCCAGTGCCAAAACAACTCCACCTGCCTCAGGAACTTCACATACCATCAGCTGTGCTAACAGCTATCTAGGAAACCCTGTTTGGTCACTTTCTATCAAATGCCCTTTGAGCCCAGTGTGATGGAATCAAGCAGGGTGAGCACCCACACTAAACTAACATGGAGCTCCTCACTCAAGCCGCTCAAAACTCCAAAGCCAAACACAAGTTCAGCGCACAAGCCATTTCCCGCTGCCATGGAAACCAAGTGCTCTGGCACCACATATGTCTCAAAGTGGATATGACACCTAGGGAACTCAGGGCGGTGCTCAATGGCAACTGCCCGAAGCAGCAGCACAGCTCTTCCAGTGACAAAACAATGCCACCTGCCTCAGGAACTTCACATACCATCAGCTGTGCTAGCAGCTATCTAGAAAACGCTGTTGGGTCACTTCCTTCCCAATGCCCATTGAGCCCAGTGTGATGGAATCAAGCAGGGTGAGCACCCACACTAAACTAACATGGAGCTCCTCACTCAATCCGCTCAAAAGCCCACAGCCAAACACAAGTTCAGCGCCCAAGCCATTTCCCGCTGCCATGGAAACCAAGTGCTCTGGCACCACACATGTCTGAAAGTGGATATGACACCTAGGGAACTCAGGGCGGTGGTACATGGCAACTGTCCGAAGCAGCAGCACAGCTCTTCCAGTGCCAAAACAACTCCACCTGCCTCATGAACTTCACATACCATCAGCTGTGCTAGCAGCTATCTAGGAAACCCTGTTGGGTCACTTCCGGTCCAATGCCCATTGAGCCCAGTGTGATGGAAACAAGCAGGGTGAGCACCCACACTAAACTAACATGGAGCTCCTCACTCAAGGCGCTCAAAACTCCACAGCCAAACACAAGTTCAGGGCCCAAGCCCTTTCCCCCTGCCATGGAAATCAAGTGCTCTGGCACCACATATGTCTGAAAGTGGATATGACACCTAGGGAACTCAGGGCGGTGCTCAATGGTAACTGCCCGAAGCAGCAGCACAACTCTTCCAGTGCCAAAACAACTCCACCTGCCTCATGAACTTCACATACCATCAGCTGTGCTAGCAGCTATCTAGAAAACCCTGTTGGGTCACTTCCGGTCCAATGCCCATTGAGCCCAGTGTGATGGAATCAAGCAGGGTGAGCACCCACACTAAACTAACATGGAGCTCCTCACTCAAGCCGCTCAAAACTCCACAGCCAAACAGAAGTTCAGCGCACAAGCCATTTCCCCCTGCCATGGAAACCAAGTGCTCTGGCACCACATATGTCTGAAAGTGGATATGACACCTAGGGAACTCAGGGCGGTGCTCAATGGCAACTGCCCGAAGCAGCAGCACAGCTCTTCCAGTGCCAAAACAATGCCACCTGCCTCAGGAACTTCACATACCATCAGCTGTGCTAGCAGCTATCTCGGAAACCCTGTTTGGTCACTTCCTATCCAATGCCCATTGAGCCCAGTGTGATGGAATCAAGCAGGGTGAGCACCCACACTAAACTCACATGGAGCTCCTCACTCAACAAGCTCAAAACTCCACAGCCAAACACAAGTTCAGGGCCCAAGCCATTTCCCGCTGCCATGGAAACCAAGTGCTCTGGCACCACATATGTCTGAAAGTGGATATGACACCTAGGGAACTCAGGGCGGTGCTCAATGGCAACTGCCCGAAGCAGCAGCACAGCTCTTCCAGTGCCAAAACAACTCCACCTGCCTCAGGAACTTCACATACCATCAGCTGTGCTAACAGCTATCTAGGAAACCCTGTTTGGTCACTTTCTATCAAATGCCCTTTGAGCCCAGTGTGATGGAATCAAGCAGGGTGAGCACCCACACTAAACTAACATGGAGCTCCTCACTCAAGCCGCTCAAAACTCCAAAGCCAAACACAAGTTCAGCGCACAAGCCATTTCCCCCTGCCATGGAAACCAAGTGCTCTGGCACCACATATGTCTGAAAGTGGATATGACACCTAGGGAACTCAGGGCGGTGCTCAATGGCAACTGCCCGAAGCAGCAGCACAGCTCTTCCAGTGACAAAACAATGCCACCTGCCTCAGGAACTTCACATACCATCAGCTGTGCTAGCAGCTATCTAGAAAACGCTGTTGTGTCACTTCCTTCCCAATGCCCATTGAGCCCAGTGTGATGGAATCAAGCAGGGTGAGCACCCACACTAAACTAACATGGAGCTCCTCACTCAATCCGCTCAAAACTCCACAGCCAAACACAAGTTCAGCGCCCAAGCCATTTCCCGCTGCCATGGAAACCAAGTGCTCTGGCACCACACATGTCTGAAAGTGGATATGACACCTAGGGAACTCAGGGCGGTGGTGCATGGCAACTGCCCGAAGCAGCAGCACAGCTCTTCCAGTGCCAAAACAACTCCACCTGCCTCAGGAACTTCACATACCATCAGCTGTGCTAGCAGCTATCTAGAAAACCCTGTTGGGTCACTTCCGGTCCAATGCCCATTGAGCCCAGTGTGATGGAATCAAGCAGGGTGAGCACCCACACTAAACTAACATGGAGCTCCTCACTCAAGCCGCTCAAAACTCCACAGCCAAACACCTGTTCAGCGCCCAAGCCATTTCCCGCTGCCATGGAAACCAAGTGCTCTGGCACCACATATGTCTCAAAGTGGATATGACACCTAGGGAACTCAGGGCGGTGCTCAATGGCAACTGCCCGAAGCAGCAGCACAGCTCTTCCAGTGACAAAACAATGCCACCTGCCTCAGGAACTTCACATACCATCAGCTGTGCTAGCAGCTATCTAGAAAACGCTGTTGGGTCACTTCCGGTCCAATGCCCATTGAGCCCAGTGGGATGGAATCAAGCAGGGTGAGCACCCACACTAAACTAACATGGAGCTCCTCACTCAAGGCGCTCAAAACTCCACAGCCAAACACAAGTTCAGCGCCCAAGCCATTTCCCGCTGCCATGGAAACCAAGTGCTCTGGCACCACATATGTCTGAAAGTGGATATGACACCTAGGGAACTCAGGGCGGTGGTCAATGGCAACTGCCCCAAGCAGCAGCACAGCTCTTCCAGTGCTCAATGGCAACTGCCCGAAGCAGCAGCACAGCTCTTCCAGTGACAAAACAATGCCACCTGCCTCAGGAACTTCACATACCATCAGCTGTGCTAGCAGCTATCTAGAAAACGCTGTTGGGTCACTTCCGGTCCAATGCCCATTGAGCCCAGTGTGATGGAATCAAGCAGGGTGAGCACCCACACTAAACTCACATGGAGCTCCTCACTCAAGCCGCTCAAAACTCCACAGCCAAACACCTGTTCAGCGCCCAAGCCATTTCCCGCTGCCATGGAAACCAAGTGCTCTGGCACCACATATGTCTCAAAGTGGATATGACACCTAGGGAACTCAGGGCGGTGCTCAATGGCAACTGCCCGAAGCAGCAGCACAGCTCTTCCAGTGACAAAACAATGCCACCTGCCTCAGGAACTTCACATACCATCAGCTGTGCTAGCAGCTATCTAGAAAACGCTGTTGGGTCACTTCCGGTCCAATGCCCATTGAGCCCAGTGGGATGGAATCAAGCAGGGTGAGCACCCACACTAAACTAACATGGAGCTCCTCACTCAAGGCGCTCAAAACTCCACAGCCAAACACAAGTTCAGCGCCCAAGCCATTTCCCGCTGCCATGGAAACCAAGTGCTCTGGCACCACATATGTCTGAAAGTGGATATGACACCTAGGGAACTCAGGGCGGTGCTCAATGGCAACTGCCCGAAGCAGCAGCACAGCTCTTCCACTGCCAAAACAACTCCACCTGCCTCATGAGCTTCACATACCATCAGCTGTGCTAGCAGCTATCTAGGAAACCATGTTGGGTCACTTCCTATCCAAAGCCATAGAGCCCAGTGTGATGGAATCAAGCAGGGTGAGCACCCACACTAAACTAACATGGAGCTCCTCACTCAAGCCGCTCAAAACTCCACAGCCAAACACAAGTTCAGCGCCCAAGCCATTTCCCGCTGCCATGGAAACCAAGTGCTCTGGCACCACATATGTCTGAAAGTGGATATGACACCTAGGGAACTCAGGGCGGTGCTCAATGGCAACTGCCCCAAGCAGCAGCACAGCTCTTCCAGTGCCAAAACAACTCCACCTGCCTCATGAATTTCACATACCATCAGCTGTGCTAGCAGCTATCTAGGAAACCCTGCTGGGTCACTTCCTATCCAATGCCCATTGAGCCCAGTGGGATGGAATCAAGCAGGGTGAGCACCCACACTAAACTAACATGGAGCTCCTCACTCAAGGCGCTCAAAATCCCACAGCCAAACACAAGTTCAGGGCCCAAGCCATTTCCCGCTGCCATGGAAACCAAGTGCTCTGGCACCACACATGTCTGAAAGTGGATATGACACCTAGGGAACTCAGGGCGGTGCTCAATGGCAACTGCCCGAAGCAGCAGCACAGCTCTTCCAGTGACAAAACAACTCCACCTGCCTCATGAACTTCACATACCATCAGCTGTGCTAGCAGCTATCTAGGAAACGCTGTGTGGTCACTTCCGGTCCAATGCCCATTGAGCCCAGTGTGATGGAAACAAGCAGGGTGAGCACCCACACTAAACTAACATGGAGCTCCTCACTCAAGGCGCTCAAAACTCCACAGCCAAACACAAGTTCAGGGCCCAAGCCATTTCCCCCTGCCATGGAAATCAAGTGCTCTGGCACCACATATGTCTCAAAGTGGATATGACACCTAGGGAACTCAGGGCGGTGCTCAATGGTAACTGCCCGAAGCAGCAGCACAACTCTTCCAGTGCAAAAACAACTCCACCTGCCTCATGAACTTCACATACCATCAGCTGTGCTAGCAGCTATCTAGGAAACGCTGTGTGGTCACTTCCGGTCCAATGCCCATTGAGCCCAGTGTGATGGAATCAAGCAGGGTGAGCACCCACACTAAACTAACATGGAGCTCCTCACTCAAGCCGCTCAAAACTCCACAGCCAAACACAAGTTCAGCGCCCAAGCCATTTCCCGCTGCCATGGAAACCAAGTGCTCTGGCACCACATATGTCTGAAAGTGGATATGACACCTAGGGAACTCAGGGCGGTGCTCAATGGCAACTGTCTAAAGCAGCAGCACAGCTCTTCCACTGCCAAAACAACTCCAACTGCCTCATGAACTTCACATACCATCAGCTGTGCTAGCAGCTATCTAGGAAACCCTGTTGGGTCACTTCCGCTCCAATGCCCATTGAGCCCAGTGTGATGGAAACAACAGGGTGAGCACCCACACTAAACTAACATGGAGCTCCTCACTCAAGCCGCTCAAAACTCCACAGCCAAACACAAGTTCAGCGCACAAGCCATTTCCCCCTGCCATGGAAACCAAGTGCTCTGGCACCACATATGTCTGAAAGTGGATATGACACCTAGGGAACTCAGGGCGGTGCTCAATGGCAACTGCCTGAAGCAGCAGCACAGCTCTTCCAGTGCCAAAACAATGCCACCTGCCTCAGGAACTTCACATACCATCAGATGTGTTAGCAGCTATCTCGGAAACCCTGTTTGGTCACTTCTGGTCCAATGCCCATTGAGCCCAGTGTGATGGAATCAAGCAGGGTGAGCACCCACACTAAACTAACATGGAGCTCCTCACTCAATCCGCTCAAAAGCCCACAGCCAAACACAAGTTCAGCGCCCAAGCCATTTCCTGCTGCCATGGAAACCAAGTGCTCTGGCACCACACATGTCTGAAAGTGGATATGACACCTAGGGAACTCAGGGCGGTGGTACATGGCAACTGTCCGAAGCAGCAGCACAGCTCTTCCAGTGCCAAAACAACTCCACCTGCCTCATGAACTTCACATACCATCAGCTGTGCTAGCAGCTATCTAGGAAACCCTGTTGGGTCACTTCCGGTCCAATGCCCATTGAGCCCAGTGTGATGGAAACAAGCAGGGTGAGCACCCACACTAAACTAACATGGAGCTCCTCACTCAAGGCGCTCAAAACTCCACAGCCAAACACAAGTTCAGCGCACAAGCCCTTTCCCCCTGCCATGGAAATCAAGTGCTCTGGCACCACATATGTCTGAAAGTGGATATGACACCTAGGGAACTCAGGGCGGTGCTCAATGGTAACTGCCCGAAGCAGCAGCACAACTCTTCCAGTGCCAAAACAACTCCACCTGCCTCATGAACTTCACATACCATCAGCTGTGCTAGCAGCTATCTAGAAAACCCTGTTGGGTCACTTCCGGTCCAATGCCCATTGAGCCCAGTGTGATGGAATCAAGCAGGGTGAGCACCCACACTAAACTAACATGGAGCTCCTCACTCAAGCCGCTCAAAACTCCACAGCCAAACAGAAGTTCAGCGCACAAGCCATTTCCCCCTGCCATGGAAACCAAGTGCTCTGGCACCACATATGTCTGAAAGTGGATATGACACCTAGGGAACTCAGGGCGGTGCTCAATGGCAACTGCCCGAAGCAGCAGCACAGCTCTTCCAGTGCCAAAACAATGCCACCTGCCTCAGGAACTTCACATACCATCAGCTGTGCTAGCAGCTATCTCGGAAACCCTGTTTGGTCACTTCCTATCCAATGCCCATTGAGCCCAGTGTGATGGAATCAAGCAGGGTGAGCACCCACACTAAACTCACATGGAGCTCCTCACTCAACAAGCTCAAAACTCCACAGCCAAACACAAGTTCAGGGCCCAAGCCATTTCCCGCTGCCATGGAAACCAAGTGCTCTGGCACCACATATGTCTGAAAGTGGATATGACACCTAGGGAACTCAGGGCGGTGCTCAATGGCAACTGCCCGAAGCAGCAGCACAGCTCTTCCAGTGCCAAAACAACTCCACCTGCCTCAGGAACTTCACATACCATCAGCTGTGCTAACAGCTATCTAGGAAACCCTGTTTGGTCACTTTCTATCAAATGCCCTTTGAGCCCAGTGTGATGGAATCAAGCAGGGTGAGCACCCACACTAAACTAACATGGAGCTCCTCACTCAAGCCGCTCAAAACTCCACAGCCAAACACAAGTTCAGCGCACAAGCCATTTCCCGCTGCCATGGAAACCAAGTGCTCTGGCACCACATATGTCTGAAAGTGGATATGACACCTAGGGAACTCAGGGCGGTGCTCAATGGCAACTGCCCGAAGCAGCAGCACAGCTCTTCCAGTGACAAAACAATGCCACCTGCCTCATGAACTTCACATACCATCAGCTGTGCTAGCAGCTATCTAGAAAACGCTGTTGGGTCACTTCCTTCCCAATGCCCATTGAGCCCAGTGTGATGGAATCAAGCAGGGTGAGCACCCACACTAAACTAACATGGAGCTCCTCACTCAATCCGCTCAAAAGCCCACAGCCAAACACAAGTTCAGCGCCCAAGCCATTTCCCGCTGCCATGGAAACCAAGTGCTCTGGCACCACACATGTCTGAAAGTGGATATGACACCTAGGGAACTCAGGGCGGTGGTGCATGGCAACTGCCCGAAGCAGCAGCACAGCTCTTCCAGTGCCAAAACAACTCCACCTGCCTCAGGAACTTCACATACCATCAGCTGTGCTAGCAGCTATCTAGAAAACCCTGTTGGGTCACTTCCGGTCCAATGCCCATTGAGCCCAGTGTGATGGAATCAAGCAGGGTGAGCACCCACACTAAACTAACATGGAGCTCCTCACTCAAGCCGCTCAAAACTCCACAGCCAAACACAAGTTCAGCGCACAAGCCATTTCCCCCTGCCATGGAAACCAAGTGCTCTGGCACCACATATGTCTGAAAGTGGATATGACACCTAGGGAACTCAGGGCGCTGCTCAATGGCAACTGCCCGAAGCAGCAGCACAGCTCTTCCAGTGCCAAAACAACTCCACCTGCCTCAGGAACTTCACATACCATCAGCTGTGCTAGCAGCTATCTAGAAAACCCTGTTGGGTCACTTCCGGTCCAATGCCCATTGAGCCCAGTGTGATGGAATCAAGCAGGGTGAGCACCCACACTAAACTCACATGGAGCTCCTCACTCAAGCCGCTCAAAACTCCACAGCCAAACACCTGTTCAGCGCCCAAGCCATTTCCCGCTGCCATGGAAACCAAGTGCTCTGGCACCACATATGTCTGAAAGTGGATATGACACCTAGGGAACTCAGGGCGGTGCTCAATGGCAACTGCCCGAAGCAGCAGCACAGCTCTTCCAGTGACAAAACAATGCCACCTGCCTCAGGAACTTCACATACCATCAGCTGTGCTAGCAGCTATCTAGAAAACGCTGTTGGGTCACTTCCGGTCCAATGCCCATTGAGCCCAGTGGGATGGAATCAAGCAGGGTGAGCACCCACACTAAACTAACATGGAGCTCCTCACTCAAGGCGCTCAAAACTCCACAGCCAAACACAAGTTCAGCGCCCAAGCCATTTCCCGCTGCCATGGAAACCAAGTGCTCTGGCACCACATATGTCTGAAAGTGGATATGACACCTAGGGAACTCAGGGCGGTGCTCAATGGCAACTGCCCCAAGCAGCAGCACAGCTCTTCCAGTGCTCAATGACATCTGCCCGAAGCAGCAGCACAGCTCTTCCAGTGCCAAAACAACTCCACCTGCCTCAGGAACTTCACATACCATCAGCTGTGCTAGCAGCTATCAAGGAAACCCTGTTAGATCACATCCTATCCAATGCCCATTGAGCCCAGTGGGATGGAATCAAGCAGGGTGAGCTCCCACACTAAACTAACATGGAGCTCCTCACTCAAGCCGCTCAAAACTCCACAGCCAAACACAAGTTCAGCGCACAAGCCATTTCTCGCTGCCATGGAAACCAAGTGCTCTGGCACCACATATGTCTGAAAGTGGATATGACAGCTAGGGAACTCAGGGCGGTGCTCAATGGCAACTGCCCGAAGCAGCAGCACAGCTCTTCCAGTGCCAAAACAACTCCACCTGCCTCATGAACTTCACATACCATCAGCTGTGCTAGCAGCTATCTCGGAAACCATGTTTGGTCACTTCCTATCAAATGCCCATTGAGCCCAGTGTGATGGAATCAAGCAGGGTGAGCACCCACACTAAACTAACATGGAGCTCCTCACTCAAGCTGCTCAAAACTCCACAGCCAAACACAAGTTCAGGGCCCAAGTCATTTCCCGCTGGCATGGAAACCAAGTGCTCTGGCACCACATATTTCTGAAAGTGGATATGACACCTAGGGAACTCAGGGCGGTGCTCAATGGCAACTGCCCGAAGCAGCAGCACAGCTCTTCCACTGCCAAAACAACTCCACCTGCCTCATGAGCTTCACATACCATCAGCTGTGCTAGCAGCTATCTAGGAAACCATGTTGGGTCACTTCCTATCCAAAGCCATAGAGCCCAGTGTGATGGAATCAAGCAGGGTGAGCACCCACACTAAACTAACATGGAGCTCCTCACTCAAGCCGCTCAAAACTCCACAGCCAAACACAAGTTCAGCGCCCAAGCCATTTCCCGCTGCCATGGAAACCAAGTGCTCTGGCACCACATATGTCTGAAAGTGGATATGACACCTAGGGAACTCAGGGCGGTGCTCAATGGCAACTGCCCCAAGCAGCAGCACAGCTCTTCCAGTGCCAAAACAACTCCACCTGCCTCATGAATTTCACATACCATCAGCTGTGCTAGCAGCTATCTAGGAAACCCTGCTGGGTCACTTCCTATCCAATGCCCATTGAGCCCAGTGGGATGGAATCAAGCAGGGTGAGCACCCACACTAAACTAACATGGAGCTCCTCACTCAAGGCGCTCAAAACTCCACAGCCAAACACAAGTTCAGGGCCCAAGCCATTTCCCGCTGCCATGGAAACCAAGTGCTCTGGCACCACACATGTCTGAAAGTGGATATGACACCTAGGGAACTCAGGGCGGTGCTCAATGGCAACTGCCCGAAGCAGCAGCACAGCTCTTCCAGTGCCAAAACAACTCCACCTGCCTCATGAACTTCACATACCATCAGCTGTGCTAGCAGCTATCTAGAAAACGCTGTGTGGTCACTTCCGGTCCAATGCCCATTGAGCCCAGTGTGATGGAAACAAGCAGGGTGAGCACCCACACTAAACTAACATGGAGCTCCTCACTCAAGGCGCTCAAAACTCCACAGCCAAACACAAGTTCAGGGCCCAAGCCATTTCCCCCTGCCATGGAAATCAAGTGCTCTGGCACCACATATGTCTGAAAGTGGATATGACACCTAGGGAACTCAGGGCGGTGCTCAATGGTAACTGCCCGAAGCAGCAGCACAACTCTTCCAGTGCCAAAACAACTCCACCTGCCTCATGAACTTCACATACCATCAGCTGTGCTAGCAGCTATCTAGGAAACGCTGTGTGGTCACTTCCAGTCCAATGCCCATTGAGCCCAGTGTGATGGAATCAAGCAGGGTGAGCACCCACACTAAACTAACATGGAGCTCCTCACTCAAGCCGCTCAAAACTCCACAGCCAAACACAAGTTCAGCGCCCAAGCCATTTCCCGCTGCCATGGAAACCAAGTGCTCTGGCACCACATATGTCTGAAAGTGGATATGACACCTAGGGAACTCAGGGCGGTGCTCAATGGCAACTGTCTAAAGCAGCAGCACAGCTCTTCCACTGCCAAAACAACTCCAACTGCCTCATGAACTTCACATACCATCAGCTGTGCTAGCAGCTATCTAGGAAACCCTGTTGGGTCACTTCCGCTCCAATGCCCATTGAGCCCAGTGTGATGGAATCAAGCAGGCTGAGCACCCACACTAAACTCACATGGAGCTCCTCACTCAAGCCGCTCAAAACTCCACAGCCAAACACAAGTTCAGCGCACAAGCCATTTCCCCCTGCCATGGAAACCAAGTGCTCTGGCACCACATATGTCTGAAAGTGGATATGACACCTAGGGAACTCAGGGCGGTGCTCAATGGCAACTGCCTGAAGCAGCAGCACAGCTCTTCCAGTGCCAAAACAATGCCACCTGCCTCAGGAACTTCACATACCATCAGATGTGTTAGCAGCTATCTCGGAAACCCTGTTTGGTCACTTCTGGTCCAATGCCCATTGAGCCCAGTGTGATGGAATCAAGCAGGGTGAGCACCCACACTAAACTCACATGGAGCTCCTCACTCAACAAGCTCAAAACTCCACAGCCAAACACGAGTTCAGGGCCCAAGCCATTTCCCGCTGCCATGGAAACCAAGTGCTCTGGCACCACATATGTCTGAAAGTGGATATGACACCTAGGGAACTCAGGGCGGTGCTCAATGGCAACTGCCCGAAGCAGCAGCACAGCTCTTCCAGTGCCAAAACAACTCCACCTGCCTCAGGAACTTCACATACCATCAGCTGTGCTAACAGCTATCTAGGAAACCCTGTTTGGTCACTTTCTATCAAATGCCCTTTGAGCCCAGTGTGATGGAATCAAGCAGGGTGAGCACCCACACTAAACTAACATGGAGCTCCTCACTCAAGCCGCTCAAAACTCCAAAGCCAAACACAAGTTCAGCGCACAAGCCATTTCCCGCTGCCATGGAAACCAAGTGCTCTGGCACCACATATGTCTGAAAGTGGATATGACACCTAGGGAACTCAGGGCGGTGCTCAATGGCAACTGCCCGAAGCAGCAGCACAGCTCTTCCAGTGACAAAACAACTCCACCTGCCTCAGGAACTTCACATACCATCAGCTGTGCTAGCAGCTATCTAGAAAACGCTGTTGGGTCACTTCCTTCCCAATGCCCATTGAGCCCAGTGGGATGGAATCAAGCAGGGTGAGCACCCACACTAAACTAACATGGAGCTCCTCACTCAAGCCGCTCAAAAGCCCACAGCCAAACACAAGTTCAGCGCCCAAGCCATTTCCCGCTGCCATGGAAACCAAGTGCTCTGGCACCACACATGTCTGAAAGTGGATATGACACCTAGGGAACTCAGGGCGGTGCTCAATGGCAACTGCCCGAAGCAGCAGCACAGCTCTTCCAGTGCCAAAACAACTCCACCTGCCTCATGAACTTCACATACCATCAGCTGTGCTAGCAGCTATATAGGAAACCCTGTTGGGTCACTTCCGCTCCAATGCCCATTGAGCCCAGTGTGATGGAAACAAGCAGGGTGAGCACCCACACTAAACTAACATGGAGCTCCTCACTCAAGGCGCTCAAAACTCCACAGCCAAACACAAGTTCAGGGCATAAGCCATTTCCCCCTGCCATGGAAATCAAGTGCTCTGGCACCACATATGTCTGAAAGTGGATATGACACCTAGGGAACTCAGGGCGGTGCTCAATGGTAACTGCCCGAAGCAGCAGCACAACTCTTCCAGTGCCAAAACAACTCCATCTGCCTCATGAACTTCACATACCATCAGCTGTGCTAGCAGCTATCTAGAAAACCCTGTTGGGTCACTTCCGGTCCAATGCCCATTGAGCCCAGTGGGATGGAATCAAGCAGGGTGAGCACCCACACTAAACTAACATGGAGCTCCTCACTCAAGCCGCTCAAAACTCCACAGCCAAACACAAGTTCAGCGCACAAGCCATTTCCCCCTGCCATGGAAACCAAGTGCTCTGGCACCACATATGTCTGAAAGTGGATATGACACCTAGGGAACTCAGGGCGGTGCTCAATGGCAACTGCCCGAAGCAGCAGCACAGCTCTTCCAGTGCCAAAACAATGCCACCTGCCTCAGGAACTTCACATACCATCAGCTGTGCTAGCAGCTATCTCGGAAACCCTGTTTGGTCACTTCCTATCCAATGCCCATTGAGCCCAGTGTGATGGAATCAAGCAGGGTGAGCACCCACACTAAACTCACATGGAGCTCCTCACTCAACAAGCTCAAAACTCCACAGCCAAACACAAGTTCAGCGCCCAAGCCATTTCCCGCTGCCATGGAAACCAAGTGCTCTGGCACCACACATGTCTGAAAGTGGATATGACACCTAGGGAACTCAGGGCGGTGGTTAATGGCAACTGCTCGAAGCAGCAGCACAGCTCTTCCAGTGCCAAAACAACTCCACCTGCCTCATGAACTTCACATACCATCAGCTGTGCTAGCAGCTATCTAGAAAACCCTGTTGGGACACTTCCGGTCCAATGCCCATTGAGCCCAGTGTGATGGAATCAAGCAGGGTGAGCACCCACACTAAACTAACATGGAGCTCCTCACTCAAGCCGCTCAAAACTCCACAGCCAAACACAAGTTCAGCGCACAAGCCATTTCCCCCTGCCATGGAAACCAAGTGCTCTGGCACCACATATGTCTGAAAGTGGATATGACACCTAGGGAACTCAGGGCGGTGCTCAATGGCAACTGCCCGAAGCAGCAGCACAGCTCTTCCAGTGCCAAAACAACTCCACCTGCCTCATGAACTTCACATACCATCAGCTGTGCTAGCAGCTATCTCGGAAACCATGTTTGGTCACTTCCTATCCAATGCCCATTGAGCCCAGTGTGATGGAATCAAGCAGGGTGAGCACCCACACTAAACTAACATGGAGCTCCTCACTCAAGCTGCTCAAAACTCCACAGCCAAACACAAGTTCAGCGCCCAAGCCATTTCCCGCTGCCATGGAAACCAAGTGCTCTGGCACCACATATGTCTGAAAGTGGATATGACACCTAGGGAACTCAGGGCGGTGCTCAATGGCAACTGCCCGAAGCAGCAACACAGCTCTTCCACTGCCAAAACAACTCCACCTGCCTCATGAGCTTCACATACCATGAGCTGTGCTAGCAGCTATCTAGGAAACCCTGTTAGGTCACTTCCTATCCAAAGCCATAGAGCCCAGTGTGATGGAATCAAGCAGGGTGAGCACCCACACTAAACTAACATGGAGCTCCTCACCCAAGCCGCTCAAAACTCCACAGCCAAACACAAGTTCAGGGCCCAAGCCATTTCCCGCTGCCATGGAAACCAAGTGCTCTGGCACCACATATGTCTGAAAGTGGATATGACACCTAGGAAACTCAGGGCGGTGCTCAATGGCAACTGCCTTGAGCAGCAGCAGAGCTCTTCCAGTGCCAAAACAACTCCACCTGCCTCATGAACTTCACATACCATCAGCTGTGCTAGCAGCTATCTAGAAAACCCTGTTGGGTCACTTCCGGTCCAATGCCCATTGAGCCCAGTGTGATGGAATCAAGCAGGGTGAGCACTCTCAGTAAACTAACATAGAGCTCCTCACTGAAGGCGCTCAAAACTCCACAGTCAAACACAAGTTCAGGGCCCAAGCCATTTCCCGCTGCCATGGAAACCATGTGCTCTGGCACCACATATGTCTGAAAGTGGATATGACACTTAGGGAACTCAGGGGGGTGGTTAATGGCAACTGCTCGAAGCAGCAGCACAGCTCTTCCAGTGCCAAAACAACTCCATCTGCCTCATGAACTTCACATACCATCAGCTGTGCTAGCAGCTATCTAGGAAACCCTGTTAGGTCACTTCCTATCCAATGGCCTTTGAGCCCAGTGTGATGGAATCAAGCAGGGTGAGCACCCACACTAAACTAACATAGAGCTATTCACTCAAGCCGCTCAAAACTCCACAGCCAAACACAAGTTCAGTGCACAAGCCATTTCCAGCTGCCATGGAAACCAAGTGCTCTGGCACCACATATGTCTGAAAGTGGATATGACACCTAGGGAACTCAGGGCGGTGCTCAATGGCAACTGCCCGAAGCAGCAGCACAGCTCTTCCAGTGCCAAAACAACTCCACCTGCCTCATGAACTTCACATACCATCAGCTGTGCTAGCAGCTATCTCGGAAACCCTGTTGCGTCACTTCCGGTCCAATGCCCATTGAGCCCAGTGTGATGGAAACAAGCAGGGTGAGCACCCACACTAAACTAACATGGAGCTCCTCACTCAAGTCGCTCAAAACTCCACAGCCAAACACAATTTCAGTGCCCAAGCCATTTCCCGCTGCCATGGAAACCAAGTGCTCTGGCACCACATATGTCTGAAAGTGGATATGACACCTAGGGAACTCAGGGCGGTGCTCAATGGCAACTGCCTGGAGCAGCAGCACAGCTCTTCCAGTGCCAAAACAACTCCACCTGCCTCATGAATTTCACATACCATCAGCTGTGCTAGCAGCTATCTAGGAAACCCTGCTGGGTCACTTCCTATCCAATGCCCATTGAGCCCAGTGGGATGGAATCAAGCAGGGTGAGCACCCACACTAAACTAACATGGAGCTCCTCACTCAACAAGCTCAAAACCCCACAGCCAAACACAAGTTCAGCGCACAAGCCATTTCCCGCTGCCATGGAAACCAAGTGCTCTGGCACCACACATGTCTGAAAGTGGATATGACACCTAGGGAACTCAGGGCGGTGGTGCATGGCACTGTCTGAAGCAGCAGCACAGCTCTTCCAGTGCCAAAACAACTCCACCTGCCTCATGAACTTCACATACCATCAGCTGTGCTACCAGCTATCTAGAAAACGCTGTTGGGTCACTTCCGGTCCAATGCCCATTGAGCCCAGTGTAATGGAAACAAGCAGGGTGAGCACCCACACTAAATTAACATGGAGCTCCTCACTCAAGCCGCTCAAAACCCCAAGGCCAAACCCAAGTTCAGCGCCCAAGCCATTACTCGCTGCCATGGAAACCAAGTGCTCTGGCACCACATAAGTCTGAAAGTGGATATGACACCTAGGGAACTCAGGGCGGTAATGCATGGCAACTGTCTGAAGCAGCAGCACAGCTCTTCCAGTGCCAAAACAACTCCACCTGCCTCATGAACTTCACATACCATCAGCTGTGCTAGCAGCTATCTAGGAAACCCTGTTTGGTCACTTCCGGTCCAATGCCCATTGAGCCCAGTGTGATGGAAACAAGCAGCGTGAGCACCCACACTAAACTAACATGGAGCTCCTCACTCAACAAGCTCAAAACTCCACAGCCAAACACAAGTTCAGTGCCAACCCATTTCCCGCTGCCATGGAAACCAAGTGCTCTGGCACCACATATGTCTGAAAGTGGATATGACACCTAGGGAACTCAAGGCAGTGCACAATGTCAACTGCCCGAAGCAGCAGCACAGCTCTTCCAGTGCCAAAACAACTCCACCTGCCTCATGAACTTCACATACCATCAGCTGTGCTAGCAGCTATCTAGGAAACCATGTTGGATCACTTGCTATCCAATGCCCATTGAGCCCAGTGGGATGGAATCAAGCAGGGTGAGCACCCACACTAAACTAACATGGAGCTCCTCACTCAAGTCGCTCAAAACTCCACAGCCAAACACAATTTCAGTGCCCAAGCCATTTCCCGCTGCCATGGAAACCAAGTGCTCTGGCACCACATATGTCTGAAAGTGGATATGACACCTAGGGAACTCAGGGCGGTACTCAATGGCCACTGCCCGAAGCAGCAGCACAGCTCTTCCAGTGCCAAAACAACTCCACCTGCCTCATGAATTTCACATACCATCAGCTGTGCTAGCAGCTATCTAGGAAACCCTGCTGGGTCACTTCCTATCCAATGGCCATTGAGCCCAGTGGGATGGAATCAAGCAGGGTGAGCACCAACACTAAACTAACATGGAGCTCCTCACTCAACAAACTCAAAACCCCACAGCCAAACACAAGTTCAGCGCACAAGCCATTTCCCGCTGCCATGGAAACCAAGTGCTCTGGCACCACACATGTCTGAAAGTGGATATGACACCTAGGGAACTCAGGGCGGTGGTGCATGGCACTGTCTGAAGCAGCAGCACAGCTCTTCCAGTGCCAAAACAACTCCACCTGCCTCATGAACTTCACATACCATCAGCTGTGCTACCAGCTATCTAGAAAACGCTGTTGGGTCACTTCCGGTCCAATGCCCATTGAGCCCAGTGTGATGGAAACAAGCAGGGTGAGCACCCACACTAAATTAACATGGAGCTCCTCACTCAAGCCGCTCAAAACCCCAAGGCCAAACCCAAGTTCAGCGCCCAAGCCATTACTCGCTGCCATGGAAACCAAGTGCTCTGGCACCACATAAGTCTGAAAGTGGATATGACACCTAGGGAACTCAGGGCGGTAATGCATGGCAACTGTCTGAAGCAGCAGCACAGCTCTTCCAGTGCCAAAACAACTCCACCTGCCTCATGAACTTCACATACCATCAGCTGTGCTAGCAGCTATCTCGGAAACCCTGTTTGGTCACGTCCTATCCAATGCCCATTGAGCCCAGTGTGATGGAATCAAGCAGGGTGAGCACTCACACTAAACTAACATGGAGCTCCTCACTCAAGGCGCTCAAAACCCCACAGCCAAACACAAGTTCAGCGCCCAAGCCATTTCCCGCTGCCATGGAAACCAACTGCTCTAGCACCACATATGTCTGAAGGTGGATATGACACCTAGGGAACTCAGGGCGGTGGTGCATGGCAACTGTCTGAAGCAGCAGCACAGCTCTTCCAGTGCCAAAACAACTCCACCTGCCTCATGAACTTCACATACCATCAGCTGTGCTAGCAGCTATCTAGGAAACGCTTTTTGGTCTCTTCCGGTCCAATGCCCATTGAGCCCAGTGTGATGGAAACAAGCAGGGTGAGCACCCACACTAAACTAACATGGAGCTCCTCACTCAAGCCGCTCAAAACTCCACAGCCAAACACAAGTTCAGTGCCAACCCATTTCCAGCTGCCATGGAAACCAAGTGCTCTGGCACCACATATGTCTGAAAGTGGATATGACACCTAGGGAACTCAGTGTTGGTTGTGAATGGCAACTGCCCGAAGCAGCAGCACAGCTCTTCCAGTGCCAAAACAACTCCACCTGCCTCATGAACTTCACATACCATCAGCTGTGCTAGCAGCTATCTAGGAAACCATGTTGGATCACTTGCTATCCAATGCCCATTGAGCCCAGTGGGATGGAATCAAGCAGGGTGAGCACCCACACTAAACTAACATGGAGCTCCTCACTCAAGCTGCTCAAAACTCCACAGCCAAACACAAGTTCAGCGCCCAAGCCATTTCCCGCTACCATGGAAACCAAGTGCTCTGGCACCACATATGTCTGAAAGTGGATATGACACCTAGGGAACTCAGGGCGGTGGTCAATGGCAACTGCCCGAAGCAGCAGCACAGCTCTTCCAGTGCCAAAACAACTCCACCTGCCTCAGGAACTTCACATACCATCAGCTGTGCTAGCAGCTATCTAGGAAACCCTGTTTGGTCACTTCCGGTCCAATGCCCATTGAGCCCAGTGTGATGGAATCAAGCAGGGTGAGCACCCTGACTAAACTAACATGGAGCTCCTCAGTCAAAGCGCAAAAATCTCCACAGCCAAACACAAGTTCAGCGCCCAAGCCATTTCCCGCTGCCATGGAAACCAAGTGCTCTGGCACCACATATGTCTGAAAGTGGATATGACACCTAGGGAACTCAGGGCGGTGCTCAATGGCAACTGCCCGAAGCAGCAGCACAGCTCTTCCAGTGCCAAAACAACTCCACCTGCCTCATGAACTTCACATACCATCAGCTGTGCTAGCAGCTATCTAGGAAACGCTGTGTGGTCACTTCCGGTCCAATGCCCATTGAGCCTACTGTGATGGAATCAAGCAGGGTGAGCACCCACACTAAACTAACATAGAGCTCTTCACTCAAGCCGCTCAAAACTCCACAGCCAAACACAAGTTCAGTGCCCAAGCCATTTCCCGCTGCCATGGAAACCAAGTGCTCTGGCACCACATATGTCTGAAAGTGGATATGACACCTAGGGAACTCAGGGCGGTGCTCAATGGCAACTGCCCGAAGCAGCAGCACAGCTCTTCCAGTGCCAAAACAACTCCACCTGCCTCATGAACTTCACATACCATCAGCTGTGCTAGCAGCTATCTCGGAAACCCTGTTTGGTCACTTCCGGTCCAATGCCCATTGCGCCCAGTGTGATGGAATCAAGCAGGGTGAGCATCCACACTAATCTACCATGGAGCTCCTCACTCAAGCCGCTCAAAACTACAACAGCCAAACAAAAGTTCAGGGCCCAAGCCATTTCCCGCTGCCATGGAAACCAAGTGCTCTGGCACCACATATGTCTGAAAGTGGATATGACACCTAGGGAACTCAGGGCAGTGCTCAATGGCAACTGCCCGAAGCAGCAGCACAGCTCTTCCAGTGCCAAAACAACTCCACCAGCCTCATGAACTTCACATACCATCAGCTGGCCAGCAGCGTTCTAGGAAACCCTGTTTGGTCACTTCCGCTCCAAAGCCCATTGAGCCCAGCGGTGATGGAATCAAGCAGGGTGAGCATCCACACTAAACTAACATGGAGCTCCTCACTCAAGCTGCTCAAAACTCCACAGCCAAACACAAGTTCAATGCCCAAGCCATTTCCCGCTGCCATGGAAACCAAGTGCTCTGGCACCACATATGTCTGAAAGTGGATATGACACCTAGGGAACTCAGGGCGGTGCTCAATGGCAACTGCCCGAAGCAGCAGCACAGCTCTTCCAGTGCCAAAACAACTCCACCTGCCTCATGAACTTCACATACCATCAGCTGGCCAGCAGCGTTCTAGGAAACCCTGTTTTGTCACTTCCGGTCCAATGCCCATTGAGCCCAGTGTGATGGAATCAAGCAGGGTGAGCACCCACACTAAGCTAACATGAAATTCCTCACTCAAGCCGCTCAAAACTCCACAGCCAAACACAAGTTCAAGGCCCAATCCATTTCCCAGTGCATGTAAACCAAGTGCTCTGGCACCACAGATGTCTGAAAGTGGATATGACACCTAGGGAACTCAGGGCGGTGCTCAATGGCAACTGCCCGAAGCAGCAGCACAGCTCTTCCAGTGCCAAAACAACTCCACCTGCCTCATGAACTTCACATACCATCAGCTGTGCTAGCAGCTATCTCGCAAACCCTGTGTGGTCACTTCCGGTCCAATGCCCATTGAGCCCAGTGTGATGGAATCAAGCAGGGTGAGCATCCACACTAAACTAACATGGAGCTCCTCACTCAAGCCGCTCAAAACTCCACAGCCAAACACAAGTTCAGCGCCCAAGCCATTTCCCGCTGCCATGGAAACCAAGTGCTCTGGCACCACATATGTCTGAAAGTGGATGAGACACCTAGGGAACTCAGTGCGGAGGTTAATGGCAACTGCCCGAAGCAGGACAGCTCTTCCAGTGCCAAAACAACTCCACCTGCCTCATGAACTTCACATACCATCAGCTGTGCTAGCAGCTATCTCGCAAACCCTGTTTGGTCAATTCCGGTCCAATGCCCATTAGCCCAGTCTGATGGAATCAAGCAGGGTGAGCACCCACACTAAACTAACATGCAGCTCGTCACTCAAAGCGCTCAAAACTCCACAGCCAAACACAAGTTCAGCGCCCAAGCCATTTCCCGCTGCCATGGAAACCAAGTGCTCTGGCACCACATATGTCTGAAAGTGGATATGACACCTAGGGAACTCAGCGCAGTGCTGAATGGCAACTGCCCGAAGCAGCAGCACAGCTCTTCCAGTGCCAAAACAACTCCACCTGCCTCATGAACTTCACATACCATCAGCTGTGCTAGCAGCTATCTAGGAAACCCTGTTGGGTCACTTCCGGTCCAATGCCCATTGAGCCCAGTGGGATGGAATCAAGCAGGGTGAGCACCCACACTAAGCTAACATGCAGCTCCTCATGCAAAGCACAAAAATCTCCACAGCCAAACACGAGTTCAGCGCCCAAGCCATTTCCCGCTGCCATGGAAACCAAGTGCTCTGGCACCACATATGTCTGAAAGTGGATATGACACCTAGGGAACTCAGGGCGGTGCTCAATGGCAACTGCCCCAAGCAGCAGCAAAGCTCTTCCAGTGACAAAACAACTCCACCTGCCTCAGGAACTTCACATACCATCAGCTGGCTAGCAGCGTTCTAGGAAACCCTGTTTGGTCACTTCCGGTCCAATGCCCATTGAGCCCAGTGTGATGGAATCAAGCAGGGTGAGCACTCACACTAAGCTAACATGAAATTCCTCACTCAAGCCGCTCAAAACTCCATAGCCAAACACAAGTTCAGGGCCCAAGCCATTTCCCGCTGCCATGGAAACCAAGTGCTCTGGCACCACATATGTCTGAAAGTGGATATGAAACCTAGGGAACTCAGGGCGGTGCTCAATGGCAACTGCCTGAAGCAGCAGCACAGCTCTTCCAGTGCCAAAACAACTCCACCTGCCTCAGGAACTTCACATACCATCAGCTGTGCTAGCAGCGTTCTAGGAAAAACTATTGGGTCACTTCCTATCCCATGCCCATTGAGCCCAGTGTGATGGAATCAAGCAGGGTGAGCACCCACACTAAACTAACATGGAGCTCCTCACTCAAGCCGCTCAAAACTCCACAGCCAAACACAAGTTCAGGGCCCAAGCCATTTCCCGCTGCCATGGAAACCAATTGCTCTGGCACCACATATGTCTCAAAGTGGATATGACACCTAGGGAACACAGGGCGGTGCTCAATGGCAACTGCCCGAAGCAGCAGCACAGCTCTTCCAGTGCCAAAACAACTCCACCTGCCTCATGAACTTCACATACCATCAGCTGTGCTAGCAGCTATCTAGGAAACCCTGTTTGGTCACTTCCGGTCCAATGCCCATTAGCCCAGTGTGATGGAATCAAGCAGGGTGAGCACCCACACTAAGCTAACATGAAATTCCTCACTCAAGCCGCTCAAAACTCCACAGCCAAACACACGTTCAGGGCCCAAGCCATTTCCCGCTGCCATGGAAACCAAGTGCTCTGGCACCACATATGTCTGAAAGTGGATGAGACACCTAGGGAACTCAGGGCGGTGGTCAATGGCAACTGCCCGAAGCAGCACAGCTATTCCAGTGCCAAAACAACTCCACCTGCCTCATGAACTTCACATACCATCAGCTGTGCTAGCAGCTATCTAGGAAACCCTGTTTGGTCACTTCCGGTCCAATGCCCATTAGCCCAGTGTGATGGAATCAAGCAGGGTGAGCACCCACACTAAACTAACATGCAGCTCCTCACTCAAGCCGCTCAAAACTACACAGCCAAACACAAGTTCAGCGCCCAAGCCATTTCCCGCTGCCATGGAAACCAAGTGCTCTGGCAGCACATATGTCTGAAAGTGGATATGACACCTAGGGAACTCAGGGCGGTGCTGAATGGCAACTGCCCGGAGCAGCAGCACAGCTCTTCCAGTGCCAAAACAACTCCACCTGCCTCATGAACTTCACATACCATAAGCTGTGCTAGCAGCGTTCTAGGAAAAACTATTGGGTCACTTCCAGTCCAATGCCCATTGAGCCTACTGTGATGGAATCAAGCACGGTAAGCACCCACACTAAGCTAACATGAAATTCCTCACTCAAGCCGCTCAAAACTCCACAGCCAAACACAAGTTCAAGGCCCAATCCATTTCCCGCTGCATGTAAACCAAGTGCTCTGGCACCACATATGTCTGAAAGTGGATATGACACCTAGGGAACTCAGGGCGGTGCTCAATGGCAACTGCCCGAAGCAGCAGCACAGCTCTTCCAGTGCCAAAACAACTCCACCTGCCTCATGAACTTCACATACCATCAGCTGTGCTAGCAGCTATCTAGGAAACCCTGTTTGGTCACTTCTGGTCCAATGCCCATTGAGCCCAGTGTGATGGAATTAAGCAGGGTGAGCATCCACACTAAACTAACATGGAGCTCCTCACTCAACAAGCTCAAAACTCCACAGCCAAACACAAGTTCAGCGCCCAAGCCATTTCCCGCTGCCATGGAAACCAAGTGCTCTGGCACCACATATGTCTGAAAGTGGATGAGACACCTAGGGAACTCAGTGCGGAGGTGAATGGCAACTGCCCGAAGCAGCAGCACAGCTCTTCCAGTGCCAAAACAACTCCACCTGCCTCATGAACTTCACATACCATCAGCTGTGCTAGCAGCTATCTAGGAAACCCTGTTTGGTCACTTCCGGTCCAATGCCCATTAGCCCAGTGTGATGGAATCAAGCAGGGTGAGCACCCACACTAAACTAACATGCAGCTCGTCACTCAAGGCGCTCAAAACTCCACAGCCAAACACAAGTTCAAGGCCCAATCCATTTCCCAGTGCATGTAAACCAAGTGCTCTGGCACCACAGATGTCTGAAAGTGGATATGACACCTAGGGAACTCAGGGCGGTGCTCAATGGCAACTGCCCGAAGCAGCAGCACAGCTCTTCCAGTGCCAAAACAACTCCACCTGCCTCATGAACTTCACATACCATCAGCTGTGCTAGCAGCTATCTCGCAAACCCTGTTTGGTCACTTCCGGTCCAATACCCATTGAGCCCAGTGGGATGGAATCAAGCAGGGTGAGCATCCACACTAAACTAACATGGAGCTCCTCACTCAAGCCGCTCAAAACTCCACAGCCAAACACAAGTTCAGCGCCCAAGCCATTTCCCGCTGCCATGGAAACCAAGTGCTCTGGCACCACATATGTCTGAAAGTGGATGAGACACCTAGGGAACTCAGTGCGGAGGTTAATGGCAACTGCCCGAAGCAGGACAGCTCTTCCAGTGCCAAAACAACTCCACCTGCCTCATGAACTTCACATACCATCAGCTGTGCTAGCAGCTATCTCTCAAACCCTGTTTGGTCACTTCCGGTCCAATGCCCATTAGCCCAGTCTGATGGAATCAAGCAGGGTGAGCACCCACACTAAACTAACATGGAGCTCGTCACTCAAGGCGCTCAAAACTCCACAGCCAAACACAAGTTCAGCGCCCAAGCCATTTCCCGCTGCCATGGAAACCAAGTGCTCTGGCACCACATATGTCTGAAAGTGGATATGACACCTAGGGAACTCAGGGCGGTGCTCAATGGCAACTGCCCGAAGCAGCAGCACAGCTCTTCCAATGCCGAAACAACTCCACCTGCCTCATGAACTTCACCTACCATCAGCTGTGCTAGCAGCTATCTAGGAAACGCTGTGTGGTCACTTCCGGTCCAATGCCCATTGAGCCTACTGTGATGGAATCAAGCAGGGTGAGCACCCACAATAAGCTAACATGCAGCTCCTCATTCAAAGCGCAAAAATCTCCACAGCCAAACACAAGTTCAGCGCCCAAGCCATTTCTCGCTGCCATGGAAACCAAGTGCTCTGGCACCACATATGTCTGAAAGTGGATATGACACCTAGGGAACTCAGCGCAGTGCTGAATGGCAACTGCCCGAAGCAGCAGCACAGCTCTTCCAGTGCCAAAACAACTCCACCTGCCTCATGAATTTCACATACCATCAGCTGTGCTAGCAGCTATCTAGGAAACCCTGTTGGGTCACTTCCGGTCCAATGCCCATTGAGCCCAGTGGGATGGAATCAAGCAGGGTGAGCACCCACACTAAGCTAACATGCAGCTCCTCATGCAAAGCACAAAAATCTCCACAGCCAAACACAAGTTCAGCGCCCAAGCCATTTCCCGCTGCCATGGAAACCAAGTGCTCTGGCACCACATATGTCTGAAAGTGGATATGACACCTAGGGAACTCAGGGCGGTGCTCAATGGCAACTGCCCCAAGCAGCAGCAAAGCTCTTCCAGTGACAAAACAACTCCACCTGCCTCAGGAACTTCACATACCATCAGCTGGCTAGCAGCGTTCTAGGAAACCCTGTTTGGTCACTTCCGGTCCAATGCCCATTGAGCCCAGTGTGATGGAATCAAGCAGGGTGAGCACTCACACTAAGCTAACATGAAATTCCTCACTCAAGCCGCTCAAAACTCCATAGCCAAACACAAGTTCAGCGCCCAAGCCATTTCCCGCTGCCATGGAAACCAAGTGCTCTGGCACCACATATGTCTGAAAGTGGATATGAAACCTAGGGAACTCAGGGCGGTGCTCAATGGCAACTGCCTGAAGCAGCAGCACAGCTCTTCCAGTGCCAAAACAACTCCACCTGCCTCAGGAACTTCACATACCATCAGCTGTGCTAGCAGCGTTCTAGGAAAAACTATTGGGTCACTTCCTATCCCATGCCCATTGAGCCCAGTGTGATGGAATCAAGCAGGGTGAGCACCCACACTAAACTAACATGGAGCTCCTCACTCAAGCCGCTCAAAACTCCACAGCCAAACACAAGTTCAGGGCCCAAGCCATTTCCCGCTGCCATGGAAACCAATTGCTCTGGCACCACATATGTCTCAAAGTGGATATGACACCTAGGGAACACAGGGCGGTGCTCAATGGCAACTGCCCGAAGCAGCAGCACAGCTCTTCCAGTGCCAAAACAACTCCACCTGCCTCATGAACTTCACATACCATCAGCTGTGCTAGCAGCTATCTAGGAAACCCTGTTTGGTCACTTCCGGTCCAATGCCCATTAGCCCAGTGTGATGGAATCAAGCAGGGTGAGCACCCACACTAAGCTAACATGAAATTCCTCACTCAAGCCGCTCAAAACTCCACAGCCAAACACACGTTCAGGGCCCAAGCCATTTCCCGCTGCCATGGAAACCAAGTGCTCTGGCACCACATATGTCTGAAAGTGGATGAGACACCTAGGGAACTCAGGGCGGTGGTCAATGGCAACTGCCCGAAGCAGCACAGCTATTCCAGTGCCAAAACAACTCCACCTGCCTCATGAACTTCACATACCATCAGCTGTGCTAGCAGCTATCTAGGAAACCCTGTTTGGTCACTTCCGGTCCAATGCCCATTAGCCCAGTGTGATGGAATCAAGCAGGGTGAGCACCCACACTAAACTAACATGCAGCTCCTCACTCAAGCCGCTCAAAACTACACAGCCAAACACAAGTTCAGCGCCCAAGCCATTTCCCGCTGCCATGGAAACCAAGTGCTCTGGCAGCACATATGTCTGAAAGTGGATATGACACCTAGGGAACTCAGGGCGGTGCTGAATGGCAACTGCCCGGAGCAGCAGCACAGCTCTTCCAGTGCCAAAACAACTCCACCTGCCTCATGAACTTCACATACCATAAGCTGTGCTAGCAGCGTTCTAGGAAAAACTATTGGGTCACTTCCAGTCCAATGCCCATTGAGCCTACTGTGATGGAATCAAGCACGGTAAGCACCCACACTAAGCTAACATGAAATTCCTCACTCAAGCCGCTCAAAACTCCACAGCCAAACACAAGTTCAAGGCCCAATCCATTTCCCGCTGCATGTAAACCAAGTGCTCTGGCACCACATATGTCTGAAAGTGGATATGACACCTAGGGAACTCAGGGCGGTGCTCAATGGCAACTGCCCGAAGCAGCAGCACAGCTCTTCCAGTGCCAAACCAACTCCACCTGCCTCATGAACTTCACATACCATCAGCTGTGCTAGCAGCTATCTAGGAAACCCTGTTTGGTCACTTCTGGTCCAATGCCCATTGAGCCCAGTGTGATGGAATTAAGCAGGGTGAGCATCCACACTAAACTAACATGGAGCTCCTCACTCAACAAGCTCAAAACTCCACAGCCAAACACAAGTTCAGCGCCCAAGCCATTTCCCGCTGCCATGGAAACCAAGTGCTCTGGCACCACATATGTCTGAAAGTGGATGAGACACCTAGGGAACTCAGTGCGGAGGTGAATGGCAACTGCCCGAAGCAACAGCACAGCTCTTCCAGTGCCAAAACAACTCCACCTGCCTCATGAACTTCACATACCATCAGCTGTGCTAGCAGCTATCTAGGAAACCCTGTTTGGTCACTTCCGGTCCAATGCCCATTAGCCCAGTGTGATGGAATCAAGCAGGGTGAGCACCCACACTAAACTAACATGCAGCTCGTCACTCAAGGCGCTCAAAACTCCACAGCCAAACACAAGTTCAGCGCCCAAGCCATTTCCCGCTGCCATGGAAACCAAGTGCTCTGGCACCACATATGTCTGAAAGTGGATATGACACCTAGGGAACTCAGGGCGGTGCTCAATGGCAACTGCCCGAAGCAGCAGCACAGCTCTTCCAGTGCCAAAACAACTCCACCTGCCTCATGAACTTCACATACCATCAGCTGTGCTAGCAGCTATCTAGGAAACCCTGTTTGGTCACTTCCGGTCCAATGCCCATTAGCCCAGTGTGATGGAATCAAGCAGGGTGAGCACCCACACTAAACTAACATGCAGCTCCTCACTCAAGCCGCTCAAAACTACACAGCCAAACACAAGTTCAGCGCCCAAGCCATTTCCCGCTGCCATGGAAACCAAGTGCTCTGGCAGCACATATGTCTGAAAGTGGATATGACACCTAGGGAACTCAGGGCGGTGCTGAATGGCAACTGCCCGGAGCAGCAGCACAGCTCTTCCAGTGCCAAAACAACTCCACCTGCCTCATGAACTTCACATACCATAAGCTGTGCTAGCAGCGTTCTAGGAAAAACTATTGGGTCACTTCCAGTCCAATGCCCATTGAGCCTACTGTGATGGAATCAAGCAGGGTGAGCACCCACAATAAGCTAACATGCAGCTCCTCATTCAAAGCGCAAAAATCTCCACAGCCAAACACAAGTTCAGCGCCCAAGCCATTTCTCGCTGCCATGGAAACCAAGTGCTCTGGCACCACATATGTCTGAAAGTGGATGAGACACCTAGGGAACTCAGGGCGGTGGTCAATGGCAACTGCCCGAAGCAGCACAGCTATTCCAGTGCCAAAACAACTCCACCTGCCTCATGAACTTCACATACCATCAGCTGTGCTAGCAGCTATCTAGGAAACCCTGTTTGGTCACTTCCGGTCCAATGCCCATTAGCCCAGTGTGATGGAATCAAGCAGGGTGAGCACCCACACTAAACTAACATGCAGCTCCTCACTCAAGCCGCTCAAAACTACACAGCCAAACACAAGTTCAGCGCCCAAGCCATTTCCCGCTGCCATGGAAACCAAGTGCTCTGGCAGCACATATGTCTGAAAGTGGATATGACACCTAGGGAACTCAGGGCGGTGCTGAATGGCAACTGCCCGGAGCAGCAGCACAGCTCTTCCAGTGCCAAAACAACTCCACCTGCCTCATGAACTTCACATACCATAAGCTGTGCTAGCAGCGTTCTAGGAAAAACTATTGGGTCACTTCCAGTCCAATGCCCATTGAGCCTACTGTGATGGAATCAAGCACGGTAAGCACCCACACTAAGCTAACATGAAAAACCTCACTCAAGCCGCTCAAAACTCCACAGCCAAACACAAGTTCAAGGCCCAATCCATTTCCCGCTGCATGTAAACCAAGTGCTCTGGCACCACATATGTCTGAAAGTGGATATGACACCTAGGGAACTCAGGGCGGTGCTCAATGGCAACTGCCCGAAGCAGCAGCACAGCTCTTCCAGTGCCAAACCAACTCCACCTGCCTCATGAACTTCACATACCATCAGCTGTGCTAGCAGCTATCTAGGAAACCCTGTTTGGTCACTTCTGGTCCAATGCCCATTGAGCCCAGTGTGATGGAATTAAGCAGGGTGAGCATCCACACTAAACTAACATGGAGCTCCTCACTCAACAAGCTCAAAACTCCACAGCCAAACACAAGTTCAGCGCCCAAGCCATTTCCCGCTGCCATGGAAACCAAGTGCTCTGGCACCACATATGTCTGAAAGTGGATGAGACACCTAGGGAACTCAGTGCGGAGGTGAATGGCAACTGCCCGAAGCAACAGCACAGCTCTTCCAGTGCCAAAACAACTCCACCTGCCTCATGAACTTCACATACCATCAGCTGTGCTAGCAGCTATCTAGGAAACCCTGTTTGGTCACTTCTGGTCCAATGCCCATTAGCCCAGTGTGATGGAATCAAGCAGGGTGAGCACCCACACTAAACTAACATGCAGCTCGTCACTCAAGGCGCTCAAAACTCCACAGCCAAACACAAGTTCAGCGCCCAAGCCGTTTCCCGCTGCCATGGAAACCAAGTGCTCTGGCACCACATATGTCTGAAAGTGGATATGACACCTAGGGAACTCAGGGCGGTGCTCAATGGCAACTGCCCGAAGCAGCAGCACAGCTCTTCCAGTGCCAAAACAACTCCACCTGCCTCATGAACTTCACATACCATCAGCTGTGCTAGCAGCTATCTAGGAAACCCTGTTTGGTCACTTCCGGTCCAATGCCCATTAGCCCAGTGTGATGGAATCAAGCAGGGTGAGCACCCACACTAAACTAACATGCAGCTCCTCACTCAAGCCGCTCAAAACTACACAGCCAAACACAAGTTCAGCGCCCAAGCCATTTCCCGCTGCCATGGAAACCAAGTGCTCTGGCACCACATATGTCTGAAAGTGGATATGACACCTAGGGAACTCAGGGCGGTGCTGAATGGCAACTGCCCGGAGCAGCAGCACAGCTCTTCCAGTGCCAAAACAACTCCACCTGCCTCATGAACTTCACATACCATAAGCTGTGCTAGCAGCGTTCTAGGAAAAACTATTGGGTCACTTCCAGTCCAATGCCCATTGAGCCTACTGTGATGGAATCAAGCACGGTGAGCACCCACACTAAGCTAACATGAAATTCCTCACTCAAGCCGCTCAAAACTCCACAGCCAAACACAAGTTCAAGGCCCAATCCATTTCCCGCTGCATGTAAACCAAGTGCTCTGGCACCACATATGTCTGAAAGTGGATATGACACCTAGGGAACTCAGGGCGGTGCTCAATGGCAACTGCCCGAAGCAGCAGCACAGCTCTTCCAGTGCCAAACCAACTCCACCTGCCTCATGAACTTCACATACCATCAGCTGTGCTAGCAGCTATCTAGGAAACCCTGTTTGGTCACTTCTGGTCCAATGCCCATTGAGCCCAGTGTGATGGAATTAAGCAGGGTGAGCATCCACACTAAATTAACATGGAGCTCCTCACTCAACAAGCTCAAAACTCCACAGCCAAACACAAGTTCAGCAGCCAAGCCATTTCCCGCTGCCATGGAAACCAAGTGCTCTGGCACCACATATGTCTGAAAGTGGATGAGACACCTAGGGAACTCAGTGCGGAGGTGAATGGCAACTGCCCGAAGCAGCAGCACAGCTCTTCCAGTGCCAAAACAACTCCACCTGCCTCATGAACTTCACATACCATCAGCTGTGCTAGCAGCTATCTAGGAAACCCTGTTTGGTCACTTCCGGTCCAATGCCCATTAGCCCAGTGTGATGGAATCAAGCAGGGTGAGCACCCACACTAAACTAACATGCAGCTCGTCACTCAAGGCGCTCAAAACTCCACAGCCAAACACAAGTTGAAAGTGCCCAAACCATTACTAGCTGCCATGGAAACCAAGTGCTCTGGCACCACATATGTCTGAAAGTGGATATGACACCTAGGGAACTCAGGGCGGTGCTGAATGGCAACTGCCCGAAGTAGCAGCACAGTTCTTCCAGTGCAAAAACAACTCCACCTGCCTCATGAACTTCACATACCATTAGCTGTGCTAGCAGCTATCTAGTATACGCTGTTTGGTCACTTCAATCCAATGTCCATTGAGCCCAGTGTGATGGAATCAAGCAGGGTGAGCACCCACACTAAACTAACATGGAGCTCCTCACTCAAGCCGCTCAAATCTCCACAGCCAAACACAAGTTCAGGGCCCAAGCCATTTCCCGCTGCCATGGAAACCAAGTGCTCTGGCACCACACATGTCTGAAAGTGGATATGACACCTAGGGAACTCAGGGCGGTGCTGAATGGCAACTGCTCGAAGCAGCAGCACAGCTCTTCCAGTGCCAAAATAACTCCACCTGCCTCAGGAACTTCACATACCATCAGCTGTGCTAGCAGCTATCTAGGAAACGCTGTGTGGTCACTTCCGGTCCAATGCCCATTGAGCCCAGTGGGATGGAATCAAGCAGGGTGAGCACCCACAATAAGCTAACATGCAGCTCCTCATTCAAAGCGCAAAAATCTCCACAGCCAAACACAAGTTCAGCGCCCAAGCCATTCCTCGCTGCCATGGAAACCAAGTGCTCTGGCACCACATATGTCTGAAAGTGGATATGACACCTAGGGAACTCAGGGCAGTGCTGAATGGCAACTGCCCGAAGCAGCAGCACAGCTCTTCCAGTGCCAAAACAACTCCACCTGCCTCAGGAACTTCACATACCATCAGCTGTGCTAGCAGCTATCTAGGAAACCCTGTTTGGTCACTTCCGGTCCAATGCCCATTGAGCCCAGTGTGATGGAATCAAGCAGGGTGAGCACCCACACTAAGATAACATGGAGCTCCTCACTCAAGCCGCTCAAAACTCCACAGCCAAACACAAGTTCAGCGCACAAGCCATTTCCCACTGCCATGGAAACCAAGTGCTCTGGCACCACATATGTCTGAAAGTGGATATGACACCTAGGGAACTCAGGGCGGTGCTCAATGGCAACTGCCTGAAGCAGCAGCACAGTTCTTCCAGTGCCAAAACAACTCCACCTGCCTCATGAACTTCACATACCATCAGCTGTGCTAGCAGTTATCTAGGAAACCCTGTTTGGTCACTTCCGGTCCAATGCCCATTGAGCCCAGTGGGATGGAAACAAGCAGGGTGAGCATCCACACTAAACTAACATGGAGCTCCTCACTCAAGCCGCTCAAAACTCCACAGCCAAACACAAGTTGAAAGTGCCCAAGCCATTTCTCGCTGCCATGGAAACCGTGTGCTCTGGCAGCACATATGTCTGAAAGTGGATATGACACCTAGGGAACTCAGGGCAATGCTGAATGGCAACTGCCCGAAGCAGCAGCACAGCTCTTCCAGTGCCAAAACAACTCCACCTGCCTCAGCAACTTCACATACGATCAGCTGTGCTAGCAGCTATCTAGGAAACCCCGTTTGGTCACTTCCGGTCCAATGCCCATTGAGCCCAGTGTGATGGAATCAAGCAGGGTGAGCACCCACACTAAGCTATCATGCAGCTCCTCATGCAAAGCACAAAAATCTCCACAGCCAAACACAAGTTCAGCGCCCAAGCCATTTCCCGCTGCCATGGAAACCAAGTGCTCTGGCACCACATATGTCTCAAAGTGGATATGACACCTAGGGAACTCAGGGCGGTGCTCAATGGCAACTGCCCGAAGCAGCAGCACAGCTCTTCCAGTGCCAAAACAATGCCACCTGCCTCATGAACTTCACATACCATCAGCTGTGCTAGCAGCTATCTAGGAAACCCTGTTTGGTCACTTCCGGTCCAATGCCCATTGAGCCCAGTGTGATGGAATCAAGCAGGGTGAGCACCCACACTAAGCTAACATCGAGCTCCTCACTCAAGCCGCTCAAAACTCCACAGCCAAACACAAGTTCAGCGCCCAAGCCATTTCCCGCTGCCATGTAAACCAAGTGCTCTGGCAGCACATATGTCTGAAAGTGGATATGACACCTAGGGAACTCAGGGCAGTGGTCAATGACAACTGCCCGATGCAGCAGCACAGTTCTTCCAGTGCCAAACCAACTCCACCTGCCTCATGAACTTCACATACCATCAGCTGTGCTAGCAGTTATCTAGGAAACCATGTTTGGTCACTTCCGGTCCAATGCCCATTGAGCCCAGTGGGATGGAAACAAGCAGGGTGAGCATCCACACTAAACTAACATGGAGCTCCTCCCTCAAGCCGCTCAAAACTCCACAGCCAAACACAAGTTGAAAGTGCCCAAGCCATTACTCGCTGCCATGGAAACCAAGTGCTCTGGCAGCACATATGTCTGAAAGTGGATATGACACCTAGGGAACTCAGGGCGGTGCTGAATGGCAACTGCCCGAAGCAGCAGCACAGCTCTTCCAGTGCAAAAACAACTCCACCTGCCTCATGAACTTCACATACCATCAGCTGTGCTAGCAGCTATCTAGTATACGCTGTTTGGTCACTTCAATCCAATGTCCATTGAGCCCAGTGTGATGGAATCAAGCAGGGTGAGCACCCACACTAAACTAACATGGAGCTCCTCACTCAAGCCGCTCAAATCTTCACAGCCAAACACAAGTTCAGGGCCCAAGCCATTTCCCGCTGCCATGGAAACCAAGTGCTCTGGCACCACATATGTCTCAAAGTGGATATGACACCTAGGGAACTCAGGGCGGTGCTCAATGGCAACTGCTAGAAGCAGCAGCACAGCTCTTCCAGTGCCAAAACAACTCCACCTGCCTCAGGAACTTCACATACCATCAGCTGTGCTAGCAGTTATCTAGGAAACCCTGTTGGGTCACTTCCGGTCCAATGCCCATTGAGCCCAGTGTGATGGAATCAAGCAGGGTGAGCACCCACAATATCTAACATGCAGCTCCTCATTCAAAGCGCAAAAATCTGCACAGCCAAACACAAGTTCAGCGCCCAAGCCATTTCTCGCTGCCATGGAAACCAAGTGCTCTGGCACCACATATGTCTGAAAGTGGATATGACACCTAGGGAACTCAGGGCAGTGCTCAATGGCAACTGCCCGAAGCAGCAGCACAGCTCTTCCAGTGCCAAAACAACTCCACCTGCCTCATGAACTTCACATACCATCAGCTGTGCTAGCAGCTATCTAGGAAACGCTGTGTGGTCACTTCCGGTCCAATGCCCATTGAGCCCAGTGTGATGGAATCAACCAGGGTGAGCACCCACACTAAGCTAACATGCAGCTCCTCATGCAAAGCACAAAAATCTCCACAGCCAAACACAAGTTCAGCGCCCAAGCCATTTCCCGCTGCCATGGAAACCAAGTGCTCTGGCACCACATATGTCTCAAAGTGGATATGACACCTAGGGAACTCAGGGCGGTGCTCAATGGCAACTGCCCGAAGCAGCAGCACAGCTCTTCCAGTGCCAAAACAACTCCACCTGCCTCATGAACTTCACATACCATCAGCTGGCTAGCAGCGTTCTAGGAAACCCTGTTTGGTCACTTCCTGTCCAATGCCCATTGAGCCCAGTGTGATGGAATCAAGCAGGGTGAGCACCCACACTAAGCTAACATGAAATTCCTCACTCAAGCCGCTCAAAACTCCACAGCCAAACACAAGTTCAGGGCCCAAGCCATTTCCCGCTGCCATGGAAACCAAGTGCTCTGGCACCACATATGTCTGAAAGTGGATATGACACCTAGGGAACTCAGGGCGGTGGTCAATGGCAACTGTCTAAAGCAGCAGCACAGCTCTTCCAGTGCCAAAACAACTCCACCTGCCTCATGAACTTCACATACCATCAGCTGTGCTAGCAGCTATCTAGGAAACCCTGTTGCGTCACTTCCGGTCCAATGCCCATTGAGCCCAGTGGGATGGAATCAAGCAGGGTGAGCACCCACACTAAACTAACATGGAGCTCCTCACTCAAGCCGCTCAAAACTCCACAGCCAAACATAAGTTCAGTGCCCAAGCCATTTCCCGCTGCCATGGAAACCAAGTGCTCTGGCACCACATATGTCTGAAAGTGGATATGACACCTAGGGAACTCAGGGCGGTGCTCAATGGCAACTGTCTAAAGCAGCAGCACAGCTCTTCCAGTGCCAAAACAACTCCACCTGCCTCAGGAACTTCACATACCATCAGCTGTGCTAGCAGCTATCTAGGAAACCATGTTTGGTCACTTCCTATCAAATGCCCATTGAGCCCAGTGTGATGGAATCAAGCAGGGTGAGCATCCACACTAAACTAACATGGAGCTCCTCACTCAACAAGCTCAAAACTCCACAGCCAAACACAAGTTCAGCGCACAAGCCATTTCCCGCTGCCATGGAAACCAAGTGCTCTGGCACCACATATGTCTGAAAGTGGATATGACACCTAGGGAACTCAGGGCGGTGCTCAATGGCAACTGCCCGAAGCAGCAGCATAGCTCTTCCAGTGCCAAAACAACTCCACCTGCCTCATGAACTTCACATACCATCAGCTGTGCTAGCAGCTATCTAGGAAACCCTGTTTGGTCACTTCCTCTCCAAAGCCCATTGAGCCCAGTGTGAAGGAATCAAGCAGGGTGAGCACCCACACTAAACTAACATGGAGCTCCTCACTCAAGCCGCTCAAAACCCCACAGCCAAACACAAGTTCAGCGCCCAAGCCATTTCTCGCTACCATGGAAACCAAGTGCTCTGGCACCACATATGTCTGAAAGTGGATATGACACCTAGGGAACTCAGGGCGGTGCTCAATGGCAACTGTCTGAAGCAGCAGCACAGCTCTTCCAGTGCCAAAACAACTCCACCTGCCTCATGAACTTCACATACCATCAGCTGTGCTAGCAGCTATCTAGAAACCCTGTTGGGTCACTTCCGGTCCAATACCCATTGAGCCCAGTGGGATGGAATCAAGCAGGGTGAGCATCCACACTAAACTAACATGGAGCTCCTCACTCAAGCCGCTCAAAACTCCACAGCCAAACACAAGTTCAGCGCCCAAGCCATTTCCCGCTGCCATGGAAACCAAGTGCTCTGGCACCACATATGTCTGAAAGTGGATATGACACCTAGGGAACTCAGGGCGGTGGTCAATGGCAACTGTCTAAAGCAGCAGCACAGCTCTTCCAGTGCCAAAACAACTCCACCTGCCTCATGAACTTCACATACCATCAGCTGTGCTAGCAGCTATCTAGGAAACGCTGTTGCGTCACTTCCGGTCCAATGCCCATTGAGCCCAGTGGGATGGAATCAAGCAGGGTGAGCACCCACACTAAACTAACATGGAGCTCCTCACTCAAGCCGCTCAAAACTCCACAGCCAAACATAAGTTCAGTGCCCAAGCCATTTCCCGCTGCCATGGAAACCAAGTGCTCTGGCACCACATATGTCTGAAAGTGGATATGACACCTAGGGAACTCAGGGCGGTGGTCAATGGCAACTGTCTAAAGCAGCAGCACAGCTCTTCCAGTGCCAAAACAACTCCACCTGCCTCAGGAACTTCACATACCATCAGCTGTGCTAGCAGCTATCTAGGAAACCATGTTTGGTCACTTCCGGTCCAATGCCCATTGAGCCCAGTGTGATGGAATCAAGCAGGGTGAGCATCCACACTAAACTAACATGGAGCTCCTCACTCAACAAGCTCAAAACTCCACAGCCAAACACAAGTTCAGCGCACAAGCCATTTCCCGCTGCCATGGAAACCAAGTGCTCTGGCACCACATATGTCTGAAAGTGGATATGACACCTAGGGAACTCAGGGCGGTGCTCAATGGCAACTGCCCGAAGCAGCAGCACAGCTCTTCCAGTGCCAAAACAACTCCACCTGCCTCATGAACTTCACATACCATCAGCTGTGCTAGCAGCTATCTAGGAAACCCTGTTTGGTCACTTCCTCTCCAAAGCCCATTGAGCCCAGTGTGAAGGAATCAAGCAGGGTGAGCACCCACACTAAACTAACATGGAGCTCCTGACTCAAGCTGCTCAAAACCCCACAGCCAAACACAAGTTCAGCGCCCAAGCCATTTCTCGCTGCCATGGAAACCAAGTGCTCTGGCACCACATATGTCTGAAAGTGGATATGACACCTAGGGAACTCAGGGCGGTGCTCAATGGCAACTGTCTGAAGCAGCAGCACAGCTCTTCCAGTGCCAAAACAACTCCACCTGCCTCATGAACTTCACATACCATCAGCTGTGCTAGCAGCTATCTAGAAACCCTGTTGGGTCACTTCCGGTCCAATACCCATTGAGCCCAGTGGGATGGAATCAAGCAGGGTGAGCATCCACACTAAACTAACATGGAGCTCCTCACTCAAGGCTCTCAAAACTCCACAGCCAAACACAAGTTCAGGGCCCAAGCCATTTCCCGCTGCCATGGAAACCAAGTGCTCTGGCACCACATATGTCTGAAAGTGGATATGACACCTAGGGAACTCAGGGCGGTGCTCAATGACAACTGCCCGAAGCAGCAGCACAGCTCTTTCAGTGCCAAAACAACTCCACCTGCCTCATGAACTTCACATACCATCAGCTGTGCTAGCAGCTATCAAGGAAACCCTGTTAGATTACTTCCGGTCCAATGCCCATTGAGCCCAGTGGGATGGAATCAAGCAGGGTGAGCACCCACACTAAACTAACATGGAGCTCCTCACTCAAGCCGCTCAAAACTACAACAGCCAAACAAAAGTTCAGGGCCCAAGCCATTTCCCGCTGCCATGGAAACCAAGTGCTCTGGCACCACATATGTCTGAAAGTGGATATGACACCTAGGGAACTCAGGGCAGTGCTCAATGGCAACTGCCCGAAGCAGCAGCACAACTCTTCCAGTGCAAAAACAACTCCACCTGCCTCATGAACTTCACATATCATGAGCTGTGCTAGCAGCTATCTAGGAAACCCTGCTGGGTCACTTCCTATCCAATGGCCATTGAGCCCAGTGGGATGGAATCAAGCAGGTTGAGCACCCACACTAAACTAACATGGAGCTCCTCACTCAAGGCGCTCAAAAACCCACAGCCAAACACAAGTTCAGGGCCCAAGCCATTTCCCGCTGCCATGGAAACCAAGTGCTCTGGCACCACACATGTCTGAAAGTGGATATGACACCTAGGGAACTCAGGGCGGTGCTCAATGGCAACTGCCCGAAGCAGCAGCACAGCTCTTCCAGTGCCAAAACAACTCCACCTGCCTCATGAACTTCACATACCATCAGCTGTGCTAGCAGCTATCTAGGAAACGCTGTGTGGTCACTTCCGGTCCAATGCCCATTGAGCCCAGTGTGATGGAATCAAGCAGGGTGAGAACCCACACTAAACTAACATGGAGCTCCTCACTCAAGCCGCTCAAAACTCCACAGCCAAACACAAGTTCAGCGCACAAGCCATTTCCCGCTGCCATGGAAACCAAGTGCTCTGGCACCACATATGTCTGAAAGTGGATATGACACCTAGGGAACTCAGGGCAGTGGTCAATGGCAACTGTCTAAAGCAGCAGCACAGCTCTTCCAGTGCCAAAACAACTCCACCTGCCTCATGAACTTCACATACCATCAGCTGTGCTAGCAGCTATCTAGGAAACCCTGTTGGGTCACTTCCGCTCCAATGTCCAATGAGCCCAGTGTGATGGAATCAAGCAGGGTGAGCACCCACACTAAACTAACATGGAGCTCCTCACTCAAGCCGCTCAAAACTCCACAGCCAAACACAAGTTCAGGGCCCAAGCCATTTCCCGCTGCCATGGAAACCAAGTGCTCTGGCACCACATATGTCTGAAAGTGGATATGACACCTAGGGAACTCAGGGCGGTGCTCAATGGCAACTGCCCGAAGCAGCAGCACAGCTCTTCCAGTGCCAAACCAACTCCACCTGCCTCATGAACTTCACATACCATCAGCTGTGCTAGCAGCTATCTAGGAAACCATGTTTGGTCACTTCCTATCAAATGCCCATTGAGCCCAGTGTGATGGAATCAAGCAGGGTGAGCATCCACACTAAACTAACATGGAGCTCCTCACTCAAGCCGCTCAAAACTCCACAGCCAAACACAAGTTCAGCGCCCAAGCCATTTCCCGCTGCCATGGAAACCAAGTGCTCTGGCACCACATATGTCTGAAAGTGGATATGACACCTAGGGAACTCAGGGCGGTGGTCAATGGCAACTGCCCCAAGCAGCAGCACAGCTCTTCCAGTGCCAAAACAACTCCACCTGCCTCATGAATTTCACATACCATCAGCTGTGCTAGCAGCTATCTAGGAAACCCTGCTGGGTCACTTCCTATCCAATGCCCATTGAGCCCAGTGGGATGGAATCAAGCAGGGTGAGCACCCACACTAAACTAACATGGAGCTCCTCACTCAAGGCGCTCAAAATCCCACAGCCAAACACAAGTTCAGGGCCCAAGCCATTTCCCGCTGCCATGGAAACCAAGTGCTCTGGCACCACACATGTCTGAAAGTGGATATGACACCTAGGGAACTCAGGGCGGTGCTCAATGGCAACTGCCCGAAGCAGCAGCACAGCTCTTCCAGTGCCAAAACAACTCCACCTGCCTCATGAACTTCACATACCATCAGCTGTGCTAGCAGCTATCTAGGAAACGCTGTGTGGTCACTTCCGGTCCAATGCCCATTGAGCCCAGTGAGATGGAAACAAGCAGGGTGAGCACCCACACTAAACTAACATGGAGCTCCTCACTCAAGCCGCTCAAAACTCCACAGCCAAACACAAGTTCAGGGCCCAAGCCATTTCCCGCTGCCATGGAAATCAAGTGCTCTGGCACCACATATGTCTGAAAGTGGATATGACACCTAGGGAACTCAGGGCGGTGCTCAATGGTAACTGCCCGAAGCAGCAGCACAACTCTTCCAGTGCCAAAACAACTCCACCTGCCTCATGAACTTCACATACCATCAGCTGTGCTAGCAGCTATCTAGAAAACCCTGTTTTGTCACTTCCGGTCCAATGCCCATTGAGCCGAGTGTGATGGAATCAATCAGGGTGAGCACCCACACTAAACTAACATGGAGCTCTTCACTCAAGCCGCTCAAAACTCCACAGCCAAACACAAGTTCAGCGCACAAGCCATTTCCTGCTGCCATGGAAACCAAGTGCTCTGGCACCACATATGTCTGAAAGTGGATATGACACCTAGGGAACTCAGGGCGGTGTTCAATGGCAACTGCCCGAAGCAGCAGCACAGCTCTTCCAGTGCCAAAACAATGCCACCTGCCTCATGAACTTCACATACCATCAGCTGTGCTAGCAGCTATCTCGGAAACCCTGTTGGGTCACTTCCTATCCAATGCCCATTGAGCCCAGTGTGATGGAATCAAGCAGGGTGAGCACCCACACTAAACTCACATGGAGCTCCTCACTCAACAAGCTCAAAACTCCACAGCCAAACACAAGTTCAGCGCACAAGCCATTTCCCCCTCCCATGGAAACCAAGTGCTCTGGCACCACATATGTCTGAAAGTGGATATGACACCTAGGGAACTCAGGGCGGTGCTCAATGGCAACTGCCCGAAGCAGCAGCACAGCTCTTCCAGTGCCAAAACAACTCCACCTGCCTCAGGAACTTCACATACCATCAGCTGTGCTAGCAGCTATCTAGGAAACCCTGTTGGGTCACTTCCGGTCCAAAGCCCATTGAGCCCACTGTGATGGAATCAAGCAGGGTGAGCACCCACACTAAACTAACATGGAGCTCCTCACTCAAGCCGCTCAAAACTCCACAGCCAAACACAAGTTCAGCGCCCAAGCCATTTCCCGCTGCCATGGAAACCAAGTGCTCTGGCACCACATATGTCTGAAAGTGGATATGACACCTAGGGAACTCAGGGCGGTGCTCAATGGCAACTGCCCGAAGCAGCAGCACAGCTCTTCCAGTGCCAAAACAACTCCACCTGCCTCATGAACTTCACATACCATCAGCTGTGCTAGCAGCTATCTAGAAAACCCTGTTGGGTCACTTCCGGTCCAATGCCCATTGAGCCCAGTGTGATGGAATCAAGCAGGGTGAGCACCCACACTAAACTAACATGGAGCTCCTCACTCAAGCCGCTCAAAACTCCACAGCCAAACACAAGTTCAGCGCACAAGCCATTTCCCCCTGCCATGGAAACCAAGTGCTCTGGCACCACATATGTCTGAAAGTGGATATGACACCTAGGGAACTCAGGGCGGTGCTCAATGGCAACTGCCCGAAGCAGCAGCACAGCTCTTCCAGTGCCAAAACAATGCCACCTGCCTCATGAACTTCACATACCATCAGCTGTGCTAGCAGCTATCTCGGAAACCCTGTTGGGTCACTTCCTATCCAATGCCCATTGAGCCCAGTGGGAAGGAATCAAGCAGGCTGAGCACCCACACTAAACTAACATGGAGCTCCTCACTCAAGCCGCTCAAAACTCCACAGCCAAACACAAGTTCAGCGCTCAAGCCATTTCCCGCTGCCATGGAAACCAAGTGCTCTGGCACCACATATGTCTGAAAGTGGATATGACACCTAGGGAACTCAGGGCGGTGCTCAATGGCAACTGCCCGAAGCAGCAGCACAGCTCTTCCAGTGCCAAAACAACTCCACCTGCCTCATGAACTTCACATACCATCAGCTGTGCTAGCAGCTATCTAGAAAACCCTGTTGGGTCACTTCCGGTCCAATGCCCATTGAGCCCAGTGTGACGGAATCAAGCAGGGTGAGCACCCACACTAAACTAACATGGAGCTCCTCACTCAAGCCGCTCAAAACTCCACAGCCAAACACAAGTTCAGCGCCCAAGCCATTTCCTACTGCCATGGAAACCAAGTGCTCTGGCACCACACATGTCTGAAAGTGGATATGACACCTAGGGAACTCAGGGCGGTGGTGCATGGCAACTGTCCGAAGCAGCAGCACAGCTCTTCCAGTGCCAAAACAACTCCACCTGCCTCATGAACTTCACATACCATCAGCTGTGCTAGCAGCTATCTAGAAAACCCTGTTGGGTCACTTCCGGTCCAATGCCCATTGAGCCCAGTGTGATGGAATCAAGCAGGGTGAGCACCCACACTAAACTAACATGGAGCTCCTCACTCAAGCCGCTCAAAACTCCACAGCCAAACACAAGTTCAGCGCCCAAGCCATTTCCTGCTGCCATGGAAACCAAGTGCTCTGGCACCACACATGTCTGAAAGTGGATATGACACCTAGGGAACTCAGGGCGGTGGTGCATGGCAACTGTCCGAAGCAGCAGCACAGCTCTTCCAGTGCCAAAACAACTCCACCTGCCTCATGAACTTCACATACCATCAGCTGTGCTAGCAGCTATCTCGGAAACCCTGTTGGGTCACTTCCGGTCCAATGCCCATTGAGCCCAGTGTGATGGAATCAAGCAGGGTGAGCACCCACACTAAACTAACATGGAGCTCCTCACTCAAGCCGCTCAAAACTCCACAACCAAACACAAGTTCAGCGCACAAGCCATTTCCCCCTGCCATGGAAACCAAGTACTCTGGCACCACATATGTCTGAAAGTGGATATGACACCTAGGGAACTCAGGGCGGTGCTCAATGGCAACTGCCCGAAGCAGCAGCACAGCTCTTCCAGTGCCAAAACAATGCCACCTGCCTCATGAACTTCACATACCATCAGCTGTGCTAGCAGCTATCTAGGAAACCCTGTTGGGTCACTTCCTATCCAATGCCCATTGAGCCCAGTGTGATGGAATCAAGCAGGGTGAGCACCCACACTAAACTCACATGGAGCTCCTCACTCAAGCCGCTCAAAACTCCACAGCCAAACACAAGTTCAGCGCACAAGCCATTTCCCGCTGCCATGGAAACCAAGTGCTCTGGCACCACATATGTCTGAAAGTGGATATGACACCTAGGGAACTCAGGGCGGTGCTCAATGGCAACTGCCCGAAGCAGCAGCACAGCTCTTCCAGTGCCAAAACAACTCCACCTGCCTCATGAACTTCACATACCATCAGCTGTGCTAGCAGCTATCTAGAAAACCCTGTTGGGTCACTTCCGGTCCAAAGCCCATTGAGCCCACTGTGATGGAATCAAGCAGGGTGAGCACCCTGACTAAACTAACATGGAGCTCCTCACTCAAGCCGCTCAAAACTCCACAGCCAAACACAAGTTCAGCGCACAAGCCATTTCCCGCTGCCATGGAAACCAAGTGCTCTGGCACCACATATGTCTGAAAGTGGATATGACACCTAGGGAACTCAGGGCGGTGCTCAATGGCAACTGCCCCAAGCAGCAGCACAGCTCTTCCAGTGCCAAAACAACTCCACCTGCCTCATGAACTTCACATACCATCAGCTGTGCTAGCAGCTATCTAGAAAACCCTGTTGGGTCACTTCCGGTCCAATGCCCATTGAGCCCAGTGTGATGGAATCAAGCAGGGTGAGCACCCACACTAAACTAACATGGAGCTCCTCACTCAAGCCGCTCAAAACTCCACAGCCAAACACAAGTTCAGCGCACAAGCCATTTCCCCCTGCCATGGAAATCAAGTGCTCTGGCACCACATATGTCTGAAAGTGGATATGACACCTAGGGAACTCAGGGCGGTGCTCAATGGCAACTGCCCGAAGCAGCAGCACAGCTCTTCCAGTGCCAAAACAATGCCACCTGCCTCATGAACTTCACATACCATCAGCTGTGCTAGCAGCTATCTCGGAAACCCTGTTGGGTCACTTCCTATCCAATGCCCATTGAGCCCAGTGTGACGGAATCAAGCAGGGTGAGCACCCACACTAAACTAACATGGAGCTCCTCACTCAAGCCGCTCAAAACTCCACAGCCAAACACAAGTTCAGCGCCCAAGCCATTTCCTGCTGCCATGGAAACCAAGTGCTCTGGCACCACACATGTCTGAAAGTGGATATGACACCTAGGGAACTCAGTGCGGTGGTGCATGGCAACTGTCCGAAGCAGCAGCACAGCTCTTCCAGTGCCAAAACAACTCCACCTGCCTCATGAACTTCACATACCATCAGCTGTGCTAGCAGCTATCTAGAAAACCCTGTTGGGTCACTTCCGGTCCAATGCCCATTGAGCCCAGTGTGATGGAATCAAGCAGGGTGAGCACCCACACTAAACTAACATGGAGCTCCTCACTCAAGCCGCTCAAAACTCCACAGCCAAACACAAGTTCAGCGCACAAGCCATTTCCCCCTGCCATGGAAACCAAGTGCTCTGGCACCACATATGTCTGAAAGTGGATATGACACCTAGGGAACTCAGGGCGGTGCTCAATGGCAACTGCCCGAAGCAGCAGCACAGCTCTTCCAGTGCCAAAACAATGCCACCTGCCTCATGAACTTCACATACCATCAGCTGTGCTAGCAGCTATCTCGGAAACCCTGTTGGGTCACTTCCTATCCAATGCCCATTGAGCCCAGTGTGATGGAATCAAGCAGGGTGAGCACCCACACTAAACTCACATGGAGCTCCTCACTCAACAAGCTCAAAACTCCACAGCCAAACACAAGTTCAGCGCACAAGCCATTTCCCCCTGCCATGGAAACCAAGTGCTCTGGCACCACATATGTCTGAAAGTGGATATGACACCTAGGGAACTCAGGGCGGTGCTCAATGGCAACTGCCCGAAGCAGCAGCACAGCTCTTCCAGTGCCAAAACAACTCCACCTGCCTCAGGAACTTCACATACCATCAGCTGTGCTAGCAGCTATCTAGAAAACCCTGTTGGGTCACTTCCGGTCCAAAGCCCATTGAGCCCACTGTGATGGAATCAAGCAGGGTGAGCACCCACACTAAACTAACATGGAGCTCCTCACTCAAGCCGCTCAAAACTCCACAGCCAAACACAAGTTCAGCGCACAAGCCATTTCCCCCTGCCATGGAAACCAAGTGCTCTGGCACCACATATGTCTGAAAGTGGATATGACACCTAGGGAACTCAGGACGGTGCTCAATGGCAACTGCCCGAAGCAGCAGCACAGCTCTTCCAGTGACAAAACAATGCCACCTGCCAGAGGAACTTCACATACCATCAGCTGTGCTAGCAGCTATCTAGAAAACGCTGTTGGGTCACTTCCGGTCCAATGCCCATTGAGCCCAGTGGGATGGAATCAAGCAGGGTGAGCACCCACACTAAACTAACATGGAGCTCCTCACTCAAGCCGCTCAAAATCCCACAGCCAAACACAAGTTCAGGGCCCAAGCCATTTCCCGCTGCCATGGAAACCAAGTGCTCTGGCACCACACATGTCTGAAAGTGGATATGACACCTAGGGAACTCAGGGCGGTGCTCAATGGCAACTGCCCGAAGCAGCAGCACAGCTCTTCCAGTGCCAAAACAACTCCACCTGCCTCATGAACTTCACATACCATCAGCTGTGCTAGCAGCTATCTAGGAAACCCTGTTTCGTCACTTCCGGTCCAATGCCCATTGAGCCCAGTGAGATGGAAACAAGCAGGGTGAGCACCCACACTAAACTAACATGGAGTTCCTCACTCAAGGCGCTCAAAACTCCACAGCCAAACACAAGTTCAGGGCCCAAGCCATTTCCCGCTGCCATGGAAATCAAGTGCTCTGGCACCACATATGTCTGAAAGTGGATATGACACCTAGGGAACTCAGGGCGGTGCTCAATGGTAACTGCCCGAAGCAGCAGCACAACTCTTCCAGTGCCAAAACAACTCCACCTGCCTCATGAACTTCACATACCATCAGCTGTGCTAGCAGCTATCTCGGAAACCCTGTTTTGTCACTTCCGGTCCAATGCCCATTGAGCCCAGTGTGATGGAATCAATCAGGGTGAGCACCCACACTAAACTAACATGGAGCTCTTCACTCAAGCCGCTCAAAACTCCACAGCCAAACACAAGTTCAGGGCCCAAGCCATTTCCCGCTGCCATGGAAACCAAGTGCTCTGGCACCACATATGTCTGAAAGTGGATATGACACCTAGGGAACTCAGGGCGGTGTTCAATGGCAACTGCCCGAAGCAGCAGCACAGCTCTTCCAGTGCCAAAACAATGCCACCTGCCTCAGGAACTTCACATACCATCAGCTGTGCTAGCAGCTATCTCGGAAACCCTGTTGGGTCACTTCCTATCCAATGCCCATTGAGCCCAGTGTGATGGAATCAAGCAGGGTGAGCACCCACACTAAACTCACATGGAGCTCCTCACTCAAGCCGCTCAAAACTCCACAGCCAAACACAAGTTCAGCGCACAAGCCATTTCCCGCTGCCATGGAAACCAAGTGCTCTGGCACCACATATGTCTGAAAGTGGATATGACACCTAGGGAACTCAGGGCGGTGCTCAATGGCAACTGCCCGAAGCAGCAGCACAGCTCTTCCAGTGCCAAAACAACTCCACCTGCCTCAGGAACTTCACATACCATCAGCTGTGCTAGCAGCTATCTAGAAAACCCTGTTGGGTCACTTCCGGTCCAAAGCCCATTGAGCCCACTGTGATGGAATCAAGCAGGGTGAGCACCCACACTAAACTAACATGGAGCTCTTCACTCAAGCCGCTCAAAACTCCACAGCCAAACACAAGTTCAGCGCCCAAGCCATTTCCCGCTGCCATGGAAACCAAGTGCTCTGGCACCACATATGTCTGAAAGTGGATATGACACCTAGGGAACTCAGGGCGGTGCTCAATGGCAACTGCCCCAAGCAGCAGCACAGCTCTTCCAGTGCCAAAACAACTCCACCTGCCTCATGAACTTCACATACCATCAGCTGTGCTAGCAGCTATCTAGAAAACCCTGTTGGGTCACTTCCGGTCCAATGCCCATTGAGCCCAGTGTGATGGAATCAAGCAGGGTGAGCACCCACACTAAACTAACATGGAGCTCCTCACTCAAGCCGCTCAAAACTCCACAGCCAAACACAAGTTCAGCGCACAAGCCATTTCCCCCTGCCATGGAAACCAAGTGCTCTGGCACCACATATGTCTGAAAGTGGATATGACACCTAGGGAACTCAGGGCGGTGCTCAATGGCAACTGCCCGAAGCAGCAGCACAGCTCTTCCAGTGCCAAAACAATGCCACCTGCCTCATGAACTTCACATACCATCAGCTGTGCTAGCAGCTATCTCGGAAACCCTGTTGGGTCACTTCCGGTCCAATGCCCATTGAGCCCAGTGGGAAGGAATCAAGCAGGCTGAGCACCCACACTAAACTAACATGGAGCTCCTCACTCAAGCCGCTCAAAACTCCACAGCCAAACACAAGTTCAGCGCCCAAGCCATTTCCCGCTGCCATGGAAACCAAGTGCTCTGGCACCACATATGTCTGAAAGTGGATATGACACCTAGGGAACTCAGGGCGGTGCTCAATGGCAACTGCCCGAAGCAGCAGCACAGCTCTTCCAGTGCCAAAACAACTCCACCTGCCTCATGAACTTCACATACCATTAGCTGTGATAGCAGCTATCTAGAAAACCCTGTTTCGTCACTTCCGGTCCAATGCCCATTGAGCCCAGTGTGACGGAATCAAGCAGGGTGAGCACCCACACTAAACTAACATGGAGCTCCTCACTCAAGCCGCTCAAAACTCCACAGCCAAACACAAGTTCAGCGCCCAAGCCATTTCCCCCTGCCATGGAAACCAAGTGCTCTGGCACCACATATGTCTGAAAGTGGATATGACACCTAGGGAACTCAGGGCGGTGGTGCATGGCAACTGTCCGAAGCAGCAGCACAGCTCTTCCAGTGACAAAACAACTCCACCTGCCTCATGAACTTCACATACCATCAGCTGTGCTAGCAGCTATCTAGAAAACCCTGTTGGGTCACTTCCGGTCCAATGCCCATTTAGCCCAGTGTGATGGAATCAAGCAGGGTGAGCACCCACACTAAACTAACATGGAGCTCCTCACTCAAGCCGCTCAAAACTCCACAGCCAAACACAAGTTCAGCGCACAAGCCATTTCCCCCTGCCATGGAAACCAAGTGCTCTGGCACCACATATGTCTGAAAGTGGATATGACACCTAGGGAACTCAGGGCGGTGCTCAATGGCAACTGCCCGAAGCAGCAGCACAGCTCTTCCAGTGCCAAAACAATGCCACCTGCCTCATGAACTTCACATACCATCAGCTGTGCTAGCAGCTATCTTGGAAACCCTGTTGGGTCACTTCCTATCCAATGCCCATTGAGCCCAGTGTGATGGAATCAAGCAGGGTGAGCACCCACACTAAACTCACATGGAGCTCCTCACTCAACAAGCTCAAAACTCCACAGCCAAACACAAGTTCAGCGCACAAGCCATTTCCCCCTGCCATGGAAACCAAGTGCTCTGGCACCACATATGTCTGAAAGTGGATATGACACCTAGGGAACTCAGGGCGGTGCTCAATGGCAACTGCCCGAAGCAGCAGCACAGCTCTTCCAGTGCCAAAACAACTCCACCTGCCTCATGAACTTCACATACCATCAGCTGTGCTAGCAGCTATCTAGAAAACCCTGTTGGGTCACTTCCGGTCCAAAGCCCATTGAGCCCAGTGGGATGGAATCAAGCAGGGTGAGCACCCACACTAAACTAACATGGAGCTCCTCACTCAAGCCGCTCAAAACTCCACAGCCAAACACAAGTTCAGCGCACAAGCCATTTCCCCCTGCCATGGAAACCAAGTGCTCTGGCACCACATATGTCTGAAAGTGGATATGACACCTAGGGAACTCAGGGCGGTGCTCAATGGCAACTGCCCGAAGCAGCAGCACAGCTCTTCCAGTGCCAAAACAACTCCACCTGCCTCATGAACTTCACATACCATTAGCTGTGCTAGCAGCTATCTAGGAAACCCTGTTTCGTCACTTCCGGTCCAATGCCCATTGAGCCCAGTGTGACGGAATCAAGCAGGGTGAGCACCCACACTAAACTAACATGGAGCTCCTCACTCAAGCCGCTCAAAACTCCTCAGCCAAACACAAGTTCAGCGCAGAAGCCATTTCCCGCTGGCATGGAAACCAAGTGCTCTGGCACCACATATGTCTGAAAGTGGATATGACACCTAGGGAACTCAGGGCGGTGCTCAATGGCAACTGCCCGAAGCAGCAGCACAGCTCTTCCAGTGCCAAAACAACTCCACCTGCCTCATGAACTTCACATACCATCAGCTGTGCTAGCAGCTATCTAGAAAACCCTGTTGGGTCACTTCCGGTCCAATGCCCATTGAGCCCAGTGTGATGGAATCAAGCAGGGTGAGCACCCACACTAAACTAACATGGAGCTCCTCACTCAAGCCGCTCAAAACTCCACAGCCAAACACAAGTTCAGCGCACAAGCCATTTCCCGCTGCCATGGAAACCAAGTGCTCTGGCACCACATATGTCTGAAAGTGGATATGACACCTAGGGAACTCAGGGCGGTGCTCAATGGCAACTGCCCGAAGCAGCAGCACAGCTCTTCCAGTGCCAAAACAATGCCACCTGCCTCATGAACTTCACATACCATCAGCTGTGCTAGCAGCTATCTCGGAAACCCTGTTGGGTCACTTCCTATCCAATGCCCATTGAGCCCAGTGGGAAGGAATCAAGCAGGCTGAGCACCCACACTAAACTAACATGGAGCTCCTCACTCAAGCCGCTCAAAACTCCACAGCCAAACACAAGTTTAGCGCCCAAGCCATTTCCCGCTGCCATGGAAACCAAGTGCTCTGGCACCACATATGTCTGAAAGTGGATATGACACCTAGGGAACTCAGGGCGGTGCTCAATGGCAACTGCCCGAAGCAGCAGCACAGCTCTTCCAGTGCCAAAACAACTCCACCTGCCTCATGAACTTCACATACCATTAGCTGTGCTAGCAGCTATCTAGGAAACCCTGTTTCGTCACTTCCGGTCCAATGCCCATTGAGCCCAGTGTGACGGAATCAAGCAGGGTGAGCACCCACACTAAACTAACATGGAGCTCCTCACTCAAGCCGCTCAAAACTCCACAGCCAAACACAAGTTCAGCGCCCAAGCCATTTCCCGCTGCCATGGAAACCAAGTGCTCTGGCACCACACATGTCTGAAAGTGGATATGACACCTAGGGAACTCAGGGCGGTGGTGCATGGCAACTGTCCGAAGCAGCAGCACAGCTCTTCCAGTGCCAAAACAACTCCACCTGCCTCATGAACTTCACATACCATCAGCTGTGCTAGCAGCTATCTAGAAAACCCTGTTGGGTCACTTCCTATCCAATGCCCATTGAGCCCAGTGTGATGGAATCAAGCAGGGTGAGCACCCACACTAAACTCACATGGAGCTCCTCACTCAACAAGCTCAAAACTCCACAGCCAAACACAAGTTCAGCGCACAAGCCATTTCCCCCTGCCATGGAAACCAAGTGCTCTGGCACCACATATGTCTGAAAGTGGATATGACACCTAGGGAACTCAGGGCGGTGCTCAATGGCAACTGCCCGAAGCAGCAGCACAGCTCTTCCAGTGCCAAAACAACTCCACCTGCCTCATGAACTTCACATACCATCAGCTGTGCTAGCAGCTATCTAGAAAACCCTGTTGGGTCACTTCCGGTCCAAAGCCCATTGAGCCCAGTGGGATGGAATCAAGCAGGGTGAGCACCCACACTAAACTAACATGGAGCTCCTCACTCAAGCCGCTCAAAACTCCACAGCCAAACACAAGTTCAGCGCACAAGCCATTTCCCCCTGCCATGGAAACCAAGTGCTCTGGCACCACATATGTCTGAAAGTGGATATGACACCTAGGGAACTCAGGGCGGTGCTCAATGGCAACTGCCCGAAGCAGCAGCACAGCTCTTCCAGTGCCAAAACAACTCCACCTGCCTCATGAACTTCACATACCATTAGCTGTGCTAGCAGCTATCTAGGAAACGCTGTGTGGTCACTTCCGGTCCAATGCCCATTGAGCCCAGTGTGACGGAATCAAGCAGGGTGAGCACCCACACTAAACTAACATGGAGCTCCTCACTCAAGCCGCTCAAAACTCCACAGCCAAACACAAGTTCAGCGCAGAAGCCATTTCCCGCTGGCATGGAAACCAAGTGCTCTGGCACCACATATGTCTGAAAGTGGATATGACACCTAGGGAACTCAGGGCGGTGCTCAATGGCAACTGCCCGAAGCAGCAGCACAGCTCTTCCAGTGACAAAACAATGCCACCTGCCTCATGAACTTCACATACCATCAGCTGTGCTAGCAGCTATCTAGAAAACGCTGTTGGGTCACTTCCGGTCCAATGCCCATTGAGCCCAGTGGGATGGAATCAAGCAGGGTGAGCACCCACACTAAACTAACATGGAGCTAATCACTCAAGGCGCTCAAAACTCCACAGCCAAACACAAGTTCAGCGCCCAAGCCATTTCCCGCTGGCATGGAAACCAAGTGCTCTGGCACCACATATGTCTGAAAGTGGATATGACACCTAGGGAACTCAGGACGGTGCTCAATGGCAACTGCCCGAAGCAGCAGCACAGCTCTTCCAGTGACAAAACAATGCCACCTGCCACAGGAACTTCACATACCATCAGCTGTGCTAGCAGCTATCTAGAAAACGCTGTTGGGTCACTTCTGGTCCAATGCCCATTGAGCCCAGTGGGATGGAATCAAGCAGGGTGAGCACCCACACTAAACTAACATGGAGCTCCTCACTCAAGGCGCTCAAAACTCCACAGCCAAACACAAGTTAAGCGCCCAAGCCATTTCCCGCTGCCATGGAAACCAAGTGCTCTGGCACCACATATGTCTGAAAGTGGATATGACACCTAGGGAACTCACTGCGGAGGTGAATGGCAACTGCCCGAAGCAGCAGCACAGCTCTTCCAGTGCCAAAACAACTCCAGCTGCCTCAGGAACTTCACATACCATCAGCTGTGCTAGCAGCTATCTAGGAAACCCTGTTTGGTCACTTCCTATCCAAAGCCCATTGAGCCCAGTGTGAAGGAATCAAGCAGGGTGAGCACCCACACTAAACTAACATGGAGCTCCTCACTCAAGCCGCTCAAAACCCCATAGCCAAACACAAGTTCAGCGCCCAAGCCATTTCTCGCTGCCATGGAAACCAAGTGCTCTGGCACCACATATGTCTGAAAGTGGATATGACACCTAGGGAACTCAGGGCGGTGCTCAATGGCAACTGCCTGGAACAGCAGCACAGCTCTTCCAGTGCCAAAACAACTCCACCTGCATCATGAACTTCACATACCATCAGCTGTGCTAGCAGCTATCTAGAAACGCTGTTGGGTCACTTCCTATCAAATGCCCATTGAGCCCAGTGTGATGGAATCAAGCAGGGTGAGCATCCACACTAAACTAACATGGAGCTCCTCACTCAAGCCGCTCAAAACTCCACAGCCAAACACAAGTTCAGCACCCAAACCATTTCCCGCTGCCATGGAAACCAAGTGCTCTGGCACCACATATGTCTCAAAGTGGATATGACACCTAGGGAACTCAGGGCGTTGCTCAATGACAACTGCCCGAAGCAGCAGCACAGCTCTTTCAGTGCCAAAACAACTCCACCTGCCTCATGAACTTCACATACCATCAGCTGTGCTAGCAGCTATCAAGGAAACCCTGTTAGATTACTTCCGGTCCAATGCCCATTGAGCCCAGTGGGATGGAATCAAGCAGGGTGAGCACCCACACTAAACTAACATGGAGCTCCTCACTCAAGCCGCTCAAAACCCCACAGCCAAACACAAGTTCAGCGCCCAAGCCATTTCCCGCTGCCATGGAAACCAAGTGCTCTGGCACCACACATGTCTGAAAGTGGATATGACACCTAGGGAACTCAGGGCGGTGCTCAATGGCAACTGCCCGAAGCAGCAGCACAGCTCTTCCAGTGCCAAAACAACTCCACCTGCCTCATGAACTTCACATACCATCAGCTGTGCTAGCAGCTATCTAGGAAACGCTGTGTGGTCACTTCCGGTCCAATGCCCATTGAGCCCAGTGTGATGGAATCAAGCAGGGTGAGCACCCACACTAAACTAACATGGAGCTCCTCACTCAAGCCGCTCAAAACTCCACAGCCAAACACAAGTTCAGCGCACAAGCCATTTCCCCCTCCCATGGAAACCAAGTGCTCTGGCACCACATATGTCTGAAAGTGGATATGACACCTAGGGAACTCAGGGCGGTGGTCAATGGCAACTGTCCGAAGCAGCAGCACAGCTCTTCCACTGCCAAAACAACTCCACCTGCCTCATGAATTTCACATACCATCAGCTGTGCTAGCAGCTATCTAGGAAACCCTGTTTGGTCACTTCCTATCAAATGCCCATTGAGCCCAGTGAGATGGAAACAAGCAGGGTGAGCACCCACACTAAACTAACATGGAGCTCCTCACTCAAGCCGCTCAAAACTCCACAGCCAAACACAAGTTCAGGGCCCAAGCCATTTCCCGCTGCCATGGAAACCAAGTGCTCTGGCACCACATATGTCTGAAAGTGGATATGACACCTAGGGAACTCAGGGCGGTGCTCAATGGCAACTGCCCGAAGCAGCAGCACAGCTCTTCCAGTGCCAAACCAACTCCACCTGCCTCATGAACTTCACATACCATCAGCTGTGCTAGCAGCTATCTAGGAAACCCTGTTTGGTCACTTCCTATCAAATGCCCATTGAGCCCACTGTGATGGAATCAAGCAGGGTGAGCATCCACACTAAACTAACATGGAGCTCCTCACTCAAGCCGCTCAAAACTCCACAGCCAAACACAAGTTCAGCGCCCAAGCCATTTCCCGCTGCCATGGAAACCAAGTGCTCTGGCACCACATATGTCTGAAAGTGGATATGACACCTAGGGAACTCAGGGCGGTGGTCAATGGCAACTGCCCCAAGCAGCAGCACAGCTCTTCCAGTGCCAAAACAACTCCACCTGCCTCATGAATTTCACATACCATCAGCTGTGCTAGCAGCTATCTAGGAAACCCTGCTGGGTCACTTCCTATCCAATGCCCATTGAGCCCAGTGGGATGGAATCAAGCAGGGTGAGCACCCACACTAAACTAACATGGAGCTCCTCACTCAAGCCGCTCAAAATCCCACAGCCAAACACAAGTTCAGCGCCCAAGCCATTTCCCGCTGCCATGGAAACCAAGTGCTCTGGCACCACACATGTCTGAAAGTGGATATGACACCTAGGGAACTCAGGGCGGTGCTCAATGGCAACTGCCCGAAGCAGCAGCACAGCTCTTCCAGTGCCAAAACAACTCCACCTGCCTCATGAACTTCACATACCATCAGCTGTGCTAGCAGCTATCTAGGAAACGCTGTGTGGTCACTTCCGGTCCAATGCCCATTGAGCCCAGTGTGATGGAATCAAGCAGGGTGAGCACCCACACTAAACTAACATGGAGCTCCTCACTCAAGCCGCTCAAAACTCCACAGCCAAACACAAGTTCAGCGCACAAGCCATTTCCCGCTGCCATGGAAACCAAGTGCTCTGGCACCGCATATGTCTGAAAGTGGATATGACACCTAGGGAACTCAGGGCGGTGTTCAATGGCAACTGCCCGAAGCAGCAGCACAGCTCTTCCAGTGCCAAAACAATGCCACCTGCCTCAGGAACTTCACATACCATCAGCTGTGCTAGCAGCTATCTAGGAAACCCTGTTGGGTCACTTCCTATCCAATGCCCATTGAGCCCAGTGTGATGGAATCAATCAGGGTGAGCACCCACACTAAACTAACATGGAGCTCTTCACTCAAGCCGCTCAAAACTCCACAGCCAAACACAAGTTCAGCGCACAAGCCATTTCCCCCTGCCATGGAAACCAAGTGCTCTGGCACCACATATGTCTGAAAGTGGATATGACACCTAGGGAACTCAGGGCGGTGTTCAATGGCAACTGCCCGAAGCAGCAGCACAGCTCTTCCAGTGCCAAAACAATGGCACCTGCCTCAGGAACTTCACATACCATCAGCTGTGCTAGCAGCTATCTCGGAAACCCTGTTGGGTCACTTCCTATCCAATGCCCATTGAGCCCACTGTGATGGAATCAAGCAGGGTGAGCACCCACACTAAACTCACATGGAGCTCCTCACTCAAGCCGCTCAAAACTCCACAGCCAAACACAAGTTCAGCGCCCAAGCCATTTCCCGCTGCCATGGAAACCAAGTGCTCTGGCACCACATATGTCTGAAAGTGGATATGACACCTAGGGAACTCAGGGCGGTGTTCAATGGCAACTGCCCGAAGCAGCAGCACAGCTCTTCCAGTGCCAAAACAACTCCACCTGCCTCAGGAACTTCACATACCATCAGCTGTGCTAGCAGCTATCTAGAAAACGCTGTTGGGTCACTTCCGGTCCAAAGCCCATTGAGCCCACTGTGATGGAATCAAGCAGGGTGAGCACCCACACTAAACTAACATGGAGCTCCTCACTCAAGCCGCTCAAAACTCCACAGCCAAACACAAGTTCAGCGCACAAGCCATTTCCCGCTGCCATGGAAACCAAGTGCTGGGGCACCACCTATGTCTGAAAGTGGATATGACACCTAGGGAACTCAGGGCGGTGCTCAATGGCAACTGCCCGAAGCAGCAGCACAGCTCTTCCAGTGCCAAAACAACTCCACCTGCCTCATGAACTTCACATACCATTAGCTGTGATAGCAGCTATCTAGAAAACCCTGTTTCGTCTCTTCCGGTCCAATGCCCATTGAGCCCAGTGTGATGGAATCAAGCAGGGTGAGCACCCACACTAAACTAACATGGAGCTCCTCACTCAAGCCGCTCAAAACTCCACAGCCAAACACAAGTTCAGCGCCCAAGCCATTTCCTGCTGCCATGGAAACCAAGTGCTCTGGCACCACACATGTCTGAAAGTGGATATGACACCTAGGGAACTCAGGGCGGTGGTGCATGGCAACTGTCCGAAGCAGCAGCACAGCTCTTCCAGTGCCAAAACAACTCCACCTGCCTCAGGAACTTCACATACCATCAGCTGTGCTAGCAGCTATCTAGAAAACCCTGTTGGGTCACTTCCGGTCCAATGCCCTTTGAGCCCAGTGTGATGGAATCAAGCAGGGTGAGCACCCACACTAAACTAACATGGAGCTCCTCACTCAAGCCGCTCAAAACTCCACAGCCAAACACAAGTTCAGCGCACAAGCCATTTCCCCCTGCCATGGAAACCAAGTGCTCTGGCACCACATATGTCTGAAAGTGGATATGACACCTAGGGAACTCAGGGCGGTGTTCAATGGCAACTGCCCGAAGCAGCAGCACAGCTCTTCCAGTGCCAAAACAATGCCACCTGCCTCAGGAACTTCACATACCATCAGCTGTGCTAGCAGCTATCTCGGAAACCCTGTTGGGTCACTTCCGGTCCAATGCCCATTGAGCCCAGTGTGATGGAATCAAGCAGGGTGAGCACCCACACTAAACTCACATGGAGCTCCTCACTCAAGCCGCTCAAAACTCCACAGCCAAACACAAGTTCAGCGCACAAGCCATTTCCCCCTCCCATGGAAACCAAGTGCTCTGGCACCACATATGTCTGAAAGTGGATATGACACCTAGGGAACTCAGGGCGGTGCTCAATGGCAACTGCCCGAAGCAGCAGCACAGCTCTTCCAGTGCCAAAACAACTCCACCTGCCTCATGAACTTCACATACCATCAGCTGTGCTAGCAGCTATCTAGAAAACCCTGTTGGGTCACTTCCGGTCCAAAGCCCATTGAGCCCACTGTGATGGAATCAAGCAGGGTGAGCACCCACACTAAACTAACATGGAGCTCCTCACTCAAGCCGCTCAAAACTCCACAGCCAAACACAAGTTCAGCGCACAAGCCATTTCCCCCTCCCATGGAAACCAAGTGCTCTGGCACCACATATGTCTCAAAGTGGATATGACACCTAGGGAACTCAGGGCGGTGCTCAATGGCAACTGCCCGAAGCAGCAGCACAGCTCTTCCAGTGCCAAAACAACTCCACCTGCCTCATGAACTTCACATACCATTAGCTGTGATAGCAGCTATCTAGAAAACCCTGTTTCGTCACTTCCGCTCCAATGCCCATTGAGCCCAGTGTGATGGAATCAAGCAGGGTGAGCACCCACACTAAACTCACATGGAGCTCCTCACTCAACAAGCTCAAAACTCCACAGCCAAACACAAGTTCAGCGCCCAAGCCATTTCCTGCTGCCATGGAAACCAAGTGCTCTGGCACCACACATGTCTGAAAGTGGATATGACACCTAGGGAACTCAGGGCGGTGGTGCATGGCAACTGTCCGAAGCAGCAGCACAGCTCTTCCAGTGCAAAAACAACTCCACCTGCCTCATGAACTTCACATACCATCAGCTGTGCTAGCAGCTATCTAGAAAACCCTGTTGGGTCACTTCCGGTCCAATGCCCATTGAGCCCAGTGTGATGGAATCAAGCAGGGTGAGCACCCACACTAAACTAACATGGAGCTCCTCACTCAAGCCGCTCAAAACTCCACAGCCAAACACAAGTTCAGCGCACAAGCCATTTCCCCCTGCCATGGAAACCAAGTGCTCTGGCACCACATATGTCTGAAAGTGGATATGACACCTAGGAAACTCAGGGCGGTGCTCAATGGCAACTGCCTTGAGCAGCAGCAGAGCTCTTCCAGTGCCAAAACAACTCCACCTGCCTCATGAACTTCACATACCATCAGCTGTGCTAGCAGCTATCTAGGAAACCCTGTTTTGTCACTTCCGCTCCAATGGCTATAGAGCCCAGTGTGATGGAATCAAGCAGGCTGAGCACCCTCAGTAAACTAACATGGAGCTCCTCACTCAAGCCGCTCAAAACTCCACAGCCAAACACAAGTTCAGGGCCCAAGCCATTTCCCGCTGCCATGGAAACCAAGTGCTCTGGCACCACATATGTCTGAAAGTGGATATGACACCTAGGGAACTCAGGGCGGTGCTCAATGGCAACTGTCCGAAGCAGCAGCACAGCTCTTCCAGTGCCAAAACAACTCCACCTGCCTCATGAACTTCACATACCATTAGCTGTGATAGCAGCTATCTAGAAAACCCTGTTTCGTCACTTCCGGTCCAATGCCCATTGAGCCCAGTGTGACGGAATCAAGCAGGGTGAGCACCCACACTAAACTAACATGGAGCTCCTCACTCAAGCCGCTCAAAACTCCACAGCCAAACACAAGTTCAGCGCACAAGCCATTTCCCGCTGGCATGGAAACCAAGTGCTCTGGCACCACATATGTCTGAAAGTGGATATGACACCTAGGGAACTCAGGGCGGTGCTCAATGGCAACTGCCCGAAGCAGCAGCACAGCTCTTCCAGTGACAAAACAATGCCACCTGCCTCAGGAACTTCACATACCATCAGCTGTGCTAGCAGCTATCTAGAAAACGCTGTTGGGTCACTTCCGGTCCAATGCCCATTGAGCCCAGTGGGATGGAATCAAGCAGGGTGAGCACCCACACTAAACTAACATGGAGCTCCTCACTCAAGGCGCTCAAAACTCCACAGCCAAACACAAGTTCAGCGCCCAAGCCATTTCCCGCTGGCATGGAAACCAAGTGCTCTGGCACCACATATGTCTGAAAGTGGATATGACACCTAGGGAACTCAGGACGGTGCTCAATGGCAACTGCCCGAAGCAGCAGCACAGCTCTTCCAGTGACAAAACAATGCCACCTGCCTCAGGAACTTCACATACCATCAGCTGTGCTAGCAGCTATCTAGAAAACGCTGTTGGGTCACTTCCGGTCCAATGCCCATTGAGCCCAGTGTGATGGAATCAAGCAGGGTGAGCACCCACACTAAACTAACATGGAGCTCCTCACTCAAGGCGCTCAAAACTCCACAGCCAAACACAAGTTAAGCGCCCAAGCCATTTCCCGCTGCCATGGAAACCAAGTGCTCTGGCACCACATATGTCTGAAAGTGGATATGACACCTAGGGAACTCAGGGCGGAGGTGAATGGCAACTGCCCGAAGCAGCAGCACAGCTCTTCCAGTGCCAAAACAACTCCACCTGCCTCAGGAACTTCACATACCATCAGCTGTGCTAGCAGCTATCTAGGAAACCCTGTTTGGTCACTTCCTATCCAAAGCCCATTGAGCCCAGTGTGATGGAATCAAGCAGGGTGAGCACCCACACTAAACTAACATGGAGCTCCTCACTCAAGCCGCTCAAAACCCCACAGCCAAACACAAGTTCAGCGCCCAAGCCATTTCTCGCTGCCATGGAAACCAAGTGCTCTGGCACCACATATGTCTGAAAGTGGATATGACACCTAGGGAACTCAGGGCGGTGCTCAATGGCAACTGCCTGGAGCAGCAGCACAGCTCTTCCAGTGCCAAAACAACTCCACCTGCCTCATGAACTTCACATACCATCAGCTGTGCTAGCAGCTATCTAGAAACGCTGTTGGGTCACTTCCGGTCCAATGCCCATTGAGCCCAGTGTGATGGAATCAAGCAGGGTGAGCATCCACACTAAACTAACATGGAGCTCCTCACTCAAGCCGCTCAAAACTCCACAGCCAAACACAAGTTCAGCACCCAAACCATTTCCCGCTGCCATGGAAACCAAGTGCTCTGGCACCACATATGTCTGAAAGTGGATATGACACCTAGGGAACTCAGGGCGGTGCTCAATGACAACTGCCCGAAGCAGCAGCACAGCTCTTCCAGTGCCAAAACAACTCCACCTGCCTCATGAACTTCACATACCATCAGCTGTGCTAGCAGCTATCTCGGAAACCATGTTTGGTCACTTCCGGTCCAATGCCCATTGAGCCCAGTGGGATGGAATCAAGCAGGGTGAGCACCCACACTAAACTAACATGGAGCTCCTCACTCAAGCCGCTCAAAACTCCACAGCCAAACACAAGTTCAGCGCACAAGCCATTTCCCGCTGGCATGGAAACCAAGTGCTCTGGCACCACATATGTCTGAAAGTGGATATGACACCTAGGGAACTCAGGGCGGTGCTCAATGGCAACTGCCCGAAGCAGCAGCACAGCTCTTCCAGTGACAAAACAATGCCACCTGCCTCAGGAACTTCACATACCATCAGCTGTGCTAGCAGCTATCTAGAAAACGCTGTTGGGTCACTTCCGGTCCAATGCCCATTGAGCCCAGTGGGATGGAATCAAGCAGGGTGAGCACCCACACTAAACTAACATGGAGCTCCTCACTCAAGGCGCTCAAAACTCCACAGCCAAACACAAGTTCAGCGCCCAAGCCATTTCCCGCTGGCATGGAAACCAAGTGCTCTGGCACCACATATGTCTGAAAGTGGATATGACACCTAGGGAACTCAGGACGGTGCTCAATGGCAACTGCCCGAAGCAGCAGCACAGCTCTTCCAGTGACAAAACAATGCCACCTGCCTCAGGAACTTCACATACCATCAGCTGTGCTAGCAGCTATCTAGAAAACGCTGTTGGGTCACTTCCGGTCCAATGCCCATTGAGCCCAGTGTGATGGAATCAAGCAGGGTGAGCACCCACACTAAACTAACATGGAGCTCCTCACTCAAGGCGCTCAAAACTCCACAGCCAAACACAAGTTAAGCGCCCAAGCCATTTCCCGCTGCCATGGAAACCAAGTGCTCTGGCACCACATATGTCTGAAAGTGGATATGACACCTAGGGAACTCAGGGCGGAGGTGAATGGCAACTGCCCGAAGCAGCAGCACAGCTCTTCCAGTGCCAAAACAACTCCACCTGCCTCAGGAACTTCACATACCATCAGCTGTGCTAGCAGCTATCTAGGAAACCCTGTTTGGTCACTTCCTATCCAATGCCCATTGAGCCCAGTGTGATGGAATCAAGCAGGGTGAGCACCCACACTAAACTAACATGGAGCTCCTCACTCAAGCCACTCAAAACCCCACAGCCAAACACAAGTTCAGCGCCCAAGCCATTTCTCGCTGCCATGGAAATCAAGTGCTCTGGCACCACATATGTCTGAAAGTGGATATGACACCTAGGGAACTCAGGGCGGTGCTCAATGGCAACTGCCTGGAGCAGCAGCACAGCTCTTCCAGTGCCAAAACAACTCCACCTGCCTCATGAACTTCACATACCATCAGCTGTGCTAGCAGCTATCTAGAAACGCTGTTGGGTCACTTCCGGTCCAATGCCCATTGAGCCCAGTGTGATGGAATCAAGCAGGGTGAGCATCCACACTAAACTAACATGGAGCTCCTCACTCAAGCCGCTCAAAACTCCACAGCCAAACACAAGTTCAGCACCCAAACCATTTCCCGCTGCCATGGAAACCAAGTGCTCTGGCACCACATATGTCTGAAAGTGGATATGACACCTAGGGAACTCAGGGCGGTGCTCAATGACAACTGCCCGAAGCAGCAGCACAGCTCTTCCAGTGCCAAAACAACTCCACCTGCCTCATGAACTTCACATACCATCAGCTGTGCTAGCAGCTATCTCGGAAACCATGTTTGGTCACTTCCGGTCCAATGCCCATTGAGCCCAGTGTGATGGAATCAAGCAGGGTGAGCACCCACACTAAACTAACATGGAGCTCCTCACTCAAGCTGCTCAAAACTCCACAGCCAAACACAAGTTCAGCGCCCAAGCCATTTCCCGCTGCCATGGAAACCAAGTGCTCTGGCACCACATATGTCTGAAAGTGGATATGACACCTAGGGAACTCAGGGCGGTGGTCAATGGCAACTGCCCGAAGCAGCAGCACAGCTCTTCCAGTGCCAAAACAACTCCACCTGCCTCATGAACTTCACATACCATCAGCTGTGCTAGCAGCTATCTAGGAAACCATGTTGGGTCACTTCCTATCCAAAGCCATAGAGCCCAGTGTGATGGAATCAAGCAGGGTGAGCACCCACACTAAACTAACATGGAGCTCCTCACTCAAGCCGCTCAAAACTCCACAGCCAAACACAAGTTCAGGGCCCAAGCCATTTCCCGCTGCCATGGAAACCAAGTGCTCTGGCACCACATATGTCTGAAAGTGGATATGACACCTAGGAAACTCAGGGCGGTGCTCAATGGCAACTGCCTTGAGCAGCAGCAGAGCTCTTCCAGTGCCAAAACAACTCCACCTGCCTCATGAACTTCACATACCATCAGCTGTGCTAGCAGCTATCTAGGAAACCCTGTTAGGTCACTTCCGCTCCAATGGCTATAGAGCCCAGTGTGATGGAATCAAGCAGGCTGAGCACCCTCAGTAAACTAACATAGAGCTCCTCACTCAAGCCGCTCAAAACTCCACAGCCAAACACAAGTTCAGCGCACAAGCCATTTCCCGCTGCCATGGAAATCAAGTGCTCTGGCACCACATATGTCTGAAAGTGGATATGACACCTAGGGAACTCAGGGCGGTGGTTAATGGCAACTGCTCGAAGCAGCAGCACAGCTCTTCCAGTGCCAAAACAACTCCACCTGCCTCATGAACTTCACATACCATCAGCTGTGCTAGCAGCTATCTAGGAAACCCTGTTTGGTCACTTCCTATCCAATGCCCTTTGAGCCCAGTGTGATGGAATCAAGCATGGTGAGCACCGACACTAAACTAACATAGAGCTCCTCACTCAAGCCGCTCAAAACTCCACAGCCAAACACAAGTTCAGGGCCCAAGCCATTTCTCGCTGCCATGGAAACCAAGTGCTCTGGCACCACATATGTCTGAAAGTGGATATGATACCTAGGGAACTCAGGGCGGTGGTGAATGGCAACTGCCCCAAGCAGCAGCACAGCCCTTCCAGTGCCAAAACAACTCCACCTGCCTCATGAATTTCACATACCATCAGCTGTGCTAGCAGCTATCTAGGAAACCCTGTTTGGTCACTTCTGGTCCAATGCCCATTGAGCCCAGTGGGATGGAATCAAGCAGGGTGAGCACCCACACTAAACTAACATGGAGCTCCTCACTCAAGCCGCTCAAAACTCCACAGCCAAACACAAGTTCAGCGCCCAAGCCATTTCCCGCTGGCATGGAAACCAAGTGCTCTGGCAGCACATATGTCTGAAAGTGGATATGACACCTAGGGAACTCAGGGCGGTGCTCAATGGCAACTGCCCGAAGCAGCAGCACAGCTCTTCCAGTGCCAAAACAACTCCACCTGCCTCATGAACTTCACATACCATCAGCTGTGCTAGCAGCTATCTCTGAAGCCCTATTAGGTCACTTTCTATCCAATGCCCATTGAGCCCAGTGGGATGGAAACAAGGAGGGTGAGCACCCACACTAAACTAACATGGAGCTCCTCACTCAACAAGCTCAAAACCCCACAGCCAAACACAAGTTCAGCGCACAAGCCATTTCCCGCTGCCATGGAAACCAAGTGCTCTGGCACCACACATGTCTGAAAGTGGATATGACACCTAGGGAACTCAGGGCGGTGCTCAATGGCAACTGCCCGAAGCAGCAGCACAGCTCTCCCAGTGCCAAAACAACTCCACCTGCCTCATGAACTTCACATACCATCAGCTGTGCTACCAGCTATCTAGAAAAAGCTGTTGGGTCACTTCCGGTCCAATGCCCATTGAGCCCAGTGTGATGGAAACAAGCAGGGTGAGCACCCACACTAAATTAACATGGAGCTCCTCACTCAAGCCGCTCAAAACCCCAAGGCCAAACCCAAGTTCAGCGCCCAAGCCATTTCCCGCTGCCATGGAAACCAAGTGCTCTGGCACCACATATGTCTGAAAGTGGATATGACACCTAGGGAAGTAGGGCGGTAATGCATGGCAACTGTCTGAAGCAGCAGCACAGCTCTTCCAGTGCCAAAACAACTCCACCTGCCTCATGAACTTCACATACCATCAGCTGTGCTAGCAGCTATCTAGGAAACCCTGTTGGGTCACTTCCTATCCAATGCCCATTGAGCCCAGTGTGAAGGAATCAAGCAGGGTGAGCACCCACACTAAACTAACATGGAGCTCCTCACTCAAGGCGCTCAAAACCCCACAGCCAAACACAAGTTCAGCGCCCAAGCCATTTCCCGCTGCCATGGAAACCAAGTGCTCTAGCACCACATATGTGTGAAGGTGGATATGACACCTAGGGAACTCAGGGCGGTGGTCAATGGCAACTGTCTGAAGCAGCAGCACAGCTCTTCCAGTGCCAAAACAACTCCACCTGCCTCATGAACTTCACATACCATCAGCTGTGCTAGCAGCTATCTAGGAAACGCTTTTTGGTCACTTCCGGTCCAATGCCCATTGAGCCCACTGTGATGGAAACAAGCAGGGTGAGCACCCACACTAAACTAACATGGAGCTCCTCACTCAAGCCGCTCAAAACTCCACAGCCAAACACAAGTTCAGTGCCAACCCATTTCCAGCTGCCATGGAAACCAAGTGCTCTGGCACCACATATGTCTGAAAGTGGATATGACACCTAGGGAACTCAGGGCGGTGCTCAATGGCAACTGCCCGAAGCAGCAGCACAGCTCTTCCAGTGCCAAAACAACTCCACCTGCCTCATGAACTTCACATACCATTAGCTGTGCTAGCAGCTATCTAGGAAACCCTGTTTCGTCACTTCCGGTCCAATGCCCATTGAGCCCAGTGTGACGGAATCAAGCAGGGTGAGCACCCACACTAAACTAACATGGAGCTCCTCACTCAAGCCGCTCAAAACTCCACAGCCAAACACAAGTTCAGCGCACAAGCCATTTCCCGCTGCCATGGAAACCAAGTGCTCTGGCACCACATATGTCTGAAAGTGGATATGACACCTAGGGAACTCAGGGCGGTGCTCAATGGCAACTGCCCGAAGCAGCAGCACAGCTCTTCCAGTGCCAAAACAATGCCACCTGCCTCATGAACTTCACATACCATCAGCTGTGCTAGCAGCTATCTAGAAAACGCTGTTGGGTCACTTCCGGTCCAATGCCCATTGAGCCCAGTGGGATGGAATCAAGCAGGGTGAGCACCCACACTAAACTAACATGGAGCTCCTCACTCAAGCCGCTCAAAACTCCACAGCCAAACACAAGTTCAGCGCCCAAGCCATTTCCCGCTGGCATGGAAACCAAGTGCTCTGGCACCACATATGTCTGAAAGTGGATATGACACCTAGGGAACTCAGGGCGGTGCTCAATGGCAACTGCCCGAAGCAGCAGCACAGCTCTTCCAGTGCCAAAACAACTCCACCTGCCTCATGAACTTCACATACCATCAGCTGTGCTAGCAGCTATCTAGGAAACGCTGTGTGGTCACTTCCGGTCCAATGCCTATTGAGCCCAGTGTGATGGAATCAAGCAGGGTGAGCACCCACACTAAACTAACATGGAGCTCCTCACTCAAGGTGCTCAAAACTCCACAGCCAAACACAAGTTCAGCCCCCAAGCCATTTCCCGCTGCCATGGAAACCAAGTGCTCTGGCACCACATATGTCTGAAAGTGGATATGACACCTAGGGAACTCAGGGCGGTGGTCAATGGCAACTGTCTAAAGCAGCAGCACAGCTCTTCCAGTGCCAAAACAACTCCACCTGCCTCATGAACTTCACATACCATCAGCTGTGCTAGCAGCTATCTAGGAAACCCTGTTTGGTCACTTCCTATCAAATGCTCATTGAGCCCAGTGAGATGGAAACAAGCAGGGTGAGCACCCACACTAAACTAACATGGAGCTCCTCACTCAAGCCGCTCAAAACTCCACAGCCAAACACAAGTTCAGGGCCCAAGCCATTTCCCGCTGCCATGGAAACCAAGTGCTCTGGCACCACATATGTCTGAAAGTGGATATGACACCTAGGGAACTCAGGGCGGTGCTCAATGGCAACTGCCCGAAGCAGCAGCACAGCTCTTCCAGTGCCAAAACAACTCCACCTGCCTCATGAACTTCACATACCATCAGCTGTGCTAGCAGCTATCTAGGAAACCCTGTTTGGTCACTTCCTATCAAATGCCCATTGAGCCCAGTGTGATGGAATCAAGCAGGGTGAGCATCCACACTAAACTAACATGGAGCTCCTCACTCAAGCCGCTCAAAACTCCACAGCCAAACACAAGTTCAGCGCACAAGCCATTTCCCGCTGCCATGGAAACCAAGTGCTCTGGCACCACATATGTCTGAAAGTGGATATGACACCTAGGGAACTCAGGGCGGTGCTCAATGGCAACTGCCCCAAGCAGCAGCACAGCTCTTCCAGTGCCAAAACAACTCCACCTGCCTCATGAATTTCACATACCATCAGCTGTGCTAGCAGCTATCTAGGAAACCCTGCTGGGTCACTTCCTATCCAATGGCCATTGAGCCCAGTGGGATGGAATCAAGCAGGGTGAGCACCCACACTAAACTAACATGGAGCTCCTCACTCAAGGCGCTCAAAAACCCACAGCCAAACACAAGTTCAGCGCCCAAGCCATTTCCCGCTGCCATGGAAACCAAGTGCTCTGGCACCACACATGTCTGAAAGTGGATATGACACCTAGGGAACTCAGGGCGGTGCTCAATGGCAACTGCCCGAAGCAGCAGCACAGCTCTTCCAGTGCCAAAACAACTCCACCTGCCTCATGAACTTCACATACCATCAGCTGTGCTAGCAGCTATCTAGGAAACGCTGTGTGGTCACTTCCGGTCCAATGCCCATTGAGCCCAGTGTGATGGAATCAAGCAGGGTGAGCACCCACACTAAACTAAAATGGAGCTCCTCACTCAACAAGCTCAAAACTCCACAGCCAAACACAAGTTCAGCGCACAAGCCATTTCCCGCTGCCATGGAAACCAAGTGCTCTGGCACCACATATGTCTGAAAGTGTATATGACACCTAGGGAACTCAGGGCGGTGCTGAATGGCAACTGCCCGAAGCAGCAGCACAGCTCTTCCAGTGCCAAAACAACTCCACCTGCCTCATGAACTTCACATACCATCAGCTGTGCTAGCAGCTATCTAGGAAACGCTGTGTGGTCACTTCCGGTCCAATGCCCATTGAGCCCAGTGTGATGGAAACAAGCAGGGTGAGCACCCACACTAAACTAACATAGAGCTCCTCACTCAAGCCGCTCAAAACTCCACAGCCAAACACAAATTCAGTGCCCAAGCCATTTCCCGCTGCCATGGAAATCAAGTGCTCTGGCACCACATATGTCTGAAAGTGGATATGACACCTAGGGAACTCAGGGCGGTGGTCAATGGCAACTGTCTAAAGCAGCAGCACAGCTCTTCCAGTGCCAAAACAACTCCACCTGCCTCATGAACTTCACATACCATCAGCTGTGCTAGCAGCTATCTAGGAAACCCTGTTTGGTCACTTCCTATCAAATGCCCATTGAGCCCAGTGGGATGGAATCAAGCAGGGTGAGCATCCGCACTAAACTAACATGGAGCTCCTCACTCAAGCCGCTCAAAACTCCACAGCCAAACATAAGTTCAGTGCCCAAGCCATTTCCCGCTGCCATGGAAACCAAGTGCTCTGGCACCACATATGTCTGAAAGTGGATATGACACCTAGGGAACTCAGGGCGGTGCTCAATGGCAACTGCCCGAAGCAGCAGCACAGCTCTTCCAGTGCCAAACCAACTCCACCTGCCTCATGAACTTCACATACCATCAGCTGTGCTAGCAGCTATCTAGGAAACCATGTTTGGTCACTTCCTATCAAATGCCCATTGAGCCCAGTGTGATGGAATCAAGCAGGGTGAGCATCCGCACTAAACTAACATGGAGCTCCTCACTCAAGCCGCTCAAAACTCCACAGCCAAACACAAGTTCAGCGCCCAAGCCATTTCCCGCTGCCATGGAAACCAAGTGCTCTGGCACCACATATGTCTGAAAGTGGATATGACACCTAGGGAACTCAGGGCGGTGGTCAATGGCAACTGCCCCAAGCAGCAGCACAGCTCTTCCAGTGCCAAAACAACTCCACCTGCCTCATGAATTTCACATACCATCAGCTGTGCTAGCAGCTATCTAGGAAACCCTGCTGGGTCACTTCCTATCCAATGCCCATTGAGCCCAGTGGGATGGAATCAAGCAGGGTGAGCACCCACACTAAACTAACATGGAGCTCCTCACTCAAGCCGCTCAAAATCCCACAGCCAAACACAAGTTCAGGGCCCAAGCCATTTCCCGCGGCCATGGAAACCAAGTGCTCTGGCACCACACATGTCTGAAAGTGTATATGACACCTAGGGAACTCAGGGCGGTGCTCAATGGCAACTGCCCGAAGCAGCAGCACAGCTCTTCCAGTGCCAAAACAACTCCACCTGCCTCATGAACTTCACATACCATCAGCTGTGCTAGCAGCTATCTAGGAAACGCTGTGTGGTCACTTCCGGTCCAATGCCCATTGAGCCCAGTGTGATGGAATCAAGCAGGGTGAGCACCCACACTAAACTAACATGGAGCTCCTCACTCAAGCCGCTCAAAACTCCACAGCCAAACACAAGTTCAGCGCACAAGCCATTTCCCGCTGCCATGGAAACCAAGTGCTCTGGCACCGCATATGTCTGAAAGTGGATATGACACCTAGGGAACTCAGGGCGGTGTTCAATGGCAACTGCCCGAAGCAGCAGCACAGCTCTTCCAGTGCCAAAACAATGCCACCTGCCTCAGGAACTTCACATACCATCAGCTGTGCTAGCAGCTATCTCGGAAACCCTGTTGGGTCACTTCCTATCCAATGCCCATTGAGCCCAGTGTGATGGAATCAATCAGGGTGAGCACCCACACTAAACTAACATGGAGCTCTTCACTCAAGCCGCTCAAAACTCCACAGCCAAACACAAGTTCAGCGCACAAGCCATTTCCCCCTGCCATGGAAACCAAGTGCTCTGGCACCACATATGTCTGAAAGTGGATATGACACCTAGGGAACTCAGGGCGGTGTTCAATGGCAACTGCCCGAAGCAGCAGCACAGCTCTTCCAGTGCCAAAACAATGCCACCTGCCTCAGGAACTTCACATACCATCAGCTGTGCTAGCAGCTATCTCGGAAACCCTGTTGGGTCACTTCCTATCCAATGCCCATTGAGCCCAGTGGGAAGGAATCAAGCAGGGTGAGCACCCACACTAAACTCACATGGAGCTCCTCACTCAAGCCGCTCAAAACTCCACAGCCAAACACAAGTTCAGCGCACAAGCCATTTCCCCCTCCCATGGAAACCAAGTGCTCTGGCACCACATATGTCTGAAAGTGGATATGACACCTAGGGAACTCAGGGCGGTGCTCAATGGCAACTGCCCGAAGCAGCAGCACAGCTCTTCCAGTGCCAAAACAACTCCACCTGCCTCAGGAACTTCACATACCATCAGCTGTGCTAGCAGCTATCTAGAAAACCCTGTTGGGTCACTTCCGGTCCAAAGCCCATTGAGCCCACTGTGATGGAATCAAGCAGGGTGAGCACCCACACTAAACTAACATGGAGCTCCTCACTCAAGCCGCTCAAAACTCCACAGCCAAACACAAGTTCAGCGCCCAAGCCATTTCCCGCTGCCATGGAAACCAAGTGCTCTGGCACCACATATGTCTCAAAGTGGATATGACACCTAGGGAACTCAGGGCGGTGCTCAATGGCAACTGCCCGAAGCAGCAGCACAGCTCTTCCAGTGCCAAAACAACTCCACCTGCCTCATGAACTTCACATACCATTAGCTGTGATAGCAGCTATCTAGAAAACCCCGTTTCGTCACTTCCGGTCCAATGCCCATTGAGCCCAGTGGGATGGAATCAAGCAGGGTGAGCACCCACACTAAACTCACATGGAGCTCCTCACTCAAGCCGCTCAAAACTCCACAGCCAAACACAAGTTCAGCGCCCAAGCCATTTCCTGCTGCCATGGAAACCAAGTGCTCTGGCACCACACATGTCTGAAAGTGGATATGACACCTAGGGAACTCAGGGCGGTGGTGCATGGCAACTGTCCGAAGCAGCAGCACAGCTCTTCCAGTGCCAAAACAACTCCACCTGCCTCAGGAACTTCACATACCATCAGCTGTGCTAGCAGCTATCTAGAAAACCCTGTTGGGTCACTTCCGGTCCAATGCCCATTGAGCCCAGTGTGATGGAATCAAGCAGGGTGAGCACCCACACTAAACTAACATGGAGCTCCTCACTCAAGCCGCTCAAAACTCCACAGCCAAACACAAGTTCAGCGCACAAGCCATTTCCCCCTGCCATGGAAACCAAGTGCTCTGGCACCACATATGTCTGAAAGTGGATATGACACCTAGGGAACTCAGGGCGGTGTTCAATGGCAACTGCCCGAAGCAGCAGCACAGCTCTTCCAGTGCCAAAACAATGCCACCTGCCTCAGGAACTTCACATACCATCAGCTGTGCTAGCAGCTATCTCGGAAACCCTGTTGGGTCACTTCCTATCCAATGCCCATTGAGCCCAGTGTGATGGAATCAAGCAGGGTGAGCACCCACACTAAACTCACATGGAGCTCCTCACTCAAGCCGCTCAAAACTCCACAGCCAAACACAAGTTCAGCGCACAAGCCATTTCCCCCTCCCATGGAAACCAAGTGCTCTGGCACCACATATGTCTGAAAGTGGATATGACACCTAGGGAACTCAGGGCGGTGCTCAATGGCAACTGCCCGAAGCAGCAGCACAGCTCTTCCAGTGCCAAAACAACTCCACCTGCCTCAGGAACTTCACATACCATCAGCTGTGCTAGCAGCTATCTAGAAAACCCTGTTGGGTCACTTCCGGTCCAAAGCCCATTGAGCCCACTGTGATGGAATCAAGCAGGGTGAGCACCCACACTAAACTAACATGGAGCTCCTCACTCAAGCCGCTCAAAACTCCACAGCCAAACACAAGTTCAGCGCCCAAGCCATTTCCCGCTGCCATGGAAACCAAGTGCTCTGGCACCACATATGTCTGAAAGTGGATATGACACCTAGGGAACTCAGGGCGGTGCTCAATGGCAACTGCCCGAAGCAGCAGCACAGCTCTTCCAGTGCCAAAACAACTACACCTGCCTCATGAACTTCACATACCATTAGCTGTGATAGCAGCTATCTAGAAAACCCTGTTTCGTCACTTCCGGTCCAATGCCCATTGAGCCCAGTGTGATGGAATCAAGCAGGGTGAGCACCCACACTAAACTAACATGGAGCTCCTCACTCAAGCCGCTCAAAACTCCACAGCCAAACACAAGTTCAGCGCCCAAGCCATTTCCTGCTGCCATGGAAACCAAGTGCTCTGGCACCACACATGTCTGAAAGTGGATATGACACCTAGGGAACTCAGGGCGGTGGTGCATGGCAACTGTCCGAAGCAGCAGCACAGCTCTTCCAGTGCCAAAACAACTCCACCTGCCTCAGGAACTTCACATACCATCAGCTGTGCTAGCAGCTATCTAGAAAACGCTGTTGGGTCACTTCCGGTCCAATGCCCATTGAGCCCAGTGTGATGGAATCAAGCAGGGTGAGCACCCACACTAAACTAACATGGAGCTCCTCACTCAAGCCGCTCAAAACTCCACAGCCAAACACAAGTTCAGCGCACAAGCCATTTCCCCCTGCCATGCAAACCAAGTGCTCTGGCACCACATATGTCTGAAAGTGGATATGACACCTAGGGAACTCAGGGCGGTGCTCAATGGCAACTGCCCGAAGCAGCAGCACAGCTCTTCCAGTGCCAAAACAATGCCACCTGCCTCATGAACTTCACATACCATCAGCTGTGCTAGCAGCTATCTCGGAAACCCTGTTGGGTCACTTCCTATCCAATGCCCATTGAGCCCAGTGTGATGGAATCAAGCAGGCTGAGCACCCACACTAAACTAACATGGAGCTCCTCACTCAACAAGCTCAAAACTCCACAGCCAAACACAAGTTCAGCGCACAAGCCATTTCCCCCTGCCATGGAAACCAAGTGCTCTGGCACCACATATGTCTGAAAGTGGATATGACACCTAGGGAACTCAGGGCGGTGCTCAATGGCAACTGCCCGAAGCAGCAGCACAGCTCTTCCAGTGCCAAAACAACTCCACCTGCCTCATGAACTTCACATACCATTAGCTGTGCTAGCAGCTATCTAGAAAACCCTGTTTCGTCACTTCCGGTCCAATGCCCATTGAGCCCAGTGTGACGGAATCAAGCAGGGTGAGCACCCACACTAAGCTAACATGGAGCTCCTCACTCAAGCCGCTCAAAACTCCACAGCCAAACACAAGTTCAGCGCACAAGCCATTTCCCGCTGGCATGGAAACCAAGTGCTCTGGCACCACATATGTCTCAAAGTGGATATGACACCTAGGGAACTCAGGGCGGTGCTCAATGGCAACTGCCCGAAGCAGCAGCACAGCTCTTCCAGTGACAAAACAATGCCACCTGCCTCAGGAACTTCACATACCATCAGCTGTGCTAGCAGCTATCTAGAAAACGCTGTTGGGTCACTTCCGGTCCAATGCCCATTGAGCCCAGTGGGATGGAATCAAGCAGGGTGAGCACCCACACTAAACTAACATGGAGCTCCTCACTCAAGGCGCTCAAAACTCCACAGCCAAACACAAGTTCAGCGCCCAAGCCATTTCCCGCTGGCATGGAAACCAAGTGCTCTGGCACCACATATGTCTGAAAGTGGATATGACACCTAGGGAACTCAGGACGGTGCTCAATGGCAACTGCCGGAAGCAGCAGCACAGCTCTTCCAGTGACAAAACAATGCCACCTGCCTCAGGAACTTCACATACCATCAGCTGTGCTAGCAGCTATCTAGAAAACGCTGTTGGGTCACTTCCGGTCCAATGCCCATTGAGCCCAGTGTGATGGAATCAAGCAGGGTGAGCACCCACACTAAACTAACATGGAGCTCCTCACTCAAGGCGCTCAAAACTCCACAGCCAAACACATGTTAAGCGCCCAAGCCATTTCCCGCTGCCATGGAAACCAAGTGCTCTGGCACCACATATGTCTGAAAGTGGATATGACACCTAGGGAACTCACTGCGGAGGTGAATGGCAACTGCCCGAAGCAGCAGCACAGCTCTTCCAGTGCCAAAACAACTCCACCTGCCTCATGAACTTCACATAACATCAGCTGTGCTAGCAGCTATCTAGGAAACCCTGTTTGGTCACTTCCTATCCAAAGCCCATTGAGCCCAGTGTGATGGAATCAAGCAGGGTGAGCACCCACACTAAACTAACATGGAGCTCCTCACTCAAGCCGCTCAAAACCCCACAGCCAAACACAAGTTCAGCGCCCAAGCCATTTCTCGCTGCCATGGAAACCAAGTGCTCTGGCACCACATATGTCTGAAAGTGGATATGACACCTAGGGAACTCAGGGCGGTGTTCAATGGCAACTGCCTGGAGCAGCAGCACAGCTCTTCCAGTGCCAAAACAACTCCACCTGCCTCATGAACTTCACATACCATCAGCTGTGCTAGCAGCTATCTAGAAACGCTGTTGGGTCACTTCCGGTCCAATGCCCATTGAGCCCAGTGTGATGGAATCAAGCAGGGTGAGCATCCACACTAAACTAACATGGAGCTCCTCACTCAAGCCGCTCAAAACTCCACAGCCAAACACAAGTTCAGCACCCAAACCATTTCCCGCTGCCATGGAAACCAAGTGCTCTGGCACCACATATGTCTGAAAGTGGATATGACACCTAGGGAACTCAGGGCGGTGGTCAATGACAACTGCCCGAAGCAGCAGCACAGCTCTTCCAGTGCCAAAACAACTCCACCTGCCTCATGAACTTCACATACCATCAGCTGTGCTAGCAGCTATCTCGGAAACCATGTTTGGTCACTTCCGGTCCAATGCCCATTGAGCCCAGTGTGATGGAATCAAGCAGGGTGAGCACCCACACTAAACTAACATGGAGCTCCTCACTCAAGCTGCTCAAAACTCCACAGCCAAACACAAGTTCAGGGCCCAAGTCATTTCCCGCTGGCATTGAAACCAAGTGCTGGGGCACCACATATGTCTGAAAGTGGATATGACACCTAGGGAACTCAGGGCGGTGGTCAATGGCAACTGCCCGAAGCAGCAGCACAGCTCTTCCAGTGCCAAAACAACTCCACCTGCCTCATGAACTTCACATACCATCAGCTGTGCTAGCAGCTATCTAGGAAACCATGTTGGGTCACTTCCTATCCAAAGCCATAGAGCCCAGTGTGATGGAATCAAGCAGGGTGAGCACCCACACTAAACTAACATGGAGCTCCTCACTCAAGCCGCTCAAAACTCCACAGCCAAACACAAGTTCAGGGCCCAAGCCATTTCCCGCTGCCATGGAAACCAAGTGCTCTGGCACCACATATGTCTGAAAGTGGATATGACACCTAGGGAACTCAGGGCGGTGCTCAATGGCAACTGCCCGAAGCAGCAGCACAGCTCTTCCAGTGCCAAAACAACTCCACCTGCCTCAGGAACTTCACATACCATCAGCTGTGCTAGCAGCTATCTAGGAAACGCTGTGTGGTCACTTCTGGTCCAATGCCCATTGAGCCTACTGTGATGGAATCAAGCAGGGTGAGCACCCACACTAAACTAACATAGAGCTCTTCACTCAAGCCGCTCAAAACTCCACAGCCAAACACAAGTTCAGTGCCCAAGCCATTTCCCGCTGCCATGGAAACCAAGTGCTCTGGCACCACATATGTCTGAAAGTGGATATGACACCTAGGGAACTCAGGGCGGTGGTCAATGGCAACTGCCCGAAGCAGCAGCACAGCTCTTCCAGTGCCAAAACAACTCCACCTGCCTCATGAACTTCACATACCATCAGCTGTGCTAGCAGCTATCTAGGAAACCCTGTTTGGTCACTTCTGGTCCAATGCCCATTGAGCCCAGTGTGATGGAATCAAGCAGGGTGAGCATCCACACTAAACTAACATGGAGCTCCTCACTCAAGGCGCTCAAAACTCCACAGCCAAACACAAGTTCAGCGCGCAAGCCATTTCCCGCTGCCATGGAAACCAAGTGCTCTGGCACCACATATGTCTGAAAGTGGATGAGACACCTAGGGAACTCAGGGCAGTGCTGAATGGCAACTGCCCGAAGCAGGACAGCTCTTCCAGTGCCAAAACAACTCCACCTGCCTCATGAACTTCACATACCATCAGCTGTGCTAGCAGCTATCTCGCAAACCCTGTTTGGTCACTTCCGGTCCAATGCCCATTAGCCCAGTGTGATGGAATCAAGCAGGGTGAGCACCCACACTAAGCTAACATGCAGCTCCTCATTCAAAGCGCAAAAATCTCCACAGCCAAACACAAGTTCAGGGCCCAAGCCATTACTCGCTGCCATGGAAACCAAGTGCTCTGGCACCACATATGTCTGAAAGTGGATATGACACCTAGGGAACTCAGGGCGGAGGTGAATGGCAACTGCCCGAAGCAGCAGCACAGCTCTTCCAGTGCCAAAACAACTCCACCTGCCTCATGAACTTCACATACCATCAGCTGTGCTAGCAGCTATCTAGGAAACCCTGTTTGGTCACTTCTGGTCCAATGCCCATTGAGCCCAGTGGGATGGAATCAAGCAGGGTGAGTACCCACACTAAACTAACATGGAGCTCCTCACTCAAGCCGCTCAAAACTCCACAGCCAAACACAAGTTCAGCGCCCAAGCCATTTCCCGCTGCCATGGAAACCAAGTGCTCTGGCACCACATATGTCTGAAAGTGGATATGACACCTAGGGAACTCAGGGCGGTGCTCAATGGCAACTGCCCGAAGCAGCAGCACAGCTCTCCCAGTGCCAAAACAACTCCACCTGCCTCATGAACTTCACATACCATCAGCTGTGCTAGCAGCTATCTAGGAAACCCTGTTGGGTCACTTCCTATCCAATGCCCATTGAGCCCAGTGGGAAGGAATCAAGCAGGCTGAGCACCCACACTAAACTAACATGGAGCTCCTCACTCAAGCCGCTCAAAACTCCACAGCCAAACACAAGTTCAGCGCCCAAGTGATTTCCCACTACCATGGAAACCAAGTGCTCTGGCACCACATATGTCTGAAAGTGGATATGACACCTAGGGAACTCAGGGCGGTACTCAATGGCAACTGCCCGAAGCAGCAGCACAGCTCTTCCAGTGCCAAAACAACTCCACCTGCCTCATGAACTTCACATACCATCAGCTGTGCTAGCAGCTATCTCGGAAACCCTGTTTGGGTCACTTCCGGTTCAATGCCTATTGAGCCCAGTCTGATGGAATCAAGCAGGCTGAGCACTCACACTAAACTAACATGGAGCTCCTCACACAAGCCGCTCAAAACTCCACAGCCAAACACAAGTTCAGCGCCCAAGCCATTTCCCGCTGCCATGGAAACCAAGTGCTCTGGCACCACATATGTCTGAAAGTGGATATGACACCTAGGGAACTCAGGGCGGTGCTCAATGGCAACTGCCCCAAGCAGCAGCACAGCTCTTCCAGTGCCAAAACAACTCCACCTGCCTCATGAACTTCACATACCATCAGCTGTGCTAGCAGCTATCTCTGAAGCCCTATTAGGTCACTTTCTATCCAATGCCCATTGAGCCCAGTGTGATGGAATCAATCAGGGTGAGCACCCACACTAAACTAACATAGAGCTCCTCACTCAAGCCGCTCAAAACTCCACAGCCAAACACAAGTTCGGCGCACAAGCCATTTCCCGCTGCCATGGAAACCAAGTGCTCTGGCACCACACATGTCTGAAAGTGGATATGACACCTAGGGAACTCAGGGCGGTGCTCAATGGCAACTGCCCGAAGCAGCAGCACAGCTCTCCCAGTGCCAAAACAACTCCACCTGCCTCATGAACTTCACATACCATCAGCTGTGCTACCAGCTATCTAGAAAAAGCTGTTGGGTCACTTCCGGTCCAATGCCCATTGAGCCCAGTGTGATGGAAACAAGCAGTGTGAGCACCCACACTAAATTAACATGGAGCTCCTCACTCAAGCCGCTCAAAACCCCAAGGCCAAACCCAAGTTCAGCGCCCAAGCCATTTCCCGCTGGCATGGAAACCAAGTGCTCTGGCACCACATAATTCTGAAAGTGGATATGACACCTAGGGAAGTAGGGCGGTAATGCATGGCAACTGTCTGAAGCAGCAGCACAGCTATTCCAGTGCCAAAACAACTCCACCTGCCTCATGAACTTCACATACCATCAGCTGTGCTAGCAGCTATCTAGGAAACCCTGTTGGGTCACTTCCTATCCAATGCCCATTGAGCCCAGTGTGAAGGAATCAAGCAGGGTGAGCACCCACACTAAACTAACATGGAGCTCCTCACTCAAGGCGCTCAAAACCCCACAGCCAAACACAAGTTCAGCGCCCAAGCCATTTCCCGCTGCCATGGAAACCAAGTGCTCTAGCACCACATATGTGTGAAGGTGGATATGACACCTAGGGAACTCAGGGCGGTGGTGCATGGCAACTGTCTGAAGCAGCAGCACAGCTCTTCCAGTGCCAAAACAACTCCACCTGCCTCATGAACTTCACATACCATCAGCTGTGCTAGCAGCTATCTAGGAAACGCTTTTTGGTCTCTTCCGGTCCAATGCCCATTGAGCCCAGTGTGATGGAAACAAGCAGGGTGAGCACCCACACTAAACTAACATGGAGCTCCTCACTCAACAAGCTCAAAACTCCACAGCCAAACACAAGTTCAGTGCCAACCCATTTCCAGCTGCCATGGAAACCAAGTGCTCTGGCACCACATATATCTGAAAGTGGATATGACACCTAGGGAACTCAAGGCAGTGCACAATGGCAACTGCCCCAAGCAGCAGCACAGCTCTTCCAGTGCCAAAACAACTCCACAAGCCTCAGGAACTTCACATACCATCAGCTGTGCTAGTAGCTATCTAGGAAACCCTGTTTGGTCACTTCCGGTCCAACGCCCATTGAGCCCAGTGGGATGGAATCAAGCAGGGTGAGCACCCACACTAAACTAACATGGAGCTCCTCACTCAAGCCGCTCAAATCTCCACAGCCAAACACAAGTTCAGCGCCCAAACCATTTCCCGCTGCCATGGAAACCAAGTGCTCTGGCACCACATATGTCTGAAAGTGGATATGACACCTAGGGAACTCAGGGCGGTGCTCAATGGCAACTGCCCGAAGCAACAGAACAGCTCTTCCAGTGCCAAAACAACTCCACCTGCCTCAGGAACTTCACATACCATCAGCTGTACTAGCAGCAATCTAGGAAACGCTGTGTGGTCACGTCCGTTCCAATGCCGATTGAGCCCAGTGTGATGGAAACAAGCAGGGTGAGCACCCACACTAAACTAACATGGAGCTCCTCACTCAACAAGCGCAAAACTCCACAGCCAAACACAAGTTCAGTGCCCAAGCCATTTCCCGCTGCCATGGAAACCAAGTGCTCTGGCACCACATATGTCTGAAAGTGGATAAGACACGTAGGGAACTCAGTGTTGGTTGTGAATGGCAACTGCCCGAAGCAGCAGAACAGCTCTTCCAGTGCCAAAACAACTCCACCTGCCTCAGGAACTTCACATACCATCAGCTGTGCTAGCAGCAATCTCAGAAACCCTGTTTGGTCACTTCCGGTCCAATGCCCATTGAGCCCAGTGTGATGGAATCAAGCAGGGTGAGCACCCTGACTAAACAAACATGGAGCTCCTCATTCAAAGCGCTCAAATCTCCACAGCCAAACAGAAGTTCAGCACCCAAGCCATTTCCCGCTGCCATGGAAACCAAGTGCTCTGGCACCACATATGTCTGAAAGTGGATATGACACCTAGGGAACTCAGGGCGGTGCTCAATGGCAACTGCCCGAAGCAGCAGCACAGCTCTTCCAGTGCCAAAACAACTCCACCTGCCTCATGAACTTCACATACCATCAGCTGTGCTAGCAGCTATCTAGGAAACGCTGTGTGGTCACTTCTGGTCCAATGCCCATTGAGCCTACTGTGATGGAATCAAGCAGGGTGAGCACCCACACTAAACTAACATAGAGCTCTTCACTCAAGCCGCTCAAAACTCCACAGCCAAACACAAGTTCAGTGCCCAAGCCATTTCCCGCTGCCATGGAAACCAAGTGCTCTGGCACCACATATGTCTGAAAGTGGATATGACACCTAGGGAACTCAGGGCGGTGGTCAATGGCAACTGCCCGAAGCAGCAGCACAGCTCTTCCAGTGCCAAAACAACTCCACCTGCCTCATGAACTTCACATACCATCAGCTGTGCTAGCAGCTATCTAGGAAACCCTGTTTGGTCACTTCTGGTCCAATGCCCATTGAGCCCAGTGGGATGGAATCAAGCAGGGTGAGCATCCACACTAAACTAACATGGAGCTCCTCACTCAAGCCGCTCAAAACTCCACAGCCAAACACAAGTTCAGCGCGCAAGCCATTTCCCGCTGCCATGGAAACCAAGTGCTCTGGCACCACATATGTCTGAAAGTGGATGAGACACCTAGGGAACTCAGGGCAGTGCTGAATGGCAACTGCCCGAAGCAGCACAGCTCTTCCAGTGCCAAAACAACTCCACCTGCCTCATGAACTTCACATACCATCAGCTGTGCTAGCAGCTATCTAGAAAACCCTGTTGGGTCACTTCCAGTCCAATGCCCATTAGCCCAGTGTGATGGAATCAAGCAGGGTGAGCACCCACACTAAGCTAACATGGAGCTCCTCATTCAAAGCGCAAAAATCTCCACAGCCAAACACAAGTTCAGGGCCCAAGCCATTACTCGCTGCCATGGAAACCAAGTGCTCTGGCACCACATATGTCTCAAAGTGGATATGACACCTAGGGAACTCAGGGCGGAGGTGAATGGCAACTGCCCGAAGCAGCAGCACAGCTCTTCCAGTGCCAAAACAACTCCACCTGCCTCATGAACTTCACATACCATCAGCTGTGCTAGCAGCTATCTAGGAAACGCTGTTGGGTCACTTCTGGTCCAATGCCCATTGAGCCTACTGTGATGGAATCAAGCAGGGTGAGCACCCACAATAAGCTAACATGCAGCTCCTCATTCAAAGCGCAAAAATCTCCACAGCCAAACACAAGTTCAGCGCCCAAGCCATTTCCCGCTGCCATGGAAACCAAGTGCTCTGGCACCACATATGTCTGAAAGTGGATATGACACCTAGGGAACTCAGCGCAGTGCTCAATGGCAACTGCCCGAAGCAGCAGCACAGCTCTTCCAGTGCCAAAACAACTCCACCTGCCTCAGGAACTTCACATACCATCAGCTGTGCTAGCAGCTATCTAGGAAACCCTGTTTGGTCACTTCCGGTCCAATGCCCATTAGCCCAGTGTGATGGAATCAAGCAGGGTGAGCACCCACACTAAACTAACATGCAGCTCCTCACTCAAGCCGCTCAAAACTCCACAGCCAAACACAAGTTCAGCGCCCAAGCCATTTCCCGCTGCCATGGAAACCAATTGCTCTGGCAGCACATATGTCTGAAAGTGGATATGACACCTAGGGAACTCAGGGCGGTGCTGAATGGCAACTGCCCGGAGCAGCAGCACAGCTCTTCCAGTGCCAAAACAACTCCACCTGCCTCATGAACTTCACATACCATCAGCTGTGCTAGCAGCGTTCTAGGAAAAACTATTGGGTCACTTCCAGTCCAATGCCCATTGAGCCCAGTCTGATGGAATCAAGCAGGGTGAGCACCCACACTAAACTAACAAAGAGCTCCTCACTCAAGCCGCTCAAAACTCCACAGCCAAACACAAGTTCAAGGCCCAATCCATTTCCCACTGCATGTAAACCAAGTGCTCTGGCACCACATATGTCTGAAAGTGGATATGACACCTAGGGAACTCAGGGCGGTGCTCAATGGCAACTGCCCGAAGCAACAGCACAGCTCTTCCAGTGCCAAAACAACTCCACCTGCCTCATGAACTTCACATACCATCAGCTGTGCTAGCAGCTATCTAGGAAACCCTGTTTGGTCACTTCTGGTCCAATGCCCATTGAGCGCAGTGGGATGGAATCAAGCAGGGTGAGCATCCACACTAAACTAACATAGAGCTCCTCCCTCAAGCCGCTCAAAACTCCACAGCCAAACACAAGTTCAGCGCACAAGCCATTTCCCGCTGCAATGGAAACCAAGTGCTCTGGCACCACATATGTCTGAAAGTGGATGAGACACCTAGGGAACTCAGTGCGGAGGTGAATGGCAACTGCCCGAAGCAGCAGCACAGCTCTTCCAGTGCCAAAACAACTCCACCTGCCTCATGAACTTCACATACCATCAGCTGTGGTAGCAGCTATCTCGCAAACCCTGTTTGGTCACTTCCGGTCCAATGCCCATTAGCCCAGTGTGATGGAATCAAGCAGGGTGAGCACCCACACTAAACTAACATGCAGCTCGTCACTCAAGGCGCTCAAAACTCCACAGCCAAACCCAAGTTCAGCGCCCAAGCCATTTCCCGCTGCCATGGAAACCAAGTGCTCTGGCACCACATATGTCTGAAAGTGGATATGACACCTAGGGAACTCAGGGCGGTGCTCAATGGCAACTGCCCGAAGCAGCAGCACAGCTCTTCCAGTGCAAAAACAACTCCACCTGCCTCATGAACTTCACATACCATCAGCTGTGCTAGCAGCTATCTAGGAAACCCTGTTTGGTCACTTCCGGTCCAATGCCCATTGAGCCCAGTGTGATGGAAACAAGCAGGGTGAGCATCCACACTAAACTAACATGGAGCTCCTCACTCAAGCCGCTCAAAACTCCACAGCCAAACACAAGTTGAAAGTGCCCAAGCCATTACTCGCTGCCATGGAAACCGTGTGCTCTGGCACCACATATGTCTGAAAGTGGATATGACACCTAGGGAACTCAGGGCGGTGCTCAATGGCAACTGCCCGAAGCAGCAGCACAGCTCTTCCAGTGCAAAAACAACTCCACCTGCCTCATGAACTTCACATACCATCAGCTGTGCTAGCAGCTATCTAGTATACGCTGTTTGGTCACTTCAATCCAATGTCCATTGAGCCCAGTGTGATGGAATCAAGCAGGGTGAGCACCCACACTAAACTAACATGGAGCTCCTCAATCAAGCCGCTCAAATCTCCACAGCCAAACACAAGTTCAGGGCCCAAGCCATTTCCCGCTGCCATGGAAACCAAGTGCTCTGGCACCACACATGTCTGAAAGTGGATATGACACCTAGGGAACTCAGGGCGGTGCTGAATGGCAACTGCTCGAAGCAGCAGCACAGCTCTTCCAGTGCCAAAACAACTCCACCTGCCTCAGGAACTTCACATACCATCAGCTGTGCTAGCAGCTATCTAGGAAACCCTGTTGGGTCACTTCCGGTCCAATGCCCATTGAGCCCAGTGTGATGGAATCAAGCAGGGTGAGCACCCACAATAAGCTAACATGCAGCTCCTCATTCAAGGCGCAAATATCTCCACAGCCAAACACAAGTTCAGGGCCCAAGCCATTTCTCGCAGCCATGGAAACCAAGTGCTCTGGCACCACATATGTCTGAAAGTGGATATGACACCTAGGGAACTCAGGGCAGTGCTCAATGGCAACTGCCCGAAGCAGCAGCACAGCTCTTCCAGTGCCAAAACAACTCCACCTGCCTCATGAACTTCACATACCATCAGCTGTGCTAGCAGTTATCTAGGAAACCCTGTTTGGTCACGTCTGGTCCAATGCCCATTGAGCCCAGTGGGATGGAAACAAGCAGGGTGAGCATCCACACTAAACTAACATGGAGCTCCTCACTCAAGCCGCTCAAAACTCCACAGCCAAACACAAGTTGAAAGTGCCCAAGCCATTACTCGCTGCCATGGAAACCGTGTGCTCTGGCAGCACATATGTCTGAAAGTGGATATGACACCTAGGGAACTCAGGGCGGTGCTCAATGGCAACTGCCCGAAGCAGCAGCACAGCTCTTCCAGTGCCAAAACAACTCCACCTGCCTCATGAACTTCACATACCATCAGCTGTGCTATCAGCTATCTAGTATACTCTGTTTGGTCACTTCAATCCAATGTCCATTGAGCCCAGTGTGATGGAATCAAGCAGGGTGAGCACCCACACTAAACTAACATGGAGCTCCTCATTCAAGCCGCTCAAATCTCCACAGCCAAACACAAGTTCAGGGCCCAAGCCATTTCCCGCTGCCATGGAAACCAAGTGCTGTGGCACCACATATGTCTCAAAGTGGATATGACACCTAGGGAACTCAGGGCGGTGCTGAATGGCAACTGCTCGAAGCAGCAGCACAGCTCTTCCAGTGCTAAAACAACTCCACCTGCCTCAGGAACTTCACATACCATCAGCTGTGCTAGCAGCGTTCTAGGAAACCCTGTTGGGTCACTTCCGGTCCAATGCCCATTGAGCCCAGTGTGATGGAATCAAGCAGGGTGAGCACCCACAATAAGCTAACATGCAGCTCCTCATTCAAAGCGCAAAAATCTCCACAGCCAAACACAAGTTCAGAGCCCAAGCCATTTCTCGCTGCCATGGAAACCAAGTGCTCTGGCACCACATATGTCTCAAAGTGGATATGACACCTAGGGAACTCAGGGCGGTGGTCAATGACAACTGCCCGATGCAGCAGCACAGTTCTTCCAGTGCCAAAGCAACTCCACCTGCCTCATGAACTTCACATACCATCAGCTGTACTAGCAGTTATCTAGGAAACCCTGTTTGGTCACTTCCGGTCCAATGCCCATTGAGCCCAGTGTGATGGAAACAAGCAGGGTGAGCATCCACACTAAACTAACATGGAGCTCCTCACTCAAGCCGCTCAAAACTCCACAGCCAAACACAAGTTGAAAGTGCCCAAGCCATTTCCCACTGCAATGGAAACCAAGTGCTCTGGCACCACATACGTCTGAAAGTGGATATGACACCTAGGGAACTCAGGGCGGTGCTCAATGGCAACTGCCCGAAGCAGCAGCACAGCTCTTCCAGTGCAAAAACAACTCCACCTGCCTCATGAACTTCACATACCATCAGCTGTGCTAGCAGCTATCTAGTATACGCTGTTTGGTCACTTTAATCCAATGTCCATTGAGCCCAGTGTGATGGAATCAAGCAGGGTGAGCACCCACACTAAACTAACATGGAGCTCCTCACTCAAGCCGCTCAAATCTCCACAGCCAAACACAAGTTCAGGGCCCAAGCCATTTCCCGCTGCCATGGAAACCAAGTGTTCTGGCACCACATATGTCTCAAAGTGGATATGACACCTAGGGAACTCAGGGCGGTGCTCAATGGCAACTGCCCGAAGCAGCAGCACAGCTCTTCCAGTGCAAAAACAACTCCACCTGCCTCATGAACTTCACATGCCATCAGCTGTGCTAGCAGCTATCTAGTATACGCTGTTTGGTCACTTCAATCCAATGTCCATTGAGCCCAGTGTGATGGAATCAAGCAGGGTGAGCACCCACACTAAACTAACATGGAGCTCCTCACTCAAGCCGCTCAAATCTCCACGGCCAAACACAAGTTCAGGGCCCAAGCCATTTCCCGCTGCCATGGAAACCAAGTGCTCTGGCACCACATATGTCTCAAAGTGGATATGACACCTAGGGAACTCAGGGCGGTGCTCAATGGCAACTGCCCGAAGCAGCAGCACAGCTCTTCCAGTGCCAAAACAACTCCACCTGCCTCATGAACTTCACATACCATCAGCTGGCTAGCAGCGTTCTAGGAAACCCTGTTTGGTCACTTCCGGTCCAATGCCCATTGAGCCCAGTGTGATGGAATCAAGCAGGGTGAGCACCCACACTAAGCTAACATGAAACTCCTCACTCAAGCCGCTCAAAACTCCACAGCCAAACACAAGTTCAGGGCCCAAGCCATTTCCCGCTGCCATGGAAACCAAGTGCTCTGGCACCACATATGTCTGAAAGTGGATATGACACCTAGGGAACTCAGGGCGGTGCTCAATGGCAACTGCCCGAAGCAGCAGCACAGCTCTTCCAGTGCCAAAACAAACCCACCTGCCTCAGGAACTTCACATACCATCAGCTGTGCTAGCAGCTATCTAGGAAACCCTGTTTGGTCACTTCCGGTCCAATGCCCATTGAGCCCAGTGGGATGGAATCAAGCAGGGTGAGCATCCACACTAAACTAACATGGAGCTCCTCACTCAAGGCGCTCAAAACTCCACAGCCAAACACAAGTTCAGCGCCCAAGCCATTTCCCGCTGCCATGGAAACCAAGTGCTCTGGCACCACATATGTCTGAAAGTGGATGAGACACCTAGGGAACTCAGTGCGGAGGTGAATGGCAACTGCCCGAAGCAGGACAGCTCTTCCAGTGCCAAAACAACTCCACCTGCCTCATGAACTTCACATACCATCAGCTGTGCTAGCAGCTATCTAGGAAACCCTGTCTGGTCACTTCTTATCTAATGCCCATTAGCCCAGTGTGATGGAATCAAGCAGGGTGAGCAACCACACTAAACTAACATGCAGCTATTCACTCAAGGTGCTCAAAACTCCACAGCCAAACACAAGTTCAGCGCCCAAGCCATTTCCCGCTGCCATGGAAACCAAGTGCTCTGGCACCACATATGTCTGAAAGTGGATATGACACCTAGGGAACTCAGGGCGGTGCTCAATGGCAACTGCCCAAAGCAGCAGCACAGCTCTTCCAGTGCCAAAACAACTCCACCTGCCTCAGGAACTTCACATACCATCAGCTGTGCTAGCAGCTATCTAGGAAACGCTGTGTGGTCACTTCCGGTCCAATGCCCATTGAGCCCAGTGTGATGGAATCAAGCAGGGTGAGCACCCACACTAAACTAACATGAAGCTCCTCACTCAAGCCGCTCAAAACTCCACGGCCAAACACAAGTTCAGGGCCCAAGCCATTTCCCACTGCCATGGAAACCAAGTGCTCTGGCACCACATATGTCTGAAAGTGGATATGACACCTAGGGAACTCAGGGCGGTGCTCAATGGCAACTGCCCGAAGCAGCAGCACAGCTCTTCCAGTGCCAAAACAACTCCACCTGCCTCAGGAACTTCACATACCATGAGCTGTGCTAGCAGCATTCTAGGAAAAACTATTGGGTCACTTAAAGTCCAATGCCCATTGAGCCCAGTGTGATGGAATCAAGCAGGGTGAGCACCCACACTAAACTAACATAGAGCTCCTCATTCAAAGCGAAAAAATCTCCACAGCCAAACACAAGTTCAGGGCCCAAGCCATATCCCGCTGCCATGGAAACCAAGTGCTCTGGCACCACATATGTCTCAAAGTGGATATGACACCTAGGGAACTCAGGGCGGTGCTCAATGGCAACTGCCCGAAGCAGCAGCACAGCTCTTCCAGTGCCAAAACAACTCCACCTGCCTCATGAACTTCACATACCATCAGCTGTGCTAGCAGCTATCTAGGAAACCCTGTTTGGTCACTTCTGGTCCAATGCCCATTGGGCCCAGAGGGATGGAATCAAGCAGGGTGAGCATCCACACTAAACTAACATGGAGCTCCTCACTCAAGGCGCTCAAAACTCCACAGCCAAACACAGGTTCAGGGCCCAAGCCATTTCCCGCTGCCATGGAAACCAAGTGCTCTGGCACCACATATGTCTGAAAGTGGATGAGACACCTAGGGAACTCAGTGCGGAGGTGAATGGCAACTGCCCGAAGCAGCAGCACAGCTCTTCCAGTGCCAAAACAACTCCACCTGCCTCATGAACTTCACATACCATCAGCTGTGCTAGCAGCTATCTCGCAAACCCTGTTTGGTCACTTCCGGTCCAATGCCCATTAGCCCAGTGTGATGGAATCAAGCAGGGTGATCACCCACACTAAACTAACATGCAGTTCCTCACTCAAGGCGCTCAAAACTCCACAGCCAAACACAAGTTCAGCGCCCAAGCCATTTCCCGCTGCCATGGAAACCAAGTGCTCTGGCACCACATATGTCTGAAAGTGGATATGACACCTAGGGAACTCAGGGCGGTGCTCAATGGCAACTGCCCAAAGCAGCAGCACAGCTCTTCCAGTGCCAAAACAACTCCACCTGCCTCAGGAACTTCACATACCATCAGCTGTGCTAGCAGCTATCTAGGAAACCCTGTTGGGTCACTTCCGGTCCAATGCCCATTGAGCCCAGTGTGATGGAATCAAGCAGGGTGAGCACCCACAATAAGCTAACATGGAGCTCCTCATTCAAAGCGCAAATATCTCCACAGCCAAACACAAGTTCAGCGCCCAAGCCATTTCTCGCTGCCATGGAAACCAAGTGCTCTGGCACCACATATGTCTGAAAGTGGATATGACACCTAGGGAACTCAGGGCAGTGCTCAATGGCAACTGCCCGAAGCAGCAGCACAGCTCTTCCAGTGACAAAACAACTCCACCTGCCTCATGAACTTCACATACCATCAGCTGTGCTAGCAGTTATCTAGGAAACCCTGTTTGGTCACTTCTGGTCCAATGCCCATTGAGCCCAGTGGGATGGAAACAAGCAGGGTGAGCATCCACACTAAACTAACATGGAGCTCCTCACTCAAGCCGCTCAAAACTCCACAGCCAAACACAAGTTGAAAGTGCCCAAGCCATTACTCGCTGCCATGGAAACCAAGTGCTCTGGCAGCACATATGTCTGAAAGTGGATATGACACCTAGGGAACTCAGGGCGGTGCTCAATGGCAACTGCCCGAAGCAGCAGCACAGCTCTTCCAGTGCAAAAACAATGCCACCTGCCTCATGAACTTCACATACCATCAGCTGTGCTAGCAGCTATCTAGTATACTCTGTTTGGTCACTTCAATCCAATGTCCATTGAGCCCAGTGTGATGGAATCAAGCAGGGTGAGCACCCACACTAAACTAACATGGAGCTCCTCATTCAAGCCGCTCAAATCTCCACAGCCAAACACAAGTTCAGGGCCCAAGCCATTTCCCGCTGCCATGGAAACCAAGTGCTCTGGCACCACATATGTCTGAAAGTGGATATGACACCTAGGGAACTCAGGGCGGTGCTGAATGGCAACTGCTCGAAGCAGCAGCACAGCTCTTCCAGTGCCAAAACAACTCCACCTGCCTCAGGAACTTCACATACCATCAGCTGTGCTAGCAGCGTTCTAGGAAACCCTGTTGGGTCACTTCCGGTCCAATGCCCATTGAGCCCAGTGTGATGGAATCAAGCAGGGTGAGCACCCACAATAAGCTAACATGCAGCTCCTCATTCAAAGCGCAAAAATCTCCACAGCCAAACACAAGTTCAGAGCACAAGCCATTTCTCGCTGCCATGGAAACCAAGTGCTCTGGCACCACATATGTCTCAAAGTGGATATGACACCTAGGGAACTCAGGGCGGTGGTCAATGACAACTGCCCGATGCAGCAGCACAGTTCTTCCAGTGCCAAAGCAACTCCACCTGCCTCATGAACTTCACATACCATCAGCTGTACTAGCAGTTATCTAGGAAACCCTGTTTGGTCACTTCCGGTCCAATGCCCATTGAGCCCAGTGTGATGGAAACAAGCAGGGTGAGCATCCACACTAAACTAACATGGAGCTCCTCACTCAAGCCGCTCAAAACTCCACAGCCAAACACAAGTTGAAAGTGCCCAAGCCATTTCCCACTGCAATGGAAACCAAGTGCTCTGGCACCACATACGTCTGAAAGTGGATATGACACCTAGGGAACTCACGGCGGTGCTGAATGGCAACTGCCCGAAGCAGCAGCACAGCTCTTCCAGTGCCAAAACAACTCCACCTGCCTCATGAACTTCACATACCATCAGCTGTGCTAGCAGCTATCTAGTATACGCTGTTTGGTCACTTTAATCCAATGTCCATTGAGCCCAGTGTGATGGAATCAAGCAGGGTGAGCACCCACACTAAACTAACATGGAGCTCCTCACTCAAGCCGCTCAAATCTCCACAGCCAAACACAAGTTCAGGGCCCAAGCCATTTCCCGCTGCCATGGAAACCAAGTGCTCTGGCACCACATATGTCTCAAAGTGGATATGACACCTAGGGAACTCAGGGCGGTGCTCAATGGCAACTGCCCGAAGCAGCAGCACAGCTCTTCCAGTGCCAAAACAACTCCACCTGCCTCATGAACTTCACATGCCATCAGCTGTGCTAGCAGCTATCTAGTATACGCTGTTTGGTCACTTCAATCCAATGTCCATTGAGCCCAGTGTGATGGAATCAAGCAGGGTGAGCACCCACACTAAACTAACATGGAGCTCCTCACTCAAGCCGCTCAAATCTCCACGGCCAAACACAAGTTCAGGGCCCAAGCCATTTCCCGCTGCCATGGAAACCAAGTGCTCTGGCACCACATATGTCTCAAAGTGGATATGACACCTAGGGAACTCAGGGCGGTGCTCAATGGCAACTGCCCGAAGCAGCAGCACAGCTCTTCCAGTGCCAAAACAACTCCACCTGCCTCATGAACTTCACATACCATCAGCTGGCTAGCAGCGTTCTAGGAAACCCTGTTTGGTCACTTCCGGTCCAATGCCCATTGAGCCCAGTGTGATGGAATCAAGCAGGGTGAGCACCCACACTAAGCTAACATGAAACTCCTCACTCAAGCCGCTCAAAACTCCACAGCCAAACACAAGTTCAGGGCCCAAGCCATTTCCCGCTGCCATGGAAACCAAGTGCTCTGGCACCACATATGTCTGAAAGTGGATATGACACCTAGGGAACTCAGGGCGGTGCTCAATGGCAACTGCCCGAAGCAGCAGCACAGCTCTTCCAGTGCCAAAACAAACCCACCTGCCTCAGGAACTTCACATACCATCAGCTGTGCTAGCAGCTATCTAGGAAACCCTGTTTGGTCACTTCTGGTCCAATGCCCATTGAGCCCAGTGGGATGGAATCAAGCAGGGTGAGCATCCACACTAAACTAACATGGAGCTCCTCACTCAAGGCGCTCAAAACTCCACAGCCAAACACAAGTTCAGCGCCCAAGCCATTTCCCGCTGCCATGGAAACCAAGTGCTCTGGCACCACATATGTCTGAAAGTGGATGAGACACCTAGGGAACTCAGTGCGGAGGTGAATGGCAACTGCCCGAAGCAGGACAGCTCTTCCAGTGCCAAAACAACTCCACCTGCCTCATGAACTTCACATACCATCAGCTGTGCTAGCAGCTATCTAGGAAACCCTGTCTGGTCACTTCTTATCTAATGCCCATTAGCCCAGTGTGATGGAATCAAGCAGGGTGAGCAACCACACTAAACTAACATGCAGCTATTCACTCAAGGTGCTCAAAACTCCACAGCCAAACACAAGTTCAGCGCCCAAGCCATTTCCCGCTGCCATGGAAACCAAGTGCTCTGGCACCACATATGTCTGAAAGTGGATATGACACCTAGGGAACTCAGGGCGGTGCTCAATGGCAACTGCCCAAAGCAGCACCACAGCTCTTCCAGTGCCAAAACAACTCCACCTGCCTCAGGAACTTCACATACCATCAGCTGTGCTAGCAGCTATCTAGGAAACGCTGTGTGGTCACTTCCGGTCCAATGCCCATTGAGCCCAGTGTGATGGAATCAAGCAGGGTGAGCACCCACACTAAACTAACATGGAGCTCCTCACTCAAGCCGCTCAAAACTCCACGGCCAAACACAAGTTCAGGGCCCAAGCCATTTCCCACTGCCATGGAAACCAAGTGCTCTGGCACCACATATGTCTGAAAGTGGATATGACACCTAGGGAACTCAGGGCGGTGCTCAATGGCAACTGACCGAAGCAGCAGCACAGCTCTTCCAGTGCCAAAACAACTCCACCTGCCTCATGAACTTCACATACCATGAGCTGTGCTAGCAGCATTCTAGGAAAAACTATTGGGTCACTTCCGGTCCAATGCCCATTGAGCCCAGTGTGATGGAATCAAGCAGGGTGAGCACCCACAATAAGCTAACATAGAGCTCCTCATTCAAAGCGAAAAAATCTCCACAGCCAAACACAAGTTCAGGGCCCAAGCCATATCCCACTGCCATGGAAACCAAGTGCTCTGGCACCACATATGTCTCAAAGTGGATATGACACCTAGGGAACTCAGGGCGGTGCTCAATGGCAACTGCCCGAAGCAGCAGCACAGCTCTTCCAGTGCCAAAACAACTCCACCTGCCTCATGAACTTCACATACCATCAGCTGTGCTAGCAGCTATCTAGGAAACCATGTTGGGTCACTTCTGGTCCAATGCCCATTGGGCCCAGAGGGATGGAATCAAGCAGGGTGAGCATCCACACTAAACTAACATGGAGCTCCTCACTCAAGGCGCTCAAAACTCCACAGCCAAACACAGGTTCAGGGCCCAAGCCATTTCCCGCTGCCATGGAAACCAAGTGCTCTGGCACCACATATGTCTGAAAGTGGATGAGACACCTAGGGAACTCAGTGCGGAGGTGAATGGCAACTGCCCGAAGCAGCACAGCTCTTCCAGTGCCAAAACAACTCCACCTGCCTCATGAACTTCACATACCATCAGCTGTGCTAGCAGCTATCTCGCAAACCCTGTTTGGTCACTTCCGGTCCAATGCCCATTAGCCCAGTGTGATGGAATCAAGCAGGGTGATCACCCACACTAAACTAACATGCAGTTCCTCACTCAAGGCGCTCAAAACTCCACAGCCAAACACAAGTTCAGCGCCCAAGCCATTTCCCGCTGCCATGGAAACCAAGTGCTCTGGCACCACATATGTCTGAAAGTGGATATGACACCTAGGGAACTCAGGGCGGTGCTCAATGGCAACTGCCCAAAGCAGCAGCACAGCTCTTCCAGTGCCAAAACAACTCCACCTGCCTCATGAACTTCACATACCATCAGCTGTGCTAGCAGCTATCTAGTATACTCTGTTTGGTCACTTCAATCCAATGTCCATTGAGCCCAGTGTGATGGAATCAAGCAGGGTGAGCACCCACACTAAACTAACATGGAGCTCCTCATTCAAAGCGCAAATATCTCGACAGCCAAACACAAGTTCAGCGCCCAAGCCATTTCTCGCTGCCATGGAAACCAAGTGCTCTGGCACCACATATGTCTGAAAGTGGATATGACACCTAGGGAACTCAGGGCAGTGCTCAATGGCAACTGCCCGAAGCAGCAGCACAGCTCTTCCAGTGACAAAACAACTCCACCTGCCTCATGAACTTCACATACCATCAGCTGTGCTAGCAGTTATCTAGGAAACCCTGTTTGGTCACTTCTGGTCCAATGCCCATTGAGCCCAGTGGGATGGAAACAAGCAGGGTGAGCATCCACACTAAACTAACATGGAGCTCCTCACTCAAGCCGCTCAAAACTCCACAGCCAAACACAAGTTGAAAGTGCCCAAGCCATTACTCGCTGCCATGGAAACCGTGTGCTCTGGCAGCACATATGTCTGAAAGTGGATATGACACCTAGGGAACTCAGGGCGGTGCTCAATGGCAACTGCCCGAAGCAGCAGCACAGCTCTTCCAGTGCAAAAACAATGCCACCTGCCTCATGAACTTCACATACCATCAGCTGTGCTAGCAGCTATCTAGTATACTCTGTTTGGTCACTTCAATCCAATGTCCATTGAGCCCAGCGTGATGGAATCAAGCAGGGTGAGCACCCACACTAAACTAACATGGAGCTCCTCATTCAAGCCGCTCAAATCTCCACAGCCAAACACAAGTTCAGGGCCCAAGCCATTTCCCGCTGCCATGGAAACCAAGTGCTCTGGCACCACATATGTCTCAAAGTGGATATGACACCTAGGGAACTCAGGGCGGTGCTGAATGGCAACTGCTCGAAGCAGCAGCACAGCTCTTCCAGTGCCAAAACAACTCCACCTGCCTCAGGAACTTCACATACCATCAGCTGTGCTAGCAGCGTTCTAGGAAACCCTGTTGGGTCACTTCCGGTCCAATGCCCATTGAGCCCAGTGGGATGGAATCAAGCAGGGTGAGCACCCACAATAAGCTAACATGCAGCTCCTCATTCAAAGCGCAAAAATCTCCACAGCCAAACACAAGTTCAGAGCACAAGCCATTTCTCGCTGCCATGGAAACCAAGTGCTCTGGCACCACATATGTCTCAAAGTGGATATGACACCTAGGGAACTCAGGGCGGTGGTCAATGACAACTGCCCGATGCAGCAGCACAGTTCTTCCAGTGCCAAAGCAACTCCACCTGCCTCATGAACTTCACATACCATCAGCTGTACTAGCAGTTATCTAGGAAACCCTGTTTGGTCACTTCCGGTCCAATGCCCATTGAGCCCAGTGTGATGGAAACAAGCAGGGTGAGCATCCACACTAAACTAACATGGAGCTCCTCACTCAAGCCGCTCAAAACTCCACAGCCAAACACAAGTTGAAAGTGCCCAAGCCATTTCCCACTGCAATGGAAACCAAGTGCTCTGGCACCACATACGTCTGAAAGTGGATATGACACCTAGGGAACTCACGGCGGTGCTGAATGGCAACTGCCCGAAGCAGCAGCACAGCTCTTCCAGTGCCAAAACAACTCCACCTGCCTCATGAACTTCACATACCATCAGCTGTGCTAGCAGCTATCTAGTATACGCTGTTTGGTCACTTTAATCCAATGTCCATTGAGCCCAGTGTGATGGAATCAAGCAGGGTGAGCACCCACACTAAACTAACATGGAGCTCCTCACTCAAGCCGCTCAAATCTCCACAGCCAAACACAAGTTCAGGGCCCAAGCCATTTCCCGCTGCCATGGAAACCAAGTGCTCTGGCACCACATATGTCTCAAAGTGGATATGACACCTAGGGAACTCAGGGCGGTGCTCAATGGCAACTGCCCGAAGCAGCAGCACAGCTCTTCCAGTGCCAAAACAACTCCACCTGCCTCATAAACTTCACATGCCATCAGCTGTGCTAGCAGCTATCTAGTATACGCTGTTTGGTCACTTCAATCCAATGTCCATTGAGCCCAGTGTGATGGAATCAAGCAGGGTGAGCACCCACACTAAATTAACATGGAGCTCCTCACTCAAGCCGCTCAAATCTCCACGGCCAAACACAAGTTCAGGGCCCAAGCCATTTCCCGCTGCCATGGAAACCAAGTGCTCTGGCACCACATATGTCTCAAAGTGGATATGACACCTAGGGAACTCAGGGCGGTGCTCAATGGCAACTGCCCGAAGCAGCAGCACAGCTCTTCCAGTGCCAAAACAACTCCACCTGCCTCATGAACTTCACATACCATCAGCTGGCTAGCAGCGTTCTAGGAAACCCTGTTTGGTCACTTCCGGTCCAATGCCCATTGAGCCCAGTGTGATGGAATCAAGCAGGGTGAGCACCCACACTAAGCTAACATGAAACTCCTCACTCAAGCCGCTCAAAACTCCACAGCCAAACACAAGTTCAGGGCCCAAGCCATTTCCCGCTGCCATGGAAACCAAGTGCTCTGGCACCACATATGTCTGAAAGTGGATATGACACCTAGGGAACTCAGGGCGGTGCTCAATGGCAACTGCCCGAAGCAGCAGCACAGCTCTTCCAGTGCCAAAACAAACCCACCTGCCTCAGGAACTTCACATACCATCAGCTGTGCTAGCAGCTATCTAGGAAACCCTGTTTGGTCACTTCTGGTCCAATGCCCATTGAGCCCAGTGGGATGGAATCAAGCAGGGTGAGCATCCACACTAAACTAACATGGAGCTCCTCACTCAAGGCGCTCAAAACTCCACAGCCAAACACAAGTTCAGCGCCCAAGCCATTTCCCGCTGCCATGGAAACCAAGTGCTCTGGCACCACATATGTCTGAAAGTGGATGAGACACCTAGGGAACTCAGTGCGGAGGTGAATGGCAACTGCCCGAAGCAGGACAGCTCTTCCAGTGCCAAAACAACTCCACCTGCCTCATGAACTTCACATACCATCAGCTGTGCTAGCAGCTATCTAGGAAACCCTGTCTGGTCACTTCTTATCTAATGCCCATTAGCCCAGTGTGATGGAATCAAGCAGGGTGAGCAACCACACTAAACTAACATGCAGCTATTCACTCAAGGTGCTCAAAACTCCACAGCCAAACACAAGTTCAGCGCCCAAGCCATTTCCCGCTGCCATGGAAACCAAGTGCTCTGGCACCACATATGTCTGAAAGTGGATATGACACCTAGGGAACTCAGGGCGGTGCTCAATGGCAACTGCCCAAAGCAGCACCACAGCTCTTCCAGTGCCAAAACAACTCCACCTGCCTCAGGAACTTCACATACCATCAGCTGTGCTAGCAGCTATCTAGGAAACGCTGTGTGGTCACTTCCGGTCCAATGCCCATTGAGCCCAGTGTGATGGAATCAAGCAGGGTGAGCACCCACACTAAACTAACATGGAGCTCCTCACTCAAGCCGCTCAAAACTCCACGGCCAAACACAAGTTCAGGGCCCAAGCCATTTCCCACTGCCATGGAAACCAAGTGCTCTGGCACCACATATGTCTGAAAGTGGATATGACACCTAGGGAACTCAGGGCGGTGCTCAATGGCAACTGACCGAAGCAGCAGCACAGCTCTTCCAGTGCCAAAACAACTCCACCTGCCTCAGGAACTTCACATACCATGAGCTGTGCTAGCAGCATTCTAGGAAAAACTATTGGGTCACTTCCGGTCCAATGCCCATTGAGCCCAGTGGGATGGAATCAAGCAGGGTGAGCACCCACAATAAGCTAACATGCAGCTCCTCATTCAAAGCGCAAATATCTCCACAGCCAAACACAAGTTCAGCGCCCAAGCCATTTCTCGCTGCCATGGAAACCAAGTGCTCTGGCACCACATATGTCTGAAAGTGGATATGACACCTAGGGAACTCAGGGCAGTGCTCAATGGCAACTGCCCGAAGCAGCAGCACAGCTCTTCCAGTGCCAAAACAACTCCACCTGCCTCATGAACTTCACATACCATCAGCTGTGCTAGCAGTTATCTAGGAAACCCTGTTTGGTCACTTCTGGTCCAATGCCCATTGAGCCCAGTGGGATGGAAACAAGCAGGGTGAGCATCCACACTAAACTAACATGGAGCTCCTCACTCAAGCCGCTCAAAACTCCACAGCCAAACACAAGTTGAAAGTGCCCAAGCCATTACTCGCTGCCATGGAAACCGTGTGCTCTGGCAGCACATATGTCTGAAAGTGGATATGACACCTAGGGAACTCAGGGCGGTGCTCAATGGCAACTGCCCGAAGCAGCAGCACAGCTCTTCCAGTGCAAAAACAATGCCACCTGCCTCATGAACTTCACATACCATCAGCTGTGCTAGCAGCTATCTAGTATACTCTGTTTGGTCACTTCAATCCAATGTCCATTGAGCCCAGTGTGATGGAATCAAGCAGGGTGAGCACCCACACTAAACTAACATGGAGCTCCTCATTCAAGCCGCTCAAAACTCCACAGCCAAACACAAGTTCAGGGCCCAAGCCATTTCCCGCTGCCATGGAAACCAAGTGCTCTGGCACCACATATGTCTCAAAGTGGATATGACACCTAGGGAACTCAGGGCGGTGCTGAATGGCAACTGCTCGAAGCAGCAGCACAGCTCTTCCAGTGCCAAAACAACTCCACCTGCCTCAGGAACTTCACATACCATCAGCTGTGCTAGCAGCGTTCTAGGAAACCCTGTTGGGTCACTTCCGGTCCAATGCCCATTGAGCCCAGTGTGATGGAATCAAGCAGGGTGAGCACCCACAATAAGCTAACATGCAGCTCCTCATTCAAAGCGCAAAAATCTCCACAGCCAAACACAAGTTCAGAGCACAAGCCATTTCTCGCTGCCATGGAAACCAAGTGCTCTGGCACCACATATGTCTCAAAGTGGATATGACACCTAGGGAACTCAGGGCGGTGGTCAATGACAACTGCCCGATGCAGCAGCACAGTTCTTCCAGTGCCAAAGCAACTCCACCTGCCTCATGAACTTCACATACCATCAGCTGTACTAGCAGTTATCTAGGAAACCCTGTTTGGTCACTTCCGGTCCAATGCCCATTGAGCCCAGTGTGATGGAAACAAGCAGGGTGAGCATCCACACTAAACTAACATGGAGCTCCTCACTCAAGCCGCTCAAATCTCCACAGCCAAACACAAGTTCAGGGCCCAAGCCATTTCCCGCTGCCATGGAAACCAAGTGCTCTGGCACCACATATGTCTCAAAGTGGATATGACACCTAGGGAACTCAGGGCGGTGCTCAATGGCAACTGCCCGAAGCAGCAGCACAGCTCTTCCAGTGCAAAAACAACTCCACCTGCCTCATGAACTTCACATGCCATCAGCTGTGCTAGCAGCTATCTAGTATACGCTGTTTGGTCACTTCAATCCAATGTCCATTGAGCCCAGTGTGATGGAATCAAGCAGGGTGAGCACCCACACTAAACTAACATGGAGCTCCTCACTCAAGCCGCTCAAATCTCCACGGCCAAACACAAGTTCAGGGCCCAAGCCATTTCCCGCTGCCATGGAAACCAAGTGCTCTGGCACCACATATGTCTCAAAGTGGATATGACACCTAGGGAACTCAGGGCGGTGCTCAATGGCAACTGCCCGAAGCAGCAGCACAGCTCTTCCAGTGCCAAAACAACTCCACCTGCCTCATGAACTTCACATACCATCAGCTGGCTAGCAGCGTTCTAGGAAACCCTGTTAGGTCACTTCCGGTCCAATGCCCATTGAGCCCAGTGTGATGGAATCAAGCAGGGTGAGCACCCACACTAAGCTAACATGAAACTCCTCACTCAAGCCGCTCAAAACTCCACAGCCAAACACAAGTTCAGGGCCCAAGCCATTTCCCGCTGCCATGGAAACCAAGTGCTCTGGCACCACATATGTCTGAAAGTGGATATGACACCTAGGGAACTCAGGGCGGTGCTCAATGGCAACTGCCCGAAGCAGCAGCACAGCTCTTCCAGTGCCAAAACAAACCCACCTGCCTCAGGAACTTCACATACCATCAGCTGTGCTAGCAGCTATCTAGGAAACCCTGTTTGGTCACTTCTGGTCCAATGCCCATTGAGCCCAGTGGGATGGAATCAAGCAGGGTGAGCATCCACACTAAACTAACATGGAGCTCCTCACTCAAGGCGCTCAAAACTCCACAGCCAAACACAAGTTCAGCGCCCAAGCCATTTCCCGCTGCCATGGAAACCAAGTGCTCTGGCACCACATATGTCTGAAAGTGGATGAGACACCTAGGGAACTCAGTGCGGAGGTGAATGGCAACTGCCCGAAGCAGGACAGCTCTTCCAGTGCCAAAACAACTCCACCTGCCTCATGAACTTCACATACCATCAGCTGTGCTAGCAGCTATCTAGGAAACCCTGTCTGGTCACTTCTTATCTAATGCCCATTAGCCCAGTGTGATGGAATCAAGCAGGGTGAGCAACCACACTAAACTAACATGCAGCTATTCACTCAAGGTGCTCAAAACTCCACAGCCAAACACAAGTTCAGCGCCCAAGCCATTTCCCGCTGCCATGGAAACCAAGTGCTCTGGCACCACATATGTCTGAAAGTGGATATGACACCTAGGGAACTCAGGGCGGTGCTCAATGGCAACTGCCCAAAGCAGCACCACAGCTCTTCCAGTGCCAAAACAACTCCACCTGCCTCAGGAACTTCACATACCATCAGCTGTGCTAGCAGCTATCTAGGAAACGCTGTGTGGTCACTTCCGGTCCAATGCCCATTGAGCCCAGTGTGATGGAATCAAGCAGGGTGAGCACCCACAATAAACTAACATGGAGCTCCTCAATCAAGCCGCTCAAATCTCCACAGCCAAACAAAAGTTCAGGGCCCAAGCCATTTCCCGCTGCCATGGAAACCAAGTGCTCTGGCACCACACATGTCTGAAAGTGGATATGACACCTAGGGAACTCAGGGCGGTGCTGAATGGCAACTGCTCGAAGCAGCAGCACAGCTCTTCCAGTGCCAAAACAACTCCACCTGCCTCAGGAACTTCACATACCATCAGCTGTGCTAGCAGCTATCTAGGAAACCCTGTTGGGTCACTTCCGGTCCAATGCCCATTGAGCCCAGTGTGATGGAATCAAGCAGGGTGAGCACCCACAATAAGCTAACATGCAGCTCCTCATTCAAAGCGCAAATATCTCCACAGCCAAACACAAGTTCAGCGCCCAAGCCATTTCTCGCTGCCATGGAAACCAAGTGCTCTGGCACCACATATGTCTGAAAGTGGATATGACACCTAGGGAACTCAGGGCAGTGCTCAATGGCAACTGCCCGAAGCAGCAGCACAGCTCTTCCAGTGCCAAAACAACTCCACCTGCCTCATGAACTTCACATACCATCAGCTGTGCTAGCAGTTATCTAGGAAACCCTGTTTGGTCACTTCTGGTCCAATGCCCATTGAGCCCAGTGGGATGGAAACAAGCAGGGTGAGCATCCACACTAAACTAACATGGAGCTCTTCACTCAAGCCGCTCAAAACTCCACAGCCAAACACAAGTTGAAAGTGCCCAAGCCATTACTCGCTGCCATGGAAACCGTGTGCTCTGGCAGCACATATGTCTGAAAGTGGATATGACACCTAGGGAACTCAGGGCGGTGCTCAATGGCAACTGCCCGAAGCAGCAGCACAGCTCTTCCAGTGCAAAAACAACTCCACCTGCCTCATGAACTTCACATACCATCAGCTGTGCTAGCAGCTATCTAGTATACTCTGTTTGGTCACTTCAATCCAATGTCCATTGAGCCCAGTGTGATGGAATCAAGCAGGGTGAGCACCCACACTAAACTAACATGGAGCTCCTCATTCAAGCCGCTCAAATCTCCACAGCCAAACACAAGTTCAGGGCCCAAGCCATTTCCCGCTGCCATGGAAACCAAGTGCTCTGGCACCACATATGTCTCAAAGTGGATATGACACCTAGGGAACTCAGGGCGGTGCTCAATGGCAACTGCCCGAAACAGCAGCACAGCTCTTCCAGTGCCAAAACAAACCCACCTGCCTCAGGAACTTCACATACCATCAGCTGTGCTAGCAGCTATCTAGGAAACCCTGTTTGGTCACTTCTGGTCCAATGCCCATGAGCCCAGTGGGATGGAATCAAGCAGGGTGAGCATCCACACTAAACTAACATGGAGCTCCTCACTCAAGGCGCTCAAAACTCCACAGCCAAACACAAGTTCAGCGCCCAAGCCATTTCCCGCTGCCATGGAAACCAAGTGCTCTGGCACCACATATGTCTGAAAGTGGATGAGACACCTAGGGAACTCAGTGCGGAGGTGAATGGCAACTGCCCGAAGCAGGACAGCTCTTCCAGTGCCAAAACAACTCCACCTGCCTCATGAACTTCACATACCATCAGCTGTGCTAGCAGCTATCTAGGAAACCCTGTTTGGTCACTTCTGGTCCAATGCCCATGAGCCCAGTGTGATGGAATCAAGCAGGGTGAGCACCCACACTAAACTAACATAGAGCTCCTCATTCAAAGCGAAAAAATCTCCACAGCCAAACACAAGTTCAGGGCCCAAGCCATATCCCGCTGCCATGGAAACCAAGTGCTCTGGCACCACATATGTCTCAAAGTGGATATGACACCTAGGGAACTCAGGGCGGTGCTCAATGGCAACTGCCCGAAGCAGCAGCACAGCTCTTCCAGTGCCAAAACAACTCCACCTGCCTCATGAACTTCACATACCATCAGCTGTGCTAGCAGCTATCTAGGAAACCCTGTTTGGTCACTTCTGGTCCAATGCCCATTGAGCCCAGAGGGATGGAATCAAGCAGGGTGAGCATCCACACTAAACTAACATGGAGCTCCTCACTCAAGGCGCTCAAAACTCCACAGCCAAACACAGGTTCAGGGCCCAAGCCATTTCCCGCTGCCATGGAAACCAAGTGCTCTGGCACCACATATGTCTGAAAGTGGATGAGACACCTAGGGAACTCAGTGCGGAGGTGAATGGCAACTGCCCGAAGCAGCACAGCTCTTCCAGTGCCAAAACAACTCCACCTGCCTCATGAACTTCACATACCATCAGCTGTGCTAGCAGCTATCTCGCAAACCCTGTTTGGTCACTTCCGGTCCAATGCCCATTAGCCCAGTGTGATGGAATCAAGCAGGGTGATCACCCACACTAAACTAACATGCAGTTCCTCACTCAAGGCGCTCAAAACTCCACAGCCAAACACAAGTTCAGCGCCCAAGCCATTTCCCGCTGCCATGGAAACCAAGTGCTCTGGCACCACATATGTCTGAAAGTGGATATGACACCTAGGGAACTCAGGGCGGTGCTCAATGGCAACTGCCCAAAGCAGCAGCACAGCTCTTCCAGTGCCAAAACAACTCCACCTGCCTCATGAACTTCACATACCATCAGCTGTGCTAGCAGCTATCTAGGAAACCCTGTTTGGTCACTTCCTATCCAATGGCCATTTAGCCCAGTCGGATGGAATCAAGCAGGGTGAGCACCCACGCTATACTAACATGCAGCTCCTCACTCAAGCTGCTCAAAACTCCTCAGCCAAACACAAGTTCAGGGCCCAAGACATTTCCCGCTGCCATGGAAACCAAGTGCTCTGGCACCACATATGTCTGAAAGTGGATATGACACCTAGGGAACTCAGGGCGGTGCTCAATGGCAACTGCCCGAAGCAGCAGCAGAGCTCTTCCAGTGCCAAAACAACTCCACCTGCCTCATGAACTTCACATACCATCAGCTGTGCTAGCAGCTATCTAGGAAACCCTGTTTGGTCACCTCCTATCAAATCTCCATTGAGCCCAGTGTGATGGAATCAAGCAGGGTGAGCATCCACACTAAACTAACATGGAGCTCCTCACTGAAGCCGCTCAAAACTCCAACAGCCAAACACAAGTTCAGGGCTCAAGCCATTTCCCGCTGCCATGGAAACCAAGTGCTCTGGCACCACATATGTCTGAAAGTGGATATGACACCTAAGGAACTCAGGGCGGTGCTCAATGGCAACTGCCCCAAGCAGCAGCACAGCTCTTCCAGTGCCAAAACAACTCCACCTGCCTCATGAACTTCACATACCATCAGCTGTGCTAGCAGCTATCTAGGAAACCCTGTTTGGTCACTTCCGCTCCAATGCCCATTGAGCCCAGTGGGATGGAATCAAGCAGGGTGAGCATCCACACTAAACTAACATGGAGCTCCTCACTCAAGCCGCTCAAAACCCCACAGCCAAACACAAGTTCAGCGCCCAAGCCATTTCTCGCTGCCATGGAAACCAAGTGCTCTGGCACCACACATGTCTGAAAGTGGATATGACACCTAGGGAACTCAGGACGGTGCTCAATGGCAACTGCCCGGAGCAGCAGCACAGCTCTTCCAGTGCCAAAACAACTCCACCTGCCTCATGAACTTCACATACGATCAGCTGTGCTAGCAGCTATCTAGCAAACGCTGTGTGGTCACTTCCGTTCCAATGTCCATTGAGCCCAGAGTGATGGAATCAAGCAGGGTGAGCATCCACACGAAACTAACATGGAGCTCCTCACTCAAGCCGCTCAAAACTCCACAGCCAAACACAAGTTCAGCGCCCAAGTCATTTCCCACTACCATGGAAACCAAGTGCTCTGGCACCACATATGTCTGAAAGTGGATATGACACCTAGGGAACTCAGGGCAGTGCTCAATGGCAACTGCCCGAAGCAGCAGCACAGCTCTTCCAGTGCCAAAACAACTCCACCTGCCTCATGAACTTCACATACCATCAGCTGTGCTAGCAGCTATCTCGGAAACCCTGTTTGGTCACTTCCGGTCCAATGCCCATTGAGCCCAGTGGGATGGAATCAAGCAGGCTGAGCACTCGCAGTAAACTAACATGGAGCTCCTCATTCAAGCCGCTCAAAACTCCACAGCCAAACACAAGTTCAGCGCCCAAGCCATTTCCCACTGCTATGGAAACCAAGTGCTCTGGCACCACATATGTCTGAAAGTGGATATGACACCTAGGGAACTCAGGGCGGTGCTCAATGGCAACTGCCCGAAGCAGCAGCACAGCCCTTCCAGTGCCAAAACAACTCCACCTGCCTCATGAACTTCACATACCATCAGCTGTGCTAGCAGCAATCTCAGAAACCCTGTTTGGTCACTTCCGGTCCAAAGCCCATTGAGCCCAGTGGGATGGAATCAAGCAGGGTGAGCACCCACACTAAACTAACATGGAGCTCCTCACTCAAGCTGCTCAAAACTCCACAGCCAAACACAAGTTCAGCGCCCAAGACTTTTCCCGCTGCCATGGAAACCAAGTGCTCTGGCACCACATATGTCTGAAAGTGGATATGACACCTAGGGAACTCAGGGCGGTGCTCAATGGCAACTGCCTGGAGCAGCAGCACAGCTCTTCCAGTGCCAAAACAACTCCACCTGCCTCAGGAACTTCACATACCATCAGCTGTGGGTGCAGCGTTCTAGGAAACCCTGTTAGGTCACTTCCTATCCATTGCCCATTGAGCCCAGTGTGATGGAATCAAGCAGGGTGAGCATCCACACTAAACTAACATGGAACTCCTCACTCAAGCCGCTCAAAACTCCACGGCCAAACACAAGTTCAGCGCCCAAGCCATTTCCCGCTGCCATGGAAACCAAGTGCTCTGGCACCACATATGTCTGAAAGTGGATATGACACCTAGGGAACTCAGGGCGGTGCTCAATGGGAACTGCCCGAAGCAGCAGCACAGCTCTTCCAGTGCCAAACCAACTCCACCTGCCTCATGAACTTCACATACCATCAGCTGTGCTAGCAGCTATCTAGGAAACCCTGTTTGGTCACTTCCTATCCAATGCCCATTGAGCTCAGTGTGATGGAATCAAGCAGGGTGAGCATCCACACTAAACTAACATGGAGCTCCTCACTCAAGCCGCTCAAAACTACAACAGCCAAACACAAGTTCAGGGCCCAAGCCATTTCCCGCTGCCATGGAAACCAAGTGCTCTGGCACCACATAGGTCTGAAAGTGGATATGACACCTAGGGAACTCAGGGCGGTGCTCAATGGCAACTGCCCGAAGCAGCAGCACAGCTCTTCCAGTGCCAAAACAACTCCACCTGCCTCATGAACTTCACATACCATGAGCTGTGCTAGCAGCGTTCTAGGAAACCCTGTTAGGTCACTTCCTATCCATTGCCCATTCAGCCCAGTGTGATGGAATCAAGCAGGGTGAGCACCCACACTAAACTAACATGGAGCTCCTCACTCAAGCCGCTCAAAACTCCACAGCCAAACACAAGTTCAGCGCCCAAGACTTTTCCCGCTGCCATGGAAACCAAGTGCTCTGGCACCACATATGTCTGAAAGTGGATATGACACCTAGGGAACTCAGGGCGGTGCTCAATGGCAACTGCCTGGAGCAGCAGCACAGCTCTTCCAGTGCCAAAACAACTCCACCTGCCTCATGAACTTCACATACCATCAGCTGTGGGTGCAGCTATCTCGGAAACCCTGTTTGGTCACTTCCTATCCATTGCCCATTCAGCCCAGTGTGATGGAATCAAGCAGGGTGAGCATCCACAATAAACTAACATGGAGCTCCTCACTCAAGCCGCTCAAAACTCCACAGCCAAACACAAGTTCAGCGCCCAAGCCATTTCCCGCTGCCATGGAAACCAAGTGCTCTGGCACCACATATGTCTGAAAGTGGATATGACACCTAGGGAACTCAGGGCGGTGCTCAATGGCAACTGCCCGAAGCAGCAGCACAGCTCTTCCAGTGCCAAAACAACTCCACCTGCCTCAGGAACTTCACATACCATCAGCTGTGCTAGCAGCTATCTAGGAAACCCTGCTTGGTCACTTCCTATCCAATGCCCATTGAGCCCAGTGTGATGGAATCAAGCAGGGTGAGCATCCACACTAAACTAACATGGAGCTCCTCACTCAAGCCGCTCAAAACTACAACAGCCAAACGCAAGTTCAGGGCCCAAGCCATTTCCCGCTGCCATGGAAACCAAGTGCTCTGGCACCACATATGTCTGAAAGTGGATATGACACCTAGGGAACTCAGGGCAGTGCTCAATGGCAACTGCCCGAAGCAGCAGCACAGCTCTTCCAGTGCCAAACCAACTCCACCTGCCTCATGAACTTCACATACCATCAGCTGTGCTAGCAGCTATCTAGGAAACCCTGCTGGGTCACTTCCTATCCAATGGCCATTGAGCCCAGTGGGATGGAATCAAGCAGGGTGAGCACCCACACTAAACTAACATGGAGCTCCTCACTCAAGGCGCTCAAAACCCCACAGCCAAACACAAGTTCAGCGCCCAAGCCATTTCCCGCTGCCATGGAAACCAAGAGCTCTGGCACCACACATGTCTGAAAGTGGATATGACACCTAGGGAACTCAGGGCGGTGCTCAATGGCAAATGCCCCAAGCAGCAGCACAGCTCTTCCAGTGCCAAAACAACTCCACCTGCCTCAGGAACTTCACATACCATCAGCTGTGCTAGCAGCTATCTAGGAAACCATGTTTGGTCACTTCCTATCAAATGCCCATTGACCCCAGTGTGATGGAATCAAGCAGGGTGAGCACCCACACTAAACTAACATGGAGCTCCTCACTCAAGGTGCTCAAAACTCCACAGCCAAACACAAGTTCAGTGCACAAGCCATTTCCCGCTGCCATGGAAACCAAGTGCTCTGGCACCACATATGTCTGAAAGTGGATATGACACCTAGGGAACTCAGGGCGGTGCTCAATGGCAACTGTCTAAAGCAGCAGCACAGCTCTTCCAGTGCCAAAACAACTCCACCTGCCTCATGAACTTCACATACCATCAGCTGTGCTAGCAGCTATCTCGGAAACCCTGTTTGTCACTTCCGGTCCAATGCCCATTGAGCCCAGTGGGATGGAATCAAGCAGGGTGAGCACCCACACTAAACTAACATGGAGCTCCTCACTCAAGCCGCTCAAAACTCCACAGCCAAACAAAAGTTCAGCGCCCAAGCCATTTCCCGCTGCCATGGAAACCAAGTGCTCTGGCACCACATATGTCTGAAAGTGGATATGAAACCTAGGGAACTCAGGGCGGTGCTCAATGGCAACTGCCCCAAGCAGCAGCACAGCTCTTCCAGTGCCAAAACAACTCCACCTGCCTCATGAATTTCACATACCATCAGCTGTGCTAGCAGCTATCTAGGAAACCCTGCTGGGTCACTTCCTATCCAATGGCCATTGAGCCCAGTGGGATGGAATCAAGCAGGGTGAGCTCCCACACTAAACTAACAGGGAGCTCCTCACTCAAGCCGCTCAAAACTCCACAGCCAAACACAAGTTCAGCGCCCAAGCCATTTCCCACTGCCATGGAAACCAAGTGCTCTGGCACCACATATGTCTGAAAGTGGATATGACACCTAGGGAACTCACTGCGGAGGTGAATGGCAACTGCCCCAAGCAGCAGCACAGCTCTTCCAGTGCCAAAACAACTCCACCTGCCTCATGAACTTCACATACCATCAGCTGTGCTAGCAGCTATCTAGAAACGCTGTTGGGTCACTTCCGGTCCAATACCCATTGAGCCCATTGTGATGGAATCAAGCAGGGTGAGCATCCACACTAAACTAACATGGAGCTTCTCACTCAAGGCTCTCAAAACTCCACAGCCAAACACAAGTTCAGTGCACAAGCCATTTCCCGCTGCCATGGAAACCAAGTGCTCTGGCACCACATATGTCTGAAAGTGGATATGAAACCTAGGGAACTCAGGGCGGTGCTCAATGGCAACTGCCCCAAGCAGCAGCACAGCTCTTCCAGTGCCAAAACAACTCCACCTGCCTCATGAACTTCACATACCATCAGCTGCGCTAGCAGCTATCTCGGAAACCCTGTTTGTCACTTCCGGTCCAATGCCCATTGAGCCCAGTGGGATGGAATCAAGCAGGGTGAGCACCCACACTAAACTAACATGGAGCTCCTCACTCAAGCCGCTCAAAACTCCACAGCCAAACACAAGTTCAGCGCCCAAGCCATTTCCCGCTGCCATGGAAACCAAGTGCTCTGGCACCACATATGTCTGAAAGTGGATATGAAACCTAGGGAACTCAGGGCGGTGCTCAATGGCAACTGCCCCAAGCAGCAGCACAGCTCTTCCAGTGCCAAAACAACTCCACCTGCCTCATGAATTTCACATACCATCAGCTGTGCTAGCAGCTATCTAGGAAACCCTGCTGGGTCACTTCCTATCCAATGGCCATTGAGCCCAGTGGGATGGAATCAAGCAGGGTGAGCACCCACACTAAACTAACATGGAGCTCCTCACTCAAGCCGCTCAAAACTCCACAGCCAAACACAAGTTCAGCGCCCAAGCCATTTCCCGCTGCCATGGAAACCAAGTGCTCTGGCACCACATATGTCTGAAAGTGGATATGACACCTAGGGAACTCAGGGCGGTGCTCAATGGCAACTGCCCGAAGCAGCAGCACAGCTCTTCCAGTGCCAAAACAACTCCACCTGCCTCATGAACTTCACATACCATCAGCTGTGCTAGCAGCTATCTAGAAAACCCTGTTTCGTCACTTCCTATCCAAAGCCCATTGAGCCCAGTGGGATGGAATCAAGCAGGGTGAGCACCCACACTAAACTAACAGGGAGCTCCTCACTCAAGCCGCTCAAAACTCCACAGCCAAACACAAGTTCAGCGCCCAAGCCATTTCCCACTGCCATGGAAACCAAGTGCTCTGGCACCACATATGTCTGAAAGTGGATATGACACCTAGGGAACTCACTGCGGAGGTGAATGGCAACTGCCCGAAGCAGCAGCACAGCTCTTCCAGTGCCAAAACAACTCCACCTGCCTCATGAACTTCACATACCATCAGCTGTGCTAGCAGCTATCTAGAAACGCTGTTGGGTCACTTCCGGTCCAATACCCATTGAGCCCATTGTGATGGAATCAAGCAGGGTGAGCATCCACACTAAACTAACATGGAGCTTCTCACTCAAGGCTCTCAAAACTCCACAGCCAAACACAAGTTCAGCGCCCAAGCCATTTCCCGCTGCCATGGAAACCAAGTGCTCTGGCACCACATATGTCTGAAAGTGGATATGACACCTAGGGAACTCAGGGCGGTGCTCAATGGCAACTGCCCGAAGCAGCAGCACAGCTCTTTCAGTGCCAAAACAACTCCACCTGCCTCAGGAACTTCACATACCATCAGCTGTGCTAGCAGCTATCTAGAAAACGCTGTGTGGTCACTTCCAGTCCAATGCCCATTGAGCCCAGTGTGATGGAATCAAGCAGGGTGAGTACTCACACTAAACTAACATGGAGCTCCTCACTCAAGCCGCTCAAAACTCCACAGCCAAACAAAAGTTCAGCGCCCAAGCCATTTCCCGCTGCCATGGAAACCAAGTGCTCTGGCACCACATATGTCTGAAAGTGGATATGACACCTAGGGAACTCAGGGCGGTGCTCAATGACATCTGCCCGAAGCAGCAGCACAGCTCTTCCAGTGCCAAAACAACTCCACCTGCCTCATGAACTTCACATACCATCAGCTGTGCTAGCAGCTATCTAGGAAACCCTGTTAGATCACTTCCTATCCAATGGCCATTGAGCCCAGTGGGATGGAATCAAGCAGGGTGAGCTCCCACACTAAACTAACATGGAGCTCCTCACTCAAGGCGCTCAAAACTCCACAGCCAAACACAAGTTCAGCGCCCAAGCCATTTCCCGCTGCCATGGAAACCAAGTGCTCTGGCACCACATATGTCTGAAAGTGGATATGACACCTAGGAAACTCAGGGCGGTGCTCAATGGCAACTGCCCGAAGCAGCAGCACAGCTCTTCCAGTGCCAAAACAACTCCACCTGCCTCATGAACTTCACATACCATCAGCTGTGCTAGCAGCTATCTAGGAAACCCTGTTGGGTCACTTCCGCTCCAATGGCTATAGAGCCCAGTGTGATGGAATCAAGCAGGCTGAGCACCCTCAGTAAACTAACATAGAGCTCCTCACTCAAGCCGCTCAAAACTCCACAGCCAAACACAAGTTCAGGGCCCAAGCCATTTCCCGCTGCCATGGAAACCAAGTGCTCTGGCACCACATATGTCTGAAAGTGGATATGACACCTAGGGAACTCAGGGCGGTGCTCAATGGCAACTGCCCCAAGCAGCAGCACAGCTCTTCCAGTGCCAAAACAACTCCACCTGCCTCATGAACTTCACATACCATCAGCTGTGGGTGCAGCGTTATAGGAAACCCTGTTAGGTCACTTCCTATCCATTGCCCATTCAGCCCAGTGTGATGGAATCAAGCAGGGTGAGCATCCACACTAAACTAACATGGAGCTCCTCACTCAAGCCGCTCAAAACTCCACAGTCAAACACAAGTTCAGCGCCCAAGCCATTTCCCGCTGCCATGGAAACCAAGTGCTCTGGCACCACATATGTCTGAAAGTGGATATGACACCTAGGGAACTCAGGGCGGTGCTCAATGGCAACTGCCCGAAGCAGCAGCACAGCTCTTCCAGTGCCAAACCAACTCCACCTGCCTCATGAACTTCACATACCATCAGCTGTGCTAGCAGCTATCTAGGAAACCCTGTTTGGTCACTTCCTATCCAATGCCCATTGAGCCCAGTGTGATGGAATCAAGCAGGGTGAGCATCCACACTAAACTAACATGGAGCTCCTCACTCAAGCCGCTCAAAACTACAACAGCCAAACACAAGTTCAGGGCCCAAGCCATTTCCCGCTGCCATGGAAACCAAGTGCTCTGGCACCACATATGTCTGAAAGTGGATATGACACCTAGGGAACTCAGGGCAGTGCTCAATGGCAACTGCCCGAAGCAGCAGCACAGCTCTTCCAGTGCCAAACCAACTCCACCTGCCTCATGAACTTCACATACCATCAGCTGTGCTAGCAGCTATCTAGGAAACCCTGCTGGGTCACTTCCTATCCAATGGCCATTGAGCCCAGTGGGATGGAATCAAGCAGGGTGAGCTCCCACACTAAACTAACATGGAGCTCCTCACTCAAGCCGCTCTAAACCCCACAGCCAAACATAAGTTCAGGGACCAAGCCATTTCCCGCTGCCATGGAAACCAAGTGCTCTGGCACCACACATGTCTGAAAGTGGATATGACACCTAGGGAACTCAGGGCGGTGCTCAATGGCAACTGCTCGGAGCAGCAGCACAGCTCTTCCAGTGCCAAAACAACTCCACCTGCCTCATGAACTTCACATACCATCAGCTGTGCTAGCAGCTATCTAGGAAACCATGTTTGGTCACTTCCTATCAAATGCCCATTGACCCCAGTGTGATGGAATCAAGCAGGGTGAGCACCCACACTAAACTAACATGGAGCTCCTCACTCAAGGTGCTCAAAACTCCACAGCCAAACACAAGTTCAGTGCACAAGCCATTTCCCGCTGCCATGGAAACCAAGTGCTCTGGCACCACATATGTCTGAAAGTGGATATGACACCTAGGGAACTCAGGGCGGTGCTCAATGGCAACTGTCTAAAGCAGCAGCACAGCTCTTCCAGTGCCAAAACAACTCCACCTGCCTCATGAACTTCACATACCATCAGCTGTGCTAGCAGCTATCTAGGAAACCCTGTTTGTCACTTCCGGTCCAATGCCCATTGAGCCCAGTGGGATGGAATCAAGCAGGCTGAGCACCCACACTAAACTAACATGGAGCTCCTCACTCAAGCCGCTCAAAACTCCACAGCCAAACACAAGTTCAGCGCCCAAGCCATTTCCCCCTGCCATGGAAACCAAGTGCTCTGGCACCACATATGTCTGAAAGTGGATATGACACCTAGGGAACTCAGGGCGGTGCTCAATGGCAACTGTCTGAAGCAGCAGCACAGCTATTCCAGTGCCAAAACAACTCCACCTGCCTCATGAATTTCACATACCATCAGCTGTGCTAGCAGCTATCTAGGAAACCCTGCTGGGTCACTTCCTATCCAATGGTCATTGAGCCCAGTGGGATGGAATCAAGCAGGGTGAGCACCCACACTAAACTTACATGGAGCTCCTCCCTCAAGCCGCTCAAAACTCCACAGCCAAACACAAGTTCAGCGCCCAAGCCATTTCCCGCTGCCATGGAAACCAAGTGCTCTGGCACCACATATGTCTGAAAGTGGATATGACACCTAGGGAACTCAGGGCGGTGCTCAATGGCAACTGCCCGAAGCAGCAGCACAGCTCTTCCAGTGCCAAAACAACTCCACCTGCCTCATGAACTTCACATACCATCAGCTGTGCTAGCAGCTATCTAGAAAACCCTGTTTCGTCACTTCCTATCCAAAGCCCATTGAGCCCAGTGGGATGGAATCAAGCAGGGTGAGCACCCACACTAAACTAACAGGGAGCTCCTCACTCAAGCCGCTCAAAACTCCACAGCCAAACACAAGTTCAGCGCCCAAGCCATTTCCCACTGCCATGGAAACCAAGTGCTCTGGCACCACATATGTCTGAAAGTGGATATGACACCTAGGGAACTCACTGCGGAGGTGAATGGCAACTGCCCGAAGCAGCAGCACAGCTCTTCCAGTGCCAAAACAACTCCACCTGCCTCATGAACTTCACATACCATCAGCTGTGCTAGCAGCTATCTAGAAACGCTGTTGGGTCACTTCCGGTCCAATACCCATTGAGCCCATTGTGATGGAATCAAGCAGGGTGAGCATCCACACTAAACTAACATGGAGCTTCTCACTCAAGGCTCTCAAAACTCCACAGCCAAACACAAGTTCAGCGCCCAAGCCATTTCCCGCTGCCATGGAAACCAAGTGCTCTGGCACCACATATGTCTGAAAGTGGATATGACACCTAGGGAACTCAGGGCGGTGCTCAATGACAACTGCCCGAAGCAGCAGCACAGCTCTTTCAGTGCCAAAACAACTCCACCTGCCTCAGGAACTTCACATACCATCAGCTGTGCTAGCAGCTATCTAGAAAACGCTGTGTGATCACTTCCGGTCCAATGCCCATTGAGCCCAGTGTGATGGAATCAAGCAGGGTGAGCACTCACACTAAACTAACATGGAGCTCCTCACTCAAGCCGCTCAAAACTCCACAGCCAAACAAAAGTTCAGCGCCCAAGCCATTTCCCGCTGCCATGGAAACCAAGTGCTCTGGCACCACATATGTCTGAAAGTGGATATGACACCTAGGGAACTCAGGGCGGTGCTCAATGACATCTGCCCGAAGCAGCAGCACAGCTCTTCCAGTGCCAAAACAACTCCACCTGCCTCAGGAACTTCACATACCATCAGCTGTGCTAGCAGCTATCTAGGAAACCCTGTTAGATCACTTCCTATCCAATGGCCATTGAGCCCAGTGGGATGGAATCAAGCAGGGTGAGCTCCCACACTAAACTAACATGGAGCTCCTCACTCAACCCGCTCAAAACTCCACAGCCAAACACAAGTTCAGCGCCCAAGCCATTTCCCGCTGCCATGGAAACCAAGTGCTGTGGCACCACATATGTCTGAAAGTGGATATGACACCTAGGGAACTCAGGGCGGTTGTGAATGGCAACTGCCCGAAGCAGCAGCACAGCTCTTCCAGTGCCAAAACAACTCCACCTGCCTCATGAACTTCACATACCATCAGCTGTGCTAGCAGCTATCTCGGAAACCCTGTTGGGTCACTTCCGCTCCAATGGTTATAGAGCCCAGTGTGATGGAATCAAGCAGGCTGAGCACCCTCAGTAAACTAACATAGAGCTCCTCACTCAAGCCGCTCAAAACTCCACAGCCAAACACAAGTTCAGGGCCCAAGCCATTTCCCGCTGCCATGGAAACCAAGTGCTCTGGCACCACATATGTCTGAAAGTGGATATGACACCTAGGGAACTCAGGGCGGTGCTCAATGGCAACTGCCCGGAGCAGCAGCACAGCTCTTCCAGTGCCAAAACAACTCCACCTGCCTCATGAACTTCACATACCATCAGCTGTGCTAGCAGCTATCTCGGAAACCCTGTTAGGTCACTTCCTATCCAATGCCCATTAGCCCAGTGGGATGGAATCAAGCAGGGTGAGCAACCACACTAAACTAATATAGAGCTCCTCACTCAAGCCGCTCAAAACTCCAACAGCCAAACACAAGTTCAGGGCCCAAGCCATTTCTCGTTGCCATGGAAACCAAGTGCTCTGGCACCACATATGTCTGAAAGTGGATATGACACCTAGGGAACTCAGGGCGGTGCTCAATGACATCTGCCCGGAGCAGCAGCACAGCCCTTCCAGTGCCAAAACACCTCCACCTGCCTCATGAACTTCACATACCATCAGCTGTGCTAGCAGCTATCTCGGAAACGCTGTTGGGTCACTTCCGGTCCAATGCCCATTGAGCCCAGTGTGATGGAATCAAGCAGGGTGAGCACCCACACTAAATTAACATGGAGCTCCTCACTGAAGCCGCTCAAAACTCCACAGCCAAACACAAGTTCAGCGCCCAAGTCATTTCCCACTACCATGGAAACCAAGTGCTCTGGCACCACATATGTCTGAAAGTGGATATGACACCTAGGGAACTCAGGGCGGTGCTCAATGGCAACTGCCCGAAGCAGCAGCACAGCTCTTCCAGTGCCAAAACAACTCCACCTGCCTCATGAACTTCACATACCATCAGCTGTGCTAGCAGCTATCTAGGAAACCCTGTTTGTCACTTCCGGTCCAATGCCCATTGAGCCCAGTGGGATGGAATCAAGCAGGGTGAGCACCCACACTAAACTAACACGGAGCTCCTCACACAAGCCGCTCAAAACTCCACAGCCAAACACAAGTTCAGCGCCCAAGCCATTTCCCGCTGCCATGGAAACCAAGTGCTCTGGCACCACATATGTCTGAAAGTGGATATGAAACCTAGGGAACTCAGGGCGGTGCTCAATGGCAACTGCCCCAAGCAGCAGCACAGCTCTTCCAGTGCCAAAACAACTCCATCTGCCTCATGAATTTCACATACCATCAGCTGTGCTAGTAGCTATCTAGGAAACCCTGCTGGGTCACTTCCTATCCAATGCCCATTGAGCCCAGTGGGATGGAATCAAGCAGGGTGAGCACCCACACCAAACTAACAGGGAGCTCCTCACTCAAGCCGCTCAAAACTCCACAGCCAAACACAAGTTCAGCGCCCAAGCCATTTCCCACTGCCATGGAAACCAAGTGCTCTGGCACCACATATGTCTGAAAGTGGATATGACACCTAGGGAACTCACTGCGGAGGTGAATGGCAACTGCCCGAAGCAGCAGCACAGCTCTTCCAGTGCCAAAACAACTCCACCTGCCTCATGAACTTCACATACCATCAGCTGTGCTAGCAGCTATCTAGAAACGCTGTTGGGTCACTTCCGGTCCAATACCCATTGAGCCCATTGTGATGGAATCAAGCAGGGTGAGCATCCACACTAAACTAACATGGAGCTTCTCACTCAAGGCTCTCAAAACTCCACAGCCAAACACAAGTTCAGCGCCCAAGCCATTTCCCGCTGCCATGGAAACCAAGTGCTCTGGCACCACATATGTCTGAAAGTGGATATGACACCTAGGGAACTCAGGGCGGTGCTCAATGACAACTGCCCGAAGCAGCAGCACAGCTCTTTCAGTGCCAAAACAACTCCACCTGCCTCAGGAACTTCACATACCATCAGCTGTGCTAGCAGCTATCTAGAAAACGCTGTGTGGTCACTTCCGGTCCAATGCCCATTGAGCCCAGTGTGATGGAATCAAGCAGGGTGAGCACTCACACTAAACTAACATGGAGCTCCTCACTCAAGCCGCTCAAAACTCCACAGCCAAACAAAAGTTCAGCGCCCAAGCCATTTCCCGCTGCCATGGAAACCAAGTGCTCTGGCACCACATATGTCTGAAAGTGGATATGACACCTAGGGAACTCAGGGCGGTGCTCAATGGCAACTGCCCGGAGCAGCAGCACAGCTCTTCCAGTGCCAAAACAACTCCACCTGCCTCATGAACTTCACATACCATCAGCTGTGCTAGCAGCTATCTCGCAAACCCTGTTAGGTCACTATCTATCCAATGCCCATTAGCCCAGTGGGATGGAATCAAGCAGGGTGAGCAACCACACTAAACTAACATAGAGCTCCTCACTCAAGCCGCTCAAAACTCCAACAGCCAAACACAAGTTCAGGGCCCAAGCCATTTCTCGCTGCCATGGAAACCAAGTGCTCTGGCACCACATATGTCTGAAAGTGGATATGATACCTAGGGAATTCAGGGCGGTGGTGAATGGCAACTGCCCGGAGCAGCAGCACAGCCCTTCCAGTGCCAAAACACCTCCACCTGCCTCATGAACTTCACATACCATCAGCTGTGCTAGCAGCTATCTAGGAAACCCTGTTGGGTCACTTCCTATCCAATGCCCATTGAGCCCAGTGTGATGGAATCAAGCAGGGTGAGCACCCACACTAAATTAACATGGAGCTCCTCACTGAAGCCGCTCAAAACTCCACAGCCAAACACAAGTTCAGCGCCCAAGTCATTTCCCACTACCATGGAAACCAAGTGCTCTGGCACCACATATGTCTGAAAGTGGATATGACACCTAGGGAACTCAGGGCGGTGCTCAATGGCAACTGCCCGAAGCAGCAGCACAGCTCTTCCAGTGCCAAAACAACTCCACCTGCCTCATGAACTTCACATACCATCAGCTGGCCAGCAGCGTTCTAGGAAACCCTGTGTGGTCACTTCCGGTCCAATGCCCATTGAGCCCAGTGTGATGGAATCAAGCAGGGTGAGCACCCACACTAAGCTAACATGAAATTCCACACTCAAGCCGCTCAAAACTCCACAGCCAAACACAAGTTCAGTGCACAAGCCATTTCCCGCTGCCATGGAAACCAAGTGCTCTGGCACCACATATGTCTGAAAGTGGATATGACACCTAGGGAACTCAGGGCGGTGCTCAATGGCAACTGCCCGAAGCAGCAGCACAGCTCTTCCAGTGCCAAAACAACTCCACCTGCCTCATGAACTTCACAGACCATCAGCTGTGCTAGCAGCTATCTAGGAAACCCTGCTGGGTCACTTCCTATCCAATGGCCATTGAGCCCAGTGTGATGGAATCAAGCAGGGTGAGCACCCACACTAAATTAACATGGAGCTCCTCACTGAAGCCGCTCAAAACTCCACAGCCAAACACAAGTTCAGCGCCCGAGTGATTTCCCACTACCATGGAAACCAAGTGCTCTGGCACCACATATGTCTGAAAGTGGATGAGACTCCTAGGGAACTCAGGGCAGTGCTGAATGGCAACTGCCCGAAGCAGCACAGCTCTTCCAGTGCCAAAACAACTCCACCTGCCTCATGAACTTCACATACCATCAGCTGTGCTAGCAGCTATCTAGAAAACCCTGTTTCGTCACTTCCTATCCAAAGCCCATTGAGCCCAGTGGGATGGAATCAAGCAGGGTGAGCACCCACACTAAACTAACATGGAGCTCCTCACTCAAGCCGCTCAAAACTCCACAGCCAAACACAAGTTCAGCGCCCAAGCCATTTCCCACTGCCATGGAAACCAAGTGCTCTGGCACCACATATGTCTGAAAGTGGATATGACACCTAGGAAACTCAGGGCGGTGCTCAATGGCAACTGCCCGAAGCAGCAGCACAGCTCTTCCAGTGCCAAAACAACTCCACCTGCCTCATGAACTTCACATACCATCAGCTGTGCTAGCAGCTATCTAGAAACGCTGTTGGGTCACTTCCGGTCCAATACCCATTGAGCCCATTGTGATGGAATCAAGCAGGGTGAGCATCCGCACTAAACTAACATGGAGCTTCTCACTCAAGGCTCTCAAAACTCCACAGCCAAACACAAGTTCAGCGCCCAAGCCATTTCCCGCTGCCATGGAAACCAAGTGCTCTGGCACCACATATGTCTGAAAGTGGATATGACACCTAGGGAACTCAGGGCGGTGCTCAATGACAACTGCCCGAAGCAGCAGCACAGCTCTTTCAGTGCCAAAACAACTCCACCTGCCTCAGGAACTTCACATACCATCAGCTGTGCTAGCAGCTATCTAGAAAACGCTGTGTGGTCACTTCCGGTCCAATGCCCATTGAGCCCAGTGTGATGGAATCAAGCAGGGTGAGCACTCACACTAAACTAACATGGAGCTCCTCACTCAAGCCGCTCAAAACTCCACAGCCAAACAAAAGTTCAGCGCCCAAGCCATTTCCCCCTGCCATGGAAACCAAGTGCTCTGGCACCACATATGTCTGAAAGTGGATATGACACCTAGGGAACTCAGGGCGGTGCTCAATGACATCTGCCCGAAGCAGCAGCACAGCTCTTCCAGTGCCAAAACAACTCCACCTGCCTCAGGAACTTCACATACCATCAGCTGTGCTAGCAGCTATCTAGGAAACCCTGTTAGATCACTTCCTATCCAATGGCCATTGAGCCCAGTGGGATGGAATCAAGCAGGGTGAGCTCCCACACTAAACTAACATGGAGCTCCTCACTCAACCCGCTCAAAACTCCACAGCCAAACACAAGTTCAGCGCCCAAGCCATTTCCCGCTGCCATGGAAACCAAGTGCTCTGGCACCACATATGTCTGAAAGTGGATATGACACCTAGGGAACTCAGGGCGGTGCTCAATGGCAACTGCCCGAAGCAGCAGCACAGCTATTCCAGTGCCAAAACAACTCCACCTGCCTCATGAACTTCACATACCATCAGCTGTGCTAGCAGCTATCTAGGAAACCCTGTTGGGTCACTTCCGCTCCAATGGCTATAGAGCCCAGTGTGATGGAATCAAGCAGGCTGAGCACCCTCAGTAAACTAACATAGAGCTCCTCACTCAAGCCGCTCAAAACTCCACAGCCAAACACAAGTTCAGGGCCCAAGCCATTTCCCGCTGCCATGGAAACCAAGTGCTCTGGCACCACATATGTCTGAAAGTGGATATGACACCTAGGGAACTCAGGGCGGTGCTCAATGGCAACTGCCCGGAGCAGCAGCACAGCTCTTCCAGTGCCAAAACAACTCCACCTGCCTCATGAACTTCACATACCATCAGCTGTGCTAGCAGCTATCTCGCAAACCCTGTTAGGTCACTATCTATCCAATGCCCATTAGCCCAGTGGGATGGAATCAAGCAGGGTGAGCAACCACACTAAACTAACATAGAGCTCCTCACTCAAGCCGCTCAAAACTCCAACAGCCAAACACAAGTTCAGGGCACAAGCCATTTCTCGCTGCCATGAAAACCAAGTGCTCTGGCACCACATATGTCTGAAAGTGGATATGATACCTAGGGAACTCAGGGCGGTGGTGAATGGCAACTGCCCGGAGCAGCAGCACAGCCCTTCCAGTGCCAAAACACCTCCACCTGCCTCATGAACTTCACATACCATCAGCTGTGCTAGCAGCTATCTCGGAAACGCTGTGTGGTCACTTCCGGTCCAATGCCCATTGAGCCCAGTGTGATGGAATCAAGCAGGGTGAGCACCCACACTAAATTAACATGGAGCTCCTCACTGAAGCCGCTCAAAACTCCACAGCCAAACACAAGTTCAGCGCCCAAGTCATTTCCCACTACCATGGAAACCAAGTGCTCTGGCACCACATATGTCTGAAAGTGGATATGACACCTAGGGAACTCAGGGCGGTGCTCAATGGCAACTGCCCGAAGCAGCAGCACAGCTCTTCCAGTGCCAAAACAACTCCACCTGCCTCATGAACTTCACATACCATCAGCTGGCCAGCAGCGTTCTAGGAAACCCTGTTTGGTCACTTCCGGTCCAATGCCCATTGAGCCCAGTGTGATGGAATCAAGCAGGGTGAGCACCCACACTAAGCTAACATGAAATTCCACACTCAAGCCGCTCAAAACTCCACAGCCAAACACAAGTTCAGTGCACAAGCCATTTCCCGCTGCCATGGAAACCAAGTGCTCTGGCACCACATATGTCTGAAAGTGGATATGACACCTAGGGAACTCAGGGCGGTGCTCAATGGCAACTGCCCGAAGCAGCAGCACAGCTCTTCCAGTGCCAAAACAACTCCACCTGCCTCATGAACTTCACAGACCATCAGCTGTGCTAGCAGCTATCTAGGAAATCCTGCTGGGTCACATCCTATCCAATGGCCATTGAGCCCAGTGTGATGGAATCAAGCAGGGTGAGCACCCACACTAAATTAACATGGAGCTCCTCACTGAAGCCGCTCAAAACTCCACAGCCAAACACAAGTTCAGCGCCCGAGTGATTTCCCACTACCATGGAAACCAAGTGCTCTGGCACCACATATGTCTGAAAGTGGATGAGACTCCTAGGGAACTCAGGGCAGTGCTGAATGGCAACTGCCCGAAGCAGCACAGCTCTTCCAGTGCCAAAACAACTCCACCTGCCTCATGAACTTCACAGACCATCAGCTGTGCTAGCAGCTATCTAGGAAACCCTGTTTCGTCACTTCCTATTAAATGTCCATTTAGCCCAGTGGGATGGAAACAAGGAGGGTGAGCACCCACACTAAACTAACATGGAGCTCCTCACTCAACAAGCTCAAAACCCCACAGCCAAACACAAGTTCAGCGCACAAGCCATTTCCCGCTGCATGGAAACCAAGTGCTCTGGCACCACACATGTCTGAAAGTGGATATGACACCTAGGGAACTCAGGGCGGTGGGGCATGGCACTGTCTGAAGCAGCAGCACAGCTCTTCCAGTGCCAAAACAACTCCACCTGCCTCATGAACTTCACATACCATCAGCTGTGCTAGCAGCTATCTAGGAAACCCTGTTGGGTCACTTCCTATCCAATGCCCATTGAGCCCAGTGTGATGGAATCAAGCAGGGTGAGCACCCACACTAAACTAACATGGAGCTCCTCACTCAAGGCGCTCAAAACCCCACAGCCAAACACAAGTTCAGCGCCCAAGCCATTTCCCGCTGCCATGGAAACCAAGTGCTCTAGCACCACATATGTGTGAAGGTGGATATGACACCTAGGGAACTCAGGGCGGAGGTGCATGGCAACTGTCTGAAGCAGCAGCACAGCTATTCCAGTGCCAAAACAACTCCACCTGCCTCATGAACTTCACATACCATCAGCTGTGCTAGCAGCTATCTAGGAAACGCTTTTTGGTCTCTTCCGGTCCAATGCCCATTGAGCCCAGTGTGATGGAAACAAGCAGGGTGAGCACTCACACTAAATTAACATGGAGCTCCTCACTCAACAAGCTCAAAACTCCACAGCCAAACACAAGTTCAGCGCCCAAGCCATTTCCCGCTGCCATGGAAACCAAGTGCTCTGGCACCACATATGTCTGAAAGTGGATATGACACCTAGGGAACTCAGGGCGGTGCTCAATGACAACTGCCCGAAGCAGCAGCACAGCTCTTTCAGTGCCAAAACAACTCCACCTGCCTCAGGAACTTCACATACCATCAGCTGTGCTAGCAGCTATCTAGAAAACGCTGTGTGGTCACTTCCGGTCCAATGCCCATTGAGCCCAGTGTGATGGAATCAAGCAGGGTGAGCACTCACACTAAACTAACATGGAGCTCCTCACTCAAGCCGCTCAAAACTCCACAGCCAAACAAAAGTTCAGCGCCCAAGCCATTTCCCGCTGCCATGGAAACCAAGTGCTCTGGCACCACATATGTCTGAAAGTGGATATGACACCTAGGGAACTCAGGGCGGTGCTCAATGGCAACTGCCCGGAGCAGCAGCACAGCTCTTCCAGTGCCAAAACAACTCCACCTGCCTCATGAACTTCACATACCATCAGCTGTGCTAGCAGCTATCTCGCAAACCCTGTTAGGTCACTATCTATCCAATGCCCATTAGCCCAGTGGGATGGAATCAAGCAGGGTGAGCAACCACACTAAACTAACATAGAGCTCCTCACTCAAGCCGCTCAAAACTCCAACAGCCAAACACAAGTTCAGGGCCCAAGCCATTTCTCGCTGCCATGGAAACCAAGTGCTCTGGCACCACATATGTCTGAAAGTGGATATGATACCTAGGGAACTCAGGGCGGTGGTGAATGGCAACTGCCCGGAGCAGCAGCACAGCCCTTCCAGTGCCAAAACACCTCCACCTGCCTCATGAACTTCACATACCATCAGCTGTGCTAGCAGCTATCTCGGAAACGCTGTGTGGTCACTTCCGGTCCAATGCCCATTGAGCCCAGTGTGATGGAATCAAGCAGGGTGAGCACCCACACTAAATTAACATGGAGCTCCTCACTGAAGCCGCTCAAAACTCCACAGCCAAACACAAGTTCAGCGCCCAAGTCATTTCCCACTACCATGGAAACCAAGTGCTCTGGCACCACATATGTCTGAAAGTGGATATGACACCTAGGGAACTCAGGGCGGTGCTCAATGGCAACTGCCCGAAGCAGCAGCACAGCTCTTCCAGTACCAAAACAACTCCACCTGCCTCATGAACTTCACATACCATCAGCTGGCCAGCAGCGTTCTAGGAAACCCTGTTTGGTCACTTCTGGTCCAATGCCCATTGAGCCCAGTGTGATGGAATCAAGCAGGGTGAGCACCCACACTAAGCTAACATGAAATTCCACACTCAAGCCGCTCAAAACTCCACAGCCAAACACAAGTTCAGTGCACAAGCCATTTCCCGCTGCCATGGAAACCAAGTGCTCTGGCACCACATATGTCTGAAAGTGGATATGACACCTAGGGAACTCAGGGCGGTGCTCAATGGCAACTGCCCGAAGCAGCAGCACAGCTCTTCCAGTGCCAAAACAACTCCACCTGCCTCATGAACTTCACAGACCATCAGCTGTGCTAGCAGCTATCTAGGAAACCCTGCTGGGTCACTTCCTATCCAATGGCCATTGAGCCCAGTGTGATGGAATCAAGCAGGGTGAGCACCCACACTAAATTAACATGGAGCTCCTCACTGAAGCCGCTCAAAACTCCACAGCCAAACACAAGTTCAGCGCCCGAGTGATTTCCCACTACCATGGAAACCAAGTGCTCTGGCACCACATATGTCTGAAAGTGGATGAGACTCCTAGGGAACTCAGGGCAGTGCTGAATGGCAACTGCCCGAAGCAGCACAGCTCTTCCAGTGCCAAAACAACTCCACCTGCCTCATGAACTTCACATACCATCAGCTGTGCTAGCAGCTATCTAGAAAACCCTGTTTCGTCACTTCCTATCCAAAGCCCATTGAGCCCAGTGGGATGGAATCAAGCAGGGTGAGCACCCACACTAAACTAACAGGGAGCTCCTCACTCAAGCCGCTCAAAACTCCACAGCCAAACACAAGTTCAGCGCCCAAGCCATTTCCCACTGCCATGGAAACCAAGTGCTCTGGCACCACATATGTCTGAAAGTGGATATGATACCTAGGGAACTCAGGGCGGTGCTCAATGACAACTGCCCGAAGCAGCAGCACAGCTCTTCCAGTGCCAAAACAACTCCACCTGCCTCATGAACTTCACATACCATCAGCTGTGCTAGCAGCTATCTAGAAACGCTGTTGGGTCACTTCCGGTCCAATACCCATTGAGCCCATTGTGATGGAATCAAGCAGGGTGAGCATCCGCACTAAACTAACATGGAGCTTCTCACTCAAGGCTCTCAAAACTCCACAGCCAAACACAAGTTCAGCGCCCAAGCCATTTCCCGCTGCCATGGAAACCAAGTGCTCTGGCACCACATATGTCTGAAAGTGGATATGACACCTAGGGAACTCAGGGCGGTGCTCAATGACAACTGCCCGAAGCAGCAGCACAGCTCTTTCAGTGCCAAAACAACTCCACCTGCCTCAGGAACTTCACATACCATCAGCTGTGCTAGCAGCTATCTAGAAAACGCTGTGTGGTCACTTCCGGTCCAATGCCCATTGAGCCCAGTGTGATGGAATCAAGCAGGGTGAGCACTCACACTAAACTAACATGGAGCTCCTCACTCAAGCCGCTCAAAACTCCACAGCCAAACAAAAGTTCAGCGCCCAAGCCATTTCCCGCTGCCATGGAAACCAAGTGCTCTGGCACCACATATGTCTGAAAGTGGATATGACACCTAGGGAACTCAGGGCGGTGCTCAATGACATCTGCCCGAAGCAGCAGCACAGCTCTTCCAGTGCCAAAACAACTCCACCTGCCTCAGGAACTTCACATACCATCAGCTGTGCTAGCAGCTATCTAGGAAACCCTGTTAGATCACTTCCTATCCAATGGCCATTGAGCCCAGTGGGATGGAATCAAGCAGGGTGAGCTCCCACACTAAACTAACATGGAGCTCCTCACTCAACCCGCTCAAAACTCCACAGCCAAACACAAGTTCAGCGCCCAAGCCATTTCCCGCTGCCATGGAAACCAAGTGCTGTGGCACCACATATGTCTGAAAGTGGATATGACACCTAGAAAACTCAGGGCGGTGCTCAATGGCAACTGCCCGAAGCAGCAGCACAGCTCTTCCAGTGCCAAAACAACTCCACCTGCCTCATGAACTTCACATACCATCAGCTGTGCTAGCAGCTATCTAGGAAACCCTGTTGGGTCACTTCCGCTCCAATGGCTATAGAGCCCAGTGTGATGGAATCAAGCAGGCTGAGCACCCTCAGTAAACTAACATAGAGCTCCTCACTCAAGCCGCTCAAAACTCCACAGCCAAACACAAGTTCAGGGCCCAAGCCATTTCCCGCTGCCATGGAAACCAAGTGCTCTGGCACCACATATGTCTGAAAGTGGATATGACACCTAGGGAACTCAGGGCGGTGCTCAATGGCAACTGCCCGGAGCAGCAGCACAGCTCTTCCAGTGCCAAAACAACTCCACCTGCCTCATGAACTTCACATACCATCAGCTGTGCTAGCAGCTATCTCGCAAACCCTGTTAGGTCACTATCTATCCAATGCCCATTAGCCCAGTGGGATGGAATCAAGCAGGGTGAGCAACCACACTAAACTAACATAGAGCTCCTCACTCAAGCCGCTCAAAACTCCAACAGCCAAACACAAGTTCAGGGCACAAGCCATTTCTCGCTGCCATGGAAACCAAGTGCTCTGGCACCACATATGTCTGAAAGTGGATATGATACCTAGGGAACTCAGGGCGGTGGTGAATGGCAACTGCCCGGAGCAGCAGCACAGCCCTTCCAGTGCCAAAACACCTCCACCTGCCTCATGAACTTCACATACCATCAGCTGTGCTAGCAGCTATCTCGGAAACGCTGTGTGGTCACTTCCGGTCCAATGCCCATTGAGCCCAGTGTGATGGAATCAAGCAGGGTGAGCACCCACACTAAATTAACATGGAGCTCCTCACTGAAGCCGCTCAAAACTCCACAGCCAAACACAAGTTCAGCGCCCAAGTCATTTCCCACTACCATGGAAACCAAGTGCTCTGGCACCACATATGTCTGAAAGTGGATATGACACCTAGGGAACTCAGGGCGGTGCTCAATGGCAACTGCCCGAAGCAGCAGCACAGCTCTTCCAGTGCCAAAACAACTCCACCTGCCTCATGAACTTCACATACCATCAGCTGGCCAGCAGCGTTCTAGGAAACCCTGTTTGGTCACTTCCGGTCCAATGCCCATTGAGCCCAGTGTGATGGAATCAAGCAGGGTGAGCACCCACACTAAGCTAACATGAAATTCCACACTCAAGCCGCTCAAAACTCCACAGCCAAACACAAGTTCAGTGCACAAGCCATTTCCCGCTGCCATGGAAACCAAGTGCTCTGGCACCACATATGTCTGAAAGTGGATATGACACCTAGGGAACTCAGGGCGGTGCTCAATGGCAACTGCCCGAAGCAGCAGCACAGCTCTTCCAGTGCCAAAACAACTCCACCTGCCTCATGAACTTCACAGACCATCAGCTGTGCTAGCAGCTATCTAGGAAACCCTGCTGGGTCACATCCTATCCAATGGCCATTGAGCCCAGTGTGATGGAATCAAGCAGGGTGAGCACCCACACTAAATTAACATGGAGCTCCTCACTGAAGCCGCTCAAAACTCCACAGCCAAACACAAGTTCAGCGCCCGAGTGATTTCCCACTACCATGGAAACCAAGTGCTCTGGCACCACATATGTCTGAAAGTGGATGAGACTCCTAGGGAACTCAGGGCAGTGCTGAATGGCAACTGCCCGAAGCAGCACAGCTCTTCCAGTGCCAAAACAACTCCACCTGCTTCATGAACTTCACATACCATCAGCTGTACTTGCAGCTATCTAGGAAACGCTGTGTGGTCACGTCCGGTCCAATGCCCATTGAGCCCAGTGTGATGGAAACAAGCAGGGTGAGCACCCACACTAAACTAACATGGAGCTCCTCACTCAACAAGCGCAAAACTCCACAGCCGAACACAAGTTCAGTGCCCAAGCCATTTCCCGCTGCCATGGAAACCAAGTGCTCTGGCACCACATATGTCTGAAAGTGGATATGACACCTAGGGAACTCAGTGTTGGTTGTGAATGGCAACTGCCCGAAGCAGCAGAACAGCTCTTCCAGTGCCAAAACAACTCCACCTGCCTCATGAACTTCACATACCATCAGCTGTGCTAGCAGCAATCTCAGAAACCATGTTGGATCACTTGCTATCCAATGCCCATTGAGCCCAGTGTGATGGAATCAAGCAGGGTGAGCACCCACACTAAACTAACATGGAGCTCCTCATTCAAAGCGCAAAAATCTCCACAGCCAAACACAAGTTCAGCGCCCAAGACTTTTCCCGCTGCCATGGAAACCAAGTGCTCTGGCACCACATATGTCTGAAAGTGGATATGACACCTAGGAACTCAGGGCGGTGCTCAATGGCAACTGCCCGAAGCAGCAGCACAGCTCTTCCAGTGCCAAAACAACTCCACCTGCCTCATGAACTTCACAGACCATCAGCTGTGCTAGCAGCTATCTAGGAAACGCTGTGTGGTCACTTCTGGTCCAATGCCCATTGAGCCTACTGTGATGGAATCAAGCAGGGTGAGCACCCACACTAAACTAACATAGAGCTCTTCACTCAAGCCGCTCAAAACTCCACAGCCAAACACAAGTTCAGTGCCCAAGCCATTTCCCGCTGCCATGGAAACCAAGTGCTCTGGCACCACATATGTCTGAAAGTGGATATGACACCTAGGGAACTCAGTGTTGGTTGTGAATGGCAACTGCCCGAAGCAGCAGCACAGCTCTTCCAGTGCCAAAACAACTCCACCTGCCTCAGGAACTTCACAGACCATCAGCTGTGCTAGCAGCTATCTAGGAAACCCTGTTTCGTCACTTCCTATTAAATGTCCATTTAGCCCAGTGGGATGGAAACAAGGAGGGTGAGCACCCACACTAAACTAACATGGAGCTCCTCACTCAACAAGCTCAAAACCCCACAGCCAAACACAAGTTCAGCGCACAAGCCATTTCCCGCTGCATGGAAACCAAGTGCTCTGGCACCACACATGTCTGAAAGTGGATATGACACCTAGGGAACTCAGGGCGGTGGGGCATGGCACTGTCTGAAGCAGCAGCACAGCTCTTCCAGTGCCAAAACAACTCCACCTGCCTCATGAACTTCACATACCATCAGCTGTGCTAGCAGCTATCTAGGAAACGCTGTGTGGTCACTTCCTATCCAATGCCCATTGAGCCCAGTGTGATGGAATCAAGCAGGGTGAGCACCCACACTAAACTAACATGGAGCTCCTCACTCAAGGCGCTCAAAACCCCACAGCCAAACACAAGTTCAGCGCCCAAGCCATTTCCCGCTGCCATGGAAACCAAGTGCTCTAGCACCACATATGTGTGAAGGTGGATATGACACCTAGGGAACTCAGGGCGGAGGTGCATGGCAACTGTCTGAAGCAGCAGCACAGCTATTCCAGTGCCAAAACAACTCCACCTGCCTCATGAACTTCACATACCATCAGCTGTGCTAGCAGCTATCTAGGAAACGCTTTTTGGTCTCTTCCGGTCCAATGCCCATTGAGCCCAGTGTGATGGAAACAAGCAGGGTGAGCACTCACACTAAATTAACATGGAGCTCCTCACTCAACAAGCTCAAAACTCCACAGCCAAACACAAGTTCAGGGCCCAAGCCATTTCCAGCTGCCATGGAAACCAAGTGCTCTGGCACCACATATGTCTGAAAGTGGATATGACACCTAGGGAACTCAAGGCAGTGCACAATGGCAACTGCCCGAAGCAGCAGCACAGCTCTTCCAGTGCCAAAGCAACTCCACAAGCCTCAGGAACTTCACATACCATCAGCTGTGCTAGTAGCTATCTAGGAAACCCTGTTTGGTCACTTCCGGTCCAATGCCCATTGAGCCCAGTGGGATGGAATCAAGCAGGGTGAGCACCCACACTAAACTAACATGGAGCTCCTCACTCAAGCCGCTCAAATCTCCACAGCCAAACACAAGTTCAGCGCCCAAACCATTTCCCGCTGCCATGGAAACCAAGTGCTCTGGCACCACATATGTCTGAAAGTGGATATGACACCTAGGGAACTCAGGGCGGTGCTCAATGGCAACTGCCCGAAGCAACAGAACAGCTCTTCCAGTGCCAAAACAACTCCACCTGCCTCATGAACTTCACATACCATCAGCTGTACTAGCAGCTATCTAGGAAACGCTGTGTGGTCACGTCCGGTCCAATGCCCATTGAGTCCAGTGTGATGGAAACAAGCAGGGTGAGCACCCACACTAAACTAACATGGAGCTCCTCACTCAACAAGCGCAAAACTCCACAGCCGAACACAAGTTCAGCGCACAAGCCATTTCCCGCTGCCATGGAAACCAAGTGCTCTGGCACCACATATGTCTGAAAGTGGATATGACACCTAGGGAACTCAGTGTTGGTTGTGAATGGCAACTGCCCGAAGCAGCAGAACAGCTCTTCCAGTGCCAAAACAACTCCACCTGCCTCATGAACTTCACATACCATCAGCTGTGCTAGCAGCAATCTCAGAAACCATGTTGGATCACTTGCTATCCAATGCCCATTGAGCCCAGTGGGATGGAATCAAGCAGGGTGAGCACCCACACTAAACTAACATGGAGCTCCTCATTCAAAGCGCAAAAATCTCCACAGCCAAACACAAGTTCAGCGCCCAAGACTTTTCCCGCTGCCATGGAAACCAAGTGCTCTGGCACCACATATGTCTGAAAGTGGATATGACACCTAGGAACTCAGGGCGGTGCTCAATGGCAACTGCCCGAAGCAGCAGCACAGCTCTTCCAGTGCCAAAACAACTCCACCTGCCTCATGAACTTCACAGACCATCAGCTGTGCTAGCAGCTATCTAGGAAACGCTGTGTGGTCACTTCTGGTCCAATGCCCATTGAGCCTACTGTGATGGAATCAAGCAGGGTGAGCACCCACACTAAACTAACATAGAGCTCTTCACTCAAGCCGCTCAAAACTCCACAGCCAAACACAAGTTCAGTGCCCAAGCCATTTCCCGCTGCCATGGAAACCAAGTGCTCTGGCACCACATATGTCTGAAAGTGGATATGACACCTAGGGAACTCAGTGTTGGTTGTGAATGGCAACTGCCCGAAGCAGCAGCACAGCTCTTCCAGTGCCAAAACAACTCCACCTGCCTCAGGAACTTCACAGACCATCAGCTGTGCTAGCAGCTATCTAGGAAACCCTGTTTGGTCACTTCCGGTCCAATGCCCATTGAGCCCAGTGGGATGGAATCAAGCAGGGTGAGCACCCACACTAAGCTAACATGGAGGTCCTCACTCAAGCCGCTCAAAACTCCACAGCCAAACACAAGTTCAGCGCCCAAGCCATTTCCCACTGCCATGGAAACCAAGTGCTCTGGCACCACATATGTCTGAAAGTGGATATGACACCTAGGGAACTCAGGGCGGTGGTCAATGACAACTGCCCGAAGCAGCAGTACAGCTCTTCCAGTGTCAAAACAACTCCACCTGCCTCATGAACTTCACATACCATCAGCTGTGCTAGCAGCTATCTAGGAAACCCTGTTTGGTCACTTTTGGTCCAATGCCCATTGAGTCCAGTGGGATGGAATCAAGCAGGGTGAGCATCCACACTAAACTAACATGGAGCTCCTTACTCAAGCCGCTCAAAACTCCACAGCCAAACACAAGTTCAGCGCCCAAGCCATTTCCCGCTGCCATGGAAACCAAGTGCTCTGGCACCACATATGTCTGAAAGTGGATGAGACTCCTAGGGAACTCAGGGCAGTGCTGAATGGCAACTGCCCGAAGCAGCACAGCTCTTCCAGTGCCAAAACAACTCCACCTGCCTCATGAACTTCACATACCATCAGCTGTGCTAGCAGCTATCTCGCAAACCCTGTTTGGTCACTTCCGGTCCAATGCCCATTAGCCCAGTGTGATGGAATCAAGCAGGGTGAGCACCCACACTAAGCTAACATGCAGCTCCTCATTCAAAGCGCAAAAATCTCCACAGCCAAACACAAGTTCAGGGCCCAAGCCATTACTCGCTGCCATGGAAACCAAGTGCTCTGGCACCACATATGTCTGAAAGTGGATATGACACCTAGGGAACTCAGGGCGGAGGTGAATGGCAACTGCCCGAAGCAGCAGCACAGCTCTTCCAGTGCCAAAACAACTCCACCTGCCTCAGGAACTTCACATACCATCAGCTGTGCTAGCAGCTATCTAGGAAACCCTGTTTGGTCACTTCCGGTCCAATACCCATTGAGCACATTGTGATGGAATCAAGCAGGGTGAGCATCCACACTAAACTAACATGGAGCTCCTCACTCAAGCTGCTCAAAACTCCACAGCCAAACATAAGTTCAGTGCCCAAGCCATTTCCCGCTGCCATGGAAACCAAGTGCTCTGGCACCACATATGTCTGAAAGTGGATATGACACTTAGGGAACTCAGGGCGGTGCTCAATGGCAACTGCCCGAAGCAGCAGCACAGCTCTTCCAGTGCCAAAACAACTCCACCTGCCTCATGAACTTCACATACCATCAGCTGGCCAGCAGCGTTCTAGGAAACCCTGTTTGGTCACTTCCGGTCCAATGCCCATTGAGCCCAGTGTGATGGAATCAAGCAGGGTGAGCACCCACACTAAGCTAACATGAAATTCCTCACTCAAGCCGCTCAAAACTCCACAGCCAAACACAAGTTCAAGGCCCAATCCATTTCCCGCTGCCATGGAAACCAAGTGCTCTGGCACCACATATGTCTGAAAGTGGATATGACACCTAGGGAACTCAGGGCGGTGCTCAATGGCAACTGCCCGAAGCAGCAGCACAGCTCTTCCAGTGCCAAAACAACTCCACCTGCCTCATGAACTTCACAGACCATCAGCTGTGCTAGCAGCTATCTAGGAAACCCTGTTTGGTCACTTCCTATTAAATGTCCATTGAGCCCAGTGGGATGGAAACAAGGAGGGTGAGCACCCACACTAAACTAACATGGAGCTCCTCACTCAACAAGCTCAAAACCCCACAGCCAAACACAAGTTCAGGGCCCAAGCCATTACTCGCTGCCATGGAAACCAAGTGCTCTGGCACCACATATGTCTGAAAGTGGATATGACACCTAGGGAACTCAGGGCGGAGGTGAATGGCAACTGCCCGAAGCAGCCGCACAGCTCTTCCAGTGCCAAAACAACTCCACCTGCCTCAGGAACTTCACATACCATCAGCTGTGCTAGCAGGTATCTAGGAAACCCTGTTTGGTCACTTCCGGTCCAAAGCCCATTGAGCCCAGCGGTGATGGAATTAAGCAGGGTGAGCATCCACACTAAACTAACATGGAGCTCCTCACTCAAGCTGCTCAAAACTCCACAGCCAAACACAAGTTCAATGCCCAAGCCATTTCCCGCTGCCATGGAAACCAAGTGCTCTGGCACCACATATGTCTGAAAGTGGATATGACACCTAGGGAACTCAGGGCGGTGCTCAATGGCAACTGCCCGGAGCAGCAGCACAGCTCTTCCAGTGCCAAAACAACTCCACCTGCCTCATGAACTTCACATACCATCAGCTGTGCTAGCAGCGTTCTAGGAAACCCTGTTTGGTCACTTCCGGTCCAATGCCCATTGAGCCCAGTGGGATGGAATCAAGCAGGGTGAGCATCCACACTAAACTAACATGGAGCTCCTCACTCAAGGCGCTCAAAACTCCACAGCCAAACACAAGTTCAGCGCCCAAGCCATTTCCCGCTGCCATGGAAACCAAGTGCTCTGGCACCACATATGTCTGAAAGTGGATGAGACACCTAGGGAACTCAGTGCGGAGGTTAATGGCAACTGCCCGAAGCAGGACAGCTCTTCCAGTGCCAAAACAACTCCACCTGCCTCATGAACTTCACATACCATCAGCTGTGCTAGCAGCTATCTCGCAAACCCTGTTTGGTCACTTCCGGTAAAATGCCCATTAGCCCAGTCTGATGGAATCAAGCAGGGTGAGCACCCACACTAAACTAACATGCAGCTCGTCACTCTAGGCGCTCAAAACTCCACAGCCAAACACAAGTTCAGCGCCCAAGCCATTTCCCACTGCCATGGAAACCAAGTGCTCTGGCACCACATATGTCTGAAAGTGGATATGACACCTAGGGAACTCAGGGCGGTGCTCAATGGCAACTGCCCGAAGCAGCAGCACAGCTCTTCCAGTGCCGAAACAACTCCACCTGCCTCATGAACTTCACATACCATCAGCTGTGCTAGCAGCTATCTAGGAAACGCTGTGTGGTCACTTCCTGTCCAATGCCCATTGAGCCTACTGTGATGGAATCAAGCAGGGTGAGCACCCACACTAAGCTAACATGCAGCTCCTCATTCAAAGCGCAAAAATCTCCACAGCCAAACACAAGTTCAGCGCCCAAGCCATTTCTCGCTGCCATGGAAACCAAGTGCTCTGGCACCACATATGTCTGAAAGTGGATATGACACCTAGGGAACTCAGGGCGCAGTGTTGAATGGCAACTGCCGGAAGCAGCAGCACAGCTCTTCCAGTGCCAAAACAACTCCACCTGCCTCATGAACTTCACATACCATCAGCTGTGCTAGCAGCTATCTAGGAAACCCTGTTGGGTCACTTCCGGTCCAATGCCCATTGAGCCCAGTGTGATGGAATCAAGCAGGGTGAGCACCCACACTAAGCTAACATGCAGCTCCTCATGCAAAGCACAAAAATCTCCACAGCCAAACACAAGTTCAGCGCCCAAGCCATTTCCCGCTGCCATGGAAACCAAGTGCTCTGGCACCACATATGTCTCAAAGTGGATATGACACCTAGGGAACTCAGGGCGGTGCTCAATGGCAACTGCCCGAAGCAGCAGCACAGCTCTTCCAGTGCCAAAACAACTCCACCTGCCTCATGAACTTCACATACCATCAGCTGGCTAGCAGCGTTCTAGGAAACCCTGTTTGGTCACTTCCGGTCCAATGCCCATTGAGCCCAGTGTGATGAAATCAAGCAGGGTGAGCACCCACACTAAGCTAACATGAAATTCCTCACTCAAGCCGCTCAAAACTCCACAGCCAAACACAAGTTCAGGGCCCAAGCCATTTCCCGCTGCCATGGAAACCAAGTGCTCTGGCACCACATATGTCTGAAAGTGGATATGAAACCTAGGGAACTCAGGGCGGTGCTCATTGGCAACTGCCCGAAGCAGCAGCACAGCTCTTCCAGTGCCAAAACAACTCCACCTGCCTCATGAACTTCACATACCATCAGCTCTGCTAGCAGCGTTCTAGGAAAAACTATTGGGTCACTTCCGGTCCAATGCCCATTGAGCCCAGTGGGATGGAATCAAGCAGGGTGAGCACCCACACTAAACTAACATGCAGCTCCTCACTCAAGCCGCTCAAAACTCCACAGTCAAACACAAGTTCAGCGCCCAAGCCATTTCCCGCTGCCATGGAAACCAATTGCTCTGGCAGCACATATGTCTGAAAGTGGATATGACACCTAGGGAACTCAGGGCAGTGCTCAATGGCAACTGCCCGGAGCAGCAGCACAGCTCTTCCAGTGCCAAAACAACTCCACCTGCCTCATGAACTTCACATACCATCAGCTGTGCTAGCAGCGTTCTAGGAAAAACTATTGGGTCACTTCCAGTCCAATGCCCATTGAGCCCAGTATGATGGAATCAAGCAGGGTGAGCACCCACACTAAACTAACATAGAGCTCCTCACTCAAGCCGCTCAAAACTCCACAGCCAAACACAAGTTCAAGGCCCAATCCATTTCCCGCTGCATGTAAACCAAGTGCTCTGGCACCACATATGTCTGAAAGTGGATATGACACCTAGGGAACTCAGGGCGGTGCTCAATGGCAACTGCCCGAAGCAGCAGCACAGCTCTTCCAGTGCCAAACCAACTCCACCTGCCTCATGAACTTCACATACCATCAGCTGTGCTAGCAGCTATCTAGGAAACCCTGTTTGGTCACTTCTGGTCCAATGCCCATTGAGCCCAGTGGGATGGAATCAAGCAGGGTGAGCATCCACACTAAACTAACATGGAGCTCCTCACTCAAGCCGCTCAAAACTCCACAGCCAAACACAAGTTCAGCGCCCAAGCCATTTCCCGCTGCCATGGAAACCAAGTGCTCTGGCACCACATATGTCTGAAAGTGGATATGACACCTAGGGAACTCAGTGCGGAGGTGAATGGCAACTGCCCGAAGCAGCAGCACAGCTCTTCCAGTGCCAAAACAACTCCACCTGCCTCAGGAACTTCACATACCATCAGCTGTGCTAGCAGCTATCTAGGATACGCTGCTTGGTCACTTCCGGTCCAATGCCCATTGAGCCCAGTGTGATGGAATCAAGCAGGGTGAGCACCCACACTAAGCTATCATGCAGCTCCTGATGCAAAGCACAAAAATCTCCACAGCCAAACACAAGTTCAGCGCCCAAGCCATTTCCCACTGCCATGTAAACCAAGTGCTCTGGCAGCACATATGTCTCAAAGTGGATATGACACCTAGGGAACTCAGGGCGGTGCTCAATGGCAACTGCCCGAAGCAGCAGCACAGCTCTTCCAGTGCCAAAACAACTCCACCTGCCTCATGAACTTCACATACCATCAGCTGTGCTAGCAGCTATCTAGGAAACGCTGTGTGGTCACTTCTGGTCCAATGCCCATTGAGCCTACTGTGATGGAATCAAGCAGGGTGAGCACCCACACTAAACTAACATAGAGCTCTTCACTCAAGCCGCTCAAAACTCCACAGCCAAACACAAGTTCAGTGTCCAAGCCATTTCCCACTGCCATGGAAACCAAGTGCTCTGGCACCACATATGTCTGAAAGTGGATATGACACCTAGGGAACTCAGGGCGGTGCTCAATGGCAACTGCCCGAAGCAGCAGCACAGCTCTTCCAGTGCCAAAACAACTCCACCTGCCTCAGGAACTTCACATACCATCAGCTGTGCTAGCAGCTATCTAGGAAACCCTGTTTGGTCACTTCCGGTCCAATGCCCATTGAGCCCAGTGGGATGGAATCAAGCAGGGTGAGCACCCACACTAAGCTAACATGGAGCTCCTCACTCAAGCCGCTCAAAACTCCACAGCCAAACACAAGTTCAGCGCCCAAGCCATTTCCCACTGCCATGGAAACCAAGTGCTCTGGCACCACATATGTCTGAAAGTGGATATGACACCTAGGGAACTCAGGGCGGTGCTCAATGGCAACTGCCCGAAGCAGCAGAACAGCTCTTCCAGTGCCAAAACAACTCCACCTGCCTCATGAACTTCACATACCATCAGCTGTGCTAGCAGCTATCTCGGAAACCATGTTTGGTCACTTCTGGTCCAATGCCCATTGAGCCCAGTGGGATGGAATCAAGCAGGGTGAGCATCCACACTAAACTAACATGGAGCTCCTCACTCAAGGCGCTCAAAACTCCACAGCCAAACACAAGTTCAGCGCCCAAGCCATTTCCCGCTGCCATGGAAACCAAGTGCTCTGGCACCACATATGTCTGAAAGTGGATGAGACACCTAGGGAACTCAGGGCAGTGCTGAATGGCAACTGCCCGAAGCAGCACAGCTCTTCCAGTGCCAAAACAACTCCACCTGCCTCATGAACTTCACATACCATCAGCTGTGCTAGCAGCTATCTCGCAAACCCTGTTTGGTCACTTCCGGTCCAATGCCCATTAGCCCAGTGTGATGGAATCAAGCAGGGTGAGCACCCACACTAAGCTAACATGCAGCTCCTCATTCAAAGCGCAAAAATCTCCACAGCCAAACACAAGTTCAGGGCCCAAGCCATTACTCGCTGCCATGGAAACCAAGTGCTCTGGCACCACATATGTCTGAAAGTGGATATGACACCTAGGGAACTCAGGGCGGTGGTCAATGGCAACTGCCCGAAGCAGCAGCACAGCTCTTCCAGTGCCAAAACAACTCCACCTGCCTCAGGAACTTCACATACCATCAGCTGTGCTAGCAGCTATCTAGGAAACCCTGTTTGGTCACTTCCGGTCCAAAGCCCATTGAGCCCAGCGGTGATGGAATCAAGCAGGGTGAGCATCCACACTAAACTAACATGGAGCTCCTCACTCAAGCTGCTCAAAACTCCACAGCCAAACACAAGTTCAATGCCCAAGCCATTTCCCGCTGCCATGGAAACCAAGTGCTCTGGCACCACATATGTCTGAAAGTGGATATGACACCTAGGGAACTCAGGGCGGTGCTCAATGGCAACTGCCCGAAGCAGCAGCACAGCTCTTCCAGTGCCAAAACAACTCCACCTGCCTCAGGAACTTCACATACCATCAGCTGTGCTAGCAGCTATCTAGGAAACCCTGTTGGGTCACTTCCGGTCCAATGCCCATTGAGCCCAGTGTGATGGAATCAAGCAGGGTGAGCACCCACACTAAGCTAACATGCAGCTCCTCATGCAAAGCACAAAAATCTCCACAGCCAAACACAAGTTCAGCGCCCAAGCCATTTCCCGCTGCCATGGAAACCAAGTGCTCTGGCACCACATATGTCTGATAGTGGATATGAAACCTAGGGAACTCAGTGCGGTGCTCAATGGCAACTGCCCGAAGCAGCAGCACAGCTCTTCCAGTGCCAAAACAACTCCACCTGCCTCATGAACTTCACATACCATCAGCTGTGCTAGCAGCTATCTAGGAAACCCTGTTTGGTCACTTCTGGTCCAATGCCCATTGAGCCCAGTGGGATGGAATCAAGCAGGGTGAGCATCCACACTAAACTAACATGGAGCTCCTCACTCAAGGCGCTCAAAACTCCACAGCCAAACACAAGTTCAGGGCCCAAGTCATTTCCCGCTGCCATGGAAACCAAGTGCTCTGGCACCACATATGTCTCAAAGTGGATATGACAACTAGGTAACTCAGGGCGGTGCTGAATGGCAACTGCCCGAAGCAGCAGCACAGCTCTTCCAGTGCCAAAACAACTCCACCTGCCTCATGAACTTCACATACCATCAGCTGTGCTAGCAGCTATCTAGGAAACCCTGTTTGGTCACTTCCGGTCCAATGCCCATTAGCCCAGTGTGATGGAATCAAGCAGGGTGAGCACCCACACTAAGCTAACATGAAATTCCTCACTCAAGCCGCTCAAAACTCCACAGCCAATCACAAGTTCAGCGCCCAAGCCATTTCCCGCTGCCATGGAAACCAAGTGTTCTGGCACCACATATGTCTCAAAGTGGATGAGACACCTAGGGAACTCAGGGCGGAGGTGAATGGCAACTGCCCGAAGCAGCAGCACAGCTCTTCCAGTGCCAAAACAACTCCACCTGCCTCAGGAACTTCACATACCATCAGCTGTGCTAGCAGGTATCTAGGAAACCCTGTTGGGTCACTTCCGGTCCAATGCCCATTGAGCCCAGTGTGATGGAATCAAGCAGGGTGAGCACCCACAATAAGCTAACATGCAGCTCCTCATTCAAAGCGCAAATATCTCCACAGCCAAACACAAGTTCAGCGCCCAAGCCATTTCTCGCTGCCATGTAAACCAAGTGCTCTGGCACCACATATGTCTGAAAGTGGATATGACACCTAGGGAACTCAGGGCAGTGCTGAATGGCAACTGCCCGAAGCAGCAGCACAGCTCTTCCAGTGCCAAAACAACTCCACCTGCCTCAGGAACTTCACATACCATCAGCTGTGCTAGCAGCTATCTAGGAAACCCTGTTGGGTCACATCCGGTCCAATGCCCATTGAGCCCAGTGGGATGGAATCAAGCAGGGTGAGCATCCACACTAAACTAACATGGAGCTCCTCACTCAAGCCGCTCAAAACTCCACAGCCAAACACAAGTTGAAAGTGCCCAAGCCATTTCTCGCTGCCATGGAAACCGTGTGCTCTGGCAGCACATATGTCTGAAAGTGGATATGACACCTAGGGAACTCAGGGCGGTGCTCAATGGCAACTGCCCGAAGCAGCAGCACAGCTCTTCCAGTGCAAAAACAACTCCACCTGCCTCATGAACTTCACATACCATCAGCTGTGCTAGCAGCTATCTAGTATACGCTGTTTGGTCACATCAATCCAATGTCCATTGAGCCCAGTGTGATGGAATCAAGCAGGGTGAGCACCCACACTAAACTAACATGGAGCTCCTCACTCAAGCCGCTCAAATCTCCACAGCCAAACACAAGTTCAGGGTCCAAGCCATTTCCCGCTGCCATGGAAACCAAGTGCTCTGGCACCACATATGTCTGAAAGTGGATATGACACCTAGGGAACTCAGGGCGGTGGTCAATGGCAACTGCTCGAAGCAGCAGCACAGCTCTTCCAGTGCCAAAACAACTCCACCTGCCTCAGGAACTTCACATACCATCAGCTGTGCTAGCAGCTATCTAGCAAACCCTGTTGGGTCACTTCCGGTAAAATGCCAATTGAGCCCAGTGTGATGGAATCAAGCAGGGTGAGCACCCACAATAAGCTAACATGCAGCTCCTCATTCAAAGTGCAAAAATCTCCACAGCCAAACACAAGTTCAGCGCCCAAGCCATTTCTCGCTGCCATGGAAACCAAGTGCTCTGGCACCACATATGTCTCAAAGTGGATATGACACCTAGGGAACTCAGCGCAGTGCTCAATGGCAACTGCCCGAAGCAGCAGCACAGCTCTTCCAGTGCCAAAACAACTCCACCTGCCTCAGGAACTTCACATACCATCAGCTGTGCTAGCAGCTATCTAGGAAACCCTGTTGCGTCACTTCCGGTCCAATGCCCATTGAGCCCAGTGTGATGGAATCAAGCAGGGTGAGCACCCACACTAAGCTATCATGCAGCTCCTCATGCAAAGCACAAAAATCTCCACAGCCAAACACAAGTTCAGCGCCCAAGCCATTTCCCGCTGCCATGGAAACCAAGTGCTCTGGCACCACATATGTCTCAAAGTGGATATGACACCTAGGGAACTCAGGGCGGTGCTCAATGGCAACTGCCCGAAGCAGCAGCACAGCTCTTCCAGTGCCAAAACAACTCCACCTGCCTCATGAACTTCACATACCATCAGCTGGCTAGCAGCGTTCTAGGAAACCCTGTTTGGTCACTTCCGGTCCAATGCCCATTGAGCCCAGTGTGATGGAATCAAGCAGGGTGAGCACCCACACTAAGCTAACATGGAGCTCCTCACTCAAGCCGCTCAAAACTCCACAGCCAAACACAAGTTCAACGCCCAAGCCATTTCCCACTGCCATGGAAACCAAGTGCTCTGGCACCACATATGTCTGAAAGTGGATATGACACCTAGGGAACTCAGGGCAGTGGTCAATGGCAACTGCCTGGAGCAGCAGCACAGTTCTTCCAGTGCCAAAACAACTCCACCTGCCTCATGAACTTCACATACCATCAGCTGTGCTAGCAGTTATCTAGGAAACCCTGTTTGGTCACTTCCGGTCCAATGCCCATTGAGCCCAGTGGGATGGAAACAAGCAGGGTGAGCATCCACACTAAACTAACATGGAGCTCCTCACTCAAGCCGCTCAAAACTCCAAAGCCAAACACAAGTTGAAAGTGCCCAAGCCATTTCTCGCTGCAATGGAAACCGTGTGAACTGGCAGCACATATGTCTGAAAGTGGATATGACACCTAGGGAACTCAGGGCGGTGCTGAATGGCAACTGCCCGAAGCAGCAGCACAGCTCTTCCAGTGCAAAAACAACTCCACCTGCCTCATGAACTTCACATACCATCAGCTGTGCTAGCAGCTATCTAGGAAACCCTGTTGGGTCACTTCCGGTCCAATGCCCATTGAGCCCAGTGTGATGGAATCAAGCAGGGTGAGCACCCACACTAAGCTAACATGCAGCTCCTCATGCAAAGCACAAAAATCTCCACAGCCAAACACAAGTTCAGCGCCCAAGCCATTTCCCGCTGCCATGGAAACCAAGTGCTCTGGCACCACATATGTCTCAAAGTGGATATGACACCTAGGGAACTCAGGGCGGTGCTCAATGGCAAATGCCCGAAGCAGCAGCACAGCTCTTCCAGTGCCAAAACAACTCCACCTGCCTCAGGAACTTCACATACCATCAGCTGGCTAGCAGCGTTCTAGGAAACCCTGTTTGGTCACTTCCGGTCCAATGCCCATTGCGCTCAGTGTGATGGAATCAAGCAGGGTGAGCACCCACACTAAGCTAACATGGAGCTCCTCACTCAAGCCGCTCAAAACTCCACAGCCAAACACAAGTTCAGGGCCCAAGCCATTTCCCGCTGCCATGGAAACCAAGTGCTCTGGCACCACATATGTCTGAAAGTGGATATGACACCTAGGGAACTCAGGGCGGTGCTCAATGGCAACTGCCCGAAGCAGCAGCACAGCTCTTCCAGTGCCAAAACAACCCCACCTGCCTCAGGAACTTCACATACCATCAGCTGTGCTAGCAGCGTTCTAGGAAAAACTATTGGGTCACTTCCAGTCCAATGCCCATTGAGCCCAGTGTGATGGAATCAAGCAGGGTGAGCACCCACACTAAATAACATAGAGCTCCTCACTCAAGCCGCTCAAAACTCCACAGCCAAACACAAATTCAAGGCCCAATCCATTTCCCGCTGCATGTAAACCATGTGCTCTGGCAGCACATATGTCTCAAAGTGGATATGACACCTAGGGAACTCAGGGCGGTGCTCAATGGCAACTGCCCGAAGCAGCAGCACAGCTCTTCCAGTGCAAAAACAACTCCACCTGCCTCATGAACTTCACATACCATCAGCTGTGCTAGCAGCTATCTAGGAAACCCTGTTTGGTCACTTCTGGTCCAATGCCCATTGAGCCCAGTGGGATGGAATCAAGCAGGGTGAGCATCCACACTAAACTAACATGGAGCTCCTCACTCAAGGCGCTCAAAACTCCACAGCCAAACACAAGTTCAACACCCAAGCCATTTCCCGCTGCCATGGAAACCAAGTGCTCTGGCACCACATATGTCTGAAAGTGGATGAGACACCTAGGGAACTCAGTGCGGAGGTGAATGGCAACTGCCCGAAGCAGGACAGCTCTTCCAGTGCCAAAAAAACTCCACCTGCCTCATGAACTTCACATACCATCAGCTGTGCTAGCAGCGTTCTAGGAAACCCTGTCTGGTCACTTCTTATCTATGCCCATTAGCCCAGTGTGATGGAATCAAGCAGGGTGAGCACCCACACTAAACTAACATGCAGCTATTCACTCAAGGCGCACAAAACTCCACAGCCAAACACAAGTTCAGCGCCCAAGCCATTTCCCGCTGCCATGGAAAGCAATTGCTCTGGCACCACATATGTCTGAAAGTGGATATGACACCTAGGGAATTCAGGGCGGTGCTCAATGGCAACTGCCCAAAGCAGCACCACAGCTCTTCCAGTGCCAAAACAACTCCACCTGCCTCATGAACTTCACATACCATCAGCTGTGCTAGCAGCTATCTAGGAAACGCTGTGTGGTCACTTCCGGTCCAATGCACATTGAGCCCAGTGTGATGGAATCAAGCAGGGTGAGCACCCACACTAAACTAACATAGAGCTCCTCAATCAAAGCGAAAAAATCTCCACAGCCAAACACAAGTTCAGCGCCCAAGCCATATCCCGCTGCCATGGAAACCAAGTGCTCTGGCACCACATATGTCTGAAAGTGGATATGACACCTAGGGAACTCAGGGCGGTGCTCAATGGCAACTGCCCGATGCAGCAGCACAGCTCTTCCAGTGCCAAAACAACTCCACCTGCCTCATGAACTTCACATACCATCAGCTCTGCTAGCAGCGTTCTAGGAAAAACTATTGGGTCACTTCCAGTCCAATGCCCATTGAGCCCAGTGTGATGGAATCAAGCAGGGTGAGCACCCACACTAAACTAACATAGAGCTCCTCACTCAAGCCGCTCAAAACTCCAACAGCCAAACACAAGTTCAAGGCCCAATCCATTTCCCGCTGCCATGGAAACCAAGTGCTCTGGCACCACATATGTCTGAAAGTGGATATGACACCTAGGGAACTCAGGGCGGTGCTCAATGGCAACCGCCCGAAGCAGCAGCACAGCTCTCCCAGTGCCAAAACAACTCCACCTGCCTCATGAACTTCACATACCATCAGCTGTGCTAGCAGCTATCTCGCAAACCCTGTTTGGTCACTTCCGGTCCAATGCCCATTAGCCCAGTGTGATGGAATCAAGCAGGGTGAGCACCCACACTAAACTAACATGCAGTTCCTCACTCAAGGCGCTCAAAACTCCACAGCCAAACACAAGTTCAGCGCCCAAGTCATTTCCCGCTGCCATGGAAACCAAGTGCTCTGGCACCACATATGTCTGAAAGTGGATATGACACCTAGGGAACTCAGGGCGGTGCTCAATGGCAACTGCCCGAAGCAGCAGCACAGCTCTTCCAGTGCCAAAACAACTCCACCTGCCTCATGAACTTCACATACCATCAGCTGTGCTAGCAGCTATCTCGGAAACCCTGTTTGGTCACTTCCGGTCCAATGCCCATTGAGCCCAGTGGGATGGAATCAAGCAGGCTGAGCACTCACAGTAAACTAACATGGAGCTCCTCACTCAAGCCGCTCAAAACTCCACAGCCAAACACAAGTTCAGCGCCCAAGACTTTTCCCGCTGCCATGGAAACCAATTGCTCTGGCACCACATATGTCTGAAAGTGGATATGACACCTAGGGAACTCAGGGCGGTGCTCAATGGCAACTGCCTGGAGCAGCACCACAGCTCTTCCAGTGCCAAAACAACTCCACCTGCCTCAGGAACTTCACATACCATCAGCTGTGGGTGCAGCGTTATAGAAAACCCTGTTAGGTCACTTCATATCCATTGCCCATTCAGCCCAGGGTGATGGAATCAAGCAGGGTGAGCATCCACACTAAACTAACATGGAACTCCTCACTCAAGCCGCTCAAAACTCCACAGCCAAACACAAGTTCAGCGCCCAAGCCATTTCCCGCTGCCATGGAAACCAAGTGCTCTGGCACCACATATGTCTGAAAGTGGATATGACACCTAGGGAACTCAGGGCGGTGCTCAATGGCAACTGCCCGAAGCAGCAGCACAGCTCTTCCAGTGCCAAACCAACTCCACCTGCCTCATGAACTTCACATACCATCAGCTGTGCTAGCAGCTATCTAGGAAACCCTGTTTGGTCACTTCCTATCCAATGCCCATTGAGCCCAGTGTGATGGAATCAAGCAGGGTGAGCATCCACACTAAACTATCATGGAGCTCCTCACTCAAGCCGCTCAAAACTACAACAGCCAAACACAAGTTCAGGGCCCAAGCCATTTCCCGCTGCCATGGAAACCAAGTGCTCTGGCACCACATATGTCTGAAAGTGGATATGACACCTAGGGAACTCAGGGCAGTGCTCAATGGCAACTGCCCGAAGCAGCAGCACAGCTCTTCCAGTGCCAAACCAACTCCACCTGCCTCATGAACTTCACATACCATCAGCTGTGCTAGCAGCTATCTAGGAAACCCTGCTGGGTCACTTCCTATCCAATGGCCATTGAGCCCAGTGGGATGGAATCAAGCAGGGTGAGCACCCACACTAAACTAACATGGAGCTCCTCACTCAAGGCGCTCAAAACCCCACAGCCAAACACAGGTTCAGCGCCCAAGCCATTTCCCGCTGATATGGAAACCAAGTGCTCTGGCACCACATATGTCTGAAAGTGGATGAGACACCTAGGGAACTCAGTGCAGAGGTGAATGGCAACTGTCCGAAGCAGCAGCACAGCTCTTCCAGTGCCAAAACAACTCCACCTGCCTCATGAACTTCAAATACCATCAGCTGTGCTAGCAGCTATCTCGCAAACCCTGTTTGGTCACTTCCTATCCAATGCCCATTGAGCCCAGTGGGATGGAATCAAGCAGGGTGAGCACCCACACTAAACTAACATAGAGCTCCTCACTCAAGCCGCTCAAAACTCCACAGCCAAACACAAGTTCAGCGCCCAAGCCATTTCCTGCTGCCATGGAAACCAAGTGCTCTGGCACCACACATGTCTGAAAGTGGATATGACACCTAGGGAACTAAGGGTGGTGCTCAATGGCAACTGCCCGAAGCAGCACCACAGCTCTTCCAGTGCCAAAACAACTCCACCTGCCTCATGAACTTCACATACCATCAGCTGTGCTAGCAGCTATCTCGGAAACCCTGTTTGGTCACTTCCTATCCAATGCCCATTGAGCCCAGTGTGATGGAATCAAGCAGGGTGAGCACCCACACTAAACTAACATGGAGCTCCTCACTCAAGCTGCTCAAAACTCCACAGCCAAACACAAGTTCAGCGCCCAAGCCATTTCCCGCTGCCATGGAAACCAAGTGCTCTGGCACCACATATGTCTGAAAGTGGATATGACACCTAGGGAACTCAGGGCGGTGCTCAATGGCAACTGCCCGAAGCAGCAGCACAGCTCTTCCAGTGCCAAAACAACTCCACCTGCCTCATGAACTTCACATACCATCAGCTGTGCTAGCAGCGTTCTAGGAAAAACTATTGGGTCACTTCCAGTCCAATGCCCATTGAGCCCAGTGTGATGGAATCAAGCAGGGTGAGCACCCACACTAAACTAACATAGAGCTCCTCCCTCAAGCCGCTCAAAACTCCACAGCCAAACACAAGTTCAGCGCCCAAGTCATTTCCCGCTGCCATGGAAACCAAGTGCTCTGGCACCACATATGTCTGAAAGTGGATATGACACCTAGGGAACTCAGGGCGGTGCTCAATGGCAACTGCCCCAAGCAGCAGCACAGCTCTTCCAGTGCCAAAACAACTCCACCTGCCTCATGAACTTCACATACCATCAGCTGTGCTAGCAGCTATCTAGGAAACCCTGTTTGGTCACTTCCGGTCCAATGCCCATTGAGCCCAGTGTGATGGAATCAAGCAGGGTGAGCACTCACAGTAAACTAACATGGAGCTCCTCACTCAAGCCGCTCAAAACTCCACAGCCAAACACAAGTTCAGCGCCCAAGCCATTTCCCGCTGCCATGGAAACCAAGTGCTCTGGCACCACATATGTCTGAAAGTGGATATGACACCTAGGGAACTCAGGGCGGTGCTCAATGGCAACTGCCCGAAGCAGCAGCACAGCTCTTCCAGTGCCAAAACAACTCCACCTGCCTCATGAACTTCACATACCATCAGCTGTGCTAGCAGCTATCTCGGAAACCCTGTTAGGTCACTTTCTATCCAATGCCCATTGAGCCCAGTGGGATGGAATCAAGCAGGGTGAGCACCCACACTAAACTAACATGGAGCTCCTCACTCAAGCCGCTCAAAACTCCACAGCCAAACACAAGTTCAGCGCCCAAGACTTTTCCCGCTGCCATGGAAACCAATTGCTCTGGCACCACATATGTCTGAAAGTGGATATGACACCTACGGAACTCAGGGCGGTGCTCAATGGCAACTGTCCTAAGCAGCAGCACAGCTCTTCCAGTGCCAAAACAACTCCACCTGCCTCAGGAACTTCACATACCATCAGCTGTGGGTGCAGCGTTATAGAAAACCCTGTTAGGTCACTTCCTATCCATTGCCCATTCAGCCCAGGGTGATGGAATCAAGCAGGGTGAGCATCCACACTAAACTAACATGGAACTCCTCACTCAAGCCGCTCAAAACTCCACAGCCAAACACAAGTTCAGCGCCCAAGCCATTTCCCGCTGCCATGGAAACCAAGTGCTCTGGCACCACATATGTCTGAAAGTGGATATGACACCTAGGGAACTCAGGGCGGTGCTCAATGGCAACTGCCCGAAGCAGCAGCACAGCTCTTCCAGTGCCAAACCAACTCCACCTGCCTCATGAACTTCACATACCATCAGCTGTGCTAGCAGCTATCTAGGAAACCCTGTTTGGTCACTTCCTATCCAATGCCCATTGAGCCCAGTCTGATGGAATCAAGCAGGGTGAGCATCCACACTAAATTATCATGGAGCTCCTCACTCAAGCCGCTCAAAACTACAACAGCCAAACACAAGTTCAGGGCCCAAGCCATTTCCCGCTGCCATGGAAACCAAGTGCTCTGGCACCACATATGTCTGAAAGTGGATATGACACCTAGGGAACTCAGGGCAGTGCTCAATGGCAACTGCCCGAAGCAGCAGCACAGCTCTTCCAGTGCCAAACCAACTCCACCTGCCTCATGAACTTCACATACCATCAGCTGTGCTAGCAGCTATCTAGGAAACCCTGCTGGGTCACTTCCTATCCAATGGCCATTGAGCCCAGTGGGATGGAATCAAGCAGGGTGAGCACCCACACTAAACTAACATGGAGCTCCTCACTCAAGGCGCTCAAAACCCCACAGCCAAACACAAGTTCAGCGAACAAGCCATTTCCCGCTGCCAAGGAAACCAAGTGCTCTGGCACCACACATGTCTGAAAGTGGATATGACACCTAGGGAACTCAGGGCGGTGCTCAATGGCAACTGCCCCAAGCAGCAGCACAGCTCTTCCAGTGCCAAAACAACTCCACCTGCCTCATGAACTTCACATACCATCAGCTGTGCTAGCAGCTATCTAGGAAACGCTGTGTGGTCACTTCCTGTCAAATGCCCATTGAGCCCAGTGGGATGGAATCAAGCAGGGTGAGCATCCACACTAAACTAACATGGAGCTCCTCACTCAAGCCGCTCAAAACTCCAACAGCCAAACACAAGTTCAGCGCACAAGCCATTTCCCGCTGCCATGGAAACCAAGTGCTCTGGCACCACATATGTCTGAAAGTGGATATGACACCTAGGGAACTCAGGGCGGTGCTCAATGGCAACTGCCCGAAGCAGCAGCACAGCTCTTCCAGTGCCAAAACAACTCCACCTGCCTCATGAATTTCACATACCATCAGCTGTGCTAGCAGCTATCTAGGAAACCCTGCTGGGTCACTTCCTATCCAATGGCCATTGAGCCCAGTGGGATGGAATCAAGCAGGGTGAGCACCCACACTAAACTAACATGGAGCTCCTCACTCAAGGCGCTCAAAATCCCACAGCCAAACACAAGTTCAGCGCACAAGCCATTTCCCGCTGCCATGGAAACCAAGTGCTCTGGCACCACACATGTCTGAAAGTGGATATGACACCTAGGGAACTCAGGGCGGTGCTCAATGGCAACTGCCCGAAGCAGCAGCACAGCTCTTCCAGTGCCAAAACAACTCCACCTGCCTCAGGAACTTCACATACCATCAGCTGTGCTAGCAGCTATCTAGGAAACCCTGTTGCGTCACTTCCGGTCCAATGCCCATTGAGCCCAGTGTGATGGAATCAAGCAGGGTGAGCACCCACACTAAACTAACATGGAGCTCCTCACTCAAGCCGCTCAAAACTCCACAGCCAAACACAAGTTCAGGGCCCAAGCCATTTCCCGCTGCCATGGAAACCAAGTGCTCTGGCACCACACATGTCTGAAAGTGGATATGACACCTAGGGAACTCAGGGCAGTGCTCAATGGCAACTGCCCGAAGCAGCAGCACAGCTCTTCCAGTGCCAAAACAACTCCACCTGCCTCATGAACTTCACATACCATCAGCTGTGCTAGCAGCTATCTAGGAAACCCTGTTGCGTCACTTCCGGTCCAATGCCCATTGAGCCCAGTGTGATGGAATCAAGCAGGGTGAGCACCCACACTAAACTAACATGGAGCTCCTCACTCAAGCCGCTCAAAACTCCACAGCCAAACACAAGTTCAGGGCCCAAGCCATTTCCCGCTGCCATGGAAACCAAGTGCTCTGGCACCACACATGTCTGAAAGTGGATATGACACCTAGGGAACTCAGGGCGGTGCTCAATGGCAACTGCCTCAAGCAGCAGCACAGCTCTTCCAGTGCCAAAACAACTCCACCTGCCTCATGAACTTCACATACCATCAGCTGTGCTAGCAGCTATCTAGGAAACCCTGTTGGGTCACTTCCCGTCCAATGCCCATTGAGCCCAGTGTGATGGAATCAAGCAGGGTGAGCACCCACACTAAACTAACATGGAGCTCCTCACTCAAGGTGCTCAAAACTCCACAGCCAAACACAAGTTCAGTGCACAAGCCATTTCCCGCTGCCATGGAAACCAAGTGCTCTGGCACCACATATGTCTGAAAGTGGATATGACACCTAGGGAACTCAGGGCGGTGCTCAATGGCAACTGTCTAAAGCAGCAGCACAGCTCTTCCAGTGCCAAACCAACTCCACCTGCCTCATGAACTTCACATACCATCAGCTGTGCTAGCAGCTATCTAGGAAACCCTGTTGCGTCACTTCCGGTCCAATGCCCATTGAGCCCAGTGGGATGGAATCAAGCAGGGTGAGCACCCACACTAAACTAACATGGAGCTCCTCACTCAAGGCGCTCAAAACTCCACAGCCAAACATAAGTTCAGTGCCCAAGCCATTTCCCGCTGCCATGGAAACCAAGTGCTCTGGCAGCACACATGTCTGAAAGTGGATATGACACCTAGGGAACTCAGGGCGGTGCTCAATGGCAACTGCCCGAAGAAGCAGCACAGCTCTTCCAGTGCCAAACCAACTCCACCTGCCTCATGAACTTCACATACCATCAGCTGTGCTAGCAGCTATCTAGGAAACCATGTTTGGTCACGTCCTATCCAATGCCCATTGAGCCCAGTATGATGGAATCAAGCAGGGTGAGCATCCACACTAAACTAACATGGAGCTCCTCACTCAAGCCGTTCAAAACTCCACAGCCAAACACAAGTTCAGCGCCCAAGCCATTTCCCGCTGCCATGGAAACCAAGTGCTCTGGCACCACATATGTCTGAAAGTGGATATGACACCTAGGGAACTCAGGGCGGTGCTCAATGGCAACTGCCCGAAGCAGCAGCACAGCTCTTCCAGTGCCAAAACAACTCCACCTGCCTCATGAACTTCACATACCATCAGCTGTGCTAGCAGCTATCTAGAAAACCCTGTTGGGTCACTTCCGGTCCAAAGCCCATTGAGCCCACTGTGATGGAATCAAACAGGGTGAGCACCCACACTAAACTAACATGGAGCTCCTCACTCAAGCCGCTCAAAACTCCACAGCCAAACACAAGTTCAGCGCACAAGCCATTTCCCGCTGCCATGGAAACCAAGTGCTCTGGCACCACATATGTCTGAAAGTGGATATGACACCTAGGGAACTCAGGGCGGTGCTCAATGGCAACTGCTCAAAGCAGCAGAACAGCTCTTCCAGTGCCAAAACAATGCCACCTGCTTCATGAACTTCACATACCATCAGCTGTGCTAGCAGCTATCTCAGAAACCCTGTTGGGTCACGTCCTATCCAATGCCCATTGAGCCCAGTGGGATGGAATCAAGCAGGCTGAGCATCCACACTAAACTAACATGGAGCTCCTCACTCAAGCCGCTCAAAACTCCACAGCCAAACACAAGTTCAGCGCACAAGTCATTTCCCGCTGCCATGGAAACCAAGTGCTCTGGCACCACACATGTCTGAAAGTGGATATGACACCTAGGGAACTCAGGGCGGTGGTGCATGGCAACTGTCCTAAGCAGCAGCACAGCTCTTCCAGTGCCAAAACAACTCCACCTGCCTCATGAACTTCACATACCATCAGCTGTGCTAGCAGCTATCTAGGAAACGCTGTGTGGTCACTTCCGTCATAATGGCCATTGAGCCCAGTGTGATGGAATCAAGCAGGGTGAGCACCCACACTAAACTAACATGGAGCTCCTCACTCAAGCCGCTCAAAACACCACAGCCAAACACAAGTTCAGCGCCCAAGCCATTTCCCGCTGCCATGGAAACCAAGTGCTCTGGCACCACATATGTCTGAAAGTGGATATGACACCTAGGGAACTCAGGGCGGTGCTCAATGGCAACTGCCCGAAGCAGCAGCACAGCTCTTCCAGTGCCAAAACAACTCCAAATGCCTCAGGAACTTGACATACCATCAGCTGTGCTAGCAGCTATCTAGGATATGCTGCTTGGTCACTTGCGGTCCAATGCCCATTGAGCCCAGTGGGATGGAATCAAGCAGGGTGAGCACCCACACTAAACTAACATGGAGCTCCTCACTCAAGGCGCTCAAAACCCCACAGCCAAACACAAGTTCAGCGCACAAGCCATTTCCCGCTGCCATGGAAACCAAGTGCTCTGGCACCACATATGTCTGAAAGTGGATATGACACCTAGGGAACTCAGGGCGGTGCTCAATGGCAACTGCCCGAAGCAGCAGCACAGCTCTTCCAGTGCCAAAACAACTCCACCTGCCTCATGAACTTCACATACCATCAGCTGTGCTAGCAGCTATCTAGAAAACCCTGTTTCGTCACTTCCTATCCAAAGCCCATTGAGCCCAGTGTGATGGAATCAAGCAGGGTGAGCACCCACACTAAACTAACAGGGAGCTCCTCACTCAAGCCGCTCAAAACTCCGCAGCCAAACACAAGTTCAGCGCCCAAGCCATTTCCCACTGCCATGGAAACCAAGTGCTCTGGCACCACATATGTCTGAAAGTGGATATGACACCTAGGGAACTCACTGCGGAGGTGAATGGCAACTGCCCAAAGCAGCAGCACAGCTCTTCCAGTGCCAAAACAACTCCACCTGCCTCATGAACTTCACATACCATCAGCTGTGCTAGCAGCTATCTAGAAACGCTGTTGGGTCACTTCCGGTCCAATACCCATTGAGCACATTGTGATGGAATCAAGCAGGGTGAGCACCCACACTAAACTAACATGGAGCTCCACACCCAAGCCTCTCAAAACTCCACAGCCAAACACAAGTTCAGGGCCCAAGCCATTTCCCGCTGCCATGGAAACCAAGTGCTCTGGCACCACATATGTCTGAAAGTGGATATGACACCTAGGGAACTCAGGGCGGTGCTCAATGGCAACTGCCCGAAGCAGCAGAACAGCTCTTCCAGTGCCAAAACAATGCCACCTGCCTCATGAACTTCACATACCATCAGCTGTGCTAGCAGCTATCTAGGAAACCCTGTTGGTCACTTCCTATGCAATGCCCATTGAGCCCAGTGGGATGGAATCAAGCAGGGTGAGCACCCACACTAAACTAACATGGAGCTCCTCACTCAAGGCGCTCAAAACCCCACAGCCAAACACAAGTTCAGCGCACAAGCCATTTCCCGCTGCCATGGAAACCAAGTGCTCTGGCACCACATATGTCTGAAAGTGGATATGACACCTAGGGAACTCAGGGCGGTGCTCAATGGCAACTGCCCGAAGCAGCAGCACAGCTCTTCCAGTGCCAAAACAACTCCACCTGCCTCATTAACTTCACATACCATCAGCTGTGCTAGCAGCTATCTAGGAAACCCTGTTGGGTCACTTCCGGTCCAATGCCCTTTGAGCCCAGTGTGATGGAAACAAGCAGGGTGAGCACCCACACTAAACTAACATGGAGCTCCTCACTCAAGCCGCTCAAAACCCCACAGCCAAACACAAGTTCAGGGCCCAAGCCATTTCCCGCTGCCATGGAAACCAAGTGCTCTGGCACCACACATGTCTGAAAGTGGATATGACACCTAGGGAACTCAGGGCGGTGGTGCATGGCACTGTCTGAAGCAGCAGCACAGCTCTCCCAGTGCCAAAACAACTCCACCTGCCTCATGAACTTCACATACCATCAGCTGTGCTAGCAGCTATCTAGAAAACGCTGTTGGGTCACTTCCGGTCCAATGCCCATTGAGCCCAGTGTGATGGAAACAAGCAGGGTGAGCACCCACACTAAATTAACATGGAGCTCCTCACTCAAGCCGCTCAAAACTCCACAGCCAAACACAAGTTCAGCGCCCAAGCCATTTCCCGCTGCCATGGAAACCAAGTGCTCTGGCACCACACATGTCTGAAAGTGGATATGACACCTAGGGAACTCAGGGCGGTGGTGCATGGCACTGTCTGAAGCAGCAGCACAGCTCTTCCAGTGCCAAAACAACTCCACCTGCCTCATGAACTTCACATACCATCAGCTGTGCTACCAGCTATCTAGAAAACGCTGTTGGGTCACTTCCGGTCCAATGCCCATTGAGCCCAGTGTGATGGAAACAAGCAGGGTGAGCACCCACACTAAACTAACATGGAGCTCCTCACTGAAGCCGCTCAAAACTCCAAAGCCAAACACAAGTTCAGCGCCCAAGCCATTTCCCGCTGCCATGGAAACCAAGTGCTCTGGCACCACATATGTCTGAAAGTGGATATGACACCTAGGGAACTCAGGGCGGTGCTCAATGGCAACTGCCTAAAGCAGCAGCACAGCTCTTCCAGTGCCAAAACAACTCCACCTGCCTCATGAACTTCACATACCATCAGCTGTGCTAGCAGCTATCTAGAAAAACCTGTTTTGTCACTTCCGGTCCAATGCCCATTGAGCCCAGTGGGATGGAATCAAGAAGGGTGAGCACCCACACTAAACTAACATGGAGCTCCTCACTCAAGCCGCTCAAAACTCCACAGCCAAACACAAGTTCAGCGCCCAAACCATTTCCCGCTGCCATGGAAACCAAGTGCTCTGGCACCACATATGTCTGAAAGTGGATATGACACCTAGGGAACTCAGGGCGGTGCTCAATGGCAACTGCCCGAAGCAGCAGCACAGCTCTTCCAGTGCCAAAACAACTCCACCTGCCTCATGAACTTCACATACCATCAGCTGTGCTAGCAGCTATCTAGAAAACCCTGTTGGGTCAGTTCCGGTCCAATGCCCATTGAGCCCAGTGTGATGGAAACAAGCAGGCTGAGCACCCACACTAAACTAACATGGAGCTCCTCACTCAAGCCGCTCAAAACCCCACAGCCAAACACAAGTTCAGCGCCCAAGCCATTTCCCGCTGCCATGGAAACCAAGTGCTCTGGCACCACATATGTCTGAAAGTGGATATGACACCTAGGTGACTCAGGGCGGTGCTCAATGGCAACTGCCCGAAGCAGCAGCACAGCTCTTCCAGTGCCAAAACAAATCCACCTGCCTCATGAACTTCACAGACCATCAGCTGTGCTAGCAGCTGTCTCGGAAACCCTGTTGGGTCACTTCCTATCCAATGCCCATTGAGCCCAGTGTGATGGAATCAAGCAGGCTGAGCACCCACACTAAACTAACATGGAGCTCCTCACTCAAGCCGCTCAAAACTCCACAGCCAAACACAAGTTCAGCGCCCAAGCCATTTCCCGCTGCCATGGAAACCAAGTGCTCTGGCACCACATATGTCTGAAAGTGGATATGACACCTAGGGAACTCAGGGCGGTGCTCAATGGCAACTGCCCGAAGCAGCAGCACAGCTCTTCCAGTGCTAAAACAACTCCACCTGCCTCAAGAACTTCACATACCATCAGCTGTGCTAGCAGCTATCTAGGAAACCCTGTTTCGTCACTTCCTATTAAATGTCCATTGAGCCCAGTGGGATGGAATCAAGCAGGGTGAGCACCCACACTAAGCTAACATGAAATTCCTCACTCAAGAAGCTCAAAACTCCACAGCCAAACACAAGTTCAGCGCCCAAGCCATTTCCCGCTGCCATGGAAACCAAGTGCTCTGGCACCACATATGTCTGAAAGTGGATATGACACCTAGGGAACTCAGGGCGGTGCTCAAGGGCAACTGCCCGAAGCAGCAGCACAGCTCTTCCAGTGCCAAAACAACTCCACCTGCCTCAGGAACTTCACATACCATCAGCTGTGCTAGCAGCTATCTAGGAAACCCTGTTTGGTCACTTCCGCTCCAAAGCCCATTGAGACCATCGTGATGGAATCAAGCAGGGTGAGCACCCACACTAAACTAACAAAGAGCTCCTCACTCAAGCCGCTCAATTCTCCACAGCCAAACACAAGTTCAGGGCCCAAGCCATTTCCCGCTGCCATGGAAACCAAGTGCTCTGGCACCACATATGTCTGAAAGTGGATATGACACCTAGGGAACTCAGGGCGGTGCTCAATGGCAACTGCCCTAAGCAGCAGCACAGCTCTTCCAGTGCCAAAACAACTCCACCTGCCTCAGGAACTTCACATACCATCAGCTGTGCTAGCAGCTATCTAGAAAAACCTGTTGGGTCACTTCCAGTCCAATGCCCATTGAGCCCAGTGTGATGGAAACAAGCAGGGTGAGCACCCACAATAAGCTAACATGCAGCTCCTCATTCAAAGCGCAAAAATCTCCACAGCCAAACACAAGTTCAGCGCCCAAGCCATTTCCCGCTGCCATGGAAACCAAGTGCTCTGGCACCACATATGTCTGAAAGTGGATATGACACCTAGGGAACTCAGGGCAGTGCTAAATGGCAAATGCCCGAAGCAGCAGCACAGCTCTTCCAGTGCCAAAACAACTCCACCTGCCTCAGGAACTTCACATACCATCAGCTGTGCTAGCAGCTATCTAGGAAACGCTGTGTGGTCACTTCCGGTCCAATGCCCATTGTGCCTACTGTGATGGAATCAAGCAGGGTGAGCACCCACACTAAACTAACATGGAGCTCCTCACTCAAGCCGCTCAAAACTCCACAGCCAAACACAAGTTCAGCGCCCAAGCCATTTCCCGCTGCCATGGAAACCAAGTGCTCTGGCACCACATATGTCTGAAAGTGGATATGACACCTAGGGAACTCAGGGCGGTGCTCAATGGCAACTGCCCGAAGCAGTAGCACAGCTCTTCCAGTGCCAAAACAACTCCACCTGCCTCATGAACTTCACATACCATCAGCTGTGCTAGCAGCTATCTAGGAAACCCTGTTTGGTCACTTTTGGTCCAATGCCCATTGAGCCCAGTGTGATGGAATCAAGCAGGCTGAGCACCCACAATAAGGTAACATGCAACTCCTCATTCAAAGCGAAAAAATCTCCACAGCCAAACACAAGTTCAGCGCCCAAGCCATATCCCGCTGCCATGGAAACCAAGTGCTCTGGCACCACATATGTCTGAAAGTGGATATGAAACCTGGGGAACTCAGGGCGGTGCTCAATGGCAACTGCCCGAAGCAGCAGCACAGCTCTTCCAGTGCCAAAACAACTCCACCTGCCTCATGAACTTCACATACCATCAGCTGTGCTAGCAGCGTTCTAGGAAAAACTATTGGGTCACTTCCAGTCCAATGCCCATTGAGCCAAGTGTGATGGAATCAAGCAGGGTGAGCACCCACACTAAACTAACATGCAGCTCCTCACTCAAGGCGCTCAAAACTCCACAGCCAAACACAAGTTCAGCGCCCAAGCCATTTCCCGCTGCCATGGAAACCAATTGCTCTGGCACCACATATGTCTGAAAGTGGATATGACACCTAGGGAACTCATGGCGGTGCTCAATGGCAACTGCCCGAAGCAGCAGCACAGCTCTTCCAGTGCCAAAACAACTCCACCTGCCTCATGAACTTCACATACCATCAGCTGTGCTAGCAGCTATCTAGAAAACCCTGCTGGGTCACTTCCGGTCCAATGCCCATTGAGCCTAGTGTGATGGAATCAAGCAGGGTGAGCACCTACACTAAACTAACATAGAGCTCTTCACTCAAGCCGCTCAAAACTCCACAGCCAAACACAAGTTCAGCGCCCAAGCCATTTCCTGCTGCCATGGAAACCAAGTGCTCTGGCACCACATATGTCTGAAAGTGGATATGACACCTAGGGAACTCAGGGCGGTGCTCAATGGCAACTGCCCGAAGCAGCAGCACAGCTCTTCCAGTGCCAAAATAACTCCACCTGCCTCATGAACTTCACATACCATCAGCTGTGCTAGCAGCTATCTCGGAAACCCTGTTTGGTCACTTCCGCTCCAATGCCCATTGAGCCCAGTGTGATGGAATCAAGCAGGGTGAGCACCCACACTAAACTAACATGGAGCTCCTCACTCAAGCTGCTCAAAACTCCACAGCCAAACACAAGTTCAGCGCCCAAGCCATTTCCCGCTGCCATGGAAACCAAGTGCTCTGGCACCACATATGTCTGAAAGTGGATATGACACCTAGGGAACTCAGGGCGGTGCTCAATGGCAACTGCCCGAAGCAGTAGCACAGCTCTTCCAGTGCCAAAACAACTCCACCTGCCTCATGAACTTCACATACCATCAGCTGTGCTAGCAGCTATCTAGGAAACCCTATTTGGTCACTTTTGGTCCAATGCCCATTGAGCCCAGTGTGATGGAATCAAGCAGGCTGAGCACCCACAATAAGGTAACATGCAACTCCTCATTCAAAGCGAAAAAATCTCCACAGCCAAACACAAGTTCAGGGCTCAAGTCATTTCCCGCTGCCATGGAAACCAAGTGCTCTGGCACCACATATGTCTGAAAGTGGATATGAAACCTGGGGAACTCAGGGCGGTGCTCAATGGCAACTGCCCGAAGCAGCAGCACAGCTCTTCCAGTGACAAAACAACTCCACCTGCCTCATGAACTTCACATACCATCAGCTGTGCTAGCAGCGTTCTAGGAAAAACTATTGGGTCACTTCCAGTCCAATGCCCATTGAGCCAAGTGTGATGGAATCAAGCAGGGTGAGCACCCACACTAAACTAACATGGAGCTCCTCACTCAAGCCGCTCAAAACTCCACAGCCAAACACAAGTTCAGCGCCCAATCCATTTCCCGCTGCATGTAAACCAAGTGCTCTGGCAGCACTTATGTCTCAAAGTGGATATGACACCTAGGGAACTCAGGGCGGTGCTCAATGGCAACTGCCCGAAGCAGCAGCACAGCTCTTCCAGTGCCAAAACAACTCCACCTGCCTCATGAACTTCACATACCATCAGCTGTGCTAGCAGCGTTCTAGGAAACCCTGTTTGGTCACTTCCGGTCCAATGCCCATTAGCCCAGTGTGATGGAATCAAGCAGGGTGATCACCCACACTAAACTAACATGGAGCTCCTCACTCAAGCCGCTCAAAACCCCACAGCCAAACACAAGTTCAGGGCCCAAGCCATTTCCCGCTGCCATGGAAACCAAGTGCTCTGGCACCACACATGTCTGAAAGTGGATATGACACCTAGGGAACTCAGGGCGGTGGTGCATGGCACTGTCTGAAGCAGCAGCACAGCTCTCCCAGTGCCAAAACAACTCCACCTGCCTCATGAACTTCACATACCATCAGCTGTGCTAGCAGCTATCTAGAAAACGCTGTTGGGTCACTTCCGGTCCAATGCCCATTGAGCCCAGTGTGATGGAAACAAGCAGGGTGAGCACCCACACTAAATTAACATGGAGCTCCTCACTCAAGCCGCTCAAAACTCCACAGCCAAACACAAGTTCAGCGCCCAAGCCATTTCCCGCTGCCATGGAAACCAAGTGCTCTGGCACCACACATGTCTGAAAGTGGATATGACACCTAGGGAACTCAGGGCGGTGGTGCATGGCACTGTCTGAAGCAGCAGCACAGCTCTCCCAGTGCCAAAACAACTCCACCTGCCTCATGAACTTCACATACCATCAGCTGTGCTACCAGCTATCTAGAAAACGCTGTTGGGTCACTTCCGGTCCAATGCCCATTGAGCCCAGTGTGATGGAAACAAGCAGGGTGAGCACCCACACTAAACTAACATGGAGCTCCTCACTGAAGCCGCTCAAAACTCCAAAGCCAAACACAAGTTCAGCGCCCAAGCCATTTCCCGCTGCCATGGAAACCAAGTGCTCTGGCACCACATATGTCTGAAAGTGGATATGACACCTAGGGAACTCAGGGCGGTGCTCAATGGCAACTGCCTAAAGCAGCAGCACAGCTCTTCCAGTGCCAAAACAACTCCACCTGCCTCATGAACTTCACATACCATCAGCTGTGCTAGCAGCTATCTAGGAAACGCTTTTTGGTCTCTTCCGGTCCAATGCCCATTGAGCCCAGTGGGATGGAATCAAGCAGGGTGAGCACCCACACTAAACTAACATGGAGCTCCTCACTCAAGGCGCTCAAAACTCCACAGCCAAACACAAGTTCAGCGCCCAAACCATTTCCCGCTGCCATGGAAACCAAGTGCTCTGGCACCACATATGTCTGAAAGTGGATATGACACCTAGGGAACTCAGGGCGGTGCTCAATGGCAACTGCCCGAAGCAGCAGCACAGCTCTTCCAGTGCCAAAACAACTCCACCTGCCTCATGAACTTCACATACCATCAGCTGTGCTAGCAGCTATCTAGAAAACGCTGTTGGGTCACTTCCGGTCCAATGCCCATTGAGCCCAGTGTGATGGAAACAAGCAGGCTGAGCACCCACACTAAACTAACATGGAGCTCCTCACTCAAGCCGCTCAAAACCCCACAGCCAAACACAAGTTCAGCGCCCAAGCCATTTCCCGCTGCCATGGAAACCAAGTGCTCTGGCACCACATATGTCTGAAAGTGGATATGACACCTAGGTGACTCAGGGCGGTGCTCAATGGCAACTGCCCGAAGCAGCAGCACAGCTCTTCCAGTGCCAAAACAAATCCACCTGCCTCATGAACTTCACAGACCATCAGCTGTGCTAGCAGCTGTCTCGGAAACCCTGTTTGGTCACTTCCTATCCAATGCCCATTGAGCCCAGTGTGATGGAATCAAGCAGGCTGAGCACCCACACTAAACTAACATGGAGCTCCTCACTCAAGCCGCTCAAAACTCCACAGCCAAACACAAGTTCAGCGCCCAAGCCATTTCCCGCTGCCATGGAAACCAAGTGCTCTGGCACCACATATGTCTGAAAGTGGATATGACACCTAGGGAACTCAGGGCGGTGCTCAATGGCAACTGCCCGAAGCAGCAGCACAGCTCTTCCAGTGCTAAAACAACTCCACCTGCCTCAAGAACTTCACATACCATCAGCTGTGCTAGCAGCTATCTAGGAAACCCTGTTTCGTCACTTCCTATTAAATGTCCATTGAGCCCAGTGGGATGGAATCAAGCAGGGTGAGCACCCACACTAAGCTAACATGAAATTCCTCACTCAAGAAGCTCAAAACTCCACAGCCAAACACAAGTTCAGCGCCCAAGCCATTTCCCACTGCCATGGAAACCAAGTGCTCTGGCACCACATATGTCTGAAAGTGGATATGACACCTAGGGAACTCAGGGCGGTGCTCAAGGGCAACTGCCCGAAGCAGCAGCACAGCTCTTCCAGTGCCAAAACAACTCCACCTGCCTCAGGAACTTCACATACCATCAGCTGTGCTAGCAGCTATCTAGGAAACCCTGTTTGGTCACTTCCGCTCCAAAGCCCATTGAGACCATCGTGATGGAATCAAGCAGGGTGAGCACCCACACTAAACTAACAAAGAGCTCCTCACTCAAGCCGCTCAATTCTCCACAGCCAAACACAAGTTCAGGGCCCAAGCCATTTCCCGCTGCCATGGAAACCAAGTGCTCTGGCACCACATATGTCTGAAAGTGGATATGACACCTAGGGAACTCAGGGCGGTGCTCAATGGCAACTGCCCTAAGCAGCAGCACAGCTCTTCCAGTGCCAAAACAACTCCACCTGCCTCAGGAACTTCACATACCATCAGCTGTGCTAGCAGCTATCTAGAAAAACCTGTTGGGTCACTTCCAGTCCAATGCCCATTGAGCCCAGTGTGATGGAAACAAGCAGGGTGAGCACCCACAATAAGCTAACATGCAGCTCCTCATTCAAAGCGCAAAAATCTCCACAGCCAAACACAAGTTCAGCGCCCAAGCCATTTCCCGCTGCCATGGAAACCAAGTGCTCTGGCACCACATATGTCTGAAAGTGGATATGACACCTAGGGAACTCAGGGCAGTGCTAAATGGCAAATGCCCGAAGCAGCAGCACAGCTCTTCCAGTGCCAAAACAACTCCACCTGCCTCAGGAACTTCACATACCATCAGCTGTGCTAGCAGCTATCTAGGAAACGCTGTGTGGTCACTTCCGGTCCAATGCCCATTGTGCCTACTGTGATGGAATCAAGCAGGGTGAGCACCCACACTAAACTAACATGGAGCTCCTCACTCAAGCCGCTCAAAACTCCACAGCCAAACACAAGTTCAGCGCCCAAGCCATTTCCCGCTGCCATGGAAACCAAGTGCTCTGGCACCACATATGTCTGAAAGTGGATATGACACCTAGGAAACTCAGGGCGGTGCTCAATGGCAACTGCCCGAAGCAGTAGCACAGCTCTTCCAGTGCCAAAACAACTCCACCTGCCTCATGAACTTCACATACCATCAGCTGTGCTAGCAGCTATCTAGGAAACCCTGTTTGGTCACTTTTGGTCCAATGCCCATTGAGCCCAGTGTGATGGAATCAAGCAGGCTGAGCACCCACAATAAGGTAACATGCAACTCCTCATTCAAAGCGAAAAAATCTCCACAGCCAAACACAAGTTCAGCGCCCAAGCCATATCCCGCTGCCATGGAAACCAAGTGCTCTGGCACCACATATGTCTGAAAGTGGATATGAAACCTGGGGAACTCAGGGCGGTGCTCAATGGCAACTGCCCGAAGCAGCAGCACAGCTCTTCCAGTGCCAAAACAACTCCACCTGCCTCATGAACTTCACATACCATCAGCTGTGCTAGCAGCGTTCTAGGAAAAACTATTGGGTCACTTCCAGTCCAATGCCCATTGAGCCAAGTGTGATGGAATCAAGCAGGGTGAGCACCCACACTAAACTAACATGCAGCTCCTCACTCAAGGCGCTCAAAACTCCACAGCCAAACACAAGTTCAGCGCCCAAGCCATTTCCCGCTGCCATGGAAACCAATTGCTCTGGCACCACATATGTCTGAAAGTGGATATGACACCTAGGGAACTCAGGGCGGTGCTCAATGGCAACTGCCCGAAGCAGCAGCACAGCTCTTCCAGTGCCAAAACAACTCCACCTGCCTCATGAACTTCACATACCATCAGCTGTGCTAGCAGCTATCTAGAAAACCCTGCTGGGTCACTTCCGGTCCAATGCCCATTGAGCCTAGTGTGATGGAATCAAGCAGGGTGAGCACCTACACTAAACTAACATAGAGCTCTTCACTCAAGCCGCTCAAAACTCCACAGCCAAACACAAGTTCAGCGCCCAAGCCATTTCCTGCTGCCATGGAAACCAAGTGCTCTGGCACCACATATGTCTGAAAGTGGATATGACACCTAGGGAACTCAGGGCGGTGCTCAATGGCAACTGCCCGAAGCAGCAGCACAGCTCTTCCAGTGCCAAAATAACTCCACCTGCCTCATGAACTTCACATACCATCAGCTGTGCTAGCAGCTATCTCGGAAACCCTGTTTGGTCACTTCCGCTCCAATGCCCATTGAGCCCAGTGTGATGGAATCAAGCAGGGTGAGCACCCACACTAAACTAACATGGAGCTCCTCACTCAAGCTGCTCAAAACTCCACAGCCAAACACAAGTTCAGCGCCCAAGCCATTTCCCGCTGCCATGGAAACCAAGTGCTCTGGCACCACATATGTCTGAAAGTGGATATGACACCTAGGGAACTCAGGGCGGTGCTCAATGGCAACTGCCCGAAGCAGTAGCACAGCTCTTCCAGTGCCAAAACAACTCCACCTGCCTCATGAACTTCACATACCATCAGCTGTGCTAGCAGCTATCTAGGAAACCCTATTTGGTCACTTTTGGTCCAATGCCCATTGAGCCCAGTGTGATGGAATCAAGCAGGCTGAGCACCCACAATAAGGTAACATGCAACTCCTCATTCAAAGCGAAAAAATCTCCACAGCCAAACACAAGTTCAGGGCTCAAGTCATTTCCCGCTGCCATGGAAACCAAGTGCTCTGGCACCACATATGTCTGAAAGTGGATATGAAACCTGGGGAACTCAGGGCGGTGCTCAATGGCAACTGCCCGAAGCAGCAGCACAGCTCTTCCAGTGACAAAACAACTCCACCTGCCTCATGAACTTCACATACCATCAGCTGTGCTAGCAGCGTTCTAGGAAAAACTATTGGGTCACTTCCAGTCCAATGCCCATTGAGCCAAGTGTGATGGAATCAAGCAGGGTGAGCACCCACACTAAACTAACATGGAGCTCCTCACTCAAGCCGCTCAAAACTCCACAGCCAAACACAAGTTCAGCGCCCAATCCATTTCCCGCTGCATGTAAACCAAGTGCTCTGGCAGCACTTATGTCTCAAAGTGGATATGACACCTAGGGAACTCAGGGCGGTGCTCAATGGCAACTGCCCGAAGCAGCAGCACAGCTCTTCCAGTGCCAAAACAACTCCACCTGCCTCATGAACTTCACATACCATCAGCTGTGCTAGCAGCGTTCTAGGAAACCCTGTTTGGTCACTTCCGGTCCAATGCCCATTAGCCCATTGGGATGGAATCAAGCAGGGTGATCACCCACACTAAACTAACATGCAGCTCCTCACTCAAGGCGCTCAAAACTCCACAGCCAAACACAAGTTCAGCGCCCAAGCCATTTCCCGCTGCCATGGAAACCAATTGCTCTGGCACCACATATGTCTGAAAGTGGATATGACACCTAGGGAACTCAGGGCGGTGCTCAATGGCAACTGCCCGAAGCAGCAGCACAGCTCTTCCAGTGGCAAAACAACTCCACCTGCCTCATGAACTTCACATACCATCAGCTGTGCTAGCAGCTATCTAGAAAACCCTGTTGGGTCACTTCCGGTCCAATGCCCATTGAGCCTAGTGTGATGGAATCAAGCAGGGTGAGCACCTACACTAAACTAACATAGAGCTCTTCACTCAAGCCGCTCAAAACTCCACAGCCAAACACAAGTTCAGCGCCCAAGCCATTTCCTGCTGCCATGGAAACCAAGTGCTCTGGCACCACATATGTCTGAAAGTGGATATGACACCTAGGGAACTCAGGGCGGTGCTCAATGGCAACTGCCCGAAGCAGCAGCACAGCTCTTCCAGTGCAAAAATAACTCCACCTGCCTCATGAACTTCACATACCATCAGCTGTGCTAGCAGCTATCTCGGAAACCCTGTTTGGTCACTTCCGCTCCAATGCCCATTGAGCCCAGTGTGATGGAATCAAGCAGGGTGAGCACATACACTAAACTAACATGGAGCTCCTCACTCAAGCTGCTCAAAACTCCACAGCCAAACACAAGTTCAGCGCCCAAGCCATTTCCCGCTGCCATGGAAACCAAGTGCTCTGGCACCACATATGTCTGAAAGTGGATATGACACCTACGGAACTCAGGGCGGTGCTCAATGGCAACTGCCCGGAGCAGCAGCACAGCTCTTCCAGTGCCAAAACAACTCCACCTGCCTCATGAACTTCACATACCATCAGCTGTGACAGCACCTATCTAGGAAACCCTGTTGGGTCACTTCCGGTTAAAGGCCCATTGAGCCCAGTCGGATGAAATCAAGCAGGGTGAGCACGGACGCTATACTAACATGCAGCTCCTCACTCAAGCTGCTCAAAACTCCTCAGCCAAACACAAGTTCAGGGCCCAAGACATTTCCCGCTGCCATGGAAACCAAGTGCTCTGGCACCACATATTTCTGAAAGTGGATATGACACCTAGGGAACTCAGGGCGGTGCTCAATGGCAACTGCCCGAAGCAGGACAGCTCTTCCAGTGCCAAAACAACTCCACCTGCCTCATGAACTTCACATACCATCAGCTGTGCTAGCAGCGTTCTAGGAAACCCTGTTGGGTCACTTCCGGTCCAATGCCCATTGAGCCCAGTGTGATGGAATCAAGCAGGGTGAGCACCCACACTAAATTGACATGGAGCTCCTCACTCAAGCCGCTCAAAACTCCAACAGCCAAACACAAGTTCAGCACCCAAGCCATTTCCCGCTACCAAGGAAACCAAGTGCTCTGGCAGCACATATGTCTGAAAGTGGATATGACACCTAGGGAACTCAGGGCGGTGGTCAATGGCAACTGCCCGAAGCAGCAGCACAGCTCTTCCAGTGCCAATACAACTCCACCTGCCTCATGAACTTCACATACCATCAGCTGTGATAGCAGCTATCTAGGAAACCCTGTTGGGTCACTTCCGGTCCAAATGCCCATTGAGCCCAGTGTGATGGAATCAAGCAGGCTGAGCACCCACACTAAACTAACAGGGAGCTCCTCACTCAAGCCGCTCAAAACTCCAACAGCCAAACACAAGTTCAGCACCCAAGCCATTTCCCGCTGCCAAGGAAACCAAGTGCTCTGGCAGCACATATGTCTGAAAGTGGATATGACACCTAGGGAACTCAGGGCGGTGCTCAATGGCAACTGCCCGAAGCAGCAGCACAGCTCTTCCAGTGCCAATACAACTCCACCTGCCTCATGAACTTCACATACCATCAGCTGTGCTAGCAGCTATCTAGGAAACCCTGTTGGGACACTTCCGGTCCAAATGCCCATTGAGCCCAGTGTGATGGAATCAAGCAGGCTGAGCACCCACACTAAACTAACATGGAGCTCCTCACTCAAGCCGCTCAAAACTCCACAGCCAAACACAAGTTCAGCGCCCAAGCCATTTCCCGCTGCCATGGAAACCAAGTGCTCTGGCACCACATATGTCTGAAAGTGGATATGACACCTAGGGAACTCAGGGCGGTGGTCAATGGCAACTGCCCGAAGCAGCAGCACAGCTCTTCCAGTGCCAAAACAACTCCACCTGCCTCATGAACTTCACATACCATCAGCTGTGCTAGCAGCTATCTAGGAAACCCTGTTGGGTCACTTCCGGTCCAATGCCCATTGAGCCCAGTGTGATGGAATCAAGCAGGGTGAGCACCCACACTATACTAACATGCAGCTCCTCACTCAAGCTACTCAAAACTCCTAAGCCAAACACAAGTTCAGGGCCCAAGACATTTCTCGCTGCCATGGAAACCAAGTGCTCTGGCACCACATATGTCTGAAAGTGGATATGACACCTAGGGAACTCAGGGCGGTGATCAATGGCAACTGCCCGAAGCAGGACAGCTCTTCCAGTGCCAAAACAACTCCACCAGCCTCATGAACTTCACATACCATCAGCTGTGCTAGCAGCGTTCTAGGAAACCCTGTTGGGTCACTTCCGGTCCAATGCCCATTGAGCCCAGTGTGATGGAATCAAGCAGGGTGAGCACCCACACTAAATTGACATGGAGCTCCTCACTCAAGCCGCTCAAAACTCCAACAGCCAAACACAAGTTCAGCACCCAAGCCATTTCCCGCTACCAAGGAAACCAAGTGCTCTGGCAGCACATATGTCTGAAAGTGGATATGACACCTAGGGAACTCAGGGCGGTGCTCAATGGCAACTGCCCGAAGCAGCAGCACAGCTCTTCCAGTGCCAATACAACTCCACCTGCCTCAGGAACTTCACATACCATCAGCTGTGATAGCAGCTATCTAGGAAACCCTGTTGGGTCACTTCCGGTCCAAATGCCCATTGAGCCCAGTGTGATGGAATCAAGCAGGCTGAGCACCCACACTAAACTAACATGGAGCTCCTCACTCAAGCCGCTCAAAACTCCACAGCCAAACACAAGTTTAGCGCCAAAGCCATTTCCCGCTGCCATGGAAACCAAGTGCTCTGGCACCACATATGTCTGAAAGTGGATATGACACCTAGGGAACTCAGGGCGGTGGTCAATGGCAACTGCCCAAAGCAGCAGCACAGCTCTTCCAGTGCCAAAACAACTCCACCTGCCTCATGAACTTCACATACCATCAGCTGTGCTAGCAGCTATCTAGGAAACCCTGTTTAGTCACATCCGGTCCAATGCCCATTGAACCCAGTGTGATGGAAAAAAGCAGGGTGAGCACCCACACTAAACTAACATGGAGCTCCTCACTCAAGCCGCTCAAAACTCCACAGCCAAACACAAGTGCAGCGCCCAAGCCATTTCCTGCTGCCATGGAAACCAAGTGCTCTGGCACCACAAATGTCTGAAAGTGGATATGACACCTAGGGAACTCAGTGCGGAGGTGAATGGCAACTGCCAGAAGCAGCAGCAGCACAGCTCTTCCAGTGGCAAAACAACTCCACCTGCCTCATGAACTTCACATACCATCAGCTGTGCTAGCACCTATCTAGGAAACCCTGTTTGGTCACTTCCGGTCCAATGCCCATTGAGCCCAGTGTGATGGAATCAAGCAGGGTGAGCACCCACACTAAACTAACATGGAGCTCCTCACTCAAGCCGCTCAAAACTCCACAGCCAAACACAAGTTCAGCGCCCAAGCCATTTCCCGCTGCCATGGAAACCAGGTGCTCTGGCACCACATATGACTGAAAGTGGATATGACACCTAGGGAACTCAGGGCGGTGCTCAATGGCAACTGTCCGAAGCAGCAGCACAGCTCTTCCAGTGCCAAAACAACTCCACCTGCCTCATGAACTTCACATACCATCAGCTGTGCTAGCAGCTATCTAGGAAACCCTGTTTGGTCACTTCCGGTCCAATGCCCATTGAGCCCAGTGGGATGGAATCAAGCAGGGTGAGCACCTACACTAAGCTAACATGGAGCTCCTCACTCAAGCCGCTCAAAACTCCACAGCCAAACACAAGTTCAGCGCCCAAGCCATTTCCCGCTGCCATGGAAACCAAGTGCTCTGGCACCACATATGTCTGAAAGTGGATATGACACCTAGGGAACTCAGGGCGGTGCTCAATGGCAACTGCCCGAAGCAGCAGCACAGCTCTTCCAGTGCCAAAACAACTCCACCTGCCTCATGAACTTCACATACCATCAGCTGTGCTAGCAGCTATCTAGGAAACGCTGTGTGGTCACTTCCGGTCCAATGCCCATTGAGCCCAGTGGGATGGAATCAAGCAGGGTCAGCACCCACACTAAACTAACATGGAGCTCCTCACTCAAGGCGCTCAAAACTCCACAGCCAAACACAAGTTCAGCGCCCAAGCCATTTCCCGCTGCCATGGAAACCAAGTGCTCTGGCACCACATATGTCTGAAAGTGGATATGACACCTAGGGAACTCAGGGCGGTGCTGAATGGCAACTGCCCGAAGCAGCAGCACAGCTCTTCCAGTGCCAAAACAACTCCACCTGCCTCAGGAACTTCACATACCATCAGCTGTGCTAGCAGCTATCTAGGAAACCCTGTTTGGTCACTTCCGGTCCAATGACCATTGAGCCCGGTATCATGGAATCAAGCAGGGTGAGCACCTACACTAAACTAACATGGAGCTCCTCACTCAAGCCGCTCAAAACTCCACAGCCAAACACAAGTTCAGCCAACAAGCCATTTCCCGCTGCCATGGAAACCAAGTGCTCTGGCACCACATATGTCTGAAAGTGGATATGACACCTAGGGAACTCAGGGCGGTGCTCAATGGCAACTGCCCGGAGCAGCAGCACAGCTCTTCCAGTGCCAAAACAACTCCACCTGCCTCAGGAACTTCACATACCATCAGCTGTGCTAGCAGCTATCTAGGAAACCCTGTTAGGTCACTTCCGGTCCAATGCCCATTGAGCCCAGTGGGATGGAATCAAGCAGGGTGAGCACCCACACTAAACTAACATGGAGCTCCTCACTCAAGCCGCTCAAAACTCCACAGCAAACACAAGTTCAGCGCCCAAGCCATTTCCCGCTGCCATGGAAACCAAGTGCTCTGGCACCACATATGTTTGAAAGTGGATATGACACCTAGGGAACTCAGGGCGGTGCTGAATGGCAACTGTCCGAAGCTGCACAGCTCTTCCAGTGCCAAAACAACTCCACCTGCCTCATGAACTTCACATACCATCAGCTGTGCTAGCAGCTATGTAGGGAACTATGTTGGAACACTTCGGGTCCAATGCCCATTGAGCCCAGTGGGATGGAATCAAGCAGGGTGAGCACCCTCAGTAAACTAACATAGAGCTCCTCACTCATGCCGCTCAAAACTCCACAGCCAAACACAAGTTCAGCGCCCAAGCCATTTCCCGCTGCCATGGAAACCAAGTGCTCTGGCACCACATATGTCTGAAAGTGGATATGACACCTAGGGAACTCAGGGCGGTGCTCAATGGCAACTGCCCGAAGCAGCAGCACAGCTCTTCCAGTGCCAAAACAACTCCACCTGCCTCAAGAACTTCACATACCATCAGCTGTGCTAGCAGCTATCTCGCAAACCCTGTTGGGTCACTTCCAGTCCAATGACCATTGAGCCTAGAGTGATGGAATCAAGCAGGGTGAGCACCTACACTAAACTAACATGGAGCTCTTCACTCAAGCCGCTCAAAACTCCACAGCCAAACACAAGTTCAGCGCCCAAGCCATTTCCCGCTGCCATGGAAACCAAGTGCTCTGGCACCACATATGTCTGAAAGTGGATATGACACCTAGGGAACTCAGGGCGGTGGTCAATGGCAACTGTCTAAAGCAGCAGCACAGCTCTTCCAGTGCCAAAACAACTCCACCTGCCTCATGAACTTCACATACCATCAGCTGTGCTAGCAGCTATCTAGGAAACCCTGTTGGGTCATTTCCTATCCAAAGCCCATTGAGGCCAGTGTGATGGAATCAAGCAGGGTGAGCACCTACACTAAACTAACATGGAGCTCCTCACTCAAGCCACTCAAAACTCCACAGCCAAACACAAGTTCAGCGCCCAAGCCATTTCCCGCTGCCATGGAAACCAAGTGCTCTGGCACCACATATGTCTGAAAGTGGATATGACACCTAGGGAACTCAGGGCGGTGCTCAATGGCAACTGCCCGAAGCAGCAGCACAGCTCTTCCAGTGACAAAACAACTCCACCTGCCTCAGGAACTTCACATACCATCAGCTGTGCTAGCAGCTATCTAGGAAACCCTGTTTGGTCATTTCCTATCCAAAGCCCATTGAGCCCAGTGGGATGGAATCAAGCAGGGTGAGCACCCACACTAAACTAACATGGAGCTCCTCACTCAAGCCGCTCAAAACTCCACAGCCAAACACAAGTTCAGCCAACAAGCCATTTCCCGCTGCCATGGAAACCAAGTGCTCTGGCACCACATATGTCTGAAAGTGGATATGACACCTAGGGAACTCAGGGCGGTGCTCAATGTCAACTGCCCGAAGCAGCAGCACAGCTCTTCCAGTGCCAAAACAACTCCACCTGCCTCATGAACTTCACATACCATCAGCTGTGCTAGCAGCGTTCTAGGAAACCCTGTTGGGTCACTTCCTGTCCAAAGCCCATTGAGCCCAGTGGGATGGAATTAAGCAGGCTGAGCACCCACACTAAACTAACATGGAGCTCCTCACTCAAGGCGCTCAAAACTCCACAGCCAAACACAAGTTCAGCGCCCAAGCCATTTCCCGCTGCCATGGAAACCAAGTGCTCTGGCACCACATATGTCTGAAAGTGGATATGACACCTAGGGAACTCAGGGCGGTGCTCAATGGCAACTGCCCGAAGCAGCAGCACAGCTCTTCCAGTGCCAAAACAACTCCACCTGCCTCAGGAACTTCACATACCATCAGCTGTGCTAGCAGCTATCTAGGAAACCCTGTTTGGTCACTTCCGGTCCAATGACCATTGAGCCCGGTATCATGGAATCAAGCAGGGTGAGCACCTACACTAAACTAACATGGAGCTCCTCACTCAAGCCGCTCAAAACTCCACAGCCAAACACAAGTTCAGCCAACAAGCCATTTCCCGCTGCCATGGAAACCAAGTGCTCTGGCACCACATATGTCTGAAAGTGGATATGACACCTAGGGAACTCAGGGCGGTGCTCAATGGCAACTGCCCGGAGCAGCAGCACAGCTCTTCCAGTGCCAAAACAACTCCACCTGCCTCAGGAACTTCACATACCATCAGCTGTGCTAGCAGCTATCTAGGAAACCCTGTTAGGTCACTTCCGGTCCAATGCCCATTGAGCCCAGTGGGATGGAATCAAGCAGGGTGAGCACCCACACTAAACTAACATGGAGCTCCTCACTCAAGCCGCTCAAAACTCCACAGCAAACACAAGTTCAGCGCCCAAGCCATTTCCCGCTGCCATGGAAACCAAGTGCTCTGGCACCACATATGTTTGAAAGTGGATATGACACCTAGGGAACTCAGGGCGGTGCTGAATGGCAACTGTCCGAAGCTGCACAGCTCTTCCAGTGCCAAAACAACTCCACCTGCCTCATGAACTTCACATACCATCAGCTGTGCTAGCAGCTATGTAGGGAACTATGTTGGAACACTTCGGGTCCAATGCCCATTGAGCCCAGAGGGATGGAATCAAGCAGGGTGAGCACCCTCAGTAAACTAACATAGAGCTCCTCACTCATGCCGCTCAAAACTCCACAGCCAAACACAAGTTCAGCGCCCAAGCCATTTCCCGCTGCCATGGAAACCAAGTGCTCTGGCACCACATATGTCTGAAAGTGGATATGACACCTAGGGAACTCAGGGCGGTGCTCAATGGCAACTGCCCGAAGCAGCAGCACAGCTCTTCCAGTGCCAAAACAACTCCACCTGCCTCAAGAACTTCACATACCATCAGCTGTGCTAGCAGCTATCTCGCAAACCCTGTTGGGTCACTTCCAGTCCAATGACCATTGAGCCTAGAGTGATGGAATCAAGCAGGGTGAGCACCTACACTAAACTAACATGGAGCTCTTCACTCAAGCCGCTCAAAACTCCACAGCCAAACACAAGTTCAGCGCCCAAGCCATTTCCCGCTGCCATGGAAACCAAGTGCTCTGGCACCACATATGTCTGAAAGTGGATATGACACCTAGGGAACTCAGGGCGGTGGTCAATGGCAACTGTCTAAAGCAGCAGCACAGCTCTTCCAGTGCCAAAACAACTCCACCTGCCTCATGAACTTCACATACCATCAGCTGTGCTAGCAGCTATCTAGGAAACCCTGTTGGGTCATTTCCTATCCAAAGCCCATTGAGGCCAGTGTGATGGAATCAAGCAGGGTGAGCACCTACACTAAACTAACATGGAGCTCCTCACTCAAGCCACTCAAAACTCCACAGCCAAACACAAGTTCAGCGCCCAAGCCATTTCCCGCTGCCATGGAAACCAAGTGCTCTGGCACCACATATGTCTGAAAGTGGATATGACACCTAGGGAACTCAGGGCGGTGCTCAATGGCAACTGCCCGAAGCAGCAGCACAGCTCTTCCAGTGACAAAACAACTCCACCTGCCTCAGGAACTTCACATACCATCAGCTGTGCTAGCAGCTATCTAGGAAACCCTGTTTGGTCATTTCCTATCCAAAGCCCATTGAGCCCAGTGGGATGGAATCAAGCAGGGTGAGCACCCACACTAAACTAACATGGAGCTCCTCACTCAAGCCGCTCAAAACTCCACAGCCAAACACAAGTTCAGCCAACAAGCCATTTCCCGCTGCCATGGAAACCAAGTGCTCTGGCACCACATATGTCTGAAAGTGGATATGACACCTAGGGAACTCAGGGCGGTGCTCAATGTCAACTGCCCGAAGCAGCAGCACAGCTCTTCCAGTGCCAAAACAACTCCACCTGCCTCATGAACTTCACATACCATCAGCTGTGCTAGCAGCGTTCTAGGAAACCCTGTTGGGTCACTTCCTGTCCAAAGCCCATTGAGCCCAGTGGGATGGAATTAAGCAGGCTGAGCACCCACACTAAACTAACATGGAGCTCCTCACTCAAGGCGCTCAAAACTCCACAGCCAAACACAAGTTCAGCGCCCAAGCCATTTCCCGCTGCCATGGAAACCAAGTGCTCTGGCACCACATATGTCTGAAAGTGGATATGACACCTAGGGAACTCAGGGCGGTGCTCAATGGCAACTGCCCGAAGCAGCAGCACAGCTCTTCCAGTGCCAAAACAACTCCACCTGCCTCATGAACTTCACATACCATCAGCTGTGCTAGCAGCTATCTAGGAAACCCTGTTTGGTCACTTCCGGTCCAATGCCCATTGAGCCCAGTGTGATGGAATCAAGCAGGGTGAGCACCTACACTAAACTAACATGGAGCTCTTCACTGAAGCCGCTCAAAACTCCACAGCCAAACACAAGTTCAGGGCCCAAGCCATTTCCCGCTGCCATGGAAACCAAGTGCTCTGGCACCACATATGTCTGAAAGTGGATATGACACCTAGGGAACTCAGGGCGGTGCTCAATGGCAATTGCCCGAAGCAGCAGCACAGCTCTTCCAGTGCCAAAACAACTCCACCTGCCTCATGAACTACACATACCATCAGCTGTGCTAGCAGCTATCTAGGAAACTTTGTCGGAACACTTCCGGTTAAATGCCCATTGAGCCCAGTGGGATGGAATCAATCAGGATCAGCACCCACACTAAACTAACATGGAGCTCCTCACTCAAGGCGCTCAAAACTCCACAGCCAAACACAAGTTCAGTGCCCAAGCCATTTCCCGCTGCCATGGAAACCAAGTGCTCTGGCACCACATATGTCTGAAAGTGGATATGACACCTAGGGAACTCAGGGCGGTGCTCAATGGCAACTGCCCAAAGCAGCAGCACAGCTCTTCCAGTGCCAAAACAACTCCACCTGTCTCATGAACTTCACATACCATCAGCTGTGCTAGCAGCTATGTAGGAAACCCTATTTGGTCACTTCCTATCCAATGCCCATTGAGCCCAGTGGGATGGAATCAAGCAGGGTGAGCACCCACACTAAACTAACATGGAGCTCCTCACTCAAGGCGCTCAAAACTCCACAGCCAAACACAAGTTCAGCGCCCAAGCCATTTCCCGCTGCCATGGAAACCAAGTGCTCTGGCACCACATATGTCTGAAAGTGGATATGACACCTAGGGAACTCAGGGCGGTGCTCAATGGCAACTGCCCGAAGCAGCAGCACAGCTCTTCCAGTGACAAAACAACTCCACCTGCCTCAGGAACTTCACATACCATCAGCTGTGCTAGCAGCTATGTAGGAAACCCTATTTGGTCACTTCCGGTCCAATGCCCATTGAGCCCAGTGGGATGGAATTAAGCAGGCTGAGCACCCACACTAAACTAACATAGAGCTCCTCACTCAAGGCGCTCAAAACTCCACAGCCAAACACAAGTTCAGCGAACAAGCCATTTCCCGCTCCCATGGAAACCAAGTGCTCTGGCACCACATATGTCTGAAAGTGGATATGACACCTAGGGAACTCAGGGCGGTGCTCAATGGCAACTGCCCGAAGCAGCAGCACAGCTCTTCCAGTGCCAAAACAACTCCACCTGCCTCAGGAACTTCACATACCATCAGCTGTGCTAGCAGCTATCTCGCAAACCCTGTTGGGTCACTTCCAGTCCAATGACCATTGAGCCTAGTGTGATGGAATCAAGCAGGCTGAGCACCTACACTAAACTAACATGGAGCTCCTCACTCAAGCCGCTCAAAACTCCACAGCCAAACACAAGTTCAGCGCCCAAGCCATTTCCCGCTGCCATGGAAACCAAGTGCTCTGGCACCACATATGTCTGAAAGTGGATATGACACCTAGGGAACTCAGGGCGGTGCTCAATGGCAACTGTCTAAAGCAGCAGCACAGCTCTTCCAGTGCCAAAACAACTCCACCTGCCTCAGGAACTTCACATACCATCAGCTGTGCTAGCAGCTATCTAGGAAACCCTGTTGGGTCATTTCCTATCCAAAGCCCATTGAGCCCAGTGGGATGGAATCAAGCAGGGTGAGCACCTACACTAAACTAACATGGAGCTCCTCACTCAAGCCGCTCAAAACTCCACAGCCAAACACAAGTTCAGCGCCCAAGCCATTTCCCGCTGCCATGGAAACCAAGTGCTCTGGCACCACATATGTCTGAAAGTGGATATGACACCTAGGGAACTCATGGCGGTGCTCAATGGCAACTGCCCGAAGCAGCAGCACAGCTCTTCCAGTGACAAAACAACTCCACCTGCCTCATGAACTTCACATACCATCAGCTGTGCTAGCAGCTATCTAGGAAACCCTGTTTGGTCACTTCAGGTCCAATGCCCATTGAGCCCAGTGGGATGGAATCAAGCAGGGTGAGCACCTATACTAAACTAACATGGAGCTCTTCACTGAAGCCGCTCAAAACTCCACAGCCAAACACAAGTTCAGGGCCCAAGCCATTTCCCGCTGCCATGGAAACCAAGTGCTCTGGCACCACATATGTTTGAAAGTGGATATGACACCTAGGGAACTCAGGGCGGTGCTGAATGGCAACTGCCCGAAGCAGCAGCACAGCTCTTCCAGTGCCAAAACAACTCCACCTGCCTCATGAACTTCACATACCATCAACTGTGATAGCAGCTATCTAGGAAACCCTGTTTGGTCACTTCCGGTCCAATGACCATTGAGCCTAGTGGGATGGAATCAAGCAGGGTGAGCACCTACACTAAACTAACATGGAGCTCCTCACTCAAGCCGCTCAAAACTCCACAGCCAAACACAAGTTCAGCCAACAAGCCATTTCCCGCTGCCATGGAAACCAAGTGCTCTGGCACCACATATGTCTGAAAGTGGATATGACACCTAGGGAACTCAGGGCGGTGCTCAATGGCAACTGCGGGAAGCAGCAGCACAGCTCTTCCAGTGCCAAAACAACTCCACCTGCCTCATGAACTTCACATACCATCAGCTGTGCTAGCAGCGTTCTAGGAAACCCTGTTTGGTCACTTCCGGTCCAATGACCATTGAGCCCAATGGGATGGAATTAAGCAGGGTGAGCACCCACACTAAACTAACATGGAGCTCCTCACTCAAGGCGCTCAAAACTCCACAGCCAAACACAAGTTCAGCGCCCAAGCCATTTCCCGCTGCCATGGAAACCAAGTGCTCTGGCACCACATATGTCTGAAAGTGGATATGACACCTAGGGAACTCAGGGCGGTGCTCAATGGCAACTGCCCAAAGCAGCAGCACAGCTCTTCCAGTGCCAAAACAACTCCACCTGCCTCATGAACTTCACATACCATCAGCTGTGCTAGCAGCTATCTAGGAAACCCTGTTTGGTCACTTCCGGTCCAATGCCCATTGAGGCCAGTGTGATGGAATCAAGCAGGGTGAGCACCTACACTAAACTAACATGGAGCTCTTCACTGAAGCCGCTCAAAACTCCACAGCCAAACACAAGTTCAGGGCCCAAGCCATTTCCCGCTGCCATGGAAACCAAGTGCTCTGGCACCACATATGTCTGAAAGTGGATATGACCCCTAGGGAACTCAGGGCGGTGCTCAATGGCAACTGCCCGAAGCAGCAGCACAGCTCTTCCAGTGCCAAAACAACTCCACCTGCCTCATGAACTTCACATACCATCAGCTGTGCTAGCAGCTATGTAGGAAACCCTATTTGGTCACTTCCGGTCCAATGCCCATTGAGCCCAGTGGGATGGAATTAAGCAGGCTGAGCACCCACACTAAACTAACATGGAGCTCCTCACTCAAGGCGCTCAAAACTCCACAGCCAAACACAAGTTCAGCGCCCAAGCCATTTCCCGCTGCCATGGAAACCAAGTGCTCTGGCACCACATATGTTTGAAAGTGGATATGACACCTAGGGAACTCAGGGCGGTGCTGAATGGCAACTGCCCGAATCAGCAGCACAGCTCTTCCAGTGCCAAAACAACTCCACCTGCCTCATGAACTTCACATACCATCAACTGTGATAGCAGCTATCTAGGAAACCCTGTTTGGTCACTTCCGGTCCAATGACCATTGAGCCTAGTGGGATGGAATCAAGCAGGGTGAGCACCTACACTAAACTAACATGGAGCTCCTCACTCAAGCCGCTCAAAACTCCACAGCCAAACACAAGTTCAGCCAACAAGCCATTTCCCGCTGCCATGGAAACCAAGTGCTCTGGCACCACATATGTCTGAAAGTGGATATGACACCTAGGGAACTCAGGGCGGTGCTCAATGGCAACTGCCCGAAGCAGCAGCACAGCTCTTCCAGTGCCAAAACAACTCCACCTGCCTCATGAACTTCACATACCATCAGCTGTGCTAGCAGCGTTCTAGGAAACCCTGTTGGGTCACTTCCGGTCCAATGCCCATTGAGCCCAGTGGGATAGAATTAAGCAGGGTGAGCACCCACACTAAACTAACATGGAGCTCCTCACTCAAGGCGCTCAAAACTCCACAGCCAAACACAAGTTCAGCGCCCAAGCCATTTCCCGCTGCCATGGAAACCAAGTGCTCTGGCACCACATATGTCTGAAAGTGGATATGACACCTAGGGAACTCAGGGCGGTGCTCAATGGCAACTGCGGGAAGCAGCAGCACAGCTCTTCCAGTGCCAAAACAACTCCACCTGCCTCATGAACTTCACATACCATCAGCTGTGCTAGCAGCTATCTAGGAAACCCTGTTTGGTCACTTCCGGTCCAATGACCATTGAGCCCAATGGGATGGAATTAAGCAGGGTGAGCACCCACACTAAACTAACATGGAGCTCCTCACTCAAGGCGCTCAAAACTCTACAGCCAAACACAAGTTCAGCGCCCAAGCCATTTCCCGCTGCCATGGAAACCAAGTGCTCTGGCACCACATATGTCTGAAAGTGGATATGACACCTAGGGAACTCAGGGCGGTGCTCAATGGCAACTGCCCAAAGCAGCAGCACAGCTCTTCCAGTGCCAAAACAACTCCACCTGCCTCATGAACTTCACATACCATCAGCTGTGCTAGCAGCTATCTAGGAAACCCTGTTTGGTCACTTCCGGTCCAATGCCCATTGAGGCCAGTGTGATGGAATCAAGCAGGGTGAGCACCTACACTAAACTAACATGGAGCTCTTCACTGAAGCCGCTCAAAACTCCACAGCCAAACACAAGTTCAGGGCCCAAGCCATTTCCCGCTGCCATGGAAACCAAGTGCTCTGGCACCACATATGTCTGAAAGTGGATATGACCCCTAGGGAACTCAGGGCGGTGCTCAATGGCAACTGCCCGAAGCAGCAGCACAGCTCTTCCAGTGCCAAAACAACTCCACCTGCCTCATGAACTTCACATACCATCAGCTGTGCTAGCAGCTATGTAGGAAACCCTATTTGGTCACTTCCGGTCCAATGCCCATTGAGCCCAGTGGGATGGAATTAAGCAGGCTGAGCACCCACACTAAACTAACATGGAGCTCCTCACTCAAGGCGCTCAAAACTCCACAGCCAAACACAAGTTCAGCGCCCAAGCCATTTCCCGCTGCCATGGAAACCAAGTGCTCTGGCACCACATATGTCTGAAAGTGGATATGACACCTAGGGAACTCAGGGCGGTGCTCAATGGCAACTGCCCGAAGCAGCAGCACAGCTCTTCCAGTGCCAAAACAACTCCACCTGCCTCAGGAACTTCACATACCATCAGCTGTGCTAGCAGCTATCTAGGAAACCCTGTTTGGTCACTTCCTATCCATTGCCCATTGAGCCTAGTGGGATGGAATCAAGCAGGGTGAGCACCTACCCTAAGCTAACATGGAGCTTCTCACTCAAGCCGCTCAAAACTCCACAGCCAAACACAAGTTCAGCACACAAGCCATTACCCGCTGCCATGGAAACCAAGTGCTTTGGCAGCACATGTGTCTGAAAGTGGATATGACACCTAGGGAACTCAGGGCGGTGGTCAATAGCAACTACCCGAAGCAGCAGCACAGCTCTTCCAGTGCCAAAACAACTCCACCTCCCGCATGAACTTCACATACCATCAGCTGTGCTAGCAGCTATCTAGGAAACCCTGTTTGGTCACTTCCGGTCCAATGACCATTGAGCCTAGTGGGATGGAATCAAGCAGGGTGAGCACCTACACTAAACTAACATGGAGCTCCTCACTCAAGCCGCTCAAAACTCCACAGCCAAACACAAGTTCAGCGCCCAAGCCATTTCCCGCTGCCATGGAAACCAAGTGCTCTGGCACCACATATGTCTGAAAGTGGATATGACACATAGGGAACTCAGGGCGGTGCTCAATGGCAACTGCCCGAAGCAGCAGCACAGCTCTTCCAGTGCCAAAACAACTCCACCTGCCTCATGAACTTCACATACCATCAGCTGTGCTAGCAGCTATCTAGGAAACCCTGTTTGGTCACTTCCGGTCCAATGCCCATTGAGCCCAGTGGGATGGAATCAAGCAGGGTGAGCACCCACACTAAACTAACATGGAGCTCCTCACTCAAGGCGCTCAAAACTCCACAGCCAAACACAAGTTCAGGGCTCAAGTCATTTCCCGCTGCCATGGAAACCAAGTGCTCTGGCACCACATATGTCTGAAAGTGGATATGACTCCTAGGGAACTCAGGGCGGTGCTCAATGGCAACTGCCCGAAGCAGCAGCACAGCTCTTCCAGTGCCAAAACAACTCCACCTGCCTCATGAATTACACATACCATCAGCTGTGCTAGCAGCTATCTAGGAAACTTTGTCGGAACACTTCCGGTTAAATGCCCTTTGAGCCCAGTGGGATGGAATCAATCAGGATCAGCACCCACACTAAACTAACATGGAGCTCCTCACTCAAGGCGCTCAAAACTCCACAGCCAAACACAAGTTCAGCGCCCAAGCCAATTCTCGCTGCCATGGAAACCAAGTGCTCTGGCACCACATATGTCTGAAAGTGGATATGACACCTAGGGAACTCAGGGCGGAGGTGAATGGCAACTGCCCGAAGCAGCAGCACAGCTCTTCCAGTGCCAAAACAACTCCACCTGCCTCATGAACTTCACATACCATCAGCTGTGCTAGCGGCGTTCTAGGAAACCCTGTTTGGTCACTTCCTATCCAAAGCCCATTGAGCCTAGTGTGATGGAATCAAGCAGGGTGAGCACCCACACTAAACTCACATGGAGCTCCTCACTCAAGGCGCTCAAAACTCCACAGCCAAACACAAGTTTAGCGCCCAAGCCATTTCTCGCTGCCATGGAAACCAAGTGCTCTGGCACCACATATGTCTGAAAGTGGATATGACACCTAGGGAACTCAGGGCGGTGCTCAATGGCAACTGCCCGAAGCAGCAGCACAGTTCTTCCAGTGAGAAAACAACTCCACCTGCCTCAGGAACTTCACATACCATCAGCTGTGCTAGCAGCTATGTAGGAAACCCTATTTGGTCACTTCCTATCCAATGCCCATTGAGCCCAGTGGGATGGAATCAAGCAGGGTGAGCACCCACACTAAACTAACATGGAGCTCCTCACTCAAGGCGCTCAAAACTCCACAGCCAAACACAAGTTCAGCGCCCAAGCCATTTCCCGCTCCCATGGAAACCAAGTGCTCTGGCACCACATATGTCTGAAAGTGGATATGACACCTAGGGAACTCAGGGCGGTGCTCAATGGCAACTGCCCGAAGCAGCAGCACAGCTCTTCCAGTGACAAAACAACTCCACCTGCCTCATGAACTTCACATACCATCAGCTGTGCTAGCAGCGTTCTAGGAAACCCTGTTGGGTCACTTCCGGTCCAATGCCCATTGAGCCCAGTGGGATGGAATTAAGCAGGGTGAGCACCCACACTAAACTAACATGGAGCTCCTCACTCAAGGCGCTCAAAACTCCACAGCCAAACACAAGTTCAGCGCCCAAGCCATTTCCCGCTGCCATGGAAACCAAGTGCTCTGGCACCACATATGTCTGAAAGTGGATATGACACCTAGGGAACTCAGGGCGGTGCTCAATGGCAACTGCCCGAAGCAGCAGCACAGCTCTTCCAGTGCCAAAACAACTCCACCTGCCTCAGGAACTTCACATACCATCAGCTGTGCTAGCAGCTGTCTAGGAAACCCTGTTTGGTCACTTCCTATCCATTGCCCATTGAGCCCAGTGTGATGGAATCAAGCAGGGTGAGCACCTACCCTAAGCTAACATGGAGCTTCTCACTCAAGCCGCTCAAAACTCCACAGCCAAACACAAGTTCAGCACACAAGCCATTTCCCGCTGCCATGGAAACCAAGTGCTTTGGCAGCACATGTGTCTGAAAGTGGATATGACACCTAGGTAACTCAGGGCAGTGGTCAATAGCAACTACCCCGAAGCAGCAGCACAGCTCTTCCAGTGCCAAAACAACTCCACCTCCCGCATGAACTTCACATACCATCAGCTGTGCTAGCAGCTATCTAGGAAACCCTGTTTGGTCACTTCCGGTCCAATGACCATTGAGCCTAGTGGGATGGAATCAAGCAGGGTGAGCACCTACACTAAACTAACATGGAGCTCCTCACTCAAGCCGCTCAAAACTCCACAGCCAAACACAAGTTCAGCGCCCAAGCCATTTCCCGCTGCCATGGAAACCAAGTGCTCTGGCACCACATATGTCTGAAAGTGGATATGACACCTAGGGAACTCAGGGCGGTGCTCAATGGCAACTGCCCGAAGCAGCAGCACAGCTCTTCCAGTGCCAAAACAACTCCACCTGCCTCATGAACTTCACATACCATCAGCTGTGCTAGCAGCTATCTAGGAAACCCTGTTTGGTCACTTCCTATCCAAAGCCCATTGAGCCTAGTGTGATGGAATCAAGCAGGGTGAGCACCCACACTAAACTCACATGGAGCTCCTCACTCAAGGCGCTCAAAACTCCACAGCCAAACACAAGTTTAGCGCCCAAGCCATTTCTCGCTGCCATGGAAACCAAGTGCTCTGGCACCACATATGTCTGAAAGTGGATATGACACCTAGGGAACTCAGGGCGGTGCTCAATGGCAACTGCCCGAAGCAGCAGCACAGTTCTTCCAGTGAGAAAACAACTCCACCTGCCTCAGGAACTTCACATACCATCAGCTGTGCTAGCAGCTATGTAGGAAACCCTATTTGGTCACTTCCTATCCAATGCCCATTGAGCCCAGTGGGATGGAATCAAGCAGGGTGAGCACCCACACTAAACTAACATGGAGCTCCTCACTCAAGGCGCTCAAAACTCCACAGCCAAACACAAGTTCAGCGCCCAAGCCATTTCCCGCTCCCATGGAAACCAAGTGCTCTGGCACCACATATGTCTGAAAGTGGATATGACACCTAGGGAACTCAGGGCGGTGCTCAATGGCAACTGCCCGAAGCAGCAGCACAGCTCTTCCAGTGACAAAACAACTCCACCTGCCTCATGAACTTCACATACCATCAGCTGTGCTAGCAGCGTTCTAGGAAACCCTGTTGGGTCACTTCCGGTCCAATGCCCATTGAGCCCAGTGGGATGGAATTAAGCAGGGTGAGCACCCACACTAAACTCACATGGAGCTCCTCACTCAAGGCGCTCAAAACTCCACAGCCAAACACAAGTTCAGCGCCCAAGCCATTTCCCGCTGCCATGGAAACCAAGTGCTCTGGCACCACATATGTCTGAAAGTGGATATGACACCTAGGGAACTCAGGGCGGTGCTCAATGGCAACTGCCCGAAGCAGCAGCACAGCTCTTCCAGTGCCAAAACAACTCCACCTGCCTCAGGAACTTCACATACCATCAGCTGTGCTAGCAGCTGTCTAGGAAACCCTGTTTGGTCACTTCCTATCCATTGCCCATTGAGCCCAGTGTGATGGAATCAAGCAGGGTGAGCACCTACCCTAAGCTAACATGGAGCTTCTCACTCAAGCCGCTCAAAACTCCACAGCCAAACACAAGTTCAGCACACAAGCCATTTCCCGCTGCCATGGAAACCAAGTGCTTTGGCAGCACATGTGTCTGAAAGTGGATATGACACCTAGGTAACTCAGGGCAGTGGTCAATAGCAACTACCCCGAAGCAGCAGCACAGCTCTTCCAGTGCCAAAACAACTCCACCTCCCGCATGAACTTCACATACCATCAGCTGTGCTAGCAGCTATCTAGGAAACCCTGTTTGGTCACTTCCGGTCCAATGACCATTGAGCCTAGTGGGATGGAATCAAGCAGGGTGAGCACCTACACTAAACTAACATGGAGCTCCTCACTCAAGCCGCTCAAAACTCCACAGCCAAACACAAGTTCAGCGCCCAAGCCATTTCCCGCTGCCATGGAAACCAAGTGCTCTGGCACCACATATGTCTGAAAGTGGATATGACACCTAGGGAACTCAGGGCGGTGCTCAATGGCAACTGCCCGAAGCAGCAGCACAGCTCTTCCAGTGCCAAAACAACTCCACCTGCCTCATGAACTTCACATACCATCAGCTGTGCTAGCAGCTATCTAGGAAACTTTGTCGGAACACTTCCGGTTAAATGCCCATTGAGCCCAGTGGGATGGAATCAAGCAGGGTGAGCACCCACACTAAACTAACATGGAGCTCCTCACTGAAGCCGCTCAAAACTCCACAGCCAAACACAAGTTCAGTGCCCAAGCCATTTCCCGCTGCCATGGAAACCAAGTGCTCTGGCACCACATATGTCTGAAAGTGGATATGACACCTAGGGAACTCAGGGCGGTGCTCAATGGCAACTGCCCAAAGCAGCAGCACAGCTCTTCCAGTGCCAAAACAACTCCACCTGTCTCATGAACTTCACATACCATCAGCTGTGCTAGCAGCTATGTAGGAAACCCTATTTGGTCACTTCCTATCCAATGCCCATTGAGCCCAGTGGGATGGAATCAAGCAGGGTGAGCACCCACACTAAACTAACATGGAGCTCCTCACTCAAGGCGCTCAAAACTCCACAGCCAAACACAAGTTTAGCGCCCAAGCCATTTCCCGCTGCCATGGAAACCAAGTGCTCTGGCACCACATATGTCTGAAAGTGGATATGACACCTAGGGAACTCAGGGCGGTGCTCAATGGCAACTGCCCGAAGCAGCAGCACAGCTCTTCCAGTGCCAAAACAACTCCACCTGCCTCATGAACTTCACATACCATCAGCTGTGCTAGCAGCTATGTAGGAAACCCTATTTGGTCACTTCCGGTCCAATGCCCATTGAGCCCAGTGGGATGGAATTAAGCAGGCTGAGCACCCACACTAAACTAACATGGAGCTCCTCACTCAAGGCGCTCAAAACTCCACAGCCAAACACAAGTTCAGCGCCCAAGCCATTTCCCGCTGCCATGGAAACCAAGTGCTCTGGCACCACATATGTCTGAAAGTGGATATGACACCTAGGGAACTCAGGGCGGTGCTCAATGGCAACTGCCCGAAGCAGCAGCACAGCTCTTCCAGTGCCAAAACAACTCCACCTGCCTCAGGAACTTCACATACCATCAGCTGTGCTAGCAGCTATCTAGGAAACCCTGTTGGGTCACTTCCTATCCATTGCCCATTGAGCCTAGTGGGATGGAATCAAGCAGGGTGAGCACCTACCCTAAGCTAACATGGAGCTTCTCACTCAAGCCGCTCAAAACTCCACAGCCAAACACAAGTTCAGCACACAAGCCATTTCCCGCTGCCATGGAAACCAAGTGCTTTGGCAGCACATGTGTCTGAAAGTGGATATGACACCTAGGGAAATCAGGGCGGTGGTCAATAGCAACTACCCCGAAGCAGCAGCACAGCTCTTCCAGTGCCAAAACAACTCCACCTGCCTCATGAACTTCACATACCATCAGCTGTGCTAGCAGCTATCTAGGAAACCCTGTTTGGTCACTTCCGGTCCAATGACCATTGAGCCTAGTGGGATGGAATCAAGCAGGGTGAGCACCTACACTAAACTAACATGGAGCTCCTCACTCAAGCCGCTCAAAACTCCACAGCCAAACACAAGTTCAGCGCCCAAGCCATTTCCCGCTGCCATGGAAACCAAGTGCTCTGGCACCACATATGTCTGAAAGTGGATATGACACCTAGGGAACTCAGGGCGGTGCTCAATGGCAACTGCCCGAAGCAGCAGCACAGCTCTTCCAGTGCCAAAACAACTCCACCTGCCTCATGAACTTCACATACCATCAGCTGTGCTAGCAGCTATCTAGGAAACCCTGTTTGGTCACTTCCGGTCCAATGCCCATTGAGCCCAGTGTGATGGAATCAAGCAGGGTGAGCACCTACACTAAACTAACATGGAGCTCTTCACTGAAGCCGCTCAAAACTCCACAGCCAAACACAAGTTCAGGGCCCAAGCCATTTCCCGCTGCCATGGAAACCAAGTTTTCTGGCACCACATATGTCTGAAAGTGGATATGACACCTAGGGAACTCAGGGCGGTGCTCAATGGCAACTGCCCGAAGCAGCAGCACAACTCTTCCAGTGACAAAACAACTCCACCTGCCTCATGAACTTCACATACCATCAGCTGTGCTAGCAGCTATGTAGGAAACCCTATTTGGTCACTTCCGGTCCAATGCCCATTGAGCCCAGTGGGATGGAATCAAGCAGGGTGAGCACCCACACTAAACTAACATGGAGCTCCTCACTCAAGGCGCTCAAAACTCCACAGCCAAACACAAGTTCAGGGCTCAAGTCATTTCCCGCTGCCATGGAAACCAAGTGCTCTGGCACCACATATGTCTGAAAGTGGATATGACACCTAGGGAACTCAGGGCGGTGCTCAATGGCAACTGTCCGAAGCAGCAGCACAGCTCTTCCAGTGCCAAAACAACTCCACCTGCCTCATGAACTACACATACCATCAGCTGTGCTAGCAGCTATCTAGGAAACTTTGTCGGAACACTTCCGGTTAAATGCCCTTTGAGCCCAGTGGGATGGAATCAATCAGGATCAGCACCCACACTAAACTAACATGGAGCTCCTCACTCAAGGCGCTCAAAACTCCACAGCCAAACACAAGTTCAGCGCCCAAGCCATTTCTCGCTGCCATGGAAACCAAGTGCTCTGGCACCACATATGTCTGAAAGTGGATATGACACCTAGGGAACTCAGGGCGCACTTGAATGGCAACTGCCCGAAGCAGCAGCACAGCTCTTCCAGTGCCAAAACAACTCCACCTGCCTCATGAACTTCACATACCATCAGCTGTGCTAGCAGCGTTCTAGGAAACCCTGTTGGGTCACTTCCGGTCCAATGCCCATTGAGCCCAGTGGGATGGAATTAAGCAGGGTGAGCACCCACACTAAACTAACATGGAGCTCCTCACTCAAGGTGCTCAAAACTCCACAGCCAAACACAAGTTTAGCGCCCAAGCCATTTCCCGCTGCCATGGAAACCAAGTGCTCTGGCACCACATATGTCTGAAAGTGGATATGACACCTAGGGAACTCAGGGCGGTGCTCAATGGCAACTGCCCGAAGCAGCAGCACAGCTCTTCCAGTGACAAAACAACTCCACCTGCCTCATGAACTTCACATACCATCAGCTGTGCTAGCAGCGTTCTAGGAAACCCTGTTTGGTCACTTCCTATCCATTGCCCATTGAGCCTAGTGGGATGGAATCAAGCAGGGTGAGCACCTACCCTAAGCTAACATGGAGCTTCTCACTCAAGCCGCTCAAAACTCCACAGCCAAACACAAGTTCAGCACACAAGCCATTACCCGCTGCCATGGAAACCAAGTGCTTTGGCAGCACATGTGTCTGAAAGTGGAAGTGACACCTAGGGAACTCAGGGCGGTGGTCAATAGCAACTACCCGAAGCAGCAGCACAGCTCTTCCATTGCCAAAACAACTCCACCTCCCGCATGAACTTCACATACCATCAGCTGTGCTAGCAGCTATCTAGGAAACCCTGTTTGGTCACTTCCGGTCCAATGACCATTGAGCCTAGTGGGATGGAATCAAGCAGGGTGAGCACCCACACTAAACTAACATGGAGCTCCTCACTCAAGGCGCTCAAAACTCCACAGCCAAACACAAGTTCAGCGCCCAAGCCATTTCCCGCTGCCATGGAAACCAAGTGCTCTGGCACCACATATGTCTGAAAGTGGATATGACACCTAGGGAACTCAGGGCGGTGCTCAATGGCAACTGCCCGAAGCAGCAGCACAGCTCTTCCAGTGCCAAAACAACTCCACCTGCCTCATGAACTTCACATACCATCAGCTGTGCTAGCAGCTATGTAGGAAACCCTGTTTGGTCACTTCCGGTCCAATGCCCATTGAGCCCAGTGGGATGGAATCAAGCAGGGTGAGCACCCACACTAAACTAACATGGAGCTCCTCACTCAAGGCGCTCAAAACTCCACAGCCAAACACAAGTTCAGGGCTCAAGTCATTTCCCGCTGCCATGGAAACCAAGTGCTCTGGCACCACATATGTCTGAAAGTGGATATGACACCTAGGGAACTCAGGGCGGTGGTCAATAGCAACTACCCGAAGCAGCAGCACAGCTCTTCCATTGCCAAAACAACTCCACCTCCCGCATGAACTTCACATACCATCAGCTGTGCTAGCAGCTATCTAGGAAACCCTGTTTGGTCACTTCCGGTCCAATGACCATTGAGCCTAGTGGGATGGAATCAAGCAGGGTGAGCACCTACACTAAACTAACATGGAGCTCCTCACTCAAGCCGCTCAAAACTCCACAGCCAAACACAAGTTCAGCGCCCAAGCCATTTCCCGCTGCCATGGAAACCAAGTGCTCTGGCACCACATATGTCTGAAAGTGGATATGACACCTAGGGAACTCAGGGCGGTGCTCAATGGCAACTGCCCGAAGCAGCAGCACAGCTCTTCCAGTGCCAAAACAACTCCACCTGCCTCAGGAACTTCACATACCATCAGCTGTGCTAGCAGCTATGTAGGAAACCCTGTTTGGTCACTTCCGGTCCAATGCCCATTGAGCCCAGTGGGATGGAATCAAGCAGGGTGAGCACCCACACTAAACTAACATGGAGCTCCTCACTCAAGCCGCTCAAAACTCCACAGCCAAACACAAGTTCAGGGCTCAAGTCATTTCCCGCTGCCATGGAAACCAAGTGCTCTGGCACCACATATGTCTGAAAGTGGATATGACACCTAGGGAACTCAGGGCGGTGCTCAATGGCAACTGTCCGAAGCAGCAGCACAGCTCTTCCAGTGACAAAACAACTCCACCTGCCTCATGAACTACACATACCATCAGCTGTGCTAGCAGCTATCTAGGAAACTTTGTTGGAACACTTCCGGTTAAATGCCCATTGAGCCCAGTGGGATGGAATCAATCAGGATCAGCACCCACACTAAACTAACATGGAGCTCCTCACTCAAGGCGCTCAAAACTCCACAGCCAAACACAAGTTCAGCGCCCAAGTCATTTCTCGCTGCCATGGAAACCAAGTGCTCTGGCACCACATATGTCTGAAAGTGGATATGACACCTAGGGAACTCAGGGCGGAGGTGAATGGCAACTGCCCGAAGCAGCAGCACAGCTCTTCCAGTGCCAAAACAACTCCACCTGCCTCATGAACTTCACATACCATCAGCTGTGCTAGCAGCTATGTAGGAAACCATGTTTGGTCACTTCCTATCCAAAGCCCATTGAGCCTAGTGTGATGGAATCAAGCAGGGTGAGCACCCACACTAAACTCACATGGAGCTCCTCACTCAAGGCGCTCAAAACTCCACAGCCAAACACAAGTTTAGCGCCCAAGCCATTTCTCGCTGCCATGGAAACCAAGTGCTCTGGCACCACATATGTCTGAAAGTGGATATGACACCTAGGGAACTCAGGGCGGTGCTCAATGGCAACTGCCCGAAGCAGCAGCACAGCTCTTCCAGTGACAAAACAACTCCACCTGCCTCAGGAACTTCACATACCATCAGCTGTGCTAGCAGCTATCTAGGAAACCCTATTTGGTCAATTCAGGTCCAATGCCCATTGAGCCCAGTGGGATGGAATTAAGCAGGGTGAGCACCCACACTAAACTAACATGGAGCTCCTCACTCAAGGCGCTCAAAACTCCACAGCCAAACACAAGTTCAGCGCCCAAGCCATTTCCCGCTGCCATGGAAACCAAGTGCTCTGGCACCACATATGTCTGAAAGTGGATATGACACCTAGGGAACTCAGGGCGGTGCTCAATGGCAACTGCCCGAAGCAGCAGCACAACTCTTCCAGTGACAAAACAACTCCACCTGCCTCATGAACTTCACATACCATCAGCTGTGCTAGCAGCGTTCTAGGAAACCCTGTTGGGTCACTTCCGGTCCAATGCCCATTGAGCCCAGTGGGATGGAATTAAGCAGGGTGAGCACCCACACTAAACTAACATGGAGCTCCTCACTCAAGGCGCTCAAAACTCCACAGCCAAACACAAGTTCAGCGCCCAAGCCATTTCCCGCTGCCATGGAAACCAAGTGCTCTGGCACCACATATGTCTGAAAGTGGATATGACACCTAGGGAACTCAGGGCGGTGCTCAATGGCAACTGCCCGAAGCAGCAGCACAGCTCTTCCAGTGCCAAAACAACTCCACCTGCCTCAGGAACTTCACATACCATCAGCTGTGCTAGCAGCTGTCTAGGAAACCCTGTTTGGTCACTTCCTATCCATTGCCCATTGAGCCCAGTGGGATGGAATCAAGCAGGGTGAGCACCTACCCTAAGCTAACATGGAGCTTCTCACTCAAGCCGCTCAAAACTCCACAGCCAAACACAAGTTCAGCACACAAGCCATTTCCCGCTGCCATGGAAACCAAGTGCTTTGGCAGCACATGTGTCTGAAAGTGGATATGACACCTAGGGAACTCAGGGCGGTGGTCAATAGCAACTACCCCGAAGCAGCAGCACAGCTCTTCCAGTGCCAAAACAACTCCACCTCCCGCATGAACTTCACATACCATCAGCTGTGCTAGCAGCTATCTAGGAAACCCTGTTTGGTCACTTCCGGTCCAATGACCATTGAGCCTAGTGGGATGGAATCAAGCAGGGTGAGCACCTACACTAAACTAACATGGAGCTCCTCACTCAAGCCGCTCAAAACTCCACAGCCAAACACAAGTTCAGCGCCCAAGCCATTTCCCGCTGCCATGGAAACCAAGTGCTCTGGCACCACATATGTCTGAAAGTGGATATGACACCTAGGGAACTCAGGGCGGTGCTCAATGGCAACTGCCCGAAGCAGCAGCACAGCTCTTCCAGTGCCAAAACAACTCCACCTGCCTCATGAACTTCACATACCATCAGCTGTGCTAGCAGCTATCTAGGAAACGCTGTGTGGTCACTTCCGGTCCAATGCCCATTGAGCCCAGTGGGATGGAATTAAGCAGGGTGAGCACCCACACTAAACTAACATGGAGCTCCTCACTCAAGGCGCTCAAAACTCCACAGCCAAACACAAGTTCAGCGCCCAAGCCATTTCCCGCTGCCATGGAAACCAAGTGCTCTGGCACCACATATGTCTGAAAGTGGATATGACACCTAGGGAACTCAGGGCGGTGCTCAATGGCAACTGCCCGAAGCAGCAGCACAGCTCTTCCAGTGCCAAAACAACTCCACCTGCCTCAGGAACTTCACATACCATCAGCTGTGCTAGCAGCTGTCTAGGAAACCCTGTTTGGTCACTTCCTATCCATTGCCCATTGAGCCCAGTGGGATGGAATCAAGCAGGGTGAGCACCTACCCTAAGCTAACATGGAGCTTCTCACTCAAGCCGCTCAAAACTCCACAGCCAAACACAAGTTCAGCACACAAGCCATTTCCCGCTGCCATGGAAACCAAGTGCTTTGGCAGCACATGTGTCTGAAAGTGGATATGACACCTAGGGAACTCAGGGCGGTGGTCAATAGCAACTACTCCGAAGCAGCAGCACAGCTCTTCCAGTGCCAAAACAACTCCACCTCCCGCATGAACTTCACATACCATCAGCTGTGCTAGCAGCTATCTAGGAAACCCTGTTTGGTCACTTCCGGTCCAATGACCATTGAGCCTAGTGGGATGGAATCAAGCAGGGTGAGCACCTACACTAAACTAACATGGAGCTCCTCACTCAAGCCGCTCAAAACTCCACAGCCAAACACAAGTTCAGCGCCCAAGCCATTTCCCGCTGCCATGGAAACCAAGTGCTCTGGCACCACATATGTCTGAAAGTGGATATGACACCTAGGGAACTCAGGGCGGTGCTCAATGGCAACTGCCCGAAGCAGCAGCACAGCTCTTCCAGTGCCAAAACAACTCCACCTGCCTCATGAACTACACATACCATCAGCTGTGCTAGCAGCTATCTAGGAAACTTTGTCGGAACACTTCCGGTTAAATGCCCATTGAGCCCAGTGGGATGGAATCAAGCAGGATCAGCACCCACACTAAACTAACATGGAGCTCCTCACTCAAGGCGCTCAAAACTCCACAGCCAAACACAAGTTCAGTGCCCAAGCCATTTCCCGCTGCCATGGAAACCAAGTGCTCTGGCACCACATATGTCTGAAAGTGGATATGACACCTAGGGAACTCAGGGCGGTGCTCAATGGCAACTGCCCAAAGCAGCAGCACAGCTCTTCCAGTGCCAAAACAACTCCACCTGTCTCATGAACTTCACATACCATCAGCTGTGCTAGCAGCTATGTAGGAAACCCTATTTGGTCACTTCCTATCCAATGCCCATTGAGCCCAGTGGGATGGAATCAAGCAGGGTGAGCACCCACACTAAACTAACATGGAGCTCCTCACTCAAGGCGCTCAAAACTCCACAGCCAAACACAAGTTTAGCGCCCAAGCCATTTCCCGCTGCCATGGAAACCAAGTGCTCTGGCACCACATATGTCTGAAAGTGGATATGACACCTAGGGAACTCAGGGCGGTGCTCAATGGCAACTGCCCGAAGCAGCAGCACAGCTCTTCCAGTGACAAAACAACTCCACCTGCCTCATGAACTTCACATACCATCAGCTGTGCTAGCAGCTATGTAGGAAACCCTATTTGGTCACTTCCGGTCCAATGCCCATTGAGCCCAGTGGGATGGAATTAAGCAGGCTGAGCACCCACACTAAACTAACATGGAGCTCCTCACTCAAGGTGCTCAAAACTCCATAGCCAAACACAAGTTCAGCGCCCAAGCCATTTCCCGCTGCCATGGAAACCAAGTGCTCTGGCACCACATATGTCTGAAAGTGGATATGACACCTAGGGAAATCAGGGCGGTGGTCAATGGCAACTGCCCGAAGCAGCAGCACAGCTCTTCCAGTGCCAAAACAACTCCACCTGCCTCAGGAACTTCACATACCATCAGCTGTGCTAGCAGCTATCTAGGAAACCCTGTTTGGTCACTTCCTATCCATTGCCCATTGAGCCTAGTGGGATGGAATCAAGCAGGGTGAGCACCTACCCTAAGCTAACATGGAGCTTCTCACTCAAGCCGCTCAAAACTCCACAGCCAAACACAAGTTCAGCACACAAGCCATTTCCCGCTGCCATGGAAACCAAGTGCTTTGGCAGCACAAGTGTCTGAAAGTGGATATGACACCTAGGGAACTCAGGGCGGTGCTCAATGGCAACTACCCCGAAGCAGCAGCACAGCTCTTCCAGTGCCAAAACAACTCCACCTCCCGCATGAACTTCACATACCATCAGCTGTGCTAGCAGCTATCTAGGAAACCCTGTTTGGTCACTTCCGGTCCAATGACCATTGAGCCTAGTGGGATGGAATCAAGCAGGGTGAGCACCTACACTAAACTAACATGGAGCTCCTCACTCAAGCCGCTCAAAACTCCACAGCCAAACACAAGTTCAGCGCCCAAGCCATTTCCCGCTGCCATGGAAACCAAGTGCTCTGGCACCACATATGTCTGAAAGTGGATATGACACCTAGGGAACTCAGGGCGGTGCTCAATGGCACCTGCCCGAAGCAGCAGCACAGCTCTTCCAGTGCCAAAACAACTCCACCTGCCTCATGAACTTCACATACCATCAGCTGTGCTAGCAGCTATCTAGGAAACCCTGTTTGGTCACTTCCGGTCCAATGCCCATTGAGCCCAGTGTGATGGAATCAAGCAGGGTGAGCACCCACACTAAACTAACATGCAGCTCTTCACTGAAACCGCTCAAAACTCCACAGCCAACCACAAGTTCAGTGCCCAAGCCATTTCCCGCTGCCATGGAAACCAAGTGCTCTGGCACCACATATGTCTGAAAGTGGATATGACACATAGGGAACTCAGGGCGGTGCTCAATGGCAACTGCCCGAAGCAGCAGCACAACTCTTCCAGTGACAAAACAACTCCACCTGCCTCATGAACTTCACATACCATCAGCTGTGCTAGCAGCTATCTCGGAAACCATGTTTGGTCACTTCCGGTCCAATGCCCATTGAGCCCAGTGGGATGGAATCAAGCAGGGTGAGCACCCACACTAAACTAACATGGAGCTCCTCACTCAAGGCGCTCAAAACTCCACAGCCAAACACAAGTTCAGGGCTCAAGTCATTTCCCGCTGCCATGGAAACCAAGTGCTCTGGCACCACATATGTCTGAAAGTGGATATGACACCTAGGGAACTCAGGGCGGTGCTCAATGGCAACTGTCCGAAGCAGCAGCACAGCTCTTCCAGTGCCAAAACAACTCCACCTGCCTCATGAACTACACATACCATCAGCTGTGCTAGCAGCTATCTAGGAAACTTTGTCGGAACACTTCCGGTTAAATGCCCTTTGAGCCCAGTGGGATGGAATTAAGCAGGCTGAGCACCCACACTAAACTAACATGGAGCTCCTCACTCAAGGCGCTCAAAACTCCACAGCCAAACACAAGTTCAGCGCCCAAGCCATTTCTCGCTGCCATGGAAACCAAGTGCTCTGGCACCACATATGTCTGAAAGTGGATATGACACCTAGGGAACTCAGGGCGGTGCTCAATGGCAACTGCCCGAAGCAGCAGCACAGCTCTTCCAGTGCCAAAACAACTCCACCTGCCTCATGAACTTCACATACCATCAGCTGTGCTAGCAGCTATCTAGGAAACCATGTTTGGTCACTTCCTATCCAAAGCCCATTGAGCCTAGTGTGATGGAATCAAGCAGGGTGAGCACCCACACTAAACTAACATGGAGCTCCTCACTCAAGGCGCTCAAAACTCCACAGCCAAACACAAGTTTAGCGCCCAAGCCATTTCTCGCTGCCATGGAAACCAAGTGCTCTGGCACCACATATGTCTGAAAGAGGATATGACACCTAGGGAACTCAGGGCGGTGCTCAATGGCAACTGCCCGAAGCAGCAGCACAGCTCTTCCAGTGACAAAACAACTCCACCTGCCTCAGGAACTTCACATACCATCAGCTGTGCTAACAGCTATGTAGGAAACCCTATTTGGTCACTTCCGGTCCAATGCCCATTGAGCCCAGTGGGATGGAATTAAGCAGGGTGAGCACCCACACTAAACTAACATGGAGCTCCTCACTCAAGCCGCTCAAAACTCCACAGACAAACACAAGTTCAGCGCCCAAGCCATTTCCCGCTGCCATGGAAACCAAGTGCTCTGGCACCACATATGTCTGAAAGTGGATATGACACCTAGGGAACTCAGGGCGGTGCTCAATGGCAACTGCCCGAAGCAGCAGCACAGCTCTTCCAGTGACAAACCAACTCCACCTGCCTCATGAACTTCACATACCATCAGCTGTGCTAGCAGCGTTCTAGGAAACCCTGTTGGGTCACTTCCGGTCCAATGCCCATTGAGCCCAGTGGGATGGAATTAAGCAGGGTGAGCACCCACACTAAACTAACATGGAGCTCCTCACTCAAGCCGCTCAAAACTCCACAGCCAAACACAAGTTCAGCACACAAGCCATTTCCCGCTGCCATGGAAACCAAGTGCTCTGGCACCACATATGTCTGAAAGTGGATATGACACCTAGGGAACTCAGGGCGGTGCTCAATGGCAACTGCCCGAAGCAGCAGCACAGCTCTTCCAGTGACAAAACAACTCCACCTGCCTCATGAACTTCACATACCATCAGCTGTGCTAGCAGCTATGTAGGAAACCCTATTTGGTCACTTCCGGTCCAATGCCCATTGAGCCCAGTGGGATGGAATTAAGCAGGGTGAGCACCCACACTAAACTAACATGGAGCTCCTCACTCAAGCCGCTCAAAACTCCACAGCCAAACACAAGTTCAGCGCACAAGCCATTTCCCGCTGCCATGGAAACCAAGTGCTCTGGCACCACATATGTCTGAAAGTGGATATGACACCTAGGGAACTCAGGGCGGTGCTCAATGGCAACTGCCCGAAGCAGCAGCACAACTCTTCCAGTGACAAAACAACTCCACCTGCCTCAGGAACTTCACATACCATCAGCTGTGCTAGCAGCTGTCTAGGAAACCCTGTTTGGTCACTTCCTATCCATTGCCCATTGAGCCCAGTGGGATGGAATCAAGCAGGGTGAGCACCTACCCTAAGCTAACATGGAGCTTCTCACTCAAGCCGCTCAAAACTCCACAGCCAAACACAAGTTCAGCACACAAGCCATTTCCCGCTGCCATGGAAACCAAGTGCTTTGGCAGCACATGTGTCTGAAAGTGGATATGACACCTAGGGAACTCAGGGCGGTGGTCAATAGCAACTACCCCGAAGCAGCAGCACAGCTCTTCCAGTGTCAAAACAACTCCACCTCTCGCATGAACTTCACATACCATCAGCTGTGCTAGCAGCTATCTAGGAAACCCTGTTTGGTCAGTTCCGGTCCAATGAGCATTGAGCCTAGTGGGATGGAATCAAGCAGGGTGAGCACCTACACTAAACTAACATGGAGCTCCTCACTCAAGCCGCTCAAAACTCCACAGCCAAACACAAGTTCAGCGCCCAAGCCATTTCCCGCTGCCATGGAAACCAAGTGCTCTGGCACCACATATGTCTGAAAGTGGATATGACACCTAGGGAACTCAGGGCGGGGCTCAATGGCAACTGCGGGAAGCAGCAGCACAGCTCTTCCAGTGCCAAAACAACTCCACCTGCCTCAGGAACTTCACATACCATCAGCTGTGCTAGCAGCTATCTAGGAAACCCTGTTTGGTCACTTCCGCTCCAAAGCCCATTGAGACCATCGTGATGGAATCAAGCAGGGTGAGCATCCACACTAAACTAAAATGGAGCTCCTCACTCAAGCCACTCAAAACTCCACAGCCAAACACAAGTTCAGCGCCCAAGCAATTTCCCGCTGCCATGGAAACCAAGTGCTCTGGCACCACATATGTCTGAAAGTGGATATGACACCTAGGGAACTCAGGGCGGTGCTCAATGGCAACTGCCCGAAGCAGCAGCACAGCTCTTCCAGTGACAAAACAACTCCACCTGCCTCAGGAACTTCACATACCATCAGCTGTGCTAGCAGCGTTCTAGGAAACCCTGTTGGGTCACTTCCGGTCCAATGCCCATTGAGCCCAGTGGGATGGAATTAAGCAGGCTGAGCACCCACACTAAACTAACATGGAGCTCCTCACTCAAGGCGCTCAAAACTCCACAGCCAAACACAAGTTCAGCGCCCAAGCCATTTCCCGCTGCCATGGAAACCAAGTGCTCTGGCACCACATATGTCTGAAAGTGGATATGACACCTAGGGAACTCAGGGCGGTGCTCAATGGCAACTGCCCGAAGCAGCAGCACAGCTCTTCCAGTGCCAAAACAACTCCACCTGCCTCATGAACTTCACATACCATCAGCTGTGCTAGCAGCTATCTAGGAAACCCTGTTTGGTCACTTCCGGTCCAATGCCCATTGAGCCCAGTGTGATGGAATCAAGCAGGGTGAGCACCTACACTAAACTAACATGGAGCTCTTCACTGAAGCCGCTCAAAACTCCACAGCCAAACACAAGTTCAGGGCCCAAGCCATTTCCCGCTGCCATGGAAACCAAGTGCTCTGGCACCACATATGTCTGAAAGTGGATATGACACCTAGGGAACTCAGGGCGGTGCTCAATGGCAACTGCCCGAAGCAGCAGCACAACTCTTCCAGTGACAAAACAACTCCACCTGCCTCATGAACTTCACATACCATCAGCTGTGCTAGCAGCTATCTCGGAAACCATGTTTGGTCACTTCCGGTCCAATGCCCATTGAGCCCAGTGGGATGAAATCAAGCAGGGTGAGCACCCACACTAAACTAACATGGAGCTCCTCACTCAAGCCGCTCAAAACTCCACAGCCAAACACAAGTTCAGGGCTCAAGTCATTTCCCGCTGCCATGGAAACCAAGTGCTCTGGCACCACATATGTCTGAAAGTGGATATGACACCTAGGGAACTCAGGGCGGTGCTCAATGGCAACTGTCCGAAGCAGCAGCACAGCTCTTCCAGTGCCAAAACAACTCCACCTGCCTCATGAACTACACATACCATCAGCTGTGCTAGCAGCTATCTAGGAAACCATGTTTGGTCACTTCCTATCCAAAGCCCATTGAGCCTAGTGGGATGGAATCAAGCAGGGTGAGCACCCACACTAAACTCACATGGAGCTCCTCACTCAAGGCGCTCAAAACTCCACAGCCAAACACAAGTTTAGCGCCCAAGCCATTTCTCGCTGCCATGGAAACCAAGTGCTCTGGCACCACATATGTCTGAAAGTGGATATGACACCTAGGGAACTCAGGGCGGTGCTCAATGGCAACTGCCCGAAGCAGCAGCACAGCTCTTCCAGTGCCAAAACAACTCCACCTGCCTCAGGAACTTCACATACCATCAGCTGTGCTAGCAGCTATCTAGGAAACGCTGTTAGGTCACTTCCTCTGCAATGCCCATTCAGCCCAGTGGGGTGGAATCAAGCAGGGTGAGCATCCACACTAAACTAAAATGGAGCTCCTCACTCAAGCCACTCAAAACTCCACAGCCAAACACAAGTTCAGCGCCCAAGCCATTTCCCGCTGCCATGGAAACCAAGTGCTCTGGCACCACATATGTCTGAAAGTGGATATGACACCTAGGGAACTCAGGGCGGTGCTGAATGGCAACTGCCCGAAGCAGCAGCACAGCTTTTCCAGTGCCAAAACAACTCCACCTGCCTCATGAACTTCACATACCATCAGCTGGCTAACAGCTATCTCGGAAACCCTGTTTGGTCACTTCCGGTCCAATGACCATTGAGCCTAGTGGGATGGAATCAAGCAGGGTGAGCACCTACACTAAACTAACATTGAGCTCCTCACTCAAGCCGCTCAAAACTCCACAGCTAAACACAAGTTCAGCGCCCAAGCCATTTCTCGCTGCCATGGAAACCAAGTGCTCTGGCACCACATATGTCTGACAGTGGATATGACACCTAGGGAACTCAGGGCGGTGCTCAATGGCAACTGCCCGAAGCAGCAGCACAGCTCTTCCAGTGCCAAAACAACTCCACCTGCCTCATGAACTTCACATACCCTCAGCTGTGCTAGCAGCTATCTAGGAAACCCTGTTGGGTCACTTCCGGTCCAAATTCCCATTGAGCCCAGTGGGATGGAATCAAGCAGGGTGAGCACCTACACTAAACTAAAATGGAGCTCCTCACTCAAGCCGCTCAAAACTCCACAGCCAAACACAAGTTCAGCGCCCAAGCCATTTCCCGCTGCCATGGAAACCAAGTGCTCTGGCACCACATATGTCTGAAAGTGGATATGACACCTAGGGAACTCAGGGCGGTGCTCAATGGCAACTGCGGGAAGCAGCAGCACAGCTCTTCCAGTGCCAAAACAACTCCACCTGCCTCATGAACTTCACATACCATCAGCTGTGCTAGCAGCTATCTAGGAAACCCTGCTAGGTCACTTCCGGTCCAATGCCCATTGAGCCCAGTGGGATGGAATCAAGCAGGGTGAGCACCCACACTAAGCTAACATGGAGCTCCTCACTCAAGGCGCTCAAAACTCCACAGCCAAACACAAGTTCAGCGCCCAAGCCATTTCCCGCTGCCATGGAAACCAAGTGCTCTGGCACCACATATGTCTGAAAGTGGATATGACACCTAGGGAACTCAGGGCGGTGCTCAATGGCAACTGCCCGAAGCAGCAGCACATCTCTTCCAGTGCCAAAACAACTCCACCTGCCTCATGAACTTCACATACCATCAGCTGTGCTAGCAGCTATCTAGGAAACCCTGTTTGGTCACTTCCGGTCCAATGCCCATTGAGCCCAGTGTGATGGAATCAAGCAGGGTGAGCACCTACACTAAACTAACATGGAGCTCTTCACTGAAGCCGCTCAAAACTCCACAGCCAAACACAAGTTCAGGGCCCAAGCCATTTCCCGCTGCCATGGAAACCAAGTGCTCTGGCACCACATATGTCTGAAAGTGGATATGACACCTAGGGAACTCAGGGCGGTGCTCAATGGCAACTGCCCGAAGCAGCAGCACAACTCTTCCAGTGACAAAACAACTCCACCTGCCTCATGAAGTTCACATACCATCAGCTGTGCTAGCAGCTATCTCGGAAACCATGTTTGGTCACTTCCGGTCCAATGCCCATTGAGCCCAGTGGGATGGAATCAAGCAGGGTGAGCACCCACACTAAACTAACATGGATCTCCTCACTCAAGCCGCTCAAAACTCCACAGCCAAACACAAGTTCAGCGCCCAAGCCATTTCCCGCTGCCATGGAAACCAAGTGCTCTGGCACCACATATGTCTGGAAGTGGATATGACACCTAGGGAACTCAGGGCGGTGCTGAATGGCAACTGCCCGAAGCAGCAGCACAGCTCTTCCAGTGCCAAAACAACTCCACCTGCCTCATGAACTTCACATACCATCAGCTGTGCTAGCAGCTATCTAGGAAACGCTGTTAGGTCACTTCCTCTGCAATGCCCATTCAGCCCAGTGGGGTGGAATCAAGCAGGGTGAGCATCCACACTAAACTAAAATGGAGCTCCTCACTCAAGCCACTCAAAACTCCACAGCCAAACACAAGTTCAGCGCCCAAGCCATTTCCCGCTGCCATGGAAACCAAGTGCTCTGGCACCACATATGTCTGAAAGTGGATATGACACCTAGGGAACTCAGGACGGTGCTCAATGGCAACTGCCTGAAGCAGCAGCACAGCTCTTCCAGTGCCAAAACAACTCCACCTGCCTCATGAACTTCACATACCATCAGCTGTGCTAGCAGCTATCTAGGATACAATGCTTGCTCACTTCTGGTCCAATGCCCAATGAGCCTAGTGGGATGGAATCAAGCAGGGTGAGCACCCACACTAAACTAACATGGAGCTCCTCACTCAAGCCGCTCAAAACTCCACAGCCAAACACAAGTTCAGCGCCCAAGCAATTTCCCGCTGCCATGGAAACCAAGTGCTCTGGCACCACATATGTCTGAAAGTGGATATGACACCTAGGGAACTCAGGGTGGTGGTCAATGGCAACTGCCCGGAGCAGCAGCACAGCTCTTCCAGTGCCAAAACAACTCCACCTGCCTCAGGAACTTCACATACCATCAGCTGTGCTAGCAGCTATCTAGGATACAATGCTTGCTCACTTCTGGTCCAATGCCCAATGAGCCTAGTGGGATGGAATCAAGCAGGGTGAGCACCCACACTAAACTAACATGGAGCTCCTCACTCAAGCCGCTCAAAACTCCACAGCCAAACACAAGTTCAGCGCCCAAGCCATTTCCCGCTGCCATGGAAACCAAGTGCTCTGGCACCACATATGTCTGAAAGTGGATATGACACCTAGGGAACTCAGGGCGGTGCTCAATGGCAACTGCCCAAAGCAGCAGCACAGCTCTTCCAGTGCCAAAACAACTCCACCTGCCTCATGAACTTCACATACCATCAGCTGTGCTAGCAGCTATCTAGGAAACCCTGTTTGGTCACTTCCTAGCCAAGGCCCATTGAGCCCAGTGGGGTGGAATCAAGCAGGGTGAGCACCCACACTAAACTAACATGGAGCTCCTCAATCAAGCCGCTCAAAACTCCACAGCCAAACACAAGTTCAGGGTCCAAACCATTTCCCGCTGCCATGGAAACCAAGTGCTCTGGCACCACATATGTCTGAAAGTGGATATGACACCTAGGGAACTCAGGGTGGTGGTCAATGGCAACTGCCCGAAGCAGCAGCACAGCTCTTCCAGTGCCAAAACAACTCCACCTGCCTCATGAACTTCACATACCCTCAGCTGTGCTAGCAGCTATCTAGGAAACCCTGTTTGGTCACTTCCGGTCCAAATTCCCATTGAGCCCAGTGGGATGCGATCAAGCAGGGTGAGCAACCACGCTAAACTAACATGGAACTCTTCAGAAGGCGCTCAAAACTCCACAGCCAAACACAAGTTCAGCGCCCAAGCCATTTCCCGCTGCCATGGAAACCAAGTGCTCTGGCACCACATATGTCTGAAAGTGGATATGACACCTAGGGAACTCAGGGCGGTGCTCAATGGCAACTGCCCCAAGCAGCAGCACAGCTCTTCCAGTGCCAAAACAACTCCACCTGCCTCATGAATTTCACATACCATCAGCTGTGCTAGCAGCTATCTCGGAAACCCTGTTTGGTCACTTCCGGTCCAATGCCCATTGAGCCCAGTGGGATGGAATCAAGCAGGGTGAGCACCCACACTAAGCTAACATGGAGCTCCTCACTCAAGCCGCTCAAAACTCCACAGCCAAACACAAGTTCAGCGCCCAAGCCATTTCCCGCTGCCATGGAAACCAAGTGCTCTGGCACCACATATGTCTGAAAGTGGATATGACACCTAGGGAACTCAGGGCGGTGCTCAATGGCAACTGCCCGAAGCAGCAGCACAGCTCTTCCAGTGCCAAAACAACTCCACCTGCCTCATGAACTTCACATACCATCAGCTGTGCTAGCAGCTATCTAGGAAACCCTGTTTGGTCACTTCCGGTCCAATGCCCATTGAGTCCAGTGGGATGGAATCAAGCAGGGTGAGCACCTACACTAAACTAACATGGAGCTCTTCACTGAAGCCGCTCAAAACTCCACAGCCAAACACAAGTTCAGGGCCCAAGCCATTTCCCGCTGCCATGGAAACCAAGTGCTCTGGCACCACATATGTCTGAAAGTGGATATGACACCTAGGGAACTCAGGGCGGTGCTCAATGGCAACTGCCCGAAGCAGCAGCACAACTCTTCCAGTGACAAAACAACTCCACCTGCCTCATGAACTTCACATACCATCAGCTGTGCTAGCAGCTATCTCGGAAACCATGTTTGGTAACTTCCGGTCCAATGCCCATTGAGCCCAGTGGGATGGAATCAAGCAGGGTGAGCACCCACACTAAACTAACATGGAGCTCCTCACTCAAGCCGCTCAAAACTCCACAGCCAAACACAAGTTCAGGGCTCAAGTTATTTCCCGCTGCCATGGAAACCAAGTGCTCTGGCACCACATATGTCTGAAAGTGGATATGACACCTAGGGAACTCAGGGCGGTGGTGCATGGCAACTGTCCGAAGCAGCAGCACAGCTCTTCCAGTGCCAAAACAACTCCACCTGCCTCATGAACTACACATACCATCAGCTGTGCTAGCAGCTATCTAGGAAACGCTGTTAGGTCACTTCCTCTGCAATGCCCATTCAGCCCAGTGGGGTGGAATCAAGCAGGGTGAGCATCCACACTAAACTAAAATGGAGCTCCTCACTCAAGCCACTCAAAACTCCACAGCCAAACACAAGTTCAGCGCCCAAGCCATTTCCCGCTGCCATGGAAACCAAGTGCTCTGGCACCACATATGTCTGAAAGTGGATATGACACCTAGGGAACTCAGGGCGGTGCTCAATGGCAACTGCCCGGAGCAGCAGCACAGCTCTTCCAGTGCCAAAACAACTCCACCTGCCTCAGGAACTTCACATACCATCAGCTGTGCTAGCAGCGTTCTAGGAAACCCTGTTGGGTCACTTCCGGTCCAATGCCCATTGAGCCCAGTGGGATGGAATTAAGCAGGCTGAGCACCCACACTAAACTAACATGGAGCTCCTCACTCAAGCCGCTCAAAACTCCACAGCCAAACACAAGTTCAGCGCCCAAGCCATTTCCCGCTGCCATGGAAACCAAGTGCTCTGGCACCACATATGTCTGAAAGTGGATATGACACCTAGGGAACTCAGGGCGGTGCTGAATGGCAACTGCCCGAAGCAGCAGCACAGCTTTTCCAGTGCCAAAACAACTCCACCTGCCTCATGAACTTCACATACCATCAGCTGGCTAACAGCTATCTCGGAAACCCTGTTTGGTCACTTCCGGTCCAATGACCATTGAGCCTAGTGGGATGGAATCAAGCAGGGTGAGCACCTACACTAAACTAACATTGAGCTCCTCACTCAAGCCGCTCAAAACTCCACAGCTAAACACAAGTTCAGCGCCCAAGCCATTTCTCGCTGCCATGGAAACCAAGTGCTCTGGCACCACATATGTCTGACAGTGGATATGACACCTAGGGAACTCAGGGCGGTGCTCAATGGCAACTGCCCGAAGCAGCAGCACAGCTCTTCCAGTGCCAAAACAACTCCACCTGCCTCATGAACTTCACATACCCTCAGCTGTGCTAGCAGCTATCTAGGAAACCCTGTTGGTTCACTTCCGGTCCAAATTCCCATTGAGCCCAGTGGGATGGAATCAAGCAGGGTGAGCACCTACACTAAACTAACATGGAGCTCCTCACTCAAGCCGCTCAAAACTCCACAGCCAAACACAAGTTCAGCGCCCAAGCCATTTCCCGCTGCCATGGAAACCAAGTGCTCTGGCACCACATATGTCTGAAAGTGGATATGACACCTAGGGAACTCAGGGCGGTGCTCAATGGCAACTGCGGGAAGCAGCAGCACAGCTCTTCCAGTGCCAAAACAACTCCACCTGCCTCATGAACTTCACATACCATCAGCTGTGCTAGCAGCTATCTAGGAAACCCTGCTAGGTCACTTCCGGTCCAATGCCCATTGAGCCCAGTGGGATGGAATCAAGCAGGGTGAGCACCCACACTAAGCTAACATGGAGCTCCTCACTCAAGCCGCTCAAAACTCCACAGCCAAACACAAGTTCAGCGCCCAAGCCATTTCCCGCTGCCATGGAAACCAAGTGCTCTGGCACCACATATGTCTGAAAGTGGATATGACACCTAGGGAACTCAGGGCGGTGCTCAATGGCAACTGCCCGAAGCAGCAGCACAGCTCTTCCAGTGCCAAAACAACTCCACCTGCCTCATGAACTTCACATACCATCAGCTGTGCTAGCAGCTATCTAGGAAACCCTGTTTGGTCACTTCCGGTCCAATGCCCATTGAGCCCAGTGTGATGGAATCAAGCAGGGTGAGCACCTACACTAAACTAACATGGAGCTCTTCACTGAAGCCGCTCAAAACTCCACAGCCAAACACAAGTTCAGGGCCCAAGCCATTTCCCGCTGCCATGGAAACCAAGTGCTCTGGCACCACATATGTCTGAAAGTGGATATGACACCTAGGGAACTCAGGGCGGTGCTCAATGGCAACTGCCCGAAGCAGCAGCACAGCTCTTCCAGTGACAAAACAACTCCACCTGCCTCATGAAGTTCACATACCATCAGCTGTGCTAGCAGCTATCTCGGAAACCATGTTTGGTCACTTCCGGTCCAATGCCCATTGAGCCCAGTGGGATGGAATCAAGCAGGGTGAGCACCCACACTAAACTAACATGGAGCTCCTCACTTAAGTCACTCAAAACTCCACAGCCAAACACAAGTTCAGCGCCCAAGCCATTTCCCGCTGCCATGGAAACCAAGTGCTCTGGCACCACATATGTCTGAAAGTGGATATGACACCTAGGGAACTCAGGGCGGTGCTCAATGGCAACTGCCCAAAGCAGCAGCACAGCTCTTCCAGTGCCAAAACAACTCCACCTGCCTCAGGAATTTCACATACCATCAGCTGTGCTAGCAGCTATCTAGGAAACCCTGTTAAGTCACTTCCGGTCCAATAACAATTGAGCCCAGTGTGATGGAATCAAGCAGGGTGAGCACCCACAGTAAACTAACATGGAGCTCCTCACTCAAGCCGCTCAAAACTCCACAGCCAAACACAAGTTCAGCGCCCAAGCCATTTCCCGCTGCCATGGAAACCAAGTGCTCTGGCACCACATATGTCTGAAAGTGGATATGACACCTAGGGAACTCAGGGCGGTGCTCAATGGCAACTGCCCTGAGCAGCACAGCTCTTCCAGTGCCAAAACAGCTCCACCTGCCTCATGAACTTCACATACCATCAGCTGTGCTAGCAGCTATCTAGGAAACCCTGTTAGGTCACTTCGTATCCATTGATAATTCAGCCCAGTGTGATGGAATCAAGCAGGGTGAGCACCCACACGAAACTAACATGGATCTCCTCACTCAAGCCGCTCAAAACTCCACAGCCAAACACAAGTTCAGCGCCCAAGCCATTTCCCGCTGCCATGGAGACCAGTGCTCTGGCACCACATATGTCTGAAAGTGGATATGACACCTAGGGAACTCAGGGCGGTGCTCAATGGCAACTGCCTGAAGCAGCAGCACAGCTCTTCCAGTGCCAAAACAACTCCACCTGCCTCATGAACTTCACATACCATCAGCTGTGCTAGCAGCTATCTAGGAAACCCTGTTAGGTCACTTCCTATCCATTGCCAATTGAGCCCAGTGGGGTGGAATCAAGCAGGGTGAGCATCCACACTAAACTAAAATGGAGCTCCTCACTCAAGCCACTCAAAACTCCACAGCCAAACACAAGTTCAGCGCCCAAGCCATTTCTCGCTGCCATGGAAACCAAGTGCTCTGGCACCAGGTATGTCTGAAAGTGGATATGACACCTAGGGAACTCAGGGCGGTGGTGAATGGCAACTGCCCGAAGCAGCAGCACAGCTCTTCCAGTGCCAAAACAACTCCACCTGCCTCAGGAACTTCACATACCATCAGCTGTGCTAGCAGCGTTCTAGGAAACACTGTTTGGTCACTTCCGGTCCAATGCCCATTGAGCCCAGTGGGGTGGAATCAAGCAGGGTGAGCATCCACACTAAACTAACATGGAGCTCCTCACTTAAGTCACTCAAAACTCCACAGCCAAACACAAGTTCAGCGCCCAAGCCATTTCCCGCTGCCATGGAAACCAAGTGCTCTGGCACCACATATGTCTGAAAGTGGATATGACACCTAGGGAACTCAGGGCGGTGCTCAATGGCAACTGCCCGAAGCAGCAGCACAGCTATTCCAGTGCCAAAACAACTCCACCTGCCTCATCAACTTCACATACCATCAGCTGTGCTAGCAGCGTTCTAGGAAACCCTGTTAGGTCACTTCCTATTAATTGCCAATTCAGCCAGTGTGATGGAATCAAGCAGGGTGAGCACCCTCAGTAAACTAACATAGAGCTCCTCACTCAAGCCGCTCAAAACTCCACAGCCAAACACAAGGTTGGACCCCAGCCATTTCCCGCTGCCATGGAAACCAAGTGCTCTGGCACCACATATGTCTGAAATTGGATATGACACTTAGGGAATTCAGGGTGGTGGTCATGGCAACTGCCCGAAGCAGCAGCACAACTCTTCCAGTGCCAAAACAACTCCACCTGCCTCATGAACTTCACATACCATCAGCTGTGCTAGCAGCTATCTAGGATACGCTGCTTGGTCACTTCCTATCCAATGCCCATTGAGCCCAGTGGGGTGGAATCAAGCAGGGTGAGCATCCACACTAAACTAACATGGAGCTCCTCACTCAAGCCGCTCAAAACTCCACAGCCAAACACAAGTTCAGCGCCCAAGCCATTTCCCGCTGCCATGGAAACCAAGTGCTCTGGCACCACATATGTCTGAAAGTGGATATGACACCTAGGGAACTCAGGGCGGTGCTCAATGGCAACTGCCCAAAGCAGCAGCACAACTCTTCCAGTGCCAAAACAACTCCACCTGCCTCATGAACTTCACATACCATCAGCTGTGCTAGCAGCTATCTAGGATACAATGCTTGCTCACTTCTGATCCAATGCCCATAGAGCCCAGTGGGATGGAATCAAGCAGGGTGAGCACCCACACGAAACTAACATGGAGCTCCTCACTCAAGCCGCTCAAAACTCCACAGCCAAACACAAGTTCAGCGCCCAAGCCATTTCCCGCTGCCATGGAAACCAAGTGCTCTGGCACCACATATGTCTGAAAGTGGATATGACACCTAGGGAACTCAGGGCGGTGGTCAATGGCAACTGCCCGAAGCAGCAGCACAGCTCTTCCAGTGCCAAAGCAACTCCACCTGCCTCATGAACTTCACATACCATCAGCTGTGCTAGCAGCGTTCTAGGAAACCCTGTTAGGTCACTTCCTATCCATTGCCCATTGAGCCCAGTGTGATGGAATCAAGCAGGGTGAGCACCCACACTAAACTAACATGGATCTCCTCACTCAAGCCGCTCAAAACTCCACAGCCAAACACAAGTTCAGCGCCCAAGCAATTTCCCGCTGCCATGGAAACCAAGTGCTCTGGCAGCACATATGTCTGAAAGTGGATATGACACCTAGGGAACTCAGGGCGGTGCTCAATGGCAACTGCCCGAAGCAGCAGCACAGCTCTTCCAGTGCCAAAACAACTCCACCTGCCTCATGAACTTCACATACCATCAGCTGTGCTAGCAGCTATGTTTGAAAACCTGTTAGGTCACTTCCTATCCATTGCCAATTCATCCCAGTGTGATGTAATCAAGCAGGGTGAGCACCAACACTAAACTAACATGCAGCTCCTCACTCAAGCCGCTCAAAACTCCACAGCCAAACACAAGTTCAGCGCCCAAGCCATTTCCCGCTGCCATGGAAACCAAGTGCTCTGGCACGGCACATGTCTGAAAGTGGATATGACACCTAGGGAACTCAGGGCGGTGGTCAATGGCAACTGCCCGAAGCAGCAGCACAGCTCTTCCAGTGCCAAAACAACTCCACCTGCCTCAGGAACTTCACATACCATCAGCTGTGCTAGCAGCTATCTCAGAAACCCTGTTGGGTCACACTCGGTCCAATGCCCATTGAGCCCAGTGGGATGCAATCAAGCAGGGTGAGCACCCACACTAAACTAACATGGATCTCCTCACTCAAGCCGCTCAAAACTCCACAGCCAAACACAAGTTCAGCTCCCAAGCCATTTCCCGCTGCCATGGAAACCAAGTGCTCTGGCAGCACATATGTCTGAAAGTGGATATGACACCTAGGGAACTCAGGGCGGTGCTCAATGGCAACTGCCCGAAGCAGCAGCACAGCTCTTCCAGTGCCAAAGCAACTCCACCTGCCTCATGAACTTCACATACCATCAGCTGTGCTAGCAGCGTTCTAGGAAACCCTGTTAGGTCACTTCCTATCCATTGCCCATTGAGCCCAGTGTGATGGAATCAAGCAGGGTGAGCACCCACACGAAACTAACATGGATCTCCTCACTCAAGCCGCTCAAAACTCCACAGCCAAACACAAGTTCAGCGCCCAAGCCATTTCCCGCTGCCATGGAAACCAAGTGCTCTGGCACCACATATGTCTGAAAGTGGATATGACACCTAGGGAACTCAGGGCGGTGCTCAATGGCAACTGCCCGGAGCAGCAGCACAGCTCTTCCAGTGCCAAAACAGCTCCACCTGCCTCATGACCTTCACATGCCATTAGCTGTGCTAGCAGCTATTTAGGAAACCCTGTTTGGTCACTTTTGGTCCAATGCCCATTGAGCCCAGTGTGATGGAATCAAGCAGGGTGAGCACCCACACGAAACTAACATGGATCTCCTCACTCAAGCCGCTCAAAACTCCACAGCCAAACACAAGTTCAGCGCCCAAGCCATTTCCCGCTGCCATGGAAACCAGTGCTCTGGCACCACATATGTCTGAATGTGGATATGACACCTAGGGAACTCAGGGCGGTGCTCAATGGCAACTGCCCGAAGAGGCAGCACAGCTCTTCCAGTGCCGAAACAACTCCACCTGCCTCATCAACTTCACATACCATCAGCTGTGCTAGCAGCTATCTAGGAAACCATATTTAGTCACTTCCGGTCCAATGCCCATTGAGCCCAGTGTGATGGAACCAATCAGGATCAGCACCAACACTAAACTAACATGGAGCTCCTCACTCAAGCCGCTCAAAACTCCACAGCCAAACACAAGTTCAGCGCCCAAGTCATTTCCCATGCCATTGAAACCAAGTACTCTGGCACCACATATGTCTGAAAGTGGATATGACACCTAGGGAACTCAGGGCGGTGCTCAATGGCAACTGCCCGAAGCAGCAGCACAGCTCTTCCAGTGCCAAAGCAACTCCACCTGCCTCAGGAACTTCACATACCATCAGCTGTGCTAGCAGCGTTCTAGGAAACCCTGTTAGGTCACTTCCTATCCATTGCCCATTGAGCCCAGTGTGATGGAATCAAGCAGGGTGAGCACCCACACTAAACTAACATGGAGCTCCTCACTCAAGCCGCTCAAAACTCCACAGCCAAACACAAGTTCAGCGCCCAAGCCATTTCCCGCTGCCATGGAAACCAAGTGCTCTGGCACCACATATGTCTGAAAGTGGATATGACACTTAGGGAACTCAGGGCGGTGGTCAATGGCAAGTGCCCGAAGCAGCAGCACAGCTCTTCCAGTGCCAAAACAACTCCACCTGCCTCATGAACTTCACATACCATCAGCTGTGCTAGCAGCTATCTAAGAAACACTGTTGATTCACTTCTGGTCCAATGTCCATTGAGCCCAGTGGGATGGAATCAAGCAGGGTGAGCACCCACACTAAACTTACATGGAGCTCCTCACTCAAGCCGCTCAAAACTCCACAGCCAAACACAAGTTCAGCGCCCAAGTCATTTCCCATGCCATTGAAACCAAGTACTCTGGCACCACATATGTCTGAAAGTGGATATGACACATAGGGAACTCGGTTCCGTGGTCAATGGCAACTGCCCTGAGCAGCACAGCTCTTCCAGTGCCAAAACAGCTCCACCTGCCTCATGAACTTCACATACCATCAGCTGTGCTAGCAGCTATCTAGGAAACCCTGTTAGGTCACTTCGTATCCATTCATAATTCAGCCCAGTGTGATGGAATCAAACAGGGTGAGCTCCCTCAGTAAACTAACATAGAGCTCCTCACTCAAGCCGCTCAAAACTCCACAGCCAAACACAAGTTCAGCGCCCAAGCCATTTCCCGCTGCCATGGAAACCAAGTGCTCTGGCACCACATATGTCTGAAAGTGGATATGACACCTAGGGAACTCAGGGCGGTGGTCAATGGCAACTGCCCGGAGCAGCAGCACAGCTCTTCCAGTGCCAAAACAACTACACCTGCCTCAGGAACTTCACATACCATCAGCTGTGTTAGCAGCTATCTAGGAAACCCTGTTTGGTCACTTCCTCTCCAATGCCCATTGAGCCCAATGGGGTGAAATCAAGCAGGGTGAGCATCCACACTAAACTAACATGGAGCTCCTCACTCAAGCCGCTCAAAACTCCACAGCCAAACACAAGTTCAGCGCCCAAGCCATTTCCCGCTGCCATGGAAAACAAGTGCTCTGGCACCACATATGTCTCAAAGTGGATATGACACCTAGGGAACTCAGGGCGGAGGTGAAGGGCAACTGCCCGAAGCAGCAGCACAGCTCTTCCAGTGCCAAAACAGCTCCACCTGCCTCATGACCTTCACATGCCATTAGCTGTGCAGGCAGCTATTTAGGAAACCCTGTTTGGTCACTTTTGGTCCAATGCCCATTGAGCCCAGTGTGATGGAATCAAGCAGGGTGAGCACCCACACGAAACTAACATGGATCTCCTCACTCAAGCCGCTCAAAACTCCACAGCCAAACACAAGTTCAGCGCCCAAGCCATTTCCCGCTGCCATGGAAACCAAGTGCTCTGGCACCACATATGTCTGAATGTGGATATGACACCTAGGGAACTCAGGGCGGTGCTCAATGGCAACTGCCCGAAGAGGCAGCACAGCTCTTCCAGTGCCGAAACAACTCCACCTGCCTCATCAACTTCACATACCATCAGCTGTGCTAGCAGCTATCTAGGAAACCATATTTAGTCACTTCCGGTCCAATGCCCATTGAGCCCAGTGTGATGGAACCAATCAGGATCAGCACCAACACTAAACTAACATGGAGCTCCTTACTCAAGGCGCTCAAAACTCCACAGCCAAACACAAGTTCAGCGCCCAAGTCATTTCCCATGCCATTGAAACCAAGTACTCTGGCACCACATATGTCTGAAAGTGGATATGACACCTAGGGAACTCAGGGCGGTGCTCAATGGCAACTGCCCGAAGCAGCAGCACAGCTCTTCCAGTGCCAAAGCAACTCCACCTGCCTCAGGAACTTCACATACCATCAGCTGTGCTAGCAGCGTTCTAGGAAACCCTGTTAGGTCACTTCCTATCCATTGCCCATTGAGCCCAGTGTGATGGAATCAAGCAGGGTGAGCACCCACACTAAACTAACATGGAGCTCCTCACTCAAGCCGCTCAAAACTCCACAGCCAAACACAAGTTCAGCGCCCAAGCCATTTCCCGCTGCCATGGAAACCAAGTGCTCTGGCACCACATATGTCTGAAAGTGGATATGACACTTAGGGAACTCAGGGCGGTGGTCAATGGCAAGTGCCCGAAGCAGCAGCACAGCTCTTCCAGTGACAAAACAACTCCACCTGCCTCATGAACTTCACATACCATCAGCTGTGCTAGCAGCTATCCAAGAAACACTGTTGATTCACTTCTGGTCCAATGTCCATTGAGCCCAGTGGGATGGAATCAAGCAGGGTGAGCACCCACACTAAACTTACATGGAGCTCCTCACTCAAGCCGCTCAAAACTCCACAGCCAAACACAAGTTGAGAGCCCAAGCCATTTCCCGCTGCCATGGAAACCGTGTGCTCTGGCACCACATATGTCTGAAAGTGGATATGACACATAGGGAACTCGGTTCCGTGGTCAATGGCAACTGCCCTGAGCAGCACAGCTCTTCCAGTGCCAAAACAGCTCCACCTGCCTCATGAACTTCACATACCATCAGCTGTGCTAGCAGCTATCTAGGAAACCCTGTTAGGTCACTTCGTATCCATTGATAATTCAGCCCAGTGTGATGGAATCAAGCAGGGTGAGCTCCCTCAGTAAACTAACATAGAGCTCCTCACTCAAGCCGCTCAAAACTCCACAGCCAAACACAAGTTCAGCGCCCAAGCCATTTCCCGCTGCCATGGAAACCAAGTGCTCTGGCACCACATATGTCTGAAAGTGGATATGACACCTAGGGAACTCAGGGCGGTGCTCAATGGCAACTGCCCGGAGCAGCAGCACAGCTCTTCCAGTGCCAAAACAACTACACCTGCCTCAGGAACTTCACATACCATCAGCTGTGTTAGCAGCTATCTAGGAAACCCTGTTTGGTCACTTCCTCTCCAATGCCCATTGAGCCCAATGGGGTGAAATCAAGCAGGGTGAGCATCCACACTAAACTAACATGGAGCTCCTCACTCAAGCCGCTCAAAACTCCACAGCCAAACACAAGTTCAGCGCCCAAGCCATTTCCCGCTGCCATGGAAACCAAGTGCTCTGGCACCACATATGTCTGGAAGTGGATATGACACCTAGGGAACTCAGGGCGGTGCTGAATGGCAACTGCCCGAAGCAGCAGCACAGCTCTTCCAGTGCCAAAACAACTCCACCTGCCTCATGAACTTCACATACCATCAGCTGTGCTAGCAGCTATCTAGGAAACGCTGTTAGGTCACTTCCTCTGCAATGCCCATTCAGCCCAGTGGGGTGGAATCAAGCAGGGTGAGCACCCACACTAAACTAACATGGAGCTCCTCACTCAAGCCACTCAAAACTCACAGCCAAACACAAGTTCAGCACCCAAACCATTTCAGGCTGCCATAGAAACCAAGTGCTCTGGCACCACATATGTCTCAAAGTGGATATGACACCTAGGGAACTCAGGGCCGGTGCTCAATGGCAACTGCCCGAAGCAACAGCACAGCTCTTCCAGTGACAAACCAACTCCACCTGCCTCATGAACTTCACATACCATCAGCTGTGCTAGCAGCTATGTAGGAAACCCTGTTAGGTCACTTCCTACCCATTGCCAATTCATCCCAGTGTGATGAAATCAAGCAGGGTGAGCACCCTCAGTAAACTAACATAAAGCTCCTCACTGAAGCCGCTCAAAACTCCACAGCCAAACACAAGTTTAGGGCCCAAGCCATTTCCCGCTGCCATGGAAACCAAGTGCTCTGGCACCACATATGTCTGAAATTGGATATGACACTTAGGGAACTCAGGGCGGTGCTCAATGGCAACTGCCCGGAGCAGCAGCACAGCTCTTCCAGTGCCAAAACAACTCCACCTGCCTCATGAACTTCACATACCATCAGCTGTGCTAGCAGCTATCTAGGAAACCCTGTTTGGTCACTTCCTATCCAAAGCCCATTGAGCCCAGTGGGATGGAATCAAGCAGGGTGAGCACCCACACTAAACTAACATGGAGCTCCTCACTCAAGCCGCTCAAAACTCCACAGCCAAACACAAGTTCAGCGCCCAAGCCATTTCCCGCTGCCATGGAAACCAAGTGCTCTGGCACCACATATGTCTGAAAGTGGAAGTGACACCTAGGCAACTCAGGGCGGTGCTCAATGGCAACTGCCTGAAGCAGCAGCACAGCTCTTCCAGTGCCAAAACAACTCCACCTGCCTCAGGAACTTCACATACCATCAGCTGTGCTAGCAGATATCTAGGAAACCCTGTTGGATCACTTCCTATCCATTGCCAATTCAGCCCAGTGTGATGGAATCAAGCAGGGTGAGCACCTTCAGTAAACTAACATGGAGCTCCTCACTCAAGCCGCTCAAAACTCCACAGCCAAACACAAGTTTAGGGCCCAAGCCATTTCCCGCTGCCATGGAAACCAAGTGCTCTGGCACCACATATGTCTGAAAGTGGATATGACACCTAGGGAACTCAGGGCGGTGCTAAATGGCAACTGCCCGAAGCAGCAGCACAGCTCTTCCAGTGCCAAAACAACTCCACCTGCCTCATGAACTTCACATACCATCAGCTGTGCTAGCAGCTATCTAGGATACGCTGCTTGGTCACTTCCGGTCCAATGCCCTTTGAGCCCGGTGGGATGGAATCAAGCAGGGTGAGCACCTACACTAAACTAACATGGAGCTCCTCACTCAAGCCGCTCAAAACTCCACAGCCAAACACAAGTTCAGCGCCCAAGCCATTTCCCGCTGCCATGGAAACCAAGTGCTCTGGCACCACATATGTCTGAAAGTGGATATGACACCTAGGGAACTCAGGGCGGTGGTCAATGGCACCTGCCCGAAGCAGCAGCACAGCTCTTCCAGTGCCAAAACAACTCCACCTGCCTCATGAACTTCACATACCATCAGCTGTGCTAGCAGCTATCTAGGAAACCCTGTTTGGTTGTTGTGGGCTGAGGAGTTGATTTACATTCCTTAAGCTGAGCACTCAGGAATCGGGCCTAGGGCAGTAGCACCTAGCCTTTGCACACTCATTGGCGTCCTATTGTCCTGTTGATGGGCTTGGGGGAAAGAGGAGATAATATGGTAATAAAGAGGCTTGTGGAGAGTCGGAGGGGAGAGACTGCTCCCGGCACTTGTAACACCATCATGGTCTCCGTGTGTCGGTGCTTTTCACTCGGACATTTGCCGTGCCTACTATGCCGGCTCAGCTAGCCGCGACATTTGGTCACTTCCTATCCAAAGCCCATTGATCCCAGTGGGATGGAATCAAGCAGGGTGAGCACCCACACTAAACTAACATGGAGCTCCTCACTCAAGCCGCTCAAAACTCCACAGCCAAACACAAGTTCAGCGCCCAAGCCATTTCCCGCTGCCATGGAAACCAAGTGCTCTGGCACCACATATGTCTGAAAGTGGATATGACACCTAGGGAACTCAGGGCGGTGCTCAATGGCAACTGCCCGGAGCAGCAGCACAGCTCTTCCAGTGCCAAAACAACTCCACCTGCCTCATGAACTTCACATACCATCAGCTGTGCTAGCAGCTATCTAGGAAACCCTGTGGGGTCACTTCCTATCCAAAGCCCATTGAGCCCAGTGGGATGGAATCAAGCAGGGTGAGCACCCACACTAAACTAACATGGTGCTCCTCACTCAAGGCGCTCAAAAGTCCACAGCCAAACACAAGTTCAGCGCCCAAGCCATTTCCCGCTGCCATGGAAACCAAGTGCTCTGGCACCACATATGTCTGAAAGTGGATATGACACCTAGGGAACTCAGGGCGGTGGTCAATGGCACCTGCCCGAAGCAGCAGCACAGCTCTTCCAGTGCCAAAACAACTCCACCTGCCTCATGAACTTCACATACCATCAGCTGTGCTAGCAGCTATCTAGGAAACCCTGTTTGGTTGTTGTGGGCTGAGGAGTTGATTTACATTCCTTAAGCTGAGCACTCAGGAATCGGGCCTAGGGCAGTAGCACCTAGCCTTTGCACACTCATTGGCGTCCTATTGTCCTGTTGATGGGCTTGGGGGAAAGAGGAGATAATATGGTAATAAAGAGGCTTGTGGAGAGACGGCGGGGAGAGAAGGTTCCCGGCACTTGTAACACCATCATGGTCTCCGTGTGTCGGTGCTTTTCGCTCGGACATTCGCCGTGCCTACTATGCCGGCTCAGCTACCCGCGACAAATGGCGCCCAACGTGGGGCATGGCACAGTGCAAAAGTCGTCCGAGGGACCCCTGGAACTATGAAGGTAAGGAATTAGGAATTAAGGAATTTTGAATTAAGAATTCGGAATTTGGGATTTCTGCAGGGGCATAACTGATTTAATCCCCAGACCCTCTCCCTGTGCTAGGGCACGAGGGACAATCTGAGGGACCCCTGGAACTCTGGAGGGGCAAATTAATCTCATCCCCAGACCTTCTCCCCGTTCAGGGGCACGAGGGTCAATCTGAGGGACCCCGGATATCCGGAGGCAAGTTTAGGATTTAACTCTAGAGGGGCATAATTAATTTCATCCCCAGACCTTCTCCCCGTCTTGGGGCACGAGGGACAATCTGAGGGACCCCGGAAATCTAGAGGCAGGTTTTATAATTTTTGCAGGGGCATAAGTAAAATTTATCATGGGGCAAGAACTCTCTAAAATGCAGGTAATTAAGGGAATCCGAGATCTGCTCCAGTCACTAGGCACCGACACTAAGCTTAAGTCCTCGCAGAGTTTTTTTGAAACTGTCTGTGACGTATTCCCATGGTTTGCTTTCATTGTAGTCATCCTTTTTCTCTGGCGCTTGCTAAATATTGCTTGGTCATCCCGTCAAGCAGTGGTGGAAGCCCGCCGTAAGAAATTGTCTGTTAAAAGTAGGAGACAGCTACAAACCAGGGTAAATAAGGAGAAGGAACCCCAGACAAGACAAAGTCTGGAGAAAGTGCGCGAAGGAGATTTGCGGTCCTCTTCTGAGGAGGCTGAGGAGGAAAAGGATGGAAGTGAGTTTGTTGAGGATCCTTCACCTGTAGAGCGTGTGCCAAACAAACGTCCCTTTTGGACAGGCACAGAGCTCTCTGCACCGCCTGAGCCATTGGCACCATCATGTCTGAGCACAGTTGTAAAGGATTTACAAGAACAACTTCAGCGCCTCTCCCTTCAGTTGAGGCAGGAACAGAGTGGATGCACTGTTGGGGCTTGTGCTGGACCCCTGCTTTCAACTTCTTTTTCAGCTGTGGAACGTGCGGTAAAGCAAGCACAGGAGCAGGGAGACCCTGAAGCAGCTACCCTTGCTAGGCGCTTTACCTTCCCAGTAGTTGAGATAGAGAATCAGCAGGGGCAGAGAATCAGACAGCACCTGGCACTGTCCTTTAAGGACATAAAGAGTCTGAGGGACGCTGTTGCCACATATGGTCCATCGGCCCCCTTTACTGTTTCCATGATTGAAGCCTTAGCACCTAACAATTTGACTCCGGCTGATTGGAAACAGCTCTGTAAGGCTACTCTGGATGGGGGCGATTTTCTAATGTGGAAATCTGAGTTTTTTGAGCTTTGCATTGACACAGCATGGCAAAATACCCAGGCAGGCTTTCCTGAGAGAAATCATGATATGTTGACAGGAGAGGGGAATTTTGCTAATGTACAGGATCAGATTAATTATGACCCAGGAGTTTATGCACAGACCGCTGCTGGTGCAGTGAGGGCCTGGAAGTCTTTATCACCTAAGGGCTCGCTACATGTACATCTCTCTAAAATTGTCCAAGGCCCGGGCGAGCCTTACCAGGCATTTGTAGATCGCCTACTGGTAACTGCAGATAGGGTATTTGGTGATGCAGATCAAGCCATGCCTTTTGTAAAGCAACTAGCATATGAAAATGCCAACAAATGGTGCCAGGAAGCAATTAGACCTTGGAAGCATGAGCCCCTTAACACGTATCTTAAACTTTGTAAAGACATTGGGGAAGGACAGATAATGGGTGCAGCCATTGCAGAGGCATTGTGTGGTGGCACAACCGTGGGCTCGGGAGCTCGCCCAAAACAAGGATGTTTTAAATGTGGCCGGCTAGGACATATCCGCCGGAACTGCCCACTCCAAGGTTGTGCACAGGCTGCTAATATGGACAGGCAGTCCCCAGGAGTTTGCCCTCGATGCCAATGTGGGAAACATTGGGCAAATGAATGCAGGTCCAAGATAGACATCTCCAGGCAGCCATCTGTGCCGGGAAACGGGAGCAGGGGCCAGCCCCGGGCCCTGCAAGCACCAATGTACGGGGCAGCGATTCAGTTTGTTCCTCAGGGACAAAGGCCATTCATGACCTTGTCCGAGGGAGCCCAGGCAGTGGAGGATGGGACCTCCATACCACCTCCTACATAGTATTGACACCCCAAATGGGGGTACAGGCTATTCCTACAGGAATTTATGGACCACTACCCCCTGACACTGTAGGGCTTCTGCTGGGATGTAGCAGCACGGCCTTGAAAGGAGTTCATATTACCCCAGGAGTGATTGATGCTAACTATACAGGAGAAATTAAAGTTTTAGCCAGTGTTCATGCTGGGGTTGCAGTGTTGCCCCAGGGGGCACGAATAGCACAGTTAGTGCTGCTCCCCACAGTGAAGTCAGATAATGCTTGCAGGCTTGGACAGAAGAAAGCAGGGTTTGGTTCCAGTGGTGAAGCCTCTGTTTATTGGGTCGCTGATATGGCAGACCGCCCTACTTTGGAGTTGAGTATAGAAGGAAAGAAATTTATTGGACTTCTAGACACTGGTGCCGACACCACTCTTATTTCACAGAAATATTGGCCCCCAGGTTGGCCTGTTACACCCACCATGACCACTCTGCAAGGTTTGGGGATTACCCAAAGCCCCCTTGCTAGCTCCAGGCCTCTAGCCTGGAGGGATAAGGAAGGAAATGGTGGCCATGTTACCCCCTATGTAGTACCAGGTCTGCCAGTTAATTTGTGGGGGAGAGATGTTTTGCAACAAATGGGAGCAGTATTAGTATCTGGTCAGGAATTAGCTATGCAGCAGATGGAGAGGTACGGCTACATTCCTGGAAAAGGTATAGGAAGAAAGCTGCAAGGAATTTCTCAACCAATCTCCGTGGAACATAAGGAGGACCCCTTGACTGGTAAGTGGCTAGGCCCAGATCCCGTCCTCATTTGGGGGCGAGGATCAGTTTGTGTTTTCCCAGAAAATGAAAATGGTCCGAGGTGGATTCCTGAGAGGCTTGTCCGGCAAGCTTCTGCTGCAGAGTCTTATGAGAGCTCGGATACTGGACAAGATGATGGCATTTGAGTCGGAAGATCAACGGGACAAGCAAGTATATTAGGCCTTTATATTTAACATAAGTATATCAGTATTTTGTCGCTGTTCTGCAGCGTGTTCCCTGACTGGTGGCAAAGCCGAAGTTTATCAGTGGCTTTGGACTTTGTTCTCTGAGAGGCATGTGGGATGGGGGAGGAAGTATTGAGCCTTGCTATTACCCATCCGTGCTTTGATTTGAAACTCCTTTTGTTAGGTTTATATTTTCCCCACCTTGTCTTGGAGTCACCAGAGCATGTCTCTCCCAGGACAAATGCTTATCTTAACAGGTACTTACTTCCCCAACAGACAAGGGTGACATTTGCATTTCTATTCCCCACCTGAAGCCTCAGCCCACTTCTCCAGGCATTGCCAAGGAGGAGGGCTTCAGACTGGCCTCTTTATCATTTGAAAGGGACCAAGAAAGTTGGCCAATGACACCTTTCTGGCCTTTTGTCCCTAGGCCAGGTACCTTGGATACCAGGAATTTTCTTTGTTTTTGGAGAAACATCTTTGAGAGGAAACTTTACAGGTTTTTCTCTCTTGTTTCTCCTCCCGCCACTATGGCAGAGGATTAGTTCCTTCTTTCCTCTGAACCTGAGGACTCGCTCTTGTGAGTGAACCTTAGCTTTTGAATTTGAAGCTTGTGTTTGCTTGTGTTATCCCTATGCTTCTCTCTTAAGCACAGGAGATGCCTCTGAAAGGAATGACACCAAGTTCCAGTGCACCCTGACAGCATGCTGGAATGGCTATTGCGATTCTGCTGTTATCCTGCAACTGCCCTGAATCCCGCCTGTGCCTGTTGGGACTGACGGAGAGGCCTATGTTGGCCTGATAAGTATAAAAGAGACTTTGGCATAACGGCGTCCATCATAGCCAGTACATCAACAGCCGCCACCACCAGCTACCGTGGTGACAGTGAACAAGGTTGCAGAACAGACTGCCAGAGTTACGGAACAACAGGACTTTACTGATGAACATGAGCGGGTGGGCATACTGGACTATGGGTTGATTTGTTGGAAAAGAAATAGCAAATGCTGTTAGATTTGGTCTAGGCCTCCTGTACCCCATCATATGCCTCTCTGTTGTATTGTATGCATTTCTGTTTCATCATCTGTGCAAGTGCAAATTGTTTTCCCAAGCCTGGGAACTGCTGTCTGCTCATTGTTACGAGCTAAGTTACTCCTAAGATCATGGCCTCTTGCCTCCCATTGTGCCTTTAATGTATGTTTCACCTGTGAAGTGCTTTGTTTTCCCAATCCCGAAAACTGCTGTTTGCTCTTTGCTACTGAGCTGATATTCACTCCCAGAATGGAACAGGGTTACCAGCCTCCCCAAGTATGGTTTGAGCAGCTGCAGCAGACAAGGCGTTGAATGGCAGCCAGTGACGGGTAAGATGGACCGGGAACTGACCAACCTAGGACAGGGTCTCCGTCATGCTACGGAGGTTCCCGATGACGGGTAAGGCTGATAACCTGAGAGTCCACAACCTAAGACAGGCGCATTCAAGTCTGCTTTAATACAGAAGGGGAAATATGTTGTGGGCTGAGGAGGTGATTTACATTCCTTAAGCTGAGCACTCAGGAATCGGGCCTAGGGCAGTAGCACCTAGCCTTTGCACACTCATTGGCGTCCTATTGTCCTGTTGATGGGCTTGGGGGAAAGAGGAGATAATATGGTAATAAAGAGGCTTGTGGAGAGACGGAGGGGAGAGACGGCTCCCGGCACTTGTAACACCATCATGGTCTCCGTGTGTCGGTGCTTTTCGCTCGGACATTTGCCGTGCCTACTATACCGGCTCAGCTAGCCGCGACATTTGGTCACTTCCTATCCAAAGCCCATTGATCCTACTGTGATGGAATCAAGCAGGGTGAGCACCCACACTAAACTAACATGGAGCTCCTCACTCAAGCCGCTCAAAACTCCACAGCCAAACACAAGTTCAGCGCCCAAGCCATTTCCCGCTGCCATGGAAACCAAGTGCTCTGGCACCACATATGTCTGAAAGTGGATATGACACCTAGGGAACTCAGGGCGGTGCTCAATGGCAACTGCCCAAAGCAGCAGCACAGCTCTTCCAGTGCCAAAACAACTCCACCTGCCTCATGAACTTCACATACCATCAGCTGTGCTAGCAGCTATCTAGGAAACCCAGTGGGGTCACTTCCTATCCAAAGCCCATTGAGCCCAGTGGGATGGAATCAAGCAGGGTGAGCACACACACTAAACTAACATGGAGCTCCTCACTCAAGCCACTCAAAACTCCACAGCCAAACACAAGTTCAGCGCCCAAGCCATTTCCCGCTGCCATGGAAACCAAGTGCTCTGGCACCACACATGTCTGAAAGTGGATATGACACCTAGGGAACTCAGGCCGGTGCTCAATGGCAACTGCCCGAGGCAGCAGCACAGCTCTTCCAGTGCCAAAACAACTCCACCTGCCTCATGAACTTCACATACCATCAGCTGTGCTAGCAGCGTTCTAGGAAACCCTGTTAGGTCACTTCCTATCCAATGCCCTTTGAGCCCAGTGGGATGGAATCAAGCAGGGTGAGCACTCACACTAAACTAACATGGAGCTCCTCACTCAAGCCGCTCAAAACTCCACAGCCAAACACAAGTTCAGCGCCCAAGCCATTTCCCGCTGCCATGGAAACCAAGTGCTCTGGCACCATATATGTCTGAAAGTGGATATGACACCTAGGGAACTCAGGGCGGTGCTCAATGGCAACTGCCCAAAGAAGCAGCAGCACAGCTCTTCCAGTGCCAAAACAGCTCCACCTGCCTCATGAACTTCACATACCATCAGCTGTGCTAGCAGTTATCTAGGATACGCTCCTTGGTCACTTCCGGTCCAATACCCATTGAGCCCAGTGTGATGGAATCAAGCAGGGTGAGCACCCACACTAAACTAACATGGAGCTCCTCACTCAAGCCGCTCAAAACTCCACAGCCAAACACAAGTTCAGCGCCCAAGCCACTTCCCGCTGCCATGGAAACCAAGTGCTCTGGCACCACATATGTCTGAAAGTGGATATGACACCTAGGGAACTCAGGGCGGTGGTCAATGGCAACTGCCCGAAGCAGCAGCACAGCTCTTCCAGTGCCAAAACAACTCCACCTGCCTCATGAACTTCACATACCATCAGCTGTGCTAGCAGCTATCTAGGAAACCCTGTTTGGTCACTTCCGGTCCAATGCCCATTGAGCCCAGTGTGATGGAATCAAGCAGGGTGAGCACCCACACTAAACTAACATGGAGCTCCTCACTCAAGCCGCTCAAAATTCCACAGCCAAACACAAGTTCAGCGCCCAAGCCATTTCCCGCTGCCATGGAAACCAAGTGCTCTGGCAGCACATATGTCTCAAAGTGGATATGACACCTAGGGAACTCAAGGCGGAGGTCAATGGCAACTGCCCGAAGCAGCAGCTCAGCTCTTCCAGTGCCAAAACAACTCCACCTGCCTCATGAACTTCACATACCATCAGCTGTGCTAGCAGCTATCTAGGAAACCATGTTTGGTCACTTCCTCTCCAATGCCCATTGAGCCCAGTGTGATGGAATCAAGTAGGGTGAGCACCCTCAGTAAACTAACATAAAGCTCCTCACTGAAGCCGCTCAAAACTCCAAAGCCAAACACAAGTTTAGGGCCCAAGCCATTTCCCGCTGCCATGGAAACCAAGTGCTCTGGCACCACATATGTCTGAAATTGGATATGACACTTAGGGAACTCAGGGCGGTGCTCAATGGCAACTGCCCGAAGCAGCAGCACAGCTCTTCCAGTGCCAAAACAACTCCACCTGCCTCATGAACTTCACATACCATCAGCTGTGCTAGCAGCTATGTAGGAAACCCTGTTTGGTCACTTCCTATCCAAAGCCCATTGAGCCCAGTGGGATGGAATCAAGCAGGGTGAGCACCCACACTAAACTAACATGGAGCTCCTCACTCAAGCCGCTCAAAACTCCACAGCCAAACACAAGTTCAGCGCCCAAGCCATTTCCCGCTGCCATGGAAACCAAGTGCTCTGGCACCACATATGTCTGAAAGTGGATATGACACCTAGGGAACTCAAGGCGGAGGTCAATGGCAACTGCCCGAAGCAGCAGCTCAGCTCTTCCAGTGCCAAAACAACTCCACCTGAATCATGAACTTCACATACCATCAGCTGTGCTAGCAGCTATCTAGGAAACCCTGTTTGGTCACTTCCTGTCCAATGGCCATTGAGCCCAGTGGGATGGAATCAAGCAGGGTGAGCACTCACACTAAACTAACATGGAGCTCCTCACTCAAGCCGATCAAAACTCCACAGCCAAACACAAGTTCAGCGCCCAAGTCATTTCCCGCTGCCATGGAAACCAAGTGCTCTGGCACCACATATGTCTCAAAGTGGATATGACACCTAGGGAACTCAGGGCGGTGGTCAATGGCAACTGCCCAAAGCAGCAGCACAGCTCTTCCAGTGCCAAAACAACTCCACCTGCCTCATGAACTTCACATACCATCAGCTGTGCTAGCAGCTATCTCGGAAACCCTGTTAGGTCACTTCCTATCCAATGCCCATTGAGCCCAGTGGGATGGAATCAAGCAGGATCAGCACCCACACTAAACTAACATGGAGCTCCTCACTCAAGCCGCTCAAAACTCCACAGCCAAACACAAGTTCAGCGCCCAAGCCATTTCCCGCTGCCATGGAAACCAAGTGCTCTGGCACCACATATGTCTGAAAGTGGATATGACACCTAGGGAACTCAGGGCGGTGCTCAATGGCAACTGCCCAAAGAAGCAGCAGCACAGCTCTTCCAGTGCCAAAACAACTCCACCTGCCTCATGAACTTCACATACCATCAGCTGTGCTAGCAGCTATCTAGGAAACCCTGTTTGGTCACTTCCGGTCCAATGCCCATTCAGCCCAGTGTGATGGAATCAAGCAGGGTGAGCACCCACACTAAACTAACATGGAGCTCCTCACTCAAGCCGCTCAAAATTCCACAGCCAAACACAAGTTCAGCGCCCAAGCCATTTCCCGCTGCCATGGAAACCAAGTGCTCTGGCACCACATATGTCTGAAAGTGGATATGACACCTAGGGAACTCAAGGCGGAGGTCAATGGCAACTGCCCGAAGCAGCAGCTCAGCTCTTCCAGTGCCAAAACAACTCCACCTGCCTCATGAACTTCACATACCATCAGCTGTGCTAGCAGCTATCTAGGAAACCATGTTTGGTCACTTCCTCTCCAATGCCCATTGAGCCCAGTGTGATGGAATCAAGTAGGGTGAGCGCCCACACTAAACTAACATGGAGCTCCTCACTCAAGCCGCTCAAAACTCCACAGCCAAACACAAGTTCAGCGCCCAAGCCATTTCCCGCTGCCATGGAAAACAAGTGCTCTGGCACCACATATGTCTGAAAGTGGATATGACACCTAGGGAACTCAGGGCGGAGGTGAAGGGCAACTGCCCGAAGCAGCAGCACAGCTCTTCCAGTGCCAAAACAGCTCCACCTGCCTCATGACCTTCACATGCCATTAGCTGTGCTAGCAGCTATTTAGGAAACCCTGTTTGGTCACTTTTGGTCCAATGCCCATTGAGCCCATTGGGATGGAATCAAGCAGGGTGAGCACCCACACTAAACTAACATGAAGCTCCTCACTCAAGCCTCTCAAAACTCCACAGCCAAACACAAGTTCAGCGCCCAAGTCATTTCCCGCTGCCATGGAAACCAAGTGCTCTGGCACCACATATGTCTCAAAGTGGATATGACACCTAGGGAACTCAGGGCGGTGCTCAATGGCAACTGCCCGAAGCAGCAGCACAGCTCTTCCAGTGCCAAAACAACTCCACCTGCCTCATGAACTTCACATACCATCAGCTGTGCTAGCAGCTATCTAGGAAACGCTGTTAGGTCACTTCCTCTGCAATGCCCATTCAGCCCAGTGGGGTGGAATCAAGCAGGGTGAGCACCCACACTAAACTAACATGGAGCTCCTCACTCAAGCCACTCAAAACTCACAGCCAAACACAAGTTCAGCACACAAACCATTTCCAGCTGCCATGGAAACCAAGTGCTCTGGCACCACATATGTCTCAAAGTGGATATGACAACTAGGGAACTCAGGGCCGGTGCTCAATGGCAACTGCCCGAAGCAGCAGCACAGCTCTTCCAGTGCCAAAACAACTCCACCTGCCTCATGAACTTCACATACCATCAGCTGTGCTAGCAGCTATCTAGGATACGCTGCTTGGTCACTTCCGGTCCAATGCCCATTGAGCCCAGGGGGATGGAATCAAGCAGGGTGAGCACCTACACTAAACTAACATGGAGCTCCTCACTCAAGCCTCTCAAAACTCCACAGCCAAACACAAGTTCAGCGCCCAAGCCATTTCCCACTGCCATGGAAACCAAGTGCTCTGGCACCACAAATGTCTGAAAGTGGATATGACACCTAGGGAACTCAGGGCGGTGGTCAATGGCACCTGCCCGAAGCAGCAGCACAGCTCTTCCAGTGCCAAAACAACTCCACCTGCCTCATGAACTTCACATACCATCAGCTGTGCTAGCAGCTATCTAGGAAACCCTGTTTGGTTGTTGTGGGCTGAGGAGTTGATTTACATTCCTTAAGCTGAGCACTCAGGAATCGGGCCTAGGGCAGTAGCACCTAGCCTTTGCACACTCATTGGCGTCCTATTGTCCTGTTGATGGGCTTGGGGGAAAGAGGAGATAATATGGTAATAAAGAGGCTTGTGGAGAGTCGGAGGGGAGAGACTGCTCCCGGCACTTGTAACACCATCATGGTCTCCGTGTGTCGGTGCTTTTCACTCGGACATTTGCCGTGCCTACTATGCCGGCTCAGCTAGCCGCGACATTTGGTCACTTCCTATCCAAAGCCCATTGATCCCAGTGGGATGGAATCAAGCAGGGTGAGCACCCACACTAAACTAACATGGAGCTCCTCACTCAAGCTGCTCAAAACTCCACAGCCAAACACAAGTTCAGCGCCCAAGCCATTTCCCGCTGCCATGGAAACCAAGTGCTCTGGCACCACATATGTCTGAAAGTGGATATGACACCTAGGGAACTCAGGGCGGTGCTCAATGGCAACTGCCCGAAGCAGCAGCACAGCTCTTCCAGTGCCAAAACAACTCCACCTGCCTCATGAACTTCACATACCATCAGCTGTGCTAGCAGCTATCTAGGAATCCCTGTGGGGTCACTTCCTATCCAAAGCCCATTGAGCCCAGTGGGATGGAATCAAGCAGGGTGAGCACCCACACTAAACTAACATGGTGCTCCTCACTCAAGGCGCTCAAAAGTCCACAGCCAAACACAAGTTCAGCGCTCAAGCCATTTCCCGCTGCCATGGAAACCAAGTGCTCTGGCACCACATATGTCTGAAAGTGGATATGACACCTAGGGAACTCAGGGCGGTGCTCAATGGCACCTGCCCCAAGCAGCAGCACAGCTCTTCCAGTGCCAAAACAACTCCACCTGCCTCATGAACTTCACATACCATCAGCTGTGCTAGCAGCTATCTAGGAAACCCTGTTTGGTTGTTGTGGGCTGAGGAGTTGATTTACATTCCTTAAGCTGAGCACTCAGGAATCGGGCCTAGGGCAGTAGCACCTAGCCTTTGCACACTCATTGGCGTCCTATTGTCCTGTTGATGGGCTTGGGGGAAAGAGGAGATAATATGGTAATAAAGAGGCTTGTGGAGAGACGGCGGGGAGAGAAGGCTCCCGGCACTTGTAACACCATCATGGTCTCCGTGTGTCGGTGCTTTTCGCTCGGACATTTGCCGTGCCTACTATGCCGGCTCAGCTACCCGCGACAAATGGCGCCCAACGTGGGGCATGGCACAGTGCAAAAGTCGTCCGAGGGACCCCTGGAACTATGAAGGGAAGGAATTAGGAATTAAGGAATTTTGAATTAAGAATTCGGAATTTGGGATTTCTGCAGGGGCATAACTGATTTAATCCCCAGACCCTCTCCCTGTGCTAGGGCACGAGGGACAATCTGAGGGACCCCTGGAACTCTGGAGGGGCAAATTAATCTCATCCCCAGACCTTCTCCCCGTTCAGGGGCACGAGGGTCAATCTGAGGGACCCCGGAAATCCGGAGGCAAGTTTAGGATTTAACTCTAGAGGGGCATAATTAATTTCATCCCCAGACCTTCTCCCCGTCTTGGGGCACGAGGGACAATCTGAGGGACCCCGGAAATCTAGAGGCAGGTTTTATAATTTTTGCAGGGGCATAAGTAAAATTTATCATGGGGCAAGAACTCTCTAAAATGCAGGTAATTAAGGGAATCCGAGATCTGCTCCAGTCACTAGGCACCGACACTAAGCTTAAGTCCTCGCAGAGTTTTTTTGAAACTGTCTGTGATGTATTCCCATGGTTTGCTTTCATTGTAGTCATCCTTTTTCTCTGGCGCTTGCTAAATATTGCTTGGTCATCCCGTCAAGCAGTGGTGGAAGCCCGCCGTAAGAAATTGTCTGTTAAAAGTAGGAGACAGCTACAAACCAGGGTAAATAAGGAGAAGGAACCCCAGACAAGACAAAGTCTGGAGAAAGTGCGCGAAGGAGATTTGCGGTCCTCTTCTGAGGAGGCTGAGGAGGAAAAGGATGGAAGTGAGTTTGTTGAGGATCCTTCACCTGTAGAGCGTGTGCCAAACAAACGTCCCTTTTGGACAGGCACAGAGCTCTCTGCACCGCCTGAGCCATTGGCACCATCATGTCTGAGCACAGTTGTAAAGGATTTACAAGAACAACTTCAGCGCCTCTCCCTTCAGTTGAGGCAGGAACAGAGTGGATGCACTGTTGGGGCTTGTGCTGGACCCCTGCTTTCAACTTCTTTTTCAGCTGTGGAACGTGCGGTAAAGCAAGCACAGGAGCAGGGAGACCCTGAAGCAGCTACCCTTGCTAGGCGCTTTACCTTCCCAGTAGTTGAGATAGAGAATCAGCAGGGGCAGAGAATCAGACAGCACCTGGCACTGTCCTTTAAGGACATAAAGAGTCTGAGGGACGCTGTTGCCACATATGGTCCATCGGCCCCCTTTACTGTTTCCATGATTGAAGCCTTAGCACCTAACAATTTGACTCCGGCTGATTGGAAACAGCTCTGTAAGGCTACTCTGGATGGGGGCGATTTTCTAATGTGGAAATCTGAGTTTTTTGAGCTTTGCATTGACACAGCATGGCAAAATACCCAGGCAGGCTTTCCTGAGAGAAATCATGATATGTTGACAGGAGAGGGGAATTTTGCTAATGTACAGGATCAGATTAATTATGACCCAGGAGTTTATGCACAGACCGCTGCTGGTGCAGTGAGGGCCTGGAAGTCTTTATCACCTAAGGGCTCGCTACATGTACATCTCTCTAAAATTGTCCAAGGCCCGGGCGAGCCTTACCAGGCATTTGTAGATCGCCTACTGGTAACTGCAGATAGGGTATTTGGTGATGCAGATCAAGCCATGCCTTTTGTAAAGCAACTAGCATATGAAAATGCCAACAAATGGTGCCAGGAAGCAATTAGACCTTGGAAGCATGAGCCCCTTAACACGTATCTTAAACTTTGTAAAGACATTGGGGAAGGACAGATAATGGGTGCAGCCATTGCAGAGGCATTGTGTGGTGGCACAACCGTGGGCTCGGGAGCTCGCCCAAAACAAGGATGTTTTAAATGTGGCCGGCTAGGACATATCCGCCGGAACTGCCCACTCCAAGGTTGTGCACAGGCTGCTAATATGGACAGGCAGTCCCCAGGAGTTTGCCCTCGATGCCAATGTGGGAAACATTGGGCAAATGAATGCAGGTCCAAGATAGACATCTCCAGGCAGCCATCTGTGCCGGGAAACGGGAGCAGGGGCCAGCCCCGGGCCCTGCAAGCACCAATGTACGGGGCAGCGATTCAGTTTGTTCCTCAGGGACAAAGGCCATTCATGACCTTGTCCGAGGGAGCCCAGGCAGTGGAGGATGGGACCTCCATACCACCTCCTACATAGTATTGACACCCCAAATGGGGGTACAGGCTATTCCTACAGGAATTTATGGACCACTACCCCCTGACACTGTAGGGCTTCTGCTGGGATGTAGCAGCACGGCCTTGAAAGGAGTTCATATTACCCCAGGAGTGATTGATGCTAACTATACAGGAGAAATTAAAGTTTTAGCCAGTGTTCATGCTGGGGTTGCAGTGTTGCCCCAGGGGGCACGAATAGCACAGTTAGTGCTGCTCCCCACAGTGAAGTCAGATAATGCTTGCAGGCTTGGACAGAAGAAAGCAGGGTTTGGTTCCAGTGGTGAAGCCTCTGTTTATTGGGTCGCTGATATGGCAGACCGCCCTACTTTGGAGTTGAGTATAGAAGGAAAGAAATTTATTGGACTTCTAGACACTGGTGCCGACACCACTCTTATTTCACAGAAATATTGGCCCCCAGGTTGGCCTGTTACACCCACCATGACCACTCTGCAAGGTTTGGGGATTACCCAAAGCCCCCTTGCTAGCTCCAGGCCTCTAGCCTGGAGGGATAAGGAAGGAAATGGTGGCCATGTTACCCCCTATGTAGTACCAGGTCTGCCAGTTAATTTGTGGGGGAGAGATGTTTTGCAACAAATGGGAGCAGTATTAGTATCTGGTCAGGAATTAGCTATGCAGCAGATGGAGAGGTACGGCTACATTCCTGGAAAAGGTATAGGAAGAAAGCTGCAAGGAATTTCTCAACCAATCTCCGTGGAACATAAGGAGGACCCCTTGACTGGTAAGTGGCTAGGCCCAGATCCCGTCCTCATTTGGGGGCGAGGATCAGTTTGTGTTTTCCCAGAAAATGAAAATGGTCCGAGGTGGATTCCTGAGAGGCTTGTCCGGCAAGCTTCTGCTGCAGAGTCTTATGAGAGCTCGGATACTGGACAAGATGATGGCATTTGAGTCGGAAGATCAACGGGACAAGCAAGTATATTAGGCCTTTATATTTAACATAAGTATATCAGTATTTTGTCGCTGTTCTGCAGCGTGTTCCCTGACTGGTGGCAAAGCCGAAGTTTATCAGTGGCTTTGGACTTTGTTCTCTGAGAGGCATGTGGGATGGGGGAGGAAGTATTGAGCCTTGCTATTACCCATCCGTGCTTTGATTTGAAACTCCTTTTGTTAGGTTTATATTTTCCCCACCTTGTCTTGGAGTCACCAGAGCATGTCTCTCCCAGGACAAATGCTTATCTTAACAGGTACTTACTTCCCCAACAGACAAGGGTGACATTTGCATTTCTATTCCCCACCTGAAGCCTCAGCCCACTTCTCCAGGCATTGCCAAGGAGGAGGGCTTCAGACTGGCCTCTTTATCATTTGAAAGGGACCAAGAAAGTTGGCCAATGACACCTTTCTGGCCTTTTGTCCCTAGGCCAGGTACCTTGGATACCAGGAATTTTCTTTGTTTTTGGAGAAACATCTTTGAGAGGAAACTTTACAGGTTTTTCTCTCTTGTTTCTCCTCCCGCCACTATGGCAGAGGATTAGTTCCTTCTTTCCTCTGAACCTGAGGACTCGCTCTTGTGAGTGAACCTTAGCTTTTGAATTTGAAGCTTGTGTTTGCTTGTGTTATCCCTATGCTTCTCTCTTAAGCACAGGAGATGCCTCTGAAAGGAATGACACCAAGTTCCAGTGCACCCTGACAGCATGCTGGAATGGCTATTGCGATTCTGCTGTTATCCTGCAACTGCCCTGAATCCCGCCTGTGCCTGTTGGGACTGACGGAGAGGCCTATGTTGGCCTGATAAGTATAAAAGAGACTTTGGCATAACGGCGTCCATCATAGCCAGTACATCAACAGCCGCCACCACCAGCTACCGTGGTGACAGTGAACAAGGTTGCAGAACAGACTGCCAGAGTTACGGAACAACAGGACTTTACTGATGAACATGAGCGGGTGGGCATACTGGACTATGGGTTGATTTGTTGGAAAAGAAATAGCAAATGCTGTTAGATTTGGTCTAGGCCTCCTGTACCCCATCATATGCCTCTCTGTTGTATTGTATGCATTTCTGTTTCATCATCTGTGCAAGTGCAAATTGTTTTCCCAAGCCTGGGAACTGCTGTCTGCTCATTGTTACGAGCTAAGTTACTCCTAAGATCATGGCCTCTTGCCTCCCATTGTGCCTTTAATGTATGTTTCACCTGTGAAGTGCTTTGTTTTCCCAAGCCCGAAAACTGCTGTTTGCTCTTTGCTACTGAGCTGATATTCACTCCCAGAATGGAACAGGGTTACCAGCCTCCCCAAGTATGGTTTGAGCAGCTGCAGCAGACAAGGTGTTGAATGGCAGCCAGTGACGGGTAAGATGGACCGGGAACTGACCAACCTAGGACAGGGTCTACGTCATGCTACGGAGGTTCCCGATGACGGGTAAGGCTGATAACCTGAGAGTCCACAACCTAAGACAGGCGCATTCAAGTCTGCTTTAATACAGAAGGGGAAATATGTTGTGGGCTGAGGAGGTGATTTACATTCCTTAAGCTGAGCACTCAGGAATCGGGCCTAGGGCAGTAGCACCTAGCCTTTGCACACTCATTGGCGTCCTATTGTCCTGTTGATGGGCTTGGGGGAAAGAGGAGATAATATGGTAATAAAGAGGCTTGTGGAGAGACGGAGGGGAGAGACGGCTCCCGGCACTTGTAACACCATCATGGTCTCCGTGTGTCGGTGTTTTTCGCTCGGACATTCGCCGTGCCTACTATGCCGGCTCAGCTAGCCGCGACATTTGGTCACTTCCTATCCAAAGCCCATTGATCCTACTGTGATGGAATCAAGCAGGGTGAGCACCCACACTAAACTAACATGGAGCTCCTCACTCAAGCCGCTCAAAACTCCACAGCCAAACACAAGTTCAGCGCCCAAGCCATTTCCCGCTGCCATGGAAACCAAGTGCTCTGGCACCACATATGTCTGAAAGTGGAAGTGACACCTAGGGAACTCAGGGCGGTGCTCAATGGCAACTGCCTGAAGCAGCAGCACAGCTCTTCCAGTGCCAAAACAACTCCACCTGCCTCAGGAACTTCACATACCATCAGCTGTGCTAGCAGATATCTAGGAAAACCTGTTGGATCACTTCCTATCCATTGCCAATTCAGCCCAGTGTGATGGAATCAAGCAGGGTGAGCACCCTCAGTAAACTAACATGGAGCTCCTCACTCAAGCCGCTCAAAACTCCACAGCCAAACACAAGTTTAGGGCCCAAGCCATTTCCCGCTGCCATGGAAACCAAGTGCTCTGGCACCACATATGTCTGAAAGTGGATATGACACCTAGGGAACTCAGGGCGGTGCTAAATGGCAACTGCCCGAAGCAGCAGCACAGCTCTTCCAGTGCCAAAACAACTCCACCTGCCTCATGAACTTCACATACCATCAGCTGTGCTAGCAGCTATCTAGGAAACCCTGTTTGGTCACTTCCTATCCAAAGCCCATTGAGCCCAGTGGGATGGAATCAAGCAGGGTGAGCACTCACACTAAACTAACATGGAGCTCCTCACTCAAGCCACTCAAAACTCCACAGCCAAACACAAGTTCAGCGCCCAAGTCATTTCCCGCTGCCATGGAAACCAAGTGCTCTGGCACCACATATGTCTCAAAGTGGATATGACACCTAGGGAACTCAGGGCGGTGGTCAATGGCAACTGCCCAAAGCAGCAGCACAGCTCTTCCAGTGCCAAAACAACTCCACCTGCCTCATGAACTTCACATACCATCAGCTGTGCTAGCAGCTATCTAGGAAACCCTGTTAGGTCACTTCCTATCCAATGCCCATTGAGCCCAGTGGGATGGAATCAAGCAGGATCAGCACCCACACTAAACTAACATGGAGCTCCTCACTCAAGCCGCTCAAAACTCCACAGCCAAACACAAGTTCAGCGCCCAAGTCATTTCCCACTGCCATGGAAACCAAGTGCTCTGGCACCACATATGTCTGAAAGCGGATATGACACCTAGGGAACTCAGGGCGGTGCTCAATGGCAACTGCCCGAAGCAGCAGCACAGCTCTTCCAGTGCCAAAACAACTCCACCTGCCTCATGAACTTCACATACCATCAGCTGTGCTAGCAGCTATCTAGTAAACCCTGTTTGGTCACTTCCGGTCCAATGCCCATTGAGCCCAGTGTGATGGAATCAAGCAGGGTGAGCACCCACACTAAACTAACATGGAGCTCCTCACTCAAGCCGCTCAAAATTCCACAGCCAAACACAAGTTCAGCGCCCAAGCCATTTCCCGCTGCCATGGAAACCAAGTGCTCTGGCAGCACATATGTCTGAAAGTGGATATGACACCTAGGGAACTCAAGGCGGAGGTCAATGGCAACTGCCCGAAGCAGCAGCTCAGCTCTTCCAGTGCCAAAACAACTCCACCTGCCTCATGAACTTCACATACCATCAGCTGTGCTAGCAGCTATCTAGGAAACCATGTTTGGTCACTTCCTCTCCAATGCCCATTGAGCCCAGTGTGATGGAATCAAGTAGGGTGAGCACCCACACTAAACTAACATGGAGCTCCTCACTCAAGCCGCTCAAAACTCCACAGCCAAACACAAGTTCAGCGCCCAAGCCATTTCCCGCTGCCATGGAAAACAAGTGCTCTGGCACCACATATGTCTGAAAGTGGATATGACACCTAGGGAACTCAGGGCGGAGGTGAAGGGCAACTGCCCGAAGCAGCAGCACAGCTCTTCCAGTGCCAAAACAGCTCCACCTGCCTCATGACCTTCACATGCCATTAGCTGTGCTAGCAGCTATTTAGGAAGCCCTGTTTGGTCACTTTTGGTCCAATGCCCATTGAGCCCATTGGGATGGAATCAAGCAGGGTGAGCACCCACACTAAACTAACATGAAGCTCCTCACTCAAGCCGCTCAAAACTCCACAGCCAAACACAAGTTCAGGGCCCAAGTCATTTCCCGCTGCCATGGAAACCAAGTGCTCTGGCACCACATATGTCTGAAAGTGGATATGACACCTAGGGAACTCAGGGCGGTGGTCAATGGCAACTGCCCGAGGCAGCAGCAGCACAGCTCTTCCAGTGCCAAAACAACTCCACCTGCCTCATGAACTTCACATACCATCAGCTGTGCTAGCAGCTATCTAGGAAACGCTGTTAGGTCACTTCCTCTGCAATGCCCATTCAGCCCAGTGGGGTGGAATCAAGCAGGGTGAGCACCCACACTAAACTAACATGGAGCTCCTCACTCAAGCCACTCAAAACTCACAGCCAAACACAAGTTCAGCACCCAAACCATTTCTCGCTGCCATAGAAACCAAGTGCTCTGGCACCACATATGTCTCAAAGTGGATATGACACCTAGGGAACTCAGGGCCGGTGCTCAATGGCAACTGCCCGAAGCAGCAGCACAGCTCTTCCAGTGCCAAAACAACTCCACCTGCCTCATGAACTTCACATACCATCAGCTGTGCTAGCAGCTATCTAGGAAACCCTGTGTGGTCACTTCCTATCCAAAGCCCATTGAGCCCAGTGGGATGGAATCAAGCAGGGTGAGCACCCACACTAAACTAACATGGAGCTCCTCACTCAAGCCGCTCAAAACTCCACAGCCAAACACAAGTTCAGCGCCCAAGCCATTTCCCGCTGCCATGGAAACCAAGTGCTCTGGCACCACATATGTCTGAAAGTGGAAGTGACACCTAGGGAACTCAGGGCGGTGCTCAATGGCAACTGCCTGAAGCAGCAGCACAGCTCTTCCAGTGCCAAAACAACTCCACCTGCCTCATGAACTTCACATACCATCAGCTGTGCTAGCAGATATCTAGGAAACCTTGTTGGATCACTTCCTATCCATTGCCAATTCAGCCCAGTGTGATGGAATCAAGCAGGGTGAGCACCCTCAGTAAACTAACATGGAGCTCCTCACTCAAGCCGCTCAAAACTCCACAGCCAAACATAGGTTAGGGCCCAAGCCATTTCCCGCTGCGATGGAAACCAAGTGCTCTGGCACCACATATGTCTCAAAGTGGATATGACACCTAGGGAACTCAGGGCGGTGCTAAATGGCAACTGCCCGAAGCAGCAGCACAGCTCTTCCAGTGCCAAAACAACTCCACCTGCCTCATGAACTTCACATACCATCAGCTGTGCTAGCAGCTATCTAGGATACGCTGCTTGGTCACTTCCGGTCCAATGCCCGTTGAGCCCAGTGGGATGGAATCAAGCAGGGTGAGCACCTACACTAAACTAACATGGAGCTCCTCACTCAAGCCGCTCAAAACTCCACAGCCAAACACAAGTTCAGCGCCCAAGCCATTTCCCGCTGCCATGGAAACCAAGTGCTCTGGCACCACAAATGTCTGAAAGTGGATATGACACCTAGGGAACTCAGGGCGGTGGTCAATGGCACCTGCCCGAAGCAGCAGCACAGCTCTTCCAGTGCCAAAACAACTCCACCTGCCTCATGAACTTCACATACCATCAGCTGTGCTAGCAGCTATCTAGGAAACCCTGTTTGGTTGTTGTGGGCTGAGGAGTTGATTTACATTCCTTAAGCTGAGCACTCAGGAATCGGGCCTAGGGCAGTAGCACCTAGCCTTTGCACACTCATTGGCGTCCTATTGTCCTGTTGATGGGCTTGGGGGAAAGAGGAGATAATATGGTAATAAAGAGGCTTGTGGAGAGTCGGAGGGGAGAGACTGCTCCCGGCACTTGTAACACCATCATGGTCTCCGTGTGTCGGTGCTTTTCACTCGGACATTTGCCGTGCCTACTATGCCGGCTCAGCTAGCCGCGACATTTGGTCACTTCCTATCCAAAGCCCATTGATCCCAGTGGGATGGAATCAAGCAGGGTGAGCACCCACACTAAACTAACATGGAGCTCCTCACTCAAGCCGCTCAAAACTCCACAGCCAAACACAAGTTCAGCGCCCAAGCCATTTCCCGCTGCCATGGAAACCAAGTGCTCTGGCACCACATATGTCTGAAAGTGGATATGACACCTAGGGAACTCAGGGCGGTGCTCAATGGCAACTGCCCGGAGCAGCAGCACAGCTCTTCCAGTGCCAAAACAACTCCACCTGCCTCATGAACTTCACATACCATCAGCTGTGCTAGCAGCTATCTAGGAAACCCTGTGGGGTCACTTCCTATCCAAAGCCCATTGAGCCCAGTGGGATGGAATCAAGCAGGGTGAGCACCCACACTAAACTAACATGGTGCTCCTCACTCAAGGCGCTCAAAAGTCCACAGCCAAACACAAGTTCAGCGCTCAAGCCATTTCCCGCTGCCATGGAAACCAAGTGCTCTGGCACCACATATGTCTGAAAGTGGATATGACACCTAGGGAACTCAGGGCGGTGCTCAATGGCACCTGCCCCAAGCAGCAGCACAGCTCTTCCAGTGCCAAAACAACTCCACCTGCCTCATGAACTTCACATACCATCAGCTGTGCTAGCAGCTATCTAGGAAACCCTGTTTGGTTGTTGTGGGCTGAGGAGTTGATTTACATTCCTTAAGCTGAGCACTCAGGAATCGGGCCTAGGGCAGTAGCACCTAGCCTTTGCACACTCATTGGCGTCCTATTGTCCTGTTGATGGGCTTGGGGGAAAGAGGAGATAATATGGTAATAAAGAGGCTTGTGGAGAGACGGCGGGGAGAGAAGGCTCCCGGCACTTGTAACACCATCATGGTCTCCGTGTGTCGGTGCTTTTCGCTCGGACATTCGCCGTGCCTACTATGCCGGCTCAGCTACCCGCGACAAATGGCGCCCAACGTGGGGCATGGCACAGTGCAAAAGTCGTCCGAGGGACCCCTGGAACTATGAAGGTAAGGAATTAGGAATTAAGGAATTTTGAATTAAGAATTCGGAATTTGGGATTTCTGCAGGGGCATAACTGATTTAATCCCCGGACCCTCTCCCTGTGCTAGGGCACGAGGGACAATCTGAGGGACCCCTGGAACTCTGGAGGGGCAAATTAATCTCATCCCCAGACCTTCTCCCCGTTCAGGGGCACGAGGGTCAATCTGAGGGACCCCGGAAATCCGGAGGCAAGTTTAGGATTTAACTCTAGAGGGGCATAATTAATTTCATCCCCAGACCTTCTCCCCGTCTTGGGGCACGAGGGACAATCTGAGGGACCCCGGAAATCTAGAGGCAGGTTTTATAATTTTTGCAGGGGCATAAGTAAAATTTATCATGGGGCAAGAACTCTCTAAAATGCAGGTAATTAAGGGAATCCGAGATCTGCTCCAGTCACTAGGCACCGACACTAAGCTTAAGTCCTCGCAGAGTTTTTTTGAAACTGTCTGTGATGTATTCCCATGGTTTGCTTTCATTGTAGTCATCCTTTTTCTCTGGCGCTTGCTAAATATTGCTTGGTCATCCCGTCAAGCAGTGGTGGAAGCCCGCCGTAAGAAATTGTCTGTTAAAAGTAGGAGACAGCTACAAACCAGGGTAAATAAGGAGAAGGAACCCCAGACAAGACAAAGTCTGGAGAAAGTGCGCGAAGGAGATTTGCGGTCCTCTTCTGAGGAGGCTGAGGAGGAAAAGGATGGAAGTGAGTTTGTTGAGGATCCTTCACCTGTAGAGCGTGTGCCAAACAAACGTCCCTTTTGGACAGGCACAGAGCTCTCTGCACCGCCTGAGCCATTGGCACCATCATGTCTGAGCACAGTTGTAAAGGATTTACAAGAACAACTTCAGCGCCTCTCCCTTCAGTTGAGGCAGGAACAGAGTGGATGCACTGTTGGGGCTTGTGCTGGACCCCTGCTTTCAACTTCTTTTTCAGCTGTGGAACGTGCGGTAAAGCAAGCACAGGAGCAGGGAGACCCTGAAGCAGCTACCCTTGCTAGGCGCTTTACCTTCCCAGTAGTTGAGATAGAGAATCAGCAGGGGCAGAGAATCAGACAGCACCTGGCACTGTCCTTTAAGGACATAAAGAGTCTGAGGGACGCTGTTGCCACATATGGTCCATCGGCCCCCTTTACTGTTTCCATGATTGAAGCCTTAGCACCTAACAATTTGACTCCGGCTGATTGGAAACAGCTCTGTAAGGCTACTCTGGATGGGGGCGATTTTCTAATGTGGAAATCTGAGTTTTTTGAGCTTTGCATTGACACAGCATGGCAAAATACCCAGGCAGGCTTTCCTGAGAGAAATCATGATATGTTGACAGGAGAGGGGAATTTTGCTAATGTACAGGATCAGATTAATTATGACCCAGGAGTTTATGCACAGACCGCTGCTGGTGCAGTGAGGGCCTGGAAGTCTTTATCACCTAAGGGCTCGCTACATGTACATCTCTCTAAAATTGTCCAAGGCCCGGGCGAGCCTTACCAGGCATTTGTAGATCGCCTACTGGTAACTGCAGATAGGGTATTTGGTGATGCAGATCAAGCCATGCCTTTTGTAAAGCAACTAGCATATGAAAATGCCAACAAATGGTGCCAGGAAGCAATTAGACCTTGGAAGCATGAGCCCCTTAACACGTATCTTAAACTTTGTAAAGACATTGGGGAAGGACAGATAATGGGTGCAGCCATTGCAGAGGCATTGTGTGGTGGCACAACCGTGGGCTCGGGAGCTCGCCCAAAACAAGGATGTTTTAAATGTGGCCGGCTAGGACATATCCGCCGGAACTGCCCACTCCAAGGTTGTGCACAGGCTGCTAATATGGACAGGCAGTCCCCAGGAGTTTGCCCTCGATGCCAATGTGGGAAACATTGGGCAAATGAATGCAGGTCCAAGATAGACATCTCCAGGCAGCCATCTGTGCCGGGAAACGGGAGCAGGGGCCAGCCCCGGGCCCTGCAAGCACCAATGTACGGGGCAGCGATTCAGTTTGTTCCTCAGGGACAAAGGCCATTCATGACCTTGTCCGAGGGAGCCCAGGCAGTGGAGGATGGGACCTCCATACCACCTCCTACATAGTATTGACACCCCAAATGGGGGTACAGGCTATTCCTACAGGAATTTATGGACCACTACCCCCTGACACTGTAGGGCTTCTGCTGGGATGTAGCAGCACGGCCTTGAAAGGAGTTCATATTACCCCAGGAGTGATTGATGCTAACTATACAGGAGAAATTAAAGTTTTAGCCAGTGTTCATGCTGGGGTTGCAGTGTTGCCCCAGGGGGCACGAATAGCACAGTTAGTGCTGCTCCCCACAGTGAAGTCAGATAATGCTTGCAGGCTTGGACAGAAGAAAGCAGGGTTTGGTTCCAGTGGTGAAGCCTCTGTTTATTGGGTCGCTGATATGGCAGACCGCCCTACTTTGGAGTTGAGTATAGAAGGAAAGAAATTTATTGGACTTCTAGACACTGGTGCCGACACCACTCTTATTTCACAGAAATATTGGCCCCCAGGTTGGCCTGTTACACCCACCATGACCACTCTGCAAGGTTTGGGGATTACCCAAAGCCCCCTTGCTAGCTCCAGGCCTCTAGCCTGGAGGGATAAGGAAGGAAATGGTGGCCATGTTACCCCCTATGTAGTACCAGGTCTGCCAGTTAATTTGTGGGGGAGAGATGTTTTGCAACAAATGGGAGCAGTATTAGTATCTGGTCAGGAATTAGCTATGCAGCAGATGGAGAGGTACGGCTACATTCCTGGAAAAGGTATAGGAAGAAAGCTGCAAGGAATTTCTCAACCAATCTCCGTGGAACATAAGGAGGACCCCTTGACTGGTAAGTGGCTAGGCCCAGATCCCGTCCTCATTTGGGGGCAAGGATCAGTTTGTGTTTTCCCAGAAAATGAAAATGGTCCGAGGTGGATTCCTGAGAGGCTTGTCCGGCAAGCTTCTGCTGCAGAGTCTTATGAGAGCTCGGATACTGGACAAGATGATGGCATTTGAGTCGGAAGATCAACGGGACAAGCAAGTATATTAGGCCTTTATATTTAACATAAGTATATCAGTATTTTGTCGCTGTTCTGCAGCGTGTTCCCTGACTGGTGGCAAAGCCGAAGTTTATCAGTGGCTTTGGACTTTGTTCTCTGAGAGGCATGTGGGATGGGGGAGGAAGTATTGAGCCTTGCTATTACCCATCCGTGCTTTGATTTGAAACTCCTTTTGTTAGGTTTATATTTTCCCCACCTTGTCTTGGAGTCACCAGAGCATGTCTCTCCCAGGACAAATGCTTATCTTAACAGGTACTTACTTCCCCAACAGACAAGGGTGACATTTGCATTTCTATTCCCCACCTGAAGCCTCAGCCCACTTCTCCAGGCATTGCCAAGGAGGAGGGCTTCAGACTGGCCTCTTTATCATTTGAAAGGGACCAAGAAAGTTGGCCAATGACACCTTTCTGGCCTTTTGTCCCTAGGCCAGGTACCTTGGATACCAGGAATTTTCTTTGTTTTTGGAGAAACATCTTTGAGAGGAAACTTTACAGGTTTTTCTCTCTTGTTTCTCCTCCCGCCACTATGGCAGAGGATTAGTTCCTTCTTTCCTCTGAACCTGAGGACTCGCTCTTGTGAGTGAACCTTAGCTTTTGAATTTGAAGCTTGTGTTTGCTTGTGTTATCCCTATGCTTCTCTCTTAAGCACAGGAGATGCCTCTGAAAGGAATGACACCAAGTTCCAGTGCACCCTGACAGCATGCTGGAATGGCTATTGCGATTCTGCTGTTATCCTGCAACTGCCCTGAATCCCGCCTGTGCCTGTTGGGACTGACGGAGAGGCCTATGTTGGCCTGATAAGTATAAAAGAGACTTTGGCATAACGGCGTCCATCATAGCCAGTACATCAACAGCCGCCACCACCAGCTACCGTGGTGACAGTGAACAAGGTTGCAGAACAGACTGCCAGAGTTACGGAACAACAGGACTTTACTGATGAACATGAGCGGGTGGGCATACTGGACTATGGGTTGATTTGTTGGAAAAGAAATAGCAAATGCTGTTAGATTTGGTCTAGGCCTCCTGTACCCCATCATATGCCTCTCTGTTGTATTGTATGCATTTCTGTTTCATCATCTGTGCAAGTGCAAATTGTTTTCCCAAGCCTGGGAACTGCTGTCTGCTCATTGTTACGAGCTAAGTTACTCCTAAGATCATGGCCTCTTGCCTCCCATTGTGCCTTTAATGTATGTTTCACCTGTGAAGTGCTTTGTTTTCCCAAGCCCGAAAACTGCTGTTTGCTCTTTGCTACTGAGCTGATATTCACTCCCAGAATGGAACAGGGTTACCAGCCTCCCCAAGTATGGTTTGAGCAGCTGCAGCAGACAAGGCGTTGAATGGCAGCCAGTGACGGGTAAGATGGACCGGGAACTGACCAACCTAGGACAGGGTCTCCGTCATGCTACGGAGGTTCCCGATGACGGGTAAGGCTGATAACCTGAGAGTCCACAACCTAAGACAGGCGCATTCAAGTCTGCTTTAATACAGAAGGGGAAATATGTTGTGGGCTGAGGAGGTGATTTACATTCCTTAAGCTGAGCACTCAGGAATCGGGCCTAGGGCAGTAGCACCTAGCCTTTGCACACTCATTGGCGTCCTATTGTCCTGTTGATGGGCTTGGGGGAAAGAGGAGATAATATGGTAATAAAGAGGCTTGTGGAGAGACGGAGGGGAGAGACGGCTCCCGGCACTTGTAACACCATCATGGTCTCCGTGTGTCGGTGCTTTTCGCTCGGACATTCGCCGTGCCTACTATGCCGGCTCAGCTAGCCGCGACATTTGGTCACTTCCTATCCAAAGCCCATTGATCCTACTGTGATGGAATCAAGCAGGGTGAGCACCCACACTAAACTAACATGGAGCTCCTCACTCAAGCCGCTCAAAACTCCACAGCCAAACACAAGTTCAGCGCCCAAGCCATTTCCCGCTGCCATGGAAACCAAGTGCTCTGGCACCACATATGTCTGAAAGTGGATATGACACCTAGGGAACTCAGGGCGGTGCTCAATGGCAACTGCCCAAAGCAGCAGCACAGCTCTTCCAGTGCCAAAACAACTCCACCTGCCTCATGAACTTCACATACCATCAGCTGTGCTAGCAGCGTTCTAGGAAACCCTGTTAGGTCACTACCTATCCAATGCCCTTTGAGCCCAGTGGGATGGAATCAAGCAGGGTGAGCACTCACACTAAACTAACATGGAGCTCCTCACTCAAGCCGCTCAAAACTCCACAGCCAAACACAAGTTCAGCGCCCAAGCCATTTCCCGCTGCCATGGAAACCAAGTGCTCTGGCACCACATATGTCTCAAAGTGGATATGACACCTAGGGAACTCAGGGCGGTGCTCAATGGCAACTGCCCAAAGAAGCAGCAGCACAGCTCTTCCAGTGCCAAAACAGCTCCACCTGCCTCATGAACTTCACATACCATCAGCTGTGCTAGCAGTTATCTAGGATACGCTCCTTGGTCACTTCCGGTCCAATGCCCATTGAGCCCAGTGGGATGGAATCAAGCAGGGTGAGCACCCACACTAAACTAACATGGAGCTCCTCACTGAAGCCGCTCAATACTCCACAGCCAAACACAAGTTCAGCGCCCAAGCCATTTCCCGCTGCCATGGAAACCAAGTGCTGTGGCACCACATATGTCTGAAAGTGGATATGACACCTAGGGAACTCAAGGCGGAGGTCAATGGCAACTGCCCGAAGCAGCAGCTCAGCTCTTCCAGTGCCAAAACAACTCCACCTGAATCATGAACTTCACATACCATCAGCTGTGCTAGCAGCTATCTAGGAAACCCTGTTTGGTCACTTCCTGTCCAATGGCCATTGAGCCCAGTGGGATGGAATCAAGCAGGGTGAGCACTCACACTAAACTAACATGGAGCTCCTCACTCAAGCCGCTCAAAACTCCACAGCCAAACACAAGTTCAGCGCCCAAGTCATTTCCCGCTGCCATGGAAACCAAGTGCTCTGGCACCACATATGTCTCAAAGTGGATATGACACCTAGGGAACTCAGGGCCGGTGCTCAATGGCAACTGCCCGAAGCAACAGCACAGCTCTTCCAGTGACAAAACAACTCCACCTGCCTCATGAACTTCACATACCATCAGCTGTGCTAGCAGCTATCTAGGAAACCCTGTTTGGTCACTTCCTATCCAAAGCCCATTGAGCCCAGTGGGATGGAATCAAGCAGGGTGAGCACCCACACTAAACTAACATGGAGCTCCTCACTGAAGCCGCTCAAAACTCCACAGCCAAACACAAGTTCAGCGCCCAAGCCATTTCCCGCTGCCATGGAAACCAAGTGCTGTGGCACCACATATGTCTGAAAGTGGATATGACACCTAGGGAACTCAAGGCGGAGGTCAATGGCAACTGCCCGAAGCAGCAGCTCAGCTCTTCCAGTGCCAAAACAACTCCACCTGAATCATGAACTTCACATACCATCAGCTGTGCTAGCAGCTATCTAGGAAACCCTGTATGGTCACTTCCTGTCCAATGGCCATTGAGCCCAGTGGGATGGAATCAAGCAGGGTGAGCACTCACACTAAACTAACATGGAGCTCCTCACTCAAGCCGATCAAAACTCCACAGCCAAACACAAGTTCAGCGCCCAAGTCATTTCCCGCTGCCATGGAAACCAAGTGCTCTGGCACCACATATGTCTCAAAGTGGATATGACACCTAGGGAACTCAGGGCGGTGGTCAATGGCAACTCCCCAAAGCAGCAGCACAGCTCTTCCAGTGCCAAAACAACTCCACCTGCCTCATGAACTTCACATACCATCAGCTGTGCTAGCAGCTATCTCGGAAACCCTGTTAGGTCACTTCCTATCCAATGCCCATTGAGCCCAGTGGGATGGAATCAAGCAGGATCAGCACCCACACTAAACTAACATGGAGCTCCTCACTCAAGCCGCTCAAAACTCCACAGCCAAACACAAGTTCAGCGCCCAAGTCATTTCCCGCTGCCATGGAAACCAAGTGCTCTGGCACCACATATGTCTGAAAGCGGATATGACACCTAGGGAACTCAGGGCGGTGCTCAATGGCAACTGCCCAAAGCAGCAGCACAGCTCTTCCAGTGCCAAAACAACTCCACCTGCCTCATGAACTTCACATACCATCAGCTGTGCTAGCAGCTATCTAGTAAACCCTGTTTGGTCACTTCCGGTCCAATGCCCATTGAGCCCAGTGTGATGGAATCAAGCAGGGTGAGCACCCACACTAAACTAACATGGAGCTCCTCACTCAAGCCGCTCAAAATTCCACAGCCAAACACAAGTTCAGCGCCCAAGCCATTTCCCGCTGCCATGGAAACCAAGTGCTCTGGCAGCACATATGTCTGAAAGTGGATATGACACCTAGGGAACTCAAGGCGGAGGTCAATGGCAACTGCCCGAAGCAGCAGCTCAGCTCTTCCAGTGCCAAAACAACTCCACCTGCCTCATGAACTTCACATACCATCAGCTGTGCTAGCAGCTATCTAGGAAACCATGTTTGGTCACTTCCTCTCCAATGCCCATTGAGCCCAGTGTGATGGAATCAAGTAGGGTGAGCACCCACACTAAACTAACATGGAGCTCCTCACTCAAGCCGCTCAATACTCCACAGCCAAACACAAGTTCAGCGCCCAAGCCATTTCCCGCTGCCATGGAAAACAAGTGCTCTGGCACCACATATGTCTGAAAGTGGATATGACACCTAGGGAACTCAGGGCGGAGGTGAAGGGCAACTGCCCGAAGCAGCAGCACAGCTCTTCCAGTGCCAAAACAGCTCCACCTGCCTCATGACCTTCACATGCCATTAGCTGTGCTAGCAGCTATTTAGGAAACCCTGTTTGGTCACTTTTGGTCCAATGCCCATTGAGCCCATTGGGATGGAATCAAGCAGGGTGAGCACCCACACTAAACTAACATGAAGCTCCTCACTCAAGCCGCTCAAAACTCCACAGCCAAACACAAGTTCAGCGCCCAAGTCATTTCCCGCTGCCATGGAAACCAAGTGCTCTGGCACCACATATGTCTGAAAGTGGATATGACACCTAGGGAACTCAGGGCGGTGGTCAATGGCAACTGCCCGAGGCAGCAGCAGCACAGCTCTTCCAGTGCCAAAACAACTCCACCTGCCTCATGAACTTCACATACCATCAGCTGTGCTAGCAGCTATCTAGCAAACGCTGTGTGGTCACTTCCTCTGCAATGCCCATTCAGCCCAGTGGGGTGGAATCAAGCAGGGTGAGCACCCACACTAAACTAACATGGAGCTCCTCACTCAAGCCACTCAAAACTCACAGCCAAACACAAGTTCAGCACCCAAACCATTTCTCGCTGCCATAGAAACCAAGTGCTCTGGCACCACATATGTCTGAAAGTGGATATGACACCTAGGGAACTCAGGGCCGGTGCTCAATGGCAACTGCCCGAAGCAGCAGCACAGCTCTTCCAGTGCCAAAACAACTCCACCTGCCTCATGAACTTCACATACCATCAGCTGTGCTAGCAGCTATCTAGGAAACCCTGTGTGGTCACTTCCTATCCAAAGCCCATTGAGCCCAGTGGGATGGAATCAAGCAGGGTGAGCACCCACACTAAACTAACATGGAGCTCCTCACTCAAGCCACTCAAAACTCCACAGCCAAACACAAGTTGAGCGCCCAAGCCATTTCCCGCTGCCATGGAAACCAAGTGCTCTGGCACCACATATGTCTGAAAGTGGAAGTAACACCTAGGGAACTCAAGGCGGAGGTCAATGGCAACTGCCTGAAGCAGCAGCACAGCTCTTCCAGTGCCAAAACAACTCCACCTGCCTCAGGAACTTCACATACCATCAGCTGTGCTAGCAGATATCTAGGAAACCCTGTTGGATCACTTCCTATCCATTGCCAATTCAGCCCAGTGTGATGGAATCAAGCAGGGTGAGCACCCTCAGTAAACTAACATGGAGCTCCTCACTCAAGCCGCTCAAAACTCCACAGCCAAACACAAGTTTAGGGCCCAAGCCATTTCCCGCTGCGATGGAAACCAAGTGCTCTGGCACCACATATGTCTGAAAGTGGATATGACACCTAGGGAACTCAGGGCGGTGCTAAATGGCAACTGCCCGAAGCAGCAGCACAGCTCTTCCAGTGCCAAAACAACTCCACCTGCCTCATGAACTTCACATACCATCAGCTGTGCTAGCAGCTATCTAGGATACGCTGCTTGGTCACTTCCGGTCCAATGCCCGTTGAGCCCAGTGGGATGGAATCAAGCAGGGTGAGCACCTACACTAAACTAACATGGAGCTCCTCACTCAAGCCGCTCAAAACTCCACAGCCAAACACAAGTTCAGCGCCCAAGCCATTTCCCGCTGCCATGGAAACCAAGTGCTCTGGCACCACAAATGTCTGAAAGTGGATATGACACCTAGGGAACTCAGGGCGGTGGTCAATGGCACCTGCCCGAAGCAGCAGCACAGCTCTTCCAGTGCCAAAACAACTCCACCTGCCTCATGAACTTCACATACCATCAGCTGTGCTAGCAGCTATCTAGGAAACCCTGTTTGGTTGTTGTGGGCTGAGGAGTTGATTTACATTCCTTAAGCTGAGCACTCAGGAATCGGGCCTAGGGCAGTAGCACCTAGCCTTTGCACACTCATTGGCGTCCTATTGTCCTGTTGATGGGCTTGGGGGAAAGAGGAGATAATATGGTAATAAAGAGGCTTGTGGAGAGTCGGAGGGGAGAGACTGCTCCCGGCACTTGTAACACCATCATGGTCTCCGTGTGTCGGTGCTTTTCACTCGGACATTTGCCGTGCCTACTATGCCGGCTCAGCTAGCCGCGACATTTGGTCACTTCCTATCCAAAGCCCATTGATCCCAGTGGGATGGAATCAAGCAGGGTGAGCACCCACACTAAACTAACATGGAGCTCCTCACTCAAGCTGCTCAAAACTCCACAGCCAAACACAAGTTCAGCGCCCAAGCCATTTCCCGCTGCCATGGAAACCAAGTGCTCTGGCACCACATATGTCTGAAAGTGGATATGACACCTAGGGAACTCAGGGCGGTGCTCAATGGCAACTGCCCGGAGCAGCAGCACAGCTCTTCCAGTGCCAAAACAACTCCACCTGCCTCATGAACTTCACATACCATCAGCTGTGCTAGCAGCTATCTAGGAAACCCTGTGGGGTCACTTCCTATGCAAAGCCCATTGAGCCCAGTGGGATGGAATCAAGCAGGGTGAGCACCCACACTAAACTAACATGGTGCTCCTCACTCAAGGCGCTCAAAAGTCCACAGCCAAACACAAGTTCAGCGCTCAAGCCATTTCCCGCTGCCATGGAAACCAAGTGCTCTGGCACCACATATGTCTGAAAGTGGATATGACACCTAGGGAACTCAGGGCGGTGCTAAATGGCACCTGCCCCAAGCAGCAGCACAGCTCTTCCAGTGCCAAAACAACTCCACCTGCCTCATGAACTTCACATACCATCAGCTGTGCTAGCAGCTATCTAGGAAACCCTGTTTGGTTGTTGTGGGCTGAGGAGTTGATTTACATTCCTTAAGCTGAGCACTCAGGAATCGGGCCTAGGGCAGTAGCACCTAGCCTTTGCACACTCATTGGCGTCCTATTGTCCTGTTGATGGGCTTGGGGGAAAGAGGAGATAATATGGTAATAAAGAGGCTTGTGGAGAGACGGCGGGGAGAGAAGGCTCCCGGCACTTGTAACACCATCATGGTCTCCGTGTGTCGGTGCTTTTCGCTCGGACATTCGCCGTGCCTACTATGCCGGCTCAGCTACCCGTGACAAATGTCGCCCAACGTGGGGCATGGCACAGTGCAAAAGTCTTCCGAGGGACCCCTGGAACTATGAAGGTAAGGAATTAGGAATTAAGGAATTTTGAATTAAGAATTCGGAATTTGGGATTTCTGCAGGGGCATAACTGATTTAATCCCCGGACCCTCTCCCTGTGCTAGGGCACGAGGGACAATCTGAGGGACCCCTGGAACTCTGGAGGGGCAAATTAATCTCATCCCCAGACCTTCTCCCCGTTCAGGGGCACGAGGGTCAATCTGAGGGACCCCGGAAATCCGGAGGCAAGTTTAGGATTTAACTCTAGAGGGGCATAATTAATTTCATCCCCAGACCTTCTCCCCGTCTTGGGGCACGAGGGACAATCTGAGGGACCCCGGAAATCTAGAGGCAGGTTTTATAATTTTTGCAGGGGCATAAGTAAAATTTATCATGGGGCAAGAACTCTCTAAAATGCAGGTAATTAAGGGAATCCGAGATCTGCTCCAGTCACTAGGCACCGACACTAAGCTTAAGTCCTCGCAGAGTTTTTTTGAAACTGTCTGTGACGTATTCCCATGGTTTGCTTTCATTGTAGTCATCCTTTTTCTCTGGCGCTTGCTAAATATTGCTTGGTCATCCCGTCAAGCAGTGGTGGAAGCCCGCCGTAAGAAATTGTCTGTTAAAAGTAGGAGACAGCTACAAACCAGGGTAAATAAGGAGAAGGAACCCCAGACAAGACAAAGTCTGGAGAAAGTGCGCGAAGGAGATTTGCGGTCCTCTTCTGAGGAGGCTGAGGAGGAAAAGGATGGAAGTGAGTTTGTTGAGGATCCTTCACCTGTAGAGCGTGTGCCAAACAAACGTCCCTTTTGGACAGGCACAGAGCTCTCTGCACCGCCTGAGCCATTGGCACCATCATGTCTGAGCACAGTTGTAAAGGATTTACAAGAACAACTTCAGCGCCTCTCCCTTCAGTTGAGGCAGGAACAGAGTGGATGCACTGTTGGGGCTTGTGCTGGACCCCTGCTTTCAACTTCTTTTTCAGCTGTGGAACGTGCGGTAAAGCAAGCACAGGAGCAGGGAGACCCTGAAGCAGCTACCCTTGCTAGGCGCTTTACCTTCCCAGTAGTTGAGATAGAGAATCAGCAGGGGCAGAGAATCAGACAGCACCTGGCACTGTCCTTTAAGGACATAAAGAGTCTGAGGGACGCTGTTGCCACATATGGTCCATCGGCCCCCTTTACTGTTTCCATGATTGAAGCCTTAGCACCTAACAATTTGACTCCGGCTGATTGGAAACAGCTCTGTAAGGCTACTCTGGATGGGGGCGATTTTCTAATGTGGAAATCTGAGTTTTTTGAGCTTTGCATTGACACAGCATGGCAAAATACCCAGGCAGGCTTTCCTGAGAGAAATCATGATATGTTGACAGGAGAGGGGAATTTTGCTAATGTACAGGATCAGATTAATTATGACCCAGGAGTTTATGCACAGACCGCTGCTGGTGCAGTGAGGGCCTGGAAGTCTTTATCACCTAAGGGCTCGCTACATGTACATCTCTCTAAAATTGTCCAAGGCCCGGGCGAGCCTTACCAGGCATTTGTAGATCGCCTACTGGTAACTGCAGATAGGGTATTTGGTGATGCAGATCAAGCCATGCCTTTTGTAAAGCAACTAGCATATGAAAATGCCAACAAATGGTGCCAGGAAGCAATTAGACCTTGGAAGCATGAGCCCCTTAACACGTATCTTAAACTTTGTAAAGACATTGGGGAAGGACAGATAATGGGTGCAGCCATTGCAGAGGCATTGTGTGGTGGCACAACCGTGGGCTCGGGAGCTCGCCCAAAACAAGGATGTTTTAAATGTGGCCGGCTAGGACATATCCGCCGGAACTGCCCACTCCAAGGTTGTGCACAGGCTGCTAATATGGACAGGCAGTCCCCAGGAGTTTGCCCTCGATGCCAATGTGGGAAACATTGGGCAAATGAATGCAGGTCCAAGATAGACATCTCCAGGCAGCCATCTGTGCCGGGAAACGGGAGCAGGGGCCAGCCCCGGGCCCTGCAAGCACCAATGTACGGGGCAGCGATTCAGTTTGTTCCTCAGGGACAAAGGCCATTCGTGACCTTGTCCGAGGGAGCCCAGGCAGTGGAGGATGGGACCTCCATACCACCTCCTACATAGTATTGACACCCCAAATGGGGGTACAGGCTATTCCTACAGGAATTTATGGACCACTACCCCCTGACACTGTAGGGCTTCTGCTGGGATGTAGCAGCACGGCCTTGAAAGGAGTTCATATTACCCCAGGAGTGATTGATGCTAACTATACAGGAGAAATTAAAGTTTTAGCCAGTGTTCATGCTGGGGTTGCAGTGTTGCCCCAGGGGGCACGAATAGCACAGTTAGTGCTGCTCCCCACAGTGAAGTCAGATAATGCTTGCAGGCTTGGACAGAAGAAAGCAGGGTTTGGTTCCAGTGGTGAAGCCTCTGTTTATTGGGTCGCTGATATGGCAGACCGCCCTACTTTGGAGTTGAGTATAGAAGGAAAGAAATTTATTGGACTTCTAGACACTGGTGCCGACACCACTCTTATTTCACAGAAATATTGGCCCCCAGGTTGGCCTGTTACACCCACCATGACCACTCTGCAAGGTTTGGGGATTACCCAAAGCCCCCTTGCTAGCTCCAGGCCTCTAGCCTGGAGGGATAAGGAAGGAAATGGTGGCCATGTTACCCCCTATGTAGTACCAGGTCTGCCAGTTAATTTGTGGGGGAGAGATGTTTTGCAACAAATGGGAGCAGTATTAGTATCTGGTCAGGAATTAGCTATGCAGCAGATGGAGAGGTACGGCTACATTCCTGGAAAAGGTATAGGAAGAAAGCTGCAAGGAATTTCTCAACCAATCTCCGTGGAACATAAGGAGGACCCCTTGACTGGTAAGTGGCTAGGCCCAGATCCCGTCCTCATTTGGGGGCGAGGATCAGTTTGTGTTTTCCCAGAAAATGAAAATGGTCCGAGGTGGATTCCTGAGAGGCTTGTCCGGCAAGCTTCTGCTGCAGAGTCTTATGAGAGCTCGGATACTGGACAAGATGATGGCATTTGAGTCGGAAGATCAACGGGACAAGCAAGTATATTAGGCCTTTATATTTAACATAAGTATATCAGTATTTTGTCGCTGTTCTGCAGCGTGTTCCCTGACTGGTGGCAAAGCCGAAGTTTATCAGTGGCTTTGGACTTTGTTCTCTGAGAGGCATGTGGGATGGGGGAGGAAGTATTGAGCCTTGCTATTACCCATCCGTGCTTTGATTTGAAACTCCTTTTGTTAGGTTTATATTTTCCCCACCTTGTCTTGGAGTCACCAGAGCATGTCTCTCCCAGGACAAATGCTTATCTTAACAGGTACTTACTTCCCCAACAGACAAGGGTGACATTTGCATTTCTATTCCCCACCTGAAGCCTCAGCCCACTTCTCCAGGCATTGCCAAGGAGGAGGGCTTCAGACTGGCCTCTTTATCATTTGAAAGGGACCAAGAAAGTTGGCCAATGACACCTTTCTGGCCTTTTGTCCCTAGGCCAGGTACCTTGGATACCAGGAATTTTCTTTGTTTTTGGAGAAACATCTTTGAGAGGAAACTTTACAGGTTTTTCTCTCTTGTTTCTCCTCCCGCCACTATGGCAGAGGATTAGTTCCTTCTTTCCTCTGAACCTGAGGACTCGCTCTTGTGAGTGAACCTTAGCTTTTGAATTTGAAGCTTGTGTTTGCTTGTGTTATCCCTATGCTTCTCTCTTAAGCACAGGAGATGCCTCTGAAAGGAATGACACCAAGTTCCAGTGCACCCTGACAGCATGCTGGAATGGCTATTGCGATTCTGCTGTTATCCTGCAACTGCCCTGAATCCCGCCTGTGCCTGTTGGGACTGACGGAGAGGCCTATGTTGGCCTGATAAGTATAAAAGAGACTTTGGCATAACGGCGTCCATCATAGCCAGTACATCAACAGCCGCCACCACCAGCTACCGTGGTGACAGTGAACAAGGTTGCAGAACAGACTGCCAGAGTTACGGAACAACAGGACTTTACTGATGAACATGAGCGGGTGGGCATACTGGACTATGGGTTGATTTGTTGGAAAAGAAATAGCAAATGCTGTTAGATTTGGTCTAGGCCTCCTGTACCCCATCATATGCCTCTCTGTTGTATTGTATGCATTTCTGTTTCATCATCTGTGCAAGTGCAAATTGTTTTCCCAAGCTTGGGAACTGCTGTCTGCTCATTGTTACGAGCTAAGTTACTCCTAAGATCATGGCCTCTTGCCTCCCATTGTGCCTTTAATGTATGTTTCACCTGTGAAGTGCTTTGTTTTCCCAAGCCCGAAAACTGCTGTTTGCTCTTTGCTACTGAGCTGATATTCACTCCCAGAATGGAACAGGGTTACCAGCCTCCCCAAGTATGGTTTGAGCAGCTGCAGCAGACAAGGTGTTGAATGGCAGCCAGTGACGGGTAAGATGGACCGGGAACTGACCAACCTAGGACAGGGTCTCCGTCATGCTACGGAGGTTCCCGATGACGGGTAAGGCTGATAACCTGAGAGTCCACAACCTAAGACAGGCGCATTCAAGTCTGCTTTAATACAGAAGGGGAAATATGTTGTGGGCTGAGGAGGTGATTTACATTCCTTAAGCTGAGCACTCAGGAATCGGGCCTAGGGCAGTAGCACCTAGCCTTTGCACACTCATTGGCGTCCTATTGTCCTGTTGATGGGCTTGGGGGAAAGAGGAGATAATATGGTAATAAAGAGGCTTGTGGAGAGACGGAGGGGAGAGACGGCTCCCGGCACTTGTAACACCATCATGGTCTCCGTGTGTCGGTGTTTTTCGCTCAGACATTCGCCGTGCCTACTATGCCGGCTCAGCTAGCCGCGACATTTGGTCACTTCCTATCCAAAGCCCATTGATCCTACTGTGATGGAATCAAGCAGGGTGAGCACCCACACTAAACTAACATGGAGCTCCTCACTCAAGCCGCTCAAAACTCCACAGCCAAACACAAGTTCAGCGCCCAAGCCATTTCCCGCTGCCATGGAAACCAAGTGCTCTGGCACCACATATGTCTCAAAGTGGATATGACACCTAGGGAACTCAGGGCGGTGCTCAATGGCACCTGCCCCAAGCAGCAGCACAGCTCTTCCAGTGCCAAAACAACTCCACCTGCCTCATGAACTTCACATACCATCAGCTGTGCTAGCAGCTATCTAGGAAACCCTGTGGGGTCACTTCCTATCCAAAGCCCATTGAGGCCAGTGGGATGGAATCAAGCAGGGTGAGCACACACAGTAAACTAACATGGAGCTCCTCACTCAAGCCACTCAAAACTCCACAGCCAAACACAAGTTCAGCGCCCAAGCCATTTCCCGCTGCCATGGAAACCAAGTGCTCTGGCACCACATATGTCTGAAAGTGGATATGACACCTAGGGAACTCAGGCCGGTGCTCAATGGCAACTGCCCGAGGCAGCAGCACAGCTCTTCCAGTGCCAAAACAACTCCACCTGCCTCATGAACTTCACATACCATCAGCTGTGCTAGCAGCGTTCTAGGAAACGCTGTTAGGTCACTTCCTATCCAATGCCCATTGAGCCCAGTGGGATGGAATCAAGCAGGGTGAACACTCACACTAAACAAACATGGAGCTCCTCACTCAAGCCGCTCAAAACTCCACAGCCAAACACAAGTTCAGCGCCCAAGCCATTTCCCGCTGCCATGGAAACCAAGTGCTCTGGCACCACATATGTCTCAAAGTGGATATGACACCTAGGGAACTCAGGGCGGTGGTGAATGGCAACTGCCCAAAGAAGCAGCAGCACAGCTCTTCCAGTGCCAAAACAGCTCCACCTGCCTCATGAACTTCACATGCCATTAGCTGTGCTAGCAGCTATTTAGGAAACCCTGTTTGGTCACTTTTGGTCCAATGCCCATTGAGCCCATTGGGATGGAATCAAGCAGGGTGAGCACCCACACTAAACTAACATGAAGCTCCTCACTCAAGCCGCTCAAAACTCCACAGCCAAACACAAGTTCAGCGCCCAAGTCATTTCCCGCTGCCATGGAAACCAAGTGCTCTGGCACCACATATGTCTGAAAGTGGATATGACACCTAGGGAACTCAGGGCGGTGGTCAATGGCACCTGCCCGAGGCAGCAGCACAGCTCTTCCAGTGCCAAAACAACTCCACCTGCCTCATGAACTTCACATACCATCAGCTGTGCTAGCAGCTATCTAGGAAACGCTGTGTGGTCACTTCCTATCCAAAGCCCATTCAGCCCAGTGGGGTGGAATCAAGCAGGGTGAGCACCCACACTAAACTAACATGGAGCTCCTCACTCAAGCCACTCAAAACTCCACAGCCAAACACAAGTTTAGCACCCAAACCATTTCCAGCTGCCATAGAAACCAAGTGCTCTGGCACCACATATGTCTCAAAGTGGATATGACACCTAGGGAACTCAGGGCCGGTGCTCAATGGCAACTGCCCGAAGCAGCAGCACAGCTCTTCCAGTGCCAAAACAACTCCACCTGCCTCATGAACTTCACATACCATCAGCTGTGCTAGCAGCTATCTAGGAAACCCTGTTTGGTCACTTCCTATCCAAAGCCCATTGAGCCCAGTGGGATGGAATCAAGCAGGGTGAGCACCCACACTAAACTAACATGAAGCTCCTCACTCAAGCCGCTCAAAACTCCACAGCCAAACACAAGTTCAGCGCCCAAGTCATTTCCCGCTGCCATGGAAACCAAGTGCTCTGGCACCACATATGTCTGAAAGTGGATATGACACCTAGGGAACTCAGGGCGGTGGTCAATGGCAACTGCCCGAGGCAGCAGCACAGCTCTTCCAGTGCCAAAACAACTCCACCTGCCTCATGAACTTCACATACCATCAGCTGTGCTAGCAGCTATCTAGGAAACGCTGTGTGGTCATTTCCTATCCAAAGCCCATTCAGCCCAGTGGGGTGGAATCAAGCAGGGTGAGCACCCACACTAAACTAACATGGAGCTCCTCACTCAAGCCACTCAAAACTCACAGCCAAACACAAGTTCAGCACCCAAACCATTTCCAGCTGCCATAGAAACCAAGTGCTCTGGCACCACATATGTCTCAAAGTGGATATGACACCTAGGGAACTCAGGGCCGGTGCTCAATGGCAACTGCCCGAAGCAGCAGCACAGCTCTTCCACTGCCAAAACAACTCCACCTGCCTCAGGAACTTCACATACCATCAGCTGTGCTAGCAGATATCTAGGAAAACCTGTTGGATCACTTCCTATCCATTGCCAATTCAGCCCAGTGTGATGGAATCAAGCAGGGTGAGCACCCTCAGTAAACTAACATGGAGCTCCTCACTCAAGCCGCTCAAAACTCCACAGCCAAACACAAGTTTAGGGCCCAAGCCATTTCCCGCTGCCATGGAAACCAAGTGCTCTGGCACCACATATGTCTGAAAGTGGATATGACACCTAGGGAACTCAGGGCGGTGCTAAATGGCAACTGCCCGAAGCAGCAGCACAGCTCTTCCAGTGCCAAAACAACTCCACCTGCCTCATGAACTTCACATACCATCAGCTGTGCTAGCAGCTATCTCGGAAACCCTGTTAGGTCACTTCCTATCCAAAGCCCATTGAGCCCAGTGGGATGGAATCAAGCAGGATCAGCACCCACACTAAACTAACATGGAGCTCCTCACTCAAGCCGCTCAAAACTCACAGCCAAACACAAGTTCAGCGCCCAAGTCATTTCCCGCTGCCATGGAAACCAAGTGCTCTGGCACCACATATGTCTGAAAGTGGATATGACACCTAGGGAACTCAGGGCGGTGGTCAATGGCAACTGCCCGAAGCAGCAGCACAGCTCTTCCAGTGCCAAAACAACTCCACCTGCCTCATGAACTTCACATACCATCAGCTGTGCTAGCAGCTATCTAGGAAACCCTGTTTGGTCACTTCCGGTCCAATGCCCATTGAGCCCAGTGTGATGGAATCAAGCAGGGTGAGCACCCACACTAAACTAACATGGAGCTCCTCACTCAAGCCGCTCAAAATTCCACAGCCAAACACAAGTTCAGCGCCCAAGCCATTTCCCGCTGCCATGGAAACCAAGTGCTCTGGCAGCACATATGTCTGAAAGTGGATATGACACCTAGGGAACTCAAGGCGGAGGTCAATGGCAACTGCCCGAAGCAGCAGCTCAGCTCTTCCAGTGCCAAAACAACTCCACCTGCCTCATGAACTTCACATACCATCAGCTGTGCTAGCAGCTATCTAGGAAACCATGTTTGGTCACTTCCTCTCCAATGCCCATTGAGCCCAGTGTGATGGAATCAAGTAGGGTGAGCACCCACACTAAACTAACATGGAGCTCCTCACTCAAGCCGCTCAAAACTCCACAGCCAAACACAAGTTCAGCGCCCAAGCCATTTCCCGCTGCCATGGAAAACAAGTGCTCTGGCACCACATATGTCTGAAAGTGGATATGACACCTAGGGAACTCAGGGCGGAGGTGAAGGGCAACTGCCCGAAGCAGCAGCACAGCTCTTCCAGTGCCAAAACAGCTCCACCTGCCTCATGACCTTCACATGCCATTAGCTGTGCTAGCAGCTATTTAGGAAACCCTGTTTGGTCACTTTTGGTCCAATGCCCATTGAGCCCATTGGGATGGAATCAAGGAGGGTGAGCACCCACACTAAACTAACATGAAGCTCCTCACTCAAGCCGCTCAAAACTCCACAGCCAAACACAAGTTCAGCGCCCAAGTCATTTCCCGCTGCCATGGAAACCAAGTGCTCTGGCACCACATATGTCTGAAAGTGGATATGACACCTAGGGAACTCAGGGCGGTGCTCAATGGCAACTGCCCGAGGCAGCAGCACAGCTCTTCCAGTGCCAAAACAACTCCACCTGCCTCATGAACTTCACATACCATCAGCTGTGCTAGCAGCTATCTAATAAACGCTGTTAGGTCACTTCCTATCCAAAGCCCATTCAGCCCAGTGGGGTAGAATCAAGCAGGGTGAGCACCCACACTAAACTAACATGGAGCTCCTCACTCAAGCCACTCAAAACTCACAGCCAAACACAAGTTCAGCACCCAAACTATTTCCAGCTGCCATAGAAACCAAGTGCTCTGGCACCACATATGTCTGAAAGTGGATATGACACCTAGGGAACTCAGGGCCGGTGCTCAATGGCAACTGCCCGAAGCAACAGCACAGCTCTTCCAGTGACAAAACAACTCCACCTGCCTCATGAACTTCACATACCATCAGCTGTGCTAGCAGCTATGTAGGAAACCCTGTTAGGTCACTTCCTACCCATTGCCAATTCATCCCAGTGTGATGGAATCAAGCAGGGTGAGCACCCTCAGTAAACTAACATGGAGCTCCTCACTGAGGCCGCTCAAAACTCCACAGCCAAACACAAGTTTAGGGCCCAAGCCATTTCCCGCTGCCATGGAAACCAAGTGCTCTGGCACCACATATGTCTGAAATTGGATATGACACTTAGGGAACTCAGGGCGGTGCTCAATGGCAACTGCCCGAAGCAGCAGCACAGCTCTTCCAGTGCCAAAACAACTCCACCTGCCTCATGAACTTCACATACCATCAGCTGTGCTAGCAGCTATCTAGGAAACCCTGTTTGGTCACTTCCTATCCAAAGCCCATTGAGCCCAGTGGGATGGAATCAAGCAGGGTGAGCACCCACACTAAACTAACATGGAGCTCCTCACTGAAGCCGCTCAAAACTCCACAGCCAAACACAAGTTCAGCGAACAAGCCATTTCCCGCTGCCATGGAAACCAAGTGCTGTGGCACCACATATGTCTGAAAGTGGATATGACACCTAGGGAACTCAAGGCGGAGGTCAATGGCAACTGCCCGAAGCAGCAGCTCAGCTCTTCCAGTGCCAAAACAACTCCACCTGAATCATGAACTTCACATACCATCAGCTGTGCTAGCAGCTATCTAGGAAACCCTGTTTGGTCACTTTTGGTCCAATGGCCATTGAGCCCAGTGGGATGGAATCAAGCAGGGTGAGCACTCACACTAATCTAACATGGAGCTCCTCACTCAAGCCGATCAAAACTCCACAGCCAAACACAAGTTCAGCGCCCAAGTCATTTCCCGCTGCCATGGAAACCAAGTGCTCTGGCACCACATATGTCTCAAAGTGGATATGACACCTAGGGAACTCAGGGCGGTGGTCAATGGCAACTGCCCAAAGCAGCAGCACAGCTCTTCCAGTGCCAAAACAACTCCACCTGCCTCATGAACTTCACATACCATCAGCTGTGCTAGCAGCTATCTCGGAAACCCTGTTAGGTCACTTCCTATCCAATGCCCATTGAGCCCAGTGGGATGGAATCAAGCAGGATCAGCACCCACACTAAACTAACATGGAGCTCCTCACTCAAGCCGCTCAAAACTCCACAGCCAAACACAAGTTCAGCGCCCAAGTCATTTCCCGCTGCCATGGAAACCAAGTGCTCTGGCACCACATATGTCTGAAAGTGGATATGACACCTAGGGAACTCAGGGCGGTGCTCAATGGCAACTGCCCGAAGCAGCAGCACAGCTCTTCCAGTGCCAAAACAACTCCACCTGCCTCATGAACTTCACATACCATCAGCTGTGCTAGCAGCTATCTAGGAAACCCTGTTTGGTCACTTCCGGTCCAATGCCCATTGAGCCCAGTGTGATGGAATCAAGCAGGGTGAGCACCCACACTAAACTAACATGGAGCTCCTCACTCAAGCCGCTCGAAATTCCACAGCCAAACACAAGTTCAGCGATCAAGCCATTTCCCGCTGCCATGGAAACCAAGTACTCTGGCATCACATATGTCTGAAAGTGGATATGACACCTAGGGAACTCAAGGCGGAGGTCAATGGCAACTGCCCGAAGCAGCAGCTCAGCTCTTCCAGTGCCAAAACAACTCCACCTGCCTCATGAACTTCACATACCATCAGCTGTGCTAGCAGCTATCTAGGAAACCATGTTTGGTCACTTCCTCTCCAATGCCCATTGAGCCCAGTGTGATGGAATCAAGTAGGGTGAGCACCCACACTAAACTAACATGGAGCTCCTCACTCAAGCCGCTCAAAACTCCACAGCCAAACACAAGTTCAGCGCCCAAGCCATTTCCCGCTGCCATGGAAAACAAGTGCTCTGGCACCACATATGTCTGAAAGTGGATATGACACCTAGGGAACTCAGGGCGGAGGTGAAGGGCAACTGCCCGAAGCAGCAGCACAGCTCTTCCAGTGCCAAAACAGCTCCACCTGCCTCATGACCTTCACATGCCATCAGCTGTGCTAGCAGCTATTTAGGAAACCCTGTTTGGTCACTTTTGGTCCAATGCCCATTGAGCCCATTGGGATGGAATCAAGGAGGGTGAGCACCCACACTAAACTAACATGAAGCTCCTCACTCAAGCCGCTCAAAACTCCACAGCCAAACACAAGTTCAGCGCCCAAGTCATTTCCCGCTGCCATGGAAACCAAGTGCTCTGGCACCACATATGTCTGAAAGTGGATATGACACCTAGGGAACTCAGGGCGGTGCTCAATGGCAACTGCCCGAGGCAGCAGCACAGCTCTTCCAGTGCCAAAACAACTCCACCTGCCTCATGAACTTCACATACCATCAGCTGTGCTAGCAGCTATCTAGGAAACGCTGTTAGGTCACTTCCTCTGCAATGCCCATTCAGCCCAGTGGGATGGAATCAAGCAGGGTGAGCACCCACACTAAACTAACATGGAGCTCCTCACTCAAGCCACTCAAAACTCACAGCCAAACACAAGTTCAGCACCCAAACCATTTCCAGCTGCCATAGAAACCAAGTGCTCTGGCACCACATATGTCTCAAAGTGGATATGACACCTAGGGAACTCAGGGCCGGTGCTCAATGGCAACTGCCCGAAGCAACAGCACAGCTCTTCCAGTGACAAAACAACTCCACCTGCCTCATGAACTTCACATACCATCAGCTGTGCTAGCAGCTATGTAGGAAACCCTGTTAGGTCACTTCCTACCCATTGCCAATTCATCCCAGTGTGATGGAATCAAGCAGGGTGAGCACCCTCAGTAACCTAACATAAAGCTCCTCACTGAAGCCGCTCAAAACTCCACAGCCAAACACAAGTTCAGCGCCCAAGCCATTTCCCGCTGCCATGGAAACCAAGTGCTCTGGCACCACATATGTCTGAAAGTGGATATGACACCTAGGGAACTCAGGGCGGTGCTCAATGGCAACTGCCCGAAGCAGCAGCACAGCTCTTCCAGTGCCAAAACAACTCCACCTGCCTCATGAACTTCACATACTATCAGCTGTGCTAGCAGCTATCTAGGAAACCCTGTTTGGTCACTTCCGGTCCAATGCCCATTGAGCCCAGTGGGATGGAATCAAGCAGGGTGAGCACCCAGACTAAACTAACATGGAGCTCCTCACTCAAGCCGCTCAAAACTCCACAGCCAAACACAAGTTCAGCGCCCAAGCCATTCCCGCTGCCATGAAAAACCAAGTGCTCTGGCACCACATATGTCTCAAAGTGGATATGACACCTAGGGAACTCAGGGCGGTGGTCAATGGCAACTGCCCGAAGCAGCAGCACAGCTCTTCCAGTGCCAAAACAACTCCACCTGCCTCAGGAACTTCACATACCATCAGCTGTGCTAGCAGCTATCTAGGAAACCCTGTTTGGTCACTTCCGGTCCAATGCCCATTGAGCCCAGTGTGATGGAATCAAGCAGGGTGAGCACCCACACTAAACTAACATGGAGCTCCTCACTCAAGCCGCTCAAAACTCCACAGCCAAACACAAGTTCAGGGCACAATTCTTTTCCCGCTGCCATGGAAACCAAGTGCTCTGGCAGCACATATGTCTCAAAGTGGATATGACACCTAGGGAATTCAGGGCGGTGCTCAATGGCAACTGCCCAAAGAGGAAGCACAGCTCTTCCAGTGCCAAAACAACTCCACCTGCCTCATGAACTTCACATACCATCAGCTGTGCTAGCAGCTATGTAGGAAACCCTGTTGGGTCACTTCCGGTCGAATGCCCATTGAGCCCAGTTTGATAGAATCAAGCAGGGTGAGCACCCACACTAAACTAACATGGAGCTCCTCACTCAAGGCGCTCAAAACTCCACAGCCAAACACAAGTTCAGTGCCCAAGCTATTTCCCGCTGCCATGGAAACCAAGTGCTCTGGCACCACATATGTCTGAAAGTGGATATGACACCTAGGGAACTCATGGTATTGATGTATGGCAACTGCCCGAAGCAGCAGCACAGCTCTTCCAGTGCCAAAACAACTCCACCTGCCTCAGGAACTTCACATACCATCAGCTGTGTTAGCAGCTATCTAGGAAACCATGTTGGGTCATTTTCGCTCCAATGCCCAGTGAGCCCAGTGGGATGGAATCAAGCAGGGTGAGCACCCACACTAAACTAACATGGAGCTCCTCACTCAAGCCGCTCAAAACTCCACAGCCAAACACAAGTTCAGCGCCCAAGCCATTTCCCGCTGCCATGGAAACCAAGTGCTCTGGCACCACATATGTCTGAAATTGGATATGACACCTAGGGAACTCAGGGCGGTGCTCAATGGCAACTGCCCGAAGCAGCAGCACAGCTCTTCCAGTGCCAAAACAACTCCACCTGCCTCACGAACTTCACATACCATCAGCTGTGTTAGCAGCTATCTAGGAAACCATGTTGGGTCATTTCCGCTCGAATGCCCATTGAGCCCAGTGGGATGGAATCAAGCAGGGTGAGCACCCACACTAAACTAACATGGAGCTCCTCACTCAAGCCGCTCAAAACTCCACAGCCAAACACAAGTTCAGGGCCCAAGCCGTTTCCCGCTGCCATGGAAACCAAGTGCTCTGGCACCACATATGTCTGAAAGTGGATATGACACCTAGGGAACTCAGGACGGTGCTCAATGGCAACTGCCCGAAGCAGCAGCACAGCTCTTCCAGTGCCAAAACAACTCCACCTGCCTCAGGAACTTCACATACCATCAGCTGTGCTAGCAGCTATCTAGGAAACCCTGTTTGATCACTTCCTATCCAATGTCCATTGAGCCCAGTGTGATGGAATCAAGCAGGGTGAGCATCCACACTAAACTAACATGGAGCTCCTTACTCAAGCCGCTCAAAACTCCACAGCCAAACACAAGTTCAGGGCACAATTCTTTTCCTGCTGCCAAGGAAATCAAGTGCTCAGGCACCACATATGTCTGAAAGTGGATATGACACCTAGGGAACTCAGGGCACACTTGAATGGCAACTGCCTGAAGCAGCAGCACAGCTCTTCCAGTGGCAAAACAACTCCACCTGCCTCATGAACTTCACATACCATCAGCTGTGCTAGCAGCTATCTAGGATACGCTGTTAGGTCTCTTCTTTTCAATGCCCATTGAGCCCAGTGGGATGGAATCAAGCAGGGTGAGCACACACACTAAACTAACATGTAGCTCCTCACTCAAGCCGCTCAAAACTCCACAGCCAAACACAAGTTCAGCGCCCAAGCCATTTCCCGCTGCCATGGAAAACAAGTACTCTGGCACCACATATGTCTGAAAGTGGATATGACACCTAGGGAACTCAGGCCGGTGCTCAATGGCAACTGCCCGAAGCAGCAGCACAGCTCTTCCAGTGCCAAAACAACTCCACCTGCCTCAGGAACTTCACATACCATCACCTGTGCTAGCAGCTATCTCGCAAACCCTGTTGGGTCACTTCCTATCCAATGCCCATTGAGCCCAGTGGGATGGAATCAAGCAGGGTGAGCACCCACACTAAACTAACATGGAGCTCCTCACTCAAGCCGCTCAAAACTCCACAGCCAAACACAAGTTCAGCGCCCAAGCCATTCCCGCTGCCATGAAAAACCAAGTACTCTGGCACCACATATGTCTGAAAGTGGATATGACACCTAGGGAACTCAGGGCGGTGCTCAATGGCAAATGCCCGAAGCAGCAGCACAGCTCTTCCAGTGCCAAAACAACTCCACCTGCCTCAGGAACTTCACATACCATCAGCTGTGTTAGCAGCTATCTAGGAAACCATGTTGGGTCATTTCCGCTCCAATGCCCATTGAGCCCAGTGGGATGGAATCAAGCAGGGTGAGCACCCACACTAAACTAACATGGAGCTCCTCACTCAAGCCGCTCAAAACTCCACAGCCAAACACAAGTTCAGCGCCCAAGCCATTTCCCGCTGCCATGGAAATCAAGTGCTCTGGCACCACATATGTCTGAAAGTGGACATGACACCTAGGGAACTCAGGCCGGTGCTCAATGGCAACTGCCCGAAGCAGCAGCACAGCTCTTCCAGTGCCAAAACAACTACACCTGCCTCATGAACTTCACATACCATCAGCTGTGCTAGTAGCTATCTAGGAAACCCTGTTTGATCACTTCCTATAAATGTCCATTGAGCCCAGTGTGATGAAATCAAGCAGGGTGAGCATCCACACTAAACTAACATGGAGCTCCTCACTCAAGCCGCTCAAAACTCCACAGCCAAACACAAGTTCAGGGCACAATTCTTTTCCCGCTGCCAAGGAAACCAAGTGCTCTGGCACCACATATGTCTGAAAGTGGATATGACACCTAGGGAACTCAGGGCGCACTTGAATGGCAACTGCCTGAAGCAGCAGCACAGCTCTTCCAGTGCCAAAACAACTCCACCTGCCTCATGAACTTCACATACCATCAGCTGTGCTAGCAGCTATCTAGGATACGCTGTTTGTTCTCTTCTTTTCAATGCCCATTGAGCCCAGTGGGATGGAATCAAGCAGGGTGAGCACACACACTAAACTAACATGGAGCTCCTCACTCAAGCCGCTCAAAACTCCACAGCCAAACACAAGTTCAGCGAACAAGCCATTTCCCGCTCCCATGGAAAACAAGTGCTCTGGCAGTACATATGTCTGAAAGTGGATATGACACCTAGGGAACTCAGGGCGGTGCTCAATGGCAACTGCCCGAAGCAGCAGCACAGCTCTTCCAGTGCCAAAACAACTCCACCTGCCTCATGAACTTCACATACCATCAGCTGTGCTAGCAGCTATCTAGGAAACCCTGTTTGGTCACTTCCTATCCATTGCCCATTGAGCCCAGTGGGATGGAATCAAGCAGGGTGAGCACCCACACTAAACTAACATGGAGCTCCTCACTCAAGCTGCTCAAAACTCCACAGCCAACACAAGTTCAGCGCCCAAGCCATTTCCCGCTGCCATGGAAAACAAGTACTCTGGCACCACATATGTCTGAAAGTGGATATGACACCTAGGGAACTCAGGCCGGTGCTCAATGGCAAATGCCCGAAGCAGCAGCACAGCTCTTCCAGTGCCAAAACAACTCCACCTGCCTCATGAACTTCACATACCATCAGCTGTGCTAGCAGCTATCTCGCAAACCCTGTTTGGTCACTTCCTATCCAATGCCCATTGAGCCCAGTGTGATGGAATCAAGCAGGGTGAGCACCCACACTAAACTAACATGGAGCTCCTCACTCAAGCCGCTCAAAACTCCACAGCCAAACACAAGTTCAGCGCCCAAGCCATTACCCGCTGCCATGGAAACCAAGTGCTCTGGCACCACATATGTCTGAAAGTGGATATGACACCTAGGGAACTCAAGGCGGTGCTCAATGGCAAATGCACGAAGCAGCAGCACAGCTCTTCCAGTGCCAAAACAACTCCACCTGCCTCAGGAACTTCACATACCATCAGCTGTGCTAGCAGCTATCTAGGAAACCCTGGTTGGTCACTTCCGGTCCAATGCCCATTGAGCCCAGTGGGATGGAATCAAGCAGGGTGAGCACCCACACTAAACTAACATGGAGCTCCTCACTCAAGCCGCTCAAAACTCCACAGCCAAACACAAGTTCAGCGCCCAAGCCATTTCCCGCTGCCATGGATACCAAGTGCTGTGGCACCACATATGTCTGAAAGTGGATATGACACCTAGGGAACTCATGGTATTGATGTATGGCAACTGCCCGAAGCAGCAGCACAGCTCTTCCAGTGCCAAAACAACTCCACCTGCCTCAGGAACTTCACATACCATCAGCTGTGCTAGCAGCTATCTAGGAAACCCCGGTTGGTCACTTCCGGTCCAATGCCCATTGAGCCCAGTGGGATGGAATCAAGCAGGGTGAGCACCCACACGAAACTAACATGGAGTTCCTCACTCAAGCCGCTCAAAACTCCGCAGCCAACACAAGTTCAGAGCCCAAGCCATTTCCCGCTGCCATGGAAACCAAGTGCTCTGGCACCACATATGTCTGAAAGTGGATATGACACCTAGGGAACTCAGGGCTGTGCTCAATGGCAACTGCCCGAAGCAGCAGCACAGCTCTTCCAGTGCCAAAACAACTCCACCTGCCTCAGGAACTTCACATACCATCAGCTGTGCTAGCAGCTATCTAGGAAACCCTTTTTCGTCACTTCCGGTCCAATGCCAATTGAGCCCAGTGTGATGGAATCAAGCAGGGTGAGCACCCACACTAAACTAACATGGAGCTCCTCACTCAAGCCGCTCAAAACTCCACAGCCAAACACAAGTTCAGCGCACAAGCCATTTCCCGCTGCCATGGAAACCAAGTGCTGTGGCACAACATACGTCTGAAAGTGGATATGACACCTAGGGAACTCAGGGCGGTGCTCAATGGCAACTGCCCGAAGCAGCAGCACAGCTCTTCCAGTGCCAAAACAACTCCACCTGCCTCATGAACTTCACATACCATCGGCTGTGTTAGCAGCTATCTAGGAAACCTGTTGGGTCACTTCCTATCCAATGCCCATTGAGCCCAGGGGGATGGAATCAAGAAGGGTGAGCACCCACACTAAACTAACATGGAGCTCCTCACTCAAGCCGCTCAAAACTCCACAGCCAAACACAAGTTCAGGGCACAATTCTTTTCCCGCTGCCATGGAAACCAAGTGCTCTGGCACCACATATGTCTGAAAGTGGATATGACACCTAGGGAACTCAGGGCGCACTTGAATGGCAACTGCCTGAAGCAGCAGCACAGCTCTTCCAGTGCCAAAACAACTCCACCTGCCTCATGAACTTCACATACCATCAGCTGTGCTAGCAGCTATCTAGGAAACCCTGTTTGGTCACTTCCTGTCCAATGCCCATTGAGCCCAGTGTGATGGAATCAAGCAGGGTGAGCACCCACACTAAACTAACATGGAGCTCCTCACTCAAGCCGCTCAAAACTCCACAGCCAAACACAAGTTCAGCGCCCAAGCCATTTCCCGCTGCCATGGAAACCAAGTGCTCTGGCACCACATATGTCTGAAAGTGGATATGACACCTAGGGAACTCAGTTCGGTGTTCAATGGCAACTGCCCGAAGCAGCAGCACAGCTCTTCCGGTGCCAAAACAACTCCACCTGCCTCATGAACTTCACATACCATCAGCTGTGCTAGCAGCTATCTAGGAAACCCTGTTGGGTCACTTCCTTTCTAAAGACCAATTAGCCCAGTGTGATGGAATAAAGCAGGGTGAGCACCCACACTAAACTAACATGGAGCTCCTCCCTCAAGCCGCTCAAAACTCCACAGCCAAAAACAAGTTCAGCGCCCAAGCCATTTCCCGCTGCCATGGAAACCAAGTGCTCTGGCACCACACATGTCTGAAAGTGGATATGACACCTAGGGAACTCAGGGCGGTGGTCAATGGCAACTTCCTGAAGCAGCAGCACAGCTCTTCCAGTGCCAAAACAACTCCACCTGCCTCAGGAACTTCACATACCATCAGCTGTGCTAGCAGCTATCTAGGAAACCCCGGTTGGTCACTTCCGGTCCAATGCCCATTCAGCCCAGTGTGATGGAATCAAGCAGGGTGAGCACCCACACTAAACTAACATGGAGCTCCTCACTCAAGCCGCTCAAAACTCCACAGCCAAACACAAGTTCAGCGCCCAAGCCATTTCCCACTGCCATGGAAAACAAGTACTCTGGCACCACATATGTCTGAAAGTGGATATGACACCTAGGGAACTCAGGGCGCACTTGAATGGCATCTGCCCGAAGCAGCAGCACAGCTCTTCCAGTGCCAAAACAACTCCACCTGCCTCATGAACTTCACATACCATCAGCTGTGCTGGCAGCTATCTAGGAAACCATGTTGGGTCATTTCCGGTCCAATGACCATTGAGCCCAGTGTGATCGAATCAAGCAGGGTGAGCACCCACACTAAACTAACATGGAGCTCCTCACTCAAGCCGCTCAAAACTCCACAGCCAAACACAAGTTCAGCGCCCAAGCCATTTCCCGCTGCCATGGAAACCAAGTGCTCTGGCACCACATATGTCTGAAAGTGGATATGACACCTAGGGAACTCAGGGCGGTGGTCAATGGCAACTGCCCGAAGCAGCAGCACAGCTCTTCCAGTGCCAAAACAACTCCACCTGCCTCATGAACTTCACATACCATCAGCTGTGCTACCAGCTATCTAGGAAACCCTGTTGGGTCACTTCCGGTCCAATGGCCATTGAGTCCAGTGTGATGGAATCAAGTAGGGTGAGCATCCACACTAAACTAACATGGAGCTCCTCACTCAAGCCGCTCAAAACTCCACAGCCAAACACAAGTTCAGGGCCCAAGTCATTTCCCGCTGCCATGGAAACCAAGTGCTCTGGCACCACATATGTCTGAAAGTGGATATGACAACTAGGGAACTCAGGGCGGTGGTCAAGGGCAACTACCCGAAGCAGCAGCACAGCTCTTCCAGTGCCAAAACAACTCCACCTGCCTCATGAACTTCACATACCATCAGCTGTGCTAGCAGCTATCTAGGAAACCCTGTTTGGTCACTTCCTTTGCAATGCCCATTGAGCCCAGTGTGATGGAATCAAGCAGGGTGAGCACCCACACTAAACTAACATGGAGCTCCTCACTCAAGCATCTCAAAACTCCACAGCCAAACACAAGTTCAGCACCCAAGCCATTTCCCGGTGCCATGGAAACCAAGTGCTCTGGCACCACATATGTCTCAAAGTGGATATGACACCTAGGGAACTCAGTTCGGTGTTCAATGGCAACTGCCCGAAGCAGCAGCACAGCTCTTCCAGTGCCAAAACAACTCCACCTGCCTCATGAACTTCACATACCATCAGCTGTGCTAGCAGCTATCTAGGAAACCCTGTTGGGTCACTTCCTTTCTAAAGACCAATTAGCCCAGTGTGATGGAATAAAGCAGGGTGAGCACCCACACTAAACTAACATGGAGCTCCTCCCTCAAGCCGCTCAAAACTCCACAGCCAAACACAAGTTCAGCGCCCAAGCCATTTCCCGCTGCCATGGAAACCAAGTGCTCTGGCACCACACATGTCTGAAAGTGGATATGACACCTAGGGAACTCAGGGCGGTGGTCAATGGCAACTGCCCGAAGCAGCAGCACAGCTCTTCCAGTGCCAAAACAACTCCACCTGCCTCAGGAACTTCACATACCATCAGCTGTGCTAGCAGCTATCTAGGAAAAACTTTTTGGTCACTTCCGGTCCAATGCCCATTCAGCCCAGTGTGATGGAATCAAGCAGGTTGAGCACCCACACTAAACTAACATGGAGCTCCTCACTCAAGCCGCTCAAAACTCCACAGCCAAACACAAGTTCAGCGCCCAAGCCATTTCCCACTGCCATGGAAAACAAGTACTCTGGCACCACATATGTCTGAAAGTGGATATGACACCTAGGGAACTCAGGGCGCACTTGAATGGCAACTGCCCGAAGCAGCAGCACAGCTCTTCCAGTGCCAAAACAACTCCACCTGCCTCATGAACTTCACATACCATCAGCTGTGCTGGCAGCTATCTAGGAAACCATGTTGGGTCATTTCCGGTCCAATGCCCATTGAGCCCAGTGTGATCGAATCAAGCAGGGTGAGCACCCACACTAAACTAACATGGAGCTCCTCACTCAAGCCGCTCAAAACTCCACAGCCAAACACAAGTTCAGCGTCCAAGCCATTTCCCGCTGCCATGGAAACCAAGTGCTCTGGCACCACATATGTCTCAAAGTGGATATGACACCTAGGGAACTCATGGTATTGATGTATGGCACCTGCCCGAAGCAGCAGCACAGCTCTTCCAGTGCCAAAACAACGCCACCTGTCTCAGGAACTTCACATACCATCAGCTGTGCTAGCAGCTATGTAGGATACGCTGTTTGGTCACTTCCTTTCCAATGCCCATTGAGCCCAGGGGGATGGAATCAAGCAGGGTGAGCACCCACACTAAACAAACATGGAGCTCCTCACTCAAGCCGCTCAAAACTCCACAGCCAAACACAAGTTCAGCGCCCAAGCCATTTCCCGCTGCCATGGAAACCAAGTGCTCTGGCACCACATATGTCTGAAAGTGGATATGACACCTAGGGAACTCAGGGCGGTGCTCAATGGCAACTGCCCGAAGCAGCAGCACAGCTCTTCCAGTGCCAAAACAACTCCACCTGCCTCATGAACTTCACATACCATCAGCTGTGCTAGCAGCTATCTAGGAAACCCTGATGGGTCACTTCCTTTCTAAAGACCAATTAGCCCAGTGTGATGGAATCAAGCAGGGTGAGCACCCACACTAAACTAACATGGAGCTCCTCACTCAAGCCGCTCAAAACTCCACAGCCAAACACAAGTTCAGCGCCCAAGCCATTTCCCGCTGCCATGGAAAACAAGTGCTCTGGCACCACATATGTCTGAAAGTGGATATGACACCTAGGGAACTAAGGGCGGTGCTCCATGGCAACTGCCCGAAGCAGCAGAACAGCTCTTCCAGTGCCAAAACAACTCCACCTGCCTCATGAACTTCACATACCATCAGCTGTGCTGGCAGCTATCTAGGAAACCCTTTTTGGTCACTTCCGGTCCAATGCCCATTGAGCCCAGGGGGATGGAATCAAGCAGGGTGAGCACCCACACTAAACTAACATGGAGCTCCTCACTCAAGCATCTCAAAACTCCACAGCCAAGCACAAGTTCAGCGCCCAAGCCATTTCCCACTGCCATGGAAAACAAGTACTCTGGGACCACATATGTCTGAAAGTGGATATGACACCTAGGGAACTCAGGGCGGAGGTGAATGGCAACTGCCCGAAGCAGCAGCACAGCTCTTCCAGTGCCAAAACAACTCCACCTGCCTCATGAACTTCACATACCATCAGCTGTGCTAGCAGCTATCTAGGAAACCATGTTGGGTCATTTCTGGTCCAATGCTCATTGAGCCCAGTGTGATGGAATCAAGCAGGGTGAGCACCCACACTAAACTAACATGGAGCTCCTCACTCAAGCCGCTCAAAACTCCACAGCCAAACACAAGTTCAGCGCCCAAGCCATTTCCCGCTGCCATGGAAACCAAGTGCTCTGGCACCGCATATGTCTGAAAGTGGATATGACACCTAGGGAACTCAGGGCAGTGCTCAATGGCAACTGCCTGAAGCAGCAGCACAGCTCTTCCAGTGCCAAAACAACTCAACCTGCCTCATGAACTTCACATACCATCAGCTGTGCTAGCAGCTATCTAGGAAACCATGTTGGGTCATTTCCAGTCAAATGCCCTTGGAGCCCAGTGTGATGGAATCACGCAGGGTGAGCACCCACACTAAACTAACATGGAGCTCCTCACTCAAGCCGCTCAAAACTCCACAGCCAAACACAAGTTCAGCGCCAAAGCCATTTCCCGCTGCCATGGAAACCAAGTGCTCTGGCACCACATATGTCTCAAAGTGGATATGACACCTAGGGAACTCAGGGCGGTGCTCAATGGCAACTGCCCGAAGCAGCAGCACAGCTCTTCCAGTGCCAAAACAACTCCACCTGCCTCATGAACTTCACATACCATCAGCTGTGCTAGCAGCTATCTAGGAAACCCTGATGGGTCACTTCCGGTCCAATGCACATTGAGCCCAGTGTGAAGGAATCAAGCAGGGTGAGCACCCACACTAAACTAACATGGAGCTCCTCACTCAAGCCGCTCAAAACTCCACAGCCAAACACAAGTTCAGGGCCCAAGCCATTTCCCGCTGCCATGGAAACCAAGTGCTCTGGCACCACATATGTCTCAAAGTGGATATGACACCTAGGGAACTCAGGGCGGTGCTCAATGGCAACTGCCCGAAGCAGCAGCACAGCTCTTCCAGTGCCAAAACAACTCCACCTGCCTCATGAACTTCACATACCATCAGCTGTGCTAGCAGCAATCTAGGAAACCCTGTTGGGTCACTTCCTTTCTAAAGACCAATTAGCCCAGTGTGATGGAATCAAGCAGGTTGAGCACCTACACTAAACTAACATGGAGCTCCTCACTCAAGCCGCTCAAAACTCCACAGCCAAACACAAGTTCAGCGCCCAAGCCATTTCCCGCTGCCATGGAAACCAAGTGCTCTGGCACCACATATGTCTGAAAGTGGATATGACACCTAGGGAACTCAGGGCTGTGCTCAATGGCACCTGCCCGAAGCAGCAGCACAGCTGCTCCAGCGCCAAAACAACTCACCTGAGTCATGAACTTCACATACCACCAGCTGTACTAGCAGCTATCTAGGAAACCCTGTTTGGTCACTTCTTATCCAATGCCCTTTGAGTCCAGTGTGATGGAATCAAGCAGGGTAAGCATCCACACTAAACTAACATTGAGCTCCTCACTCAAGCCGCTAAAAACTCCACAGCCAAACATAAGTTCAGGGCCCAAGCCATTTCCCGCTGCCATGGAAACCAAGTGCTCTGGCACCACATATGTCTGAAAGTGGATATGACACCTAGGGAACTCAGGGCGGTGCTCAATGGCAACTGCCCGAAGCAGCAGCACAGCTCTTCCAGTGCCAAAACAACTCCACCTGCCTCATCAACCTCACATACCATCGGCTGTGTTAGCAGCTATCTAGGAAAACCTGTTGGGTCACTTCCTATCCAATGCCCATTGAGCCCAGGGGGATGGAATCAAGCAGGGTGAGCACCCACACTAAACTAACATGGAGCTCCTCACTCAAGCCGCTCAAAACTCCACAGCCAAACATAAGTTCAGCGCCCAAGCCATTTCCCACTGCCATGGAAAACAAGTACTCTGGCACCACATATGTCTGAAAGTGGATATGACACCTAGGGAACTAAGGGCGCACTTGAATGGCAACTGCCCGAAGCAGCAGCACAGCTCTTCCAGTGCCAAAACAACTCCACCTGCCTCATGAACTTCACATACCATCAGCTGTGCTGGCAGCTATCTAGGAAACCATGTTGGGTTATTTCCGGTCCAATGCCCATTGAGCCCAGTGTGATCGAATCAAGCAGGGTGAGCACCCACACTAAACTAACATGGAGCTCCTCACTCAAGCCGCTCAAAACTCCACAGCCAAACACAAGTTCAGCGCCCAAGCCATTTCGCGCTGCCATGGAAACCAAGTGCTCTGGCACCACATATGTCTCAAAGTGGATATGACACCTAGGGAACTCATGGTATTGATATATGGCACCTGCCCGAAGCAGCAGCACAGCTCTTCCAGTGCCAAAACAACGCCACCTGTCTCAGGAACTTCACATACCATCAGCTGTGCTAGCAGCGTTCAAGGAATCCCTGTTGGGTCACTTCCACTCCAATGCCCATTGAGCCCAGTGGGATGGAATCAAGCAGGGTGAGCACCCACACTAAGCTAACATGGAGCTCCTCACTCAAGCCGCTCAAAACTCCACAGCCAAACACAAGTTCAGGGCCCAAGCCATTTCCCGCTGCCATGGAAACCAAATGCTCTGGCAGCACATATGTCTCAAAGTGGATATGACACCAAGGGAACTCAGGGCGGTGCTGAATGGCAACTGCCCGAAGCAGCAGCACAGCTCTTCCACTGCCAAAACAACTCCACCTGCCTCATGAACTTCACATACCATCAGCTGTGCTAGCAGCTATCTAGGAAACCCTGTTTGGTCACTTCCTATCCAATGCTCATTGAGCCCAGTGTGATGGAATCAAGCAGGGTGAGAACCTACACTAAACTAACATGGAGCTCCTCACTCAAGCCGCTCAAAACTCCACAGCCAAACACAAGTTCAGCGCCCAAGCCATTTCCCGCTGCCATGGAAACCAAGTGCTGTGGCATCACATATGTCTGAAAGTGGATATGACACCTAGGGAACTCAGGCCGGTGCTCAATGGCAACTGTCCGAAGCAGCAGCACAGCTCTTCCAGTACCAATACAACTCCACCTGCCTCATGAACTTCACATACCATCAGCTGTGCTAGCAGCTATCTAGGAAACACTGTTGGGTCACTTGCTATCCAATGCCCATTGAGCCCAGTGGGATGGAACCAAGCAGGGTGAGCACCCACACTAAACTAACATGGAGCTCCTCACTCAAGCCGCTCAAAACTCCACAGCCAAACACAAGTTCAGCGCCCAAGCCATTTCCCGCTGCCATGGAAACCAAGTGCTCTGGCACCACATATGTCTGAAAGTGGATATGACACCTAGGGAACTCAGGGCGGTGCTCAATGGCAACTGCCCGAAGCAGCAGCACAGCTCTTCCAGTGCCAAAACAACTCCACCTGCCTCATGAACTTCACATACCATCAGCTGTGCTGGCAGCTATCTCGGAAACCCTGTTTGGTCACTTCCTATCCAATGCCCATTGAGCCCAGTGTGATGGAATCAAGCAGGGTGAGCACCCACACTAAGCTAACATGGAGCTCCTCACTCAAGGCGCTCAAAACTCCACAGCCAAACACAAGTTCAGCGCCCAAGCCATTTCCCGCTGCCATGGAAACCAAGTGCTCTGGCACCACATATGTCTGAAAGTGGATATGACACCTAGGGAACTCAGGGCGGTGCTCAATGGCAACTGCCCGAAGCAGCAGCACAGCTCTTCCAGTGCCAAAACAACTCCACCTGCCTCATGAACTTCACATACCATCAGCTGTGCTAGCACCGTTCAAGGAAACCCTGTTGGGTCACTTCCTATCAAATGCCCATTGAGCCCAGTGTGATGGAATCAAGCAGGGTGAGCACCCACACTAAACTAACATGGAGCTCCTCACTCAAGCCGCTCAAAACTCCACAGCCAAACACAAGTTCAGCGAACAAGCCATTTCCCGCTGCCATGGAAACCAAGTGCTCTGGCACCACATAGGTCTGAAAGTGGATATGACACCTAGGGAACTCAGGGCGGTGCTCAATGGCACCTGCCCGAAGCAGCAGCACAGCTCTTCCAGTGCCAAAACAACTCCACCTGCCTCATGAACTTCACATACCATCAGCTGTGCTAGCAGCTATCTAGGAAACCCTGTTGGGTCACTTCCGCTCCAATGCCCATTGAGCCCAGTGTGATGGAATCAAGCAGGGTGAGCACCCACACTAAGCTAACATGGAGCTCCTCACTCAAGCCGCTCAAAACTCCACAGCCAAACACAAGTTCAGCGCCCAAGCCATTTCCCGCTGCAATGGAAACCAAGTGCTCTGGCACCACATACGTCTGAAAGTGGATATGACACCTAGGGAACTCAGGGCGGTGCTCAATGGCAACTGCCGAAGCAGCAGCACAGCTCTTCCAGTGCCAAAACAACTCCACCTGCCTCATGAACTTCACATACCATCAACTGTGCTAGCAGCGTTCAAGGAAACCCTGTTTGGTCACTTCCGGTCCAATGCCCATTGAGCCCAGTGTGATGGAATCAAGCAGGGTGAGCACCCACATTAACTAATATGGAGCTCCTCACTCAAGCCGCTCAAATCTCCACAGCCAAACACAAGTTCAGCGCCCAAGCCATTTCCCGCTGCCATGGAAACCAAGTGCTCTGGCACCACATATGTCTGAAAGTGGATATGACACCTAGGGAACTCAGGGCGGTGCTCAATGGCACCTGCCCGAAGCAGCAGCACAGCTCCTCCAGCGCCAAAACAACTCCACCTGCCTCATGAACTTCACATACCATCAGCTGTGCTAGCAGCTATGTAGGAAACCCTTTTGGGTCACTTGCGATCCAATGCCCATTCAGCCCAGTGTGATGGAATCAAGCAGGGTGAGCACCCACACTAAACTAACATGGAGCTCCTCACTCAAGCGGCTAAAAACTCCACAGCCAAACACAAGTTCAGCGCCCAAGCCATTTCCCACTGCCATGGAAACCAAGAGCTCTGGCACCACATATGTCTGAAAGTGGATATGACACCTAGGGAACTCAGGGCGGTGCTCAATGGCAACTGCCCGAAGCAGCAGCACAGCTCTTCCAGTGCAAAAACAACTCCACCTGCCTCATGAACTTCACATACCATCAGCTGTGCTAGCAGCTATCTAGGAAACCCTGTTAGGTCACTTCTATCCCATGTCCATTGAGCCCAGTGGGATGGAATCATGCAGGGTGAGCACCCACACTAAACTAACATGGAGCTCCTCACTCAAGACGCTCAAAACTCCACAGCCAAACACAAGTTCAGTGCCCAAGCCATTTCCCGCTGCCATGGAAACCAAGTGCTCTGGCACCACATATGTCTCAAAGTGGATATGACACCTAGGGAACTCAGGGTGGTGGTCAATGGCAACTGCCCGAAGCAGCAGCACAGCTCTTCCACTGCCAAAACAACTCCACCTGCCTCATGAACTTCACATACCATCAGCTGTGCTAGCAGCTATCTCGCAAATCCTGTTTGGTCACTTCCTATCCAAAGCCCATTGAGCCCAGTAGGATGGAATCAAGCAGGGTGAGCATCCACACTAAACTAACATGGAGCTCCTCACTCAAGCCGCTCAAAACTCCACAGCCAAACACAAGTTCAGGGCCCAAGTCATTTCCCGCTGCCATGGAAACCAAGTGCTCTGGCACCACATATGTCTGAAACTGGATATGACACCTAGGGAACTCAGGGCGGTGCTCAATGGCAACTGCCCCAAGCAGCAGCACAGCTCTTCCACTGCCAAAACAACTCCACCTGCCTCATGAACTTCACATACCATCAGCTGTGCTAGCAGCTATGTAGGAAACCCTGTTGGGTCACTTGCTATCCAATGCCCATTGAGCCCAGTGGGATGGAATCAAGCAGGGTGAGCACCCACACGAAACTAACATGGAGCTCCTCACTCAAGCCGCTCAAAACTCCACAGCCAAACACAAGTACAGCGCCCAAGCCACTTCCCACTGCCATGGAAACCAAGTGCTCTGGCACCACATATGTCTGAAAGTGGATATGACACCTAGGGAACTCAGGGCGGTGCTCAATGGCAACTGCCCGAAGCAGCAGCACAGCTCTTCCAGTGCCAAAACAGCTCCACCTGCCTCATGAACTTCACATACCATCAACTGTGCTAGCAGCGTTCAAGGAAACCCTGTTGGGTCTTTTCCGGTCCAATTCCGATTGAGCCCAGTGTGATGGAATCAAGCAGGTTGAGCACCTACACTAAACTGACATGGAGCTCCTCACTCAAGCCGCTCAAAACTCCACAGCCAAACACAAGTTCAGCGCCCAAGCCATTTCACGTTGCCATGGAAACCAAGTGCTCTGGCACCACATATGTCTGAAAGTGGATATGACACCTAGGGAACTCAGGGCGGTGCTGAAGGGCAACTGCCCGAAGTAGCAGCACAGCTCTTCCACTGCCAAAACAACTCCACCTGCCTCATGAACTTCACATACCATCAGCTGTGCTAGCAGCTATCTAGGAAACCCTGTTAGGTCACTTCTATCCCATGCCCTTTGAGCCCAGTGGGATGGAATCAAGCAGGGTGAGCATCAACACTAAACTAACATGGAGCTCCTCACTCAAGCCGCTCAAAACTCCACAGCCAAACACAAGTTCAGCGCCCAAGCCATTTCCCGCTGCCATGGGAACCAAGTGCTCTGGCACCACATACGTCTGAAAGTGGATATGACACCTAGGGACCTCAGGGCGGTGCTCAATGGCAACTGCCCGAAGCAGCAGCACAGCTCTTCCAGTGCCAAAACAACTCCACCTGCCTCATGAACTTCACATACCATCAGCTGTGCTAGCAGCTATCTGGGAAACCCTGTTTGGTCTTTTCCGTTCCAATGCCCATTGAGCCCAGTGGGATGGAATCAAGCAGGTTGAGCACCCACACTAAACTAACATGGAGCTCCTCACTCAAGACGCTCAAAACTCCACAGCCAAACACAAGTTCAGCGCCCAAGCCATTTCCCGCTGCCATGGAAACCAAGTGCTGCGGCATCACATATGTCTGAAAGTGGATATTACACCTAGGGAACTCAGGGCGGTGCTCAATGGCAACTGTCGAAGCAGCAGCACAGCTCTTCCAGTGCCAAAACAACTCCACCTGAGTCACGAACTTCACATACCATCAGCTGTGCTAGCAGCTAACTAGGATACGCTGTTTGGTCACTTCCTTTCCAATGCCCATTGAGCCCAGTGTGATGGAATCAAGCAGGGTGAGCACCCACACTAAACTAACATGGAGCTCCTCACTCAAGCCGCTCAAAACTCCACAGCCAAACACAAGTACAGCGCCCAAGCCATTTCCCGCTGCCATGGAAACCAAGTGCTCTGGCACCACATATGTCTGAAAGTGGATATGACACCTAGGGAACTCAGGGCGGTGCTCAATGGCAACTGCCCGAAGCAGCAGCACAGCTCTTCCAGTGCCAAAACAACTCCACCTGCCTCATGAACTTCACATACCATCAGCTGTGCTAGCAGCTATCTAGGAAACCCTGTTTGGTCACGTCCTATCCAAAGCCCATTGAGCCCAGTGTGATGGAATCAAGCAGGGTGAGCATCCACACTAAACTAACATGGAGCTCCTCACTCAAGCCGCTCAAAACTCCACAGCCAAACACAAGTTCAGCGCCCAAGCCACTTCCCACTGCCATGGAAACCAAGTGCTCTGGCACCACATATGTCTGAAAGTGGATATGACACCTCGGGAACTCAGGGCGGTGCTCAATGGCAACTGCCCGAAGCAGCAGCACAGCTCTTCCAGTGCCAAAACAACTCCACCTGCCTCATGAACTTCACATACCATCAGCTGTGCTAGCAGCTATCTAGCAAACGCTGTGTGGTCACTTCAGGTCCAATGGCAATTGAGCCCAGTGTGATGGAATCAAGCAGGGTGAGCACCTACACTAAACTAACATGGAGCTCCTGACTCAAGCCGCTCAAAACTCCACAGCCAAACACAAGTTCAGCGCCCAAGCCATTTCCTGCTGCCATGGAAACCAAGTGCTCTGGCACCACATATGTCTGAAAGTGGATATGACACCTAGGGAACTCAGGGCGGAGGTGAATGGCAACTGCCCGAAGCAGCAGCACAGCTCTTCCACTGCCAAAACAACTCCACCTGCCTCATCAACTTCACATACCAGCAGCTGTGCTAGCAGCTATCTAGGAAACACTGTTAGGTCACTTCTATCCCATGCCCTTTGAGCCCAGTGGGATGGAATCAAGCAGGGTGAGCACCCACACTAAACTAACATGGAGCTCCTCACTCAAGCCGCTCAAAACTCCACAGCCAAACACAAGTTCAGCGCCCAAGCCATTTCCCGCTGCCATGGAAACCAAGAGCTCTGGCACTACATATGTCTGAAAGTGGATATGACACCAAGGGAACTCAGGGCGGTGCTCAATGGCAACTGCCCTAAGCAGCAGCACAGCTCTTCCAGTGCCAAAACAACTCCACCTGCCTCAGGAACTTCACATACCATCAGCTGTGCTAGCAGCTATCTAGGAAACCCTGTTGGGTCACTTCCTATCCAATGCTCATTGAGCCCAGTGGGATGGAATCAAGCAGGGTGACCACCCACACTAAACTAACATGGAGCTCCTCACTCAAGCCGCTCAAAACTCCACAGCCAAACACAAGTTCAGCGCCCAAGCCATTTCCCGCTGCCATGGAAACCAAGTGCTCTGGCAGCACATATGTCTGAAAGAGGATATGACACCTAGGGAACTCTGGGCGGTGCTCAATGGCAACTGCCCGAAGCAGCAGCACAGCTCTTCCAGTGCCAAAACAACTCCACCTGCCTCATGAACTTCACATACCATCAGCTGTGCTAGCAGCTATCTAGGATACGCTGTTTGGTCACTTCCTATCCAATGCTCATTGAGCCCAGTGTGAAGGAATCAAGCAGGGTGAGCACCCACACTAAACTAACATGGAGCTCCTCACTCAAGCCGCTCAAAACTCCACAGCCAAACACAAGTTCAGTGCCCAAGCCACTTCCCGCTGCCATGGAAACCAAGTGCTCTGGCACCACATATGTCTGAATGTGAATATGACACCTAGGGAACTCAGGGCGGTGCTCAATGGCAACTGCCCGGAGCAGCAGCACAGATCTTCCAGTGACAAAACAACTCCACCTGCCTCATGAACTTCACATACCAGCAGCTGTGCTAGCAGCGTTCAAGGAACCCCTGTTGGGTCACTTCCGCTCCAATGCCCATTGAGCCCAGTGGGATGGAATCAAGCAGGGTGAGCACCCACACTAAACTAACATGGAGCTCCTCACTCAAGGCGCTCAAAACTCCACAGCCAAACACAAGTACAGCGCCCAAGCCATTTCCCGCTGCCATGGAAACCAAGTGCTCTGGCACCACATATGTCTGAAAGTGGATATGACACCTAGGGAACTCAGGGCGGTGCTCAATGGCAACTGCCCGAAGCAGCAGCACAGCTCTTCCAGTGCCAAAACAACTCCACCTGCCTCATGAACTTCACATACCATCAGCTGTGCTAGCAGCTATCTAGGAAACCCTGTTGGGTCACTTCCTATCCAAAGCCCATTGAGCCCAGTAGGATGGAATCAAGCAGGGTGACCATCCACACTAAACTAACATGGAGCTCCTCACTCAAGCCGCTCAAAACTCCACAGCCAAACACAAGTTCAGCGCCCAAGCCACTTCCCGCTGCCATGGAAACCAAGTGCTCTGGCACCACAGATGTCTGAAAGTGGATATGACACCTCGTGAACTCAGGGCGGTGCTGAAGGGCAACTGCCCGAAGCAGCAGCACAGCTCTTCCAGTGCCAAAACAACTCCACCTGCCTCATGAACTTCACATACCAGCAGCTGTGCTACCAGCTATCTAGGAAACACTGTTGGGTCACTTCCGGTCCAATGCCCATTGAGCCCAGTGGGATGGAATCAAGCAGGGTGAGCATCCTACACTAAACTAACATGGAGCTCCTCACTCAAGCCGCTCAAAACTCCACAGCCAAACACAAGTTCAGCGCCCAAGCCATTTCCCGCTGCCATGGAAACCAAGTGCTCTGGCACCACATATGTCTGAAAGTGGATATGACACCTAGGGAACTCAGGGCGGAGGTGAATGGCAACTGCCCGAAGCAGCAGCACAGCTCTTCCACTGCCAAAACAACTCCACCTGCCTCATCAACTTCACATACCAGCAGCTGTGCTAGCAGCTATCTAGGAAACACTGTTAGGTCACTTCTATCCCATGCCCTTTGAGCCCAGTGGGATGGAATCAAGCAGGGTGAGCACCCACACTAAACTAACATGGAGCTCCTCACTCAAGCCGCTCAAAACTCCACAGCCAAACACAAGTTCAGCGCCCAAGCCATTTCCCGCTGCCATGGAAACCAAGAGCTCTGGCACTACATATGTCTGAAAGTGGATATGACACCAAGGGAACTCAGGGCGGTGCTCAATGGCAACTGCCCTAAGCAGCAGCACAGCTCCTTCAGCGCCAAAACAACTCCACCTGCCTCATGAACTTCACATACCATCAGCTGTGCTAGCAGCTATCTAGGAAACCCTGTTGGGTCACTTCAGGTCCAATGGCAATTGAGCCCAGTGGGATGGAATCAAGCAGGGTGAGCATCCACACTAAACTAACATGGAGCTCCTGATTCAAGCCGCTAAAAACTCCACAGCCAAACACAAGTTCAGCGCCCAAGCCATTTCCCGCTGCCATGGAAACCAAGTGCTCTGGCACCACATATGTCTGAAAGTGGATATGACACCTCGGGAACTCAGGGCGGTGCTCAATGGCAACTGCCCGAAGCAGCAGCACAGCTCTTCCAGTGCCAAAACAACTCCACCTGCCTCATGAACTTCACATACCATCAGCTGTGCTAGCAGCTATCTAGGAAACCCTGTTGGGTCACTTCAGGTCCAATGGCCATTGAGCCCAGTGGGATGGAATCAAGCAGGGTGAGTACGCACACTAAACTAACATGGAGCTCCTCACTCAAGCCGCTCAAAACTCCACAGCCAAACACAAGTTCAGCGCCCAAGCCATTTCCCGCTGCCATGGAAACCAAGTGCCTTGCAACCACATATGTCTGAAAGTGGATATGACACCTAGGGAACTCTGGGCGGTGCTCAATGGCAACTGCCCGAAGCAGCAGCACAGCTCTTCCAGTGCCAAAACAACTCCACCTGCCTCATGAACTTCACATACCATCAGCTGTGCTAGCAGCTATCTAGGAAACCCTGTTTGGTCACTTCCTATCCAATGCTCATTGAGCCCAGTGGGATGGAATCAAGCAGGGTGAGCACCCACACTAAACTAACATGGAACTCCTGACTGAAGCCGCTCAAAACTCCACAGACAAACACAAGGTCAGCGCCCGAGTCATTTCCCGCTGCCATGGAAACCAAGTGCTCTGGCACCACATATGTCTGAAAGTGGATATGACACCTAGGGAACTCAGGGCGGTGCTCAATGGCAACTGCCCGAAGCAGCAGCACAGCTCTTCCAGTGCCAAAACAACTCCACCTGCCTCATGAACTTCACATACCATCAGCTGTGCTAGCAGCTATCTCGGAAACCCTGTTTGGTCACTTCCTATCCAAAGCCCATTGAGCCCAGTGTGATGGAATCAAGCAGGGTGAGCACCCACACTAAACTAACATGGAGCTCCTCACTCAAGCCGCTCAAAACTACACAGCCAAACACAAGTTCAGCGCCCAAGCCATTTCCCGCTGCCATGGAAACCAAGTGCTATGGCACCACATATGTCTGAAAGTGGATATGACACCTAGGGAACTCAGGGCGGTGCTCAATGGCAACTGCCCGAAGCAGCAGCACAGCTCTTCCAGTGCCAAAACAACTCCACCTGCCTCATGAACTTCACATACTATCACCTGTGCTAGCAGCTATCTAGGATACGCTGTTTGGTCACTTCCTATCCAATGCTCATTGAGCCCAGTGGGATGGAATCAAGCAGGGTGAGCATCCACAGTAAACTAACATGGAGCTCCTCACTCAAGCCGCTCAAAACTCCACAGCCAAACACAAGTTCAGCGCCCAAGTCATTTCCCGCTGCCATGGAAACCAAGTGCTCTGGCACCACATATGTCTGAAAGTGGATATGACACCTAGGGAACTCAGGGCGGTGCTCAATGGCAACTGCCCGAAGCAGCAGCACAGCTCTTCCAGTGCCAAAACAACTCCACCTGCCTCATGAACTTCACATACCATCAGCTGTGCTAGCAGCTATCTAGGAAACCCTGTTGGGTCACTTCTTATCCAATGCCCATTGAGCCTAGTCTGATGGAATCAAGCAGGGTGAGCATCCACACTAAACTAACATGGAGCTCCTCATTCAAGCCGCTCAAAACTCCACAGCCAAACACAAGTTCAGCGCCCAAGCCATTTCCCGTTGCCATGGAAACCAAGTGCTCTGGCACCACATACGTCTGAAAGTGGATATGACACCTAGGGAACTCAGGGCGGTGCTCAATTGCAACTGCCCGAAGCAGCAGCACAGCTCTTCCAGTGCCAAAACAACTCCACCTGCCTCATGAACTTCACATACCATCAGCTGTGCTAGCAGCTATCTAGGATACGCTGTTTGGTCACTTGCTATCCAATGCTCATTGAGCCCAGTGGGATGGAATCAAGCAGGGTGAGCATCCACACTAAACTAACATGGAGCTCCTCACTCAAGCCGCTCAAAACTCCACAGCCAAACACAAGTTCAGCGCCCAAGCCATTTCCCGCTGCCATGGAAACCAAGTGCTCTGGCACCACATATGTCTGAAAGTGGATATGACACCTAGGGAACTCAGGGCGGTGCTCAATGGCAACTGCCCGAAGCAGCAGCACAGCTCCTTCAGCGCCAAAACAACTCCACCTGCCTCATGAACTTCACATACCATCAGCTGTGCTAGCAGCTATCTAGGAAACCCTGTTGGGTCACTTCAGGTCCAATGGCCATTGAGCCCAGTGGGATGGAATCAAGCAGGGTGAGCATCAACATTAAACTAACATGGAGCTCCTCACTCAAGCCGCTCAAAACTCCACAGCCAAACACAAGTTCAGCACCCAAATCATTTCCTGCTGCCATGGAAACCAAGTGCTCTGGCACCACATATGTCTGAAAGTGGATATGACACCTAGGGAACTCAGGGCGGTGCTCAATGGCAACTGCCCGAAGCAGCAGCACAGCTCTTCCAGTGCCAAAACAACTCCACCTGCCTCATGAACTTCACATACCATCAGCTGTGCTAGCAGCTATCTAGGAAACGCTGTGTGGTCACTCCCTATCCAAAGCCCATTGAGCCCAGTGGGATGGAATCAAGCAGGGTGAGCACCCACACTAAACTAACATGGAGCTCCTCACTCAAGCCGCTCAAAACTCCACAGCCAAACACAAGTTCAGCGCCCAAGCCATTTCCCGCTGCCATGGAAACCAAGTGCTCTGGCACCACATATGTCTGAAAGTGGATATGACACCTAGGGAACTCAGGGCGGAGGTGAATGGCAACTGCCCGAAGCAGCAGCACAGCTCTTCCAGTGCCAAAACAACTCCACCTGCCTCATGAACTTCACATACCATCAGCTGTGCTAGCAGCTATCTAGGAAACCCTGTTGGGTCACTTCTTATCCAATTCCTTTTGAGTCCAGTGGGATGGAATCAAGCAGGGTGAGCATCCACACTAAACTAACATGGAGCTCCTCACTCAAGCCGCTCAAAACTCCACAGCCAAACACAAGTTCAGGGCCAAAGCCATTTCCCGCTGCCATGGAAACCAAGTGCTCTGGCACCACATATGTCTGAAAGTGGATATGACACCTAGGGAACTCAGGGCGGTGCTCAATGGCAACTGCCCGAAGCAGCAGCACAGCTCTTCCAGTGCCAAAACAACTCCACCTGCCTCATGAACTTCACATACCATCAGCTGTGCTAGCAGCTATCTAGGATACGCTGTTTGGTCACTTCCTATCCAATGCTCATTGAGCCCAGTGGGATGGAATCAAGCAGGGTGAGCATCCACACTAAACTAACATGGAGCTCCTCACTGAAGCCGCTCAAAACTCCACAGCCAAACACAAGTTCAGCGCCCAAGCCATTTCCCGCTGCCATGGAAACCAAGTGCTCTGGCACCACATATGTCTGAAAGTGGATATGACACCTAGGGAACTCAGGGCGGTGCTCAATGGCAACTGCCCGAAGCAGCAGCACAGCTCTTCCAGTGCCAAAACAACTCCACCTGCCTCATGAACTTCACATACCATCAGCTGTGCTACCAGCTATCTAGATTACGCTGTTTGGTCACTTGCTATCCAATGCTCATTGAGCCCGGTGGGATGGAATCAAGCAGGGTGAGCACCCACACTAAACTAACATGGAGCTCCTCACTCAAGCCGCTAAAAACTCCACAGCCAAACACAAGTTCAGCGCCCAAGCCATTTCCCGCTGCCATGGAAACCAAGTGCTCTGGCACCACATATGTCTGAAAGTAGATATGACACCTAGGGAACTCAGGGCGGTGCTCAATGGCAACTGCCCGAAGCAGCAGCACAGCTCTTCCAGTGCCAAAACAACTCCACCTGCCTCATGAACTTCACATACCATCAGCTGTGCTAGCAGCTATCTAGGAAACCCTGTTGGGTCACTTCAGGTCCAATGGCCATTGAGCCCAGTGGGATGGAATCAAGCAGGGTGAGCATCCACACTAAACTAACATGGAGCTCCTCACTCAAGCCGCTCAAAACTCCACAGCCAAACACAAGTTCAGGGCCCAAGCCATTTCCCGCTGCCATGGAAACCAAGTGCTCTGGCACCACATATGTCTGAAAGTGGATATGACACCTAGGGAACTCAGGGCGGTGCTCAATGGCAACTGCCCGAAGCAGCAGCACAGCTCTTCCAGTGCCAAAACAACTCCACCTGCCTCATGAACTTCACATACCATCAGCTGTGCTAGCAGCTATCTAGGATACACTGTTTGGTCACTTCCTATCCAATGCTCATTGAGCCCAGTGGGATGGAATCAAGCAGGGTGAGCATCCACACTAAACTAACATGGAGCTCCTCACTCAAGCCGCTCAAAACTCCACAGCCAAACACAAGTTCAGCGCTGAAGTCATTTCCCGCTGCCATGGAAACCAAGTGCTCTGGCACCACATATGTCTGAAAGTGGATAAGACACCTAGGGAACTCAGGGCGGTGCTCAATGGCAACTGCCCGAAGCAGCAGCACAGCTCTTCCAGTGCCAAAACAACTCCACCTGCCTCATGAACTTCACATACCATCAGCTGTGCTAGCAGCTATCTAGGAAACCCTGTTTGGTCACTTCTGGTCCAATGCCCATTGAGCCCAGTGTGATGGAATCAAGCAGGGTGAGCACCCACACTAAACTAACATGGAGCTCCTGACTCAAGAAGCTCAAAACTCCACAGCCAAACACAAGTTCAGCGCCCAAGCCATTTCCCGCTGCCATGGAAACCAAGTGCTCTGGCACCACATATGTCTCAAAGTGGATATGACACCTAGGGAACTCAGGGCGGTGCTCAATGGCAACTGCCCGAAGCAGCAGCACAGCTCCTTCAGTGCCAAAACAACTCCACCTGCCTCATGAACTTCACATACCATCAGCTGTGCTAGCAGCTATCTAGGAAACCCTGTTGGGTCACTTCTTATCCAATGCCCTTTGAGTCCAGTGTGATAGAATCAAGCAGGGTGAGCATCCACACTAAACTAACATGGAGCTCCTGATTCAAGCTGCTAAAAACTCCACAGCCAAACACAAGTTCAGCCCCCAAGCCATTTCCCGCTGCCATGGAAACCAAGTGCTCTGGCACCACATATGTCTGAAAGTGGATATGACACCTAGGGAACTCAGGGCGGAGGTGAATGGCAACTGCCCGAAGCAGCAGCACAGCTCTTCCAGTGCCAAAACAACTCCACCTGCCTCATGAACTTCACATACCATCAGCTGTGCTAGCAGCTATCTAGGAAACCCTGTTGGGTCACTTCAGGTCCAATGGCCATTGAGCCCAGTGGGATGGAATCAAGCAGGGTGAGCACCTACACTAAACTAACATGGAGCTCCTCACTGAAGCCGCTCAAAACTCCACAGCCAAACACAAGTTCAGCGCCCAAGCCATTTCCCGCTGCCATGGAAACCAAGTGCTCTGGCACCACATATGTCTGAAAGTGGATATGACACCTAGGGAACTCAGGCCGGTGCTCAATGGCAACTGCCCGAAGCAGCAGCACAGCTCTTCCAGTGCCAAAACAACTCCACCTGCCTCATGAACTTCACATACCATCAGCTGTGCTAGCAGCTATCTAGGAAACCCTGTTTGGTCACTTCCTATCCAATGCTCATTGAGCCCAGTGGGATGGAATCAAGCAGGGTGAGCATCCACACTAAACTAACATGGAGCTCCTCACTGAAGCCGCTCAAAACTCCACAGCCAAACACAAGTTCAGGGCCCAAGCCATTTCCCGCTGCCATGGAAACCAAGTGCTCTGGCACCACATATGTCTGAAAGTGGATATGACACCTAGGGAACTCAGGGCGGTGCTCAATGGCAACTGCCCGAAGCAGCAGCACAGCTCTTCCAGTGCCAAAACAACTCCACCTGCCTCATGAACTTCACATACCATCAGCTGTGCTAGCAGCTATCTAGGATACGCTGTTTGGACACTTCCTATCCAATGCTCATTGAGCCCAGTGGGATGGAATCAAGCAGGGTGAGCATCCACACTAAACTAACATGGAGCTCCTCACTGAAGCCGCTCAAAACTCCACAGACAAACACAAGTTCAGCGCCCAAGCCATTTCCCGCTGCCATGAAAACCAAGTGCTCTGGCACCACATATGTCTGAAAGTGGATATGACACCTAGGGAACTCAGGGCGGTGCTCAAAGGCAACTGCCCGAAGCAACAGCACAGCTCTTCCAGTGCCAAAACAACTCCACCTGCCTCAGGAACTTCACATACCATCAGCTGTGCTACCAGCTATCTAGGAAACCCTGTGGGGTCACATCCAGTCCAATGCCCATTGAGCCCAGTGTGATGGAATCAAGCAGGGTGAGCACCTACACTAAACTAACATGGAGCTCCTGACTCAAGCCGCTCAAAACTCCACAGCCAAACACAAGTTCAGCGCCCAAGCCATTTCCCGCTGCCATGGAAACCAAGTGCTCTGGCACCACATATGTCTGAAAGTGGATATGACACCTAGGGAACTCAGGGCGGTGCTCAATGGCACCTGCCCGAAGCAGCAGCACAGCTCCTTCAGCGCCAAAACAACTCCACCTGCCTCAGGAACTTCACATACCATCAGCTGTGCTAGCAGCTATCTAGGAAACCCTGTTGGGTCACTTCAGGTCCAATGGCCATTGAGCCCAGTGGGATGGAATCATGCAGGGTGAGCACCCACACTAAACTAACATGGAGCTCCTCACTCAAGCCGCTCAAAACTCCACAGCCAAACACAAGTTCAGCGCCCAAGCCATTTCCCGCTGCCATGGAAACCAAGTGCTCTGGCACCACATATGTCTGAAAGTGGATATGACACCTAGGGAACTCAGGGCGGTGCTCAATGGCAACTGCCCGAAGCAGCAGCACAGCTCTTCCAGTGCCAAAACTACTCCACTTGCCTCATGAACTTCACATTCCATCAGCTGTGCTAGCAGCTATCTAGGAAACCCTGTTTGGTCACTTCCTATCCAAAGCCAATTGAGCCCAGTGTGATGGAATCAAGCAGGGTGAGCACCTAGACTAAACTAACATGGAGCTCCTCACTCAAGCCGCTCAAAACTCCACAGCCAAACACAAGTTCAGCGCCCAAGCCATTTCCCGCTGCCATGGAAACCAAGTGCTCTGGCACCACATATGTCTGAAAGTGGATATGACACCTAGGGAACTCAGGGCGGAGGTGAATGGCAACTGCCCGAAGCAGCAGCACAGCTCTTCCAGTGCCAAAACAACTCCACCTGCCTCATGAACTTCACATACCATCAGCTGTGCAGGCAGGGTTCTTGAAAACGCTGTTTGATCACTTCCTGTCCAAAGCCCATTGAGCCCAGTGTGATGGAATCAAGCAGGGTGAGCACCCACACTAAACTAACATGGAGCTCCTCACTGAAGCCACTCAAAACTCCACAGCCAAACACAAGTTCAGCGCCCAAGCCATTTCCCGCTGCCATGGAAACCAAGTGCTCTGGCACCACATATGTCTGAAACTGGATATGACACCTAGGGAACTCAGGGCGGTGCTCAATGGCAACTGCCCGAAGCAGCAGCACAGCTCTTCCAGTTGCAAAACAACTCCACCTGCCTCATGAACTTCACATACCATCAGCTGTGCAGGCAGCGTTCTAGAAAACGCTGTTTGATCACTTCCTGTCCAAAGCCCTTTGAGCCCGGTGTGGTGGAATCAAGCAGGGTGAGCACCCACACTAAACTAACATGGAGCTCCTCACCAAAGCCACTCAAAACTCCCCAGCCAAACACAAGTTCACTGCCCAAGCCATTTCCCGCTGCCATGGAAACCAAGTGCTCTGGCACCACATATGTCTGAAAGTGGATATGACACCTAGGGAACTCAGGGCGGTGCTCAATTGCAACTGCCCGAAGCAGCAGCACAGCTCTTCCAGTGCCAAAACAACTCCACCTGCCTCATGAACTTCACAAACCATCAGCTGTGCTACCAGCGTTCTAGGAAACCCTGTTGGGTCACTTCCTATCAAATGCTCATTGAGCCCAATGAGATTGAATCAAGCAGGGTGAGCACCCACACTAAACTAACATGGAGCTTCTCACTCAAGCCTCTCAAAACTCCACAGCCAAACACAAGTTCAGCACCCAAACCATTTCCCGCTGCCATGGAAACCAAGTGCTCGGGCACCACATATGTCTGAAAGTGGATATGACACCTAGGGAACTCAGGGCGGTGGTCAATGGCAACTGCCCGAAGCAGCAGCACAGCTCTTCCAGTGACAAAACATCTCCACCTGCCTCATGAACCTCACATACCATCAGCTGTGCAGGCAGCGTTCAACGAAACCCTGTTGTGTCACTTCCTGTCCAATGCCCATTGAGCCAAGTGGGATGGAATCAAGCAGGGTGAGCACCCACACTAAACTAACATGGAGCTCCTCACTCATGCCGCTCAAAACTCCTCAGCCAAACACAAGTTCAACGCCCAAGCCATTTCCCGCTGCCATGGAAACCAAGTGCTCTGGAACCACATATGTCTCAAAGTGGATATGACACTTAGGAAACTCACTGCGGAGGTGAATGGCAACTGCCCAAAGCAGCAGCACAGCTCTTCCAGTGCCAAAACAACTCCACCTGCCTCATGAACTTCACATACCATCAGCTGTGCTAGCAGTGTTCTAGAAAACGCTGTTTGATCACTTCCTGTCCAAAGCCCATTGAGCCCAGTGTGATGGAATCAAGCAGGGTGAGCACCCACACTAAACTAACATGGAGCTCCTCACTCCAGCCGCTCAAAACTCCACAGCCAAACACAAGTTCAGCGCCCAAGCCATTTCCCGCTGCCATGGAAACCAAGTGCTCTGGCACCACATATGTCTCAAAGTGGATATGACACCTAGGGAACTCAGGGCGGTGCTCAATGGCAACTGCACAAAGCAGCAGCACAGCTCTTCCAGTGCCAAAACAACTCCACCTGCCTCATGAACTTCACATACCATCAGCTGTGCTACCAGCGTTCAAGGAAACCACTGTTGGGTCACTTCCTATCCAATGCCCATTGAGCCTAGTGGGATGGAATCAAACAAGGTGAGCATCCACACTAAACTAACATGGAGCTCCTCACTCAAGCCGCTCAAAACTCCACAGCCAAACACAAGTTCAGCGCCCAAGCCATTTCCCGCTGCCATGGAAACCAAGTGCTCTGGAACCACATATGTCTGAAAGTAGATATGACACCTAGGGAACTCAGGGCAGAGGTGAATGGCAACTGCCCGAAGCAGCAGCACAGCTCTTCCAGTGCCAAAACAACTCCACCTGCCTCATGAACTTCACAAACCATCAGCTGTGCTAGCAGCTATCTAGGAAACCCTGTTGGGTCACTTCCTGTCCAAAGCCCAAGGAGCCCAGTGTGATGGAATCAAGCAGGGTGAGCACCCACACTAAACTAACATGGAGCTCCTCACTTAAGGCACTCAAAACTCCACAGCCAAACATAAGTTCAGCGCCCAAGCCATTTCCCGCTGCCATGGAAACCAAGTGCTCTGGCACCACATATGTCTGAAAGTGGATATGACACCTAGGGAACTCAGGGCGGTGCTCAATGGCAACTGCCCGAAGCAGCAGCACAGCTCTTCCAGTGCCAAAACAACTCCACCTGCCTCATAAACTTCACATACCATCAGCTGTGCTAGCAGCATTCAAGGAAACCCTGTTGGGTCACTTCCGGTCCAATGCCCATTGAGCCTAGTCTGATGGAATCAAGCAGGGTGAGCACTCACACTAAACTAACATGGAGCTCCTCACTCAAGCCGCTCAAAACTCCACAGCCAAACACAAGTTCAGCGCCCAAGCCATTTCCCGCTGCCATGGAAACCAAGTGCTCGGGCACCACATATGTCTCAAAGTGGATATTACACCTAGGGAACTCAGGGCGGTGCTCAATGGCAACTGCCCGAAGCAGCAGCACAGCTCTTCCAGTGCCAAAACAACTCCACCTGCCTCATGAACTTCACAAACCATCAGCTGGGCTACCAGCATTCTAGGAAACCATGTTTGGTCACTTCCTATCCAATGCTCATTGAGCCCAATGAGATTGAATCAAGCAGGGTGAGCACCGACACTAAACTAACATGGAGCTTCTCACTCAAACCGCTCAAAACTCCACAGCCAAACACAAGTTCAGCGCCAAAGCCATTTCCTGCTGCCATGGAAACCAAGTGCTCTGGCACCACATATGTCTGAAAGTAGATATGACACCTAGGGAACTCAGGGCGGTGGTGAATGGCAACTGCCCGAAGCAGCAGCACAGCTCTTCCAGTGCCAAAACAACTCCACCTGCCTCATGAACTTCACATACCATCAGCTGTGCTAGCAGCATTCTAGGAAACCATGTTGGGTCACTTCCTATCCAATACTCATTGAGCCCAATGAGATTGAATCAAGCAGGGTGAGCACCCACACTAAACTAACATGGAGCTCCTCACTGAAGCCACTCAAAATTCCACAGCCAAACACAAGTTCAGCGCCCAAGCCATTTCCCGCTGCCATGGAAACCAAGTGCTCTGGCACCACATATGTCTCAAAGTGGATATGACACCTAGGGAACTCAGGGCGGAGGTGAATGGCAACTGCCCGAAGCAGCAGCACAGCTCTTCCAGTGCCAAAACAACTCCACCTGCCTCATCAACTTCACATACCATCAGCTGTGCTACCAGCGTTCTAGGAAACGCTGTTTGATCACTTCCTGTCCAAAGCCCATTGATCCCAGTGTGATGGAATCAAGCAGGGTGAGCACCCACACTAAACTAACATGGAGCTCCTCACTCAAGCCGCTCAAAACTCCACAGCCAAACACAAGTTCAGCGCCCAAGCCATTTCCCGCTGCCATGGAAACCAAGTGCTCTGGCACCACATATGTCTGAAAGTGGATATGACACCTAGGGAACTCAGGGCGGTGCTCAATGGCAACTGCCCGAAGCAGCAGCACAGCTCTTCCAGCGCCAAAACAACTCCACCTGCCTCATGAACTTCACATACCATCAGCTGTGCTACCAGCGTTCTAGGAAACCCTGTTGGGTCACTTCCTATCCAATGGTCATTGGGCAGAAAAGAATGGAATCAGGCAGGTTGAGCACCCACACTAAACTAACATGGAGCTCCTCACTGAAGCTGCTCAAAATTCCACAGCCAAACACAAGTTCAGCACCCAAGCCATTTCCCGCTGCCATGGAAACCAAGTGCTCTGGCACCACATATGTCTGAAAGTGGATATGACACCTAGGGAACTCAGGGCGGTGGTCAATGCAACTGCCCAAAGCAGCAGCACAGCTCTTCCAGTGCCAAAACAACTCCACCTGCCTCATCAACTTCACATACCATCAGCTGTGCTAGCAACGTTCAAGGAAACCCTGTTGGGTCACTTCCGGTCCAAAGCTCATTGAGCCCAGTGTGATGGAATCAAGCAGGGTGAGCACCCACTCTAAACTAACATGGAGCTCCTGACTTAAGGCACTCAAAACTCCACAGCCAAACACAAGTTCAGCGCCCAAGCCATTTCCCGCTGCCATGGAAACCAAGTGCTCTGGCACCACATATGTCTGAAACTGGATATGACACCTAGGGAACTCATGGCGGTGCTCAATGGCAACTGCCCGAAGCAGCAGCACAGCTCTTCCAGTGCCAAAACAACTCCACCTGCCTCATGAACTTCACATACCATCAGCTGTGCTAGCAGCGTTCAAGGAAACCCTGTTGGGTCACTTCCTGTATAATGCCCATTGAGCCCAATTGGATGGAATCAAACAAGGTGAGCACCCACACTAAACTTACATGGAGCTCCTCACTCAAGCCGCTCAAAACTCCACAGCCAAACACAAGTTCAGCGCCCAAGCCATTTCCCGCTGCCATGGAAACCAAGTGCTCTGGCACCACATATGTCTGAAAGTGGATATGACACCTAGGGAACTCAGGGCGGTGCTCAATGGCAACTGCCCGAAGCAGCACAGCTCTTCCAGTGCCAAAACAACTCCACCTGCCTCATGAACTTCACATACCATCAGCTGTGCTAGCAGCTATCTAGGAAACCCTGTTGGGTCACTTCCTGTCCAATGCTCATTGAGCCCAGTGGGATGGGATCAAGCAGGGTGAGCACCGAAACTAAACTAACATGGAGCTCCTCACTCACGCCACTCAAAACTCCACAGCCAAACACAAGTTCAGCGCCCAAGCCATTTCCCGCTGCCATGGAAACCAAGTGCTCTGGCACCACATATGTCTCAAAGTGGATATGACACCTAGGGAACTCAGGGCGGAGGTGAATGGCAACTGCCCGAAGCAGCAGCACAGCTCTTCCAGTGCCAAAACAACTCCACCTGCCTCATCAACTTCACATACCATCAGCTGTGCTACCAGCGTTCTAGGAAACGCTGTTTGATCACTTCCTGTCCAAAGCCCATTGATCCCAGTGTGATGGAATCAAGCAGGGTGAGCACCCACACTAAACTAACATGGAGCTCCTCACTCAAGCCGCTCAAAACTCCACAGCCAAACACAAGTTCAGCGCCCAAGCCATTTCCCGCTGCCATGGAAACCAAGTGCTCTGGCACCACATATGTCTGAAAGTGGATATGACACCTAGGGAACTCAGGGCGGTGCTCAATGGCAACTGCCCGAAGCAGCAGCACAGCTCTTCCAGAGCCAAAACAACTCCACCTGCCTCATGAACTTCACATACCATCAGCTGTGCTACCAGCGTTCTAGGAAACCCTGTTGGGTCACTTCCTATCCAATGGTCATTGGGCAGAATGGAATGGAATCAGGCAGGTTGAGCACCCACACTAAACTAACATGGAGCTCCTCACTGAAGCTGCTCAAAACTCCACAGCCAAACACAAGTTCAGCACCCAAGCCATTTCCCGCTGCCATGGAAACCAAGTGCTCTGGCACCACATATGTCTGAAAGTGGATATGACACCTAGGGAACTCAGGGCGGTGGTCAATGCAACTGCCCAAAGCAGCAGCACAGCTCTTCCAGTGCCAAAACAACTCCACCTGCCTCATCAACTTCACATACCATCAGCTGTGCTAGCAACGTTCAAGGAAACCCTGTTGGGTCACTTCCGGTCCAAAGCTCATTGAGCCCAGTGTGATGGAATCAAGCAGGGTGAGCACCCACTCTAAACTAACATGGAGCTCCTGACTTAAGGCACTCAAAACTCCACAGCCAAACACAAGTTCAGTGCCCAAGCCACTTCCCGCTGCCATGGAAACCAAGTGCTCGGGCACCACATATGTCTGACAGTGGATATGACACCTAGGGAACTCAGGGCGGTGCTCAATGGCAACTGCCCGAAGCAGCAGCACAGCTCTTCCGGCGCCAAAACAACTCCACCTGCCTCATGAACTTCACATACCATCAGCTGTGCAGGCAGCGTTCTAGAAAACGCTGTTTGATCACTTCCTGTCCAAAGCCCATTGAGCCCAGTGTGATGGAATCAAGCAGGGTGAGCACCCACACTAAACTAACATGGAGCTCCTCACTCAAGCCACTCAAAACTCCACAGCCAAACACAAGTTCAGCGCCCAAGCCATTTCCCGCTGCCATGGAAACCAAGTGCTCTGGCACCACATATGTCTGAAAGTGGATATGACACCTAGGGAACTCAGGGCGGTGCTCAATGGCAACTGCCCGAAGCAGCAGCACAGCTCTTCCAGAGCCAAAACAACTCCACCTGCCTCATGAACTTCACATACCATCAGCTGTGCAGGCAGCGTTCTAGAAAACGCTGTTTGATCACTTCCAGTCCAAAGCCCATTGAGCCCAGTGTGATGGAATCAAGCAGGGTGAGCACCCACACTAAACTAACATGGAGCTCCTCACTCAAGCCGCTCAAAACTCCACAGCCAAACATAAGTTCAGCGCCCAAGCCATTTCCCGCTGCCATGGAAACCAAGTGCTCTGGCACCACATATGTCTGAAAGTGGATATGACACCTAGGGAACTCAGGGCGGTGCTCAAAGGCAACTGCCCGCAGCAGTATCACAGCTCTTCCAGTGCCAGAAAAACTCCACCTGCCTCATGAACTTCAGATACAATCAGCTGTGCTAGCAGCTATCTAGGAAACCCTGTTTGGTCACTTCCTATCCAAAGCCAATTGAGCCCAGTGTGATGGAATCAAGCAGGGTGAGCACCCACACTAAACTAACATGGAGCTCCTCACTCAAGCCGCTCAAAACTCCACAGCCAAACACAAGTTCAGCGCCCAAGCCATTTCCCGCTGCCATGGAAACCAAGTGCTCTGGCACAACATATGTCTGAAAGTGGATATGACACCTAGGGAACTCAGGGCGGAGGTGAATGGCAACTGCCCGAAGCAGCAGCACAGCTCTTCCAGTGCCAAAACAACTCCACCTGCCTCATGAACTTCACATACCATCAGCTGTGCAGGCAGGGTTCTTGAAAACGCTGTTTGATCACTTCCTGTCCAAAGCCCATTGAGCCCAGTGTGATGGAATCAAGCAGGGTGAGCACCCACACTAAACTAACATGGAGCTCCTCACTGAAGCCACTCAAAACTCCACAGCCAAACACAAGTTCAGCGCCCAAGCCATTTCCCGCTGCCATGGAAACCAAGTGCTCTGGCACCACATATGTCTGAAACTGGATATGACACCTAGGGAACTCAGGGCGGTGCTCAATGGCAACTGCCCGAAGCAGCAGCACAGCTCTTCCAGTGCCAAAACAACTCCACCTGCCTCATGAACTTCACATACCATCAGCTGTGCTACCAGCGTTCTAGGAAACCCTGTTGGGTCACTTCCTATCCAATGCTCATTGAGCCCAATGGGATGGAATCAAGCAGGGTGAGCACCCACACTAAACTAACATGGAGCTCCTCACTAAAGCCACTCAAAACTCCCCAGCCAAACACAAGTTCACTGCCCAAGCCATTTCCCGCTGCCATGGAAACCAAGTGCTCTGGCACCACATATGTCTGAAAGTGGATATGACACCAAGGGAACTCAGGGCGGAGGTGAATGGCAACTGCCCGAAGCAGCAGCACAGCTCTTCCAGTGCCAAAACAACTCCACCTGCCTCATGAACTTCACAAACCATCAGCTGTGCTACCAGCGTTCTAGGAAACCCTGTTGGGTCACTTCCTGTCCAATGCCCATTGAGCCAAGTGGGATGGAATCAAGCAGGGTGAGCACCCACACTAAACTAACATGGAGCTCCTCACTCATGCCGCTCAAAACTCCTCAGCCAACAACAAGTTCAACGCCCAAGCCATTTCCCGCTGCCATGGAAACCAAGTGCTCTGGAACCACATATGTCTCAAAGTGGATATGACACTTAGGGAACTCACTGCGGAGGTGAATGGCAACTGCCCAAAGCAGCAGCACAGCTCTTCCAGTGCCAAAACAACTCCACCTGCCTCATGAACTTCACATACCATCAGCTGTGCTAGCAGTGTTCTAGAAAACGCTGTTTGATCACTTCCTGTCCAAAGCCCATTGAGCCCAGTGTGATGGAATCAAGCAGGGTGAGCACCCACACTAAACTAACATGGAGCTCCTCACTCCAGCCGCTCAAAACTCCACAGCCAAACACAAGTTCAGCGCCCAAGCCATTTCCCGCTGCCATGGAAACCAAGTGCTCTGGCACCACATATGTCTCAAAGTGGATATGACACCTAGGGAACTCAGGGCGGTGCTCAATGGCAACTGCCCGAAGCAGCAGCACAGCTCTTCCAGTGCCAAAACAACTCCACCTGCCTCATGAACTTCACATACCATCAGCTGTGCTACCAGCGTTCAAGGAAACCACTGTTGGGTCACTTCCGGTCCAATGCCCATTGAGCCTAGTGGGATTGAATCAAACAAGGTGAGCATCCACACTAAACTAACATGGAGCTCCTCACTCAAGCCGCTCAAAACTCCACAGCCAAACACAAGTTCAGCGCCCAAGCCATTTCCCGCTGCCATGGAAACCAAGTGCTCTGGAACCACATATGTCTGAAAGTAGATATGACACCTAGGGAACTCAGGGCGGAGGTGAATGGCAACTGCCCGAAGCAGCAGCACAGCTCTTCCAGTGCCAAAACAACTCCACCTGCCTCATGAACTTCACAAACCATCAGCTGTGCTAGCAGCTATCTAGGAAACCCTGTTGGGTCACTTCCTGTCCAAAGCCCAAGGAGCCCAGTGTGATGGAATCAAGCAGGGTGAGCACCCACACTAAACTAACATGGAGCTCCTCACTTAAGGCACTCAAAACTCCACAGCCAAACACAAGTTCAGCGCCCAAGCCTTTTCCCGCTGCCATGGAAACCAAGTGCTCTGGCACCACATATGTCTGAAAGTGGATATGACACCTAGGGAACTCAGGGCGGTGCTCAATGGCAACTGCCCGAAGCAGCAGCACAGCTCTTCCAGTGCCAAAACAACTCCACCTGCCTCATAAACTTCACATACCATCAGCTGTGCTAGCAGCATTCAAGGAAACCCTGTTGGGTCACTTCCGGTCCAATGCCCATTGAGCCTAGTCTGATGGAATCAAGCAGGGTGAGCACTCACACTAAACTAACATGGAGCTCCTCACTCAAGCCGCTCAAAACTCCACAGCCAAACACAAGTTCAGCGCCCAAGCCATTTCCCGCTGCCATGGAAACCAAGTGCTCTGGCACCACATATGTCTCAAAGTGGATATGACACCTAGGGAACTCAGGGCGGAGGTGAATGGCAACTGCCCGAAGCAGCAGCACAGCTCTTCCAGTGCCAAAACAACTCCACCTGCCTCATCAACTTCACATACCATCAGCTGTGCTACCAGCGTTCTAGGAAACGCTGTTTGATCACTTCCTGTCCAAAGCCCATTGATCCCAGTGTGATGGAATCAAGCAGGGTGAGCACCCACACTAAACTAACATGGAGCTCCTCACTCAAGCCGCTCAAAACTCCACAGCCAAACACAAGTTCAGCGCCCAAGCCATTTCCCGCTGCCATGGAAACCAAGTGCTCTGGCACCACATATGTCTGAAAGTGGATATGACACCTAGGGAACTCAGGGCGGTGCTCAATGGCAACTGCCCGAAGCAGCAGCACAGCTCTTCCAGCGCCAAAACAACTCCACCTGCCTCATCAACTTCACATACCATCAGCTGTGCTACCAGCGTTCTAGGAAACCCTGTTGGGTCACTTCCTATCCAATGGTCATTGGGCAGAATGGGATGGAATCAGGCAGGTTGAGCACCCACACTAAACTAACATGGAGCTCCTCACTGAAGCTGCTCAAAACTCCACAGCCAAACACAAGTTCAGCACCCAAGCCATTTCCCGCTAGCATGGAAACCAAGTGCTCTGGCACCACATATGTCTGAAAGTGGATATGACACCTAGGGAACTCAGGGCGGTGGTCAATGCAACTGCCCAAAGCAGCAGCACAGCTCTTCCAGTGCCAAAACAACTCCACCTGCCTCATCAACTTCACATACCATCAGCTGTGCTAGCAACGTTCAAGGAAACCCTGTTGGGTCACTTCCGGTCCAAAGCTCATTGAGCCCAGTGTGATGGAATCAAGCAGGGTGAGCACCCACTCTAAACTAACATGGAGCTCCTGACTTAAGGCACTCAAAACTCACAGCCAAACACAAGTTCAGTGCCCAAGCCATTTCCCGCTGCCATGGAAACCAAGTGCTCGGGCACCACATATGTCTGACAGTGGATATGACACCTAGGGAACTCAGGGCGGTGCTCAATGGCAACTGCCCGAAGCAGCAGCACAGCTCTTCCGGCGCCAAAACAACTCCACCTGCCTCATGAACTTCACATACCATCAGCTGTGCAGGCAGCGTTCTAGAAAACGCTGTTTGATCACTTCCTGTCCAAAGCCCATTGAGCCCAGTGTGATGGAATCAAGCAGGGTGAGCACCCACACTAAACTAACATGGAGCTGTCACTGAAGCCACTCAAAACTCCACAGCCAAACACAAGTTCAGCGCCCAAGCCATTTCCCGCTGCCATGGAAACCAAGTGCTCTGGCACCACATATGTCTGAAAGTGGATATGACACCTAGGGAACTCAGGGCGGTGCTCAATGGCAACTGCCCGAAGCAGCAGCACAGCTCTTCCAGAGCCAAAACAACTCCACCTGCCTCATGAACTTCACATACCATCAGCTGTGCAGGCAGCGTTCTAGAAAACGCTGTTTGATCACTTCCAGTCCAAAGCCCATTGAGCCCAGTGTGATGGAATCAAGCAGGGTGAGCACCCACACTAAACTAACATGGAGCTCCTCACTCAAGCCGCTCAAAACTCCACAGCCAAACATAAGTTCAGCGCCCAAGCCATTTCCCGCTGCCATGGAAACCAAGTGCTCTGGCACCACATATGTCTGAAAGTAGATATGACACCTAGGGAACTCAGGGCGGAGGTGAATGGCAACTGCCCGAAGCAGCAGCACAGCTCTTCCAGTGCCAAAACAACTCCACCTGCCTCATGAACTTCACATACCATCAGCTGTGCTAGTAGCTATGTAGGAAACCCTGTTGGGTCACTTCCAGTCCAATGCCCATTGAGCCAGTGTGATGGAATCAAGCAGGGTGAGCACCCACACAAAACTAACATGCAGCTCCTCACTCCAGCCGCTGAAAACTGCACAGCCAAACACAAGTTCAGCGCCCAAGTCATTTCCCGCTGCCATGGAAACCAAGTGCTCTGGCACCACATATGTCTGAAAGTGGATACGACACCTAGGGAACTCAGGGCGGTGCTCAAAGGCAACTGCCCACAGCAGTATCACAGCTCTTCCAGTGCCAGAAAATCTCCACCTGCCTCATGAACTTCAGATACAATCAGCTGTGCTAAGAGGTATCTAGGAAACCCTGTTGGGTCACTTCTGGTCCAATGCCCATTGAGCCCAGTGGGATGGGATCAAGCAGGGTGAGCACCTACACTAAACTAACATGGAGCTTCTCACTCAAGCCGCTCAAAACTCCACAGCCAAACACAAGTTCAGCGCCCAAGCCATTTCCCGCTGCCATGGAAACCAAGTGCTCTGGCACCACATATGTCTGAAACTGGATATGACACCTAGGGAACTCAGGGCGGTGCTCAATGGCAACTGCCCGAAGCAGCAGCACAGCTCTTCCAGTGACAAAACAACTCCACCTGCCTCATGAACTTCACATACCATCAGCTGTGCTAGCAGCGTTCAAGGAAACCCTGTTGGGTCACTTCCTGTATAATGCCCATTGAGCCCAATTGGATGGAATCAAACAAGGTGAGCACCCACACTAAACTTACATGGAGCTCCTCACTCAAGCCGCTCAAAACTCCACAGCCAAACACAAGTTCAGCGCCCAAGCCATTTCCCGCTGCCATGGAAACCAAGTGCTCTGGCACCACATATGTCTGAAAGTGGATATGACACCTAGGGAACTCAGGGCGGTGCTCAATGGCAACTGCCCGCAGCAGCACAGCTCTTCCAGTGCCAAAACAACTCCACCTGCCTCAGGAACTTCACATACCATCAGCTGTGCTAGCAGCTATCTAGGAAACCCTGTTGGGTCACTTCCTGTCCAATGCTCATTGAGCCCAGTGGGATGGGATCAAGCAGGGTGAGCACCGAAACTAAACTAACATGGAGCTCCTCACTCACGCCACTCAAAACTCCACAGCCAAACACAAGTTCAGCGCCCAAGCCATTTCCCGCTGCCATGGAAACCAAGTGCTCTGGCACCACATATGTCTGAAAGTGGATAAGATACCTAGGGAACTCAGGGCGGTGGTCAATGCAACTGCCCAAAGCAGCAGCACAGCTCTTCCAGTGCCAAAACAACTCCACCTGCCTCATGAACTTCACATACCATCAGCTGTGCTAGCAGCGTTCAAGGAAACCCTGTTGGGTCACTTCCTGTATAATGCCCATTGAGCCCAATTGGATGGAATCAAACAAGGTGAGCACCCACACTAAACTTACATGGAGCTCCTCACTCAAGCCGCTCAAAACTCCACAGCCAGACACAAGTTCAGCGCCCAAGCCATTTCCCGCTGCCATGGAAACCAAGTGCTCTGGCACCACATATGTCTGAAAGTGGATATGACACCTAGGGAACTCAGGGCGGTGCTCAATGGCAACTGCCCGAAGCAGCACAGCTCTTCCAGTGCCAAAACAACTCCACCTGCCTCAGGAACTTCACATACCATCAGCTGTGCTAGCAGCTATCTAGGAAACGCTGTTGGGTCACTTCCTGTCCAATGCTCATTGAGCCCAGTGGGATGGGATCAAGCAGGGTGAGCACCGAAACTAAACTAACATGGAGCTCCTCACTCACGCCACTCAAAACTCCACAGCCAAACACAAGTTCAGTGCCCAAGCCATTTCCCGCTGCCGTGGAAACCAAGTGCTCTGGCACCACATATGTCTGAAAGTGGATATGACACCTAGGGAACTCAGGGCGGTGCTCAATGGCAACTGCCCAAAGCAGCAGCACAGCTCTTCCAGTGCCAAAACAACTCCACCTGCCTCATGAACTTCACATACCATCAGCTGTGCAGGCAGCGTTCTAGAAAACGCTGTTTGATCACTTCCTGTCCAAAGCCCATTGAGCCCAGTGTGATGGAATCAAGCAGGGTGAGCACCCACACTAAACTAACATGGAGCTCCTCACTGAAGCCACTCAAAACTCCACAGCCAAACACAAGTTCAGCGCCCAAGCCATTTCCCGCTGCCATGGAAACCAAGTGCTCTGGCACCACATATGTCTGAAAGTGGATATGACACCTAGGGAACTCAGGGCGGTGCTCAATGGCAACTGCCCGAAGCAGCAGCACAGCTCTTCCAGAGCCAAAACAACTCCACCTGCCTCATGAACTTCACATACCATCAGCTGTGCAGGCAGCGTTCTAGAAAACGCTGTTTGATCACTTCCAGTCCAAAGCCCATTGAGCCCAGTGTGATGGAATCAAGCAGGGTGAGCACCCACACTAAACTAACATGGAGCTCCTCACTCAAGCCGCTCAAAACTCCACAGCCAAACACAAGTTCAGCGCCCAAGCCATTTCCCGCTGCCATGGAAACCAAGTGCTCTGGCACCACATATGTCTGAAAGTAGATATGACACCTAGGGAACTCAGGGCGGAGGTGAATGGCAACTGCCCGAAGCAGCAGCACAGCTCTTCCGGTGCCAAAACAACTCCACCTGCCTCATGAACTTCACATACCATCAGCTGTGCTAGTAGCTATGTAGGAAACCCTGTTGGGTCACTTCCAGTCCAATGCCCATTGAGCCAGTGTGATGGAATCAAGCAGGGTGAGCACCGAAACTAAACTAACATGGAGCTCCTCACTCACGCCACTCAAAACTCCACAGCCAAACACAAGTTCAGCACCCAAACCATTTCCCGCTGCCATGGAAACCAAGTGCTCGGGCACCACATATGTCTGAAAGTGGATATGACACCTAGGGAACTCAGGGCGGTGCTCAATGGCAACTGCCCGAAGCAGCAGCACAGCTCTTCCAGTGCCAAAACAACTCCACCTGCCTCATAAACTTCACATACCATCAGCTGTGCTAGCAGCATTCAAGGAAACCCTGTTGGGTCACTTCCGGTCCAATGCCCATTGAGCCTAGTCTGATGGAATCAAGCAGGGTGAGCACTCACACTAAACTAACATGGAGCTCCTCACTCAAGCCGCTCAAAACTCCACAGCCAAACACAAGTTCAGCGCCCAAGCCATTTCCCGCTGCCATGGAAACCAAGTGCTCGGGCACCACATATGTCTCAAAGTGGATATTACACCTAGGGAACTCAGGGCGGTGCTCAATGGCAACTGTCCGAAGCAGCAGCACAGCTCTTCCAGTGCCAAAACAACTCCACCTGCCTCATGAACTTCGCAAACCATCAGCTGGGCTACCAGCATTCTACGAAACCATGTTGGGTCACTTCCTATCCAATACTCATTGAGCCCAATGAGATTGAATCAAGCAGGGTGAGCACCCACACTAAACTAACATGGAGCTTCTCACTCAAACCGCTCAAAACTCCACAGCCAAACACAAGTTCAGCACCCAAACCATTTCCCGCTGCCATGGAAACCAAGTGCTCTGGCACCACATATGTCTGAAAGTGGATATGACACCTAGGGAACTCAGGGCGGTGCTCAATGGCAACTGCCCGAAGCAGCAGCACAGCTCTTCCAGTGCCAAAACAACTCCACCTGCCTCATGAACTTCACATACCATCAGCTGTGCTAGCAGCGTTCAAGAAAACCCTGTTTGTCACTTCCGGTCCAATGGCCATTGAGCCTAGTCTGATGGAATGAAGCAGAATGAGCACCCACACTAAACTAACATGGAGCTCCTCACTCAAGCCGCTCAAAACTCCACAGCCAAACACAAGTTCAGCGCCCAAGCCATTTCCCGCTGCCATGGAAACCAAGTGCTCTGGCACCACATATGTCTGAAAGTGAATATGACACCTAGGGAACTCAGGGCGGTGCTCAATGGCAACTGCCCGAAGCAGCAGCACAGCTCTTCCAGTGCCAAAACAACTCCACCTGCCTCATGAACTTCACATACCATCAGCTGTGCAGGCAGCGTTCTAGGAAACCCTGTTGGGTCACTTCCTATCCAATGGTCATTGGGCAGAATGGGATGGAATCAGGCAGGTTGAGCACCCACACTAAACTAACATGGAGCTCCTCACTCAAGCCGCTCAAAACTCCACAGCCAAACACAAGTTCAGCGCCAAAGCCATTTCCTGCTGCCATGGAAACCAAGTGCTCTGGCACCACATATGTCTGAAAGTAGATATGACACCTAGGGAACTCAGGGCGGTGGTGAATGGCAACTGCCCGAAGCAGCAGCACAGCTCTTCCAGTGCCAAAACAACTCCACCTGCCTCATGAACTTCACATACCATCACCTGTGCTACCAGCATTCTAGGAAACCATGTTGGGTCACTTCCTATCCAATACTCAATGAGCCCAATGAGATTGAATCAAGCAGAGTGAGCACCCACACTAAACTAACATGGAGCTCCTCACTCAAGCCGCTCAAAACTCCACAGCCAAACACAAGTTAAGCGCCCAAGCCATTTCCCGCTGCCATGGAAACCAAGTGCTCTGGCACCACATATGTCTGAAAGTGGATATGACACCTAGGGAACTCAGGGCGGTGCTCAATGGCAACTGCCCGAAGCAGCAGCACAGCTCTTCCAGAGCCAAAACAACTCCACCTGCCTCATGAACTTCACATACCATCAGCTGTGCAGGCAGCGTTCTAGAAAACGCTGTTTGATCACTTCCTGTCCAAAGCCCATTGAGCCCAGTGTGATGGAATCAAGCAGGGTGAGCACCGAAACTAAACTAACATGGAGCTCCTCACTCACGCCACTCAAAACTCCACAGCCAAACACAAGTTCAGCACCCAAACCATTTCCCGCTGCCATGGAAACCAAGTGCTCGGGCACCACATATGTCTGAAAGTGGATATGACACCTAGGGAACTCAGGGCGGTGCTCAATGGCAACTGCCCGAAGCAGCAGCACAGCTCTTCCAGTGCCAAAACAACTCCACCTGCCTCATAAACTTCACATACCATCAGCTGTGCTAGCAGCATTCAAGGAAACCCTGTTGGGTCACTTCCGGTCCAATGCCCATTGAGCCTAGTCTGATGGAATCAAGCAGGGTGAGCACTCACACTAAACTAACATGGAGCTCCTCACTCAAGCCGCTCAAAATTCCACAGCCAAACACAAGTTCAGCGCCCAAGCCATTTCCCGCTGCCATGGAAACCAAGTGCTCGGGCACCACATATGTCTCAAAGTGGATATTACACCTAGGGAACTCAGGGCGGTGCTCAATGGCAACTGCCCGAAGCAGCAGCACAGCTCTTCCAGTGCCAAAACAACTCCACCTGCCTCATGAACTTCACAAACCATCAGCTGGGCTACCAGCATTCTAGGAAACCATGTTGGGTCACTTCCTATCCAATACTCATTGAGCCCAATGAGATTGAATCAAGCAGGGTGAGCACCCACACTAAACTAACATGGATCTTCTCATTCAAACCGCTCAAAACTCCACAGCCAAACACAAGTTCAGCACCCAAACCATTTCCCGCTGCCATGGAAACCAAGTGCTCTGGCACCACATATGTCTCAAAGTGGATATGACACCTAGGGAACTCAGGGCGGTGCTCAATGGCAACTGCCCGAAGCAGCAGCACAGCTCTTCCAGTGCCAAAACAACTCCACCTGCCTCATGAACTTCACATACCATCAGCTGTGCTAGCAGCGTTCAAGGAAACCCTGTTTGTCACTTCTGGTCCAATGGCCATTGAGCCCAGTCTGATGGAATGAAGCAGAATGAGCACCCACACTAAACTAACATGGAGCTCCTCACTGAAGCCGCTCAAAACTCCACAGCCAAACACAAGTTCAGCGCCCAAGCCATTTCCCGCTGCCATGGAAACCAAGTGCTCTGGCACCACATATGTCTGAAAGTGAATATGACACCTAGGGAACTCAGGGCGGTGCTCAATGGCAACTGCCCAAAGCAGCAGCACAGCTCTTCCAGTGCCAAAACAACTCCACCTGCCTCATGAACTTCACATACCATCAGCTGTGCAGGCAGCGTTCTAGGAAACCCTGTTGGGTCACTTCCAGTCCAATGCCCATTGAGCCAGTGTGATGGAATCAGGCAGGTTGAGCACCCACACTAAACTAACATGGAGCTCCTCACTCAAGCCGCTCAAAACTCCACAGCCAAACACAAGTTAAGCGCCCAAGCCATTTCCCGCTGCCATGGAAACCAAGTGCTCTGGCACCACATATGTCTGAAAGTGGATATGATACCTACGGAAATCAGGGCGGTGGTCAATGTAACTGCCCAAAGCAGCAGCACAGCTCTTCCGGCGCCAAAACAACTCCACCTGCCTCATGAACTTCACATACCATCAGCTGTGCAGGCAGCGTTCTAGAAAACGCTGTTTGATCACTTCCTGTCCAAAGCCCATTGAGCCCAGTGTGATGTAATCAAGCAGGGTGAGCACCCACACTAAACTAACATGGAGCTCCTCACTCACGCCACTCAAAACTCCACAGCCAAACACAAGTTCAGCACCCAAACCATTTCCCGCTGCCATGGAAACCAAGTGCTCGGGCACCACATATGTCTGAAAGTGGATATGACACCTAGGGAACTCAGGGCGGTGCTCAATGGCAACTGCCCGAAGCAGCAGCACAGCTCTTCCAGTGCCAAAACAACTCCACCTGCCTCATAAACTTCACATACCATCAGCTGTGCTAGCAGCATTCAAGGAAACCCTGTTGGGTCACTTCCGGTCCAATGCCCATTGAGCCTAGTCTGATGGAATCAAGCAGGGTGAGCACTCACACTAAACTAACATGGAGCTCCTCACTCAAGCCGCTCAAAATTCCACAGCCAAACACAAGTTCAGCGCCCAAGCCATTTCCCGCTGCCATGGAAACCAAGTGCTCGGGCACCACATATGTCTCAAAGTGGATATTACACCTAGGGAACTCAGGGCGGTGCTCAATGGCAACTGCCCGAAGCAGCAGCACAGCTCTTCCAGTGCCAAAACAACTCCACCTGCCTCATGAACTTCACAAACCATCAGCTGTGCTACCAGCATTCTAGGAAACCATGTTGGGTCACTTCCTATCCAATACTCATTGAGCCCAATGAGATTGAATCAAGCAGGGTGAGCACCCACACTAAACTAACATGGATCTTCTCATTCAAACCGCTCAAAACTCCACAGCCAAACACAAGTTCAGCACCCAAACCATTTCCCGCTGCCATGGAAACCAAGTGCTCTGGCACCACATATGTCTCAAAGTGGATATGACACCTAGGGAACTCAGGGCGGTGCTCAATGGCAACTGCCCGAAGCAGCAGCACAGCTCTTCCAGTGCCAAAACAACTCCACCTGCCTCATGAACTTCACATACCATCAGCTGTGCTAGCAGCGTTCAAGGAAACCCTGTTTGTCACTTCTGGTCCAATGGCCATTGAGCCCAGTCTGATGGAATGAAGCAGAATGAGCACCCACACTAAACTAACATGGAGCTCCTCACTGAAGCCGCTCAAAACTCCACAGCCAAACACAAGTTCAGCGCCCAAGCCATTTCCCGCTGCCATGGAAACCAAGTGCTCTGGCACCACATATGTCTGAAAGTGAATATGACACCTAGGGAACTCAGGGCGGTGCTCAATGGCAACTGCCCAAAGCAGCAGCACAGCTCTTCCAGTGCCAAAACAACTCCACCTGCCTCATGAACTTCACATACCATCAGCTGTGCAGGCAGCGTTCTAGGAAACCCTGTTGGGTCACTTCCAGTCCAATGCCCATTGAGCCAGTGTGATGGAATCAGGCAGGTTGAGCACCCACACTAAACTAACATGGAGCTCCTCACTCAAGCCGCTCAAAACTCCACAGCCAAACACAAGTTAAGCGCCCAAGCCATTTCCCGCTGCCATGGAAACCAAGTGCTCTGGCACCACATATGTCTGAAAGTGGATATGATACCTACGGAAATCAGGGCGGTGGTCAATGTAACTGCCCAAAGCAGCAGCACAGCTCTTCCGGCGCCAAAACAACTCCACCTGCCTCATGAACTTCACATACCATCAGCTGTGCAGGCAGCGTTCTAGAAAACGCTGTTTGATCACTTCCTGTCCAAAGCCCATTGAGCCCAGTGTGATGTAATCAAGCAGGGTGAGCACCCACACTAAACTAACATGGAGCTCCTCACTGAAGCCACTCAAAATTCCACAGCCAAACACAAGTTCAGCGCCCAAGCCATTTCCCGCTGCCATGGAAACCAAGTGCTCTGGCACCACAGATGTCTGAAAGTGGATATGACACCTAGGGAACTCAGGGCGGAGGTGAATGGCAACTGCCCGAAGCAGCAGCACAGCTCTTCCAGTGCCAAAACAACTCCACCTGCCTCATGAACTTCACATACCATCAGCTGTGCTAGCAGCGTTCTAGGAAACGCTGTTTGATCACTTCCTGTCCAAAGCCCATTGATCCCAGTGTGATGGAATCAAGCAGGGTGAGCACCCACACTAAACTAACATGGAGCTCCACACTCAAGCCGCTCAAAACTCCACAGCCAAACACAAGTTCAGCACCCAAACCATTTCCCGCTGCCATGGAAACCAAGTGCTCGGGCACCACATATGTCTGAAAGTGGATATGACACCTAGGGAACTCAGGGCGGTGCTCAATGGCAACTGCCCGAAGCAGCAGCACAGCTCTTCCAGCGCCAAAACAACTCCACCTGCCTCATGAACTTCACATACCATCAGCTGTGCTACCAGCGTTCTATGAAACCCTGTTGGGTCACTTCCTATCCAATGGTCATTGGGCAGAATGGGATGGAATCAGGCAGGTTGAGCACCCACACTAAACTAACATGGAGCTCCTCACTGAAGCCGCTCAAAACTCCACAGCCAAACACAAGTTCAGCGCCCAAGCCATTTCCCGCTGCCATGGAAACCAAGTGCTCTGGCACCACATATGTCTGAAAGTAGATATGACACCAAGGGAACTCAGGGCGGAGGTGAATGGCAACTGCCCGAAGCAGCAGCACAGCTCTTCCGGTGCCAAAACAACTCCACCTGCCTCATGAACTTCACATACCATCAGCTGTGCTAGCAGCGTTCAAGGAAACCCTGTTGGGTCACTTCCTGTATAATGCCCATTGAGCCCAATTGGATGGAATCAAACAAGGTGAGCACCCACACTAAACTTACATGTAGCTCCTCACTCAAGCCGCTCAAAACTCCACAGCCAAACACAAGTTCAGCGCCCAAGCCATTTCCCGCTGCCATGGAAACCAAGTGCTCTGGCACCACATATGTCTGAAAGTGGATATGACACCTAGGGAACTCAGGGCGGTGCTCAATGGCAACTGCCCGAAGCAGCAGCACAGCTCTTCCAGTGCCAAAACAACTCCACCTGCCTCATCAACTTCACATACCATCAGCTGTGCTAGCAGCTATCTAGGAAACCCTGTTGGGTCACTTCCTGTCCAATGCTCATTGAGCCCAGTGGGATGGGATCAAGCAGGGTGAGCACCGAAACTAAACTAACATGGAGCTCCTCACTCACGCCACTCAAAACTCCACAGCCAAACACAAGTTCAGCACCCATACCATTTCCCGCTGCCATGGAAACCAAGTGCTCGGGCACCACATATGTCTCAAAGTGGATATGACACCTAGGGAACTCAGGGCGGTGCTCAATGGCAACTGCCCGGAGCAGCAGCACAGCTCTTCCGGCGCCAAAACAACTCCACCTGCCTCATGAACTTCACATACAATCAGCTGTGCTAGCAGCGTTCAAGAAAACCCTGTTGGGTCACTTCCGGTCCAATGCCCATTGAGCCCAATTGGATGGAATCAAACAAGGTGAGCACCCACACTAAACTAACATGGAGCTCCTCACTCAAGCCACTCAAAACTCCACAGCCAAACACAAGTTCAGCGCCCAAGCCATTTCCCGCTGCCATGGAAACCAAGTGCTCTGGCACCACATATGTCTGAAAGTGGATAAGATACCTAGGGAACTCAGGGCGGTGGTCAATGCAACTGCCCAAAGCAGCAGCACAGCTCTTCCAGTGCCAAAACAACTCCACCTGCCTCATGAACTTCACATACCATCAGCTGTGCTAGCAGCGTTCTAGAAAACGCTGTTTGATCACTTCCTGTCCAAAGCCCATTGAGCCCAGTGTGGTGGAATCAAGCAGGGTGAGCACCCACACTAAACTAACATGGAGCTCCTCACTCAAGCCGCTCAAAACTCCACAGCCAAACACAAGTTCAGCGCCCAAGCCATTTCCCGCTGCCATGGAAACCAAGTGTTCTGGCACCACATATGTCTGAAAGTGAATATGACACCAAGGGAACTCAGGGCGGTGCTCAATGGCAACTGCCCGAAGCAGCAGCACAGCTCTTCCAGTGCCAAAACAACTCCACCTGCCTCATGAACTTCACATACCATCAGCTGTGCAGGCAGCGTTCTAGAAAACGCTGTTTGATCACTTCCTGTCCAAAGCCCATTGAGCCCAGTGTGATGGAATCAAGCAGGGTGAGCACCCACACTAAACTAACATGGAGCTTCTCACTCAAGCCACTCAAAACGCCACAGCCAAACACAAGTTCAGCACCCAAACCATTTCCCGCTGCCATGGAAACCAAGTGCTCGGGCACCACATATGTCTGAAAGTGGATATGACACCTAGGGAACTCAGGGCGGTGCTCAATGGCAACTGTCCGAAGCAGCAGCACAGCTCTTCCAGTGCCAAAACAACTCCACCTGCCTCAGGAACTTCACATACCATCAGCTGTGCTAGCAGCATTCAAGGAAACCCTGTTGGGTCACTTACGGTCCAATTCCCCTGAGCCCAATGGGATGGAATCAAACAAGGTGAGCACCCACACTAAACTAACATGGAGCTCCTGACTTAAGGCACTCAAAACTCCACAGCCAAACACAAGTTCAGCGCCCAAGCCATTTCCCGCTGCCATGGAAACCAAGTGCTCTGGCACCACATATGTCTGAAAGTGGATATGACACCTAGGGAACTCAGGGCGGTGCTCAATGGCAACTGTCCGAAGCAGCAGCACAGCTCTTCCAGTGCCAAAACAACTCCACCTGCCTCATGAACTTCACATACCATCAGCTGTGCTACCAGCGTTCTAGGAAACCCTGTTGGGTCACTTCCTATCCAATGGTCATTGGGCAGAATGGGATGGAATCAGGCAGGTTGAGCACCCACACTAAACTAACATGGAGCTCCTCACTGAAGCCGCTCAAAACTCCACAGCCAAACACAAGTTCAGCGCCCAAGCCATTTCCCGCTGCCATGGAAACCAAGTGCTCTGGCACCACATATGTCTGAAAGTGGATATGACACCTAGGGAACTCAGGGCGGTGCTCAATGGCAACTGCCCAAAGCAGCAGCACAGCTCTTCCAGTGCCAAAACAACTCCACCTGCCTCATCAACTTCACATACCATCAGCTGTGCTAGCAACGTTCAAGGAAACCCTGTTGGGTCACTTCCTGTCCAAAGCTCATTGAGCCCAGTGTGATGGAATCAAGCCGGGTGAGCACCCACTCTAAACTAACATGGAGCTCCTGACTTAAGGCACTCAAAACTCCACAGCCAAACACAAGTTCAGCGCCCAAGCCATTTCCCGCTGCCGTGGAAACCAAGTGCTCTGGCACCACATATGTCTGAAAGTGGATATGACACCTAGGGAACTCAGGGCGGTGCTCAATGGCAACTGCCCGAAGCAGCAGCACAGCTCTTCCAGTGCCAAAACAACTCCACCTGCCTCATGAACTTCACATACCATCAGCTGTGCAGGCAGCGTTCTAGAAAACGCTGTTTGATCACTTCCTGTCCAAAGCCCATTGAGCCCAGTGTGATGGAATCAAGCAGGGTGAGCACCCACACTAAACTAACATGGAGCTCCTCACTCAAGCCACTCAAAACTCCACAGCCAAACACAAGTTCAGCGCCTAAGCCATTTCCCGCTGCCATGGAAACCAAGTGCTCTGGCACCACATATGTCTGAAAGTGGATATGACACCTAGGGAACTCAGGGCGGTGCTCAATGGCAACTGCCCGAAGCAGCAGCACAGCTCTTCCAGAGCCAAAACAACTCCACCTGCCTCATGAACTTCACATACCATCAGCTGTGCTACCAGCGTTCTAGAAAACGCTGTTTGATCACTTCCAGTCCAAAGCCCATTGAGCCCAGTGTGATGGAATCAAGCAGGGTGAGCACCCACACTAAACTAACATGGAGCTCCTCACTGAAGCCGCTCAAAACTCCACAGCCAAACACAAGTTCAGCGCCCAAGCCATTTCCCGCTGCCATGGAAACCAAGTGCTCTGGCACCACATATGTCTGAAAGTAGATATGACACCTAGGGAACTCAGGGCAGAGGTGAATGGCAACTGCCCGAAGCAGCAGCACAGCTCTTCCGGTGCCAAAACAACTCCACCTGCCTCATGAACTTCACATACCATCAGCTGTGCTAGTAGCTATGTAGGAAACCCTGTTGGGTCACTTCCAGTCCAATGCCCATTGAGCCAGTGTGATGGAATCAAGCAGGGTGAGCACCCACACAAAACTAACATGCAGTTCCTCACTCCAGCCGCTGAAAACTGCACAGCCAAACACAAGTTCAGCGCCCAAGTCATTTCCCGCTGCCATGGAAACCAAGTGCTCTGGCACCACATATGTCTGAAAGTGGATATGACACCTAGGGAACTCAGGGCGGTGCTCAATGGCAACTGCCCGCAGCAGTATCACAGCTCTTCCAGTGCCAGAAAAGCTCCACCTGCCTCATGAACTTCAGATACAATCAGCTGTGCTAAGAGCTATCTAGGAAACCCTGTTGGGTCACTTCTGGTCCAATGCCCATTGAGCCCAGTGGGATGGGATCAAGCAGTGTGAGCACCCACACTAAACTAACATGGAGCTTCTCACTCAAGCCGCTCAAAACTCCACAGCCAAACACAAGTTCAGCGCCCAAGCCATTTCCCGCTGCCATGGAAACCAAGTGCTCTGGCACCACATATGTCTGAAACAGGATATGACACCTAGGGAACTCAGGGCGGTGCTCAATGGCAACTGCCCGAAGCAGCAGCACAGCTCTTCCAGTGCCAAAACAACTCCACCTGCCTCATGAACTTCACATACCATCAGCTGTGCTAGCAGCGTTCAAGGAAACCCTGTTGGGTCACTTCCTGTATAATGCCCATTGAGCCCAATTGGATGGAATCAAACAAGGTGAGCACCCACACTAAACTTACATGGAGCTCCTCACTCAAGCCGCTCAAAACTCCACAGCCAAACACAAGTTCAGCACCCAAGCCATTTCCCGCTGCCATGGAAACCAAGTGCTCTGGCACCACATATGTCTGAAAGTGGATATGACACCTAGGGAACTCAGGGCGGTGCTCAATGGCAACTGCCCGAAGCAGCAGCACAGCTCTTCCAGTGCCAAAACAACTCCACCTGCCTCAGGAACTTCACATACCATCAGCTGTGCTAGCAGCTATCTAGGAAACCCTGTTGGGTCACTTCCTGTCCAATGCTCATTGAGCCCAGTGGGATGGGATCAAGCAGGGTGAGCACCAAAACTAAACTAACATGGAGCTCCTCACTCACGCCACTCAAAACTCCACAGCCAAACACAAGTTCAGCACCCAAACCATTTCCCGCTGCCATGGAAACCAAGTGCTCGGGCACCACATATGTCTGAAAGTGGATATGACACCTAGGGAACTCAGGGCGGTGCTCAATGGCAACTGCCCGGAGCAGCAGCACAGCTCTTCCGGTGCCAAAACAACTCCACCTGCCTCATGAACTTCACATACCATCAGCTGTGCAGGCAGCGTTCTAGAAAACGCTGTTTGATCACTTCCTGTCCAAAGCCCATTGAGCCCAGTGTGATGGAATCAAGCAGGGTGAGCACCCACACTAAACTAACATGGAGCTTCTCACTCAAGCCACTCAAAACGCCACAGCCAAACACAAGTTCAGCACCCAAACCATTTCCCGCTGCCATGGAAACCAAGTGCTCGGGCACCACATATGTCTGAAAGTGGATATGACACCTAGGGAACTCAGGGCGGTGCTCAATGGCAACTGCCCGAAGCAGCAGCACAGCTCTTCCAGTGCCAAAACAACTCCACCTGCCTCAGGAACTTCACATACCATCAGCTGTGCTAGCAGCATTCAAGGAAACCCTGTTGGGTCACTTCCGGTCCAATTCCCCTGAGCCCAATGGGATGGAATCAAACAAGGTGAGCACCCACACTAAACTAACATGGAGCTCCTCACTCAAGCCGCTCAAAACTCCACAGCCAAACACAAGTTCAGCGCCCAAGCCATTTCCTGCTGCCATGGAAACCAAGTGCTCTGGCACCACATATGTCTGAAAGTGGATATGACACCTAGGGAACTGAGGGTGGTGGTCAATGCAACTGCCCAAAGCAGCAGCACAGCTGTTCCAGTGCCAAAACAAGTCCACCTGCCTCATGAACTTCACATACCATCAGCTGTGCTAGCAGCGTTCAAGGAAACCCTGTTGGGTCACTTCCTGTCCAAAGCCCATTGAGTCCAGTGGGATGGAATCAAGCAGGGTGAGCATCCACACTAAACTAACATGGAGCTCCTCACTGAAGCCACTCAAAACTCCACAGCCAAACACAAATTCAGCGCCCAAGCCATTTCCCGCTGCCATGGAAACCAAGTGCTCTGGCAGCACATATGTCTCAAAGTGGATATGACACGTAGGGAACTCAGGGCGGTGCTCAATGGCAACTGCCCGAAGCAGCAGCACAGCTCTTCCAGTGCCAAAACAACTCCACCTGCCTCATGAATGCCTCATGAACTTCACATACCATCAGCTGTGCTACCAGCGTTCTATGAAACCCTGTTGGGTCACTTCCTATCCAATGCTCATTGGGCCCAATGGGATGGAATCTGGCAGGTTGAGCACCCACACTAAACTAACATGGAGTTCCTCACTCAAGCCGCTCAAAACTCCACAGCCAAACACAAGTTCAGTGCCCAAGCCATTTCCCGCTGCCATGGAAACCAAGTGCTCTGGCACCACATATGTCTGAAAGTGGATATGACAGCTAGGGAACTCAGGGCGGTGCTCAATGGCAACTGCCCGAAGCAGCAGCACAGCTCTTCCAGTGCCAAAACAACTCCACCTGCCTCATGAACTTCACAAACCATCAGCTGTGCTCCCAGCGTTCAAGGAAACCCTGTTGGGTCACTTCCTATCCAATGCTCATTGAGCCCAATGAGATTGAATCAAGCAGGGTGAGCACCCACACTAAACTAACATGGAGCTTCTCACTCAAGGCACTCAAAACTCCACATCCAAACACAAGTTCAGCACCCAAACATTTTCCCGCTGCCATGGAAACCAAGTGCTCGGGCACCACATATGTCTGAAAGTGGATATGACACCTAGGGAACTCAGGGCGGTGCTCAATGGCAACTGCCCGAAGCAGCAGCACAGCTCTTCCAGTGCCAAAACAACTCCACCTGCCTCAGGAACTTCACATACCATCAGCTGTGCTAGCAGCTATCTAGGAAACATTGTTGGGTCACTTCCTGTCCAATGCTCATTGAGCCCAGTGGGATGGGATCAAGCAGGGTGAGCACCGAAACTAAACTAACATGGAGCTCCTCACTCACGCCACTCAAAACTCCACAGCCAAACACAAGTTCAGCGCCCAAGCCATTTCCCGCTGCCATGGAAACCAAGTGCTCTGGCACCACATATGTCTGAAAGTGGATAAGATACCTAGGGAACTCAGGGCGGTGCTCAATGGCAACTGCCCAAAGCAGCAGCACAGCTCTTCCAGTGCCAAAACAACTCCACCTGCCTCATGAACTTCACATACCATCAGCTGTGCTAGCAGCGTTCAAGGAAACCCTGTTGGGTCACTTCCTGTATAATGCCCATTGAGCCCAATTGGATGGAATCAAACAAGGTGAGCACCCACACTAAACTTACATGGAGCTCCTCACTGAAGCCGCTCAAAACTCCACAGCCAAACACAAGTTCAGCGCCCAAGCCATTTCCCGCTGCCATGGAAACCAAGTGCTCTGGCACCACATATGTCTGAAAGTAGATATGACACCTAGGGAACTCAGGGCGGAGGTGAATGGCAACTGCCCGAAGCAGCAGCACAGCTCTTCCGGTGAGAAAACAACTCCACCTGCCTCATGAACTTCACATACCATCAGCTGTGCTAGTAGCTATGTAGGAAACCCTGTTGGGTCACTTCCAGTCCAATGCCCATTGAGCCAGTGTGATGGAATCAAGCAGGGTGAGCACCGAAACTAAACTAACATGGAGCTCCTCACTCACGCCACTCAAAACTCCACAGCCAAACACAAGTTCAGCACCCAAACCATTTCCCGCTGCCATGGAAACCAAGTGCTCGGGCACCACATATGTCTGAAAGTGGATATGACACCTAGGGAACTCAGGGCGGTGCTCAATGGCAACTGCCCGAAGCAGCAGCACAGCTCTTCCAGTGCCAAAACAACTCCACCTGCCTCATAAACTTCACATACCATCAGCTGTGCTAGCAGCATTCAAGGAAACCCTGTTGGGTCACTTCCGGTCCAATGCCCATTGAGCCTAGTCTGATGGAATCAAGCAGGGTGAGCACTCACACTAAACTAACATGGAGCTCCTCACTCAAGCCGCTCAAAACTCCACAGCCAAACACAAGTTCAGCGCCAAAGCCATTTCCCGCTGCCATGGAAACCAAGTGCTCTGGCACCACATATGTCTCAAAGTGGATATTACACCTAGGGAACTCAGGGCGGTGCTCAATGGCAACTGTCCGAAGCAGCAGCACAGCTCTTCCAGTGCCAAAACAACTCCACCTGCCTCATGAACTTCGCAAACCATCAGCTGGGCTACCAGCATTCTAGGAAACCATGTTGGGTCACTTCCTATCCAATACTCATTGAGCCCAATGAGATTGAATCAAGCAGGGTGAGCACCCACACTAAACTAACATGGAGCTTCTCACTCAAACCGCTCAAAACTCCACAGCCAAACACAAGTTCAGCACCCAAACCATTTCCCGCTGCCATGGAAACCAAGTGCTCTGGCACCACATATGTCTGAAAGTGGATATGACACCTAGGGAACTCAGGGCGGTGCTCAATGGCAACTGCCCGAAGCAGCAGCACAGCTCTTCCAGTGCCAAAACAACTCCACCTGCCTCATGAACTTCACATACCATCAGCTGTGCTAGCAGCGTTCAAGGAAACCCTGTTTGTCACTTCCGGTCCAATGGCCATTGAGCCTAGTCTGATGGAATGAAGCAGAATGAGCACCCACACTAAACTAACATGGAGCTCCTCACTCAAGCCGCTCAAAACTCCACAGCCAAACACAAGTTCAGCGCCCAAGCCATTTCCCGCTGCCATGGAAACCAAGTGCTCTGGCACCACATATGTCTGAAAGTGAATATGACACCTAGGGAACTCAGGGCGGTGCTCAATGGCAACTGCCCGAAGCAGCAGCACAGCTCTTCCAGTGCCAAAACAACTCCACCTGCCTCATGAAATTCACATACCATCAGCTGTGCAGGCAGCGTTCTAGGAAACCCTGTTGGGTCACTTCCTATCCAATGGTCATTGGGCAGAATGGGATGGAATCAGGCAGGTTGAGCACCCACACTAAACTAACATGGAGCTCCTCACTCAAGCCGCTCAAAACTCCACAGCCAAACACAAGTTCAGCGCCAAAGCCATTTCCTGCTGCCATGGAAACCAAGTGCTCTGGCACCACATATGTCTGAAAGTAGATATGACACCTAGGGAACTCAGGGCGGTGGTGAATGGCAACTGCCCGAAGCAGCAGCACAGCTCTTCCAGTGCCAAAACAACTCCACCTGCCTCATGAACTTCACATACCATCACCTGTGCTACCAGCATTCTAGGAAACCATGTTGGGTCACTTCCTATCCAATACTCAATGAGCCCAATGAGATTGAATCAAGCAGAGTGAGCACCCACACTAAACTAACATGGAGCTCCTCACTCAAGCCGCTCAAAACTCCACAGCCAAACACAAGTTAAGCGCCCAAGCCATTTCCCGCTGCCATGGAAACCAAGTGCTCTGGCACCACATATGTCTCAAAGTGGATATGATACCTAGGGAAATCAGGGCGGTGGTCAATGTAACTGCCCAAAGCAGCAGCACAGCTCTTCCGGCGCCAAAACAACTCCACCTGCCTCATGAACTTCACATACCATCAGCTGTGCAGGCAGCGTTCTAGAAAACGCTGTTTGATCACTTCCTGTCCAAAGCCCATTGAGCCCAGTGTGATGTAATCAAGCAGGGTGAGCACCCACACTAAACTAACATGGAGCTCCTCACTCAAGCCGCTCAAAACTCCACAGCCAAACACAAGTTCAGCGCCCAAGCCATTTCCCGCTGCCATGGAAACCAAGTGCTCTGGCACCACATATGTCTCAAAGTGGATATTACACCTAGGGAACTCAGGGCGGAGGTGAATGGCAACTGCCCGAAGCAGCAGCACAGCTCTTCCAGTGCCAAAACAACTCCACCTGCCTCATGAACTTCACATACCATCAGCTGTGCTACCAGCGTTCTAGGAAACGCTGTTTGATCACTTCCTGTCCAAAGCCCATTGATCCCAGTGTGATGGAATCAAGCAGGGTGAGCACCCACACTAAACTAACATGGAGCTCCTCACTCAAGCCGCTCAAAACTCCACAGCCAAACACAAGTTCAGCGCCCAAGCCATTTCCCGCTGCCATGGAAACCAAGTGCTCTGGCACCACATATGTCTGAAAGTGGATATGACACCTAGGGAACTCAGGGCGGTGCTCAATGGCAACTGCCCGAAGCAGCAGCACAGCTCTTCCAGAGCCAAAACAACTCCACCTGCCTCATGAACTTCACATACCATCAGCTGTGCAGGCAGCGTTCTAGAAAACGCTGTTTGATCACTTCCTGTCCAAAGCCCATTGAGCCCAGTGTGATGGAATCAAGCAGGGTGAGCACCCACACTAAACTAACATGGAGCTCCTCACTGAAGCCACTCAAAACTCCACAGCCAAACACAAGTTCAGCGCCCAAGCCATTTCCCGCTGCCATGGAAACCAAGTGCTCTGGCACCACATATGTCTCAAAGTGGATATGACACCTAGGGAACTCAGGGCGGTGCTCAATGGCAACTGCCCGGAGCAGCAGCACAGATCTTCCAGTGACAAAACAACTCCACCTGCCTCATGAACTTCACATACCATCAGCTGTGCAGGCAGCGTTCTAGAAAACGCTGTTTGATCACTTCCGGTCCAAAGCCCATTGAGCCCAGTGTGATGGAATCAAGCAGGGTGAGCACCCACACTAAACTAACATGGAGCTCCTCACTCACGCCACTCAAAACTCCACAGCCAAACACAAGTTCAGCACCCAAACCATTTCCCGCTGCCATGGAAACCAAGTGCTCGGGCACCACATATGTCTGAAAGTGGATATGACACCTAGGGAACTCAGGGCGGTGCTCAATGGCAACTGCCCGAAGCAGCAGCACAGCTCTTCCGGCGCCAAAACAACTCCACCTGCCTCATAAACTTCACATACCATCAGCTGTGCTAGCAGCATTCAAGGAAACCCTGTTGGGTCACTTCCGGTCCAATGCCCATTGAGCCTAGTCTGATGGAATCAAGCAGGGTGAGCACTCACACTAAACTAACATGGAGCTCCTCACTCAAGCCGCTCAAAACTCCACAGCCAAACACAAGTTCAGCGCCCAAGCCATTTCCCGCTGCCATGGAAACCAAGTGCTCGGGCACCACATATGTCTCAAAGTGGATATTACACCTAGGGAACTCAGGGCGGTGCTCAATGGCAACTGCCCGAAGCAGCAGCACAGCTCTTCCAGTGCCAAAACAACTCCACCTGCCTCATGAACTTCACAAACCATCAGCTGGGCTACCAGCATTCTAGGAAACCATGTTGGGTCACATCCTATCCAATACTCATTGAGCCCAATGAGATTGAATCAAGCAGGGTGAGCACCCACACTAAACTAACATGGAGCTTCTCACTCAAACCGCTCAAAACTCCACAGCCAAACACAAGTTCAGCACCCAAACCATTTCCCGCTGCCATGGAAACCAAGTGCTCTGGCACCACATATGTCTCAAAGTGGATATGACACCTAGGGAACTCAGGGCGGTGCTCAATGGCAACTGCCCAAAGCAGCAGCACAGCTCTTCCAGTGCCAAAACAACTCCACCTGCCTCATGAACTTCACATACCATCAGCTGTGCAGGCAGCGTTCTAGAAAACGCTGTTTGATCACTTCCTGTCCAAAGCCCATTGAGCCCAGTGTGATGGAATCAAGCAGGGTGAGCACCCACACTAAACTAACATGGAGCTCCTCACTGAAGCCACTCAAAACTCCACAGCCAAACACAAGTTCAGCGCCCAAGCCATTTCCCGCTGCCATGGAAACCAAGTGCTCTGGCACCACATATGTCTCAAAGTGGATATGACACCTAGGGAACTCAGGGCGGTGCTCAATGGCAACTGCCCGGAGCAGCAGCACAGATCTTCCAGTGACAAAACAACTCCACCTGCCTCATGAACTTCACATACCATCAGCTGTGCAGGCAGCGTTCTAGAAAACGCTGTTTGATCACTTCCGGTCCAAAGCCCATTGAGCCCAGTGTGATGGAATCAAGCAGGGTGAGCACCCACACTAAACTAACATGGAGCTCCTCACTCACGCCACTCAAAACTCCACAGCCAAACACAAGTTCAGCACCCAAACCATTTCCCGCTGCCATGGAAACCAAGTGCTCGGGCACCACATATGTCTGAAAGTGGATATGACACCTAGGGAACTCAGGGCGGTGCTCAATGGCAACTGCCCGAAGCAGCAGCACAGCTCTTCCAGTGCCAAAACAACTCCACCTGCCTCATAAACTTCACATACCATCAGCTGTGCTAGCAGCATTCAAGGAAACCCTGTTGGGTCACTTCCGGTCCAATGCCCATTGAGCCTAGTCTGATGGAATCAAGCAGGGTGAGCACTCACACTAAACTAACATGGAGCTCCTCACTCAAGCCGCTCAAAACTCCACAGCCAAACACAAGTTCAGCGCCCAAGCCATTTCCCGCTGCCATGGAAACCAAGTGCTCGGGCACCACATATGTCTCAAAGTGGATATTACACCTAGGGAACTCAGGGCGGTGCTCAATGGCAACTGCCCGAAGCAGCAGCACAGCTCTTCCAGTGCCAAAACAACTCCACCTGCCTCATGAACTTCACAAACCATCAGCTGGGCTACCAGCATTCTAGGAAACCATGTTGGGTCACATCCTATCCAATACTCATTGAGCCCAATGAGATTGAATCAAGCAGGGTGAGCACCCACACTAAACTAACATGGAGCTTCTCACTCAAACCGCTCAAAACTCCACAGCCAAACACAAGTTCAGCACCCAAACCATTTCCCGCTGCCATGGAAACCAAGTGCTCTGGCACCACATATGTCTCAAAGTGGATATGACACCTAGGGAACTCAGGGCGGTGCTCAATGGCAACTGCCCAAAGCAGCAGCACAGCTCTTCCAGTGCCAAAACAACTCCACCTGCCTCATGAACTTCACATACCATCAGCTGTGCAGGCAGCGTTCTAGAAAACGCTGTTTGATCACTTCCTGTCCAAAGCCCATTGAGCCCAGTGTGATGGAATCAAGCAGGGTGAGCACCCACACTAAACTAACATGGAGCTCCTCACTGAAGCCACTCAAAACTCCACAGCCAAACACAAGTTCAGCGCCCAAGCCATTTCCCGCTGCCATGGAAACCAAGTGCTCTGGCACCACATATGTCTGAAAGTGGATATGACAGCTAGGGAACTCAGGGCGGTGCTCAATGGCAACTGCCCGAAGCAGCAGCACAGCTCTTCCAGAGCCAAAACAACTCCACCTGCCTCATGAACTTCACATACCATCAGCTGTGCAGGCAGCGTTCTAGAAAACGCTGTTTGATCACTTCCAGTCCAAAGCCCATTGAGCCCAGTGTGATGGAATCAAGCAGGGTGAGCACCCACACTAAACTAACATGGAGCTCCTCACTGAAGCCGCTCAAAACTCCACAGCCAAACACAAGTTCAGCGCCCAAGCCATTTCCCGCTGCCATGGAAACCAAGTGCTCTGGCACCACATATGTCTGAAAGTAGATATGACACCTAGGGAACTCAGGGCGGAGGTGAATGGCAACTGCCCGAAGCAGCAGCACAGCTCTTCCGGTGCCAAAACAACTCCACCTGCCTCATGAACTTCACATACCATCAGCTGTGCTAGTAGCTATGTAGGAAACCCTGTTGGGTCACTTCCAGTCCAATGCCCATTGAGCCAGTGTGATGGAATCAAGCAGGGTGAGCACCGAAACTAAACTAACATGGAGCTCCTCACTCACGCCACTCAAAACTCCACAGCCAAACACAAGTTCAGCACCCAAACCATTTCCCGCTGCCATGGAAACCAAGTGCTCGGGCACCACATATGTCTGAAAGTGGATATGACACCTAGGGAACTCAGGGCGGTGCTCAATGGCAACTGCCCGAAGCAGCAGCACAGCTCTTCCAGTGCCAAAACAACTCCACCTGCCTCATAAACTTCACATACCATCAGCTGTGCTAGCAGCATTCAAGGAAACCCTGTTGGGTCACTTCCGGTCCAATGCCCATTGAGCCTAGTCTGATGGAATCAAGCAGGGTGAGCACTCACACTAAACTAACATGGAGCTCCTCACTCAAGCCGCTCAAAACTCCACAGCCAAACACAAGTTCAGCGCCCAAGCCATTTCCCGCTGCCATGGAAACCAAGTGCTCTGGCACCACATATGTCTCAAAGTGGATATTACACCTAGGGAACTCAGGGCGGTGCTCAATGGCAACTGTCCGAAGCAGCAGCACAGCTCTTCCAGTGCCAAAACAACTCCACCTGCCTCATGAACTTCGCAAACCATCAGCTGGGCTACCAGCATTCTAGGAAACCATGTTGGGTCACTTCCTATCCAATACTCATTGAGCCCAATGAGATTGAATCAAGCAGGGTGAGCACCCACACTAAACTAACATGGAGCTTCTCACTCAAACCGCTCAAAACTCCACAGCCAAACACAAGTTCAGCACCCAAACCATTTCCCGCTGCCATGGAAACCAAGTGCTCTGGCACCACATATGTCTGAAAGTGGATATGACACCTAGGGAACTCAGGGCGGTGCTCAATGGCAACTGCCCGAAGCAGCAGCACAGCTCTTCCAGTGCCAAAACAACTCCACCTGCCTCATGAACTTCACATACCATCAGCTGTGCTAGCAGCGTTCAAGGAAACCCTGTTTGTCACTTCCGGTCCAATGGCCATTGAGCCTAGTCTGATGGAATGAAGCAGAATGAGCACCCACACTAAACTAACATGGAGCTCCTCACTCAAGCCGCTCAAAACTCCACAGCCAAACACAAGTTCAGCGCCCAAGCCATTTCCCGCTGCCATGGAAACCAAGTGCTCTGGCACCACATATGTCTGAAAGTGAATATGACACCTAGGGAACTCAGGGCGGTGCTCAATGGCAACTGCCCGAAGCAGCAGCACAGCTCTTCCAGTGCCAAAACAACTCCACCTGCCTCATGAAATTCACATACCATCAGCTGTGCAGGCAGCGTTCTAGGAAACCCTGTTGGGTCACTTCCTATCCAATGGTCATTGGGCAGAATGGGATGGAATCAGGCAGGTTGAGCACCCACACTAAACTAACATGGAGCTCCTCACTCAAGCCGCTCAAAACTCCACAGCCAAACACAAGTTCAGCGCCAAAGCCATTTCCTGCTGCCATGGAAACCAAGTGCTCTGGCACCACATATGTCTGAAAGTAGATATGACACCTAGGGAACTCAGGGCGGTGGTGAATGGCAACTGCCCGAAGCAGCAGCACAGCTCTTCCAGTGCCAAAACAACTCCACCTGCCTCATGAACTTCACATACCATCACCTGTGCTACCAGCATTCTAGGAAACCATGTTGGGTCACTTCCTATCCAATACTCAATGAGCCCAATGAGATTGAATCAAGCAGAGTGAGCACCCACACTAAACTAACATGGAGCTCCTCACTCAAGCCGCTCAAAACTCCACAGCCAAACACAAGTTCAGCGCCCAAGCCATTTCCCGCTGCCATGGAAACCAAGTGCTCTGGCACCACATATGTCTCAAAGTGGATATGATACCTAGGGAAATCAGGGCGGTGGTCAATGTAACTGCCCAAAGCAGCAGCACAGCTCTTCCGGCGCCAAAACAACTCCACCTGCCTCATGAACTTCACATACCATCAGCTGTGCAGGCAGCGTTCTAGAAAACGCTGTTTGATCACTTCCTGTCCAAAGCCCATTGAGCCCAGTGTGATGTAATCAAGCAGGGTGAGCACCCACACTAAACTAACATGGAGCTCCTCACTGAAGCCACTCAAAATTCCACAGCCAAACACAAGTTCAGCGCCCAAGCCATTTCCCGCTGCCATGGAAACCAAGTGCTCTGGCACCACATATGTCTCAAAGTGGATATGACACCTAGGTAACTCAGGGCGGAGGTGAATGGCAACTGCCCGAAGCAGCAGCACAGCTCTTCCAGTGCCAAAACAACTCCACCTGCCTCATGAACTTCACATACCATCAGCTGTGCTACCAGCGTTCTAGGAAACGCTGTTTGATCACTTCCTGTCCAAAGCCCATTGATCCCAGTGTGATGGAATCAAGCAGGGTGAGCACCGAAACTAAACTAACATGGAGCTCCTCACTCAAGCCGCTCAAAACTCCACAGCCAAACACAAGTTCAGCGCCCAAGCCATTTCCCGCTGCCATGGAAACCAAGTGCTCTGGCACCACATATGTCTGAAAGTGGATATGACACCTAGGGAACTCAGGGCGGTGCTCAATGGCAAATGCCCGAAGCAGCAGCACAGCTCTTCCAGAGCCAAAACAACTCCACCTGCCTCATGAACTTCACATACCATCAGCTGTGCTCCCAGCGTTCTAGAAAACGCTGTTTGATCACTTCCTGTCCAAAGCCCATTGAGCCCAGTGTGATGGAATCAAGCAGGGTGAGCACCCACACTAAACTAACATGGAGCTCCTCACTCAAGCCACTCAAAACTCCACAGCCAAACACAAGTTCAGCGCCCAAGCCATTTCCCGCTGCCATGGAAACCAAGTGCTCTGGCACCACATATGTCTCAAAGTGGATATGACACCTAGGGAACTCAGGGCGGTGCTCAATGGCAACTGCCCGGAGCAGCAGCACAGATCTTCCAGTGAAAAAACAACTCCACCTGCCTCATGAACTTCACATACCATCAGCTGTGCAGGCAGCGTTCTAGAAAACGCTGTTTGATCACTTCCGGTCCAAAGCCCATTGAGCCCAGTGTGATGGAATCAAGCAGGGTGAGCACCGAAACTAAACTAACATGGAGCTCCTCACTCACGCCACTCAAAACTCCACAGCCAAACACAAGTTCAGCACCCAAACCATTTCCCGCTGCCATGGAAACCAAGTGCTCGGGCACCACATATGTCTGAAAGTGGATATGACACCTAGGGAACTCAGGGCGGTGCTCAATGGCAACTGCCCGAAGCAGCAGCACAGCTCTTCCAGTGCCAAAACAACTCCACCTGCCTCATAAACTTCACATACCATCAGCTGTGCTAGCAGCATTCAAGGAAACCCTGTTGGGTCACTTCCGGTCCAATGCCCATTGAGCCTAGTCTGATGGAATCAAGCAGGGTGAGCACTCACACTAAACTAACATGGAGCTCCTCACTCAAGCCGCTCAAAACTCCACAGCCAAACACAAGTTCAGCGCCCAAGCCATTTCCCGCTGCCATGGAAACCAAGTGCTCGGGCACCACATATGTCTCAAAGTGGATATTACACCTAGGGAACTCAGGGCGGTGCTCAATGGCAACTGCCCGAAGCAGCAGCACAGCTCTTCCAGTGCCAAAACAACTCCACCTGCCTCAGGAACTTCACATACCATCAGCTGTGCTAGCAGCATTCAAGGAAACCCTGTTGGGTCACTTCCGGTCCAATTCCCCTGAGCCCAATGGGATGGAATCAAACAAGGTGAGCACCCACACTAAACTAACATGGAGCTCCTGACTTAAGGCACTCAAAACTCCACAGCCAAACACAAGTTCAGCGCCCAAGCCATTTCCCGCTGCCATGAAAAACCAAGTGCTCTGGCACCACATATGTCTGAAAGTGGATATGACACCTAGGGAACTCAGGGCGGTGGTCAATGCAACTGCCCAAAGCAGCAGCACAGCTCTTCCAGTGCCAAAACAACTCCACCTGCCTCATGAACTTCACATACCATCAGCTGTGCTACCAGCGTTCTAGGAAACCCTGTTGGGTCACTTCCTATCCAATGGTCATTGGGCAGAATGGGATGGAATCAGGCAGGTTGAGCACCCACACTAAACTAACATGGAGCTCCTCACTGAAGCCGCTCAAAACTCCACAGCCAAACACAAGTTCAGCGCCCAAGCCATTTCCCGCTGCCATGGAAACCAAGTGCTCTGGCACCACATATGTCTGAAAGTGGATATGACACCTAGGGAACTCAGGGCGGTGGTCAATGCAACTGCCCAAAGCAGCAGCACAGCTCTTCCAGTGCCAAAACAACTCCACCTGCCTCATCAACTTCACATACCATCAGCTGTGCTAGCAACGTTCAAGGAAACCCTGTTGGGTCACTTCCTGTCCAAAGCTCATTGAGCCCAGTGTGATGGAATCAAGCCGGGTGAGCACCTACTCTAAACTAACATGGAGCTCCTGACTTAAGGCACTCAAAACTCCACAGCCAAACACAAGTTCAGCGCCCAAGCCATTTCCCGCTGCCGTGGAAACCAAGTGCTCTGGCACCACATATGTCTGAAAGTGGATATGACACCTAGGGAACTCAGGGCGGTGCTCAATGGCAACTGCCCGAAGCAGCAGCACAGCTCTTCCAGAGCCAAAACAACTCCACCTGCCTCATGAACTTCACATACCATCAGCTGTGCAGGCAGCGTTCTAGAAAACGCTGTTTGATCACTTCCTGTCCAAAGCCCATTGAGCCCAGTGTGATGGAATCAAGCAGGGTGAGCACCCACACTAAACTAACATGGAGCTCCTCACTCAAGCCACTCAAAACTCCACAGCCAAACACAAGTTCAGCGCCTAAGCCATTTCCCGCTGCAATGGAAACCAAGTGCTCTGGCACCACATATGTCTGAAAGTGGATATGACACCTAGGGAACTCAGGGCGGTGCTCAATGGCAACTGCCCGAAGCAGCAGCACAGCTCTTCCAGAGCCAAAACAACTCCACCTGCCTCATGAACTTCACATACCATCAGCTGTGCTACCAGCGTTCTAGAAAACGCTGTTTGATCACTTCCAGTCCAAAGCCCATTGAGCCCAGTGTGATGGAATCAAGCAGGGTGAGCACCCACACTAAACTAACATGGAGCTCCTCACTCAAGCCGCTCAAAACTCCACAGCCAAACACAAGTTCAGCGCCCAAGCCATTTCCCGCTGCCATGGAAACCAAGTGCTCTGGCACCACATATGTCTGAAAGTAGATATGACACCTAGGGAACTCAGGGCAGAGGTGAATGGCAACTGCCCGAAGCAGCAGCACAGCTCTTCCGGTGCCAAAACAACTCCACCTGCCTCATGAACTTCACATACCATCAGCTGTGCTAGTAGCTATGTAGGAAACCCTGTTGGGTCACTTCCAGTCCAATGCCCATTGAGCCAGTGTGATGGAATCAAGCAGGGTGAGCACCCACACAAAACTAACATGCAGTTCCTCACTCCAGCCGCTGAAAACTGCACAGCCAAACACAAGTTCAGCGCCCAAGTCATTTCCCGCTGCCATGGAAACCAAGTGCTCTGGCACCACATATGTCTGAAAGTGGATATGACACCTAGGGAACTCAGGGCGGTGCTCAATGGCAACTGCCCGCAGCAGTATCACAGCTCTTCCAGTGCCAGAAAAACTCCACCTGCCTCATGAACTTCAGATACAATCAGCTGTGCTAAGAGCTATCTAGGAAACCCTGTTGGGTCACTTCTGGTCCAATGCCCATTGAGCCCAGTGGGATGGGATCAAGCAGGGTGAGCACCGAAACTAAACTAACATGGAGCTTCTCACTCAAGCCGCTCAAAACTCCACAGCCAAACACAAGTTCCGCGCCCAAGCCATTTCCCGCTGCCATGGAAACCAAGTGCTCTGGCACCACATATGTCTGAAACTGGATATGACACCTAGGGAACTCAGGGCGGTGCTCAATGGCAACTGCCCGAAGCAGCAGCACAGCTCTTCCAGTGCCAAAACAACTCCACCTGCCTCATGAACTTCACATACCATCAGCTGTGCTAGCAGCGTTCAAGGAAACCCTGTTGGGTCACTTCCTGTATAATGCCCATTGAGCCCAATTGGATGGAATCAAACAAGGTGAGCACCCACACTAAACTTACATGGAGCTCCTCACTCAAGCCGCTCAAAACTCCACAGCCAAACACAAGTTCAGCACCCAAGCCATTTCCCGCTGCCATGGAAACCAAGTGCTCTGGCACCACATATGTCTGAAAGTGGATATGACACCTAGGGAACTCAGGGCGGTGCTCAATGGCAACTGCCCGAAGCAGCAGCACAGCTCTTCCAGTGCCAAAACAACTCCACCTGCCTCAGGAACTTCACATACCATCAGCTGTGCTAGCAGCTATCTAGGAAACCCTGTTGGGACACTTCCTGTCCAATGCTCATTGAGCCCAGTGGGATGGGATCAAGCAGGGTGAGCACCAAAACTAAACTAACATGGAGCTCCTCACTCACGCCACTCAAAACTCCACAGCCAAACACAAGTTCAGCACCCAAACCATTTCCCGCTGCCATGGAAACCAAGTGCTCGGGCACCACATATGTCTGAAAGTGGATATGACACCTAGGGAACTCAGGGCGGTGCTCAATGGCAACTGCCCGGAGCAGCAGCACAGCTCTTCCGGTGCCAAAACAACTCCACCTGCCTCATGAACTTCACATACCATCAGCTGTGCAGGCAGCGTTCTAGAAAACGCTGTTTGATCACTTCCTGTCCAAAGCCCATTGAGCCCAGTGTGATGGAATCAAGCAGGGTGAGCACCCACACTAAACTAACATGGAGCTTCTCACTCAAGCCACTCAAAACGCCACAGCCAAACACAAGTTCAGCACCCAAACCATTTCCCGCTGCCATGGAAACCAAGTGCTCGGGCACCACATATGTCTGAAAGTGGATATGACACCTAGGGAACTCAGGGCGGTGCTCAATGGCAACTGCCCGAAGCAGCAGCACAGCTCTTCCAGTGCCAAAACAACTCCACCTGCCTCAGGAACTTCACATACCATCAGCTGTGCTAGCAGCATTCAAGGAAACCCTGTTGGGTCACTTCAGGTCCAATTCCCCTGAGCCCAATGGGATGGAATCAAACAAGGTGAGCACCCACACTAAACTAACATGGAGCTCCTCACTCAAGCCGCTCAAAACTCCACAGCCAAACACAAGTTCAGCGCCCAAGCCATTTCCTGCTGCCATGGAAACCAAGTGCTCTGGCACCACATATGTCTGAAAGTGGATATGACACCTAGGGAACTGAGGGTGGTGGTCAATGCAACTGCCCAAAGCAGCAGCACAGCTCTTCCAGTGCCAAAACAACTCCACCTGCCTCATGAACTTCACATACCATCAGCTGTGCTAGCAGCGTTCAAGGAAACCCTGTTGGGTCACTTCCTGTCCAAAGCCCATTGAGTCCAGTGGGATGGAATCAAGCAGGGTGAGCATCCACACTAAACTAACATGGAGCTCCTCACTGAAGCCACTCAAAACTCCACAGCCAAACACAAATTCAGCGCCCAAGCCATTTCCCGCTGCCATGGAAACCAAGTGCTCTGGCAGCACATATGTCTCAAAGTGGATATGACACGTAGGGAACTCAGGGCGGTGCTCAATGGCAACTGCCCGAAGCAGCAGCACAGCTCTTCCAGTGCCAAAACAACTCCACCTGCCTCATGAATGCCTCATGAACTTCACATACCATCAGCTGTGCTACCAGCGTTCTATGAAACCCTGTTGTTTCACTTCCTATCCAATGCTCATTGGGCCCAATGGGATGGAATCTGGCAGGTTGAGCACCCACACTAAACTAACATGGAGTTCCTCACTCAAGCCGCTCAAAACTCCACAGCCAAACACAAGTTCAGTGCCCAAGCCATTTCCCGCTGCCATGGAAACCAAGTGCTCTGGCACCACATATGTCTGAAAGTGGATATGACAGCTAGGGAACTCAGGGCGGTGCTCAATGGCAACTGCCCGAAGCAGCAGCACAGCTCTTCCAGTGCCAAAACAACTCCACCTGCCTCATGAACTTCACAAACCATCAGCTGTGCTCCCAGCGTTCAAGGAAACCCTGTTGGGTCACTTCCTATCCAATGCTCATTGAGCCCAATGAGATTGAATCAAGCAGGGTGAGCACCCACACTAAACTAACATGGAGCTTCTCACTCAAGGCACTCAAAACTCCACATCCAAACACAAGTTCAGCACCCAAACATTTTCCCGCTGCCATGGAAACCAAGTGCTCGGGCACCACATATGTCTGAAAGTGGATATGACACCTAGGGAACTCAGGGCGGTGCTCAATGGCAACTGCCCGAAGCAGCAGCACAGCTCTTCCAGTGCCAAAACAACTCCACCTGCCTCAGGAACTTCACATACCATCAGCTGTGCTAGCAGCTATCTAGGAAACCCTGTTGGGTCACTTCCTGTCCAATGCTCATTGAGCCCAGTGGGATGGGATCAAGCAGGGTGAGCACCGAAACTAAACTAACATGGAGCTCCTCACTCACGCCACTCAAAACTCCACAGCCAAACACAAGTTCAGCGCCCAAGCCATTTCCCGCTGCCATGGAAACCAAGTGCTCTGGCACCACATATGTCTGAAAGTGGATATGACACCTAGGGAACTCAGGGCGGTGCTCAATGGCAACTGCCCGAAGCAGCAGCACAGCTCTTCCAGTGCCAAAACAACTCCACCTGCCTCATGAACTTCACAAACCATCAGCTGTGCTCCCAGCGTTCAAGGAAACCCTGTTGGGTCACTTCCTATCCAATGCTCATTGAGCCCAATGAGATTGAATCAAGCAGGGTGAGCACCCACACTAAACTAACATGGAGCTTCTCACTCAAGGCACTCAAAACTCCACATCCAAACACAAGTTCAGCACCCAAACCATTTCCCGCTGCCATGGAAACCAAGTGCTCGGGCACCACATATGTCTGAAAGTGGATATGACACCTAGGGAACTCAGGGCGGTGCTCAATGGCAACTGCCCGAAGCAGCAGCACAGCTCTTCCAGTGCCAAAACAACTCCACCTGCCTCAGGAACTTCACATACCATCAGCTGTGCTAGCAGCTATCTAGGAAACCCTGTTGGGTCACTTCCTATCCAATGCTCATTGAGCCCAGTGGGATGGGATCAAGCAGGGTGAGCACCGAAACTAAACTAACATGGAGCTCCTCACTCACGCCACTCAAAACTCCACAGCCAAACACAAGTTCAGCACCCAAACCATTTCCCGCTGCCATGGAAACCAAGTGCTCGGGCACCACATATGTCTCAAAGTGGATATGACACCTAGGGAACTCAGGGCGGTGCTCAATGGCAACTGCCCGGAGCAGCAGCACAGCTCTTCCGGCGCCAAAACAACTCCACCTGCCTCATGAACTTCACATACCATCAGCTGTGCAGGCAGCGTTCTAGAAAACGCTGTTTGATCACTTCCTGTCCAAAGCCCATTGAGCCCAGTGTGATGGAATCAAGCAGGGTGAGCACCCACACTAAACTAACATGGAGCTTCTCACTCAAGCCACTCAAAACGCCACAGCCAAACACAAGTTCAGCACCCAAACCATTTCCCGCTGCCATGGAAACCAAGTGCTCGGGCACCACATATGTCTGAAAGTGGATATGACACCTAGGGAACTCAGGGCGGTGCTCAATGGCAACTGCCCGAAGCAGCAGCACAGCTCTTCCAGTGCCAAAACAACTCCACCTGCCTCAGGAACTTCACATACCATCAGCTGTGCTAGCAGCATTCAAGGAAACCCTGTTGGGTCACTTCCGATCCAATTCCCCTGAGCCCAATGGGATGGAATCAAACAAGGTGAGCACCCACACTAAACTAACATGGAGCTCCTCACTCAAGCCGCTCAAAACTCCACAGCCAAACACAAGTTCAGCGCCCAAGCCATTTCCTGCTGCCATGGAAACCAAGTGCTCTGGCACCACATATGTCTGAAAGTGGATATGACACCTAGGGAACTGAGGGTGGTGGTCAATGCAACTGCCCGAAGCAGCAGCACAGCTCTTCCAGTGCCAAAACAACTCCACCTGCCTCATGAACTTCACATACCATCAGCTGTGCTAGCAGCGTTCAAGGAAACCCTGTTGGGTCACTTCCTGTCCAAAGCCCATTGAGTCCAGTGGGATGGAATCAAGCAGGGTGAGCATCCACACTAAACTAACATGGAGCTCCTCACTGAAGCCACTCAAAACTCCACAGCCAAACACAAATTCAGCGCCCAAGCCATTTCCCGCTGCCATGGAAACCAAGTGCTCTGGCACCACATTTGTCTCAAAGTGGATATGACACCTAGGGAACTCAGGGCGGTGCTCAATGGCAACTGCCCGAAGCAGCAGCACAGCTCTTCCAGTGCCAAAACAACTCCACCTGCCTCATGAATGCCTCATGAAATTCACATACCATCAGCTGTGCAACCAGCGTTCTATGAAGCCTGTTGGGTCACTTCCTATCCAATGCTCATTTGGCCCAATGGGATGGAATCTGGCAGGTTGAGCACCCACACTAAACTAACATGGAGTTCCTCACTCAAGCCGCTCAAAACTCCACAGCCAAACACAAGTTCAGCGCCCAAGCCATTTCCCGCTGCCATGGAAACCAAGTGCTCTGGCACCACATATGTCTGAAAGTGGATATGACAGCTAGGGAACTCAGGGCGGTGCTCAATGGCAACTGCCCGAAGCAGCAGCACAGCTCTTCCAGTGCCAAAACAACTCCACCTGCCTCATGAACTTCACAAACCATCAGCTGTGCTCCCAGCGTTCAAGGAAACCCTGTTGGGTCACTTCCTGTCCAATGCTCATTGAGCCCAATGAGATTGAATCAAGCAGGGTGAGCACCCACACTAAACTAACATGGAGCTTCTCACTCAAGCCACTCAAAACTCCACAGCCAAACACAAGTTCAGCACCCAAACCATTTCCCGCTGCCATGGAAACCAAGTGCTCTGGCACCACATATGTCTGAAAGTGGATATGACAGCTAGGGAACTCAGGGCGGTGCTCAATGGCAACTGCCCGAAGCAGCAGCACAGCTCTTCCAGTGCCAAAACAACTCCACCTGCCTCAGGAACTTCACATACCATCAGCTGTGCTAGCAGCATTCAAGGAAACCCTGTTGGGTCACTTCCGGTCCAATGCCCATTGAGCCCAATGAGATGGAATCAAACAAGGTGAGCACCTACACTAAACTAACATGGAGCTCCTCACTCAAGCCGCTCAAAACTCCACAGCCAAACACAAGTTCAGTGCCCAAGCCATTTCCCGCTGCCATGGAAACCAAGTGCTCTGGCACCACATATGTCTGAAAGTGGATATGACAGCTAGGGAACTCAGGGCGGTGCTCAATGGCAACTGCCCGAAGCAGCAGCACAGCTCTTCCAGTGCCAAAACAACTCCACCTGCCTCATGAACTTCACATACCATCAGCTGTGCTAGCAGCTATCTAGGAAACCCTGTTGGGTCACTTCCTGTCCAATGCTCATTGAGCCCAGTGGGATGGGATCAAGCAGGGTGAGCACCGAAACTAAACTAACATGGAGCTCCTCACTCACGCCACTCAAAACTCCACAGCCAAACACAAGTTCAGCGCCCAAGCCATTTCCCGCTGCCATGGAAACCAAGTGCTCTGGCACCACATATGTCTGAAAGTGGATATGACACCTAGGGAACTCAGGGCGGTGCTCAATGGCAACTGCCCGAAGCAGCAGCACAGCTCTTCCAGTGCCAAAACAACTCCACCTGCCTCATGAACTTCACAAACCATCAGCTGTGCTCCCAGCGTTCAAGGAAACCCTGTTGGGTCACTTCCTATCCAATGCTCATTGAGCCCAATGAGATTGAATCAAGCAGGGTGAGCACCCACACTAAACTAACATGGAGCTTCTCACTCAAGGCACTCAAAACTCCACATCCAAACACAAGTTCAGCACCCAAACCATTTCCCGCTGCCATGGAAACCAAGTGCTCGGGCACCACATATGTCTGAAAGTGGATATGACACCTAGGGAACTCAGGGCGGTGCTCAATGGCAACTGCCCGAAGCAGCAGCACAGCTCTTCCAGTGCCAAAACAACTCCACCTGCCTCAGGAACTTCACATACCATCAGCTGTGCTAGCAGCTATCTAGGAAACCCTGTTGGGTCACTTCCTATCCAATGCTCATTGAGCCCAGTGGGATGGGATCAAGCAGGGTGAGCACCGAAACTAAACTAACATGGAGCTCCTCACTCACGCCACTCAAAACTCCACAGCCAAACACAAGTTCAGCACCCAAACCATTTCCCGCTGCCATGGAAACCAAGTGCTCGGGCATGGATATGACACCTAGGGAACTCAGGGCGGTGCTCAATGGCAACTGCCCGGAGCAGCAGCACAGCTCTTCCGGCGCCAAAACAACTCCACCTGCCTCATGAACTTCACATACCATCAGCTGTGCAGGCAGCGTTCTAGAAAACGCTGTTTGATCACTTCCTGTCCAAAGCCCATTGAGCCCAGTGTGATGGAATCAAGCAGGGTGAGCACCCACACTAAACTAACATGGAGCTTCTCACTCAAGCCACTCAAAACGCCACAGCCAAACACAAGTTCAGCACCCAAACCATTTCCCGCTGCCATGGAAACCAAGTGCTCGGGCACCACATATGTCTGAAAGTGGATATGACACCTAGGGAACTCAGGGCGGTGGTCAATGGCAACTGCCCGAAGCAGCAGCACAGCTCTTCCAGTGCCAAAACAACTCCACCTGCCTCAGGAACTTCACATACCATCAGCTGTGCTAGCAGCATTCAAGGAAACCCTGTTGGGTCACTTCCGATCCAATTCCCCTGAGCCCAATGGGATGGAATCAAACAAGGTGAGCACCCACACTAAACTAACATGGAGCTCCTCACTCAAGCCGCTCAAAACTCCACAGCCAAACACAAGTTCAGCGCCCAAGCCATTTCCTGCTGCCATGGAAACCAAGTGCTCTGGCACCACATATGTCTGAAAGTGGATATGACACCTAGGGAACTGAGGGTGGTGGTCAATGCAACTGCCCGAAGCAGCAGCACAGCTCTTCCAGTGCCAAAACAACTCCACCTGCCTCATGAACTTCACATACCATCAGCTGTGCTAGCAGCGTTCAAGGAAACCCTGTTGGGTCACTTCCTGTCCAAAGCCCATTGAGTCCAGTGGGATGGAATCAAGCAGGGTGAGCATCCACACTAAACTAACATGGAGCTCCTCACTGAAGCCACTCAAAACTCCACAGCCAAACACAAATTCAGCGCCCAAGCCATTTCCCGCTGCCATGGAAACCAAGTGCTCTGGCACCACATTTGTCTCAAAGTGGATATGACACCTAGGGAACTCAGGGCGGTGCTCAATGGCAACTGCCCGAAGCAGCAGCACAGCTCTTCCAGTGCCAAAACAACTCCACCTGCCTCATGAATGCCTCATGAAATTCACATACCATCAGCTGTGCAACCAGCGTTCTATGAAGCCTGTTGGGTCACTTCCTATCCAATGCTCATTTGGCCCAATGGGATGGAATCTGGCAGGTTGAGCACCCACACTAAACTAACATGGAGTTCCTCACTCAAGCCGCTCAAAACTCCACAGCCAAACACAAGTTCAGCGCCCAAGCCATTTCCCGCTGCCATGGAAACCAAGTGCTCTGGCACCACATATGTCTGAAAGTGGATATGACAGCTAGGGAACTCAGGGCGGTGCTCAATGGCAACTGCCCGAAGCAGCAGCACAGCTCTTCCAGTGCCAAAACAACTCCACCTGCCTCAGGAACTTCACAAACCATCAGCTGTGCTCCCAGCGTTCAAGGAAACCCTGTTGGGTCACTTCCTGTCCAATGCTCATTGAGCCCAATGAGATTGAATCAAGCAGGGTGAGCACCCACACTAAACTAACATGGAGCTTCTCACTCAAGCCACTCAAAACTCCACAGCCAAACACAAGTTCAGCACCCAAACCATTTCCCGCTGCCATGGAAACCAAGTGCTCTGGCACCACATATGTCTGAAAGTGGATATGACAGCTAGGGAACTCAGGGCGGTGCTCAATGGCAACTGCCCGAAGCAGCAGCACAGCTCTTCCAGTGCCAAAACAACTCCACCTGCCTCAGGAACTTCACATACCATCAGCTGTGCTAGCAGCATTCAAGGAAACCCTGTTGGGTCACTTCCGGTCCAATGCCCATTGAGCCCAATGAGATGGAATCAAACAAGGTGAGCACCTACACTAAACTAACATGGAGCTCCTCACTCAAGCCGCTCAAAACTCCACAGCCAAACACAAGTTCAGTGCCCAAGCCATTTCCCGCTGCCATGGAAACCAAGTGCTCTGGCACCACATATGTCTGAAAGTGGATATGACAGCTAGGGAACTCAGGGCGGTGCTCAATGGCAACTGCCCGAAGCAGCAGCACAGCTCTTCCAGTGCCAAAACAACTCCACCTGCCTCATGAACTTCACAAACCATCAGCTGTGCTCCCAGCGTTCAAGGAAACCCTGTTGGGTCACTTCCTATCCAATGCTCATTGAGCCCAATGAGATTGAATCAAGCAGGGTGAGCACCCACACTAAACTAACATGGAGCTTCTCACTCAAGGCACTCAAAACTCCACATCCAAACACAAGTTCAGCACCCAAACATTTTCCCGCTGCCATGGAAACCAAGTGTTCGGGCACCACATATGTCTGAAAGTGGATATGACACCTAGGGAACTCAGGGCGGTGCTCAATGGCAACTGCCCGAAGCAGCAGCACAGCTCTTCCAGTGCCAAAACAACTCCACCTGCCTCAGGAACTTCACATACCATCAGCTGTGCTAGCAGCTATCTAGGAAACCCTGTTGGGTCACTTCCTGTCCAATGCTCATTGAGCCCAGTGGGATGGGATCAAGCAGGGTGAGCACCGAAACTAAACTAACATGGAGCTCCTCACTCACGCCACTCAAAACTCCACAGCCAAACACAAGTTCAGCGCCCAAGCCATTTCCCGCTGCCATGGAAACCAAGTGCTCTGGCACCACATATGTCTGAAAGTGGATATGACACCTAGGGAACTCAGGGCGGTGCTCAATGGCAACTGCCCGAAGCAGCAGCACAGCTCTTCCAGTGCCAAAACAACTCCACCTGCCTCATGAACTTCACAAACCATCAGCTGTGCTCCCAGCGTTCAAGGAAACCCTGTTGGGTCACTTCCTATCCAATGCTCATTGAGCCCAATGAGATTGAATCAAGCAGGGTGAGCACCCACACTAAACTAACATGGAGCTTCTCACTCAAGGCACTCAAAACTCCACATCCAAACACAAGTTCAGCGCCCAAACCATTTCCCGCTGCCATGGAAACCAAGTGCTCGGGCACCACATATGTCTGAAAGTGGATATGACACCTAGGGAACTCAGGGCGGTGCTCAATGGCAACTGCCCGAAGCAGCAGCACAGCTCTTCCAGTGCCAAAACAACTCCACCTGCCTCAGGAACTTCACATACCATCAGCTGTGCTAGCAGCTATCTAGGAAACCCTGTTGGGTCACTTCCTATCCAATGCTCATTGAGCCCAGTGGGATGGGATCAAGCAGGGTGAGCACCGAAACTAAACTAACATGGAGCTCCTCACTCACGCCACTCAAAACTCCACAGCCAAACACAAGTTCAGCACCCAAACCATTTCCCGCTGCCATGGAAACCAAGTGCTCGGGCACCACATATGTCTCAAAGTGGATATGACACCTAGGGAACTCAGGGCGGTGCTCAATGGCAACTGCCCGGAGCAGCAGCACAGCTCTTCCGGCGCCAAAACAACTCCACCTGCCTCATGAACTTCACATACCATCAGCTGTGCAGGCAGCGTTCTAGAAAACGCTGTTTGATCACTTCCTGTCCAAAGCCCATTGAGCCCAGTGTGATGGAATCAAGCAGGGTGAGCACCCACACTAAACTAACATGGAGCTTCTCACTCAAGCCACTCAAAACGCCACAGCCAAACACAAGTTCAGCACCCAAACCATTTCCCGCTGCCATGGAAACCAAGTGCTCGGGCACCACATATGTCTGAAAGTGGATATGACACCTAGGGAACTCAGGGCGGTGGTCAATGGCAACTGCCCGAAGCAGCAGCACAGCTCTTCCAGTGCCAAAACAACTCCACCTGCCTCAGGAACTTCACATACCATCAGCTGTGCTAGCAGCATTCAAGGAAACCCTGTTGGGTCACTTCCGATCCAATTCCCCTGAGCCCAATGGGATGGAATCAAACAAGGTGAGCACCCACACTAAACTAACATGGAGCTCCTCACTCAAGCCGCTCAAAACTCCACAGCCAAACACAAGTTCAGCGCCCAAGCCATTTCCTGCTGCCATGGAAACCAAGTGCTCTGGCACCACATATGTCTGAAAGTGGATATGACACCTAGGGAACTGAGGGTGGTGGTCAATGCAACTGCCCGAAGCAGCAGCACAGCTCTTCCAGTGCCAAAACAACTCCACCTGCCTCATGAACTTCACATACCATCAGCTGTGCTAGCAGCGTTCAAGGAAACCCTGTTGGGTCACTTCCTGTCCAAAGCCCATTGAGTCCAGTGGGATGGAATCAAGCAGGGTGAGCATCCACACTAAACTAACATGGAGCTCCTCACTGAAGCCACTCAAAACTCCACAGCCAAACACAAATTCAGCGCCCAAGCCATTTCCCGCTGCCATGGAAACCAAGTGCTCTGGCACCACATTTGTCTCAAAGTGGATATGACACCTAGGGAACTCAGGGCGGTGCTCAATGGCAACTGCCCGAAGCAGCAGCACAGCTCTTCCAGTGCCAAAACAACTCCACCTGCCTTATGAATGCCTCATGAACTTCACATACCATCAGCTGTGCAACCAGCGTTCTATGAAGCCTGTTGGGTCACTTCCTATCCAATGCTCATTTGGCCCAATGGGATGGAATCTGGCATGTTGAGCACCCACACTAAACTAACATGGAGTTCCTCACTCAAGCCGCTCAAAACTCCACAGCCAAACACAAGTTCAGCGCCCAAGCCATTTCCCGCTGCCATGGAAACCAAGTGCTCTGGCACCACATATGTCTGAAAGTGGATATGACAGCTAGGGAACTCAGGGCGGTGCTCAATGGCAACTGCCCGAAGCAGCAGCACAGCTCTTCCAGTGCCAAAACAACTCCACCTGCCTCATGAACTTCACAAACCATCAGCTGTGCTCCCAGCGTTCAAGGAAACCCTGTTGGGTCACTTCCTATCCAATGCTCATTGAGCCCAATGAGATTGAATCAAGCAGGGTGAGCACCCACACTAAACTAACATGGAGCTTCTCACTCAAGCCACTCAAAACTCCACAGCCAAACACAAGTTCAGCACCCAAACCATTTCCCGCTGCCATGGAAACCAAGTGCTCTGGCACCACATATGTCTGAAAGTGGATATGACAGCTAGGGAACTCAGGGCGGTGCTCAATGGCAACTGCCCGAAGCAGCAGCACAGCTCTTCCAGTGCCAAAACAACTCCACCTGCCTCAGGAACTTCACATACCATCAGCTGTGCTAGCAGCATTCAAGGAAACCCTGTTGGGTCACTTCCGGTCCAATGCCCATTGAGCCCAATGAGATGGAATCAAACAAGGTGAGCACCTACACTAAACTAACATGGAGCTCCTCACTCAAGCCGCTCAAAACTCCACAGCCAAACACAAGTTCAGCGCCCAAGCCATTTCCCGCTGCCATGGAAACCAAGTGCTCTGGCACCACATATGTCTGAAAGTGGATATGACACCTAGGGAACCCAGGGAGGTGGTCAATGCAACTGCCCAAAGCAGCAGCACAGCTCTTCCGGTGCCAAAATTACTCCACCTGCCTCATGAACTTCACATACCATCAGCTGTGCTAGCAGCGTTCAAGGAAACCCTGTTGGGTCACTTCTTGTCCAAAGCCCATTGAGTCCAGTGGGATGGAATCAAGCCGGGTGAGCACCCACACTAAACTAACATGGAGCTCCTCACTTAAGGCACTCAAAACTCCACAGCCAAACACAAGTTCAGCGCCCAAGCCATTTCCCGCTGCCATGGAAACCAAGTGCTCTGGCACCACATATGTCTGAAAGTGGATATGACACCTAGGGAACTCAGGGCGGTGCTCAATGGCAACTGCCCGAAGCAGCAGCACAGCTCTTCCGGAGCCAAAACAACTCCACCTGCCTCAGGAACTTCACATACCATCAGCTGTGCAGGCAGCGTTCTAGAAAACGCTGTTTGATCACTTCCTGTCCAAAGCCCATTGAGCCCAGTGTGGTGGAATCAAGCAGGGTGAGCACCCACACTAAACTAACATGGAGCTCCTCACTGAAGCCGCTCAAAACTCCACAGCCAAACACAAGTTCAGTGCCCAAGCCATTTCCTGCTGCCATGGAAACCAAGTGCTCTGGCACCACATATGTCTGAAAGTGGATATGACACCTAGGGAACTCAGGGCGGTGCTCAATGGCAACTGCCCGAAGCAGCAGCACAGCTCTTCCAGTGCCAAAAATACTCCACCTGCCTCATGAATGCCTCATGAACTTCACATACCATCAGCTGTGCTACCAGCGTTCTAGGAAACCCTGTTGGGTCACTTCCTATCCAATGCTCATTGGGCCCAATGGGATGGAATCAGGCAGGTTGAGCACCCACACTAAACTAACATGGAGTTCCTCACTCAAGCCGCTGAAAACTCCACAGCCAAACACAAGTTCAGCGCCCAAGCCATTTCCCGCTGCCATGGAAACCAAGTGCTCTGGCACCACATATGTCTGAAAGTGGATATGACAGCTAGGGAACTCAGGGCGGTGCTCAATGGCAACTGCCCGAAGCAGCAGCACAGCTCTTCCAGTGCCAAAACAACTCCACCTGCCTCATGAACTTCACAAACCATCAGCTGTGCTACCAGCGTTCTAGGAAACCCTGTTGGGTCACTTCCTATCCAATGCTCATTGAGCCCAATGAGATTGAATCAAGCAGGGTGAGCACCCACACAAAACTAACATGCAGTTCCTCACTCCAGCCGCTGAAAACTGCACAGCCAAACACAAGTTCAGCACCCAAACCATTTCCCGCTGCCATGGAAACCAAGTGCTCGGGCACCACATATGTCTGAAAGTGGATATGACACCTAGGGAACTCAGGGCGGTGGACAATGGCACCTGCCCGAAGCAGCAGCACAGCTCTTCCAGTGCCAAAACAACTCCATCTGCCTCATGAACTTCACATACCATCAGCTGTGCTAGCAGCTATCTAGGAAACCCTGTTGGGTCACTTCCTATCCAATGCTCATTGAGCCCAATGAGATTGAATCAAGCAGGGTGAGCACCCACACTAAACTAACATGGAGCTCCTCAATCAAGCCGCTCAAAACTCCAACAGCCAAACACAAGTTCAGCACCCAAACCATTTCCCGCTGCCATGGAAACCAAGTACTCGGGCAACACATATGTCTGAAAGTGGATATGACACCTAGGGAACTCAGGGCGGTGCTCAATGGCAACTGCCCGAAGCAGCAGCACAGCTCTTCCAGTGCCAAAACAACTCCACCTGCCTCAGGAACTTCACATACCATCAGCTGTGCTAGCAGCATTCAAGGAAACCCTGTTGGGTCACTTCCGGTCCAATGCCCATTGAGCCCAATGGGATGGAATCAAGCAAGGTGAGCACCCACACTAAACTAACATGGAGCTCCTCACTCAAGGCGCTCAAAACTCCACAGCCAAACACAAGTTCAGCGCCCAAGCCATTTCCCGCTGCCATGGAAACCAAGTGCTCTGGCACCACATATGTCTGAAAGTGGATATGACACCTAGGGAACTCAGGGCGGTGCTCAATGCAACTGCCCAAAGCAGCAGCACAGCTCTTCCGGTGCCAAAACAACTCCACCTGCCTCATGAACTTCACATACCATCAGCTGTGCTAGCAGCGTTCAAGGAAACCTTGTTGGGTCACTTCCTGTCCAAAGCCCATTGAGCCCAGTGTGATGGAATCAAGCCGGGTGAGCACCCACAGTAAACTAACATGGAGCTCCTCAATCAAGCCGCTCAAAACTCCACAGCCAAACACAAGTTCAGCGCCCAAGCCATTTCCCGCTGCCATGGAAACCAAGTGCTCTGGCACCACACATATGTCTGAAAGTGGATATGACACCTAGGGAACTCAGGGCGGTGCTCAATGGCAACTGCCCGAAGCAGCAAACAGCTCTTCCAGTGCCAAAACAACTCCACCTGCCTCATGAACTTCACATACCATCAGCTGTGCTAGCAGCGTTCTAGGAAATACAGTTGGTTCACATCCGGTCCAATCCCCATTGAGCCAGTGTGATGGAATCAAGCAGGGTGAGCACCCACACGAAGCTAACATGGAGCTCCTCTCTTAAGGCTCTCAAAACTCCACAGCCAAACACAAGTTCAGTGCCCAAGCCATTTCCTGCTGCCATGGAAACCAAGTGCTCTGGCACCACATATGTCTGAAAGTGGATATGACACCTAGGGAACTCAGGGCGGTGCTCAATGGCAACTGCCCGAAGCAGCAGCACAGCTCTTCCAGTGCCAAAACAACTCCACCAGCCTCAGGAACTTCACATACCATCAGCTGTGCTGGCAGCATTGAAGGAAACCTTTTGGGTCACTTCCGGTCCAATGCCCTTTGAGCCCAGTGTGATGGAATCAAGCAGGGTGAGCACCCACACTAAACTAACATGGAGCTCCTCACTCAAGCTGCTCAAAACTCCAACAGCCAAACACAAGTTCAGCGCCCAAGCCATTTCCCGCTGCCATGGAAACCAAGTGCTCTGGCACCACATATGTCTGAAAGTGGATATGACACCTAGGGAACTCAGGGCGGTGCTCAATGGCAAATGCCCAAACCAGCAGCACAGCTCTTCCAGTGCCAAAACAACTCCACCTGCCTCATGAACTTCACATACCATCAGCTGTGCTACCAGCGTTCTAGGAAACCCTGTTGGGTCACTTCCTATCCAATGCTCATTGAGCCCTGTGGGATGGAATCAAGCACGTTGAGCACCTACACTAAACTAACATGGAGCTCCTCACTCAAGCCGCTCAAAACTCCACAGCCAAACACAAGTTCAGCGCCCAAGCCATTTCCCGCTGCCATGGAAACCAAGTGCTCTGGCACCACATATGTCTGAAAGTGGATATGACACCTAGAAAACTCAGGGCGGTGCTCAATGGCAACTGCCCGAAGCAGCAGCACAGCTCTTCCAGTGCCAAAACAACTCCACCTGCCTCAGGAACTTCACATACCATCAGCTGTGCAGGCAGCGTTCTAGAAAACGCTGTTTGATCACTTCCTGTCCAAAGCCCATTGAGCCCAGTGTGGTGGAATCAAGCAGGGTGAAACCCACACTAAACTAACATGGAGCTCCTCACTGAAGCCGCTCAAAACTCCACAGCCAAACACAAGTTCAGTGCCCAAGCCATTTCCCGCTGCCATGGAAACCAAGTGCTCTGGCACCACATATGTCTGAAAGTGGATATGACAGCTAGGGAACTCAGGGCGGTGCTCAATGGCAACTGCCCGAAGCAGCAGCACAGCTCTTCCAGTGCCAAAACAACTCCACCTGCCTCATGAATGCCTCATGAACTTCACATACCATCAGCTGTGCTACCAGCGTTCTAGGAAACCCTGTTGGGTCACTTCCTATCCAATGCTCATTGGGCCCAATGGGATGGAATCAGGCAGGTTGAGCACCCACTCTAAACTAACATGGAGTTCCTCACTCAAGCCGCTCCAAACTCCACAGCCAAACACAAGTTCAGCGCCCAAGTCATTTCCCGCTGCCATGGAAACCAAGTGCTCTGCCACCACATATGTCTGAAAGTGGATATGACACCTAGGGAACTCAGGGTGGTGCTCAATGGCAACTGCCCGAAGCAATAGCACAGCGCTTCCAGTGCCAGAAAAACTGCACCTGCCTCATGAACTTCAGATACCATCAGCTGTGCTAGCAGCTATCTAGGAAACCCTGTTGGGTCACTTCCGGTCCAATGCCCATTAACCCCAGTGGGATGGAATCAAGCAGGGTGAGCACCCACACTAAACTAACATGGAGCTTCTCACTGAAGCCGCTCAAAACTCCACAGCCAAACACAAGTTCAGCGCCCAAGCCATTTCCCGCTGCCATGGAAACCAAGTGCTCTGGCACCACATATGTCTGAAAGTGGATATGACACCTAGGGAACTCAGGGCGGTGCTCAATGGCAACTGCCCGAAGCAGCAAACAGCTCTTCCAGTGCCAAAACAACTCCACCTGCCTCATGAACTTCACATACCATCAGCTGTGCTACCAGCGTTCTAGGAAACCCTGTTGGGTCACTTCCTGTCCAAAGCCCATTGAGCCCAGTGTGATGGAATCAAGCCGGGTGAGCACCCACACTAAACTATCATGGAGCTCCTCACTGAAGCCACTCAAAACTCCACAGCCAAACACAAGTTCAGCGCCCAAGCCATTTCCCGCTGCCATGGAAACCAAGTGCTCGGGCACCACATATGTCTCAAAGTGGATATGACACCTAGGGAACTCAGGGCGGTGCTCAATGGCAACTGCCCGAAGCAGCAGCACAGCTCTTCCAGTGCCAAAACAACTCCACCTGCCTCATGAACTTCACATACCATCAGCTGTGCTAGCAGCGTTCTAGAAAACGCTGTTTGATCACTTCCGGTCCAAAGCCCATTGAGCCCAGTGTGGTGCAAACAAGCAGGGTGAGCACCCACACTAAACTAACATGGAGCTCCTCACTTAAGGCACTCAAAACTCCACAGCCAAACACAAGTTCAGTGCCCAAGCCATTTCCCGCTGCCATGGAAACCAATTGCTCTGGCACCACATATGTCTCAAAGTGGATATGACACCTAGGGAACTCAGGGCGGTGCTCAATGGCAACTGCCCGGAGCAGCAGCACAGCTCTTCCAGTGCCAAAACAATTCCACCTGCCTCATAAACTTCACATACCATCAGCTATGCTGGCAGCGTTCAAAGAAACCCTGTTGGGTCACTTCCGGTCCAATGCCCTTTGAGCCCAGTGTGATGGAATCAAGCAGGGTGAGCACCCACACTAAACTAACATGGAGCTCCTCACTCAAGCTGCTCAAAACTCCACAGCCAAACACAAGTTCAGGGCCCAAGCCATTTCCCGCTGCCATGGAAACCAAGTGCTCTGGCACCACATATGTCTGAAAGTGGATATGACACCTAGGGAACTCAGGGCGGTGCTCAATGACAACTGCCCGAAGCAGCAGCACAGCTCTTCCAGTGCCAAAACAACTCCACCTGCCTCAGGAACTTCACATACCATCAGCTGTGCTACCAGTGTTCTAGGAAACCATGCTGGGTAAATTCCTATCCAATGCTCATTGAGCCCTGTGGGATGGAATCAAGCACGTTGAGCACCTACACTAAACTAACATGGAGCTCCTCACTCAAGGAGCTCAAAACTCCACAGACAAACACAAGTTCAGCGCCCAAGCCATTTCCCGCTGCCATGGAAACCAAGTGCTCTGGCACCACATATGTCTGAAAGTGGATATGACACCTAGGAAACTCAGGGCGGTGCTCAATGGCAACTGCCCAAAGTAGCAGCACAGCTATTCCTGTGCCAAAACAACTCCACCTGCCTCATGAACTTCACATACCATCAGCTGTGCTAGCAGCGTTCTAGGAAACGCTATTTGATCACTTCCTGTCCAAAGCCCATTGAGCCCAGTGTGATGGAATCATGCAGAATGAGCACCCACACTAAACTAACATGGAGCTCCTCAATCAAGCCGCTCAAAACTCCACAGCCAAACACAACTTCAGCGCCCAAGCCATTTCCCGCTGCCATGGAAACCAAGTGCTCTGGCACCACACATATGTCTGAAAGTGGATATGACACCTAGGGAACTCAGGGCGGTGGTGCATGTCAACTGCCCGAAGCAGCAGCACAGCTCTTCCAGTGCCAAAACAACTCCACCTGCCTCATGAACTTCACATACCATCAGCTGTGCTAGCAGCGTTCTAGGAAATACAGTTGGTTCACATCCGGTCCAATCCCCATTGAGCCAGTGTGATGGAATCAAGCAGGGTGAGCACCCACACGAAGCTAACATGCAGCTCCTCACTCAAGCCGCTCAAAACTCCACAGCCAAACACAAGTTCAGCGCCCAAGTCATTTACCGCTGCCATGGAAACCAAGTGCTCTGGCACCACATATGTCTGAAAGTGGATATGACACCTAGGGAACTCAGGGTGGTGCTCAATGGCAACTGCCCGAAGCAGCAGCACAGCTCTTCCAGTGCCAAAACAACTCCACCTGCCTCAGGAACTTCACATACCATCAGCTGTGCAGGCAGCGTTCTAGAAAACGCTGTTTGATCACTTCCTGTCCAAAGCCCATTGAGCCCAGTGTGGTGGAATCAAGCAGGGTGAAACCCACACTAAACTAACATGGAGCTCCTCACTGAAGCCGCTCAAAACTCCACAGCCAAACACAAGTTCAGCGCCCAAGCCATTTCCCGCTGCCATGGAAACCAAGTGCTCTGGCACCACATATGTCTGAAACTGGATATGACAGCTAGGGAACTCAGGGCGGTGCTCAATGGCAACTGCCCGAAGCAGCAGCACAGCTCTTCCAGTGCCAAAACAACTCCACCTGCCTCATGAACTTCACAAACCATCAGCTGTGCTACCAGCGTTCTAGGAAACCCTGTTGGGTCACTTCCTATCCAATGCTCATTGAGCCCAATGAGATTGAATTAAGCAGGGTGAGCACCCACACTAAACTAACATGGAGCTTCTCACTCAAGCCGCTAAAAACTCCACAGCCAAACACAAGTTCAGCACCCAAACCATTTCCCGCTGCCATGGAAACCAAGTGCTCGGGCACCACATATGTCTGAAAGTGGATATGACACCTAGGGAACTCAGGGCGGTGCTCAATGGCAACTGCCCAAAGCAGCAGCACAGCTCTTCCAGTGCCAAAACAACTCCACCTGCCTCATGAACTTCACAAACCATCAGCTGTGCTACCAGCGTTCTAGGAAACCCTGTTGGGTCACTTCCTATCCAATGCTCATTGAGCTCAATGAGATTGAATCAAGCAGGGTGAGCACCCACACTAAACTAACATGGAGCTCCTCACTCAAGGCGCTCAAAACTCCACAGCCAAACACAAGTTCAGCACCCAAACCATTTCCCGCTGCCATGGAAACCAAGTGCTCGGGCACCACATATGTCTGAAAGTGGATATGACACCTAGGGAATTCAGGGCGGTGGTCAATGGCAACTGCCCGAAGCAGCAGCACAGCTCTTCCAGTGCCAAAACAACTCCACCTGCCTCATGAACTTCACATACCATCAGCTGTGCTAGCAGCTATCTAGCAAACGCTGTGTGGTCACTTCCGGTCCAATGCCCATTGAGCCCAATGGGATGGAATCAAACAAGGTGAGCACCCACACTAAACTAACATGGAGCTCCTCACTCAAGCCGCTCCAAACTCCACAGCCAAACACAAGTTCAGCGCCCAAGCCATTTCCCGCTGCCATGGAAACCAAGTGCTCTGGCACCACATATGTCTGAAAGTGGATATGACAGCTAGGGAACTCAGGGCGGTGGTCAATGCAACTGCCCAAAGCAGCAGCACAGCTCTTTCAGTGCCAAAACAACTCCACCTGCCTCATGAACTTCACATACCATCAGCTGTGCTAGCAGCGTTCAAGGAAACCTTGTTGGGTCACTTCCTGTCCAAAGCCCATTGAGTCCAGTGGGATGGAATCAAGCCGGGTGAGCACCCACACTAAACTAACATGGAGCTCCTCACTTAAGGCACTCAAAACTCCACAGCCAAACACAAGTTCAGCGCCCAAGCCATTTCCCGCTGCCATGGAAACCAAGTGCTCTGGCACCACATATGTCTGAAAGTGGATATGACACCTAGGGAACTCAGGGCGGTGCTCAATGGCAACTGCCCGAAGCAGCAGCACAGCTCTTCCGGCGCCAAAACAACTCCACCTGCCTCAGGAACTTCACATACCATCAGCTGTGCAGGCAGCATTCTAGAAAACGCTGTTTGATCGCTTCCTGTCCAAAGCCCATTGAGCCCAGTGTGATGGAATCAAGCAGGGTGAGCACCCACACTAAACTATCATGGAGCTCCTCACTGAAGCCACTCAAAACTCCACAGCCAAACACAAGTTCAGCGCCCAAGCCATTTCCCGCTGCCATGGAAACCAAGTGCTCTGGCACCACATATGTCTCAAAGTGGATATGACACCTAGGGAACTCAGGGCGGTGCTCAATGGCAACTGCCCGAAGCAGCAGCACAGCTCTTCCAGTGCCAAAACAACTCCACCTGCCTCATGAACTTCACATACCATCAGCTGTGCTAGCAGCGTTCTAGAAAACGCTGTTTGATCACTTCCGGTCCAAAGCCCATTGAGCCCAGTGTGGTGGAATCAAGCAGGGTGAGCACCCACACTAAACTAACATGGAGCTCCTCACTTAAGGCACTCAAAACTCCACAGCCAAACACAAGTTCAGTGCCCAAGCCATTTCCCGCTGCCATGGAAACCAATTGCTCTGGCACCACATATGTCTCAAAGTGGATATGACACCTAGGGAACTCAGGGCGGTGCTCAATGGCAACTGCCCGGAGCAGCAGCACAGCTCTTCCAGTGCCAAAACAATTCCACCTGCCTCATAAACTTCACATACCATCAGCTATGCTGGCAGCGTTCAAAGAAACCCTGTTGGGTCACTTCCGGTCCAATGCCCTTTGAGCCCAGTGTGATGGAATCAAGCAGGGTGAGCACCCACACTAAACTAACATGGAGCTCCTCACTCAAGCTGCTCAAAACTCCACAGCCAAACACAAGTTCAGGGCCCAAGCCATTTCCCGCTGCCATGGAAACCAAGTGCTCTGGCACCACATATGTCTGAAAGTGGATATGACACCTAGGGAACTCAGGGCGGTGCTCAATGGCAACTGCCCGAAGCAGCAGCACAGCTCTTCCAGTGCCAAAACAACTCCACCTGCCTCAGGAACTTCACATACCATCAGCTGTGCTACCAGTGTTCTAGGAAACCATGCTGGGTAAATTCCTATCCAATGCTCATTGAGCCCTGTGGGATGGAATCAAGCACGTTGAGCACCTACACCAAACTAACATGGAGCTCCTCACTGAAGCCACTCAAAACTCCACAGCCAAACACAAGTTCAGCGCCCAAGCCATTTCCCGCTGCCATGGAAACCAAGTGCTCTGGCACCACATATGTCTGAAAGTGGATATGACACCTAGGAAACTCAGGGCGGTGCTCAATGGCAACTGCCCAAAGTAGCAGCACAGCTATTCCTGTGCCAAAACAACTCCACCTGCCTCATGAACTTCACATACCATCAGCTGTGCTAGCAGCGTTCTAGGAAACGCTATTTGATCACTTCCTGTCCAAAGCCCATTGAGCCCAGTGTGATGGAATCATGCAAGATGAGCACCCACACTAAACTAACATGGAGCTCCTCAATCAACCCGCTCAAAACTCCACAGCCAAACACAACTTCAGCGCCCAAGCCATTTCCCGCTGCCATGGAAACCAAGTGCTCTGGCACCACACATATGTCTGAAAGTGGATATGACACCTTGGGAACTCAGGGCGGTGGTGCATGTCAACTGCCCGAAGCAGCAGCACAGCTCTTCCAGTGCCAAAACAACTCCACCTGCCTCATGAACTTCACATACCATCAGCTGTGCTAGCAGCGTTCTAGGAAATACAGTTGGTTCACATCCGGTCCAATCCCCATTGAGCCAGTGTGATGGAATCAAGCAGGGTGAGCACCCACACGAAGCTAACATGCAGCTCCTCACTCAAGCCGCTCAAAACTCCACAGCCAAACACAAGTTCAGCGCCCAAGTCATTTCCCTCTGCCATGGAAACCAAGTGCTCTGGCACCACATATGTCTGAAAGTGGATATGACACCTAGGGAACTCAGGGTGGTGCTCAATGGCAACTGCCCGAAGCAGTAGCACAGCGCTTCCAGTGCCAGAAAAACTGCACCTGCCTCATGAACTTCACATACCATCAGCTGTGCTAGCAGCTATCTAGGAAACCCTGTTGGGTCACTTCCGGTCCAATGCCCATTAACCCCAGTGGGATGGAATCAAGCAGGGTGAGCACCCACACTAAACTAACATGGAGCTTCTCACTGAAGCCGCTCAAAACTCCACAGCCAAACACAAGTTCAGCGCCCAAGCCATTTCCCGCTGCCATGGAAACCAAGTGCTCTGGCACCACATATGTCTGAAACTGGATATGACAGCTAGGGAACTCAGGGCGGTGGTGCATGTCAACTGCCCGAAGCAGCAGCACAGCTCTTCCAGTGCCAAAACAACTCCACCTGCCTCATGAACTTCACATACCATCAGCTGTTCTACCAGCGTTCTAGGAAACCCTGTTGGGTCACTTCCTGTCCAAAGCCCATTGAGCCCAGTGTGATGGAATCAAGCCGGGTGAGCACCCACACTAAACTAACATGGAGCTCCTCTCTTAAGGCACTCAAAACTCCACAGCCAAACACAAGTTCAGTGCCCAAGCCATTTCCTGCTGCCATGGAAACCAAGTGCTCTGGCACCACATATGTCTGAAAGTGGATATGACACCTAGGGAACTCAGGGCGGTGCTCAATGCAACTGCCCAAAGCAGCAGCACAGCTCTTCCGGTGCCAAAACAACTCCACCTGCCTCATGAACTTCACATACCATCAGCTGTGCTAGCAGCGTTCAAGGAAATCCTGTTACGTCACTTCAGGTCCAATGCCCATTGAGCCCAGTGGGATGGAATCAAGCAGGGTGAGCACCCACACTAAACTAACATGGAGCTCGTCACTCAAGCTGCTCAAAACTCCACAGCCAAACACAAGTTCAGCGCCCAAGCCATTTCCCGCTGCCATGGAAACCAAGTGCTCTGGCACCACATATGTCTGAAAGTGGATATGACACCTAGGGAACTCAGGGCGGTGATCAATGGCAACTGCCCGAAGCAGCAGCACAGCTCTTCCAGTGCCAAAACAACTCCACCTGCCTCAGGAACTTCACATACCATCAGCTGTGCTACCAGCGTTCTAGGAAACCATGCTGGGTCACTTCCTATCCAATGCTCATTGAGCCCTGTGGGATGGAATCAAGCACGTTGAGCACCCACACTAAACTAACATGGAGCTCCTCACTCAAGCCGCTCAAAACTCCACAGCCAAACACAAGTTCAGCGCCCAAGCCATTTCCCGCTGCCATGGAAACCAAGTGCTCTGGCACCACATATGTCTGAAAGTGGATATGACACCTAGAAAACTCAGGGCGGTGCTCAATGGCAACTGCCCAAACCAGCAGCACAGCTCTTCCTGTGCCAAAACAACTCCACCTGCCTCATGAACTTCACATACCATCAGCTGTGCTAGCAGCTATCTAGGAAACCCTGTTTGGTCACTTCCTATCCAAAGCCCATTGAGCCCAGTGTGATGGAATCAAGCTGGTTGGGCACCCACACTAAACTAAGATGGAGCTCCTCAATCAAGCCGCTCAAAACTCCACAGCCAAACACAAGTTCAGCGCCCAAGTCATTTCCCGCTGCCATGGAAACCAAGTGCTCTGGCACTACATATGTCTGAAAGTGGATATGACACCTAGGGAACTCAGGGCGGTGGTGCATGTCAACTGCCCGAAGCAGCAGCACAGCTCTTCCAGTGCCAAAACAACTCCACCTGCCTCATGAACTTCACATACCATCAGCTGTGCTACCAGCGTTCTAGGAAACCCTGTTGGGTCACTTATAGTCCAATGCCCATTGAGCCCAGTGTGATGGAATCAAGCACGTTGAGCACCTACACTAAACTAACATGGAGCTCCTCACTCAAGGCGCTCAAAACTCCACAGCCAAACACAAGTTCAGCGCCCAAGCCATTTCCCGCTGCCATGGAAACCAAGTGCTCTGGCACCACATATGTCTGAAAGTGGATATGACACCTAGGGAACTCAGGGCGGTGGTCAATGGCAACTGCCCGAAGCAGCAGCACAGCTCTTCCAGTGCCAGAAAAACTGCACCTGCCTCATGAACTTCAGATACAATCAGCTGTGCTAGCAGCGTTCTAGGAAATACAGTTGGTTCACATCCGGTCCAATGCCCATTGAGCCAGTGTGATGGAATCAAGCAGGGTGAGCACCCACACGAAGCTAACATGCATCTCCTCACTCAAGGCGCTCAAAACTCCACAGCCAAACACAAGTTCAGCGCCCAAGTCATTTCCCGCTGCCATGGAAACCAAGTGCTCTGGCACCACATATGTCTGAAAGTGGATATGACACCTAGGGAACTCAGGGAGGTGCTCAATGGCAACTGCCCGAAGCAGTAGTACAGCTCTTCCAGTGCCAGAAAAACTGCACCTGCCTCATGAACTTCAGATACAATCAGCTGTGCTAACAGCTATCTAGGAAACCCTGTTGTGTCACTTCCGGTCCAATGCCCATTAACCCCAGTGGGATGGGATCAAGCAGGGTGAGCACCCACACTAAACTAACATGGAGCTTCTCACTCAAGCCGCTCAAAACTCCACAGCCAAACACAAGTTCAGCGCCCAAGCCATTTCCCGCTGCCATGGAAACCAAGTGCTCTGGCACCACATATGTCTGAAAGTGGATATGACACCTAGGGAACTCAGGGCGGTGCTCAATGGCAACTGCCCGAAGCAGCAGCACAGCTCTTCCAGTGCCAAAACAACTCCACCTGCCTCATGAACTTCACATACCATAAGCTGTGCTACCAGCGTTCTAGGAAACCCTGTTGGGTCACTTCCTATCCAATGCTCATTGAGCCCAGTGTGATGGAATCAAGCAGGTTGAGCACCTACACTAAACTAACATGGAGCTCCTCACTCAAGGCGCTCAAAACTCCACAGCCAAACACAAGTTCAGCACCCAAGCCATTTCCCGCTGCCATGGAAACCAAGTGCTCTGGCACCACATATGTCTGAAAGTGGATATGACACCTAGGGAACTCAGGGCGGTGGTCAATGGCAACTGCCCGAAGCAGCAGCACAGCTCTTCCAGTGCCAAAACAACAACACCTGCCTCATGAACTTCACATACCATCAGCTGTGCTAGCAGCGTTCTAGGAAATACAGTTGGTTCACATCCGGTCCAATGCCCATTGAGCCAGTGTGATGGAATCAAGCAGGGTGAGCACCCACACGAAGCTAACATGCAGCTCCTCTCTCAAGCCGCTCAAAACTCCACAGCCAAACACAAGTTCAGTGCCCAAGTCATTTCCCGCTGCCATCGAAACCAAGTGCTCTGGCACCACATATGTCTGAAAGTGGATATGACACCTAGGGAACTCAGGGCGGTGCTCAATGGCAACTGCCCGAAGCAGTAGCACAGCTCTTCCAGTGCCAGAAAAACTGCACCTGCCTCATGAACTTCAGATACAATCAGCTGTGCTAGCAGCTATCGAGGAAACCATGTTGGGTCACTTCTGGTCCAATGCCCATTCAGCCCAGTGGGATGGGATCAAGCAGGGTGAGCACCCACACTAAACTAACATGGAGCTCCTCACTCAAGCCGCTCAAAACACCACAGCCAAACACAAGTTCAGCGCCCAAGCCATTTCCCGCTGCCATGGAAACCAAGTGCTCTGGCACCACATATGTCTGAAAGTGGATATGACACCTAGGGAACTCAGGGCGGTGGTCAATGGCAACTGCCCGAAGCAGCAGCACAGCTCTTCCAGTGCCAAAACAACTCCACCTGCCTCATGAACTTCACATACCATCAGCTGTGCTAGCAGCTATCTAGGAAACGCTGTTTGATCACTTCCTGTCCAATGCCCATTGATCCCAGTGTGATGGAATCAAGCAGGGTGAGCACCCACACGAAACTAACATGGAGCTCCTCACTCATGCCGCTCAAAACTCCACAGCCAAACACAAGTTCAGCGCCCAAGTCATTTCCCACTGCCATGGAAACCAAGTGCTCTGGCACCACATATGTCTGAAAGTGGATATGACACCTAGGGAACTCAGGGCGGTGCTCAATGGCAACTGCACAAACCAGCAGCACAGCTCTTCCAGTGCCAAAACAACTCCACCTGCCTCATGAACTTCACATACCATCAGCTGTGCTAGCAGCTATCTAGGAAACCCTGTTTGTTCACTTCCAGTCCAATGCTCATTGAGCCCAATGGGATGGGATCAAGCAGGGCGAGCACCCACACTAAGCTAACATGGAGCTCCTCAATAAAGCCGCTCAAAATTCCACAGCCAAACACAAGTTCAGCGCCCAAACCATTTCCCGCTGCCATGGAATCCAAGTGCTCTGGCACCACATATGTCTGAAAATGGATATGACATATAGGGAACTTAGGACGGTGCTCAATGGAAACTGCCCGAAGCAGCAGCACATCTCTTCCAGTGCCAAAAATACTCCACCTGCCTCATGAACTTCACATACCATCAGCTGTGCTAGCAGCGTTCTAGGAAATACAGTTGGTTCACATCCGGTCCAATGCCCATTGAGCCAGTGTGATGGAATCAAGCAGGGTGAGCACCCACACGAAGCTAACATGCAGCTCCTCTCTCAAGCCGCTCAAAACTCCACAGCCAAACACAAGTTCAGTGCCCAAGTCATTTCCCGCTGCCATCGAAACCAAGTGCTCTGGCACCACATATGTCTGAAAGTGGATATGACACCTAGGGAACTCAGGGCGGTGCTCAATGGCAACTGCCCGAAGCAGTAGCACAGCTCTTCCAGTGCCAGAAAAACTGCACCTGCCTCATGAACTTCAGATACAATCAGCTGTGCTAGCAGCTATCGAGGAAACCATGTTGGGTCACTTCTGGTCCAATGCCCATTCAGCCCAGTGGGATGGGATCAAGCAGGGTGAGCACCCACACTAAACTAACATGGAGCTCCTCACTCAAGCCGCTCAAAACACCACAGCCAAACACAAGTTCAGCGCCCAAGCCATTTCCCGCTGCCATGGAAACCAAGTGCTCTGGCACCACATATGTCTGAAAGTGGATATGACACCTAGGGAACTCAGGGCGGTGCTCAATGGCAACTGCCCGAAGCAGCAGCACAGTTCTTCCAGTGCCAAAACAACTCCACCTGCCTCATGAACTTCACATACCATCAGCTGTGCAAGCAGCTATCTAGGAAACGCTGTTTGATCACTTCCTGTCCAATGCCCATTGATCCCAGTGTGATGGAATCAAGCAGGGTGAGCACCCACACTAAACTAACATGGAGCTCCTCACTCATGCCGCTCAAAACTCCACAGCCAAACACAAGTTCAGCGCCCAAGTCATTTCCCACTGCCATGGAAACCAAGTGCTCTGGCACCACATATGTCTGAAAGTGGATATGACACCTAGGGAACTCAGGGCGGTGCTCAATGGCAACTGCACAAACCAGCAGCACAGCTCTTCCAGTGCCAAAACAACTCCACCTGCCTCATGAACTTCACATACCATCAGCTGTGCTAGCAGCTATCTAGGAAACCCTGTTTGTTCACTTCCAGTCCAATGCTCATTGAGCCCAATGGGATGGGATCAAGCAGGGCGAGCACCCACACTAAGCTAACATGGAGCTCCTCAATCAAGCCGCTCAAAATTCCACAGCCAAACACAAGTTCAGCGCCCAAACCATTTCCCGCTGCCATGGAATCCAAGTGCTCTGGCACCACATATGTCTGAAAATGGATATGACATATAGGGAACTTAGGACGGTGCTCAATGGAAACTGCCCGAAGCAGCAGCACATCTCTTCCAGTGCCAAAACTACTCCACCTGCCTCATGAACTTCACATACCATCAGCTGTGCTAGCAGCGTTCAAGGAAACCATGTTGGGTCACTTTCGGTCCAATGCCCATTGAGCCTAGTCTGATGGAATCAAGCAGGGTGAGCACCCACACTAAACTAACATGGAGCTCCTCAGTCAAGCCGCTCAAAACTCCACAGCCAAACACAAGTTCAGCGCCCAAGCCATTTCCCGCTGCCATGGAAACCAAGTGCTCTGGCACCACATATGTCTCAAAGAGGATATGACACCTAGGGCACTCAGGGCGGTGCTCAATGGCAACTGCCCAAAGCAGCAGCACAGCTCTTCCAGTGCCAAAACAACTCCACCTGCCTCAGGAACTTCACATACCATCAGCTGTGCTAGCAGCTATCGAGGAAACCCTGTTGGGTCACTTCCGGTCCAATGCCCATTGAGCCTAGTCTGATGGAATCAAGCAGGGTGAGCACCCACACTAAACTAACATGGAGCTCCTCACTCAAGCCACTCAAAACTCCACAGCCAAACACAAGTTCAGCGCCCAAGCCATTTCCCGCTGCCATGGAAACCAAGTGCTCTGGCAGCACATATGTCTGAAAGTGGATATGACACCTAGGGAACTCAGGGCGGTGGTGCATGTCAACTGCCCGAAGCAGCAGCACAGCTCTTCCAGTGCCAAAACAACTCCACCTGCCTCATGAACTTCACATACCATCAGCTGTGCTAGCAGCGTTCTAGGAAATACAGTTGGTTCACATCCGGTTCAATCCCCATTGAGCCAGTGTGATGGAATCAAGCAGGGTGAGCACCCAAACGAAGCTAACATGCATCTCCTCACTCAAGCCGCTCAAAACTCCACAGCCAAACACAAGTTCAGCGCCCAAGTCATTTCCCGCTGCCATGGAAACCAAGTGCTCTGGCACCACATATGTCTGAAAGTGGATATGACACCTAGGGAACTCAGGGCGGTGGTGCATGTCAACTGCCCGAAGCAGCAGCACAGCTCTTCCAGTGCCAAAACAACTCCACCTGCCTCATGAACTTCACATACTATCAGCTGTGCTACCAGCGTTCTAGGAAACCCTGTTGGGTCACTTCCTATCCAATGCTCATTGAGCCCAGTGTGATGGAATCAAGCAGGGTGAGCACCTACACTAAACTAACATGGAGCTCCTCACTCAAGGCGCTCAAAACTCCACAGCCAAACACAAGTTCAGCGCCCAAGCCATTTCCCGCTGCCATGGAAACCAAGTGCTCTGGCACCACATATGTCTGAAACTGGATATGACACCTAGGGAACTCAGGGCGGTGGTCAATGGCAACTGCCCGAAGCAGCAGCACAGCTCTTCCAGTGCCAAAACAACAACACCTGCCTCATGAACTTCACATACCATCAGCTGTGCTAGCAGCTATCTAGGAAACCCTGTTTGGTCACTTCCAGTCCAATGCTCATTGAGCCCAGTGGGATGGGATCAAGCAGGGCGAGCACCCACACTAAACTAACATGGAGCTCCTCACTCAAGCCGCTCAAAATTCCACAGCCAAACACAAGTTCAGCGCCCAAACCATTTCCCGCTGGCATGGAAACCAAGTGCTCTGGCACCACATATGTCTGAAAATGGATATGACATATAGGGAACTTAGGACGGTGCTCAATGGCAACTGTCCGAATCAGCAGCACAGCTCTTCCAGTGCCAAAACTACTCCACCTGCCTCATGAACTTCACATACCATCAGCTGTGCTAGCAGCGTTCTAGGAAACCCTGTTGGGTCACTTTCGGTCCAATGCCCATTGAGCCTAGTCTGATGGAATCAAGCAGGGTGAGCACCCACACTAAACTAACATGGAGCTCCTCACTCATGCCACTCAAAACTCCACAGCCAAACACAAGTTCAGCGCCCAAGACATTTCCCGCTGCCATGGAAACCAAGTGCTCTGGCACCACATATGTCTGAAAGTGGATATGAAAGCTAGGGAACTCAGGCTGGTGGTCAATGGCAACTGCCCGAAGCAGCAGCACAGCTCTTCCAGTGCCAAAACAACTCCACCTGCCTCATGAACTTCACATACCATCAGCTGTGCTAGCAGCTGTCTAGGAAACCCTGTTTGATCACTTCCTGTCCAAAGCCCATTGAGCCCAGTGGGATGTAATCAAGCAGGGTGAGCACCCACACTAAACTGACATGGAGTTCCTCACTCAAGCCGCTGAAAACTCCACAGCACAACACAAGTTCAGCGCCCAAGCCATTTCCCGCTGCCATGGAAACCAAGTGCTCTGGCACCACATATGTCTGAAAGTGGATATGACACCTAGGGTACTCAGGGCGGTGGTCAATGGCAGCTGCCCGAAGCAGCAGCACAACTCTTCCTGTGATGAAACAACTCCACCTGCCTCATGAACTTCACATACTATCAGCTGTGCTAGCAGCTATCTAGGAAACCCTGTTTGGTCACTTCCAGTCCAATGCCCATTGAGCCCAGTGGGATGGAATCAAGCAGGTTGAGCACCCACACTAAACTAACATGGAGCTCTTCACTCAAGCCGCTCAAAACTCCACAGCAAAACACAAGTTCAGTGCCCAAGCCATTTCCCGCTGCCATGGAAACCAATTGCTCTGGCACCACATATGTCTGAAAGTGGATATGACACCTAGGGACATCAGGGCCGTGGTCAATGGCAACTGCCCAAAGCAGCAGCACAGCTCTTCCAGTGCCAAACAACTCCACCTGCCTCATGAACTTCACATACCATCAGCTGTGCTAGCAGCTATCTAGGAAACCCTGTTTAGGTCACTTCCAGTCCAATGACCATTGAGCCCAGGGTGATGGAATCAAGCAGGTTGAGCACCCACACTAAACTAACATGGAGCTCCTCACTCAAGGCGCTCAAAACTCCATAGACAAACACAAGTTCAGTGCCCAAGCCATTTCCCGCTGCCATGGAAACCAAGTGCTCTGGCACCACATATGTCTGAAAGTGGATATGACACCTAGGGAACTCAGGGCGGTGGTCAATGGCAACTGTCCGAAGCAGCAGCACAGCTCTTCCTGTGATGAAACAACTCCACCTGCCTCATGAACTTCACATACAATCAGCTGTGCTAGCAGCTATCTAGGAAACCCTGTTTGGTCACTTCGGGACCAAAGCTCATTGAGCCCAGTGTGATGGAATCAAGCAGGGTGAGCACCCACACTAAACTAACATGGAGCTCCACACTGAAGCCGCTCAAAACTCCACAGCCAAACACAAGTTCAGCGCCCAAGCCATTTCCCGCTGCCATGGAAACCAAGGGCTCTGGCACCACATATGTCTGAAAGTGGATATGACACCTAGGGAACTCAGGGCGGTGCTCAATGGCAAATGCCCAAACCAGCAGCACAGCTCTTCCAGTGCCAAAACAACTCCACCTGCCTCATGAACTTCACATACCATCAGCTGTGCTACCAGCGTTCTAGGAAACCCTGTTGGGTCACTTCCTATCCAATGCTCATTGAGCCCAGTGTGATGATATCAAGCACGTTGAGCACCTACACTAAACTAACATGGAGCTCCTCACTCAAGCCGCTCAAAACTCCACAGCCAAACACAAGTTCAGCGCCCAAGCCATTTCCCGCTGCCATGGAAACCAAGTGCTCTGGCACCACATATGTCTGAAAGTGGATATGACAGCTAGGGAACTCAGGGCGGTGGTCAATGGCAACTGCCCGAAGCAGCAGCACAGCTCTTCCAGTGCCAAAACAACTCCACCTGCCTCATGAACTTCACATACCATCAGCTGTGCTAGCAGCGTTCTAGGAAATACAGTTGGTTCACATCCGGTTCAATCCCCATTAGGCCAGTGTGATGGAATCAAGCAGGGTGAGCACCCACACGAAGCTAACATGCATCTCCTCACTCAAGCCGCTCAAAACTCCACAGCCAAACACAAGTTCAGCGCCCAAGTCATTTCCCGCTGCCATATAAACCAAGTGCTCTGGCACCACATATGTCTCAAAGTGGATATGACACCTAGGTAACTCAGGGCAGTGCTCAATGGCAACTGCCCGAAGCAGTAGCACAGCTCTTCCAGTGCCAGAAAAACTGCACCTGCCTCATGAACTTCAGATACAATCAGGTGTGCTAGCAGTTATCTAGGAAACCCTGTTGGGTCAATTCCGGTCCAATGGCCATTAACCCCAGTGGATGGGATCAAGCAGGGTGAGCACCCACACTAAACTAACATGGAGCTTCTCACTCAAGCCGCTCAAACCTCCACAGCCAAACACAAGTTCAGCGCCCAAGCCATTTCCCGCTGCCATGGAAACCAAGTGCTCTGGCACCTCATATGTCTGAAAGTGGATATGACACCTAGGGAACTCAGGGCGGTGGTGCATGTCAACTGCTCAAAGCAGCAGCACAGTTCTTCCAGTGCCAAAACAACTCCACCTGCCTCATGAACTTCACATACCATCAGCTGTGCTAGCAGCTATCTAGGAAACGCTGTTTGATCACTTCCTGTCCAATGCTCATTGAGCCCAGTGTGATGGAATCAAGCAGGGTGAGCACCCACACTAAACTAACATGGAGCTCCTCACTCATGCCGCTCAAAACTCCACAGCCAAACACAAGTTCAGGGCCCAAGTCATTTCCCGCTGACATGGAAACCAAGTGCTCTGGCACCACATATGTCTGAAAATGGATATGACATATAGGGAACTTAGGACGGTGCTCAATGGCAACTGCCCGAAGCAGCAGCACAGCTCTTCCAGTGCCAAAACAACTCCACCTGCCTCATGAACTTCACATACCATCAGCTGTGCTAGCAGCTATCTAGGAAACCCTGTTGGGTCACTTCCGGTCCAATGCCCATTGAGCCTAGTCTGATGGAATCAAGCAGGGTGAGCACCCACACTAAACTAACATGGAGCTCCTCACTCAACCCGCTCAAAACTCCACAGCCAAACACAAGTTCAGCGCCCAAGCCATTTCCCGCTGCCATGGAAACCAAGTGCTCTGGCACCACATATGTCTGAAAGTGGATATGACACCTAGGGAACTCAGGGCGGTGGTCAATGGCAAATGCCCGAAGCAGCAGCACAGCTCTTCCAGTGCCAAAACAACTCCACCTGCCTCATGAACTTCACATACCATCAGCTGTGCTAGCAGCTATCTAGGAAACGCTGTTTGATCACTTCCTGTCCAATGCCCATTGAGCCCAGTGTGATGGAATCAAGCAGGGTGAGCACCCACACTAAACTAACATGGAGCTCCTCACTCAAGCCGCTCAAAACTCCACAGCCAAACACAAGTTCAGCGCCCAAGCCATTTCCCGCTGCCATGGAAACCAAGTGCTCTGGCACCACATATGTCTGAAAGTGGATATGACACCTAGGGAACTCAGGGCGGTGGTCAATGGCAACTGCCCGAAGCAGCAGCACAGCTCTTCCAGTGCCAAAACAACTCCACCTGCCTCATGAACTTCACATACCATCAGCTGTGCTAGCAGTTATCTAGGAAACCCTGTTTGATCACTTCCTGTCCAATGCCCATTGAGCCCAGTGTGATGGAATCAAGCAGGGTGAGCACCCACACTAAACTAACATGGAGCTCCTCACTCATGCCGCTCAAAACTCCACAGCCAAACACAAGTTCAGCGCCCAAGTCATTTCCCACTGCCATGGAAACCAAGTGCTCGGTCACCACATATGTCTGAAAGTGGATATGACACCTAGGGAACTCAGGCCGGTGCTCAATGGCAACTGCCCAAAGCAGCAGCACAGCTCTTCCAGTGCCAAAACAACTCCACCTGCCTCATGAACTTCACATACCATCAGCTGTGCTACCAGCGTTCTAGGAAACCCTGTTGGGTCACTTCCGGTCCAATGCCCATTGAGCCTAGTCTGATGGAATCAAGCAGGGTGAGCACCCACACTAAACTAACATGGAGCTCCTCACTCAAGCCACTCAAAACTCCACAGCCAAACACAAGTTCAGCCAACAAGCATCTTCCCGCTGCCATGGAAACCAAGTGCTCTGGCACCACATATGTCTCAAAGTGGATTGAAAGCTAGGGAACTCAGGCCGGTGGTCAATGGCAACTACCCGAAGCAGCAGCACAGCTCTTCCAGTGCCAAAACAACTCCACCTGCCTCATGAACTTCACATACCATCAGCTGTGCTAGCAGCTGTCTAGGAAACCCTGTTTGATCACTTCCTGTCCAAAGCCCATTGAGCCCAGTGGGATGGAATCAAGCAGGGTGAGCACCCACACTAAACTGACATGGAGTTCCTCACTCAAGCCGCTCAAAACTCCACAGCAAAACACAAGTTCCGCGCCCAAGCCATTTCCCGCTGCCATGGAAACCAAGTGCTCTGGCACCACATATGTCTGAAAGTGGATATGACACCTAGGGAACTCAGGGCGGTGCTGAATGGCAACTGCCCGAAGCAGCAGCATAGCTCTTCCAGTGCCAAAACAACTCCACCTGCCTCATGAACTTCACATACCATCACCTGTGCTAGCAGCGTTCTAGGAAATACAATTGGTTCACATCCGGTCCAATCCCCATTGAGCCAGTGTGATGGAATCAAGCAGGGTGAGCACCCACACGAAGCTAACATGCATCTCCTCACTCAAGCCGCTCAAACCTCCACAGCCAAACACAAGTTCAGCGCCCAAGCCATTTCCCGCTGCCATGGAAACCAAGTGCTCTGGCACCTCATATATCTGAAAGTGGATATGACACCTAGGGAACTCAGGGCGGTGGTGCATGTCAACTGCCCGAAGCAGCAGCACAGCTCTTCCAGTGCCAGAAAAACTGCACCTGCCTCATGAACTTCACATACAATCAGCTGTGCTAGCAGTTATCTAGGAAACCCTGTTGGGTCACTTCCGCTGTAATGCCCATTAACCCCAGTGGGATGGGATCAAGCAGGGTGAGCACCCACACTAAACTAACATGGAGCTTCTCACTCAAGCCGCTCAAACCTCCACAGCCAAACACAAGTTCAGCGCCCAAGCCATTTCCAGCTGCAATGGAAACCAAGTGCTCTGGCACCTCATATGTCTGAAAGTGGATATGACACCTAGGGAACTCAGGGCGGTGGTGCATGTCAACTGCCCGAAGCAGCAGCACAGCTCTTCCAGTGCCAAAACAACTCCACCTGCCTCATGAACTTCACATACCATCAGCTGTGCTACCAGCGTTCTAGGAAACCCTGTTGGGTCACTTGCTATCCAATGCCCATTGAGCCCAGTGTGATGGAATCAAGCACGTTGAGCACCTACACTAAACTAACATGGAGCTCCTCACTCAAGGCGCTCAAAACTCCACAGCCAAACACAAGTTCAGCCAACAAGCCATTTCCCGCTGCCATGGAAACCAAGTGCTCTGGCACCACATATGTCTGAAAGTGGATATGACACCTAGGGAACTCAGGGCGGTGGTCAATGGCAACTGCCCGAAGCAGCAGCACAGCTCTTCCAGTGCCAAAACAACTCCACCTGCCTCAGGAACTTCACATACCATCAGCTGTGCTAGCAGCTATCTAGGAAACGCTGTTTGATCACTTCCTGTCCAATGCCCATTGAGCCCAGTGTGATGGAATCAAGCAGGGTGAGCACCCACACTAAACTAACATGGAGCTCCTCACTCATGCCGCTCAAAACTCCACAGCCAAACACAAGTTCAGCGCCCAAGTCATTTCCCACTGCCATGGAAACCAAGTGCTCTGGCAGCACAGATGTCTGAAAGTGGATATGACACCTAGGGAACTTAGGGCAGTGCTCAATGTCAACTGCCCAAAGCAGCAGCACAGCTCTTCCAGTGCCAAAACAACTCCACCTGCCTCATAAACTTCACATACCATCAGCTGTACTAGCAGCGTTCAAAGAAACCCTGTTGGGTCACTTCCTGTCCAATGAACATTGAGCCCAGTGGGATGGAATCAAGCAGGGTGAGCACCCACACTAAACTAACATGGAGCTCCTCACTCAAGCTGCTCAAAACTCCACAGCCAAACACAAGTTCAGCGCCCAAACCATTTCCCGCTGCCATGGAAACCAAGTGCTCTGGCACCACATATGTCTCAAAGTGGATATGACACCTAGGGCACTCAGGGCGGTGCTCAATGGCAACTGCCCGAAGCAGCAGCACAGCTCTTCCAGTGCCAAAACTACTCCACCTGCCTCATCAAACTCACATACCATCAGCTGTGCTAGCAGCGTTCAAGGAAACCCTGTTGGGTCACTTTCGGTCCAATGCCCATTAACCCCAGTGGGATGGGATCAAGCAGGGTGAGCACCCACACTAAACTAACATGGAGCTTCTCACTCAAGCCGCTCAAACCTCCACAGCCAAACACAAGTTCAGCGCCCAAGCCATTTTCCGCTGCCATGGAAACCAAGTGCTCTGGCACCTCATATGTCTGAAAGTGGATATGACACCTAGGGAACTCAGGGCGGTGGTGCATGTCAACTGCCCGAAGCAGCAGCACAGCTCTTCCAGTGCCAAAACAACTCCACCTGCCTCATGAACTTCACATACCATCAGCTGTGCTACCAGCGTTCTAGGAAACCCTGTTGGGTCACTTCCTATCCAATGCCCATTGAGCCCAGTGTGATGGAATCAAGCAGGGTGTGCACCCACACTAAACTAACATGGAGCTCCTCACTCAAGCCGCTCAAAACTCCACAGCCAAACACAAGTTCAGCGCCCAAGCCATTTCCCGCTGCCATGGAAACCAAGTGCTCTGGCACCACATATGTCTGAAAGTGGATATGACACCTAGGGAACTCAGGGCGGTGGTCAATGGCAACTGCCCGAAGCAGCAGCACAGCTCTTCCAGTGCCAAAACAACTCCACCTGCCTAATGAACTTCACATACCATCAGCTGTGCTAGCAGAGTTCTAGGAAATACAGTTGTTCACATCTGGTCCAATGCCCATTGAGCCAGTGTGATGGAATCAAGCAGGTTGAGCACCCACACGAAGCTAACATGCAGCTCCTCACTCAAGCCGCTCAAAACTCCACAGCCAAACACAAGTTCAGCGCCCAAGTCATTTCCCGCAGCCATGGAAACCAAGTGCTCTGGCACCACATATGTCTGAAAGTGGATATGACACCTAGGGAACTCAGGGCAGTGCTCAATGGCAACTCTCCGAAGCAGTAGTACAGCTCTTCCAGTGCCAGAAAAACTGCACCTGCCTCATGAACTTCAGATACAATCAGCTGTGCTAGCAGCTATCTAGGAAACCATGTTGGGTCACTTCCGGTCCAATGCCCTTTGAACCCAGTGTGATGGAATCAAGCAGAGTGAGCTCCCACACTAAACTAACATGGAGCTCCTCACTCAAGGCGCTCAAAACTCCACAGCCAAACACAAGTTCAGCCAACAAGCCATTTCCCGCTGCCATGGAAACCAAGTGCTCTGGCACCACATATGTCTCAAAGTGGATATGACACCTAGGGAACTCAGGGCGGTGATCAATGGCAACTGCCCAAAGCAGCAGCACAGCTCTTCCAGTGCCAAAACAACTCCACCTGCCTCATGAACTTCACATACCATCAGCTGTGCTAGCAGCTATCTAGGAAACGCTGTTTGATCACTTCCTGTCCAATGCCCATTGAGCCCAGTGTGATGGAATCAAGCAGGGTGAGCACCCACACTAAACTAACATGGAGCTCCTCACTCATGCCGCTCAAAACTCCACAGCCAAACACAAGTTCAGCGCCCAAGTCATTTCCCACTGCCATGGAAACCAAGTGCTCTGGCACCACATATGTCTCAAAGTGGATATGAAAGCTAGGGAACTCAGGGCGGTGCTCCATGGAAACTGCCCGAAGCAGCAGCACAGCTCTTCCAGTGCCAAAACAACTCCACCTGCCTCATGAACTTCAGATACAATCAGCTGTGCTAGCAGCTATCTAGGAAACCCTGTTTGGTCACTTCCAGTCCAATGCCCATTGAGCCCAGTGTGATGGAATCAAGCAGGGTGAGCACCCACACTAAACTAACATGGAGCTCCTCACTCTACGCGCTCAAAACTCCACAGCTAAACACAAGTTCAGCCAACAAGCCATTTCCCGCTGCCATGGAAACCAAGCGCTCTGGCAGCACAGATGTCTGAAAGTGGATATGACACCTAGGGAACTCAGGGCGGTGGTCAATGGCAACTGCCCAAACCAGCAGCACAGCTCTTCCAGTGCCAAAACAACTCCACCTGCCTCATGAACTTCACATACCATCAGCTGTGCTAGCAGCTATCTAGGAAACCCTGATTGTTTACTTCCAGTCCAATGCTCATTGAGCCCAGTGGGATGGGATCAAGCAGGGCGAGCACCCACACTAAGCTAACATGGAGCTCCTCACTCAAGCCGCTCAAAACTCCACAGCCAAACACAAGTTCAGCGCCCAAGCCATTTCACGCTGCCATGGAAACCAAGTGCTCTGGCACCACATATGTCTCAAAGTGGATATGAAAGCTAGGGAACTCAGGGCGGTGCTGAATGGCAACTGCCCGAAGCAGCAGCACAGCTCTTCCAGTGCCAAAACAACTCCACCTGCCTCATGAACTTTACATACCATCAGCTGTGCCAGCAGCATTGAAGGAAACCCTGTTGGGTCACTTCCACTCCTATGCCCATTGAGCCCAGTGTGATGGAATCAAGCAGGGTGAGCACCCACACTAAACTAACATGGAGCTCCTCACTCAAGCCGCTCAAAACTCCACAGCCAAACACAAGTTCAGCGCCCAAGCCATTTCCCGCTGCCATGGAAACCAAGTGCTCTGGCACCACATATATCTGAAAGTGGATATGAAAGCTAGGGAACTCAGGGCGGTGGTCAATGGCAACTGCCCAAAGCAGCAGCACAGCTCTTCCAGTGCCAAAACTACTCCACCTGCCTCATGAACTTCACATACCATCAGCTGTGCTAGCAGTTATCTAGGAAACCCTGTTTGGTCACTTCCAGTCAAATGCCCATTGAGCCCAGGGTGATGAAATCAAGCAGGTTATGCACCCACACGAAACTAACATGGAGCTCCTCACTCAAGCCGCTCAAAACTCCACAGCCAAACACAAGTTCAGCCAACAAGCCATTTCCCGCTGCCATGGAAACCAAGTGCTCTGGCACCACATATGTCTCAAAGTGGATATGACACCTAGGGAACTCAGGGCGGTGCTCAATGGCAACTGTCCGAAGCAGCAGCACAGCTCTTCCTGTGACGAAACAACTCCACCTGCCTCATGAACTTCACATACCATCAGCTGTGCTAGCAGCTATCTAGGAAACCCTGTTTGGTCACTTCCGGACCAATGACCATTGAGCCCAGTGTGATGGAATCAAGCAGGGTGAGCACCCACACTAAACTAACATGGAGCTCCTCACTCAAGCCGCTCAAAACTCCACAGCCAAACACAAGTTCAGTGCCCAAGCCATTTCCCGCTGCCATGGAAACCAAGTGCTCTGGCACCACATATGTCTGAAAGTGGATATGACACCTAGGGAACTCAGGGTGGTGGTCAATCTCAACTGCCTGAAGCAGCAGCACAGCTCTTCCAGTGCCAAAACTACTCCACCTGCCTCATGAACTTCACATACCATCAGCTGTGCTAGCAGCTATCTAGGAAACCCTGTTTGGTCACTTCCGGTCCAATGCCCATTCAGCCCAGTGGGATGGAATCAAGCAGGTTGAGCACCCACACTAAACTAACATGGAGCTCCTCACTCAAGGCGCTCAAAACTTCACAGCCAAACACAAGTTCAGCGCCCAAGCAATATCCCGCTGCCATAGAAACCAAGTGCTCTGGCACCACATATGTCTGAAAGTGGATATGACACCTAGGGAACTCAGGGCGGTGGTCAATGGCAACTGCCCAAAGCAGCAGCACAGCTCTTCCAGTGCCAAAACAACTCCACCTGCCTCATGAACTTCACATACCATCAGCTGTGCTAGCAGCACCGTTCAAGAAAACCCTGTTTAGGTCACTTCCGGACCAATGACCATTCAGCCCAGTGTGATGGAATCAAGCAGGTTGAGCACCCACACTAAACTAACATGGAGCTCCTCACTCAAGGCGCTCAAAACTTCACAGCCAAACACAAGTTCAGTGCCCAAGCCATTTCCCGCTGCCATGGAAACCAAGTGCTCTGGCACCACATATGTCTCAAAGTGGATATGACACCTAGGGAACTCAGGGCGGTGCTCAATGGCAACTGCCCAAAGCAGCAGCACAGCTCTTTCAGTGCCAAAACAACTCCACCTGCCTCATGAACTTCACATACCATCAGCTGTGCTAGCAGTTATCTAGGAAACCCTGTTTGGTCACTTCCAGTCAAATGCCCATTGAGCCCAGGGTGATGGAATCAAGCAGGGTGAGCACCCACACTAAACTAACATGGAGCTCCTCACTCAAGGCGCTCAAAACTCCACAGCCAAACACAAGTTCAGCCAACAAGCCATTTCCCGCTGCCATGGAAACCAAGTGCTCTGGCACCACATATGTCTGAAAGTGGATATGACACCTAGGGAACTCAGGGCGGTGGTCAATGGCAACTGTCCGAAGCAGCAGCACAGCTCTTCCTGTGACGAAACAACTCCACCTGCCTCATGAACTTCACATACCATCAGCTGTGCTAGCAGCTATCTAGGAAACCCTGTTTGGTCACTTCCGGACCAATGACCATTGAGCCCAGTGCGATAGAATCAAGCAGGTTATGCACCCACACTAAACTAACATGGAGCTCCTCACTCAAGGCGCTCAAAACTCCACAGCCAAACACAAGTTCAGCCAACAAGCCATTTCCCGCTGCCATGGAAACCAAGTGCTCTGGCACCACATATGTCTCAAAGTGGATATGACACCTAGGGAACTCAGGGCGGTGCTCAATGGCAACTGTCCGAAGCAGCAGCACAGCTCTTCCTGTGACGAAACAACTCCACCTGCCTCATGAACTTCACATACCATCAGCTGTGCTAGCAGCTATCTAGGAAACCCTGTTTGGTCACTTCCTATCCAATGCCCATTCAGCCCAGTGGGATGGAATCAAGCAGGTTGAGCACCCACACTAAACTAACATGGAGCTCCTCACTCAAGGCGCTCAAAACTCCACACCCAAACACAAGTTCAGTGCCCAAGCAATATCCCGCTGCCATAGAAACCAAGTGCTCTGGCACCACATATGTCTGAAAGTGGATATGACACCTAGGGAACTCAGGGCGGTGCTCAATGGCAACTGCCCAAAGCAGCAGCACAGCTCTTCCAGTGCCAAACAACTCCACTTGCCTCATGAACTTCACATACCATCAGCTGTGCTAGCACCGTTCAAGAAAACCCTGTTTAGGTCACTTCCGGACCAATGACCATTCAGCCCAGTGTGATGGAATCAAGCAGGTTGAGCACCCACACTAAACTAACATGGAGCTCCTCACTCAAGGCGCTCAAAACTTCACAGCCAAACACAAGTTCAGTGCCCAAGCCATTTCCCGCTGCCATGGAAACCAAGTGCTCTGGCACCACATATGTCTCAAAGTGGATATGACACCTAGGGAACTCAGGGCGGTGCTCAATGGCAACTGCCCAAAGCAGCAGCACAGCTCTTTCAGTGCCAAAACAACTCCACCTGCCTCATAAACTTCACATACCATCAGCTGTACTAGCAGCGTTCAAAGAAACCCTGTTGGGTCACTTCCTGTCCAATGCCCATTGAGCCCAGTGGGATGGAATCAAGCAGGGTGAGCACCCACACTAAACTAACATGGAGCTCCTCACTCAAGCCGCTCAAAACTCCACAGCCAAACACAAGTTCAGCGCCCAAGCCATTTCCCGCTGCCATGGAAACCAAGCGCTCTGGCAGCACAGATGTCTGAAAGTGGATATGACACCTAGGGAACTCAGGGCGGTGCTCAATGGCAACTGTCCGAAGCAGCAGCACAGCTCTTCCTGTGCCAAAACAACTCCACCTGCCTCATGAACTTCACATACCATCAGCTGTGCTAGCAGCTATCTAGGAAACCCTGTTTGTTCACTTCCAGTCCAATGCTCATTGAGCCCAGTGGGATGGGATCAAGCAGGTTGAGCACCCACACTAAGCTAACATGGAGCTCCTCACTCAAGCCGCTCAAAACTCCACAGCCAAACACAAGTTCAGCGCCCAAACCATTTCCCGCTGCCATGGAAACCAAGTGCTCTGGCACCACATATGTCTGAAAATGGATATGACACCTAGGGAACTCAGGGCGGTGGTCAATGGCAACTGCCCGAAGCAGCAGCACAGCTCTTCCAGTGCCAAAACTACTCCACCTGCCTCATGAACTTTACATACCATCAGCTGTGCCAGCAGCATTGAAGGAAACCCTGTTTGTTCACTTCCAGTCCAATGCCCATTGAGCCTAGTCTGATGGAATCAAGCAGGGTGAGCACCCACACTAAACTAACATGGAACTCCTCATTCAAGCCGCTCAAAACTCAACAGCCAAACACAAGTTCAGCGCCCAAGCCATTTCCCACTGCCATGGAAACCAAGTGCTCTGGCACCACATATGTCTGAAAGTGGATATGACACCTAGGGAACTCAGGGCGGTGCTCAATGGCAACTGCCCAAACCAGCAGCACAGCTCTTCCAGTGCCAAAACTACTCCACCTGCCTCATGAACTTCACATACCATCAGCTGTGCTAGCAGTTATCTAGGAAACCCTGTTTGGTCACTTCCAGTCCAATGCCCATTGAGCCCAGAGTGATGGAATCAAGCAGGTTATGCACCCACACTAAACTAACATGGAGCTCCTCACTCAAGGCGCACAAAACTCCACAGCCAAACACAAGTTCAGCGCCCAAGCCATTTCCCGCTGCCATGGAAACCAATTGCTCTGGCACCACATATGTCTGAAAGTGGATATGACACCTAGGGAACTCAGGGCGGTGCTCAATGGCAGCTGCCCAAAGCAGCAGCAGCACAGCTCTTCCTGTGATGAAACAACTCCACCTGCCTCATGAACTTCACATACTATCAGCTGTGCTAGCAGCTATCTAGGAAACCCAGTTTGGTCACTTCCAGTCCAATGCCCATTGAGCCCAGTGTGATGGAATCAAGCAGGGTGAGCACCCACACTAAACTAACATGGAGCTCTTCACTCAAGCCGCTCAAAACTCCACAGCAAAACAAAAGTTCAGCCAACAAGCCATTTCCCGCTGCCATGGAAACCAAGTGCTCTGGCACCACATATGTCTGAAAGTTGATATGACACCTAGGGAACTCAGGGCGGTGGTCAATGGCAACTGCCCAAAGCAGCAGCACAGCTCTTCCAGTGCCAAACAACTCCACTTGCCTCATGAACTTCACATACCATCAGCTGTGCTAGCAGCTATCTAGGAAACCCTGTTTAGGTCACTTCCAGTCCAATGACCATTGAGCCCAGTGTGATGGAATCAAGCAGGGTGAGCACCCACACTAAACTAACATGGAGCTCCTCACTCAAGGCGCTCAAAACTCCATAGACAAACACAAGTTCAGTGCCCAAGCCATTTCCCGCTGCCATGGAAACCAAGTGCTCTGGCACCACATATGTCTGAAAGTGGATATGACACCTAGGGAACTCAGGGCGGTGGTCAATGGCAACTGCCCAAAGCAGCAGCACAGCTCTTCCAGTGCCAAACAACTCCACTTGCCTCATGAACTTCACATACCATCAGCTGTGCTAGCAGCTATCTAGGAAACCCTGTTTAGGTCACTCTCGGACCAATGCCCATTGAGCTCAGTGTGATGGAATCAAGCAGGTTGAGCACCAACACTAAACTAACATGGAGCTCCTCACTCAAGGCGCTCAAAACTCCACAGCCAAACACAAGTTCAGAGCCCAAGCCATTTCCCGCTGCCATAGAAACCAAGTGCTCTGGCACCACATATGTCTGAAAGTGGATATGACACCTAGGGAACTCAGGCTGGTGGTCAATGGCAACTGCCCGAAGCAGCAGCACAGCCTTTCCTGGGATGAAACAACTCCACCTGCCTCATGAACTTCACATACCATCAGCTGTGCTAGCAGCTATCTAGGAAACCCTGTTTGGTCACTTCCGGACCAATGACCATTGAGCCCAGTGTGGTGGAATCAAGCAGGGTGAGCACCCACACTAAACTAACATGGAGCTCCTCACTCTACACGCTCAAAACTCCACAGCCAAACACAAGTTCAGCGCCCAAGCCATTTCCCGCTGCCATGGAAACCAAGTGCTCTGGCACCACATATGTCTGAAAGTGGATATGACACCTAGGGAACTCAGGGCGGTGCTCAATGGCAGCTGCCCGAAGCAGCAGCACAGCTCTTCCTGTGCCAAAACAACTCCACCTGCCTCATGAACTTCACATACCATCAGCTGTGCTAGCAGCTATCTAGGAAACCCTGTTTGGTCACTTCCAGTCCAATGCTCATTGAGCCCAGTGTGATGGAATCAAGCAGGTTGAGCACCCACACTAAACTAACATGGAGCTCTTCACTCAAGCCGCTCAAAACTCCACAGCCAAACACAAGTTCAGCCAACAAGCCATTTCCCGCTGCTATGGAAACCAATTGCTCTGGCACCACATATGTCTGAAAGTGGATATGACACCTAGGGCACTCAGGGCGGTGCTCAATGGCAACTGCCCAAAGCAGCAGCACAGCTCTTCCAATGCCAAACAACTCCACCTGCCTCATGAACTTCACATACCATCAGCTGTACTAGCGGCGTTCAAAGAAACCCTGTTGGGTCACTTCCTGTCCAATGCCCATTGAGCCCAGTGGGATGGAATCAAGCAGGGTGAGCACCCACACTAAACTAACATGGAGCTCCTCACTCAAGCCGCTCAAAACTCCACAGCAAAACACAAGTTCAGCGAACAAGCCATTTCCCGCTGCCATGGAAACCAAGTGCTCTGGCACCACATATGTCTGAAAGTGGATATGACACCTAGGGAACTCAGGGCGGTGCTCAATGGCAGCTGCCCGAAGCAGCAGCACAGTTCTTCCTGTGATGAAACAACTCCACCTGCCTCATGAACTTCACATACTATCAGCTGTGCTAGCAGCTATCTAGGAAACCCAGTTTGGTCACTTCCAGTCCAATGCGCATTGAGCCCAGTGTGATGGAATCAAGCAGGTTGAGCACCCACACTAAACTAACATGGAGCTCTTCACTCAAGCCGCTCAAAACTCCACAGCAAAACACAAGTTCAGCCAACAAGCCATTTCCCGCTGCCATGGAAACCAAGTGCTCTGGCACCACATATGTCTGAAAGTTGATATGACACCTAGGGAACTCAGGGCGGTGGTCAATGGCAACTGCCCAAAGCAGCAGCACAGCTCTTCCAGTGCCAAACAACTCCACTTGCCTCATGAACTTCACATACCATCAGCTGTGCTAGCAGCTATCTAGGAAACCCTGTTTAGGTCACTTCGAGTCCAATGACCATTGAGCCCAGTGTGATGGAATCAAGCAGGGTGAGCACCCACACTAAACTAACATGGAGCTCCTCACTCAAGGCGCTCAAAACTCCATAGACAAACACAAGTTCAGTGCCCAAGCCATTTCCCGCTGCCATGGAAACCAAGTGCTCTGGCACCACATATGTCTCAAAGTGGATATGACACCTAGGGACATCAGGGCGGTGCTCAATGGCAACTGTCCGAAGCAGCAGCACAGCTCTTCCAGTGCCAAAACTACACCACCTGCCTCATGAACTTCACATACCATCAGCTGTGCTAGCAGCTATCTAGGAAACCCTGTTTGTTCACTTCCGGTCCAATGCCCATTCAGCCCAGTGTGATGGAATCAAGCAGGTTGAGCACCCACACTAAACTAACATGGAGCTCCTCACTCAAGGCGCTCAAAACTTCACAGCCAAACACAAGTTCAGCGCCCAAGCCATTTCCCGCTGCCATAGAAACCAAGAGCTCTGCCACCACATATGTCTGAAAGTGGATATGACACCTAGGGAACTCAGGGCGGTGCTCAATGGCAACTGCCCAAAGCAGCAGCACAGCTCTTCCAGTGCCAAAACAACTCCACCTGCCTCATAAACTTCACATACCATCAGCTGTACTAGCAGCTATCTACGAAACCCTGTTGGGTCACTTCCTGTCCAATGCCCATTGAGCCCAGTGGGATGGGATCAAGCAGGGCGAGCACCCACACTAAGCTAACATGGAGCTCCTCACTCAAGGCGCTCAAAACTCCACAGCCAAACACAAGTTCAGCGCCCAAGCCATTTCCCGCTGCCATGGAAACCAAGTGCTCTGGCACCACATATGTCTGAAAATGGATATGACACCTAGGGAACTCAGGGCGGTGGTCAATGGCAACTGCCCGAAGCAGCAGCACAGCTCTTCCAGTGCCAAAACTACTTCACCTGCCTCATGAACTTCACATACCATCAGCTGTGCTAGCACCGTTCAAGAAAACCCTGTTGGGTCACTTTCGGTCCAATTCCCATTGAGCCTAGTCTGATGGAATCAAGCAGGGTGAGCACCCACACTAAACTAACATGGAGCTCCTCACTCAAGGCGCTCAAAACTCCACAGCCAAACACAAGTTCAGCGAACAAGCCATTTCCCGCTGCCATGGAAACCAAGTGCTCTGGCACCACATATGTCTCAAAGTGGATATGACACCTAGGGAACTCAGGGCGGTGCTCAATGGCAACTGCCCGAAGCAGCAGCACAGCTCTTCCAGTGCCAAAACTACTCCACCTGCCTCATGAACTTCACATACCATCAGCTGTGCTAGCAGCTATCTAGGAAACCCTGTTGGGTCACTTCCGGTCCAATGCCCATTGAGCCTAGTCTGATGGAATCAAGCAGGGTGAGCACCCACACTAAACTAACATGGAGCTCCTCACTGAAGCCACTCAAATCTCCACAGTCAAACACAAGTTCAGCGCCCAAGCCATTTCCCGCTGCCATGGAAACCAAGTGCTCTGGCACCACATATGTCTCAAAGTGGATATGACACCTAGGGAACTCAGGGCGGTGCTGAATGGCAACTGCCCAAAGCAGCAGCACAGCTCTTCCAGTGCCAAAACAACTCCACCTGCCTCATGAACTTTACATACCATCAGCTGTGCCAGCAGCATTGAAGGAAACCCTGTTGTGTCAGTTCCACTCCAATGCCCATTGAGCCCAGTGTGATGGAATCAAGCAGGGTGAGCACCCACACTAAACTAACATGGAGCTCCTCACTCTAAGCGCTCAAAACTCCACAGCCCAACACAAGTTCAGCGCCCAAGCCATTTCCCGCTGCCATGGAAACCAAGTGCTCTGGCACCACATATGTCTGAAAGTGGATATGAAAGCTAGGGAACTCAGGGCGGTGGTCAATGGCAACTGCCCAAAGCAGCAGCACAGCTCTTCCAGGGCCAAAACTACTCCACCTGCCTCATGAACTTCACATACCATCAGCTGTGCTAGCAGCTATCTAGGAAACCCTGTTTGGTCACTTCCGGTCCAATGACCATTCAGCCCAGTGTGATGGAATCAAGCAGGTTGAGCACCCACACTAAACTAACATGGAGCTCCTCACTCAAGGCGCTCAAAACTTCACAGCCAAACACAAGTTCAGTGCCCAAGCCATTTCCCGCTGCCATGGAAACCAAGTGCTCTGGCACCACATATGTCTCAAAGTGGATATGACACCTAGGGAACTCAGGGCGGTGCTCAATGGCAACTGCCCAAAGCAGCAGCACAGCTCTTTCAGTGCCAAAACAACTCCACCTGCCTCATGAACTTCACATACCATCAGCTGTGCTAGCAGTTATCTAGGAAACCCTGTTTGGTCACTTCCAGTCAAATGCCCATTGAGCCCAGGGTGATGGAATCAAGCAGGGTGAGCACCCACACTAAACTAACATGGAGCTCCTCACTCAAGGCGCTCAAAACTCCATAGACAAACACAAGTTCATTGCCCAAGCCATTTCCCGCTGCCATGGAAACCAAGTGCTCTGGCACCACATATGTCTGAAAGTGGATATGACACCTAGGGAACTCAGGGCGGTGGTCAATGGCAACTGCCCAAAGCAGCAGCACAGCTCTTCCAGTGCCAAACAACTCCACTTGCCTCATGAACTTCACATACCATCAGCTGTGCTAGCAGCTATCTAGGAAACCCTGTTTAGGTCACTCTCGGACCAATGCCCATTGAGCCCAGGGTGATGGAATCAAGCAGGGTGAGCACCAACACTAAACTAACATGGAGCTCCTCACTCAAGGCGCTCAAAACTCCACAGCCAAACACAAGTTCAGCGCCCAAGCCATTTCCCGCTGCCATAGAAACCAAGTGCTCTGGCACCACATATGTCTGAAAGTGGATATGACACCTAGGGAACTCAGGCTGGTGGTCAATGGCAACTGCCCGAAGCAGCAGCACAGCCTTTCCTGGGATGAAATAACTCCACCTGCCTCATGAACTTCACATACCATCAGCTGTGCTAGCAGCTATCTAGGAAACACTGTTGGGTCACTTCCGGACCAATGCCCATTGAGCCCAGTGTGGTGGAATCAAGCAGGGTGAGCACCCACACTAAACTAACATGGAGCTCCTCACTCTACACGCTCAAAACTCCACAGCCAAACACAAGTTCAGCGCCCAAGCCATTTCCCGCTGCCATGGAAACCAAGTGCTCTGGCACCACATATGTCTGAAAGTGGATATGACACCTAGGGAACTCAGGGCGGTGCTCAATGGCAGCTGCCCGAAGCAGCAGCACAGCTCTTCCAGTGCCAAAACAACTCCACCTGCCTCATGAACTTCACATACCATCAGCTGTACTAGCGGCGTTCAAAGAAACCCTGTTTGGTCACTTCCAGTCCAATGCCCATTGAGCCCAGTGTGATGGAATCAAGCAGGGTGAGCACCCACACTAAACTAACATGGAGCTCCTCACTCAAGCCGCTCAAAACTCCACAGCAAAACACAAGTTCAGCGAACAAGCCATTTCCCGCTGCCATGGAAACCAAGTGCTCTGGCACCACATATGTCTGAAAGTGGATATGACACCTAGGGAACTCAGGGCGGTGCTCAATGGCAGCTGCCCAAAGCAGCAGCACAGCTCTTCCTGTGATGAAACAACTCCACCTGCCTCATGAACTTCACATACTATCAGCTGTGCTAGCAGCTATCTAGGAAACCCAGTTTGGTCACTTCCAGTCCAATGCGCATTGAGCCCAGTGTGATGGAATCAAGCAGGTTGAGCACCCACACTAAACTAACATGGAGCTCTTCACTCAAGCCGCTCAAAACTCCACAGCAAAACACAAGTTCAGCACCCAAGCCATTTCCCGCTGCCATGGAAACCAAGTGCTCTGGCACCACATATGTCTGAAAGTTGATATGACACCTAGGGAACTCAGGGCGGTGGTCAATGGCAACTGCCCAAAGCAGCAGCACAGCTCTTCCAGTGCCAAACAACTCCACTTGCCTCATGAACTTCACATACCATCAGCTGTGCTAGCAGCTATCTAGGAAACCCTGTTTAGGTCACTTCCAGTCCAATGCCCATTGAGCCCAGTGTGATGGAATCAAGCAGGGTGAGCACCCACACTAAACTAACATGGAGCTCCTCACTCAAGGCGCTCAAAACTCCATAGACAAACACAAGTTCAGTGCCCAAGCCATTTCCCGCTGCCATGGAAACCAAGTGCTCTGGCACCACATATGTCTGAAAGTGGATATGACACCTAGGGAACTCAGGGCGGTGGTCAATGGCAACTGCCCAAAGCAGCAGCACAGCTCTTCCAGTGCCAAACAACTCCACTTGCCTCATGAACTTCACATACCATCAGCTGTGCTAGCAGCTATCTAGGAAACCCTGTTTAGGTCACTCTCGGACCAATGCCCATTGAGCTCAGTGTGATGGAATCAAGCAGGTTGAGCACCAACACTAAACTAACATGGAGCTCCTCACTCAAGGCGCTCAAAACTCCACAGCCAAACACAAGTTCAGCGCCCAAGCCATTTCCCGCTGCCATAGAAACCAAGTGCTCTGGCACCACATATGTCTGAAAGTGGATATGACACCTAGGGAACTCAGGCTGGTGGTCAATGGCAACTGCCCGAAGCAGCAGCACAGCCTTTCCTGGGATGAAACAACTCCACCTGCCTCATGAACTTCACATACCATCAGCTGTGCTAGCAGCTATCTAGGAAACAGTGTTGGGTCACTTCCGGACCATGCCCATTGAGCCCAGTGTGGTGGAATCAAGCAGGGTGAGCACCCACACTAAACTAACATGGAGCTCCTCACTCTACACTCTCAAAACTCCACAGCCAAACACAAGTTCAGCCAACAAGCCATTTCCCGCTGCCATGGAAACCAAGTGCTCTGGCACCACATATGTCTGAAAGTGGATATGACACCTAGGGAACTCAGGGCGGTGGTCAATGGCAGCTGCCCGAAGCAGCAGCACAGCTCTTCCAGTGCCAAACAACTCCACTTGCCTCATGAACTTCACATACCATCAGCTGTACTAGCGGCGTTCAAATAAACCCTGTTGGGTCACTTCCTGTCCAATGCCCATTGAGCCCAGTGGGATGGAATCAAGCAGGGTGAGCACCCACACTAAACTAACATGGAGCTCCTCACTCAAGCCGCTCAAAACTCCACAGCCAAACACAAGTTCAGCCAACAAGCCATTTCCCGCTGCCATGGAAACCAAGTGCTCTGGCAGCACAGATGTCTCAAAGTGGATATGACACCTAGGGCACTCAGGGCGGTGCTCAATGGCAACTGCCCAAACCAGCAGCACAGCTCTTCCAATGCCAAAACAACTCCACCTGCCTCATGAACTTCACATACCATCAGCTGTGCTAGCAGCTATCTAGGAAACCCTGTTTAGGTCACTTCCAGTCCAATGCCCATTGAGCCCAGGGTGATGGAATCAAGCAGGTTGAGCACCCACACTAAACTAACATGGAGCTCCTCACTCAAGGCGCTCAAAACTCCACAGCCAAACACAAGTTCAGCACCCAAGCCATTTCCCGCTGCCATGGAAACCAAGTGCTCTGGCACCACATATGTCTGAAAGTGGATATGACACCTAGGGAACTCAGGGTGGTGGTCAATCTCAACTGCCTGAAGCAGCAGCACAGCTCTTCCAGTGCCAAAACTACATAACCTACCCCATGAACTTCACATACCATCAGCTGTGCTAGCAGCTATCTAGGAAACCCTGTTTGGTCACTTCCGGTCCAATGACCATTCAGCCCAGTGTGATGGAATCAAGCAGGTTGAGCACCCACACTAAACTAACATGGAGCTCCTCACTCAAGGCGCTCAAAACTCCACAGCCAAACACAAGTTCAGCGCCCAAGCAATTTCCCGCTGCCATAGAAACCAAGTGCTCTGGCACCACATATGTCTGAAAGTGGATATGACACCTAGGGAACTCAGGGCGGTGGTCAATGGCAACTGCCCGAAGCAGCAGCACAGCTCTTCCAGTGTGAAAACAACTCCACCTGCCTCATAAACTTCACATACCATCAGCTGTACTAGCAGCGTTCAAAGAAACCCTGTTGTGTCACTTCCTGTCCAATGCCCATTGAGCCCAGTGGGATGGAATCAAGCAGGGTGAGCACCCACACTAAACTAACATGGAGCTCCTCACTCAAGGGGCTCAAAACTCCACAGCCAAACACAAGTTCAGCGCCCAAGCCATTTCCCGCTGCCATGGAAACCAAGCGCTCTGGCAGCACAGATGTCTGAAAGTGGATATGACACCTAGGGAACTCAGGGCGGTGGTCAAGGGCAACTGCCCAAAGCAGCAGCACAGCTCTTCCAGTGCCAAAACAACTCCACCTGCCTCATGAACTTCACATACCATCAGCTGTGCTAGCAGCTATCTAGGAAACCCTGTTTAGGTCACTTCCAGTCCAATGACCATTGAGCCCAGTGTGATGGAATCAAGCAGGTTGAGCACCCACACTAAACTAACATGGAGCTCCTCACTCAAGGCGCTCAAAACTCCATAGACAAACACAAGTTCAGCCAACAAGCCATTTCCCGCTGCCATGGAAACCAAGTGCTCTGGCACCACATATGTCTGAAAGTGGATATGACACCTAGGGAACTCAGGGTGGTGGTCAATGGCAACTGTCCGAAGCAGCAGCACAGCTCTTCCTGTAACGAAACAACTCCACCTGCCTCATGAACTTCACATACCATCAGCTGTGCTAGCAGCTATCTAGGAAACCCTGTTTGGTCACTTCCGGACCAATGACCATTGAGCCCAGTGCGATAGAATCAAGCAGGTTGAGCACCCACACTAAACTAACATGGAGCTCCTCACTCAAGGCGCTCAAAACTCCACAGCCAAACACAAGTTCAGCCAACAAGCCATTTCCCGCTGCCATGGAAACCAAGTGCTCTGGCACCACATATGTCTGAAAGTGGATATGACACCTAGGGAACTCAGGGCGGTGGTCAATGGCAACTGCCCAAAGCAGCAGCACAGCTCTTCCAGTGCCAAACAACTCCACTTGCCTCATGAACTTCACATACCATCAGCTATGCTAGCAGCTATCTAGGAAACCCTGTTTAGGTCACTCTCGGACCAATGCCCATTGAGCTCAGTGTGATGGAATCAAGAAGGTTGAGCACCAACACTAAACTAACATGGAGCTCCTCACTCAAGCCGCTCAAAACTCCACAGCCAAACACAAGTTCAGCGCCCAAGCCATTTCCCGCTGCCATAGAAACCAAGTGCTCTGGCACCACATATGTCTGAAAGTGGATATGACACCTAGGGAACTCAGGCTGGTGGTCAATGGCAACTGCCCGAAGCAGCAGCACAGCCTTTCCTGGGATGAAACAACTCCACCTGCCTCATGAACTTCACATACCATCAGCTGTGCTAGCAGCTATCTAGGAAACAGTGTTGGGTCACTTCCGGACCAATGACCATTGAGCCCAGTGTGGTGGAATCAAGCAGGGTGAGCACCCACACTAAACTAACATGGAGCTCCTCACTCTACACGCTCAAAACTCCACAGCCAAACACAAGTTCAGCGCCCAAGCCATTTCCCGCTGCCATGGAAACCAAGTGCTCTGGCACCACATATGTCTGAAAGTGGATATGACACCTAGGGAACTCAGGGCGGTGCTCAATGGCAGCTGCCCGAAGCAGCAGCACAGCTCTTCCAGTGCCAAAACAACTCCACCTGCCTCATGAACTTCACATACCATCAGCTGTGCTAGCAGCTATCTAGGAAACCCTGTTTGGTCACTTCCAGTCCAATGCCCATTGAGCCCAGTGTGATGGAATCAAGCAGGTTGAGCACCCACACTAAACTAACATGGAGCTCTTCACTCAAGCCGCTCAAAACTCCACAGCCAAACACAAGTTCAGCCAACAAGCCATTTCCCGCTGCTATGGAAACCAATTGCTCTGGCACCACATATGTCTGAAAGTGGATATGACACCTAGGGCACTCAGGGCGGTGCTCAATGGCAACTGCCCAAAGCAGCAGCACAGCTCTTCCAGTGCCAAACAACTCCACTTGCCTCATGAACTTCACATACCATCAGCTGTACTAGCGGCGTTCAAAGAAACCCTGTTGGGTCACTTCCTGTCCAATGCCCATTGAGCCCAGTGGGATGGAATCAAGCAGGGTGAGCACCCACACTAAACTAACATGGAGCTCCTCACTCAAGCCGCTCAAAACTCCACAGCCAAACACAAGTTCAGCCAACAAGCCATTTCCCGCTGCCATGGAAACCAAGTGCTCTGGCAGCACAGATGTCTGAAAGTGGATATGACACCTAGGGAACTCAGGGCGGTGCTCAATGGCAACTGCCCAAACCAGCAGCACAGCTCTTCCAGTGCCAAAACAACTCCACCTGCCTCATGAACTTCACATACCATCAGCTGTGCTAGCAGCTATCTAGGAAACCCTGTTTAGGTCACTTCCAGTCCAATGACCATTGAGCCCAGTGTGATGGAATCAAGCAGGTTGAGCACCCACACTAAACTAACATGGAGCTCCTCACTCAAGGCGCTCAAAACTCCATAGACAAACACAAGTTCAGCCAACAAGCCATTTCCCGCTGCCATGGAAACCAAGTGCTCTGGCACCACATATGTCTGAAAGTGGATATGACACCTAGGGAACTCAGGGTGGTGGTCAATGGCAACTGTCCGAAGCAGCAGCACAGCTCTTCCTGTAACGAAACAACTCCACCTGCCTCATGAACTTCACATACCATCAGCTGTGCTAGCAGCTATCTAGGAAACCCTGTTTGGTCACTTCCGGACCAATGACCATTGAGCCCAGTGCGATAGAATCAAGCAGGTTGAGCACCCACACTAAACTAACATGGAGCTCCTCACTCAAGGCGCTCAAAACTCCACAGCCAAACACAAGTTCAGCGCCCAAGCCATTTCCCGCTGCCATGGAAACCAAGTGCTCTGGCACCACATATGTCTGAAAGTGGATATGACACCTAGGGAACTCAGGGCGGTGGTCAATGGCAACTGCCCAAAGCAGCAGCACAGCTCTTCCAGTGCCAAACAACTCCACTTGCCTCATGAACTTCACATACCATCAGCTGTGCTAGCAGCTATCTAGGAAACCCTGTTTAGGTCACTCTCGGACCAATGCCCATTGAGCTCAGTGTGATGGAATCAAGAAGGTTGAGCACCAACACTAAACTAACATGGAGCTCCTCACTCAAGCCGCTCAAAACTCCACAGCCAAACACAAGTTCAGCGCCCAAGCCATTTCCCGCTGCCATAGAAACCAAGTGCTCTGGCACCACATATGTCTGAAAGTGGATATGACACCTAGGGAACTCAGGCTGGTGGTCAATGGCAACTGCCCGAAGCAGCAGCACAGCCTTTCCTGGGATGAAACAACTCCACCTGCCTCATGAACTTCACATACCATCAGCTGTGCTAGCAGCTATCTAGGAAACAGTGTTGGGTCACTTCCGGACCAATGACCATTGAGCCCAGTGTGGTGGAATCAAGCAGGGTGAGCACCCACACTAAACTAACATGGAGCTCCTCACTCTACACGCTCAAAACTCCACAGCCAAACACAAGTTCAGCGCCCAAGCCATTTCCCGCTGCCATGGAAACCAAGTGCTCTGGCACCACATATGTCTGAAAGTGGATATGACACCTAGGGAACTCAGGGCGGTGGTCAATGGCAGCTGCCCGAAGCAGCAGCACAGCTCTTCCTGTGCCAAAACAACTCCACCTGCCTCATGAACTTCACATACCATCAGCTGTGCTAGCAGCTATCTAGGAAACCCTGTTTGGTCACTTCCAGTCCAATGCCCATTGAGCCCAGTGTGATGGAATCAAGCAGGTTGAGCACCCACACTAAACTAACATGGAGCTCTTCACTCAAGCCGCTCAAAACTCCACAGCCAAACACAAGTTCAGCCAACAAGCCATTTCCCGCTGCTATGGAAACCAATTGCTCTGGCACCACATATGTCTGAAAGTGGATATGACACCTAGGGCACTCAGGGCGGTGCTCAATGGCAACTGCCCAAAGCAGCAGCACAGCTCTTCCAGTGCCAAACAACTCCACTTGCCTCATGAACTTCACATACCATCAGCTGTACTAGCGGCGTTCAAAGAAACCCTGTTGGGTCACTTCCTGTCCAATGCCCATTGAGCCCAGTGGGATGGAATCAAGCAGGGTGAGCACCCACACTAAACTAACATGGAGCTCCTCACTCAAGCCGCTCAAAACTCCACAGCCAAACACAAGTTCAGCCAACAAGCCATTTCCCGCTGCCATGGAAACCAAGTGCTCTGGCAGCACAGATGTCTGAAAGTGGATATGACACCTAGGGAACTCAGGGCGGTGCTCAATGGCAACTGCCCAAACCAGCAGCACAGCTCTTCCAGTGCCAAAACAACTCCACCTGCCTCATGAACTTCACATACCATCAGCTGTGCTAGCAGCTATCTAGGAAACCCTGTTTAGGTCACTTCCAGTCCAATGCCCATTGAGCCCAGGGTGATGGAATCAAGCAGGTTGAGCACCCACACTAAACTAACATGGAGCTCCTCACTCAAGGCGCTCAAAACTCCACAGCCAAACACAAGTTCAGCACCTAAGCCATTTCCCGCTGCCATGGAAACCAAGTGCTCTGGCACCACATATGTCTGAAAGTGGATATGACACCTAGGGAACTCAGGGTGGTGGTCAATCTCAACTGCCTGAAGCAGCAGCACAGCTCTTCCAGTGCCAAAACTACCCCACCTACCCCATGAACTTCACATACCATCAGCTGTGCTAGCAGCTATCTAGGAAACCCTGTTTGGTCACTTCCGGTCCAATGACCATTCAGCCCAGTGTGATGGAATCAAGCAGGTTGAGCACCCACACTAAACTAACATGGAGCTCCTCACTCAAGGCGCTCAAAACTCCACAGCCAAACACAAGTTCAGCGCCCAAGCAATTTCCCGCTGCCATAGAAACCAAGTGCTCTGGCACCACATATGTCTGAAAGTGGATATGACACCTAGGGAACTCAGGGCGGTGGTCAATGGCAACTGCCCGAAGCAGCAGCACAGCTCTTCCAGTGTGAAAACAACTCCACCTGCCTCATAAACTTCACATACCATCAGCTGTACTAGCAGCGTTCAAAGAAACCCTGTTGTGTCACTTCCTGTCCAATGCCCATTGAGCCCAGTGGGATGGAATCAAGCAGGGTGAGCACCCACACTAAACTAACATGGAGCTCCTCACTCAAGGGGCTCAAAACTCCACAGCCAAACACAAGTTCAGCGCCCAAGCCATTTCCCGCTGCCATGGAAACCAAGCGCTCTGGCAGCACAGATGTCTGAAAGTGGATATGACACCTAGGGAACTCAGGGCGGTGCTCAATGGCAACTGCCCAAACCAGCAGCACAGCTCTTCCAGTGCCAAAACAACTCCACCTGCCTCATGAACTTCACATACCATCAGCTGTGCTAGCAGCTATCTAGGAAACCCTGTTTAGGTCACTTCCAGTCCAATGACCATTGAGCCCAGTGTGATGGAATCAAGCAGGTTGAGCACCCACACTAAACTAACATGGAGCTCCTCACTCAAGGCGCTCAAAACTCCACAGCCAAACACAAGTTCAGTGCCCAAGCCATTTCCCGCTGCCATGGAAACCAAGTGCTCTGGCACCACATATGTCTGAAAGTGGATATGACACCTAGGGAACTCAGGGTGGTGGTCAATGGCAACTGTCCGAAGCAGCAGCACAGCTCTTCCAGTGCCAAAACAACTCCACCTGCCTCATGAACTTCACATACCATCAGCTGTGCTAGCAGCTATCTAGGAAACCCTGTTTGGTCACTTCCGGACCAATGACCATTGAGCCCAGTGCGATAGAATCAAGCAGGTTGAGCACCCACACTAAACTAACATGGAGCTCCTCACTCAAGGCGCTCAAAACTCCACAGCCAAACACAAGTTCAGCGCCCAAGCCATTTCCCGCTGCCATGGAAACCAAGTGCTCTGGCACCACATATGTCTGAAAGTGGATATGACACCTAGGGAACTCAGGGCGGTGCTCAATGGCAACTGCCCAAAGCAGCAGCACAGCTCTTCCAGTGCCAAAACTACTCCACCTGCCTCATGAACTTCACATACCATCAGCTGTGCTAGCAGTTATCTAGGAAACCCTGTTGGGTCACTTCCTGTCCAATGCCCATTGAGCCCAGGGTGATGGAATCAAGCAGGTTGTGCACCCACACTAAACTAACATGGAGCTCCTCACTCAAGGCGCTCAAAACTCCACAGCCAAACACAAGTTCAGCCAACAAGCCATTTCCCGCTGCCATGGAAACCAAGTGCTCTGGCACCACATATGTCTCAAAGTGGATATGACACATAGGGAACTCAGGGCGGTGCTCAATGGCAACTGTCCGAAGCAGCAGCACAGCTCTTCCAGTGCCAAAACTACACCACCTGCCTCATGAACTTCACATACCATCAGCTGTGCTAGCAGCTATCTAGGAAACCCTGTTTGTTCACTTCCGGTCCAATGCCCATTCAGCCCAGTGTGATGGAATCAAGCAGGTTGAGCACCCACACTAAACTAACATGGAGCTCCTCACTCAAGGCGCTCAAAACTTCACAGCCAAACACAAGTTCAGCGCCCAAGCCATTTTCCGCTGCCATAGAAACCAAGTGCTCTGGCACCACATATGTCTGAAAGTGGATATGACACCTAGGGAACTCAGGGCGGTGCTCAACGGCAACTGCCCAAAGCAGCAGCACAGCTCTTCCAGTGCCAAAACAACTCCACCTGCCTCATAAACTTCACATACCATCAGCTGTACTAGCAGCTATCTACGAAACCCTGTTGGGTCACTTCCTGTCCAATGCCCATTGAGCCCAGTGGGATGGGATCAAGCAGGGCGAGCACCCACACTAAGCTAACATGGAGCTCCTCACTCAAGGCGCTCAAAACTCCACAGCCAAACACAAGTTCAGCGCCCAAACCATTTCCCGCTGCCATGGAAACCAAGTGCTCTGGCACCACATATGTCTGAAAATGGATATGACACCTAGGGAACTCAGGGCGGTGGTCAATGGCAACTGCCCGAAGCAGCAGCACAGCTCTTCCAGTGCCAAAACTACTTCACCTGCCTCATGAACTTCACATACCATCAGCTGTGCTAGCACCGTTCAAGAAAACCCTGTTGGGTCACTTTCGGTCCAATGCCCATTGAGCCTAGTCTGATGGAATCAAGCAGGGTGAGCACCCACACTAAACTAACATGGAGCTCCTCACTCAAGGCGCTCAAAACTCCACAGCCAAACACAAGTTCAGCGAACAAGCCATTTCCCGCTGCCATGGAAACCAAGTGCTCTGGCACCACATATGTCTCAAAGTGGATATGACACCTAGGGAACTCAGGGCGGTGCTCAATGGCAACTGCCCGAAGCAGCAGCACAGCTCTTCCAGTGCCAAAACTACTCCACCTGCCTCATGAACTTCACATACCATCAGCTGTGCTACCAGCGTTCTAGGAAACCCTGTTGGGTCACTTCCGGTCCAATGCCCATTGAGCCTAGTCTGATGGAATCAAGCAGGGTGAGCACCCACACTAAACTAACATGGAGCTCCTCACTGAAGCCACTCAAATCTCCACAGTCAAACACAAGTTCAGCGCCCAAGCCATTTCCCGCTGCCATGGAAACCAAGTGCTCTGGCACCACATATGTCTCAAAGTGGATATGAAAGCTAGGGAACTCAGGGCGGTGCTGAATGGCAACTGCCCAAAGCAGCAGCACAGCTCTTCCAGTGCCAAAACAACTCCACCTGCCTCATGAACTTTACATACCATCAGCTGTGCCAGCAGCATTGAAGGAAACCCTGTTGTGTCACTTCCACTCCAATGCCCATTGAGCCCAGTGTGATGGAATCAAGCAGGGTGAGCACCCACACTAAACTGACATGGAGTTCCTCACTCAAGCCGCTCAAAACTCCACAGCAAAACACAAGTTCAGCGCCCAAGCCATTTCCCGCTGCCATGGAAACCAAGTGCTCTGGCAGCACAGATGTCTGAAAGTGGATATGACACCTAGGGAACTCAGGGCGGTGCTGAATGGCAACTGCCCGAAGCAGCAGCACAGCTCTTCCAGTGCCAAAACAACTCCACCTGCCTCATGAACTTTACATACCATCAGCTGTGCCAGCAGCATTGAAGGAAACCCTGTTTGGTCACTTCCGGTCCAATGCCCATTGAGCCTATTCTGATGGAATCAAGCAGGTTGAGCACCCACACTAAACTAACATGGAGCTCCTCACTCTACGGGCTCAAAACTCCACAGCCAAACACAAGTTCAGCGAACAAGCCATTTCCCGCTGCCATGGAAACCAAGTGCTCTGGCACCACATATGTCTGAAAGTGGATATGACACCTAGGGAACTCAGGGCGGTGCTCATTGGCAACTGCCCAAAGCAGCAGCACAGCTCTTCCAGTGCCAAAACTACTCCACCTGCCTCATGAACTTCACATACCATCAGCTGTGCTAGCAGTTATCTAGGAAACCCTGTTTGGTCACTTCCAGACCAATGCCCATTGAGCCCAGGGTGATGGAATCAAGCAGGTTGAGCACCCACACTAAACTAACATGGAGCTCCTCACTCAAGGCGCTCAAAACTCCATAGACAAACACAAGTTCAGTGCCCAAGCCATTTCCCGCTGCCATGGAAACCAAGTGCTCTGGCACCACATATGTCTGAAAGTGGATATGACACCTAGGGAACTCAGGGCGGTGGTCAATGGCAACTGCCCAAAGCAGCAGCACAGCTCTTCCAGTGTCAAACAACTCCACTTGCCTCATGAACTTCACATACCATCAGCTGTGCTAGCAGCTATCTAGGAAACCCTGTTTAGGTCACTCTTGGACCAATGCCCATTGAGCCCAGTGGGATGGAATCAAGCAGGGTGAGCACCCACACTAAACTAACATGGAGCTCCTCACTCAAGGCGCTCAAAACTCCACAGCCAAACACAAGTTCAGCGCCCAAGCCATTTCCCGCTGCCATGGAAACCAAGTGCTCTGGCACCACATATGTCTGAAAGTGGATATGAAACCTAGGGACATCAGGGCGGTGGTCAATGGCAACTGCCAGAAGCAGCAGCACAGCTCTTCCTGTGATGAAACAACTCCACCTGCCTCATGAACTTCACATACCATCAGCTGTGCTAGCAGCTATCTAGGAAACCCTGTTGGGTCACTTCCGGACCAATGACCATTGAGCCCTGTGTGATGGAATCAAGCAGGGTGAGCACCCACACTAAACTAACATGGAGCTCCTCACTCAAGGCGCTCAAAACTCCACAGACAAACACAAGTTCAGCGCCCAAGCCATTTCCCGCTGCCATGGAAACCAAGTGCTCTGGCAGCACATATGTCTGAAAGTGGATATGACTCCTAGGGAACTCAGGGCGGTGGTCAATGGCAACTGCCCAAAGCAGCAGCACAGCTCTTCCAGTGACGAAACTACTCCACCTGCCTCATGAACTTCACATACCATCAGCTGTGCAGGCAGCTATCTAGGAAACCCTGTTGGGTCACGTCAAGTCCAATGACCTTTGAGCCCAGTGTGATGGAATCAAGCAGGTTGAGCACCCACACTAAACTAACATGGAGCTCCTCACTCAAGGCGCTCAAAACTCCACAGCCAAACACAAGTTCAGCGCCCAAGCCATTTCCCGCTGCCATGGAAACCAAGTGCTCTAGCACCACATAGGTCTGAAAGTGGATATGACACCTAGGGAACTCAGGGCGGTGGTCAATGGCAACTGCCCAAAGCAGCAGCACAGCTCTTCCAGTGCCAAAACTACTCCACCTGCCTCATGAACTTCACATACCATCAGCTGTGCTAGCAGCTATCTAGGAAACCCTGTTTGGTCACTTCCAGTCCAATGCCCTTTGAGCCCAGTGGGATGGAATCAAGCAGGTTGTGCACCCACACTAAACTACCATGGAGCTCCTCACTCAAGCCGCTCAAAACTCCACAGCCAAACACAAGTTCAGCCAACAAGCTATTTCCCGCTGCCATGGAAACCAAGTGCTCTGGCACCACATATGTCTGAAAGTGGATATGACACCTAGGGAAATCAGGGCAGTGGTCAATGGCAGCTGCCCGAAGCAGCAGCACAGCTCTTCCTGTGACGAAACAACTCCACCTGCCTCATGAACTTCACATACCATCAGCTGTGCTAGCAGCTATCTAGGAAACCCTGTTTGGTCACTTCCGGACCAATGCCCATTGAGCCCAGTGTGATGGAATCAAGCAGGTTGAGCACCCACACTAAACTACCATGGAGCTCCTCACTCAAGGCGCTCAAAACTCCACAGCCAAACACAAGTTCAGCGAACAAGCCATTTCCCGCTGCCATGGAAACCAAGTGCTCTGGCACCACATATGTCTGACAGTGGATATGACACCTAGGGAACTCAGGGTGGTGGTCAATGGCAACTGCCCGAAGCAGCAGCACAGCTCTTCCAGTGCCAAAACTACTCCACCTGCCTCATGAACTTCACATACCATCAGCTGTGCTAGCAGCTATCTAGGTAACCCTGTTTAGGTCACTTCCGGACCAATGACCTTTGAGCCCAGTGTGATGGAATCAAGCAGGGTGAGCACAAACACTAAACTAACATGGAGCTCCTCACTCAAGGCGCTCAAAACTCCACAGACAAACAGCCAAACATAAATTCAGCCCAAGCCATTTCCCGCTGCCATGGAAACCAAGTGCTCTGGCACCACATATGTCTGAATGTGGATATGACACCTCGGGAACTCAGGGCGGTGGTCAATGGCAACTGCCCGAAGCAGCAGCACAGCTCTTCCAGTGCCAAAACTACTCCACCTGCCTCATGAACTTCACATACCATCAGCTGTGCTAGCAGCTATGTAGGAAACCCTGTTGGGTCACTTCCAGTCCAATGCCCATTGAGCCCAGTGTGATGGAATCAAGCAGGGTGAGCACCCACACTAAACTAACATGGAGCTCCTCACTCAAGGCGCTCAAAACTCCACAGCCAAACACAAGTTCAGCGCCCAAACCATTTCCCGCTGCCATGGAAACCAAGTGCTCTGGCACCATAGATGTCTGAAAGTGGATATGACACCTAGGGATATCAGGGCGGTGGTCAATGGCAACTGCCCAAAGCAGCAGCACAGCTCTTCCAGTGCCAAAACTACTCCACCTGCCTCATGAACTTCACATACCATCAGCTGTGCTAGCAGCTATCTAGGAAACCCTGTTTGGTCACTTCCAGTCCAATGCCCATTGAGCCCAGTGTGATGGAATCAAGCAGGTTGAGCACCCACACTAAACTAACATGGAGCTCCTCACTCAAGGCGCTCAAAACTCCACAGCAAAACACAAGTTCAGCGCCCAAGCCATTTCCCGCTGCCATGGAAACCAAGTGCTCTGGCAGCACAGATGTCTGAAAGTGGATATGACACCTAGGGCCATCAGGGCGGTGGTCAATGGCAACAGCCCAAAGCAGCAGCACAGCTCTTCCAGTGCCAAACAACTCCACCTGCCTCATGAACTTCACATACCATCAGCTGTGCTAGCAGCTATCTAGGAAACCCTGTTGGGTCACTTCCGGTCCAATGCCCATTGAGCCTAGTCTGATGGAATCAAGCAGGGTGAGCACCCACACTAAACTAACATGGAGCTCCTCACTGAAGCCACTCAAAACTCCACAGCGAAACACAAGTTCAGCGCCCAAGCCATTTCCCGCTGCCATGGAAACCAAGTGCTCTGGCACCACATATGTCTGAAAGTGGATATGAAAGCTAGGGAACTCAGGGCGGTGCTCAATGGCAACTGCCCGAAGCAGCAGCACAGCTCTTCCAGTGCCAAAACAACTTCACCTGCCTCATGAACTTCAGATACCATCAGCTGTGCTAGCAGCTGTCTAGGAAACCCTGTTTGATCACTTCCTGTCCAAAGCCCATTGAGCCCAGTGGGATGGAATCAAGCAGGGTGAGCACCCACACTAAACTGACATGGAGTTCCTCACTCAAGCCGCTCAAAACTCCACAGCAAAACACAAGTTCAGCGCCCAAGCCATTTCCCGCTGCCATGGAAACCAAGTGCTCTGGCACCACATATGTCTCAAAGTGGATATGACACCTAGGGAACTCAGGGCGGTGCTGAATGGCAACTGCCCGAAGCAGCAGCACAGCTCTTCCAGTGCCAAAACAACTCCACCTGCCTCATGAGCTTTACATACCATCAGCTGTGCCAGCAGCATTGAAGGAAACCCTGTTTGGTCACTTCCGGTCCAATGCCCATTGAGCCTATTCTGATGGAATCAAGCAGGTTGAGCACCCACACTAAACTAACATGGAGCTCCTCACTCAAGGCGCTCAAAACTCCACAGCCAAACACAAGTTCAGCGAACAAGCCATTTCCCGCTGCCATGGAAACCAAGTGCTCTGGCACCACATATGTCTGAAAGTGGATATGACACCTAGGGAACTCAGGGCGGTGCTCAATGGCAACTGCCCAAAGCAGCAGCACAGCTCTTCGAGTGCCAAAACTACTCCACCTGCCTCATGAACTTCACATACCATCAGCTGTGCTAGCAGTTATCTAGGAAACCCTGTTTGGTCACTTCCAGTCCAATGCCCATTGAGCCCAGGGTGATGGAATCAAGCAGGTTGAGCACCCACACTAAACTAACATGGAGCTCCTCACTCAAGGCGCTCAAAACTCCACAGCCAAACACAAGTTCAGCGCCCAAGCCATTTCCCGCTGCCATAGAAACCAAGTGCTCTGGCACCACATATGTCTGAAAGTGGATATGACACCTAGGGACATCAGGGCGGTGGTCAATGGCAACTGCCCGAAGCAGCAGCACAGCTCTTCCTGTGATGAAACAACTCCACCTGCCTCATGAACTTCACATACCATCAGCTGTGCTAGCAGCTATTTAGGAAACCCTGTTGGGTCACTTCCGGACCAATGACCATTGAGCCCTGTGTGATGGAATCAAGCAGGGTGACCACCCACACTAAACTAACATGGAGCTCCTCACTCAAGGCGCTCAAAACTCCACAGCCAAACACAAGTTCAGCACCCAAGCATTTCCCGCTGCCATGGAAACCAAGTGCTCTGGCAGCACAGATGTCTGAAAGTGGATATGACACCTAGGGAACTCAGGGCGGTGGTCAATGGCAACTGCCCGAAGCAGCAGCACAGCTCTTCCAGTGCCGAAACAACTCCACCTGCCTCATGAACTTCACATACCATCAGCTGTGCTAGCAGCTATCTAGGAAACCCTGTTGGGTCACGTCAAGTCCAATGATCTTTGAGCCCAGTGTGATGGAATCAAGCAGGTTGAGCACCCACACTAAACTAACATGGAGCTCCTCACTCAAGGCGCTCAAAACTCCACAGCCAAACACAAGTTCAGCGCCCAAGCCATTTCCCGCTGCCATGGAAACCAAGTGCTCTAGCACCACATATGTCTGAAAGTGGATATGACACCTAGGGAACTCAGGGCGGTGGTCAATGGCAACTGCCCAAAGCAGCAGCACAGCTCTTCCAGTGCCAAAACTACTCCACCTGCCTCATGAACTTCACATACCATCAGCTGTGCTAGCAGCTATCTAGGAAACCCTGTTTGGTCACTTCCAGTCCAATGCCCTTTGAGCCCAGTGTGATGGAATCAAGCAGGTTGTGCACCCAAAATAAACTAACATGGAGCTCCTCACTCAAGGCGCTCAAAACTCCACAGCCAAACACAAGTTCAGCCAACAAGCTATTTCCCGCTGCCATGGAAACCAAGTGCTCTGGCACCACATATGTCTGAAAGTGGATATGACACCTAGGGAAATTAGGGCAGTGGTCAATGGCAGCTGCCCGAAGCAGCAGCACAGCTCTTCCAGTGCCAAAACTACTCCACCTGCCTCATGAACTTCACATACCATCAGCTGTGCTAGCAGCTATCTAGGAAACCCTGTTTGGTCACTTCCGGACCAATGCCCATTGAGCCCAGTGTGATGGAATCAAGCAGGTTGAGCACCCACACTAAACTAACATGGAGCTCCTCACTCAAGGCGCTCAAAACTCCACAGCCAAACACAAGTTCAGCGCCCAAGCCATTTCCCGCTGCCATGGAAACCAAGTGCTCTGGCACCACATATGTATGAAAGTGGATATGACACCTAGGGAAATCAGGGTGGTGGTCAACGGCAACTGCCCGAAGCAGCAGCACAGCTCTTCCAGTGCCAAAACAACTCGACCTGGATCATGAACTTCACATACCATCAGCTGTGCTAGCAGCTATCTAGGAAACCCTGTTTGGTCACTTCCAGTCCAATGCCCATTGAGCCCATTGTGATGGAATCAAGCAGGTTGAGCACCCACACTAAACTAACATGGAGCTCCTCACTCAAGGCGCTCAAAACTCCACAGACAAACACAAGTTCAGAGCCCAAGCCATTTCCCGCTGCCATGGAAACCAAGTGCTCTGGCACCACATATGTCTGAAAGGAGATATGACACCTAGGGAACTCAGGGCGGTGGTCAATGGCAACTGCCCTAAGCAGCAGCACAGCTCTTCCAGTGCCGAAACTACTCCACCTGCCTCATGAACTTCACATACCATCAGCTGTGCTAGCAGCTATCTAGGAAACCCTGTTGGGTCACTTCCAGTCCAATGCCCATTGAGCCCAGCGTGATGGAATCAAGCAGGTTGAGCACCCACACTAAACTAACATGGAGCTCCTCACTCAAGGCGCTCATAATTTCAAAGAAAAACACAAGTTCAGCGCCCAAGCCATTTCCCGCTGCCATGGAAACCAAGTACTCTGGCACCACATATGTCTGAACGTGGATATGACACCTAGGGAACTCAGGGCGGTGCTCAATGGCAACTGCCCGAAGCAGCAGCACAGCTCTTCCAGTGCCAAAACTACTCCACCTGCCTCATGAACTTCACATACCATCAGCTGCGCTAGCAGCGTTCAAGGAAACCCTGTTGGGTCACTTTCGGTCCAATGCCCATTGAGCCTAGTCTGATGGAATCAAGCAGGTTGAGCACCCACACTAAACTAACATGGAGCTCCTCACTCAAGCCGCTCAAAACTCCACAGCAAAACACAAGTTCAGCGAACAAGCCATTTCCCGCTGCCATGGAAACCAAGTGCTCTGGCACCACATATGTCTGAAAGTGGATATGACACCTAGGGCCATCAGGGCGGTGGTCAATGGCAACAGCCCAAAGCAGCAGCACAGCTCTTCCAGTGCCAAAACAACTCCACCTGCCTCATGAACTTCACATACTATCAGCTGTGCTAGCAGCTATGTAGGAAACCCTGTTGGGTCACTTCCGGTCCAATGCCCATTGAGCCTAGTCTGATGGAATCAAGCAGGGTGAGCACCCACACTAAACTAACATGGAGCTCCTCACTGAAGCCACTCAAAACTCCACAGCGAAACACAAGTTCAGCGCCCAAGCCATTTCCCGCTGCCATGGAAACCAAGTGCTCTGGCACCACATATGTCTGAAAGTGGATATGAAAGCTAGGGAACTCAGGGCGGTGGTCAATGGCAACTGCCCGAAGCAGCAGCACAGCTCTTCCAGTGCCAAAAGAACTCCACATGCCTCATGAGCTTTACATACCATCAGCTGTGCCAGCAGCATTGAAGGAAACCCTGTTTGGTCACTTCCGGTCCAATGCCCATTGAGCCCAGTGTGATGGAATCAAGCAGGTTGAGCACCCACACTAAACTAACATGGAGCTCCTCACTCTACGCGCTCAAAACTCCACAGCCAAACACAAGTTCAGCGCCCAAGCCATTTCCCGCTGCCATGGAAACCAAGTGCTCTGGCACCACATATGTCTGAAAGTGGATATGACACCTAGGGAACTCAGGGCGGTGCTCAATGGCAACTGCCCAAAGCAGCAGCACAGCTCTTCCAGTGCCAAAACTACTCCACCTGCCTCATGAACTTCACATACCATCAGCTGTGCTAGCAGTTATCTAGGAAACCCTGTTTGGTCACTTCCAGTCCAATGCCATTTGAGCCCAGGGTGATGGAATCAAGCAGGTTGAGCACCCACACTAAACTAACATGGAGCTCCTCACTCAAGGCGCTCAAAACTCCATAGACAAACACAAGTTCAGTGCCCAAGCCATTTCCCGCTGCCATGGAAACCAAGTGCTCTGGCACCACATATGTCTGAAAGTGGATATGACACCTAGGGAACTCAGGGCGGTGGTCAATGGCAACTGCCCAAAGCAGCAGCACAGCTCTTCCAGTGTCAAACAACTCCACTTGCCTCATGAACTTCACATACCATCAGCTGTGCTAGCAGCTATCTAGGAAACCCTGTTTAGGTCACTCTTGGACCAATGCCCATTGAGCGCAGTGTGATGGAATCAAGCAGGTTGAGCACCCACACTAAACTAACATGGAGCTCCTCACTCAAGGCGCTCAAAACTCCACAGCCAAACACAAGTTCAGCCAACAAGCCATTTCCCGCTGCCATAGAAACCAAGTGCTCTGGCACCACATATGTCTGAAAGTGGATATGACACCTAGGGACATCAGGGCGGTGGTCAATGGCAACTGCCCGAAGCAGCAGCACAGCTCTTCCTGTGATGAAACTACTCCACCTGCCTCATGAACTTCACATACCATCAGCTGTGCTAGCAGTTATCTAGGAAACCCTGTTTGGTCACTTCCAGTCCAATGCCCATTGAGCCCAGGGTGATGGAATCAAGCAGGTTGAGCACCCACACTAAACTAACATGGAGCTCCTCACTCAAGGCGCTCAAAACTCCACAGCCAAACACAAGTTCAGCACCCAAGCATTTCCCGCTGCCATGGAAACCAAGTGCTCTGGCACCACATATGTCTGAAAGTGGATATGACACCTAGGGAACTCAGGGCGGTGGTCAATGGCAACTGCCCGAAGCAGCAGCACAGCTCTTCCAGTGCCGAAACTACTCCACCTGCCTCATGAACTTCACATACCATCAGCTGTGCTAGCAGCTATCTAGGAAACCCTGTTGGGTCACGTCAAGTCCAATGACCTTTGAGCCCATTGTGATGGAATCAAGCAGGTTGAACACCCACACTAAACTAACATGGAGCTCCTCACTCAAGGCGCTCAAAACTCCACAGCCAAACACAAGTTCAGCGCCCAAGCCATTTCCCGCTGCCATGGAAACCAAGTGCTCTAGCACCACATATGTCTGAAAGTGGATATGACACCTAGGGAACTCAGGGCGGTGGTCAATGGCAACTGCCCAAAGCAGCAGCACAGCTCTTCCAGTGCCAAAACTACTCCACCTGCCTCATGAACTTCACATACCATCAGCTGTGCTAGCAGCTATCTAGGAAACCCTGTTTGGTCACTTCCAGTCCAATGCCCTTTGAGCCCAGTGTGATGGAATCAAGCAGGTTGTGCACCCAAAATAAACTAACATGGAGCTCCTCACTCAAGCCGCTCAAAACTCCACAGACAAACACAAGTTCAGCCAACAAGCTATTTCCCGCTGCCATGGAAACCAAGTGCTCTGGCACCACATAGGTCTGAAAGTGGATATGACACCTAGGGAAATCAGGGCAGTGGTCAATGGCAGCTGCCCGAAGCAGCAGCACAGCTCTTCCTGTGACGAAACAACTCCACCTGCCTCATGAACTTCAGATACCATCAGCTGTGCTAGCAGCTATCTAGGAAACCCTGTTTGGTCACTTCCGGACCAATGCCCATTGAGCCCAGTGTGATGGAATCAAGCAGGTTGAGCACCCACACTAAACTAACATGGAGCTCCTCACTCAAGCCGCTCAAAACTCCACAGCCAAACACAAGTTCAGCGAACAAGCCATTTCCTGCTGCCATGGAAACCAAGTGCTCTGGCACCACATATGTCTGACAGTGGATATGACACCTAGGGAACTCAGGGTGGTGGTCAATGGCAACTGCCCGAAGCAGCAGCACAGCTCTTCCAGTGCCAAAACTACTCCACCTGCCTCATGAACTTCACATACCATCAGCTGTGCTAGCAGCTATCTAGGTAACCCTGTTTAGGTCACTTCCGGACCAATGACCTTTGAGCCCAGTGTGATGGAATCAAGCAGGGTGAGCACAAACACTAAACTAACATGGAGCTCCTCACTCAAGGCGCTCAAAACTCCACAGACAAACAGCCAAACATAAATTGAGCCCAAGCCATTTCTCGCTGCCATGGAAACCAAGTGCTCTGGCACCACATATGTCTGAATGTGGATATGACACCTCGGGAACTCAGGGCGGTGGTCAATGGCAACTGCCCAAAGCAGCAGCACAGCTCTTCCAGTGCCAAAACTACTCCACCTGCCTCATGAACTTCACATACCATCAGCTGTGCTAGCATCGTACTAGGAAACCCTGTTGGGTCACTTCCAGTCCAATGCCCATTGAGCCCAGTGTGATGGAATCAAGCAGGTTGAGCACCCACACTAAACTAACATGGAGCTCCTCACTCAAGGCGCTCAAAACTCCACAGCCAAACACAAGTTCAGCCAACAAGCCATTTCCCGCTGCCATGGAAACCAAGTGCTCTGGCACCACATATGTCTGAAAGTGGATATGATACTTAGGGAACTCAGGGCGGTGGTCAATGGCAACTGCCCGAAGCAGCAGCACAGCTCTTCCAGTGACGAAACAACTCCACCTGCCTCATGAACTTCACATACCATCAGCTGTGCTAGCAGCTATCTAGGAAACTCTGTTTGGTCACTTCCAGTCCAATGACCATTGAGCCCAGTGTGATGGAATCAAGCATGTTGAGCACCCACACTAAACTAACATGGAGCTCCCCACTCAAGGCGCTCAAAACTCCAACGCCAAACACAAGTTCAGCGCCTAAGCCATTTCCCGCTGCCATGAAACCAAGTGCTCTGGTACCACATATGTCTGAAAGTGGATATGACACCTAGGGAACTCAGGGTGGTGGTCAACGGCAACTGCCAGAAGCAGCAGCACAGCTCTTCCAGTGCCAAAACAACTCGACCTGGATCATGAACTTCACATACCATCAGCTGTGCTAGCAGCTATCTAGGAAACCCTGTTGGGTCACTTCCGGTCCAATGCCCATTGAGCCCAGCGTGATGGAATCAAGCAGGTTGAGCACCCACACTAAACTAACATGGAGCTCCTCACTCAAGGCGCTCATAATTTCAAAGAAAAACACAAGTTCAGCGAACAAGCCATTTCCCGCTGCCATGGAAACCAAGTGCTCTGGCACCACATATGTCTGAAAGTGGATATGACACCTAGGGACCTCAGGGTGGTGGTCAACGGCAGCTGCCCGAAGCAGCAGCACAGCTCTTCCAGTGCCAAAACAACTCGACCTGGATCATGAACTTTATACCATCAGCTGTGCTAGTAGCTATCTAGGAAACCCTGTTTGGTCACTTCCAGTCCAATGCCCATTGAGCCCAGTGTGATGGAATCAAGCAGGTTGAGCACGCACACTAAACTAACATGGAGCTCCTCACTCAAGGCGCTCAAAACTCCACAGCCAAATACAAGTTCAGCGCCCAAGCCATTTCCCGCTGCCATAGAAACCAAGTGCTCTGGCACCACATATGTCTGAAAGTGGATATGACACCTAGGGACATCAGGGCGGTGGTCAATGGCAACTGCCCGAAGCAGCAGCACAGCTCTTCCAGTGCCGAAACTACTCCACCTGCCTCATGAACTTCACATACCATCAGCTGTGCTAGCAGCTATCTAGGAAACCCTGTTGGGTCACGTCAAGTCCAATGACCTTTGAGCCCAGTGTGATGGAATCAAGCAGGTTGAGCACCCACACTAAACTAACATGGAGCTCCTCACTCAAGGCGCTCAAAACTCCACAGCCAAACACAAGTTCAGCGCCCAAGCCATTTCCCGCTGCCATGGAAACCATGTGCTCTAGCACCACATATGTCTGAAAGTGGATATGACACCTAGGGAACTCAGGGCGGTGCTCAATGGCAACTGCCCAAAGCAGCAGCACAGCTCTTCCAGTGCCAAAACTACTCCACCTGCCTCATGAACTTCACATACCATCAGCTGTGCTAGCAGCTATCTAGGAAACCCTGTTTGGTCACTTCCAGTCCAATGCCCTTTGAGCCCAGTGTGATGGAATCAAGCAGGTTGTGCACCCAAAATAAACTAACATGGAGCTCCTCACTCAAGCCGCTCAAAACTCCACAGCCAAACACAAGTTCAGCCAACAAGCTATTTCCCGCTGCCATGGAAACCAAGTGCTCTGGCACCACATATGTCTGAAAGTGGATATGACACCTAGGGAAATCAGGGCAGTGGTCAATGGCAGCTGCCCGAAGCAGCAGCACAGCTCTTCCTGTGACGAAACAACTCCACCTGCCTCATGAACTTCAGATACCATCAGCTGTGCTAGCAGCTATCTAGGAAACCCTGTTTGGTCACTTCCGGACCAATGCCCATTGAGCCCAGTGTGATGGAATCAAGCAGGTTGAGCACCCACACTAAACTAACATGGAGCTCCTCACTCAAGCCGCTCAAAACTCCACAGCCAAACACAAGTTCAGCGAACAAGCCATTTCCTGCTGCCATGGAAACCAAGTGCTCTGGCACCACATATGTCTGACAGTGGATATGACACCTAGGGAACTCAGGGTGGTGGTCAATGGCAACTGCCCGAAGCAGCAGCACAGCTCTTCCAGTGCCAAAACTACTCCACCTGCCTCATGAACTTCACATACCATCAGCTGTGCTAGCAGCTATCTAGGTAACCCTGTTTAGGTCACTTCCGGACCAATGACCTTTGAGCCCAGTGTGATGGAATCAAGCAGGGTGAGCACAAACACTAAACTAACATGGAGCTCCTCACTCAAGGCGCTCAAAACTCCACAGACAAACAGCCAAACATAAATTCAGCCCAAGCCATTTCTCGCTGCCATGGAAACCAAGTGCTCTGGCACCACATATGTCTGAAAGTGGATATGACACCTACGGAACTCAGGGCGGTGGTCAATGGCAACTGCCCAAAGCAGCAGCACAGCTCTTCCAGTGCCAAAACTACTCCACCTGCCTCATGAACTTCACATACCATCAGCTGTGCTAGCATCGTACTAGGAAACCCTGTTGGGTCACTTCCAGTCCAATGCCCATTGAGCCCAGTGTGATGGAATCAAGCAGGTTGAGCACCCACACTAAACTAACATGGAGCTCCTCACTCAAGGCGCTCAAAACTCCACAGCCAAACACAAGTTCAGCGCCCAAGCCATTTCCCGCTGCCATGGAAACCAAGTGCTCTGGCACCACATATGTCTGAAAGTGGATATGATACTTAGGGAACTCAGGGCGGTGGTCAATGGCAACTGCCCGAAGCAGCAGCACAGCTCTTCCAGTGACGAAACAACTCCACCTGCCTCATGAACTTCACATACCATCAGCTGTGCTAGCAGTTATCTAGGAAACCCTGTTTGGTCACTTCCAGTCCAATGCCCATTGAACCCAGGGTGATGGAATCAAGCAGGTTGAGCACCCACACTAAACTAACATGGAGCTCCTCACTCAAGGCGCTCAAAACTCCACAGCCAAACACAAGTTCAGCGCCCAAGCCATTTCCCGCTGCCATAGAAACCAAGTGCTCTGGCACCACATATGTCTGAAAGTGGATATGACACCTAGGGACATCAGGGCGGTGGTCAATGGCAACTGCCCGAAGCAGCAGCACAGCTCTTCCTGTGATGAAACAACTCCACCTGCCTCATGAACTTCACATACCATCAGCTGTGCTAGCAGCTATCTAGGAAACCCTGTTGGGTCACTTCCGGACCAATGCCCATTGAGCCCTGTGTGATGGAATCAAGCAGGGTGACCACCCACACTAAACTAACATGGAGCTCCTCACTCAAGGCGCTCAAAACTCCACAGCCAAACACAAGTTCAGCACCCAAGCATTTCCCGCTGCCATGGAAACCAAGTGCTCTGGCAGCACAGATGTCTGAAAGTGGATATGACACCTAGGGAACTCAGGGCGGTGGTCAATGGCAACTGCCCGAAGCAGCAGCACAGCTCTTCCAGTGCCGAAACTACTCCACCTGCCTCATGAACTTCACATACCATCAGCTGTGCTAGCAGCTATCGAGGAAACCCTGTTGGGTCACGTCAAGTCCAATGATCTTTGAGCCCAGTGTGATGGAATCAAGCAGGTTGAGCACCCACACTAAACTAACATGGAGCTCCTCACTCAAGGCGCTCAAAACTCCACAGCCAAACACAAGTTCAGCGCCCAAGCCATTTCCCGCTGCCATGGAAACCAAGTGCTCTAGCACCACATATGTCTGAAAGTGGATATGACACCTAGGGAACTCAGGGCGGTGGTCAATGGCAACTGCCCAAAGCAGCAGCACAGCTCTTCCAGTGCCAAAACTACTCCACCTGCCTCATGAACTTCACATACCATCAGCTGTGCTAGCAGCTATCTAGGAAACCCTGTTTGGTCACTTCCAGTCCAATGCCCTTTGAGCCCAGTGTGATGGAATCAAGCAGGTTGTGCACCCAAAATAAACTAACATGGAGCTCCTCACTCAAGGCGCTCAAAACTCCACAGCCAAACACAAGTTCAGCCAACAAGCTATTTCCCGCTGCCATGGAAACCAAGTGCTCTGGCACCACATATGTCTGAAAGTGGATATGACACCTAGGGAAATCAGGGCAGTGGTCAATGGCAGCTGCCCGAAGCAGCAGCACAGCTCTTCCTGTGACGAAACAACTCCACCTGCCTCATGAACTTCACATACCATCAGCTGTGCTAGCAGCTATCTAGGAAACCCTGTTTGGTCACTTCCGGACCAATGCCCATTGAGCCCAGTGTGATGGAATCAAGCAGGTTGAGCACGCACACTAAACTAACATGGAGCTCCTCACTCAAGGCGCTCAAAACTCCACAGCCAAACACAAGTTCAGAGCCCAAGCCATTTCCCGCTGCCATGAAACCAAGTGCTCTGGCACCACATATGTCTGAAAGTGGATATGACACCTAGGGAAATCAGGGTGGTGGTCAACGGCAACTGCCCGAAGCAGCAGCACAGCTCTTCCAGTGCCAAAACAACTCGACCTGGATCATGAACTTCACATACCATCAGCTGTGCTAGCAGCTATCTAGGAAACCCTGTTTGGTCACTTCCAGTCCAATGCCCATTGAGCCCATTGTGATGGAATCAAGCAGGTTGAGCACCCACACTAAACTAACATGGAGCTCCTCACTCAAGGCGCTCAAAACTCCACAGACAAACACAAGTTCAGAGCCCAAGCCATTTCCCGCTGCCATGGAAACCAAGTGCTCTGGCACCACATATGTCTGAAAGGAGATATGACACCTAGGGAACTCAGGGCGGTGGTCAATGGCAACTGCCCAAAGCAGCAGCACAGCTCTTCCAGTGCCGAAACTACTCCACCTGCCTCATGAACTTCACATACCATCAGCTGTGCTAGCAGCTATCTAGGAAACCCTGTTGGGTCACTTCCAGTCCAATGCCCATTGAGCACAGCGTGATGGAATCAAGCAGGTTGAGCACCCACACTAAACTAACATGGAGCTCCTCACTCAAGGCGCTCATAATTTCAAAGAAAAACACAAGTTCAGCGCCCAAGCCATTTCCCGCTGCCATGGAAACCAAGTACTCTGGCACCACATATGTCTGAACGTGGATATGACACCTAGGGAACTCAGGGCGGTGCTCAATGGCAACTGCCCGAAGCAGCAGCACAGCTCTTCCAGTGCCAAAACTACTCCACCTGCCTCATGAACTTCACATACCATCAGCTGCGCTAGCAGCGTTCACGGAAACCCTGTTTGGTCACTTTCGGTCCAATGCCCATTGAGCCTAGTCTGATGGAATCAAGCAGGTTGAGCACCCACACTAAACTAACATGGAGCTCCTCACTCAAGCCGCTCAAAACTCCACAGCAAAACACAAGTTCAGCGAACAAGCCATTTCCCGCTGCCATGGAAACCAAGTGCTCTGGCACCACATATGTCTGAAAGTGGATATGACACCTAGGGCCATCAGGGCGGTGGTCAAGGGCAACTGCCCAAAGCAGCAGCACAGCTCTTCCAGTGCCAAAACAACTCCACCTGCCTCATGAACTTCACATACCATCAGCTGTGCTAGCAGCTATGTAGGAAACCCTGTTGGGTCACTTCCGGTCCAATGCCCATTGAGCCTAGTCTGATGGAATCAAGCAGGGTGAGCACCCACACTAAACTAACATGGAGCTCCTCACTGAAGCCACTCAAAACTCCACAGCGAAACACAAGTTCAGCGCCCAAGCCATTTCCCGCTGCCATGGAAACCAAGTGCTCTGGCACCACATATGTCTGAAAGTGGATATGAAAGCTAGGGAACTCAGGGCGGTGCTGAATGGCAACTGCCCGAAGCAGCAGCACAGCTCTTCCAGTGCCAAAAGAACTCCACATGCCTCATGAGCTTTACATACCATCAGCTGTGCCAGCAGCATTGAAGGAAACCCTGTTTGGTCACTTCCGGTCCAATGCCCATTGAGCCCAGTGTGATGGAATCAAGCAGGTTGAGCACCCACACTAAACTAACATGGAGCTCCTCACTCTACGCGCTCAAAACTCCACAGCCAAACACAAGTTCAGCGCCCAAGCCATTTCCCGCTGCCATGGAAACCAAGTGCTCTGGCACCACATATGTCTGAAAGTGGATATGACACCTAGGGAACTCAGGGCGGTGCTCAATGGCAACTGCCCAAAGCAGCAGCACAGCTCTTCCAGTGCCAAAACTACTCCACCTGCCTCATGAACTTCACATACCATCAGCTGTGCTAGCAGTTATCTAGGAAACCCTGTTTGGTCACTTCCAGTCCAATGCCATTTGAGCCCAGGGTGATGGAATCAAGCAGGTTGAGCACCCACACTAAACTAACATGGAGCTCCTCACTCAAGGCGCTCAAAACTCCATAGACAAACACAAGTTCAGTGCCCAAGCCATTTCCCGCTGCCATGGAAACCAAGTGCTCTGGCACCACATATGTCTGAAAGTGGATATGACACCTAGGGAACTCAGGGCGGTGGTCAATGGCAACTGCCCAAAGCAGCAGCACAGCTCTTCCAGTGTCAAACAACTCCACTTGCCTCATGAACTTCACATACCATCAGCTGTGCTAGCAGCTATCTAGGAAACCCTGTTTAGGTCACTCTTGGACCAATGCCCATTGAGCGCAGTGTGATGGAATCAAGCAGGTTGAGCACCCACACTAAACTAACATGGAGCTCCTCACTCAAGGCGCTCAAAACTCCACAGCCAAACACAAGTTCAGCCAACAAGCCATTTCCCGCTGCCATAGAAACCAAGTGCTCTGGCACCACATATGTCTGAAAGTGGATATGACACCTAGGGACATCAGGGCGGTGGTCAATGGCAACTGCCCGAAGCAGCAGCACAGCTCTTCCTGTGATGAAACTACTCCACCTGCCTCATGAACTTCACATACCATCAACTGTGCTAGCAGCTATCTAGGAAACCCTGTTGGGTCACTTCCGGACCAATGACCATTGAGCCCTGTGTGATGGAATCAAGCAGGGTGAGCACCCACACTAAACTAACATGGAGCTCCTCACTCAAGGCGCTCAAAACTCCACAGCCAAACACAAGTTCAGCACCCAAGCATTTCCCGCTGCCATGGAAACCAAGTGCTCTGGCACCACATATGTCTGAAAGTGGATATGACACCTAGGGCCATCAGGGCGGTGGTCAATGGCAACTGCCCGAAGCAGCAGCACAGCTCTTCCAGTGCCGAAACTACTCCACCTGCCTCATGAACTTCACATACCATCAGCTGTGCTAGCAGCTATCGAGGAAACCCTGTTGGGTCACGTCAAGTCCAATGACCTTTGAGCCCAGTGTGATGGAATCAAGCAGGTTGAGCACCCACACTAAACTAACATGGAGCTCCTCACTCAAGGCGCTCAAAACTCCACAGCCAAACACAAGTTCAGCGCCCAAGCCATTTCCCGCTGCCATGGAAACCAAGTGCTCTAGCACCACATATGTCTGAAAGTGGATATGACACCTAGGGAACTCAGGGCGGTGGTCAATGGCAACTGCCCAAAGCAGCAGCACAGCTCTTCCAGTGCCAAAACTACTCCACCTGCCTCATGAACTTCACATACCATCAGCTGTGCTAGCAGCTATCTAGGAAACCCTGTTTGGTCACTTCCAGTCCAATGCCCTTTGAGCCCAGTGTGATGGAATCAAGCAGGTTGTGCACCCAAAATAAACTAACATGGAGCTCCTCACTCAAGCCGCTCAAAACTCCACAGACAAACACAAGTTCAGCCAACAAGCTATTTCCCGCTGCCATGGAAACCAAGTGCTCTGGCACCACATATGTCTGAAAGTGGATATGACACCTAGGGAAATCAGGGCAGTGGTCAATGGCAGCTGCCCGAAGCAGCAGCACAGCTCTTCCTGTGACGAAACAACTCCACCTGCCTCATGAACTTCAGATACCATCAGCTGTGCTAGCAGCTATCTAGGAAACCCTGTTTGGTCACTTCCGGACCAATGCCCATTGAGCCCAGTGTGATGGAATCAAGCAGGTTGAGCACCCACACTAAACTAACATGGAGCTCCTCACTCAAGCCGCTCAAAACTCCACAGCCAAACACAAGTTCAGCGAACAAGCCATTTCCTGCTGCCATGGAAACCAAGTGCTCTGGCACCACATATGTCTGACAGTGGATATGACACCTAGGGAACTCAGGGTGGTGGTCAATGGCAACTGCCCGAAGCAGCAGCACAGCTCTTCCAGTGCCAAAACTACTCCACCTGCCTCATGAACTTCACATACCATCAGCTGTGCTAGCAGCTATCTAGGTAACCCTGTTTAGGTCACTTCCGGACCAATGACCTTTGAGCCCAGTGTGATGGAATCAAGCAGGGTGAGCACAAACACTAAACTAACATGGAGCTCCTCACTCAAGGCGCTCAAAACTCCACAGACAAACAGCCAAACATAAATTCAGCCCAAGCCATTTCTCGCTGCCATGGAAACCAAGTGCTCTGGCACCACATATGTCTGAATGTGGATATGACACCTCGGGAACTCAGGGCGGTGGTCAATGGCAACTGCCCAAAGCAGCAGCACAGCTCTTCCAGTGCCAAAACTACTCCACCTGCCTCATGAACTTCACATACCATCAGCTGTGCTAGCATCGTACTAGGAAACCCTGTTGGGTCACTTCCAGTCCAATGCCCATTGAGCCCAGTGTGATGGAATCAAGCAGGTTGAGCACCCACACTAAACTAACATGGAGCTCCTCACTCAAGGCGCTCAAAACTCCACAGCCAAACACAAGTTCAGCCAACAAGCCATTTCCCGCTGCCATGGAAACCAAGTGCTCTGGCACCACATATGTCTGAAAGTGGATATGATACTTAGGGAACTCAGGGCGGTGGTCAATGGCAACTGCCCGAAGCAGCAGCACAGCTCTTCCAGTGCCAAAACTACTCCACCTGCCTCATGAACTTCACATACCATCAGCTGTGCTAGCAGCTATCTAGGAAACCCTGTTTGGTCACTTCCAGTCCAATGCCCTTTGAGCCCAGTGTGATGGAATCAAGCAGGTTGTGCACCCAAAATAAACTAACATGGAGCTCCTCACTCAAGGCGCTCAAAACTCCACAGCCAAACACAAGTTCAGCCAACAAGCTATTTCCCGCTGCCATGGAAACCAAGTGCTCTGGCACCACATATGTCTGAAAGTGGATATGACACCTAGGGAAATCAGGGCAGTGGTCAATGGCAGCTGCCCGAAGCAGCAGCACAGCTCTTCCTGTGACGAAACAACTCCACCTGCCTCATGAACTTCACATACCATCAGCTGTGCTAGCAGCTATCTAGGAAACCCTGTTTGGTCACTTCCGGACCAATGCCCATTGAGCCCAGTGTGATGGAATCAAGCAGGTTGAGCACGCACACTAAACTAACATGGAGCTCCTCACTCAAGGCGCTCAAAACTCCACAGCCAAACACAAGTTCAGAGCCCAAGCCATTTCCCGCTGCCATGAAACCAAGTGCTCTGGCACCACATATGTCTGAAAGTGGATATGACACCTAGGGAAATCAGGGTGGTGGTCAACGGCAACTGCCCGAAGCAGCAGCACAGCTCTTCCAGTGCCAAAACAACTCGACCTGGATCATGAACTTCACATACCATCAGCTGTGCTAGCAGCTATCTAGGAAACCCTGTTTGGTCACTTCCAGTCCAATGCCCATTGAGCCCATTGTGATGGAATCAAGCAGGTTGAGCACCCACACTAAACTAACATGGAGCTCCTCACTCAAGGCGCTCAAAACTCCACAGACAAACACAAGTTCAGAGCCCAAGCCATTTCCCGCTGCCATGGAAACCAAGTGCTCTGGCACCACATATGTCTGAAAGGAGATATGACACCTAGGGAACTCAGGGCGGTGGTCAATGGCAACTGCCCTAAGCAGCAGCACAGCTCTTCCAGTGCCAAAACTACTCCACCTGCCTCATGAACTTCACATACCATCAGCTGTGCTAGCAGCTATCTAGGAAACCCTGTTTGGTCACTTCCAGTCCAATGCCCATTGAGCCCAGCGTGATGGAATCAAGCAGGTTGAGCACCCACACTAAACTAACATGGAGCTCCTCACTCAAGGCGCTCATAATTTCAAAGAAAAACACAAGTTCAGCGCCCAAGCCATTTCCCGCTGCCATGGAAACCAAGTACTCTGGCACCACATATGTCTGAACGTGGATATGACACCTAGGGAACTCAGGGCGGTGGTCAATGGCAACTGCCCGAAGCAGCAGCACAGCTCTTCCAGTGCCAAAACTACTCCACCTGCCTCATGAACTTCACATACCATCAGCTGCGCTAGCAGCGTTCAAGGAAACCCTGTTGGGTCACTTTCGGTCCAATGCCCATTGAGCCTAGTCTGATGGAATCAAGCAGGTTGAGCACCCACACTAAACTAACATGGAGCTCCTCACTCAAGCCGCTCAAAACTCCACAGCCAAACACAAGTTCAGCGAACAAGCCATTTCCCGCTGCCATGGAAACCAAGTGCTCTGGCACCACATATGTCTGAAAGTGGATATGACACCTAGGGCCATCAGGGCGGTGGTCAAGGGCAACTGCCCAAAGCAGCAGCACAGCTCTTCCAGTGCCAAAACAACTCCACCTGCCTCATGAACTTCACATACCATCAGCTGTGCTAGCAGCTATGTAGGAAACCCTGTTGGGTCACTTCCGGTCCAATGCCCATTGAGCCTAGTCTGATGGAATCAAGCAGGGTGAGCACCCACACTAAACTAACATGGAGCTCCTCACTGAAGCCACTCAAAACTCCACAGCGAAACACAAGTTCAGCGCCCAAGCCATTTCCCGCTGCCATGGAAACCAAGTGCTCTGGCACCACATATGTCTGAAAGTGGATATGAAAGCTAGGGAACTCAGGGCGGTGCTGAATGGCAACTGCCCGAAGCAGCAGCACAGCTCTTCCAGTGCCAAAAGAACTCCACATGCCTCATGAGCTTTACATACCATCAGCTGTGCCAGCAGCATTGAAGGAAACCCTGTTTGGTCACTTCCGGTCCAATGCCCATTGAGCCCAGTGTGATGGAATCAAGCAGGTTGAGCACCCACACTAAACTAACATGGAGCTCCTCACTCTACGCGCTCAAAACTCCACAGCCAAACACAAGTTCAGCGCCCAAGCCATTTCCCGCTGCCATGGAAACCAAGTGCTCTGGCACCACATATGTCTGAAAGTGGATATGACACCTAGGGAACTCAGGGCGGTGCTCAATGGCAACTGCCCAAAGCAGCAGCACAGCTCTTCCAGTGCCAAAACTACTCCACCTGCCTCATGAACTTCACATACCATCAGCTGTGCTAGCAGTTATCTAGGAAACCCTGTTTGGTCACTTCCAGTCCAATGCCATTTGAGCCCAGGGTGATGGAATCAAGCAGGTTGAGCACCCACACTAAACTAACATGGAGCTCCTCACTCAAGGCGCTCAAAACTCCATAGACAAACACAAGTTCAGTGCCCAAGCCATTTCCCGCTGCCACGGAAACCAAGTGCTCTGGCACCACATATGTCTGAAAGTGGATATGACACCTAGGGAACTCAGGGCGGTGGTCAATGGCAACTGCCCAAAGCAGCAGCACAGCTCTTCCAGTGTCAAACAACTCCACTTGCCTCATGAACTTCACATACCATCAGCTGTGCTAGCAGCTATCTAGGAAACCCTGTTTAGGTCACTCTTGGACCAATGCCCATTGAGCGCAGTGTGATGGAATCAAGCAGGTTGAACACCCACACTAAACTAACATGGAGCTCCTCACTCAAGGCGCTCAAAACTCCACAGCCAAACACAAGTTCAGCCAACAAGCCATTTCCCGCTGCCATAGAAACCAAGTGCTCTGGCACCACATATGTCTGAAAGTGGATATGACACCTAGGGACATCAGGGCGGTGGTCAATGGCAACTGCCCGAAGCAGCAGCACAGCTCTTCCTGTGATGAAACTACTCCACCTGCCTCATGAACTTCACATACCATCAGCTGTGCTAGCAGCTATCTAGGAAACCCTGTTGGGTCACTTCCGGACCAATGACCATTGAGCCCTGTGTGATGGAATCAAGCAGGGTGAGCACCCACACTAAACTAACATGGAGCTCCTCACTCAAGGCGCTCAAAACTCCACAGCCAAACACAAGTTCAGCACCCAAGCATTTCCCGCTGCCATGGAAACCAAGTGCTCTGGCACCACATATGTCTGAAAGTGGATATGACACCTAGGGAACTCAGGGCGGTGGTCAATGGCAACTGCCCGAAGCAGCAGCACAGCTCTTCCAGTGACGAAACTACTCCACCTGCCTCATGAACTTCACATACCATCAGCTGTGTTAGCAGCTATCGAGGAAACCCTGTTGGGTCACGTCAAGTCCAATGACCTTTGAGCCCAGTGTGATGGAATCAAGCAGGTTGAGCACCCACACTAAACTAACATGGAGCTCCTCACTCAAGGCGCTCAAAACTCCACAGCCAAACACAAGTTCAGCGCCCAAGCCATTTCCCGCTGCCATGGAAACCAAGTGCTCTAGCACCACATATGTCTGAAAGTGGATATGACACCTAGGGAACTCAGGGCGGTGGTCAATGGCAACTGCCCAAAGCAGCAGCACAGCTCTTCCAGTGCCAAAACTACTCCACCTGCCTCATGAACTTCACATACCATCAGCTGTGCTAGCAGCTATCTAGGAAACCCTGTTTGGTCACTTCCAGTCCAATGCCCTTTGAGCCCAGTGTGATGGAATCAAGCAGGTTGTGCACCCAAAATAAACTAACATGGAGCTCCTCACTCAAGCCGCTCAAAACTCCACAGACAAACACAAGTTCAGCCAACAAGCTATTTCCCGCTGCCATGGAAACCAAGTGCTCTGGCACCACATATGTCTGAAAGTGGATATGACACCTAGGGAAATCAGGGCAGTGGTCAATGGCAGCTGCCCGAAGCAGCAGCACAGCTCTTCCTGTGACGAAACAACTCCACCTGCCTCATGAACTTCAGATACCATCAGCTGTGCTAGCAGCTATCTAGGAAACCCTGTTTGGTCACTTCCGGACCAATGCCCATTGAGCCCAGTGTGATGGAATCAAGCAGGTTGAGCACCCACACTAAACTAACATGGAGCTCCTCACTCAAGCCGCTCAAAACTCCACAGCCAAACACAAGTTCAGCGAACAAGCCATTTCCTGCTGCCATGGAAACCAAGTGCTCTGGCACCACATATGTCTGACAGTGGATATGACACCTAGGGAACTCAGGGTGGTGGTCAATGGCAACTGCCCGAAGCAGCAGCACAGCTCTTCCAGTGCCAAAACTACTCCACCTGCCTCATGAACTTCACATACCATCAGCTGTGCTAGCAGCTATCTAGGTAACCCTGTTTAGGTCACTTCCGGACCAATGACCTTTGAGCCCAGTGTGATGGAATCAAGCAGGGTGAGCACAAACACTAAACTAACATGGAGCTCCTCACTCAAGGCGCTCAAAACTCCACAGACAAACAGCCAAACATAAATTCAGCCCAAGCCATTTCTCGCTGCCATGGAAACCAAGTGCTCTGGCACCACATATGTCTGAATGTGGATATGACACCTCGGGAACTCAGGGCGGTGGTCAATGGCAACTGCCCAAAGCAGCAGCACAGCTCTTCCAGTGCCAAAACTACTCCACCTGCCTCATGAACTTCACATACCATCAGCTGTGCTAGCATCGTACTAGGAAACCCTGTTGGGTCACTTCCAGTCCAATGCCCATTGAGCCCAGTGTGATGGAATCAAGCAGGTTGAGCACCCACACTAAACTAACATGGAGCTCCTCACTCAAGGCGCTCAAAACTCCACAGCCAAACACAAGTTCAGCCAACAAGCCATTTCCCGCTGCCATGGAAACCAAGTGCTCTGGCACCACATATGTCTGAAAGTGGATATGATACTTAGGGAACTCAGGGCGGTGGTCAATGGCAACTGCCCGAAGCAGCAGCACAGCTCTTCCAGTGACGAAACAACTCCACCTGCCTCATGAACTTCACATACCATCAGCTGTGCTAGCAGCTATCTAGGAAACCCTGTTTGGTCACTTCCAGTCCAATGACCATTGAGCCCAGTGTGATGGAATCAAGCATGTTGAGCACCCACACTAAACTAACATGGAGCTCCCCACTCAAGGCGCTCAAAACTCCAACGCCAAACACAAGTTCAGCGAACAAGCCATTTCCCGCTGCCATGAAACCAAGTGCTCTGGTACCACATATGTCTGAAAGTGGATATGACACCTAGGGAACTCAGGGTGGTGGTCAACGGCAACTGCCAGAAGCAGCAGCACAGCTCTTCCAGTGCCAAAACAACTCGACCTGGATCATGAACTTCACATACCATCAGCTGTGCTAGCAGCTATCTACGAAACCCTGTTGGGTCACTTCCGGTCCAATGCCCATTGAGCCCAGCGTGATGGAATCAAGCAGGTTGAGCACCCACACTAAACTAACATGGAGCTCCTCACTCAAGGCGCTCATAATTTCAAAGAAAAACACAAGTTCAGCGAACAAGCCATTTCCCGCTGCCATGGAAACCAAGTGCTCTGGCACCACATATGTCTGAAAGTGGATATGACACCTAGGGACCTCAGGGTGGTGGTCAACGGCAGCTGCCCGAAGCAGCAGCACAGCTCTTCCAGTGCCAAAACAACTCGACCTGGATCATGAACTTTATACCATCAGCTGTGCTAGTAGCTATCTAGGAAACCCTGTTTGGTCACTTCCAGTCCAATGCCCATTGAGACCAGTGTGATGGAATCAAGCAGGTTGAGCACGCACACTAAACTAACATGGAGCTCCTCACTCAAGCCGCTCAAAACTCCACAGCCAAATACAAGTTCAGCGCCCAAGCCATTTCCCGCTGCCATAGAAACCAAGTGATCTGGCACCACATATGTCTGAAAGTGGATATGACACCTAGGGACATCAGGGCGGTGGTCAATGGCAACTGCCCGAAGCAGCAGCACAGCTCTTCCAGTGCCGAAACTACTCCACCTGCCTCATGAACTTCACATACCATCAGCTGTGCTAGCAGCTATCTAGGAAACCCTGTTGGGTCACGTCAAGTCCAATGACCTTTGAGCCCAGTGTGATGGAATCAAGCAGGTTGAGCACCCACACTAAACTAACATGGAGCTCCTCACTCAAGACGCTCAAAACTCCACAGCCAAACACAAGTTCAGCGCCCAAGCCATTTCCCGCTGCCATGGAAACCAAGTGCTCTAGCACCACATATGTCTGAAAGTGGATATGACACCTAGGGAACTCAGGGCGGTGGTCAATGGCAACTGCCCAAAGCAGCAGCACAGCTCTTCCAGTGCCAAAACTACTCCACCTGCCTCATGAACTTCACATACCATCAGCTGTGCTAGCAGCTATCTAGGAAACCCTGTTTGGTCACTTCCAGTCCAATGCCCTTTGAGTCCAGTGTGATGGAATCAAGCAGGTTGTGCACCCAAAATAAACTAACATGGAGCTCCTCACTCAAGCCGCTCAAAACTCCACAGCCAAACACAAGTTCAGCCAACAAGCTATTTCCCGCTGCCATGGAAACCAAGTGCTCTGGCACCACATATGTCTGAAAGTGGATATGACACCTAGGGAAATCAGGGCAGTGGTCAATGGCAGCTGCCCGAAGCAGCAGCACAGCTCTTCCTGTGACGAAACAACTCCACCTGCCTCATGAACTTCAGATACCATCAGCTGTGCTAGCAGCTATCTAGGAAACCCTGTTTGGTCACTTCCGGACCAATGCCCATTGAGCCCAGTGTGATGGAATCAAGCAGGTTGAGCACCCACACTAAACTAACATGGAGCTCCTCACTCAAGCCGCTCAAAACTCCACAGCCAAACACAAGTTCAGCGAACAAGCCATTTCCTGCTGCCATGGAAACCAAGTGCTCTGGCACCACATATGTCTGACAGTGGATATGACACCTAGGGAACTCAGGGTGGTGGTCAATGGCAACTGCCCGAAGCAGCAGCACAGCTCTTCCAGTGCCAAAACTACTCCACCTGCCTCATGAACTTCACATACCATCAGCTGTGCTAGCAGCTATCTAGGTAACCCTGTTTAGGTCACTTCCGGACCAATGACCTTTGAGCCCAGTGTGATGGAATCAAGCAGGGTGAGCACAAACACTAAACTAACATGGAGCTCCTCACTCAAGGCGCTCAAAACTAGACAGACAAACAGCCAAACATAAATTCAGCCCAAGCCATTTCTCGCTGCCATGGAAACCAAGTGCTCTGGCACCACATATGTCTGAATGTGGATATGACACCTCGGGAACTCAGGGCGGTGGTCAATGGCAACTGCCCAAAGCAGCAGCACAGCTCTTCCAGTGCCAAAACTACTCCACCTGCCTCATGAACTTCACATACCATCAGCTGTGCTAGCAGCTATCTAGGAAACCCTGTTGGGTCACTTCCAGTCCAATGCCCATTGAGCCCAGTGTGATGGAATCAAGCAGGTTGAGCACCCACACTAAACTAACATGGAGCTCCTCACTCAAGGCGCTCAAAACTCCACAGCCAAACACAAGTTCAGCCAACAAGCCATTTCCCGCTGCCATGGAAACCAAGTGCTCTGGCACCACATATGTCTGAAAGTGGATATGATACTTAGGGAACTCAGGGCGGTGGTCAATGGCAACTGCCCAAAGCAGCAGCACAGCTCTTCCAGTGACGAAACAACTCCACCTGCCTCATGAACTTCACATACCATCAGCTGTGCTAGCAGCTATCTAGGAAACCCTGTTTGGTCACTTCCAGTCCAATGACCATTGAGCCCAGTGTGATGGAATCAAGCATGTTGAGCACCCACACTAAACTAACATGGAGCTCCCCACTCAAGGCGCTCAAAACTCCAACGCCAAACACAAGTTCAGCGCCTAAGCCATTTCCCGCTGCCATGAAACCAAGTGCTCTGGTACCACATATGTCTGAAAGTGGATATGACACCTAGGGAACTCAGGGTGGTGGTCAACGGCAACTGCCAGAAGCAGCAGCACAGCTCTTCCAGTGCCAAAACAACTCGACCTGGATCATGAACTTCACATACCATCAGCTGTGCTAGCAGCTATCTACGAAACCCTGTTGGGTCACTTCCGGTCCAATGCCCATTGAGCCCAGCGTGATGGAATCAAGCAGGTTGAGCACCCACACTAAACTAACATGGAGCTCCTCACTCAAGGCGCTCATAATTTCAAAGAAAAACACAAGTTCAGCGAACAAGCCATTTCCCGCTGCCATGGAAACCAAGTGCTCTGGCACCACATATGTCTGAAAGTGGATATGACACCTAGGGACCTCAGGGTGGTGGTCAACGGCAGCTGCCCGAAGCAGCAGCACAGCTCTTCCAGTGCCAAAACAACTCGACCTGGATCATGAACTTTATACCATCAGCTGTGCTAGTAGCTATCTAGGAAACCCTGTTTGGTCACTTCCAGTCCAATGCCCATTGAGACCAGTGTGATGGAATCAAGCAGGTTGAGCACGCACACTAAACTAACATGGAGCTCCTCACTCAAGGCGCTCAAAACTCCACAGACAAACACAAGTTCAGCGCCCAAGCCATTTCCCGCTGCCATAGAAACCAAGTGCTCTGGCACCACATATGTCTGAAAGTGGATATGACACCTAGGGACATCAGGGCGGTGGTCAATGGCAACTGCCCGAAGCAGCAGCACAGCTCTTCCTGTGATGAAACAACTCCACCTGCCTCATGAACTTCACATACCATCAGCTGTGCTAGCAGCTATCTAGGAAACCCTGTTTGGTCACTTCCAGTCCAATGCCATTTGAGCCCAGTGTGATGGAATCAAGCAGGTTGAGCACCCACACTAAACTAACATGGAGCTCCTCACTCAAGGCGCTCAAAACTCCACAGCCAAACACAAGTTCAGCCAACAAGCTATTTCGCGCTGCCATGGAAACCAAGTGCTCTGGCACCACATATGTCTGAAAGTGGATATGACACCTAGGGAAATCAGGGCAGTGGTCAATTGCAGCTGCCCGAAGCAGCAGCACAGCTCTTCCTGTGACGAAACAACTCCACCTGCCTCATGAACTTCACATACCATCAGCTGTGCTAGCAGCTATCTAGGAAACCCTGTTTGGTCACTTCCGGACCAATGCCCATTGAGCCCAGTGTGATGGAATCAAGCAGGTTGAGCACCCACACTAAACTACCATGGAGCTCCTCACTCAAGGCGCTCAAAACTCCACAGCCAAACACAAGTTCAGCGAACAAGCCATTTCCTGCTGCCATGGAAACCAAGTGCTCTGGCACCACATATGTCTGACAGTGGATATGACACCTAGGGAACTCAGGGTGGTGGTCAATGGCAGCTGCCCGAAGCAGCAGCACAGCTCTTCCAGTGCCAAAACTACTCCACCTGCCTCATGAACTTCACATACCATCAGCTGTGCTAGCAGCTATCTAGGTAACCCTGTTTGGTCACATCGGGTCCAATGCCCATTGAGCCCAGTGGGATGGAATCAAGCATGTTGAGCACCCACACTAAACTAACATGGAGCTCCTCACTCAAGGCGCTCAAAACTCCACAGCCAAACACAAGTTCAATGCCCAAGCCATTTCCCGCTGCCATGGAAACCAAGTGCTCTGGCACCACATATGTCTGAAAGTTTATATGACACCTAGGGACATCAGGGCGGTGGTCAATTGCAACTGCCCGAAGCAGCAGCACAGCTCTTCCAGTGCCAAAACTACTCCACCTGCCTCATGAACTTCACATACCATCAGCTGTGCTAGCAGCTATCTACGAAACCCTGTTGGGTCACTTCCGGTCCAATGCCCATTGAGCCCAGCGTGATGGAATCAAGCAGGTTGAGCACCCACACTAAACTAACATGGAGCTCCTCACTCAAGGCGCTCATAATTTCAAAGAAAAACACGAGTTCAGCGAACAAGCCATTTCCCGCTGCCATGGAAACCAAGTGCTCTGGCACCACATATGTCTGAAAGTGGATATGACACCTAGGGACCTCAGGGTGGTGGTCAACGGCAGCTGCCCGAAGCAGCAGCACAGCTCTTCCAGTGCCAAAACAACTCGACCTGGATCATGAACTTTATACCATCAGCTGTGCTAGTAGCTATCTAGGAAACCCTGTTTGGTCACTTCCAGTCCAATGCCCATTGAGACCAGTGTGATGGAATCAAGCAGGTTGAGCACGCACACTAAACTAACATGGAGCTCCTCACTCAAGGCGCTCAAAACTCCACAGCCAAACACAAGTTCAGCGCCCAAGCCATTTCCCGCTGCCATGGAAACCAAGTGCTCTGGCACCACATATGTCTGAAAGAGGATATGACACCTAGGGAACTCAGGGCGGTGGTCAATGGCAACTGCCCAAAGCAGCAGCACAGCTCTTCCAGTGCCAAAACTACTCCACCTGCCTCATGAACTTCACATACCATCAGCTGTGCTAGCAGCTATCTAGGAAACCCTGTTTGGTCACTTCCAGTCCAATGCCATTTGAGCCCAGTGTGATGGAATCAAGCAGGTTGAGCACCCACACTAAACTAACATGGAGCTCCTCACTCAAGGCGCTCAAAACTCCACAGCCAAACACAAGTTCAGCCAACAAGCTATTTCGCGCTGCCATGGAAACCAAGTGCTCTGGCACCACATATGTCTGAAAGTGGATATGACACCTAGGGAAATCAGGGCAGTGGTCAATGGCAGCTGCCCGAAGCAGCAGCACAGCTCTTCCTGTGACGAAACAACTCCACCTGCCTCATGAACTTCACATACCATCAGCTGTGCTAGCAGCTATCTAGGAAACCCTGTTTGGTCACTTCCTGTCCAATGCCCATTGAGCCCAGTGTGATGGAATCAAGCAGGTTGAGCACCCACACTAAACTACCATGGAGCTCCTCACTCAAGGCGCTCAAAACTCCACAGCCAAACACAAGTTCAGCGAACAAGCCATTTCCTGCTGCCATGGAAACCAAGTGCTCTGGCACCACATATGTCTGACAGTGGATATGACACCTAGGGAACTCAGGGTGGTGGTCAATGGCAACTGCCCGAAGCAGCAGCACAGCTCTTCCAGTGCCAAAACTACTCCACCTGCCTCATGAACTTCACATACCATCAGCTGTGCTAGCAGCTATCTAGGTAACCCTGTTGGGTCACATCGGGTCCAATGCACATTGAGCCCAGTGGGATGGAATCAAGCAGGTTGAGCACTCAAAATAAACTAACATGGAGCTCCTCACTCAAGGCGCTCAAAACTCCACAGACAAACAGCCAAACATAAATTCAGCCCAAGCCATTTCTCGCTGCCATGGAAACCAAGTGCTCTGGCACCACATATGTCTGAAAGTGGATATGACACCTCGGGAACTCAGGGCGGTGGTCAATGGCAACTGCCCTAAGCAGCAGCACAGCTCTTCCAGTGCCAAAACAACTTCACCTGCCTCATGAACTTCACATACCATCAGCTGTGCTAGCAGCGTACTAGGAAACCCTGTTGGGTCACTTCCAGTCCAATGCCCATTGAGCCCAGTGTGATGGAATCAAGCAGGTTGAGCACCCACACTAAACTAACATGGAGCTCCTCACTCAAGGCGCTCAAAACTCCACAAACAAACAGAAGTTCAGCCAACAAGCCATTTCCCGCTGCCATGGAAACCAAGTGCTCTGGCACCACATATGTCTGAAAGTGGATATGATACTTAGGGAACTCAGGGCGGTGGTCAATGGCAACTGCCCGAAGCAGCAGCACAGCTCTTCCAGTGACGAAACAACTCCACCTGCCTCATGAACTTCACATACCATCAGCTGTGCTAGCAGCTATCTAGGAAACCCTGTTTGGTCACTTCCAGTCCAATGACCATTGAGCCCAGTGTGATGGAATCAAGCATGTTGAGCACCCACACTAAACTAACATGGAGCTCCTCACTCAAGCCGCTCAAAACTCCAACGCCAAACACAAGTTCAGCGCCCAAGCCATTTCCCGCTGCCATGAAACCAAGTGCTCTGGTACCACATATGTCTGAAAGTGGATATGACACCTAGGGAACTCAGGGTGGTGGTCAACGGCAACTGCCAGAAGCAGCAGCACAGCTCTTCCAGTGCCAAAACAACTCGACCTGGATCATGAACTTCACATACCATCAGCTGTGCTAGCAGCTATCTAGGAAACCCTGTTTGGTCACTTCCAGTCCAATGCCCATTGAGCCCATTGTGATGGAATCAAGCAGGTTGAGCACCCACACTAAACTAACATGGAGCTCCTCACTCAAGGCGCTCAAAACTCCACAGACAAACTCAAGTTCAGAGCCCAAGCCATTTCCCGCTGCCATGGAAACCAAGTGCTGTGGCACCACATATGTCTGAAAGGAGATATGACACCTAGGGAACTCAGGGCGGTGGTCAATGGCAACTGCCCTAAGCAGCAGCACAGCTCTTCCAGTGCCAAAACTACTCCACCTGCCTCATGAACTTCACATACCATCAGCTGTGCTAGCAGCTATCTAGGAAACCCTGTTTGGTCACTTCCGGTCCAATGCCCATTGAGCCCAGCGTGATGGAATCAAGCAGGTTGAGCACCCACACTAAACTAACATGGAGCTCCTCACTCAAGGCGCTCATAATTTCAAAGAAAAACACAAGTTCAGCGAACAAGCCATTTCCCGCTGCCATGGAAACCAAGTGCTCTGGCACCACATATGTCTGAACGTGGATATGACACCTAGGGAACTCAGGGTGGTGGTCAACGGCAGCTGCCCGAAGCAGCAGCACAGCTCTTCCAGTGCCAAAACAACTCGACCTGGATCATGAACTTTATACCATCAGCTGTGCTAGTAGCTATCTAGGAAACCCTGTTGGGTCACTTCCAGTCCAATGCCCATTGAGACCAGTGTGATGGAATCAAGCAGGTTGAGCACGCACACTAAACTAACATGAAGCTCTTCACTCAAGGCGCTCAAAACTCCACAGTCAAACACAAGTTCAGCACCCAAGCCATTTCCTGCTGCCATGGAAACCAAGTGCTCTGGCACCACATATGTCTGACAGTGGATATGACACCTAGGGAACTCAGGGTGGTGGTCAATGGCAACTGCCCGAAGCAGCAGCACAGCTCTTCCAGTGCCAAAACTACTCCACCTGCCTCATGAACTTCACATACCATCAGCTGTGCTAGCAGCTATCTACGAAACCCTGTTTAGGTCACTTCCGGACCAATGACCTTTGAGCCCAGTGTGATGGAATCAAGCAGGGTGAGCACCCACACTAAACTAACATGGAGCTCCTCACTCAAGGCGCTCAAAACTCCACAGACAAACAGCCAAACATAAATTCAGCCCAAGCCATTTCTCGCTGCCATGGAAACCAAGTGCTCTGGCACCACATATGTCTGAATGTGGATATGACACCTCGGGAACTCAGGGCGGTGGTCAATGGCAACTGCCCTAAGCAGCAGCACAGCTCTTCCAGTGCCAAAACTACTCCACCTGCCTCATGAACTTCACATACCATCAGCTGTGCTAGCAGCGTACTAGGAAACCCTGTTGGGTCACTTCCAGTCCAATGCCCATTGAGCCCAGTGGGATGGAATCAAGCAGGTTGAGCACCCACACTAAACTAACATGGAGCTCCTCACTCAAGGCGCTCAAAACTCCACAAACAAACACAAGTTCAGCCAACAAGCCATTTCCCGCTGCCATGGAAACCAAGTGCTCTGGCACCACATATGTCTGAAAGTGGATATGATACTTAGGGAACTCAGGGCGGTGGTCAATGGCAACTGCCCGAAGCAGCAGCACAGCTCTTCCAGTGACGAAACAACTCCACCTGCCTCATGAACTTCACATACCATCAGCTGTGCTAGCAGCTATCTAGGAAACCCTGTTTGGTCACTTCCAGTCCAATGACCATTGAGCCCAGTGTGATGGAATCAAGCAGGTTGAGCACCCACACTAAACTAACATGGAGCTCCTCACTCAAGGCGCTCAAAACTCCAACGCCAAACACAAGTTCAGCGCCCAAGCCATTTCCCGCTGCCATGAAACCAAGTGCTCTGGTACCACATATGTCTGAAAGTGGATATGACACCTAGGGAACTCAGGGTGGTGGTCAACGGAAACTGCCAGAAGCAGCAGCACAGCTCTTCCAGTGCCAAAACAACTCGACCTGGATCATGAACTTCACATACCATCAGCTGTGCTAGCAGCTATCTAGGAAACCCTGTTTGGTCACTTCCAGTCCAATGCCCATTCAGCCCAGTGTGATGGAATCAAGCAGGTTGAGCACCCACACTAAACTAACATGGAGCTCCTCACTCAAGGCGCTCAAAACTCCACAGCCAAACACAAGTTCAGAGCCCAAGCCATTTCCCGCTGCCATGGAAACCAAGTGCTCTGGCACCACATATGTCTGAAAGGAGATATGACACCTAGGGAACTCAGGGCGGTGGTCAATGGCAACTGCCCTAAGCAGCAGCACAGCTCTTCCAGTGCCAAAACTACTCCACCTGCCTCATGAACTTCACATACCATCAGCTGTGCTAGCAGCTATCTACGAAACCCTGTTGGGTCACTTCCGGTCCAATGCCCATTGAGCCCAGCGTGATGGAATCAAGCAGGTTGAGCACCCACACTAAACTAACATGGAGCTCCTCACTTAAGGCGCTCATAATTTCAAAGAAAAACACAAGTTCAGCGAACAAGCCATTTCCCGCTGCCATGGAAACCAAGTGCTCTGGCACCACATATGTCTGAACGTGGATATGACACCTAGGGAACTCAGGGTGGTGGTCAACGGATGCTGCCCGAAGCAGCAGCACTGCTCTTCCAGTGCCAAAACAACTCGACCTGGATCATGAACTTTATACCATCAGCTGTGCTAGTAGCTATCTAGGAAACCCTGTTGGGTCACTTCCAGTCCAATGCCCATTGAGACCAGTGTGATGGAATCAAGCAGGTTGAGCACCAACACTAAACTAACATGGAGCTCCTCACTCAAGCCGCTCAAAACTCCACAGTCAAACACAAGTTCAGCGCCCAAGCCATTTCCCACTGCCATGGAAACCAAGTGCTCTGGTACCACATATGTCTGAAAGTGGATATGACACCTAGGGAACTCAGGGCGGTGACCAATGGCAACTGCCCAAAGCAGCAGCACAGCTCTTCCAGTGCCAAAACAACTCCACCTGCCTCATGAACTTCACATACCATCAGCTGTGCTGGTAGCTATCTAGGAAACCCTGTTGGGTCACTTCCGGTCAAATGCCCATTGAGCCCAGTGTGATGGAATCAAGCAGGGTGAGCACCCACACTAAACTAACATGGAGCTCCTCACTCAAGCCGCTCAAAACTCCACAGACAAACACAAGTTCAGAGCCCAAGCCATTTCCCGCTGCCATGGAAACCAAGTGCTCTGGCACCACATATGTCTGAAAGGAGATATGACACCTAGGGAACTCAGGGCGGTGGTCAATGGCAACTGCCCTAAGCAGCAGCACAGCTCTTCCAGTGCCAAAACTACTCCACCTGCCTCATGAACTTCACATACCATCAGCTGTGCTAGCAGCTATCTACGAAACCCTGTTGGGTCACTTCCGGTCCAATGCCCATTGAGCCCAGCGTGATGGAATCAAGCAGGTTGAGCACCCACACTAAACTAACATGGAGCTCCTCACTCAAGGCGCTCATAATTTCAAAGAAAAACACAAGTTCAGCGAACAAGCCATTTCCCGCTGCCATGGAAACCAAGTGCTCTGGCACCACATATGTCTGAACGTGGATATGACACCTAGGGAACTCAGGGTGGTGGTCAACGAATGCTGCCCGAAGCAGCAGCACAGCTCTTCCAGTGCCAAAACAACTCGACCTGGATCATGAACTTTATACCATCAGCTGTGCTAGTAGCTATCTAGGAAACCCTGTTGGGTCACTTCCAGTCCAATGCCCATTGAGACCAGTGTGATGGAATCAAGCAGGTTGAGCACGCACACTAAACTAACATGGAGCTCTTCACTCAAGGCGCTCAAAACTCCACAGTCAAACACAAGTTCAGCACCCAAGCCATTTCCCACTGCCATGGAAACCAAGTGCTCTGGTACCACATATGTCTGAAAGTGGATATGACACCTAGGGAACTCAGGGCGGTGACCAATGGCAACTGCCCAAAGCAGCAGCACAGCTCTTCCAGTGCCAAAACAACTCCACCTGCCTCATGAACTTCACATACCATCAGCTGTGCTGGTAGCTATCTAGGAAACCCTGTTGGGTCACTTCCGGTCAAATGCCCATTGAGCCCAGTGTGATGGAATCAAGCAGGGTGAGCACCCACACTAAACTAACATGGAGCTCCTCACTCAAGCCGCTCAAAACTCCACAGACAAACACAAGTTCATTGCCCAAGCCATTTCCCGCTGCCATGGAAACCAAGTGCTCTGGCACCACATATGTCTGAAAGTGGATATGACACCTAGGGACATCAGGGCGGTGGTCAATGGCAACTGCCCGAAGCTGCAGCACAGCTCTTCCAGTGCCAAAACTACTCCACCTGCCTCATGAACTTCAGATACCATCAGCTGTGCTAGCAGCTATCTACGAAACCCTGTTGGGTCACTTCCAGTCCAATGACCATTGAGCCCAGTGTGATGGAATCAAGCAGGTTGAGCACCCACACTAAACTAACATGGAGCTCCTCACTCAAGGCGCTCAAATCTCCACAGCCAAACACAAGTTCAGCGCCCAAGCCATTTCCCGCTGCCATGGAAACCAAGTGCTCTGGCACCACATATGTCTGAAAGTGGACATGACACCTAGGGAACTCAGGGCGGTGGTCAATGGCAACTGCCCAAAGCAGCAGCACAGCTCTTCCAGTGCCAAAACAACTCCACCTGCCTCATGAACTTCACATACCATCAGCTGTGTTAGCAGCTATCTAGGAAACCCTGTTGGGTCACTTCCAGACCAATGCCCATTGAGCCCAGTGTGATGGAATCAAGCAGGGTGAGCACCCACACTAAACTAACATGGAGCTCCTCACTCAAGCCGCTCAAAACTCCACAGCCAAACACAAGTTCAGCGCCCAAGCCATTTCCCGCTGCCATGGAAACCAAGTGCTCTGGCACCACATATGTCTGAAAGTAGATATGACACATAGGGAACTCAGGGCGGTGCTCAATGGCAACTGCCCGAAGCAGCAGCACAGCTCTTCCAGTGCCAAAACTACTCCACCTGCCTCATGAACTTCACATACCATCAGCTGTGCTAGCAGCTATCTAGGAAACCCTGTTGGGTCACTTCCTGTCCAATGCCCATTGAGCAAAGTGGGATGGAATCAAGTAGGTTGAGCGCAGACACTAAACTAACATGGAGCTCCTCACTCAAGGCGCTCAAAACTTCACAGCAAAACACAAGTTCAGCGCCCAAGCCATTTCCCGCTCCCATGGAAACCAAGTGCTCTGGCACCACATATGTCTGAAAGTGGATATAACACCTAGGGAACTCAGACGGGTGGTCAATGGCAACTGCCCAAATCAGCAACACAGCTCTTCCAGTGCAAAACAACTCCACCTGCCTCATGAACTTCACATACCATCAGCTGTGCTAGCAGCTATCTAGGAAACCCTGTTGGGTAACTTCCGGTCCAATGCCCATTGAGCCCAGTGGGATGGAATCAAGCAGGTTGAGCACCCACACTAAATAACATGGAGCTCCTCACTCAAGCCGCTCAAAACTCCACAGACAAACACAAGTTCAGTGAACAAGCCATTTCCCGCTGCCATGGAAACCAAGTGCTCTGGCACCACATATGTCTGAAAGTGGATATGACAACTACGGAACTCAGAGCGGTGGTCAATGGCAACTGCCCGAAGCAGCAACACAGCTGTTCCAGTGACGAAACAACTCCACCTGCCTCATGAACTTCACATACCATCAGCTGTGCTAGCAGCTATCTAGGAAACCCTGTTTTGGTCACTTCCGGACCAATGACCATTGAGCCCAGTGGGATGGAATCAAGCAGGTTGAGCACCCACACTAAACTAACATGGAGCTCCTCACTCAAGCCGCTCAAAACTCCACAAACAAACACAAGTTCAGCACCCAAGCCATTTCCCGCTGCCATGGAAACCAAGTGCTCTGGCACCACATATGTCTGAAAGTGGATATGACACCTAGGGAACTCAGGGCGGTGGTCCTTGGCAACTGCCCAAATCAGCAGCACAGCTCTTCCAGTGACGAAACAACTCCACCTGCCGCATGAACTTCACATACCATCAGCTGTGCTAACAGCTATCTAGGAAACCCTGTTTGGTCCCTTCCGGTCCATTGCCCATTGAGTCCAGTGTGATGGAATCAAGCAGGTTGAGCACCCACACTAAACTAACATGGAGCTCCTCACTCAAGGCGCTCAAAACTCCACAGCCAAACACAAGTTCAGCACCAAAGCCATTTCCCGCTGCCATGGAAACCAAGTGCTCTGGCACCACATATGTCTGAAAGTGGATATGACACCTAGGGAACTCAGGGCGGTGGTCAATGGCAACTGCCCAAAGCAGCAGCACAGCTCTTCCAGTGCCAAAACTACTCCACCTGCCTCATGAACTTCACATACCATCAGCTGTGCTAGCAGCGTACTAGGAAACCCTGTCTGGTCACTTCCGGTCAAATGCCCATTGAGCTCAGTGTGATGGAATCAAGCAGGTTGAGCACCCACACTAAACTAACATGGAGCTCCTCACTCAAGGCGCTCAAAACTCCACAGCCAAACACAAGTTCAGCGCCAAAGCCATTTCCCGCTGCCATGGAAACCAAGTGCTCTGGCACCACATATGTCTGAAAGTGGATATGACACCTAGGGAACTCAGGGCGGTGGTCAATGGCAACTGCCCAAAGCAGCAGCACAGCTCTTCCAGTGACGAAAAAACTGCACCTGCCTCATGAACTTCACATACCATCAGCTGTGCTAGCAGCTATCTAGGAAACCCTGTTGGGTCACTTCCGGTCCAATGCCCATTGAGCCCAGTGTGATGGAATCAAGCAGGATGAGCACCCACACTAAACTAACATGGAGCTCCTCACTCAAGCCGCTCAAACCTCCACAGCCAAACACAAGTTCAGCGAACAAGCCATTTCCCGCTGCCATGGAAACCAAGTGCTCTGGCACCACATATGTCTGAAAGTGGATATGACACCTAGGGAACTCAGGGCGGTGGTCAATGGCAACTGCCCGAAGCAGCAGCACAGCTCTTCCAGTGGCGAAACAACTCCACCTGCCTCATGAACTTCACATACCATCAGCTGTGCTAGCAGCTATGTAGGAAACCCTGTTGGGTCACTTCCAGTCCAATGACCATTGAGCCCAGTGTGATGGAATCAAGCAGGTTGAGCACCCACACTAAACTAACATGGAGCTCCTCACTCAAGCCGCTCAAAACTCCACAGCCAAACACAAGTTCAGCGCCCAAGCCATTTCCCGCTGCCATGAAACCAAGTGCTCTGGTACCACATATGTCTGAAAGTGGATATGACACCTAGGGAACTCAGGGTGGTGGTCAACGGTAACTGCCCGAAGCAGCAGCACAGCTCTTCCAGTGCCAAAACAACTCGACCTGGATCATGAACTTCACATACCATCAGCTGTGCTAGCAGCTATCTAGGAAACCCTGTTTGGTCACTTCCAGTCCAATGCCCATTGAGCCCAGTGTAATGGAATCAACCAGGGTGAGCACCCACACTAAACTAACATGGAGCTCCTCACTCAAGGCGCTCAAAACTCCACAGACAAACACAAGTTCAGCGCCCAAGCCATTTCCCGCTGCCATGGAAACCAAGTGCTTTGGCACCACATATGTCTGAAAGGAGATATGACACCTAGGGAACTCAGGGCGGTGGTCAATGGCAACTGCCCTAAGCAGCAGCACAGCTCTTCCAGTGCCAAAACTACTCCACCTGCCTCATGAACTTCACATACCATCAGCTGTGCTAGCAGCTATTTACGAAACCCTGTTGGGTCACTTCCGGTCCAATGCCCATTGAGCCCAGCATGATGGAATCAAGCAGGTTGAGCACCCACACTAAACTAACATGGAGCTCCTCACTCTACGCGCTCATAATTTCAAAGAAAAACACAAGTTCAGAGCCCAAGCCATTTCCCGCTGCCATGGAAACCAAGTGCTCTAGCACCACATATGTCTGAACGTGGATATGACACCTAGGGAACTCAGGGTGGTGGTCAACGGCAGCTGCCCGAAGCAGCAGCACAGCTCTTCCAGTGCCAAAACAACTCGACCTGGATCATGAACTTTATACCATCAGCTATGCTAGCAGCTATCTAGGAAACCCTGTTGGGTCACTTCCATTCCAATGCCCATTGAGCCCACTGTGATGGAATCAAGCAGGATGAGCACCCACACTAAACTAACATGGAGCTCTTCACTCAAGGCGCTCAAAACTCCACAGTCAAACACAAGTTCAGCGAACAAGCCATTTCCCACTGCCATGGAAACCAAGTGCTCTGGAACCACATATGTCTGAAAGTGGATATGACACCTAGGGAACTCAGGGCGGTGGCCTATGGCAACTGCCCAAAGCAGCAGCACAGCTCTTCCAGTGCCAAAACTACTCCACCTGCCTCATGAACTTCACATACCATCAGCTGTTCTGGTAGCTATGTAGGAAACCCTGTTGGGTCACTTCCGGTCAAATGCCCTTTGAGCCCAGTGTGATGGAATCAAGCAGGGTGAGCACCCACACTAAACTAACATGGAGCTCCTCACTCAAGGCGCTCAAAACTCCACAGACAAACACAAGTTCAGTGCCCAAGCCATTTCCCGCTGCCATGGAAACCAAGTGCTCTGGCACCACATATGTCTGAAAGTGGATATGACACCTAGGGACATCAGGGCGGTGGCCAATGGCAACTGCCCGAAGCTGCAGCACAGCTCTTCCAGTGCCAAAACTACTCCACCTGCCTCATGAACTTCAGATAGCATCAGCTGTGCTAGCAGCGTGCTAGGAAACCCTGTTGGGTCACTTCCGGTCCAATGACCATTGAGCCCAGTGTGATGGAATCAAGCAGGTTGAGCACCCACACTAAACTAACATGGAGCTCCTCACTCAAGGCACTCAAAACTACACAGGCCAACACAAGTTCAGCGAACAAGCCATTTCCCGCTGCCATGGAAACCAAGTGCTCTGGCACCACATATGTCTGAAAGTGGATATGACACCTAGGGAACTCAGGGCGGTGGTCAATGGCAACTGCCCAAAGCAGCAGCACAGCTCTTCCAGTGCCAAAACAACTCCACCTGCCTCATGAACTTCACATACCATCAGCTGTGTTAGCAGCTATCTAGGAAACCCTGTTGGGTCACTTCCAGACCAATGCCCATTGAGCCCAGTGTGATGGAATCAAGCAGGGTGAGAACCCACACTAAACTAACATGGAGCTCCTCACTCAAGGCGCTCAAAACTCCACAGCAAAACACAAGTTCAGCGCCCAAGCCATTTCCCGCTGCCATGGAAACCAAGTGCTCTGGCACCACATATGTCTGAAAGTGGATATAACAGCTAGGGAACTCAGACGGGTGGTCAATGGCAACTGCCCAAATCAGCAGCACAGCTCTTCCAGTGCCAAAACAACTCCACCTGCCTTATGAACTTCACATACCATCAGCTGTGCTAGCAGCTATCTAGGAAACCCTGTTTTGGTCACTTCCGGAATATGACAATTGAGCCCAGTGTGATGGAATCAAGCAGGGTGAGCACCCACACTAAACTAACATGGAGCTCCTCACTCAAGCAGCTCAAAACTCCACAGCCAAACACAAGTTCAGCACCCAAGCCATTTCCCGCTGCCATGGAAACCAAGTGCTCTGGCACCACATATGTCTGAAAGTGGATATGACACCTAGGGAACTCAGGGCGGTGGTCCTTGGCAACTGCCCAAAGCACCAGCACAGCTCTTCCAGTGACGAAACAACTCCACCTGCCTCATGAACTTCACATACCATCAGCTGTGCTAACAGCTATCTAGGAAACCCTGTTTGGTCCCTTCCGGTCCATTGCCCATTGAGTCCAGTGTGATGGAATCAAGCAGGTTGAGCACCCACACTAAACTAACATGGAGCTCCTCACTCAAGGCGCTCAAAACTCCACAGCCAAACACAAGTTCAGCACCAAAGCCATTTCCCGCTGCCATGGAAACCAAGTGCTCTGGCACCACATATGTCTGAAAGTGGATATGACACCTATGGAACTCAGGGCGGTGGTCAATGGCAACTGCCCAAAGCAGCAGCACAGCTCTTCCAGTGCCAAAACTACTCCACCTGCCTCATGAACTTCACATACCATCAGCTGTGCTAGCAGCGTACTAGGAAACCCTGTCTGGTCACTTCCGGTCCAAAGCCCATTGAGCCCAGTGTGATGGAATCAAGCAGGTTGAGCACCCACACTAAACTAACATGGAGCTCAACACTCAAGGCGCTCAAAACTCCACAGCCAAACACAAGTTCAGCGCCAAAGCCATTTCCCGCTGCCATGGAAACCAAGTGCTCTGGAAACACATATGTCTGAAAGTGGATATGACACCTAGGGCCATCAGGGCGGTGGTCAATGGCAACTGCCCGAAGCAGCAGCACAGCTCTTCCAATGACGAAACAACTGCACCTGCCTCATGAACTTCACATACCATCAGCTGTGCTAGCAGCTATCTAGGAAACCCTGTTGGGTCACTTCCTATCCAATGCCCATTGAGCCCAGTGTGATGGAATCAAGCAGGATGAGCACCCACACTAAACTAACATGGAGCTCCTCACTCAAGGCGCTCAAAACTCCACAGACAAACACAAGTTCAGTGCCCAAGCCATTTCCCGCTGCCATGGAAACCAAGTGCTCTGGTACCACATATGTCTGAAAGTGGATATGACACCTAGGGAACTCAGGGCGGTGGCCTATGGCAACTGCCCGAAGCAGCAGCACAGCTCTTCCAGTGCCAAAACAACTCCACCTGCCTCATGAACTTCACATACCATCAGCTGTGCTGGTAGCTATCTAGGAAACCCTGTTGGGTCACATCCGGTCAAATGCCCTTTGAGCCCAGTGTGATGGAATCAAGCAGGGTGAGCACCCACACTAAACTAACATGGAGCTCCTCACTCAAGGCGCTCAAAACTCCACAGACAAACACAAGTTCAGTGCCCAAGCCATTTCCCGCTGCCATGGAAACCAAGTGCTCTGGCACCACATATGTCTGAAAGTGGATATGACACCTAGGGACATCAGGGCGGTGGCCAATGGCAACTGCCCGAAGCTGCAGCACAGCTCTTCCAGTGCCAAAACTACTCCACCTGCCTCATGAACTTCAGATACCATCAGCTGTGCTAGCAGCTATCTAGGAAACCCTGTTGGGTCACTTCCAGTCCAATGACCATTGAGCCCAGTGTGATGGAATCAAGCAGGTTGAGCACCCACACTAAACTAACATGGAGCTCCTCACTCAAGGCACTCAAAACTACACAGGCCAACACAAGTTCACTGCCCAAGCCATTTCCCGCTGCCATGGAAACCAAGTGCTCTGGCACCACATATGTCTGAAAGTGGATATGACACCTAGGGACATCAGGGCGGTGGTCAATGGCAACTGCAAGAAGCAGCAGCACAGCTCTTCCAGTGCCAAAACTACTCCACCTGCCTCTTGAACTTCACATACCATCAGCTGTGATAGCAGCTATCTAGGAAACCCTGTTGGGTCACATCCGGTCCAATGCCCATTGAGCAAAGTGGGATGGAATCAAGTAGGTTGAGCGCAGACACTAAACTAACATGGAGCTCCTCACTCAAGGCGCTCAAAACTCCACAGCAAAACACAAGTTCAGCGCCCAAGCCATTTCCCGCTGCCATGGAAACCAAGTGCTCTGGCACCACATATGTCTGAAAGTGGATATAACAGCTAGGGAACTCAAACGGGTGGTCAATGGCAACTGCCCAAATCAGCAGCACAGCTCTTCCAGTGCAAAACAACTCCACCTGCCTTATGAACTTCACATACCATCAGCTGTGCTAGCAGCTATCTAGGAAACCCTGTTGGGTCACTTCCGGTCCAAAGCCCATTGAGCCCAGTGGGATGGAATCAAGCAGGGTGAGCACCCACATTAAATAACATGGAGCTCCTCACTCAAGGCGCTCAAAACTCCACAGCCAAACACAAGTTCAGTGAACAAGCCATTTCCCGCTGCCATGGAAACCAAGTGCTCTGGCACCACATATGTCTGAAAGTGGATATGACACCTACGGAACTCAGTGTGGTGGTCAACGGCAACTGCCCGAAGCAGCAGCACAGCTGTTCCAGTGACGAAACAACTCCACCTGCCTCATGAACTTCACATACCATCAGCTGTGCTAGCAGCTATCTAGGAAACCCTGTTTTGGTCACTTCAGGTCCAATGCCCATTGAGCCCAGTGGGATGGAATCAAGCAGGGTGAGCACCCACACTAAACTAACATGGAGCTCCTCACTCAAGGCGCTCAAAACTCCACAGCAAAACACAAGTTCAGCGCCCAAGCCATTTCCCGCTGCCATGGAAACCAAGTGCTCTGGCAACACATATGTCTGAAAGTGGATATGACACCTAGGGCCATCAGGGCGGTGGTCAATGGCAACTGCCCGAAGCAGCAGCACAGCTCTTCCAATGACGAAACAACTGCACCTGCCTCATGAACTTCACATACCATCAGCTGTGCTAGCAGCTATCTAGGAAACCCTGTCTGGTCACTTCCGGTCCAATGCCCATTGAGCCCAGTGTGATGGAATCAAGCAGGATGAGCACCCACACTAAACTAACATGGAGCTCCTCACTCAAGCCGCTCAAAACTCCACAGCAAAACACAAGTTCAGCACCCAAGCCATTTCCCGCTCCCATGGAAACCAAGTGCTCTGGCACCACATATGTCTGAAAGTGGATATGACACCTAGGGAACTCAGGGCGGTGGTCAATGGCAACTGCTCAAAGCAGCAGCACAGCTCTTCCAGTGACGAAACAACTCCACCTGCCTCATGAACTTCACATACCATTAGCTGTGCTAGCAGCTATCTAGGAAACCCTGTTGGTCACATCCGGTCCAAGGCAAATTCAGCCCAGTGTGATGGAATCAAGCAGGTTGAGCACCCACACTAAACTAACATGGAGCTCCTCACTCAAGGCGCTCAAAACTCCACAGACAAACACAAGTTCAGCACCCAAGCCATTTCCCGCTCCCATGGAAACCAAGTGCTCTGGCACCACATATGTCTGAAAGTGGATATGACACCTAAGGAACTCAGGGCGGTGGTCAATGGCAACTGCCCGAAGCAGCAGCACAGCTCTTCCAGTGACGAAACAACTCCACCTGCCTCATGAACTTTACATACCATCAGATGTGCTAGCAGCTATCTATAAAACCTTGTTGGGTCACTTCCAGTCGAATGATCATTGAGCCCAGTGTGATGGAATCAAGCAGGTTGAGCACCCACACTAAACTAACATGGAGCTCCTCACTCAAGGCGCTCAAAACTCCACAGCCAAACACAAGTTCAGCGCCCAAGCCATTTCCCGCTGCCATGGAAACCAAGTGCTCTGGCACCACATATGTCTGAAAGTGGATATGACACCTAGGGAACTCAGGGCGGTGCTCAATGGCAACTGCCCAAAGCAGCAGCACAGCTCTTCCAGTGCCAAAACTACTCCACCTGCCTCATGAACTTTACATACCATCAGCTGTGCTAACAGCTATCTAGGAAACCCTGTTGGGTCACTTCCAGTCGATTGATCATTGAGCCAAGTGGGAGGGAATCAAGCAGGTTGAGTACCCACACTAAACTAACATGGAGCTCCTCACTCAAGGCGCTCAAAACTCCACAGCCAAACACAAGTTCAGCGCCCAAGCCATTTCCTGCTGCCATGGAAACCAAGTGCTCTGGCACCACATATGTCTGAAAGTGGATATGACACCTAAGGAACTCAGGGCGGTGGTCAATGCAACTGCCCGAAGCAGCAGCACAACTCTTCCAGTGCCAAAACAACTCCACCTGCCTCATGAACTTCACATACCATCAGCTGTGCTAGCAGCTATCTAGGAAACCCTGTTGGGTCACTTCCACTCCAATGCCCTTTGAGACCAGTGTGATGGAATCAAGCAGGGTGAGCATCCACACCAAATTAACATTGAGCTCCTCACTCAAGGCGCTCAAAACTCCACAGACAAACACAAGTTCAGCGCCCAAGCCATTTTCCGCTGCCATGGAAACCAAGTGCTCTGGTACCACATATGTCTGAAAGTGGATATGACACCTAGGGAACTCAGGGCGGTGGCCTATGGCAACTGCCCGAAGCAGCAGCACAGCTCTTCCAGTGCCAAAACAACTCCACCTGCCTCATGAACTTCACATACCATCAGCTGTGCTGGTAGCTATCTAGGAAACCCTGTTGGGTCACATCCGGTCAAATGCCCTTTGAGCCCAGTGTGATGGAATCAAGCAGGGTGAGCACCCACACTAAACTAACATGGAGCTCCTCACTCAAGGCGCTCAAAACTCCACAGACAAACACAAGTTCAGTGCCCAAGCCATTTCCCGCTGCCATGGAAACCAAGTGCTCTGGCACCACATATGTCTGAAAGTGGATATGACACCTAGGGACATCAGGGCGGTGGCCAATGGCAACTGCCCGAAGCTGCAGCACAGCTCTTCCAGTGCCAAAACTACTCCACCTGCCTCATGAACTTCAGATACCATCAGCTGTGCTAGCAGCTATCTAGGAAACCCTGTTGGGTCACTTCCAGTCCAATGACCATTGAGCCCAGTGTGATGGAATCAAGCAGGTTGAGCACCCACACTAAACTAACATGGAGCTCCTCACTCAAGGCACTCAAAACTACACAGGCCAACACAAGTTCACTGCCCAAGCCATTTCCCGCTGCCATGGAAACCAAGTGCTCTGGCACCACATATGTCTGAAAGTGGATATGACACCTAGGGACATCAGGGCGGTGGTCAATGGCAACTGCAAGAAGCAGCAGCACAGCTCTTCCAGTGCCAAAACTACTCCACCTGCCTCTTGAACTTCACATACCATCAGCTGTGATAGCAGCTATCTAGGAAACCCTGTTGGGTCACATCCGGTCCAATGCCCATTGAGCAAAGTGGGATGGAATCAAGTAGGTTGAGCGCAGACACTAAACTAACATGGAGCTCCTCACTCAAGGCGCTCAAAACTCCACAGCAAAACACAAGTTCAGCGCCCAAGCCATTTCCCGCTGCCATGGAAACCAAGTGCTCTGGCACCACATATGTCTGAAAGTGGATATAACAGCTAGGGAACTCAAACGGGTGGTCAATGGCAACTGCCCAAATCAGCAGCACAGCTCTTCCAGTGCAAAACAACTCCACCTGCCTTATGAACTTCACATACCATCAGCTGTGCTAGCAGCTATCTAGGAAACCCTGTTGGGTCACTTCCGGTCCAAAGCCCATTGAGCCCAGTGGGATGGAATCAAGCAGGGTGAGCACCCACAGTAAATAACATGGAGCTCCTCACTCAAGGCGCTCAAAACTCCACAGCCAAACACAAGTTCAGTGAACAAGCCATTTCCCGCTGCCATGGAAACCAAGTGCTCTGGCACCACATATGTCTGAAAGTGGATATGACACCTACGGAACTCAGTGTGGTGGTCAACGGCAACTGCCCGAAGCAGCAGCACAGCTGTTCCAGTGACGAAACAACTCCACCTGCCTCATGAACTTCACATACCATCAGCTGTGCTAGCAGCTATCTAGGAAACCCTGTTTTGGTCACTTCAGGTCCAATGCCCATTGAGCCCAGTGGGATGGAATCAAGCAGGGTGAGCACCCACACTAAACTAACATGGAGCTCCTCACTCAAGGCGCTCAAAACTCCACAGCAAAACACAAGTTCAGCGCCCAAGCCATTTCCCGCTGCCATGGAAACCAAGTGCTCTGGCAACACATATGTCTGAAAGTGGATATGACACCTAGGGCCATCAGGGCGGTGGTCAATGGCAACTGCCCGAAGCAGCAGCACAGCTCTTCCAATGACGAAACAACTGCACCTGCCTCATGAACTTCACATACCATCAGCTGTGCTAGCAGCTATCTAGGAAACCCTGTCTGGTCACTTCCGGTCCAATGCCCATTGAGCCCAGTGTGATGGAATCAAGCAGGATGAGCACCCACACTAAACTAACATGGAGCTCCTCACTCAAGCCGCTCAAAACTCCACAGCAAAACACAAGTTCAGCACCCAAGCCATTTCCCGCTCCCATGGAAACCAAGTGCTCTGGCACCACATATGTCTGAAAGTGGATATGACACCTAGGGAACTCAGGGCGGTGGTCAATGGCAACTGCTCAAAGCAGCAGCACAGCTCTTCCAGTGACGAAACAACTCCACCTGCCTCATGAACTTCACATACCATTAGCTGTGCTAGCAGCTATCTAGGAAACCCTGTTGGTCACATCCGGTCCAAGGCAAATTCAGCCCAGTGTGATGGAATCAAGCAGGTTGAGCACCCACACTAAACTAACATGGAGCTCCTCACTCAAGGCGCTCAAAACTCCACAGACAAACACAAGTTCAGCACCCAAGCCATTTCCCGCTCCCATGGAAACCAAGTGCTCTGGCACCACATATGTCTGAAAGTGGATATGACACCTAAGGAACTCAGGGCGGTGGTCAATGGCAACTGCCCGAAGCAGCAGCACAGCTCTTCCAGTGACGAAACAACTCCACCTGCCTCATGAACTTTACATACCATCAGATGTGCTAGCAGCTATCTATAAAACCTTGTTGGGTCACTTCCAGTCGAATGATCATTGAGCCCAGTGTGATGGAATCAAGCAGGTTGAGCACCCACACTAAACTAACATGGAGCTCCTCACTCAAGGCGCTCAAAACTCCACAGCCAAACACAAGTTCAGCGCCCAAGCCATTTCCCGCTGCCATGGAAACCAAGTGCTCTGGCACCACATATGTCTGAAAGTGGATATGACACCTAGGGAACTCAGGGCGGTGCTCAATGGCAACTGCCCAAAGCAGCAGCACAGCTCTTCCAGTGCCAAAACTACTCCACCTGCCTCATGAACTTTACATACCATCAGCTGTGCTAACAGCTATCTAGGAAACCCTGTTGGGTCACTTCCAGTCGATTGATCATTGAGCCAAGTGGGAGGGAATCAAGCAGGTTGAGTACCCACACTAAACTAACATGGAGCTCCTCACTCAAGGCGCTCAAAACTCCACAGCCAAACACAAGTTCAGCGCCCAAGCCATTTCCTGCTGCCATGGAAACCAAGTGCTCTGGCACCACATATGTCTGAAAGTGGATATGACACCTAAGGAACTCAGGGCGGTGGTCAATGCAACTGCCCGAAGCAGCAGCACAACTCTTCCAGTGCCAAAACAACTCCACCTGCCTCATGAACTTCACATACCATCAGCTGTGCTAGCAGCTATCTAGGAAACCCTGTTGGGTCACTTCCACTCCAATGCCCTTTGAGACCAGTGTGATGGAATCAAGCAGGGTGAGCATCCACACCAAATTAACATTGAGCTCCTCACTCAAGGCGCTCAAAACTCCACAGACAAACACAAGTTCAGCGCCCAAGCCATTTTCCGCTGCCATGGAAACCAAGTGCTCTGGCACCACATATGTCTGAAAGTGGATATGACACCTAAGGAACTCAGGGCGGTGGTCAATGGCAACGGCCCAAAGCAGCAGCACAGCTCGTCCAGTGACGAAACAATTCCACCTGCCTCATGAACTTCACATACCATCAGCTGTGCTAGCAGCTATCTAGGAAACCCTGTTGGGTCACTTCCAGTCCAATGCCCTTTGAGCCCAGTGTGATGGAATCAAGCAGGGTGAGCATCTACACTAAATTAACATGGAGCTCCTCACTCAAGGCGCTCAAAACTCCACAGCCAAACACAAGTTCAGCAAACAAGCCATTTCCCGCTCCCATGGAAACCAAGTGCTCTGGCACCACAGATGTCTGAAAGTGGATATGACAACTACGGACATCAGGGCGGTGGTCAATGGCAACTGCCCAAAGCAGCAGCACAACTCTTCCAGTGCCAAAACTACTCCACCTGCCTCATGAACTTCACATACCATCAGCTGTGCTAGCAGCGTACTAGGAAACCCTGTTGGGTCACTTCCACTCCAATGCCCATTGAGCCCAGTGTGATGGAATCAAGCAGGGTGAGCACCCACACTAAATTAACATGGAGCTCCTCACTCATGGCGCTCAAAACTCCACAGCCAAACACAAGTTCAGCGAACAAGCCATTTCCCGCTGCCATGGAAACCAAGTGCTCTGGCACCACAGATGTCTGAAAGTGGATATGACACCTAGGGAACTCAGGGCGGTGGTCAATGGCAACTGCCCAAAGCAGCAGCACAGCTCTTCCAGTGACGAAACAACTCCACCTGCCTCATGAACTTCACATACCATCAGCTGTGCTAGCAGCTATCTAGGAAACCCTGTTGGGTCACTTCCCGTCCAATGCCCTTTGAGCCCAGTGTGATGGAATCAAGCAGGGTGAGCATCCACACTAAATTAACATGGAGCTCCTCACTCAAGGCGCTCAAAACTCCACAGCCAAACACAAGTTCAGCGAACAAGCCATTTCCCGCTGCCATGGAAACCAAGTGCTCTGGCACCATATATGTATGAAAGTGGATATGACACCAAGGGAACTCAGGGCGGTGGTCAATGGCAACTGCCCAAAGCAGCAGCACAGCTCTTCCAGTGCCAAAACTACTCCACCTGCCTCATGAACTTCACATACCATCAGCTGTGCTAGCAGCTATCTAGGAAACCCTGTTAGGTCACTTCCACTCCAATGCCCTTTCAGCCCAGTGTGATGGAATCAAGCAGGTTGAGCACCCACACTAAACTAACATGGAGCTCCTCACTCAAGCCGCTCAAACCTCCACAGCCAAACACAAGTTCAGCGCCCAAGCCATTTCCCGCTGCCATGGAAACCAAGTGCTCTGGCACCACATATGTCTGAAAGTGGATATGACACCTAGGGAACTCAGGGCGGTGGTCAATGGCAACTGCCCAAAGCAGCAGCACAGCTCTTCCAGTGCCAAAACTACTCCACCTGCCTAATCAACTTCACATACCATCAGCTGTGCTAGCAGCTATCTTGGAAACCCTGTTGGGTCACTTCCAGTCCAATGCCCATTGAGCCCAGTGTGATGGAATCAAGCAGGTTGAGCACCCACACTAAACTAACATGGAGCTCCTCACTCAAGCCGCTCAAAACTCCACAGACAAACACAAGTTCAGCGCCAAAGCCATTTCCCGCTGCCATGGAAACCAAGTGCTCTGGCACCATATATGTATGAAAGTGGATATGACACCAAGGGAACTCAGGGCGGTGGTCAATGGCAACCGCCCAAAGCAGCAGCACAGCTCTTCCAGTGCCAAAACTACTCCATCTGCCTCATGAACTTCACAAACCATCAGCTGTGCTAGCAGCTATCTAGGAAACCCTGTTAGGTCACATCCACTCCAATGCCCTTTCAGCCCAGTGTGATGGAATCAAGCAGGTTGAGCACCCACACTAAACTAACATGGAGCTCCTCACTCAAGCCGCTCAAACCTCCACAGCCAAACACAAGTTCAGCGAACAAGCCATTTCCCGCTGCCATGGAAACCAAGTGCTCTGGCACCACATATGTCTGAAAGTGGATATGACACCTAGGGAACTCAGGGCGGTGGACAATGGCAACTGCCCAAAGCAGCAGCACAGCTCTTCCAGTGCCAAAACTACTCCACCTGCCTCATGAACTTCACATACCATCAGCTGTGCTAGCAGCTATCTAGGAAACCCTGTCTGGTCACTTCCGGTCCAATGCCCATTGAGCCCAGGGTGATGGAATCAAGCAGGTTGAGCACCCACACTAAACTAACATGGAGCTCCTCACTCAAGCAGCTCAAAACTCCACAGCCAAACACATGTTCAGCACCCAAGCCATTTCCCGCTGCCATGGAAAACAAGTGCTCTGGCACCACATATGTCTGAAAGCGGATATGACAACTACGGAACTCAGGGCGGTGGTCAATGGCAACTGCCCAAAGCAGCAGCACAGCTCTTCCAGTCACCAAACAACTCCACCTGCCTCATGAACTTCACATACCATCAGCTGTGCTAGCAGCTATCTAGGAAACCCTGTTGGGTCACTTCCAGTCCAATGCCCATTGAGCCCAGGGTGATGGAATCAAGCCGGGTGAGCACCCACACTAAACTAACATGGAGCTCCTCACTCAAGGCGCTCAAAACTCCACAGACAAACACAAGTTCAGCGCCCCAGCCATATCCCACTGCCATGGAAACCAAGTGCTCTGGCACCACAGATGTCTGAAAGTGGATATGACACCTAGGGAATATCAGGGTAGTGGTCAATGGCAACTGCCCGAAGCAGCAGCACAGCTCTTCCAGTGCCAAAACAACTCCACCTGCCTCATGAACTTCACATACCATCAGCTGTGCTAGCAGCTATCTAGGAAACCCTGTTTTGAAACTCCCGGTCCAATGCCCATTGAGCCCAGTGTGATGGAATCAAGCATGTTGAGCACCCACACTAAACTAACATGGAGCTCCTCACTCAAGGCGCTCAAAACTCCACAGCCAAACACAAGTTCAGCCAACAAGCCATTTCCCGCTGCCATGGAAACCAAGTGCTCTCGCACCACAGATGTCTGAAAGTGGATATGACACCTAGGGAACTCAGAGCGGTGGTCAATGGCAACTGCACAAAGCAGCAGCACAGCTCTTCCAGTGCCAAAACTACTCCACCTGCCTCATGAATTTCACATACCATCAGCTGTGCTAGCAGCGTACTAGGAAACCCTGTCTGGTCACTTCTGGTCCAATGCCCATTGAGCCCAGTGGGATGGAATCAAGCCGGGTGAGCACCCACACTAAACTAACATGGAGCTCCTCACTCAAGGCGCTCAAAACTCCACAGCCAAACACAAGTTCAGTGAAGAAGCCATTTCCCGCTGCCATGGAAACCAAGTGCTCTGGCACCACAGATGTCTGAAAGTGTATATGAAAGCTAGGGAACTCAGGGCGGTGCTGAATGGCAACTGCCCAAAGCAGCAGCACAGCTCTTCCAGTGCCAAAACAACTCCACCTGCCTCATGAACTTCACATACCTTCAGCTGTGCTAGCAGCTATCTAGGAAACCCTATTTGGTCACTTCCAGTCCAATGCCAATTCAGCCTAGGGTGATGGAATCAAGCAGGTTGAGCACCCACACTAAACTAACATGGAGCTCCTCACTCAAAGCGCTCAAAACTCCACAGCCAAACACAAGTTCAGCGCCCAAGCCATTTCCCGCTGCCATGGAAACCAAGTGCTCTGGCACCACATATGTCTGAAAGTGGATATGACACCTAGGGACATCAGGGCGGTGGTCAAGGGCAACTGCCCAAAGCAGCAGCACAGCTCTTCCAGTGCCGAAACAACTCCACCTGCCTCATGAACTTCACATACCATCAGCTGTGCTAGCAGCTATCTAGGAAACCATTTTGGGTCACTTCCACTCCAATGCCCATTCAGCCCAGTGTGATGGAATCAAGCAGGGTGAGCACCCACACTAAACTAACATGGAGCTCCTCACTCAAGGCGCTCAAAACTCCACAGCCAAACACAAGTTCAGCCAACAAGCCATTTCCCGCTGCCATGGAAACCAAGTGCTCTGGCACCACCTATGTCTGAAAGTGGATATGACACCTAGGGAACTCAGGGCGGTGGTCAATGGCAACTGCCCGAAGCAGCAGCACAGCTCTTCCAGTGCCAAAAATACTCCACCTGCCTCATGAACTTCACATACCATCAGCTGTGCTAGCAAATATCTAGGAAACCCTGTTGGGTCACTTCCAGTCCAATGCCCATTGAGCGCAGTGGGATGGAATCAAGCAGGTTGAGCACCCACACTAAACTAACATGGAGCTCCTCACTCAAGGCGCTCAAAACTCCACAGCCAAACACAAGTTCAGCGCCCAAGCCATTTCCCGCTGCCATGGAAACCAAGTGCTCTGGCACCACATATGTCTGAAAGTGGATATGACACCTAGGGAACTCAGGGCGGTGGTCAATGGCAACTGCCCGAAGCAGCAGCACAGCTCTTCCAGTGACGAAACAACTCCACCTGCCTCATGAACTTCACATACCATCAGCTGTGCTAGCAGCTATCTAGGAAACCCTGTTTGGTCACTTCCGGTCCAATGCCCATTCAGCCTAGTGTGATGGAATCAAGCAGGTTGAGCACCCACACTAAACTAACATGGAGCTCCTCACTCAAGGCGCTCAAAACTCCACAGCCAAACACAAGTTCAGCGCCCAAACCATTTCCCGCTGCCATGGAAACCAAGCGCTCTAGCAGCACATATGTCTGAAAGTGGATATGACACCTAGGGAACTCAGGGCGGTGGTCAAGGGCAACTGCCCAAAGCAGCAGCACAGCTCTTCCAGTGCCAAAACAACTCCACCTGCCTCATGAACTTCACTTAACATCAGCTGTGCTAGCACCTACCTAGGAAACCCTGTTTGGTCACTTCCACTCCAATGCCCATTGAGCCCAGTGTGATGGAATCAAGCAGGTTGAGCACCCACACTAAACTAACATGGAGCTCCTCACTCAAGGCGCTCAAAACTCCACAGCCAAACACAAGTTCAGCAAACAAGCCATTTCCCGCTGCCATGGAAACCAAGTGCTCTGGCACCACATATGTCTGAAAGTGGATATGACACCTAGGGAACTCAGGGCGGTGGTCAAGGGCAACTGCCCAAAGCAGCAGCACAGCTCTTCCACTGCCAAAACAACTCCACCTGCCTCATGAACTTCACATACCATCAGCTGTGCTAGCAGCTATCTAGGAAACCCTGTTTGGTCACTTGCAGTCCAATACCCATTGAGCCCAGTGTGATGGAATCAAGCAGGTTGAGCACCCACACTAAACTAACATGGAGGCCTCACTCAAGGCGCTCAAAACTCCACAGCCAAACACAAGTTCAGCGCCCACGCCATTTCCCACTGCCATGGAAACCAAGTGCTCTGGCACCACATATGTCTGAAAGTGGATATGACACCTAGGGAACTCAGGGCGGTGCTCAATGGCAACTGCCCGAAGCAGCACAGCTCTTCCAGTGCCAAAACTACTCCACCTGCCTCATGAACTTCACATACCATCAGCTGTGCTGGCAGCTATTTAGGAAACCCTGTTGGGTCACTTCCGGTCCAATGTCCATTGAGCCCAGTGTGATGGAATCAAGCAGGTTGAGCACCCACACTAAACTAACATTGAGCTCCTCACTCAAGGCGCTCAAAACTCCACAGCCAAACACAAGTTCAGTGCCCAAGCCATTTCCCGCTGCCATGGAAACCAAGTGCTCTGGCACCACAGATGTCTGAATGTGGATATGACACCTAGGGAACTGAGTGTGGTGGTCAATGGCAACTGCCCGAAGCAGCAGCACAGCTCTTCCAGTGCCAAAACTACTCCACCTGCCTCATGGACTTCACATACCATCAGCTGTGCTAGCAGCTATCTAGGAAACCCTGTTGGGTCACTTCCGGTCCAAAGCCCATTGAGCCCAGTGTGATGGAATCAAGCAGGGTGAGCACCCACATTAAACTAACATGGAGCTCCTCACTCAAGGCGCTCAAAACTCCACAGCCAAACACAAGTTCAGTGAACAAGCCACTTCCCACTGCCATGGAAACCAAGTGCTCTGGCACCACAGATGTCTGAAAGTGGATATGACACCTAGGGAACTCAGGGCGGTGGTCAATGGCGACTGCCCAAAGCAGCAGCACAGCTCTTCCAGTGCCAAAACAACTCCACCTGCCTCATGAACTTCACATACCATCAGCTGTGCTAGCAGCTATTTTGGAAACCGTGTTGGGGGTCACTTCCGGTCCAATGCCCATTGAGCCCAGTGTGATGGAATCAAGCAGGTTGAGCACCCACACGAAGCTAACATGGAGCTCCTCACTCAAGGCACTCAAAACTCCACAGCCAAACACAAGTTCAGCGAACAAGCCATTTCTCGCTGCCATGGAAACCAAGTGCTCTGGCACCACATATGCCTGAAAGTGAATATGACACCTAGGGAACTCAGGGCGGTGGTCAATGGCAACTGCCCGAAGCAGCAGCACAGCTCTTCCAGTGCCAAAACAACTCCACCTGCCTCATGAACTTCAATACCATTAGCTGTGGTTGCAGCTATCTAGGAAACCCTGTTTGGTCACTTCCGGTCCAATGCCCATTGAGCCCAGTGGGATGGAATCAAGCAGGTTGAGCACCCACACTAAACTAACATGGAGCTACTCACTCAAGGCGCTCAAAACTCCACAGCCAAACACAAGTTCAGTGCCCACGCCATTTCCCACTGCCATGGAAACCAAGTGCTCTGGCACCACAGATGTCTGAAAGTGGATATGACACCTAGGGAACTAAGGGCGGTGCTCAATGGCAACTGCCCAAAGCAGCAGCACAGCTCTTCCAGTGCCAAAACTACTCCACCTGCCTCATGAACTTCACATACCATCAGCTGTGCTAGCAGCTATCTAGGAAACCCTGTTGGGTCACTTCCTGTCCAATGCCCATTGAGCCCAGTGTGATGGAATCAAGCAGGTTGAGCACCCACACTAAACTAACATGGAGCTCCTCACTCAAGGCGCTCAAAACTCCACAGCCAAACACAAGTTCAGCCAACAAGCCATTTCCCGCTGCCATGGAAACCAAGTGCTCTGGCACCACAGATGTCTGAAAGTGGATATGACACCTAGGGAACTCAGGGCGGTGGTCAATGGCAACTGCCCGAAGCAGCAGCACAGCTCTTCCAGTGACAAAACAACTCCACCTGCCTCATGAACTTCACATACTATCAGCTGTGCTAGCAGCTATCTAGGAAACCCTGTTGGGTCACTTCCGGTTAAATGCCCATTGATCCCAGTGTGATGGAATCAAGCAGGTTGAGCACCCACACTAAACTAACATGGAGCTCCTCATTCAAGGCGCTCAAAACTCCACAGCCAAACACAAGTTCAGTGCCCAAGCCATTTCCCGCTGCCATGGAAACCAAGTGCTCTGGCACCACATATGTTTGAAAGTGGATATGACACCTAGGGAACTCAGGGCGGTGGTCAATGGCAACTGCCCAAAGCAGCAGCACAGCTCTTCCAGTGACGAAACAACTCCACCTGCCTCATTAACTTCACATACCATCAGCTGTGCTAGCAGCTATCTAGGAAACCGTGTTGGGTCACTTCCTGTCCAATGCCCATTGAGCCCAGTGTGATGGAATCAAGCAGGTTGAGCACCCACACTAAGCTAACATGGAGCTCCTCACTCAAGGCGCTCAAAACTCCACAGGGAAACACAAGTTCAGCGCCCAAGCTATTTCCCGCTGCCATGGAAACCAAGTGCTCTGGCACCACATATGTCTGAAAGTGGATATGACACCTAGAGAACTCAGGGCGGTGGTCAATGGCAACTGCCCAAAGCAGCAGCACAGCTCTTCCAGTGCCAAAACTACTCCACCTGCCTCATGAACTTCACATACCATCAGCTGTGCTAGCAGCTATCTAGGAAACCCTGTTGGGTCACTTCCGGTCCAAGGCACTTTGAGCCCAGTGTGATGAAATCAAGCAGGTTGAGCACCCACACTAAACTAACATGGAGCTCCTCACTCAACGCGCTCAAAATACACAGTCAAACACAAGTTCAGTGCCTAAGCCATTTCCCGCTGCCATGGAAACCAAGTGCTCTGGCACCACAGATGTCTGAAAGTGGATATGACACCTAGGGAACTCAGGGCGGTGGTCAATGGCAACTGCCCGAAGCAGCAGCACAGCTCTTCCAGTGCCAAAACAACTCCACCTGCCTCATGAACTTCACATACCATCAGCTGTGCTAGCAGCTATTTAGCAAACCGTGTTGGGTCACTTCCAGTCCAATGCCCATTGAGCCCAGTGTGATGGAATCAAGCAGGTTGAGCAGCTACATTAAACTAACGTGGAGCTCCTCACTCAAGGCGCTCAAAACTCCACAGCCAAACACAAGTTCAGTGCCCAAGATATTTCCCGCTCCCATGGAAACCAAGTGCTCTGGCACCACAGATGTCTGAAAGTGGATATGACACCTAGGGACATCAGGGCGGTGGTCAATGGCAACTGCCAGAAGCAGCAGCACAGCTCTCCCAGTGCCAAAACTACTCCACCTGCCTCATGAACTTCACATACCATCAGCTGTGCTAGCAGCTATTTAGGAAACCCTGTTGGGTCACTTCCGGTCCAATGCCCATTGAGCCCAGTGTGATGGAATCAAGCAGGTTGAGCACCCACACTAAACTAACGTGGAGCTCCTCACTCAAGGCGCTCAAAACTCCACAGACAAACACAAGTACAGCGAACAAGCCATTTCCCGCTGCCATGGAAACCAAGTGCTCTGGCACCACATATGTTTGAAAGTGGATATGACAGCTAGGGAACTCAGGGCGGTGGTCAATGGCAACTGCCCAAAGCAGCAGCACAGCTCTTCCAGTGCCAAAACTACTCCACCTGCCTCATGAACTTCACATACCATCAGCTGTGCTAGCAGCTATCTAGGAAACCCTGTTGGGTCACTTCCGGTCCAATGCCCATTGAGCCCAGTGTGATGGAATCAAGCAGGTTGAGCACCCACACTAAACTAACATGGAGCTCCTCACTCAAGGCGCTCAAAACTCCACAGCCAAACACAAGTTCAGTGCCCAAGCCATTTCCCGCTGCCATGGAAACCAAGTGCTCTGGCACCACATATGTCTGAAAGTGGATATGACACCTAGGGAACTCAGGGCGGTGGTCAATGGCAACTGCCCAAAGCAGCACAGCTCTTCCAGTGCCAAAACTACTCCACCTGCCTCATGAACTTCACATACCATCAGCTGTGCTAGCAGCTATTTAGGAAACCCTGTTGGGTCACTTCCGGTCCAATGCCTATTGATCCCAGTGTGATGGAATCAAGCAGGTTGAGCACCCACAATAAGCTAACATGGAGCTCCTCACTCAAGCCGCTCAAAACTCCACAGACAAACACAAGTTCAGCGAACAAGATATTTACCGCTGCCATGGAAACCAAGTGCTCTGGCACCACAGATGTCTGAAAGTGGGTATGACACCTAGGGACATCAGGGCGGTGGTCAATGGCAACTGCCCAAAGCAGCAGCACAACTGTTCCAGTGCCAAAACTACTCCACCTGCCTCATGAACTTCACATACCATCAGCTGTGCTAGCAGCTATCTAGGAAACCCTGTTTGGTCACTTCCAGTCCAATGCGCATTGAGCCCAGTGTGATGGAATCAAGCAGGTTGAGCACCCACACTAAACTAACATGGAGCTCCTCACTCAAGGCGCTCAAAACTCCACAGACAAACACAAGTTCAGTGAACAAGCCATTTCCCGCTGCCATGGAAACCAAGTGCTCTGGCACCACATATGTCTGAAAGTGGATATGACACCTAGGGAACTCAGGGCGGTGGTCAATGGCAACTGCCCGAAGCAGCACAGCTCTTCCAGTGCCAAAACTACTCCACCTACCTCATTAACTTCACATACCATCAGCTGTGCTAGCAGCTGTCTAGGAAACCCCGTTTGGTCACTTCCAGTCCAATGCCCATTGAGCCCAGTGTGATGGAATCAAGCAGGTTGAGCACCCACACTAAACTAACATGGAGCTCCTCACTCAAGGTGCTCAAAACTCCACAGCCAAACACAAGTTCAGTGAACAAGCCATTTCCCACTGCCATGGAAACCAAGTGCTCTGGCACCACAGATGTCTGAAAGTGGATATGACACCTAGGGAACTCAGGGCGGTGGTCAATGGCAACTGCCCAAAGCAGCAGCACAGCTCTTCCAGTGACGAAACTACTCCACCTGCCTCATTAACTTCACATACCATCAGCTGTGCTAGCAGCTATCTAGGAAACCATGTTGGGTCACTTCCAGTCCAATGCCCATTGAGCCCAGTGTGATGGAATCAAGCAGGTTGAGCACCCACACTAAACTAACATGGAGCTCCTCACTCAAGGCGCTCAGAACTCCACAGACAAACACAAGTTCAGTGAACAAGATATTTACCGCTGCCATGGAAACCAAGTGCTCTGGCACCACAGATATCTGAAAGTGGATATGACACCTAGGGAACTCAGGGCGGTGGTCAATGGCAACTACCCGAAGCAGCACAGCTCTTCCAGTGCCAAAACTACTCCACCTGCCTCATTAACTTCACATACCATCAGCTGTGCTAGCAGCAATCTAGGAAACCCTGTTGGGTCACTTCCTGTCCAATGCCCATTGAGCCCAGTGTGATGGAATCAAGCAGGTTGAGCACCCACACTAAACTAACATGGAGCTCCTCACTCAAGGCACTCAAAACTCCACAGCCAAACACAAGTTCAACGCCAAAGCAATTTCCCGCTGCCATGGAAACCAAGTGCTCTGGCACCACATATGTCTGAAAGTGGATATGACACCTAGAGAACTCAGGGCGGTGGTCAATGGCAACTGCCCAAAGCAGCAGCACAGCTCTTCCAGTGCCAAAACTACTCCACCTGCCTCATGAACTTCACATACCATCAGCTGTGCTAGCAGCTATCTAGGAAACCCTGTTTGGTCACTTCCGGTCCAATGCCCATTGAGCCCAGTGGGATGGAATCAAGCAGGTTGAGCACCCACACTAAACTAACATGGAGCTCCTCACTCAAGGCGCTCAAAACTCCACAGCCAAACACAAGTTCAGTGAACAAGCCATTTCCCGCTGCCATGGAAACCAAGTGCTCTGGCACCACAGATGTCTGAAAGTGGATATGACACCTAGGGAACTCAGGGCGGTGGTCAATGGCAACTGCCCAAAGCAGCAGCACAGCTCTTCCAGTGCCAAAACTACTCCACCTGCCTCATGAACTTCACATACCATCAGCTGTGCTAGCAGCTATCTAGGAAAACCTGTTGGGTCACTTCCGGTCCAATGCCCGTTGAGCCCATCGTGATGGAATCAAGCAGGTTGAGCACCCACACTAAACTAACATGGAGCTCCTCACTCAAGGCGCTCAAAACTCCACAGCCAAACACAAATTCAGCGAACAAGCCATTTCCCACTGCCATGGAAACCAAGTGCTCTGGCACCACATATGTCTGAAAGTGGATATGACACCTAGGGACATCAGGGCGGTGGTCAATGGCAACTGCCCGAAGCAGCAGCACAGCTCTTCCAGTGACAAAACAACTCCACCTGCCTCATGAACTTCACATACCATCAGCTGTGCTAGCAGCTATTTAGGAAACCCTGTTGGGTCACTTCAGGTCGAATGCCCATTGAGCCCAGTGTGATGGAATCAAGCAGGTTGAGCACCCACACTAAACTAACATGGAGCTCCTCACTCAACGCGCTCAGAACTCCACAGACAAACACAAGTTCAGTGCCCAAGCCATTTCCCGCTGCCATGGAAACCAAGTGCTCTGGCACCACAGATGTCTGAAAGTGGATATGACACCTAAGGAACTCAGGGCGGTGGTCAATGGCAACTGCCCAAAGCAGCAGCACAGCTCTTCCAGTGCCAAAACAACTCCATCTGCCTCATGAACTTCACATACCATCAGCTGTGCTAGCAGCTATCTAGGAAACCGTGTTTGGTCACTTCCGGTCCAATGCTCATTGAGCCCAGTGTGATGAAATCAAGCAGGTTGAGCACCCACACTAAACTAACATGGAGCTCCTCACTCAAGGCGCTCAAAACTCCACAGACAAACACAAGTTCAGCGAACAAGCCACTTCCCACTGCCATGGAAACCAAGTGCTCTGGCACCACAGATGTCTGAAAGTGGATATGACACTTAAGGAACTCAGGGCGGTGGTCAATGGCAACTGCCCGAAGCAGCAGCACAGCTCTTCCAGTGCCAAAACAACTCCACCTGCCTCATTAACTTCACATACCATCAGCTGTGCTAGCAGCTATTTAGGAAACCGTGTTGGGTCACTTCCAGTCCAATGCCCATTGAGCCCAGTGTGATGGAATCAAGAAGGTTGAGCACCCACACTAAACTAACATGGAGCTCCTCACTCAAGGCGCTCAAAACTCCACAGACAAACACAAGTTCAGTGCCCAGGCCATTTCCCACTGCCATGGAAACCAAGTGCTCTGGCACCACAGATGTCTGAAAGTGGATATGACACCTAGGGAACTCAGGGTGGGGGTCAATGGCAACTGCCCAAAGCAGCAGCACAGCTCTTCCAGTGCCAAAACAACTCCGCCTGCCTCATGAACTTCACATACCATCAGCTGTGCTAGCAGCTATCTAGGAAACCCTGTTGGGTCACTTCCGATCCAATGCGAATTGAGCCCAGTGTGATGGAATCAAGCAGGTTGAGCACCCACACTAAACTAACGTGGAGCTCCTCACTCAAGGCGCTCAAAACTCCACAGCCAAACACAAGTTCAGTGAACAAGCCATTTCCCACTGCCATGGAAACCAAGTGCTCTGGCACAACATATGTCTGAAAGTGGATATGACACCTAGGGAACTCAGGGCGGTGGTCAATGGCAACTGCCCGAAGCAGCACAGCTCTTCCAGTGCCAAAACTACTCCACCTGCCTCATTAACTTCACATACCATCAGCTGTGCTAGCAGCTGTCTAGGAAACCCTGTTTGGTCACTTCCACTCCAATACCCATTGAGCCCAGTGTGATGGAATCAAGCATGTTGAGCACCCACACTAAACTAACATGGAGCTCCTCACTCAAGGTGCTCAAAACTCCACAGCCAAACACAAGTTCAGTGAACAAGCCATTTCCCACTGCCATGGAAACCAAGTGCTCTGGCACCACAGATGTCTGAAAGTGGATATGACACCTAGGGAACTCAGGGCGGTGGTCAATGGCAACTGCCCGAAGCAGCAGCACAGCTCTTCCAGTGACCAAACTACTCCACCTGCCTCATGAACTTCACATACCATCAGCTGTGCTAGCAGCTATTTAGGAAACCGTGTTGGGTCACTTCTGGTCCAATGCCCATTGAGCCCAGTGTGATGGAATCAAGCAGGTTGAGCACCCACACTAAACTAACATGGAGCTCCTCACTCAAGCCGCTCAAAACTCCACAGACAAACACAAGTTCAGTGAACAAGCCATTTCCCGCTGCCATGGAAACCAAGTGCTCTGGCACCACAGATGTCTGAAAGTGGATATGACACCTAAGGAACTCAGGGCGGTGGTCAATGGCAACTGCCCAAAGCAGCAGCACAGCTCTTCCAGTGCCAAAACAACTCCATCTGCCTCATGAACTTCACATACCATCAGCTGTGCTAGCAGCTATCTAGGAAACCGTGTTTGGTCACTTCCGGTCCAATGCGCATTGAGCCCAGTGTGATGAAATCAAGCAGGTTGAGCACCCACACTAAACTAACATGGAGCTCCTCACTCAAGGCGCTCAAAACTCCACAGACAAACACAAGCTCAGCGAACAAGCCACTTCCCACTGCCATGGAAACCAAGTGCTCTGGCACCACAGATGTCTGAAAGTGGATATGACACCTAGGGAACTCAGGGCGGTGGTCAATGGCAACTGCCCGAAGCAGCACAGCTCTTCCAGTGCCAAAACTACTCCACCTGCCTCATTAACTTCACATACCATCAGCTGTGCTAGCAGCTATCTAGGAAACCCTGTTGGGTCACTTCCTGTCCAATGCCCATTGAGCCCAGTGTGATGGAATCAAGCAGGTTGAGCACCCACACTAAACTAACATGGAGCTCCTCACTCAAGGCGCTCAAAACTCCACAGCCAAACACAAGTTCAGCCAACAAGCCATTTCCCGCTGCCATGGAAACCAAGTGCTCTGGCACCACATATGTCTGAAAGAGGATATGACACCTAGAGAACTCAGGGCGGTGGTCAATGGCAACTGCCCAAAGCAGCAGCACAGCTCTTCCAGTGCCAAAACTACTTCACCTGCCTCATGAACTTCACATACCATCAACTGTGCTAGCAGCTATCTAGGAAACCCTGTTGGGTCACTTCCGGTCCAATGCCCATTGAGCCCAGTGGGATGGAATCAAGCAGGTTGAGCACCTACACTAAACTAACATGGAGCTCCTCACTCAAGGCGCTCAAAACTCCACAGACAAACACAAGTTCAGTGCCCAAGCCATTTCCCGCTGCCATGGAAACCAAGTGCTCTGGCACCACAGATGTCTGAAAGTGGATATGACACCTAGGGAACTCAGGGCGGTGCTCAATGGCAACTGCCCAAAGCAGCAGCACAGCTCTTCCAGTGCCAAAACTACTCCACCTGCCTCATGAACTTCACATACCATCAGCTGTGCTAGCAGCTATCTAGGAAACCCTGTTGGGTCACTTCCGGTCCAATGCCCCTTGAGCCCAGTGTGATGGAATCAAGCAGGGTGAGCACCCACACTAAACTAACATGGAGCTCCTCACTCAAGGCGCTCAAAACTCCACAGCCAAACACATATTCAGCGAACAAGCTATTTCCCACTGCCATGGAAACCAAGTCCTCTGGCACCACATATGTCTGAAAGTGGATATGACACCTAGGGACATCAGGGCGGTGGTCAATGGCAACTGCCCGAAGCAGCACAGCTCTTCCAGTGCCAAAACTACTCCACCTGCCTCATGAACTTCACATAGCATCAGCTGTGCTAGCAGCTATTTAGGAAACCCTGTTGGGTCACTTCAGGTCGAATGCCCATTGAGCCCAGTGGGATGGAATCAAGCAGGTTGAGCACCCACACTAAACTAACATGGAGCTCCTCACTCAAGCCGCTCAAAACTCCACAGCCAAACACAAGTTCAGTGAACAAGCCATTTCCAGCTGCCATGGAAACCAAGTGCTCTGGCACCACAGATGTCTGAAAGTGGATATGACACCTAGGGAACTCAGGGCGGTGGTCAATGGCAACTGCCCGAAGCAGCAGCACAGCTCTTCCAGTGACGAAACTACTCCACCTGCCTCATGAACTTCACATACCATCAGCTGTGCTAGCAGCTATTTAGGAAACCGTGTTGGGTCACTTCTGGTCCAATGCCCATTGAGCCCAGTGTGATGGAATCAAGCAGGTTGAGCACCCACACTAAACTAACATGGAGCTCCTCACTCAAGCCGCTCAAAACTCCACAGACAAACACAAGTTCAGTGAACAAGCCATTTCCCGCTGCCATGGAAACCAAGTGCTCTGGCACCACAGATGTCTGAAAGTGGATATGACACCTAAGGAACTCAGGGCGGTGGTCAATGGCAACTGCCCAAAGCAGCAGCACAGCTCTTCCAGTGCCAAAACAACTCCATCTGCCTCATGAACTTCACATACCATCAGCTGTGCTAGCAGCTATCTAGGAAACCGTGTTTGGTCACTTCCGGTCCAATGCGCATTGAGCCCAGTGTGATGAAATCAAGCAGGTTGAGCACCCACACTAAACTAACATGGAGCTCCTCACTCAAGGCGCTCAAAACTCCACAGACAAACACAAGCTCAGCGAACAAGCCACTTCCCACTGCCATGGAAACCAAGTGCTCTGGCACCACAGATGTCTGAAAGTGGATATGACACCTAGGGAACTCAGGGCGGTGGTCAATGGCAACTGCCCGAAGCAGCACAGCTCTTCCAGTGCCAAAACTACTCCACCTGCCTCATTAACTTCACATACCATCAGCTGTGCTAGCAGCTATCTAGGAAACCCTGTTGGGTCACTTCCTGTCCAATGCCCATTGAGCCCAGTGTGATGGAATCAAGCAGGTTGAGCACCCACACTAAACTAACATGGAGCTCCTCACTCAAGGCGCTCAAAACTCCACAGCCAAACACAAGTTCAACGCCAAAGCCATTTCCCGCTGCCATGGAAACCAAGTGCTCTGGCACCACATATGTCTGAAAGAGGATATGACACCTAGAGAACTCAGGGCGGTGGTCAATGGCAACTGCCCGAAGCAGCAGCACAGCTCTTCCAGTGCCAAAACTACTCCACCTGCCTCATGAACTTCACATACCATCAACTGTGCTAGCAGCTATCTAGGAAACCCTGTTGGGTCACTTCCGGTCCAATGCCCATTGAGCCCAGTGGGATGGAATCAAGCAGGTTGAGCACCTACACTAAACTAACATGGAGCTCCTCACTCAAGGCGCTCAAAACTCCACAGACAAACACAAGTTCAGTGCCCAAGCCATTTCCCGCTGCCATGGAAACCAAGTGCTCTGGCACCACAGATGTCTGAAAGTGGATATGACACCTAGGGAACTCAGGGCGGTGCTCAATGGCAACTGCCCAAAGCAGCAGCACAGCTCTTCCAGTGCCAAAACTACTCCACCTGCCTCATGAACTTCACATACCATCAGCTGTGCTAGCAGCTATCTAGGAAACCCTGTTGGGTCACTTCCGGTCCAATGCCCCTTGAGCCCAGTGTGATGGAATCAAGCAGGGTGAGCACCCACACTAAACTAACATGGAGCTCCTCACTCAAGGCGCTCAAAACTCCACAGCCAAACACATATTCAGCGAACAAGCTATTTCCCACTGCCATGGAAACCAAGTCCTCTGGCACCACATATGTCTGAAAGTGGATATGACACCTAGGGACATCAGGGCGGTGGTCAATGGCAACTGCCCGAAGCAGCACAGCTCTTCCAGTGCCAAAACTACTCCACCTGCCTCATGAACTTCACATAGCATCAGCTGTGCTAGCAGCTATTTAGGAAACCCTGTTGGGTCACTTCAGGTCGAATGCCCATTGAGCCCAGTGGGATGGAATCAAGCAGGTTGAGCACCCACACTAAACTAACATGGAGCTCCTCACTCAAGCCGCTCAAAACTCCACAGCCAAACACAAGTTCAGTGAACAAGCCATTTCCAGCTGCCATGGAAACCAAGTGCTCTGGCACCACAGATGTCTGAAAGTGGATATGACACCTAGGGAACTCAGGGCGGTGGTCAATGGCAACTGCCCGAAGCAGCAGCACAGCTCTTCCAGTGACGAAACTACTCCACCTGCCTCATGAACTTCACATACCATCAGCTGTGCTAGCAGCTATTTAGGAAACCGTGTTGGGTCACTTCTGGTCCAATGCCCATTGAGCCCAGTGTGATGGAATCAAGCAGGTTGAGCACCCACACTAAACTAACATGGAGCTCCTCACTCAAGCCGCTCAAAACTCCACAGACAAACACAAGTTCAGTGAACAAGCCATTTCCCGCTGCCATGGAAACCAAGTGCTCTGGCACCACAGATGTCTGAAAGTGGATATGACACCTAAGGAACTCAGGGCGGTGGTCAATGGCAACTGCCCAAAGCAGCAGCACAGCTCTTCCAGTGCCAAAACAACTCCATCTGCCTCATGAACTTCACATACCATCAGCTGTGCTAGCAGCTATCTAGGAAACCGTGTTTGGTCACTTCCGGTCCAATGCGCATTGAGCCCAGTGTGATGAAATCAAGCAGGTTGAGCACCCACACTAAACTAACATGGAGCTCCTCACTCAAGGCGCTCAAAACTCCACAGACAAACACAAGCTCAGCGAACAAGCCACTTCCCACTGCCATGGAAACCAAGTGCTCTGGCACCACAGATGTCTGAAAGTGGATATGACACCTAGGGAACTCAGGGCGGTGGTCAATGGCAACTGCCCGAAGCAGCACAGCTCTTCCAGTGCCAAAACTACTCCACCTGCCTCATTAACTTCACATACCATCAGCTGTGCTAGCAGCTATCTAGGAAACCCTGTTGGGTCACTTCCTGTCCAATGCCCATTGAGCCCAGTGTGATGGAATCAAGCAGGTTGAGCACCCACACTAAACTAACATGGAGCTCCTCACTCAAGGCGCTCAAAACTCCACAGCCAAACACAAGTTCAACGCCAAAGCCATTTCCCGCTGCCATGGAAACCAAGTGCTCTGGCACCACATATGTCTGAAAGAGGATATGACACCTAGAGAACTCAGGGCGGTGGTCAATGGCAACTGCCCGAAGCAGCAGCACAGCTCTTCCAGTGCCAAAACTACTCCACCTGCCTCATGAACTTCACATACCATCAACTGTGCTAGCAGCTATCTAGGAAACCCTGTTGGGTCACTTCCGGTCCAATGCCCATTGAGCCCAGTGGGATGGAATCAAGCAGGTTGAGCACCTACACTAAACTAACATGGAGCTCCTCACTCAAGGCGCTCAAAACTCCACAGACAAACACAAGTTCAGTGCCCAAGCCATTTCCCGCTGCCATGGAAACCAAGTGCTCTGGCACCACAGATGTCTGAAAGTGGATATGACACCTAGGGAACTCAGGGCGGTGCTCAATGGCAACTGCCCAAAGCAGCAGCACAGCTCTTCCAGTGCCAAAACTACTCCACCTGCCTCATGAACTTCACATACCATCAGCTGTGCTAGCAGCTATCTAGGAAACCCTGTTGGGTCACTTCCGGTCCAATGCCCGTTGAGCCCAGTGTGATGGAATCAAGCAGGGTGAGCACCCACACTAAACTAACATGGAGCTCCTCACTCAAGGCGCTCAAAACTCCACAGCCAAACACATATTCAGCGAACAAGCTATTTCCCACTGCCATGGAAACCAAGTCCTCTGGCACCACATATGTCTGAAAGTGGATATGACACCTAGGGACATCAGGGCGGTGGTCAATGGCAACTGTCCGAAGCAGCACAGCTCTTCCAGTGCCAAAACTACTCCACCTGCCTCATGAACTTCACATACCATCAGCTGTGCTAGCAGCTATTTAGGAAACCCTGTTGGGTCACTTCAGGTCGAATGCCCATTGAGCCCAGTGGGATGGAATCAAGCAGGTTGAGCACCCACACTAAACTAACATGGAGCTCCTCACTCAAGCCGCTCAAAACTCCACAGCCAAACACAAGTTCAGTGAACAAGCCATTTCCAGCTGCCATGGAAACCAAGTGCTCTGGCACCACAGATGTCTGAAAGTGGATATGACACCTAGGGAACTCAGGGCGGTGGTCAATGGCAACTGCCCGAAGCAGCAGCACAGCTCTTCCAGTGACGAAACTACTCCACCTGCCTCATGAACTTCACATACCATCAGCTGTGCTAGCAGCTATTTAGGAAACCGTGTTGGGTCACTTCCGGTCCAATGCGCATTGAGCCCAGTGTGATGGAATCAAGCAGGTTGAGCACCCACACTAAACTAACATGGAGCTCCTCACTCAACGCGCTCAGAACTCCACAGCCAAACACAAGTTCAGTGCCCAAGCCATTTCCCGCTGCCATGGAAACCAAGTGCTCTGGCACCACAGATGTCTGAAAGTGGATATGACACCTAAGGAACTCAGGGCGGTGGTCAATGGCAACTGCCCAAAGCAGCAGCACAGCTCTTCCAGTGCCAAAACAACTCCATCTGCCTCATGAACTTCACATACCATCAGCTGTGCTAGCAGCTATCTAGGAAACCGTGTTTGGTCACTTCCGGTCCAATGCGCATTGAGCCCAGTGGGATGAAATCAAGCAGGTTGAGCACCCACACTAAACTAACATGGAGCTCCTCACTCAAGGCGCTCAAAACTCCACAGACAAACACAAGTTCAGCGAACAAGCCACTTCCCACTGCCATGGAAACCAAGTGCTCTGGCACCACAGATGTCTGAAAGTGGATATGACACCTAAGGAACTCAGGGCGGTGGTCAATGGCAACTGCCTGAAGCAGCAGCACAGCTCTTCCAGTGCCAAAACAACTCCACCTGCCTCATTAACTTCACATACCATCAGCTGTGCTAGCAGCTATTTAGGAAACCGTGTTGGGTCACTTCCAGTCCAATGCCCATTGAGCCCAGTGTGATGGAATCAAGAAGGTTGAGCACCTACACTAAACTAACATGGAGCTCCTCACTCAAGCCGCTCAAAACTCCACAGCCAAACACAAGTTCAGTGCCCAGGCCATTTCCCACTGCCATGGAAACCAAGTGTTCTGGCACCACAGATGTCTGAAAGTGGATATGACACCTAGGGAACTCAGGGCGGGGGTCAATGGCAACTGCCGAAAGCAGCAGCACAGCTCTTCCAGTGCCAAAACAACTCCGCCTGCCTCATGAACTTCACATACCATCAGCTGTGCTAGCAGCTATCTAGGAAACCCTGTTTGGTCACTTCCGATCCAATGCGCATTGAGCCCAGTGGGATGGAATCAAGCAGGTTGAGCACCCACACTAAACTAACATGGAGCTCCTCACTCAAGGCGCTCAAAACTCCACAGCCAAACACAAGTTCAGTGCCCAAGCCATTTCCCACTGCCATGGAAACCAAGTGCTCTGGCACCACATATGTCTGAAAGTGGATATGACACCTAGGGAACTCAGGGCGGTGGTCAATGGCAACTGCCCGAAGCAGCACAGCTCTTCCAGTGCCAAAACTACTCCACCTGCCTCATGAACTTCACATACCATCAGCTGTGCTAGCAGCTATCTAGGAAACCCTGTTTGGTCACTTCCGGTCCAATGCCCATTGAGCCCAGTGTGATGGAATCAAGCAGGTTGAGCACCCACACTAAACTAACATGGAGCTCCTCACTCAAGGTGTTCAAAACTCCACAGCCAAACACAAGTTCAGTGAACAAGCCATTTCCCACTGCCATGGAAACCAAGTGCTCTGGCACCACAGATGTCTGAAAGTGGATATGACACCTAGGGAACTCAGGGCGGTGGTCAATGGCAACTGCCCGAAGCAGCAGCACAGCTCTTCCAGTGACGAAACTACTCCACCTGCCTCATGAACTTCACATACCATCAGCTGTGCTAGCAGCTATTTAGGAAACCGTGTTGGGTCACTTCTGGTCCAATGCCCATTGAGCCCAATGTGATGGAATCAAGCAGGTTGAGCACCCACACTAAACTAACGTGGAGCTCCTCACTCAAGCCGCTCAAAACTCCACAGACAAACACAAGTTCAGTGAACAAGCCATTTCCCGCTGCCATGGAAACCAAGTGCTCTGGCACCACAGATGTCTGAAAGTGGATATGACACCTAAGGAACTCAGGGCGGTGGTCAATGGCAACTGCCCAAAGCAGCAGCACAGCTCTTCCAGTGCCAAAACAACTCCATCTGCCTCATGAACTTCACATACCATCAGCTGTGCTAGCAGCTATCTAGGAAACCGTGTTTGGTCACTTCCGGTCCAATGCGCATTGAGCCCAGTGTGATGAAATCAAGCAGGTTGAGCACCCACACTAAACTAACATGGAGCTCCTCACTCAAGGCGCTCAAAACTCCACAGACAAACACAAGCTCAGCGAACAAGCCACTTCCCACTGCCATGGAAACCAAGTGCTCTGGCACCACAGATGTCTGAAAGTGGATATGACACCTAGGGAACTCAGGGCGGTGGTCAATGGCAACTGCCCAAAGCAGCAGCACAGCTCTTCCAGTGCCAAAACTACTCCACCTGCCTCATTAACTTCACATACCATCAGCTGTGCTAGCAGCTATCTAGGAAACCCTGTTGGGTCACTTCCTGTCCAATGCCCATTGAGCCCAGTGTGATGGAATCAAGCAGGTTGAGCACCCACACTAAACTAACATGGAGCTCCTCACTCAAGGCGCTCAAAACTCCACAGCCAAACACAAGTTCAGTGAACAAGCCATTTCCCGCTGCCATGGAAACCAAGTGTTCTGGCACCACATATGTCTGAAAGTGGATATGACACCTAGGGAACTCAGGGCGGGGGTCAATGGCAACTGCCCAAAGCAGCAGCACAGCTCTTCCAGTGCCAAAACTACTCCACTTGCCTCATTAACTTCACATACCATCAGCTGTGCTAGCAGCTATCTAGGAAACCCTGTTGGGTCACTTCCGGTCCAATGCCCATTGAGCCCAGTGTGATGGAATCAAGCAGGTTGAGCACCCACACTAAACTAACATGGAGCTCCTCACTCAAGGCGCTCAAAACTCCACAGCCAAACACAAGTTCAGTGCCCAAGCCATTTCCCGCTGCCATGGAAACCAAGTGCTCTGGCACCACAGATGTCTGAAAGTGGATATGACACCAAGGGAAATCAGGGCGGTGCTCAATGGCAACTGCCCAAAGCAGCAGCACAGCTCTTCCAGTGCCAAAACTACTCCACCTGCCTCATGAACTTCACATACCATCAGCTGTGCTAGCAGCTATCTAGGAAACCCTGTTGGGTCACTTCCGGTCCAATGCCCGTTGAGCCCAGTGTGATGGAATCAAGCAGGGTGAGCACCCACACTAAACTAACATGGAGCTCCTCACTCAAGGCGCTCAAAACTCCACAGCCAAACACATATTCAGCGAACAAGCCATTTCCCACTGCCATGGAAACCAAGTGCTCTGGCACCACATATGTCTGAAAGTGGATATGACACCTAGAGAACTCAGGGCGGTGGTCAATGGCAACTGCCCGAAGCAGCACAGCTCTTCCAGTGCCAAAACTACTCCACCTGCCTCATGAACTTCACATACCATCAGCTGTGCTAGCAGCTATTTAGGAAACCCTGTTGGGTCACTTCAGGTCGAATGCCCATTGAGCCCAGTGGGATGGAATCAAGCAGGTTGAGCACCCACACTAAACTAACATGAAGCTCCTCACTCAAGCCGCTCAAAACTCCACAGCCAAACACAAGTTCAGTGAACAAGCCATTTCCCGCTGCCATGGAAACCAAGTGTTCTGGCACCACAGATGTCTGAAAGTGGATATGACACCTAGGGAACTCAGGGCGGGGGTCAATGGCAACTGCCCAAAGCAGCAGCACAGCTCTTCCAGTGCCAAAACTACTCCACTTGCCTCATTAACTTCACATACCATCAGCTGTGCTAGCAGCTATCTAGGAAACCGTGTTTGGTCACTTCCGGTCCAATGCCCATTGAGCCCAGTGTGATGGAATCAAGCAGGTTGAGCACCCACACTAAACTAACATGGAGCTCCTCACTCAAGGCGCTCAAAACTCCACAGCCAAACACAAGTTCAGCGAACAAGCCATTTCCCGCTGCCATGGAAACCAAGTGCTCTGGCACCACATATGTCTGAAAGTGGATATGACACCTAGGGAACTCAGGGCGGTGGTCAATGGCAACTGCCCGAAGCAGCACAGCTCTTCCAGTGCCAAAACTACTCCACCTGCCTCATTAACTTCACATACCATCAGCTGTGCTAGCAGCTATCTAGGAAACCGTGTTGGGTCACTTCCGGTCCAATGCCCATTGAGCCCAGTGTGATGGAATCAAGCAGGTTGAGCACCCACACTAAACTAACATGGAGCTCCTCACTCAAGCCGCTCAAAACTCCACAGCCAAACACAAGTTCAGCGAACAAGCCACTTCCCACTGCCATGGAAACCAAGTGCTCTGGCACCACAGATGTCTGAAAGTGGATATGACAGCTAGGGAACTCAGGGCGGTGGTCAATGGCAACTGCCCGAAGCAGCAGCACAGCTCTTCCAGTGACGAAACAACTCCACCTGCCTCATGAACATCACATACCATCAGCTGTGCTAGCAGCTATCTAGGAAAACGTGTTGGGTCACTTCCGGTCCAATGCCCATTGAGCCCAGTGTGATGGAATCAAGCAGGTTGAGCACCCACACTAAACTAACATGGAGCTCCTCACTCAAGGCGCTCAAAACTCCACAGACAAACACAAGCTCAGCGAACAAGCCATTTCCCACTGCCATGGAAACCAAGTGCTCTGGCACCACATATGTCTGAAAGTGGATATGACAGCTAGGCATCTCAGGGCGGTGCTCAATGGCAACTGCCCAAAGCAGCAGCACAGCTCTTCCAGTGCCAAAACAACTCCACCTGCCTCTGGAACTTCACATACCATCAGCTGTGCTAGCAGCTATCTAGGAAACCGTGTTGGGTCACTTCCAGTCCAATGCCCATTGAGCCCAGTGTGATGGAATCAAGCAGGTTGAGCACCCACACTAAACTAACATGGAGCTCCTCACTCAAGGCGCTCAAAACTCCACAGCCAAACACAAGTTCAGTGCCCAAGCCATTTCCCGCTGCCATGGAAACCAAGTGCTCTGGCACCACATATGTCTGAAAGTGGATATGACACCTAGGGAACTCAGGGCGGTGGTCAATGGCAACTGCCCGAAGCAGCACAGCTCTTCCAGTGCCAAAACTACTCCACCTGCCTCATTAACTTCACATACCATCAGCTGTGCTAGCAGCTATCTAGGAAACCCTGTTGGGTCACTTCCTGTCCAATGCCCATTGAGCCCAGTGGGATGGAATCAAGCAGGTTGAGCACCCACACTAAACTAACATGGAGCTCCTCACTCAAGGCGCTCAAAACTCCACAGCCAAACACAAGTTCAACGCCAAAGCCATTTCCCGCTGCCATGGAAACCAAGTGTTCTGGCACCACATATGTCTGAAAGTGGATATGACACCTAGAGAACTCAGGGCAGTGGTCAATGGCAACTGCCCAAAGCAGCAGCACAGCTCTTTCAGTGCCAAAACTACTCCACCTGCCTCATGAACTTCACATACCATCAGCTGTGCTAGCAGCTATCTAGGAAACCCTGTTGGGTCACTTCCGGTCCAATGCCCATTGAGCCCATCGTGATGGAATCAAGCAGGGTGAGCACCCACACTAAACTAACATGGAGCTCCTCACTCAAGGCGCTCAAAACTCCACAGCCAAACACAAATTCAGCGAACAAGCCATTTCCCACTGCCATGGAAACCAAGTGCTCTGGCACCACATATGTCTGAAAGTGGATATGACACCTAGGGAACTCAGGGCGGTGGTCAATGGCAACTGCCCGAAGCAGCACAGCTCTTCCAGTGCCAAAACTACTCCACCTGCCTCATGAACTTCACATACCATCAGCTGTGCTAGCAGCTATTTAGGAAACCCTGTTGGGTCACTTCAGTTCAATGCCCATTGAGCCCAGTGTGATGGCATCAAGCAGGTTGAGCACCCACACTAAACTAACATGGAGCTCCTCACTCAAGGCGCTCAAAACTCCACAGCCAAACACAAGTTCAGTGCCCAAGCCATTTCCCGCTGCCATGGAAACCAAGTGTTCTGGCACCACAGATGTCTGAAAGTGGATATGACACCTAGGGAACTCAGGGCGGGGGTCAATGGCAACTGCCCAAAGCAGCAGCACAGCTCTTCCAGTGCCAAAACTACTCCACTTGCCTCATGAACTTCACATACCATCAGCTGTGCTAGCAGCGTGCTAGGAAACCCTGTTGGGTCACTTCCTGTCCAATGCCCATTGAGCCCAGTGTGATGGAATCAAGCAGGTTGAGCACCCACACTAAACTAACATGGAGCTCCTCACTCAAGGCGCTCAAAACTCCACAGCCAAACACAAGTTCAGTGCCCAAGCCATTTCCCGCTGCCATGGAAACCAAGTGCTCTGGCACCACAGATGTCTGAAAGTGGATATGACACCTAGGGAACTCAGGGCGGTGGTCAATGGCAACTGCCCAAAGCAGCAGCACAGCTCTTCCAGTGCCAAAACTACTCCACCTGCCTCATTAACTTCACATACCATCAGCTGTGCTAGCAGCGTGCTAGGAAACCCTGTTTGGTCACTTCCGGTCCAATGCCCATTGAGCCCAGTGTGATGGAATCAAGCAGGTTGAGCACCCACACTAAACTAACATGGAGCTCCTCACTCAAGGCGCTCAAAACTCCACAGCCAAACACAAGTTCAGCCAACAAGCCATTTCCCGCTGCCATGGAAACCAAGTGCTCTGGCACCACATATGTCTGAAAGTGGATATGACACCTAGGGAACTCAGGGCGGTGGTCAATGGCAACTGCCCAGAGCAGCACAGCTCTTCCAGTGCCAAAACTACTCCACCTGCCTCATGAACTTCACATACCATCAGCTGTGCTAGCAGCTATCTAGGAAACCCTGTTGGGTCACTTCCTGTCCAATGCCCGTTGAGCCCAGTGTGATGAAATCAAGCAGGTTGAGCACCCACACTAAACTAACATGGAGCTCCTCACTCAAGGCGCTCAAAACTCCACAGCCAAACACAAGTTCAGCGAACAAGCCATTTCCCACTGCCATGGAAACCAAGTGCTCTGGCACCACATATGTCTGAAAGTGGATATGACACCTAGGGAACTCAGGGCGGTGGTCAATGGCAACTGCCCGAAGCAGCACAGCTCTTCAAGTGCCAAAACTACTCCACCTGCCTCATGAACTTCACATATCATCAGCTGTGCTAGCAGCTATTTAGGAAACCCTGTTGGGTCACTTCAGGTCCAATGCCCATTGAGCCCAGTGGGATGGAATCAAGCAGGTTGAGCACCCACACTAAACTAACATGGAGCTCCTCACTCAAGGCACTCAAAACTCCACAGCCAAACACAAGTTCAGCGAACAAGCCATTTCCCGCTGCCATGGAAACCAAGTGCTCTGGCACCACATATGTCTGAAAGTGGATATGACACCTAGGGAACTCAGGGCGGTGGTCCATGGCAACTGCCCGAAGCAGCACAGCTCTTCCAGTGCCAAAACTACTCCACCTGCCTCATGAACTTCACATACCATCAGCTGTGCTAGCAGCTATCTAGGAAACCCTGTTGGGTCACTTCCTGTCCAATGCCCATTGAGCCCATCGTGATGGAATCAAGCAGGGTGAGCACCCACACTAAACTAACATGGAGCTCCTCACTCAAGGCGCTCAAAACTCCACAGCCAAACACAAATTCAGCGAACAAGCCATTTCCCACTGCCATGGAAACCAAGTGCTCTGGCACCACATATGTCTGAAAGTGGATATGACACCTAGGGACATCAGGGCGGTGGTCAATGGCAACTGCCCGAAGCAGCACAGCTCTTCCAGTGCCAAAACTACTCCACCTGCCTCATGAACTTCACATACCATCAGCTGTGCTAGCAGCTATTTAGGAAACCCTGTTGGGTCACTTCAGGTCCAATGCCCATTGAGCCCAGTGTGATGGCATCAAGCAGGTTGAGCACCCACACTAAACTAACATGGAGCTCCTCACTCAAGCCGCTCAAAACTCCACAGCCAAACACAAGTTCAGTGCCCAAGCCATTTCCCGCTGCCATGGAAACCAAGTGTTCTGGCACCACAGATGTCTGAAAGTGGATATGACACCTAGGGAACTCAGGGCGGGGGTCAATGGCAACTGCCCAAAGCAGCAGCACAGCTCTTCCAGTGCCAAAACTACTCCACTTGCCTCATTAACTTCACATACCATCAGCTGTGCTAGCAGCGTGCTAGGAAACCCTGTTGGGTCACTTCCTGTCCAATGCCCATTGAGCCCAGTGTGATGGAATCAAGCAGGTTGAGCACCCACACTAAACTAACATGGAGCTCCTCACTCAAGCCGCTCAAAACTCCACAGCCAAACACAAGTTCAGTGCCCAAGCCATTTCCCGCTGCCATGGAAACCAAGTGCTCTGGCACCACAGATGTCTGAAAGTGGATATGACACCTAGAGAACTCAGGGCGGTGGTCAATGGCAACTGCCCAAAGCAGCAGCACAGCTCTTCCAGTGCCAAAACTACTCCACTTGCCTCATTAACTTCACATACCATCAGCTGTGCTAGCAGCTATCTAGGAAACCCTGTTGGGTCACTTCCGGTCCAATGCCCATTGAGCCCAGTGGGATGGAATCAAGCAGGTTGAGCACCCACACTAAGCTAACATGGAGATCCTCACTCAAGGCGCTCAAATCTCCACAAACACAAGTTCAGCGAACAAGATATTTACCGCTGCCATGGAAACCAAGTGCTCTGGCACCACAGATGTCTGAAAGTGGGTATGACACCTAGAGAACTCAGGGCGGTGGTCAATGGCAACTGCCCAAAGCAGCAGCACAGCTCTTCCAGTGCCAAAACTACTCCACCTGCCTCATTAACTTCACATACCATCAGCTGTGCTAGCAGCTATCTAGGAAACCCTGTTGGGTCACTTCCTGTCCAATGCCCATTGAGCCCATTGGGATGGAATCAAGAAGGTTGAGCACCCACACTAAACTAACATGGAGCTCCTCATTCAAGGCGCTCAAAACTCCACAGACAAACACAAGTTCAGCGAACAAGCCATTTCCCGCTGCCATGGAAACTAAGTGCTCTGGCACCACAGATGTCTGAAAGTGGATATGACACCTAGGGACATCAGGGCGGTGGTCAATGGCAACTGCCCAAAGCAGCAGCACAGCTCTTCCAGTGCCAAAACTACTCCACCTGCCTCATGAACTTCACATACCATCAGCTGTGCTAGCAGCTATCTAGGAAACCCTGTTGGGTCACTTCCGGTCCAATGCCCATTGAGACCAGTGTGATGGAATCAAGCAGGTTGAGCACCCACACTAAACTAACATGGAGCTCCTCACTCAACGCGCTCAAATCTCCACAGACAAACACAAGTTCAGTGAACAAGATATTTACCGCTGCCAAGGAAACCAAGTGCTCTGGCACCACAGATGTCTGAAAGTGGGTATGACACCTAGGGAACTCAGGGCGGTGGTCAATTACAATTGCCCAAAGCAGCAGCACAGCTCTTCCAGTGCCAAAACTACTCCACCTGCCTCATTAACTTCACATACCATCAGCTGTGCTAGCAGCTATCTAGGAAACCCTGTTGGGTCACTTCCGGTCCATTGCCCATTGAGCCCAGTGGGATGGAATCAAGCAGGTTGAGCACCCACACTAAACTAACATGGAGCTCCTCACTCAAGGCGCTCAAAACTCCACAGACAAACACAAGTTCAGTGCCCAAGCCATTTCCCGCTGCCATGGATACCAAGTGCTCTGGCACCACAGATGTCTGAAAGTGGATATGACGCCTAGGGAACTCAGGGCGGTGGTCAATGGCAACTGCCCAAAGCAGCAGCACAGCTCTTCCAGTGACGAAACAGCTCCACCTGCCTCATGAACTTCACATACCATCAGCTGTGCTAGCAGCTATCTAGGAAACCCTGTTGGGTCACTTCCTGTCCAATGCCCATTGAGCCCAGTGTGATGGAATCAAGCAGGTTGAGCACCCACACTAAACTAACATGGAGCTCCTCACTCAAGGCGCTCAAAACTCCACAGCCAAACACAAGTTCAGTGCCCAAGCCATTTCCCGCTGCCATGGAAACCAAGTGCTCTGGCACCACAGATGTCTGAAAGTGGGTATGACACCTAGGTATCTCAGGGCGGTGGTCCATGGCAACTGCCCAAAGCAGCAGCACAGCTCTTCCAGTGCCAAAACTACTCCACCTGCCTCATGAACTTCACATACCATCAGCTGTGCTAGTAGCTATCTAGGAAACCCTGTTTGGTCACTTCCTGTCCATTGCTCATTGAGCCCAGTGGGATGGAATCAAGCAGGTTGAGCACCCACACTAAACTAACATGGAGCTCCTCACTCAAGGCGCTCAAATCTCCACAGCCAAACACAAGTTCAGCGAACAAGCCATTTCCCGCTGCCATGGAAACCAAGTGCTCTGGCACCACATATGTCTGAAAGTGGATATGACACCTAGAGAACTCAGGGCGGTGCTCAATGGCAACTGCCCAAAGCAGCAGCACAGCTCTTCCAGTGCCAAAACTACTCCACCTGCCTCATGAACTTCACATACCATCAGCTGTGCTAGCAGCTATCTAGGAAACCCTGTTGGGTCACTTCCGGTCCAATGCCCGTTGAGCCCATCGTGATGGAATCAAGCAGGGTGAGCACCCACACTAAACTAACATGGAGCTCCTCACTCAAGGCGCTCAAAACTCCACAGACAAACACAAATTCAGCGAACAAGCCATTTCCCGCTGCCATGGAAACCAAGTGCTCTGGCACCACAGATGTCTGAAAGTGGATATGACACCTAGGGAACTCAGGGCGGTGGTCAATGGCAACTGCCCAAAGCAGCACAGCTCGTCCAGTGCCAAAACTACTCCACCTGCCTCATTAACTTCACATACCATCAGCTGTGCTAGCAGCTGTCTAGGAAACCCTGTTGGGTCACTTCCCGTTAAATGCCCATTGAGCCCAGTGGGATGGAATCAAGCAGGTTGAGCACCCACACTAAACTAACATGGAGCTCCTCACTCAAGCCGCTCAGAACTCCACAGACAAAGACAAGTTCAGTGCCCAGGCCATTTCCCGCTGCCATGGAAACCAAGTGCTCTGGCACCACATATGTCTGAAAGTGGATATGACACCTAGGGAACTCAGGGCGGTGGTCAATGGCAACTGCCCAAAGCAGCAGCACAGCTCTTCCAGTGCCAAAACAACTCCATCTGCCTCATGAACTTCACATACCATCAGCTGTGCTAGCAGCTATCTAGGAAACCGTGTTTGGTCACTTCCGGTCCAATGCCCATTGAGCTCAGTGGGGTGGAATCAAGCAGGTTGAGCACCCACACTAAACTAACATGGAGCTCCTCACTCAAGGCGCTCAAAACTCCACAGCCAAACACAAGTTCAGTGCCCAAGCCATTTCCCGCTGCCATGGAAACCAAGTGCTCTGGCACCACAGATGTCTGAAAGTGGATATGACACCTAGGGAACTCAGGGCGGTGGTCAATGGCAACTGCCCGAAGCAGCAGCACAGCTCTTCCAGTGACGAAACAACTCCACCTGCCTCATGAACTTCACATACCATCAGCTGTGCTAGCAGCTATTTAGGAAACCCTGTTGGGTCACTTCCAGTTCAATGCCCATTGAGCCCAGTGTGATGGAATCAAGCAGGTTGAGCACCCACACTAAACTAACATGGAGCTCCTCACTCAAGGTGCTCAAAACTCCACAGCCAAACACAAGTTCAGTGAACAAGCCATTTCCCACTGCCATGGAAACCAAGTGCTCTGGCACCACATATGTCTGAAAGTGGATATGACACCTAGGGAACTCAGGGCGGTGGTCAATGGCAACTGCCCGAAGCAGCAGCACAGCTCTTCCAGTGACGAAACTACTCCACCTGCCTCATGAACTTCACATACCATCAGCTGTGCTAGCAGCTATTTAGCAAACCGTGTTGGGTCACTTCCGGTCCAATGCCCATTGAGCCCAGTGGGATGGAATCAAGCAGGTTGAGCACCCACACTAAACTAACATGGAGCTCCTCACTCAAGGCGCTCAAAACTCCACAGCCAAACACAAGTTCAGTGCCCAGGCCATTTCCCACTGCCATGGAAACCAAGTGCTCTGGCACCACAGATGTCTGAAAGTGGATATGACACCTAGGGAACTCAGGGCGGTGGTCAATGGCAACTGCCCAAAGCAGCAGCACAGCTCTTCCAGTGACGAAACAACTCCACCTGCCTCATGAACTTCACATACCATCAGCTGTGCTAGCACCTATCTAGGAAACCGTGTTGGGTCACTTCCGGTCCAATGCCCATTGAGCCCTGTGTGATGGAATCAAGCAGGTTGAGCACCCACACTAAACTAACATGGAGCTCCTCACTCAACGCGCTCAAAACTCTACAGACAAACACAAGTTCAGAGCCCAAGCCATTTCCCGCTGCCATGGAAACCAAGTGCTCTGGCACCACATATGTCTGAAAGTGGATATGACACCTAGGGATCTCAGGGCGGTGCTCAATGGCAACTGCCCAAAGCAGCAGCACAGCTCTTCCAGTGCCAAAACAACTCCACCTGCCTCATGAACTTCACATACCATCAGCTGTGCTAGCAGCTATCTAGGAAACCGTGTTGGGTCACTTCCAGTCCAATGCCCATTGAGCCCAGTGTGATGGAATCAAGCAGGTTGAGCACCCACACTAAACTAACATGGGGCTCCTCACTCAAGGCGCTCAAAACTCCACAGCCAAACACAAGTTCAGCGCCCAAGCCATTTCCCGCTGCCATGGAAACCAAGTGCTCTGGCACCACAGATGTCTGAAAGTGGATATGACACCTAGGGACATCAGGGCGGTGGTCAATGGCAACTGCCCAAAGCAGCAGCACAGCTCTTCCAGTGCCAAAACTACTCCACCTGCCTCATTAACTTCACATACCATCAGCTGTGCTAGCAGCTATTTAGGAAACCCTGTTGGGTCACTTCCGGTCCAATGCCCATTGAGCCCAGTGTGATGGAATCAAGCAGGTTGAGCACCCACACTAAGCTAACATGGAGCTCCTCACTCAAGGCGCTCAAATCTCCACAGACAAACACAAGTTCAGCGAACAAGATATTTACCGCTGCCATGGAAACCAAGTGCTCTGGCACCACAGATGTCTGAAAGTGGGTATGACACCTAGGGAACTCAGGGCGGTGGTCAATGGCAACTGCCCAAAGCAGCAGCACAGCTCTTCCAGTGCCAAAACAACTCCACCTGCCTCATGAACTTCACATACCATCAGCTGTGCTAGCAGCTATCTAGGAAACCCTGTTTGGTCACTTCCGGTCCAATGCTCATTGAGCCCAGTGTGATGGAATCAAGCAGGTTGAGCCCCCACACTAAACTAACATGGAGCTCCTCACTCAAGGCGCTCAAAACTCCACAGCCAAACACAAGTTCAGCGAACAAGCCATTTCCCGCTGCCATGGAAACTAAGTGCTCTGGCACCACATATGTCTGAAAGTGGATATGACACTTAGGGAACTCAGGGCGGTGGTCAATGGCAACTGCCCGAAGCAGCACAGCTCTTTCAGTGCCAAAACTACTCCACATGCCTCATTAACTTCACATACCATCAGCTGTGCTAGCAGCTATCTAGGAAACCCTGTTGGGTCACTTCCTGTCCAATGCCCATTGAGCCCAGTGTGATGGAATCAAGCAGCTTGAGCACCCACACTAAACTAACATGGAGCTCCTCACTCAAGGTGCTCAAAACTCCACAGCCAAACACAAGTTCAACGCCCAAGCCATTTCCCGCTGCCATGGAAACCAAGTGCTCTGGCACCACAGATGTCTGAAAGTGGATATGACACCTAGGGAACTGAGGGCGGTGGTCAATGGCAACTGCCCGAAGCAGCAGCACAGCTCTTCCAGTGCCAAAACTACTCCACCTGCCTCATGAACTTCACATACCATCAGCTGTGCTAGCAGCTATTTAGGAAACCCTGTTGGGTCACTTCAGGTCCAATGCCCATTGAGCCCAGTGTGATGGAATCAAGCAGGTTGAGCACCCACACTAAACTAACGTGGAGCTCCTCACTCAAGGCGCTCAAAACTCCACAGACAAACACAAGTTGAGCGAACAAGCCATTTCCCGCTGCCATGGAAACCAAGTGCTCTGGCACCACAGATGTCTGAAAGTGGATATGACACCTAGGGACATCAGGGCTGTGGTCAATGGCAACTGCCCAAAGCAGCAGCACAGCTCTCCCAGTGCCAAAACTGCTCCACCTGCCTCATGAACTTCACATACCATCAGCTGTGCTAGCAGCTCTCTAGGAAACCCTGTTTGGTCACATCGGGTCCAATGCACATTGAGCCCAGTGGGATGGAATCAAGCAGGTCGAGCACCCACACTAAACTAACATGGAGCTCCTCACTCAAGGCGCTCAAAACTCCACAGCCAAACACAAGTTCAATGCCCAAGCCATTTCCCGCTGCCATGGAAACCAAGTGCTCTGGCACCACATATGTCTGAAAGTTTATATGACACCTAGGGACATCAGGGCGGTGGTCAATTGCAACTGCCCGAAGCAGCAGCACAGCTCTTCCAGTGCCAAAACTACTCCACCTGCCTCATGAACTTCACATACCATCAGCTGTGCTAGCAGCTATTTAGGAAACCCTGTTGGGTCACTTCAGGTCGAATGCCCATTGAGCCCAGTGTGATGGAATCAAGCAGGTTGAGCACCCACACTAAACTAACATGGAGCTCCTCACTCAAGCGGCTCAAAACTCCACAGCCAAACACAAGTTCTGCGCCCAAGGTATTTCCCGCTGCCATGGAAACCAAGTGCTCTGGCACCACATATGTCTGAAAGTGGATATGACACCTAGGGAACTCAGGGCGGTGGTCAATGGCAACTGCCCAAAGCAGCAGCACAGCTCTTCCAGTGACGAAACAGCTCCACCTGCCTCATGAACTTCACATACCATCAGCTGTGCTAGCAGCTATCTAGGAAACCCTGTTTGGTCACTTCCAGTCCAATGCCCATTGAGCCCAGTGTGATGGAATCAAGCAGGTTGAGCACCCACACTAAACTAACATGGAGCTCCTCACTCAAGGCGCTCAAAACTCCACAGCCAAACACAAGTTCAGCGCCCAAACCATTTCCCGCTGCCATGGAAACCAAGTGCTCTGGCACCATAGATGTCTGAAAGTGGATATGACACCTAGGGATATCAGGGCGGTGGTCAATGGCAACTGCCCAAAGCAGCAGCACAGCTCTTCCAGTGCCAAAACTACTCCACCTGCCTCATGAACTTCACATACCATCAGCTGTGCTAGCAGCTATTTAGGAAACCCTGTTGGGTCACTTCCTGTCCAATGCCCATTGAGCCCAGTGTGATGGAATCAAGCAGGTTGAGCACCCACACTAAACTAACATGGAGCTCCTCACTCAAGGCGCTCAAAACTCCACAGCCAAACACAAGTTCAGTGCCCAAGCCATTTCCCGCTGCCATGGAAACCAAGTGCTCTGGCACCACAGATGTCTGAAAGTGGGTATGACACCTAGGTATCTCAGGGCGGTGGTCCATGGCAACTGCCCAAAGCAGCAGCACAGCTCTTCCAGTGCCAAAACTACTCCACCTGCCTCATGAACTTCACATACCATCAGCTGTGCTAGTAGCTATCTAGGAAACCCTGTTTGGTCACTTCCAGTCCATTGCTCATTGAGCCCAGTGGGATGGAATCAAGCAGGTTGAGCACCCACACTAAACTAACATGGAGCTCCTCACTCAAGGCGCTCAAAACTCCACAGCCAAACACAAGTACAGCGAACAAGCCATTTCCCGCTGCCATGGAAACCAAGTGCTCTGGCACCACCTATGTCTGAAAGTGGATATGACACCTAGGGAACTCAGGGCGGTGGTCAATGGCAACTGCCCGAAGCAGCAGCACAGCTCTTCCAGTGACGAAACTACTCCACCTGCCTCATGAACTTCACATACCATCAGCTGTGCTAGCAGCTATCTAGAAAACCCTGTTGGGTCACTTCCGGTCCAATGCCCATTGATCCCTGTGTGATGGAATCAAGCAGGTTGAGCACCCACACTAAGCTAACATGGAGCTCCTCACTCAAGGCGCTCAAATCTCCACAAACAAACACAAGTTCAGCGAACAAGATATTTACCGCTGCCATGGAAACCAAGTGCGCTGGCACCACAGATGTCTGAAAGTGGGTATGACACCTAGGGAACTCAGGGCGGTGGTCAATTACAATTGCCCAAAGCAGCAGCACAGCTCTTCCAGTGCCAAAACAACTCCACCTGCCTCATGAACTTCACATACCATCAGCTGTGCTAGCAGCTATCTAGGAAACCCTGTTGGGTCACTTCCGGTCCATTGCCCATTGAGCCCAGTGGGATGGAATCAAGCAGGTTGAGCACCCACATTAAACTAACATGGAGCTCCTCACTCAAGCCGCTCAAAACTCCACAGCCAAACACAAGTTCAGTGAACAAGCCATTTCCCGCTGCCATGGAAACCAAGTGCTCTGGCACCACCTATGTCTGAAAGTGGATATGACACCTAGAGAACTCAGGGCGGTGCTCAATGGCAACTGCCCAAAGCAGCAGCACAGCTCTTCCAGTGCCAAAACTACTCCACCTGCCTCATGAACTTCACATACCATCAGCTGTGCTAGCAGCTATCTAGGAAACCCTGTTGGGTCACTTCCGGTCCAATGCACGTTGAGCCCAGTGTGATGGAATCAAGCAGGTTGAGCACCCACACTAAACTAACATGGAGCTCCTCACTCAAGGCGCTCAAAACTCCACAGACAAACACAAATTCAGCGAACAAGCCATTTCCCGCTGCCATGGAAACCAAGTGCTCTGGCACCACATATGTCTGAAAGTGGATATGACACCTAGGGAACTCAGGGCGGTGGTCAATGGCAACTGCCCAAAGCAGCACAGCTCGTCCAGTGCCAAAACTACTCCACCTGCCTCATTAACTTCACATACCATCAGCTGTGCTAGCAGCTGTCTAGGAAACCCTGTTGGGTCACTTCCCGTTAAATGCCCATTGAGCCCAGTGGGATGGAATCAAGCAGGTTGAGCACCCACACTAAACTAACATGGAGCTCCTCACTCAAGCCGCTCAGAACTCCACAGACAAAGACAAGTTCAGTGCCCAGGCCATTTCCCGCTGCCATGGAAACCAAGTGCTCTGGCACCACATATGTCTGAAAGTGGATATGACACCTAGGGAACTCAGGGCGGTGGTCAATGGCAACTGCCCAAAGCAGCAGCACAGCTCTTCCAGTGCCAAAACAACTCCATCTGCCTCATGAACTTCACATACCATCAGTTGTGCTAGCAGCTATCTAGGAAACCGTGTTTGGTCACTTCCGGTCCAATGCCCATTGAGCTCAGTGGGGTGGAATCAAGCAGGTTGAGCACCCACACTAAACTAACATGGAGCTCCTCACTCAAGGCGCTCAAAACTCCACAGCCAAACACAAGTTCAGTGCCCAAGCCATTTCCCGCTGCCATGGAAACCAAGTGCTCTGGCACCACAGATGTCTGAAAGTGGATATGACACCTAGGGAACTCAGGGCGGTGGTCAATGGCAACTGCCCGAAGCAGCAGCACAGCTCTTCCAGTGACGAAACAACTCCACCTGCCTCATGAACTTCACATACCATCAGCTGTGCTAGCAGCTATTTAGGAAACCGTGTTGGGTCACTTCCAGTTCAATGCCCATTGAGTCCAGTGTGATGGAATCAAGCAGGTTGAGCACCCACACTAAACTAACATGGAGCTCCTCACTCAAGGTGCTCAAAACTCCACAGCCAAACACAAGTTCAGTGAACAAGCCATTTCCCACTGCCATGGAAACCAAGTGCTCTGGCACCACATATGTCTGAAAGTGGATATGACACCTAGGGAACTCAGGGCGGTGGTCAATGGCAACTGCCCGAAGCAGCAGCACAGCTCTTCCAGTGACGAAACTACTCCACCTGCCTCATGAACTTCACATACCATCAGCTGTGCTAACAGCTATCTAGCAAACCGTGTTGGGTCACTTCCAGTCCAATGCCCATTGAGCCCAGTGGGATGGAATCAAGCAGGTTGAGCACCCACACTAAACTAACATGGAGCTCCTCACTCAAGGCGCTCAAAACTCCACAGCCAAACACAAGTTCAGTGCCCAGGCCATTTCCCACTGCCATGGAAACCAAGTGCTCTGGCACCACAGATGTCTGAAAGTGGATATGACACCTAAGGAACTCAGGGCGGTGGTCAATGGCAACTGCCCAAAGCAGCAGCACAGCTCTTCCAGTGACGAAACAACTCCACCTGCCTCATGAACTTCACATACCATCAGCTGTGCTAGCACCTATCTAGGAAACCGTGTTGGGTCACTTCCGGTCCAATGCCCATTGAGCCCTGTGTGATGGAATCAAGCAGGTTGAGCACCCACACTAAACTAACATGGAGCTCCTCACTCAACGCGCTCAAAACTCTACAGACAAACACAAGTTCAGTGCCCAAGCCATTTCCCACTGCCATGGAAACCAAGTGCTCTGGCACCACATATGTCTGAAAGTGGATATGACACCTAGGGATCTCAGGGCGGTGCTCAATGGCAACTGCCCAAAGCAGCAGCACAGCTCTTCCAGTGCCAAAACAACTCCACCTGCCTCATGAACTTCACATACCATCAGCTGTGCTAGCAGCTATCTAGGAAACCGTGTTGGGTCACTTCCAGTCCAATGCCCATTGAGCCCAGTGTGATGGAATCAAGCAGGTTGAGCACCCACACTAAACTAACATGGAGCTCCTCACTCAAGGCGCTCAAAACTCCACAGCCAAACACAAGTTCAGTGCCCAAGCCATTTCCCGCTGCCATGGAAACCAAGTGCTCTGGCACCACAGATGTCTGAAAGTGGATATGACACCTAGGGAACTCAGGGCGGTGGTCAATGGCAACTGCCCAAAGCAGCAGCACAGCTCTTCCAGTGCCAAAACTACTCCACCTGCCTCATTAACTTCACATACCATCAGCTGTGCTAGCAGCTATTTAGGAAACCCTGTTGGGTCACTTCCGGTCCAATGCCCATTGAGCCCAGTGTGATGGAATCAAGCAGGTTGAGCACCCACACTAAACTAACATGGAGCTCCTCACTCAAGGCGCTCAAAACTCCACAGCCAAACACAAGTTCAGTGCCCAAGCCATTTCCCGCTGCCATGGAAACCAAGTGCTCTGGCACCACAGATGTCTGAAAGTGGATATGACACCTAGGGACATCAGGGCGGTGGTCAATGGCAACTGCCCAAAGCAGCAGCACAGCTCTTCCAGTGCCAAAACTACTCCACCTGCCTCATTAACTTCACATACCATCAGCTGTGCTAGCAGCTATCTAGGAAACCCTGTTGGGTCACTTCAGGTCCAATGCCCATTGAGCCCAGTGTGATGGAATCAAGCAGGTTGAGCACCCACACTAAACTAACGTGGAGCTCCTCACTCAAGGCGCTCAAAACTCCACAGACAAACACAAGTTGAGCGAACAAGCCATTTCCCGCTGCCATGGAAACCAAGTGCTCTGGCACCACAGATGTCTGAAAGTGGATATGACACCTAGGGACATCAGGGCTGTGGTCAATGGCAACTGCCCAAAGCAGCAGCACAGCTCTCCCAGTGCCAAAACTGCTCCACCTGCCTCATGAACTTCACATACCATCAGCTGTGCTAGCAGCTCTCTAGGAAACCCTGTTTGGTCACATCGGGTCCAATGCACATTGAGCCCAGTGGGATGGAATCAAGCAGGTTGAGCACCCACACTAAACTAACATGGAGCTCCTCACTCAAGGCGCTCAAATCTCCACAGACAAACACAAGTTCAGCGAACAAGATATTTACCGCTACCATGGAAACCAAGTGCTCTGGCACCACAGATGTCTGAAAGTGGGTATGACACCTAGGGAACTCAGGGCGGTGGTCAATGGCAACTGCCCGAAGCAGCACAGCTCTTCCAGTGCCAAAACTACTCCACCTGCCTCATGAACTTCACATACCATCAGCTGTGCTAGCAGCTATCTAGGAAACCCTGTTTGGTCACTTCCTGTCCAATGCCCATTGAGCCCAGTGTGATGGAATCAAGCAGGTTGAGCACCCACACTAAACTAACATGGAGCTCCTCACTCAAGGTGCTCAAAACTCCACAGACAAACACAAGTTCAACGCCCAAGCCATTTCCCGCTGCCATGGAAACCAAGTGCTCTGGCACCACAGATGTCTGAAAGTGGATATGACACCTAGGGAACTCAGGGCGGTGGTCAATGGCAACTGCCCAAAGCAGCAGCACAGCTCTTCCAGTGCCAAAACTACTCCACCTGCCTCATGAACTTCACATACCATCAGCTGTGCTAGCAGCTATCTAGGAAACCCTGTTGGGTCACTTCCAGTCCAATGCCCATTGAGCCCATCGTGATGGAATCAAGCAGGGTGAGCACCCACACTAAACTAACATGGAGCACCTCACTCAAGCCGCTCAAAACTCCACAGCCAAACACAAATTCAGCAAACAAGCCATTTCCCACTGCCATGGAAACCAAGTGCTCTGGCACCACATATGTCTGAAAGTGGATATGACACCTAGGGAACTCAGGGCGGTGGTCAATTACAATTGCCCAAAGCAGCAGCACAGCTCTTCCAGTGCCAAAACTACTCCACCTGCCTCATGAACTTCACATACCATCAGCTGTGCTAGCAGCTATTTAGGAAACCCTGTTGGGTCACTTCCTGTCCAATGCCCATTGAGCCCAGTGTGATGGAATCAAGCAGGTTGAGCACCCACACTAAACTAACGTGGAGCTCCTCACTCAAGGCGCTCAAAACTCCACAGACAAACACAAGTTCAGCGAACAAGCCATTTCCCGCTGCCATGGAAACCAAGTGCTCTGGCACCACAGATGTCTGAAAGTGGATATGACACCTAGGGACATCAGGGCTGTGGTCAATGGCAACTGCCCGAAGCAGCAGCACAGCTCTTCCAGTGCCAAAACTGCTTCACCTGCCTCATGAACTTCACATACCATCAGCTGTGCTAGCAGCTCTCTAGGAAACCCTGTTTGGTCACATCGGGTCCAATGCACATTGAGCCCAGTGGGATGGAATCAAGCAGGTTGAGCACCCACACTAAACTAACATGGAGCTCCTCACTCAAGGCGCTCAAAACTCCACAGCCAAACACAAGTTCAGTGAACAAGCCATTTCCCGCTGCCATGGAAACCAAGTGCTCTGGCACCACAGATGTCTGAAAGTGGATATGACACCTAAGGAACTCAGGGCGGTGGTCAATGGCAACTGCCCGAAGCAGCAGCACAGCTCTTCCAGTGCCAAAACTACTCCACCTGCCTCATGAACTTCACATACCATCAGCTGTGCTAGCAGCTATCTAGGAAACCCTGTTGGGTCACTTCCGGTCCAATGCCCATTGAGCCCAGTGTGATGGAATCAAGCAGGTTGAGCACCCACACTAAACTAACATGGAGCACCTCACTCAAGGCGCTCAAAACTCCACAGACAAACACAAGTTCAGTGCCAAAGCCATTTCCCGCTGCCATGGATACCAAGTGCTCTGGCACCACATATGTCTGAAAGTGGATATGACGCCTAGGGAACTCAGGGCGGTGGTCAATGGCAACTGCCCGAAGCAGCACAGCTCTTTCAGTGCCAAAACTACTCCACCTGCCTCATGAACTTCACATACCATCAGCTGTGCTAGCAGCTATCTAGGAAACCCTGTTGGGTCACTTCCGGTCCAATGCCCATTGAGCCCAGTGTGATGGAATCAAGCAGGTTGAGCACCCACACTAAACTAACGTGGAGCTCCTCACTCAAGGCGCTCAAAACTCCACAGACAAACACAAGTTCAGCGAACAAGCCATTTCCCGCTGCCATGGAAACCAAGTGCTCTGGCACCACAGATGTCTGAAAGTTGATATGACACCTAGGGAACTCAGGGCGGTGGTCAATGGCAACTCCCCAAAGCAGCAGCACAGCTCTTCCAGTGCCAAAACTGCTCCACCTGCCTCATTAACTTCACATACCATCAGCTGTGCTAGCAGCTATCTAGGAAACCCTGTTGGGTCACATCCGGTCCAATGCCCATTGAGCCCAGTGGGATGGAATCAAGCAGGTTGAGCACCCACACTAAACTAACATGGAGCTCCTCACTCAAGCCGCTCAAAACTCCACAGCCAAACACAAGTTCAATACCAAAGCCATTTCCCGCTGCCATGGAAACCAAGTGCTCTGGCACCACATATGTCTGAAAGTGGATATGACACCTAGGGAACTCAGGACGGTGGTCAGTGGCAACTGCCCGAAGCAGCAGCACAGCTCTTCCAGTGACGAAACTACTCCACCTGCCTCATGAACTTCACATACCATCAGCTGTGCTAGCAGCTATCTAGGAAACCCTGTTTGGTCACTTCCAGTACAATGCCCATTGAGCCCAGTGGGATGGAATCAAGCAGGTTGAGCACCCACACTAAACTAACATGGAGCTCCTCACTCAAGGCGCTCAAAACTCCACAGACAAACACAAGTTCAGTGAACAAGCCATTTCCCGCTGCCATGGAAACCAAGTGCTCTGGCACCACATATGTCTGAAAGTGGATATGACACCTAGGGAACTCAGGGCGGTGGCCAATGGCAACTGCCCAAAGCAGCAGGATAGCTCTTCCAGTGCCAAAACTACTCCACCTGCCTCATGAACTTCACATACCATCAGCTGTGCTAGCAGCGTACTAGGAAACCCTGTTGGGTCACTTCCGGTCCAATGCCCATTGAGCCCAGTGGGATGGAATCAAGCAGGTTGAGCACCCACACTAAACTAACATGGAGCTCCTCACTCAAGGCGCTCAAAACTCCACAGCCAAACACAAGTTCAGTGCCCAAGCCATTTCCCGCTGCCATGGAAACCAAGTGCTCTGGCACCACAGATGTCTGAAAGTGGATATGACACCTAGGGAACTCAGGGCGGTGGTCAATGGCAACTGCCCGAAGCAGCAGCACAGCTCTTCCAGTGCCAAAACAACTCCACCTGCCTCAGGAACTTCACATACCATCAGCTGTGCTAGCAGCTATCTAGGAAACCCTGTTTGGTCACATCCGGTCCAATGCCCATTGAGCCCAGTGGGATGGAATCAAGCAGGTTGAGCACCCACACTAAACTAACATGGAGGTCCTCACTCAAGGCGCTCAAAACTCCACAGCCAAACAGCCAAATAGAAATTCTGCGTCCAAGCCATTTCCCGCTGCCATGGAAACCAAGTGCTCTGGCACCACATATGTCTGAAAGTGGATATGACAACTAGGGAACTCAGGGCGGTGGCTAATGGCAACTGCCCGAAGCAGCAGCACAGCTCTTCCAGTGCCAAAACTACTCCACCTGCCTCATGAACTTCACATACCATCAGCTGTGCTAACAGCTATCTAGGAAATCCTGTTTGGTCACTTCCAGTCCAATGACGATTCAGCCCAATGTGATGCAATCAAGCAGGTTGAGCACCCACACTAAACTCACATGGAGCTTCTCACTCAAGCCGCTCAAAACTCCAAAGCTAAAAAGCCAAACACAAATTCAGCGCCCAAGCCATTTCCCACTGCCATGGAAACCAAGTGCTCTGGCACCACATATGTCTGAAAGTGGATATGACACCTAGGGAACTCAGGGCGGTGGTCAATGGCAACTGCCCAAAGCAGCAGCACAGCTCTTCCAGTGCCAAAACAACTCCACCTGCCTCTGGAACTTCACATACCATCAGCTGTGCTAGCAGCTATCTAGGAAACCCTGTTGGGTCACTTCCGGTCCAATGCCCATTGAGCCCAGTGGGATGGAATCAAGCAGGTTGAGCACCCACACTAAACTAACATGGAGCTCCTCACTCAAGGCGCTCAAAACTCCACAGCCAAACACAAGTTCAGTGCCCAAGCCATTTCCCGTTGCCATGGAAACCAAGTGCTCTGGCGCCACAGATGTCTGAAAGTGGATATGACAAATAGGGAACTCAGGGCGGTGGTCAATGGCAACTGCCCAAAGCAGCAGCACAGCTCTTCCAGTGCCAAAACTACTCCACCTGCCTCATTAACTTCACATACCATCAGCTGTGCTAGCAGCTATTTAGGAAACCCTGTTGGGTCACTTCCGGTCCAATGCCCATTGAGCCCAGTGTGATGGAATCAAGCAGGTTGAGCACCCACACTAAGCTAACATGGAGCTCCTCACTCAAGGCGCTCAAATCTCCACAGACAAACACAAGTTCAGCGAACAAGATATTTACCGCTGCCATGGAAACCAAGTGCTCTGGCACCACAGATGTCTGAAAGTGGGTATGACACCTAGGGAACTCAGGGCGGTGGTCAATGGCAACTGCCCAAAGCAGCAGCACAGCTCTTCCAGTGCCAAAACAACTCCACCTGCCTCATGAACTTCACATACCATCAGCTGTGCTAGCAGCTATCTAGGAAACCCTGTTTGGTCACTTCCGGTCCAATGCCCGTTGAGCCCATCGTGATGGAATCAAGCAGGGTGAGCACCCACACTAAACTAACATGGAGCTCCTCACTCAAGCCGCTCAAAACTCCACAGCCAAACACAAATTCAGCAAACAAGCCATTTCCCACTGCCTTGGAAACCAAGTGCTCTGGCACCACATATGTCTGAAAGTGGATATGACACCTAGGGAACTCAGGGCGGTGGTCAATAGCAACTGCCCGAAGCAGCACAGCTCTTCCAGTGCCAAAACTACTCCACCTGCCTCATGAACTTCACATACCATCAGCTGTGCTAGCAGCTATTTAGAAAACCCTGTTGGGTCACTTCAGGTCCAATGCCCATTGAGCCCAGTGTGATGGAATCAAGCAGGTTGAGCACCCACACTAAACTAACGTGGAGCTCCTCACTCAAGGCGCTCAAGACTCCACAGACAAACACAAGTTCAGCGAACAAGCCATTTCCCGCTGCCATGGAAACCAAGTGCTCTGGCACCACAGATGTCTGAAAGTGGATAAGACACCTAGGGACATCAGGGCTGTGGTCAATGGCAACTGCCCGAAGCAGCAGCACAGCTCTTCCAGTGCCAAAACTGCTTCACCTGCCTCATGAACTTCACATACCATCAGCTGTGCTAGCAGCTCTCTAGGAAACCCTGTTGGGCCACTTGTGGTCCAATGCCCTTTGAGCCCAGTGGGATGGAATCAAGCAGGTTGAGCACCCACACTAAACTAACATGGAGCTCCTCACTCAAGGCGCTCAAAACTCCACAGCCAAACACAAGTTCAGTGAACAAGCCATTTCCCGCTGCCATGGAAACCAAGTGTTCTGGCACCACAGATGTCTGAAAGTGGATATGACACCTAAGGAACTCAGGGCGGTGGTCAATGGCAACTGCCCAAAGCAGCAGCACAGCTCTTCCAGTGCCAAAACTACTCCACCTGCCTCATGAACTTCACATACCATCAGCTGTGCTAGCAGCTATCTAGGAAACCCTGTTGGGTCACTTCCGGTCCAATGCCCATTGAGACCAGTGTGATGGAATCAAGCAGGTTGAGCACCCACACTAAACTAACATGGAGCACCTCACTCAAGGCGCTCAAAACTCCACAGACAAACACAAGTTCAGCGAACAAGCCATTTTCCGCTGCCATGGAAACCAAGTGCTCTGGCACCACATATGTCTGAAAGTGGATATGACAAATAGGGAACTCAGGGCGGTGGTCAATGGCAACTGCCCAAAGCAGCAGCACAGCTCTTCCAGTGCCAAAACTACTCCACCTGCCTCATGAACTTCAGATACCATCAGCTGTGCTAGCAGCGTACTATGAAAACCTGTTGGGTCACTTCCGGTCCAATGCCCATTGAGCCCAGTGGGATGGAATCAAGCAGGTTGAGCACCCACACTAAACTAACATGGAGCTCCTCACTCAAGGCGCTCAAAACTCCACAGCCAAACACAAGTTCAGTGCCCAAGCCATTTCCCGCTGCCATGGAAACCAAGTGCTCTAGCACCACATATGTCTGAAAGTGGATATGACACCTAGGGAACTCAGGGCGGTGGTCAATGGCAACTGCCCGAAGCAGCAGCACAGCTCTTCCAGTGCCAAAACAACTCCACCTGCCTCAGGAACTTCACATACCATCAGCTGTGCTAGCAGCTATCTAGGAAACCCTGTTTGGTCACTTCCGGTCCAATGCCCATTGAGCCCAGTGTGATGGAATCAAGCAGGCTGAGCACCCACACTAAACTAACATGGAGCTCCTCATTCAAGGCGCTCAAAACTCCACAGCCAAACACAAGTTCAGCGAACAAGCCATTTCCCGCTGCCATGGAAACCAAGTGCTCTGGCACCACATATGTCTGAAAGTGGATATGACACCTAGGGACATCAGGGCGGTGGTCAATGGCAACTGCCCAAAGCAGCAGCACAGCTCTTCCAGTGCCAAAACTACTCCACCTGCCTCATGAACTTCACATACCATCAGCTGTGCTAGCAGCTATCTAGGAAACCCTGTTTGGTCACATCCGGTCCAATGCCCATTGAGCCCAGTGGGATGGAATCAAGCAGGTTGAGCACCCACACTAAACTAACATGGAGGTCCTCACTCAAGGCGCTCAGAACTCCACAGCCAAACAGCCAAATACAAATTCAGCGTCCAAGCCATTTCCCGCTGCCATGGAAACCAAGTGCTCTGGCACCACATATGTCTGAATGTGGATATGACAACTAGGGAACTCAGGGCGGTGGCTAATGGCAACTGCCCGAAGCAGCAGCACAGCTCTTCCAGTGCCAAAACTACTCCACCTGCCTCATGAACTTCACATAACTTCAGCTGTGCTAGCAGCTATCTAGGAAATCCTGTTTGGTCACTTCCAGTCCAATGACGATTCAGCCCAATGTGATGGAATCAAGCAGGTTGAGCACCCACACTAAACTAACATGGAGCTTCTCACTCAAGCCGCTCAAAACTCCAAAGCTAAAAAGCCAAACACAAATTCAGCGCCCAAGCCATTTCCCACTGCCATGGAAACCAAGTGCTCTGGCACCACATATGTCTGAAAGTGGATATGACACCTAGGGAACTCAGGGCGGTGGTCAATGGCAACTGCCCAAAGCAGCAGCACAGCTCTTCCAGTGCCAAAACAACTCCACCTGCCTCATGAACTTCACATACCATCAGCTGTGCTAGCAGCTATCTAGGAAACCCTGTTGGGTCACTTCTCGTCCAATGCCCATTGAGCCCAGTGTGATGGAATCAAGGAGGGTGAGCACCCACACTAAACTAACATGGAGCTCCTCACTCAAGCCGCTCAAAACTCCACAGCCAAACAGCCAAATACAAATTCAGCTTCCAAGCCATTTCCCGCTGCCATGGAAACCAAGTGCTCTAGCACTGCATATGTCTGAATGTGGATATGACACCTAGGGAACTCAGGGCGGTGGTCAATGGCAACTGCCCAAAGCAGCAGCACAGCTCTTCCAGTGCCAAAAACTACTCCACCTGCCTCATGAACTTCACAAACCATCACCTGTGCAAGCAGCGTACTAGGACACCCTGTTGGGCCACTTCCAGTCCAAGGCACATTGAGCCCAGTGTGATGGAATCAAGCAGGTTGAGCACCCACACTAAACTAACATGGAGCTCCTCACTCAAGCCGCTCAAAACTCCACAGCCAAACACAAGTTCAGTGAACAAGCCATTTCCCGCTGCCATGGAAACCAAGTGCTATGGCACCACAGATGTCTGAAAGTGGATATGACACCTAGGGAACTCAGGGCGGTGGTCAATGGCAACTGCCCAAAGCAGCAGCACAGCTCTTCCAGTGCCAAAACTACTCCACCTGCCTCATGAACTTCACATACCATCAGCTGTGCTAGCAGCTATTTAGGAAACCCTGTTTGGTCACTTCCGGTCCAATGCCCATTGAGCCCAGTGTGATGGAATCAAGCAGGTTGAGCACCCACACTAAACTAACATGGAGCTCCTCACTCAAGGCGCTCAAAACTCCACAGCCAAACACAAGTTCAGCGAATAAGCCATTTCCCGCTGCCATGGAAACCAAGTGCTCTGGCACCACATATGTCTGAAAGTGGATATGACACCTAGGGAACTCAGGGCGGTGGTCAATGGCAACTGCCCGAAGCAGCACAGCTCTTCCAGTGCCAAAACTACTCCACCTGCCTCATTAACTTCACATACCATCAGCTGTGCTAGCAGCTATCTAGGAAACCCTGTTTGGTCACGTCCTGTCCAATGCCCATTGAGCCCAGTGTGATGGAATCAAGCAGGTTGAGCACCCACACTAAACTAACATGGAGCTCCTCACTCAAGGTGCTCAAAACTCCACAGAGAAACACAAGTTCAACGCCCAAGCCATTTCCCGCTGCCATGGAAACCAAGTGCTCTGGCACCACAGATGTCTGAAAGTGGATATGACACCTAGGGAACTCAGGGCGGTGGTCAATGGCAACTGCCCAAAGCAGCAGCACAGCTCTTCCAGTGCCAAAACTACTCCACCTGCCTCATGAACTTCACATACCATCACCTGTGCTAGCAGCTATCTAGGAAACTCTGTTGGGTCACTTCCGGTCCAATGCCCGTTGAGCCCATCGTGATGGAATTAAGCAGGGTGAGCACCCACACTAAACTAACATGGAGCTCCTCACTCAAGGCGCTCAAAACTCCACAGACAAACACAAGTTCAGTGAACAAGCCATTTCCCGCTGCCATGGAAACCAAGTGCTCTGGCCCACAGATGTCTGAAAGTGGATATGACACCTAGGGAACTCAGGGCGGTGGCCAATGGCAACTGCCCAAAGCAGCAGCATAGCTCTTCCAGTGCCAAAACTACTCCACCTGCCTCAGGAACTTCACATACCATCAGCTGTGCTAGCAGCGTACTAGGAAACCCTGTTGGGTCACTTCCGGTCCAATTCCCATTGAGCCCAGTGGGATGGAATCAAGCAGGTTGAGCACCCACACTAAACTAACATGGAGCTCCTCACTCAAGCCGCTCAAAACTCCACAGCCAAACACAAGTTCTGCGCACAAGCCATTTCCCGCTGCCATGGAAACCAAGTGCTCTGGCACCACATATGTCTGAAAGTGGATATGACACCTAGGGAACTCAGGGCGGTGGTCAATGGCAACTGCCCGAAGCAGCAGCACAGCTCTTCCAGTGCCAAAACAACTCCACCTGCCTCATGAACTTCACATACCATCAGCTGTGCTAGCAGCTCTCTAGGAAACCCTGTTGGGTCACTTCCGGTCCAATGCCCATTGAGCCCAGTGTGATGGAATCAAGCAGGCTGAGCACCCACACTAAACTCACATGGAGCTCCTCACTCAAGGCGCTCAAAACTCCACAGACAAACACAAGTTCAACGCCAAAGCCATTTCCCGCTGCCATGGAAACCAAGTGCTCTGGCAGCACATATGTCTGAAAGTGGATATGACACCTAGGGAACTCAGGGCGGTGGTCAGTGGCAACTGCCCGAAGCAGCAGCACAGCTCTTCCAGTGACGAAACTACTCCACCTGCCTCATGAACTTCACATACCATCAGCTGTGCTAGCAGCTATCTAGGAAACCCTGTTTGGTCACTTCCAGTCCAATGCCCATTGAGCCCAGTGTGATGGAATCAAGAGGTTTGAGCACCCACACTTAACTAACATGGAGCTCCTCACTCAAGGCGCTCAAAACTCCACAGCCAAACACAAGTTCAGCGCCCAAGCCATTTCCCGCTGTCATGGAAACCAAGTGCTCTGGCACCACAGATGTCTGAAAGTGGATATGACACCTAGGGAACTCAGGGCGGTGGTCAATGGCAACTGCCCAAAGCAGCAGCACAGCTCTTCCAGTGCCAAAACTACTCCACCTGCCTCATGAACTTCACATACCATCAGCTGTGCTAGCAGCTATCTAGGAAACCCTGTTGGGTCACTTCCAGTCCAATGCCCATTGAGCCCAGTGGGATGGAATCAAGCAGGTTGAGCACCCACACTAAACTAACATGGAGGTCCTCACTCAAGCCGCTCAAAACTCCACAGCCAAACAGCCAAATACAAATTCAGCGTCCAAGCCATTTCCCGCTGCCATGGAAACCAAGTGCTCTAGCACCGCATATGTCTGAAAGTGGATATGACACCTAGGGAACTGAGGGCGGTGGTCAATGGCAACTGCCCAAAGCAGCAGCACAGCTCTTCCAGTGCCAAAACTACTCCACCTGCCTCATGAACTTCACAAACCATCACCTGTGCTAGCAGCTATCTAGGAAACCCTGTTGGGCCACTTCCAGTCCAAGGCACATTGAGCCCAGTGTGATGGAATCAAGCAGGGTGAGCACCCACACTAAACTAACATAGAGCTCCTCACTCAAGGCGCTCAAAACTCCACAGCCAAACACAAGTTCAGCGCCCAAGCCATTTCCCGCTGCCATGGAAACCAAGTGCTCTGGCACCACATATGTCTGAATGTGGATATGACACCTAGGGAATTCAGGGCGGTGGCTAATGGCAACTGCCCGAAGCAGCAGCACAGCTCTTCCAGTGCCAAAACTACTCCACGTGCCTCATGAACTTCACATAACTTCAGCTGTGCTAGCAGCTATCTAGGAACTCCTGTTTGGTCACTACCAGTCCAATGACGATTCAGCCCAATGTGATGGAATCAAGCAGGTTGAGCACCCACACTAAACTCACATGGAGCTTCTCACTCAAGCCGCTCAAAACTCCAAAGCTAAAACGCCAAACACAAATTCAGCGCCCAAGCCATTTCCCGCTGCCATGGAAACCAAGTGCTCTGGCACCACATATGTCTGAAAGTGGATATGACAAATAGGGAACTCAGGGCGGTGGTCAATGGCAACTGCCCAAAGCAGCAGCACAGCTCTTCCAGTGCCAAAACAACTCCACCTGCCTCATGAACTTCACATACCATCAGCTGTGCTAGCAGCTATCTAGGAAACCCTGTTGGGTCACTTCTCGTTCAATGCCCATTGAGCCCAGTGTGATGGAATCAAGCAGGCTGAGCACCCACACTAAACTAACATGGAGCTCCTCACTCAAGGCGCTCAAAACTCCACAGCCAAACAGCCAAATACAAATTCAGCGTCCAAGCCATTTCCCGCTGCCATGCAAACCAAGTGCTCAAGCACTGCATATGTCTGAATGTGGATATGACACCTAGGGAACTCAGGGCGGTGGTCAATGGCAACTGCCCAAAGCAGCAGCACAGCTCTTCCAGTGCCAAAACTACTCCACCTGCCTCATGAACTTCACAAACCATCACCTGTGCAAGCAGCGTACTAGGAAACCCTGTTGGGCCACTTCCAGTCCAAGGCACATTGACCCCAGTGTGATGGAATCAAGCAGGTTGAGCACCCACACTAAACTAACATGGAGCTCCTCACTCAAGCCGCTCAAAACTCCACAGCCAAACACAAGTTCAGTGAACAAGCCATTTCCCGCTGCCATGGAAACCAAGTGCTCTGGCACCACAGATGTCTGAAAGTGGATATGACACCTAGGGACATCAGGGCGGTTGGCAATGGCAACTGCCCGAAGCAGCAGCACAGCTCTCCCAGTGCGAAAACAACTCCACCTGCCTCATGAACTTCACATACCTTCAGCTGTGCTAGCAGCTATCTAGGAAACCCTGTTGGGTCACTTCCAGTACAATGCCCATTGAGCCCCTTGGGATGGAATCAAGAAGGTTGAGCACCCACACTAAACTAACATGGAGTTCCTCATTCAAGGCGCTCAAAACTCCACATACAAACACAAGTTCAATGCCTAAGCCATTTCCCGCTGCCATGGAAAAAAAGTGCTCTGGCACCACAGATGTCTGAAAGTGGATATGACACCTAGGGACATCAGGGCGGTGGTCAATGGCAACTGCCCGAAGCAGCAGCACAGCTCTTCCAGTGCCAAAACAACTCCACCTGCCTCAGGAACTTCACATACCATCAGCTGTGCTAGCAGCGTACTAGGAAACCCTGTTGGGTCACTTCCGGTCCAATGCGCATTGAGACCAGTGTGATGGAATCAAGCAGGTTGAGCACCCACACTAAACTAACATGGAGCTCCTCATTCAAGGCGCTCAAAACTCCACAGACAAACACAAGTTCAGCGAACAAGCCATTTTCCGCTGCCATGGAAACCAAGTGCTCTGGCAGCACATATGTCTGAAAGTGGATATGACAAATAGGGAACTCAGGGCGGTGGCCAATGGCAACTGCCCAAAGCAGCAGCACAGCTCTTCCAGTGCCAAAACTACTCCACCTGCCTCATGAACTTCAGATACCATCAGCTGTGCTAGCAGCTATCTAGGAAACCCTGTTGGGTCACTTCCAGTCCAATGCCCATTGAGCCCGGTGGGATGGAATCAAGCAGGTTGAGCACACACACTAAACTAACATGGAGCTCCTTACTCAAGCCGCTCAAAACTCCACAGCCAAACACAAATTCAGCGAACAAGCCATTTCCCACTGCCATGGAAACCAAGTGCTCTGGCACCACATATGTCTGAAAGTGGATATGACACCTAGGGACATCAGGGCGGTGGTCAATGGCAACTGCCCAAAGCAGCACAGCTCTTCCAGTGCCAAAACTACTCCACCTGCCTCATGAACTAAACATACCATCAGCTGTGCTAGCAGCTATTTAGGAAACCCTGTTGGGTCACTTCAGGTCCAATGCCCATTGAGCCCAGTGTGATGGAATCAAGCAGGTTGAGCACCCACACTAAACTAACATGGAGCTCCTCACTCAAGGCGCTCAAAACTCCACAGCCAAACACAAGTTCTGCGCCCAAGCCATTTCCCGCTGCCATGGAAACCAAGTGCTCTGGCACCACAGATGTCTGAAAGTGGATATGACACCTAGAGAATTCAGGGCTGTGGTCAATGGCAACTGCCCGAAGCAGCAGCACTGCTCTTCCAGTGCCAAAACAACTCCACCTGCCTCATGAACTTCACATACCATCAGCTGTGCTAGCACCTATTTAGGAAACCCTGTTGGGTCACTTCCAATCCAATGCCCATTGAGCCCAGTGTGATGGAATCAAGCAGGGTGAGCACCCACACTAAGCTAACATGGAGCTCCTCACTCAACGCGCTCAAAACTCCACAGCCAAACACAGGTTCAGCGCCCAAGCCATTTCCCGCTGCCATGGAAACCAAGTGCTCTGGCACCACATATGTCTGAAAGTGGATATGACACCTAGGGAACTCAGGGCGGTGGTCAATGGCAACTGCCCGAAGCAGCAGCACAGCTCTTCCAGTGCCAAAACTACTCCACCTGCCTCATGAACTTCACATACCTTCAGCTGTGCTAGCAGCTATCTAGGAAACCCTGTTGGGTCACTTCCGGTCCAATGCCCATTGAGCCCAGTGGGATGGAATCAAGCAGGTTGAGCACCCACACTAAACTAACGTGGAGCTCCTCACTCAAGGCGCTCAAAACTCCACAGCCAAACACAAGTACAGCGAACAAGCCATTTCCCGCTGCCATGGAAACCAAGTGCTCTGGCACCACAGATGTCTGAAAGTGGATATGACACCTAGGGAACTCAGGGCGGTGGCCAATGGCAACTGCCCAAAGCAGCAGCATAGCTCTTCCAGTGCCAAAACTACTCCACCTGCCTCATGAACTTCACATACCATCAGCTGTGCTAGCAGCGTACTAGGAAACCCTGTTGGGTCACTTCCGCTCCAATGCCCATTGAGCCCAGTGGGATGGAATCAAGCAGGTTGAGCACCCACACTAAACTAACATGGAGCTCCTCACTCAAGGCGCTCAAAACTCCACCGCCAAACACAAGTTCTGCGCCCAAGCCATTTCCCGCTGCCATGGAAACCAAGTGCTCTGGCACCACATATGTCTGAAAGTGGATATGACACCTAGGGAACTCAGGGCGGTGGCCAATGGCAACTGCCCGAAGCAGCAGCACAGCTCTTCCAGTGCCAAAACTACTCCACCTGCCTCATGAACTTCACATACCATCAGCTGTGCTAGCAGCGTACTAGGAAACCCTGTTGGGTCACTTCTCGTCCAATGCCCATTGAGCCCAGTGTGATGGAATCAAGCAGGTTGAGCACCCACACTAAACTAACATGGAGGTCCTCACTCAAGGCGCGCAAAACTCCACAGCCAAACAGCCAAATACAAATTCAGCGTTCAAGCCATTTCCCGCTGCCATGGAAACCAAGTGCTCTAGCACCACAGATGTCTGAATGTGGATATGACACCTAGGGAACTCAGGGCGGTGGTCAATGGCAACTGCCCAAAGCAGCAGCACAGCTCTTCCAGTGCCAAAACAACTCCACCTGCCTCATGAACTTCACAAACCATCACCTGTGCTAGCAGCTATCTAGGAAACCCTGTTGGGCCACTTCCAGTCCAAGGCACATTGAGCCCAATGTGATGGAATCAAGCAGGGTGAGCACCCACACTAAACTAACATAGAGCTCCTCACTCAAGGCGCTCAAAACTCCACAGCCAAACACAAGTTGAGCGCCCAAGCCATTTCCCGCTGCCATGGAAACCAAGTGCTCTGGCACCACATATGTCTGAATGTGGATATGACACCTAGGGAATTCAGGGCGGTGGCTAATGGCAACTGCCCGAAGCAGCAGCACAGCTCTTCCAGTGCCAAAACTACTAAACCTGCCTCATGAACTTCACATAACTTCAGCTGTGCTAGCAGCTATCTAGGAACTCCTGTTTGGTCACTACCAGTCCAATGACGATTCAGCCCAATGTGATGGAATCAAGCAGGTTGAGCACCCACACTAAACTAACATAGAGCTCCTCACTCAAGGCGCTCAAAACTCCACAGCCAAACACAAGTTCAGCGCCCAAGCCATTTCCCGCTGCCATGGAAACCAAGTGCTCTGGCACCACATATGTCTGAATGTGGATATGACACCTAGGGAATTCAGGGCGGTGGCTAATGGCAACTGCCCGAAGCAGCAGCACAGCTCTTCCAGTGCCAAAACTACTAAACCTGCCTCATGAACTTCACATAACTTCAGCTGTGCTAGCAGCTATCTAGGAACTCCTGTTTGGTCACTACCAGTCCAATGACGATTCAGCCCAATGTGATGGAATCAAGCAGGTTGAGCACCCACACTAAACTAACATGGAGCTTCTCACTCAAGATGCTCAAAACTCCAAAGCTAAAAAGCCAAACACAAATTCAGTGCCCAAGACATTTCCCACTGCCATGGAAACCAAGTGCTCTGGCACCACATATGTCTGAAAGTGGATATGACACCTAGGGAACTCAGGGCGGTGGTCAATGGCAACTGCCCAAAGCAGCAGCACAGCTCTTCCAGTGCCAAAACAACTCCACCTGCCTCAAGAACTTCACATACCATCAGCTGTGCTAGCAGCTATCTAGGAAACCCTGTTTGGTCACTTCTCGTCCAATGCCCATTGAGCCCAGTGTGATGGAATCAAGCAGGCTGAGCACCCACACTAAACTAACATGGAGCTCCTCACTCAAGGCGCTCAAAACTCCACAGCCAAACAGCCAAATACAAATTCAGCGTCCAAGCCATTTCCCGCTGCCATGCAAAATAAGTTCTCTAGAACTGCATATGTCTGAATGTGGATATGACACCTAGGGAACTCAGGGCGGTGGTCAATGGCAACTGCCCAAAGCAGCAGCATAGCTCTTCCAGTGCCAAAACTACTCCACCTGCCTCATGAACTTCACAAACCATCACCTGTGCTAGCAGCGTACTAGGAAACCCTGTTGGGCCACTTCCAGTCCAAGGCACATTGAGCCCAGTGTGATGGAATCAAGCAGGGTGAGCACCCACACTAAACTAACATGGAGCTCCTCACTCAAGCCGCGCAAAACTCCACAGCCAAGCACAAGTTCAGCGCCCAAGCCATTTCCCGCTGCCATGGAAACCAAGTGCTCTGGCACCACATATGTCTGAAAGTGGATATGACACCTAGGGAACTCAGGGCGGTGGTCAGTAGCAACTGCCCGAAGCAGCAGCACAGCTCTTCCAGTGACGAAACTACTCCACCTGCCTCATGAAATTCACATACCATCAGCTGTGCTAGCAGCTATCTAGGAAACCCTGTTTGGTCACTTCCAGTCCAATGCCCATTGAGCCCAGTGGGATGGAATCAAGCAGGTTGAGCACCCACACTAAACTAACATGGAGCTCCTCACTCAAGCCGCTCAAAACTCCACAGCCAAACACAAGTTCAGCACCCAAGCCATTTCCCGCTGCCATGGAAACCAAGTGCTCTGGCCCTCAGATGTCTGAAAGTGGATATGACACCTAGGGAACTCAGGGCGGTGGCCAATGGCAACTGCCCAAAGCAGCAGCATAGCTCTTCCAGTGCCAAAACTACTCCACCTGCCTCAGGAACTTCACATACCATCAGCTGTGCTAGCAGCGTACTAGGAAACCCTGTTGGGTCACTTCCGCTCCAAAGCCCATTGAGCCCAGTGGGATGGAATCAAGCAGGTTGAGCACCCACACTAAACTAACATGGAGCTCCTCACTCAAGCCGCTCAAAACTCCACAGCCAAACACAAGTTCTGCGCCCAAGCCATTTCCCGCTGCCATGGAAACCAAGTGCTCTGGCACCACATATGTCTGAAAGTGGATATGACACCTAGGGAACTCAGGGCGGTGGTCAATGGCAACTGCCCGAAGCAGCAGCACAGCTCTTCCAGTGCCAAAACAACTCCACCTGCCTCATGAACTTCACATACCATCAGCTGTGCTAGCAGCTATCTAGGAAACCCTGTTTGGTCACTTCCGGCCCAATGCCCATTGAGCCCAGTGGGATGGAATCAAGCAGGGTGAGCACCCACACTAAACTAACATGGAGCTCCTCACTCAAGCCGCTCAAAACTCTACAGCCAAACACAAGTTCAGTGCCCAAGCCATTTCCCGCTGCCATGGAAACCAAGTGCTCTGGCACCACATATGTCTGAAAGTGGATATGACACCTAGGGAACTCAGGGCGGTGGTCAGTGGCAACTGCCCAAAGCAGCAGCACAGCTCTTCCAGTGACGAAACTACTCCACCTGCCTCATGAACTTCACATACCATCAGCTGTGCTAGCAGCTATCTAGGAAACCCTGTTTGGTCACTTCCAGTCCAATGCCCATTGAGCCCAGTGTGATGGAATCAAGAGGTTTGAGAACCCACACTAAACTAACATGGAGCTCCTCACTCAAGGCGCTCAAAACTCCACAGACAAACACAAGTTCAGCGCCCAAACCATTTCCCGCTGTCATGGAAACCAAGTGCTCTGGCACCACAGATGTCTGAAAGTGGATATGACACCTAGGGAACTCAGGTCGGTGGTCAATGGCAACTGCCCAAAGCAGCAGCACAGCTCTTCCAGTGCCAAAACTACTCCACCTGCCTCATGAACTTCACATACCATCAGCTGTGCTAGCAGCTATCTAGGAAACCGTGTTGGGTCACTTCCACTCCAAAGCCCATTGAGCCCAGTGGGATGGAATCAAGCAGGTTGAGCACCCACACTAAACTAACATGGAGCTCCTCATTCAAGGCGCTCAAAACTCCACAGCCAAACACAAGTTCAATGCCCAAGCCATTTCCCGCTGCCATGGAAACCAAGTGCTCTGGCACCACATATGTCTGAAAGTGGATATGACACCTAGGGACATCAGGGCGGTGGTCAATGGCAACTGCCCGAAGCAGCAGCACAGCTCTTCCAGTGACGAAACAACTCCACCTGCCTCATGAACTTCACATACCATCAGCTGTGCTAGCAGCTATCTAGGAAACCCTGTTTGGTCACATCCGGTCCAATGCCCACTGAGCCCAGTGGGATGGAATCAAGCAGGTTGAGCACCCACACTAAACTAACATGGAGCTCCTCACTCAAGCCGCTCAAAACTCCACAGCCAAACACAAGTTCAGTGCCTAAGCCATTTCCCGCTGCCATGGAAACCAAGTGCTCTGGCACCACATATGTCTGAAATTGGATATGACACCTAGGGAATTCAGGGCGGTGGTCAATGGCAACTGCCCGAAGCAGCAGCACAGCTCTTACAGTGCCAAAACTACTCCACCTGCCTCATGAACTTCACATACCTTCAGCTGTGCTAGCAGCTATCTAGGAAATCTGTTTGGTCACTTCCAGTCCAATGAAGATTTAGCCCAATGTGATGGAATCATGCAGGTTGAGCACCCACACTAAACTAACAAGGAGCTTCTCACTCAAGCCGCTCAAAACTCCACAGCCAAAAAACCCAAACACAAATTCAGCGCCCAAGCCTATTCCCACTGCCATGGAAACCAAGTGCTCTGGCACCACATATGTCTGAAAGTGGATATGACACCTAGGGAACTCAGGGCGGTGGCCAATGGCAACTGCCCAAAGCAGCAGCACAGCTCTTCCAGTGCCAAAACAACTCCACCTGCCTCATGAACTTCACATACCTTCAGCTGTGCTAGCAGGTATCTAGGAAACCCTGTTTGGTCACTTCTGGTCCAATGCACATTCAGCCCAGGGTGATGGAATCAAGCAGGTTGAGCACCCACACTAAACTAACATGGAGCTCCTCACTCAAGCCGCCCAAAACTCCACAGCCAAGCATAAGTTCAGCGCCCAAGCCATTTCCCGCTGCCATGGAAACCAAGTGCTCTGGCACCACATATGTCTGAAAGTGGATATGACACCTAGGGAACTCAGGGCGGTGGTCAATGGCAACTGCCCAAAGCAGCAGCACAGCTCTTCCAGTGCCAAAGCAGCTCCACCTGCCTCATGAACTTCACATACCATCAGCTGTGCTAGCAGCGTACTAGGAAACCCTGTTGGGTCACTTCCGGTCCACTGCCCATTGAGCCCAGTGTGATGGAATCAAGCAGGGTGAGCACCCACACTAAACTAACATGGAGCTCCTCACTCAAGACGCTCAAAACTCCACAGCCAAACAGCCAAACACAAATTCAGCGCCCAAGCCATTTCCCGCTGCCATGGAAACCAAGTGCTCTGGCAGCACAGATGTCTGAAAGTGGATATGACACCTAGGGATCTCAGAGCGGTGCTCAATGGCAACTGCCCAAAGCAGCAGCACAGCTCTTCCAGTGCCAAAACTACTCCACCTGCCTCATGAACTTCACATACGATCAGCTGTACTAGCAGCTATCTAGGAAACCGTGTTGGGTCACTTCCTGTCCAATGCCCATTCAGTCCAACATGAAGGAATCAAGCAGGTTGAGCACCCACACTAAACTAACATGGAGCTCCTCATTCAAGCCGCTCAAAACTCCACAGCCAAAAAGCCAAACACAAATTCAGCGCCCAAGCCATTTCCCGTTGCCATGGAAACCAAGTGCTCTGGCACCACATATGTCTGAATGTGGATATGACACCTAGGGAACTCAGGCTGGTGGTCAATGGAACCTGCCCAAAGCAGCAGCACAGCTCTTCCAGTGCCAAAACTACTCCACCTGACTCATGAACTTCACATACCATCAGCTGTGCTAGCAGCTATCTAGGAAACCCTGTTTGGTTACTTCCGATCCAATGCCCATTGAGCCCAGTGTGATGGAATCAAGCAGGTTGAGCACCCACACTAAACTAACATGGAGCTCCTCACTCAAGCCGCCAAAACTCCACAGCCCAACACAAGTTCAGTGCCCAAGCCATTTCCCGCTGCCATGGAAACCAAGTGCTCTGGCACCACATATGTCTGAAAGTGGATATGACACCTAGGGAACTCAGGGCGGTGGTCAATGGCAACTGCCCAAAGCAGCAGCACAGCTCTTCCAGTGCCAAAGCAACTCCACCTGCCTCATGAACTTCACATACCTTCAGCTGTGCTAGCAGCTATCTAGGAAACCCTGTTGGGTCACTTCAGGTCCAATGACGATTCAGCCCAATGTGATGGAATCAAGCCGGTTTAGCACCCACACTAAACTAACATGGAGCACCTCACTCAAGCCGCTCAAAACTCCACAGCCAAACAGCCAAATACAAATTCAGCGTCCAAGCCATTTCCCGCTGCCATGGAAACCAAGTGCTCTGGCACCACATATGTCTGAATGTGGATATGACACCTAGGGAACTCAGGGCGGTGGCCAATGGCAACTGCCCGAAGCAGCAGCACAGCTCTTCCAGTGCCAAAACTACTCCACCTGCCTCATGAACTTCACATAACTTCAGCTGTGCTAGCAGCTATCTAGGAAACCCTGTTGGGTCACTTCTGGTCCAATGCCCATTGAGCCCAGTGTGATGGAATCAAGCAGGTTGAGCACCCACACTAAACTCACATGGAGCTCCTCACTCAAGCCGCTCAAAACTACAGCCAATCACAAGTTCAGTGCCCAAGCCATTTCCCGCTGCCATGGAAACCAAGTGCTCTGCCACCACCTATGTCTGAAAGTGGATATGATACTTAGGGAACTCAGGGCGGTGGTCAATGGCAACTGCCCGAAGCAGCAGCACAGCTCTTCCAGTGCCAAAACTACTCCACCTGCCTCATGAACTTCACTTACCTTCAGCTGTGCTAGCAGCTATCTAGGAAACCCTGTTTGGTCACTTCCAGTCCAATGAAGATTCAGCCCAATGTGATGGAATCAAGCAGGTTGAGCACCCACACTAAACTAACAAGGTGCTCCTCACTCAAGGTGCTCAAAACTCCACAGCCAAACACAAGTTCAGCGCCCAAGCCATTTCCCGCTGCCATGGAAACCAAGTGCTCTGGCACCACATATGTCTGAAAGTGGATATGACAGCTAGGGAACTCAGGGCGGTGATCAATGGCACCTGCCCAAAGCAGCAGCACAGCTCTTCCAGTGACAAAGCAGCTCCACCTGCCTCATGAACTTCACATACCATCAGCTGTGCTAGCAGCGTACTAGTAAACCTTGGTGGGTCACGTCCAGTCCAAGGCATATTGAGACCAGTGTGATGGAATCAAGCAGGTTGAGCACCCACACTAAACTCACATGGAGCTTCTCACTCAAGCCGCTCAAAACTCCACAGCCAAAAAACCCAAACACAAATTCAGCGCCCAAGCCTATTCCCACTGCCATGGAAACCAAGTGCTCTGGCACCACATATGTCTGAAATTGGATATGACACCTAGGGAACTCAGGGCGGTTCTCAATGGCAACTGTCCAAAGCAGCAGCACAGCTCTTCCAGTGCCAAAACTACTCCACCTGCCTCATGAACTTCACATACCATCAGCTGTGCTAGCAGCTATCTAGGAAACCCTGTTGGGTCACTTCCGGTCAAATGACGATTCAGCCCAATGTGATGAAATGAAGCAGGTTGAGCACCTACACTAAACTAACATGGAGCTCCTCACTCAAGCCGCTCAAAATTCCACAGCCAATCACAAGTTCTGCGCCCAAGCCATTTCCCGCTGCCATGGAAACCAAGTGCTCTGGCACCACATATGTCTGAAAGTGGATATGACACCTAGGGAACTCAGGGCGGTGGTCAATGGCAACTGCCCAAAGCAGCAGCACAGCTCTTCCAGTGCCAAAACAACTCCACCTGCCTCATGAACTTCACATACCTTCAGCTGTGCTAGCAGCTATCTAGGAAACCCTGTTGGGTCACTTCTGGTCCAATGCACATTCAGCCCAGTGTGATGGAATCAAGCAGGTTGAGCACCCACACTAAACTAACATGGAGCTCCTCACTCAAGCCGCTCAAAACTAGAGCCAATCACAAGTTCAGCGCCCAAGACATTTCCCGCTGCCATGGAAACCAAGTGCTCTGGAACCACATATGTCTGAAAGTTGATATGACACCTAGGGAACTCAGGGCGGTGGTCAATGGCAAGTGCCCAAAGCAGCAGCACAGCTCTTCCAGTGCCAAAACAACTCCACCAGCCTCATGAACTTCACATACCATCAGCTGTGCTAGCAGCGTACTAGGAAACCCTGTTGGGTCACTTCCGGTCCACTGCCCATTGAGCCCAGTGTGATGGAATCAAGCAGGGTGAGCACCCACACTAAACTAACATGGAGCTCCTCACTCAAGACGCTCAAAACTCCACAGCCAAACAGCCAAACACAAATTCAGCGCCCAAGACATTTCCCGCTGCCATGGAAACCAAGTGCTCTGGCAGCACAGATGTCTGAAAGTGGATATGACACCTAGGGATCTCAGGGCGGTGCTCAATGGCAACTGCCCAAAGCAGCAGCACAGCTCTTCCAGTGCCAAAACTACTCCACCTGCCTCATGAACTTCACATACCTTCAGCTGTACTAGCAGCTATCTAGGAAACCCTGTTTGGTCACTTCCAGTCCAATGCCCATTCAGTCCAATATGATGGAATCAAGCAGGTTGAGCACCCACACTAAACTAACATGGAGCTCCTCACTCAAGCCGCCAAAACTCCACAGCCAAACATAAGTTCAGTGCCCAAGCCATTTCCCGCTGCCATGGAAACCAAGTGCTCTGGAACCACATATGTCTGAAAGTGGATATGACACCTAGGGAACTCATCTCGGTGGTCAATGGCAAGTGCCCAAAGCAGCAGCACAATTCTTCCAGTGCCAAAGCAACTCCACCTGCCTCATGAACTTCACATACCTTCAGCTGTGCTAGCAGCTATCTAGGAAACCCTGTTTGGTCACTTCTGGTCCAATGCCCATTGAGCCCAGTGTGATGGAATCAAGCAGGTTGAGCACCCACACTAAACTCACATGGAGCTTCTCACTCAAGCCGCTCAAAACTCCACAGCCAAAAAACCCAAACACAAATTCAGCGCCCAGGCCTATTCCCACTGCCATGGAAACCAAGTGCTCTGGCACCACATATGTCTGAATGTGGATATGACACCTAGGAACTCAGGGCGGTTATCAATGGCAACTGTCCAAAGCAGCAGCACAGCTCTTCCAGTGCGAAAACTACTCCACCTGCCTCATGAACTTCACTTACTTTCAGCTGTGCTAGCAGCTATCTAGGAAACCCTGTTTGGTCACTTCCAGTCCAATGAAGATTCAGCCCAATGTGATGGAATCAAGCAGGTTGAGCACCCACACTAAACTAACATGGAGCTCCTCACTCAAGCCGCTCAAAATTCCACAGCCAAAAAGCCAAACACAAATTCAGCGCCCAAGCCATTTCCCGCTGCCATGGAAACCAAGTGCTCTGGCACCACATATGTCTGAAAGTGGATATGACACCTATGGAACTCAGGGCGGTGGTCAATGGCAACTGCCCGAAGCAGCAGCACAGCTCTTCCAGTGCCAAAAGAACTCCACCTGCCTCATGAACTTCACATACCATCAGCTGTGCTAGCAGCTATCTAGGAAACCCTGTTGGGTCACTTCTGGTCTAATGCCCATTCAGCCCAGTGTGATGGAATCAAGCAGGTTGAGCACCCACACTAAACTAACATGGAGCTCCTCACTCAAGCCGCTCAAAACTCCACAGCCAAACACAAGTTCAGCACCCAAGCCATTTCCCGCTGCCATGGAAACCAAGTGCTCTGGCACCACATATATCTGAAAGTGGATATGATACTTAGGGAACTCAGGGCGGTGGTCAATGGCAACTGCCCGAAGCAGCAGCACAGCTCTTCCAGTGCCAAAACTACTCCACCTGCCTCATGAACTTCACTTACCTTCAGCTGTGCTAGCAGCTATCTAGGAAACCCTGTTTGGTCACTTCCAGTCCAATGAAGATTCAGCCCAATGTGATGGAATCAAGCAGGTTGAGCACCCACACTAAACTAACATGGAGCTTCTCATTCAAGCCGCTCTAAATTCCACAGCCAAAAAGCCAAACACAAATTCAGCGCCCAAGCCATTTCCCGCTGCCATGGAAACCAAGTGCTCTGGCACCACATATGTCTGAAAGTGGATATGACACCTATGGAACTCAGGGCGGTGGTCAATGGCAACTGCCCGAAGCAGCTGCACAGCTCTTCCAGTGCCAAAAGAACTCCACCTGCCTCATGAACTTCACATACCATCAGCTGTGCTAGCAGCTATCTAGGAAACCCTGTTTGGTCACTTCCGGTCCAATGCCCATTGAGCCCAGTGGAATGGAATCAAGCAGGTTGAGCACCCACACTAAACTAACATGGAGCTCCTCACTCAAGCCGCTCAGAATTCCACAGCCAATCACAAGTTCTGCGCCCAAGCCATTTCCCGCTGCCATGGAAACCAAGTGCTCTGGCACCACAGATGTCTGAAAGTTGATATGACACCTAGGGAACTCAGGGCGGTGGTCAATGGCAACTGCCCAAAGCAGCAGCACAGCTCTTCCAGTGCCAAAGCAGTTCCACCTGCCTCATGAACTTCACATACCTTCAGCTGTGCTAGCAGCTATCTAGGAAACCCTGTTTGGTCACTTCTGGTCCAATGCACATTCAGCACAGTGTGATGGAATCAAGCAGGTTGAGCACCCACACTAAACTAACATGGAGCTCCTCACTCAAGCCGCTCAAAACTCCACAGCGAAACAACCAAACACAAGTTCAGCGCCCAAGCCATTTCCCGCTGCCATGGAAACCAAGTGCTCTGGCACCACATATGTCTGAATGTGGATATGACACCTAGGGAACTCAGGGCGGTGGCCAATGGCAACTGCCCGAAGCAGCAGCACAGCTCTTCCAGTGCCAAAACTACTCCACCTGCCTCATGAACTTCACATAACTTCAGCTGTGCTAGCAGCTATCTAGGAAAACCTGTTGGGTCACTTCCAGTCCAATGACGATTCAGCCCAATGTGATGGAATCAAGCAGGTTGAGCACCCACACTAAACTCACATGGAGCTTCTCACTCAAGCCGCTAAAAACTCCACAGCCAAAAAGCCAAACACAAATTCAGCGAGCAAGCCATTTCCCACTGCCATGGAAACCAAGTGCTCTGGCACCACATATGTCTGAAAGTGGATATGACACCTAGGGAACTCAGGGCGGTGGTCAATGGCAACTGCCCAAAGCAGCAGCACAGCTCTTCCAGTGCCAAAACTACTCCACCTGCCTCATGAACTTCACATACCATCAGCTGTGCTAGCAGCTATCTAGGAAACCCTGTTGGGTCACTTCTGGTCCAATGCCCATTCAGCCCAGTGTGATGGAATCAAGCAGGTTGAGCACCCACACTAAACTAACATGGAGCTCCTCACTCAAGCCGCCCAAAACTCCACAGCCAAGCATAAGTTCAGCGCCCAAGCCATTTCCCGCTGCCATGGAAACCAAGTGCTCTGGCACCACATATGTCTGAAAGTGGATATGACACCTAGGGAATTCAGGGCGGTGGCTAATGGCAACTGCCCGAAGCAGCAGCACAGCTCTTCCAGTGCCAAAACTACTAAACCTGCCTCATGAACTTCACATAACTTCAGCTGTGCTAGCAGCTATCTAGGAACTCCTGTTTGGTCACTACCAGTCCAATGACGATTCAGCCCAATGTGATGGAATCAAGCAGGTTGAGCACCCACACTAAACTAACATAGAGCTCCTCACTCAAGGCGCTCAAAACTCCACAGCCAAACACAAGTTCAGCGCCCAAGCCATTTCCCGCTGCCATGGAAACCAAGTGCTCTGGCACCACATATGTCTGAATGTGGATATGACACCTAGGGAATTCAGGGCGGTGGCTAATGGCAACTGCCCGAAGCAGCAGCACAGCTCTTCCAGTGCCAAAACTACTCCACCTGCCTCATGAACTTCACATAACTTCAGCTGTGCTAGCAGCTATCTAGGAACTCCTGTTTGGTCACTACCAGTCCAATGACGATTCAGCCCAATGTGATGGAATCAAGCAGGCTGAGCACCCACACTAAACTAACATGGAGCTCCTCACTCAAGGCGCTCAAAACTCCACAGCCAAACAGCCAAATACAAATTCAGCGTCCAAGCCATTTCCCGCTGCCATGCAAAATAAGTTCTCTAGAACTGCATATGTCTGAATGTGGATATGACACCTAGGGAACTCAGGGCGGTGGTCAATGGCAACTGCCCAAAGCAGCAGCATAGCTCTTCCAGTGCCAAAACTACTCCACCTGCCTCATGAACTTCACAAACCATCACCTGTGCTAGCAGCGTACTAGGAAACCCTGTTGGGCCACTTCCAGTCCAAGGCACATTGAGCCCAGTGTGATGGAATCAAGCAGGGTGAGCACCCACACTAAACTAACATGGAGCTCCTCACTCAAGCCGCGCAAAACTCCACAGCCAAGCACAAGTTCAGCGCCCAAGCCATTTCCCGCTGCCATGGAAACCAAGTGCTCTGGCACCACATATGTCTGAAAGTGGATATGACACCTAGGGAACTCAGGGCGGTGGTCAGTAGCAACTGCCCGAAGCAGCAGCACAGCTCTTCCAGTGACGAAACTACTCCACCTGCCTCATGAAATTCACATACCATCAGCTGTGCTAGCAGCTATCTAGGAAACCCTGTTTGGTCACTTCCAGTCCAATGCCCATTGAGCCCAGTGGGATGGAATCAAGCAGGTTGAGCACCCACACTAAACTAACATGGAGCTCCTCACTCAAGCCGCTCAAAACTCCACAGCCAAACACAAGTTCAGCACCCAAGCCATTTCCCGCTGCCATGGAAACCAAGTGCTCTGGCACCACAGATGTCTGAAAGTGGATATGACACCTAGGGAACTCAGGGCGGTGGCCAATGGCAACTGCCCAAAGCAGCAGCATAGCTCTTCCAGTGCCAAAACTACTCCACCTGCCTCAGGAACTTCACATACCATCAGCTGTGCTAGCAGCGTACTAGGAAACCCTGTTGGGTCACTTCCGCTCCAAAGCCCATTGAGCCCAGTGGGATGGAATCAAGCAGGTTGAGCACCCACACTAAACTAACATGGAGCTCCTCACTCAAGCCGCTCAAAACTCCACAGCCAAACACAAGTTCTGCGCCCAAGCCATTTCCCGCTGCCATGGAAACCAAGTGCTCTGGCACCACATATGTCTGAAAGTGGATATGACACCTAGGGAACTCAGGGCGGTGGTCAATGGCAACTGCCCGAAGCAGCAGCACAGCTCTTCCAGTGCCAAAACAACTCCACCTGCCTCATGAACTTCACATACCATCAGCTGTGCTAGCAGCTATCTAGGAAACCCTGTTTGGTCACTTCCGGCCCAATGCCCATTGAGCCCAGTGTGATGGAATCAAGCAGGGTGAGCACCCACACTAAACTAACATGGAGCTCCTCACTCAAGCCGCTCAAAACTCCACAGCCAAACACAAGTTCAGTGCCCAAGCCATTTCCCGCTGCCATGGAAACCAAGTGCTCTGGCACCACATATGTCTGAAAGTGGATATGACACCTAGGGAACTCAGGGCGGTGGTCAGTGGCAACTGCCCAAAGCAGCAGCACAGCTCTTCCAGTGACGAAACTACTCCACCTGCCTCATGAACTTCACATACCATCAGCTGTGCTAGCAGCTATCTAGGAAACCCTGTTTGGTCACTTCCAGTCCAATGCCCATTGAGCCCAGTGTGATGGAATCAAGAGGTTTGAGAACCCACACTAAACTAACATGGAGCTCCTCACTCAAGGCGCTCAAAACTCCACAGACAAACACAAGTTCAGCGCCCAAACCATTTCCCGCTGTCATGGAAACCAAGTGCTCTGGCACCACAGATGTCTGAAAGTGGATATGACACCTAGGGAACTCAGGGCGGTGGTCAATGGCAACTGCCCAAAGCAGCAGCACAGCTCTTCCAGTGCCAAAACTACTCCACCTGCCTCATGAACTTCACATACCATCAGCTGTGCTAGCAGCTATCTAGGAAACCGTGTTGGGTCACTTCCACTCCAATGCCCATTGAGCCCAGTGGGATGGAATCAAGCAGGTTGAGCACCCACACTAAACTAACATGGAGCTCCTCATTCAAGGCGCTCAAAACTCCACAGCCAAACACAAGTTCAATGCCCAAGCCATTTCCCGCTGCCATGGAAACCAAGTGCTCTGGCACCACATATGTCTGAAAGTGGATATGACACCTAGGGACATCAGGGCGGTGGTCAATGGCAACTGCCCGAAGCAGCAGCACAGCTCTTCCAGTGACGAAACAACTCCACCTGCCTCATGAACTTCACATACCATCAGCTGTGCTAGCAGCTATCTAGGAAACCCTGTTTGGTCACATCCGGTCCAATGCCCACTGAGCCCAGTGTGATGGAATCAAGCAGGTTGAGCACCCACACTAAACTAACATGGAGCTCCTCACTCAAGCCGCTCAAAACTCCACAGCCAAACACAAGTTCAGTGCCTAAGCCATTTCCCGCTGCCATGGAAACCAAGTGCTCTGGCACCACATATGTCTGAAATTGGATATGACACCTAGGGAATTCAGGGCGGTGGTCAATGGCAACTGCCCGAAGCAGCAGCACAGCTCTTCCAGTGCCAAAACTACTCCACCTGCCTCATGAACTTCACATACCTTCAGCTGTGCTAGCAGCTATCTAGGAAATCTGTTTGGTCACTTCCAGTCCAATGAAGATTTAGCCCAATGTGATGGAATCATGCAGGTTGAGCACCCACACTAAACTAACAAGGAGCTTCTCACTCAAGCCGCTCAAAACTCCACAGCCAAAAAACCCAAACACAAATTCAGCGCCCAAGCCTATTCCCACTGCCATGGAAACCAAGTGCTCTGGCACCACAGATGTCTGAAAGTGGATATGACACCTAGGGAACTCAGGGCGGTGGCCAATGGCAACTGCCCAAAGCAGCAGCACAGCTCTTCCAGTGCCAAAACAACTCCACCTGCCTCATGAACTTCACATACCTTCAGCTGTGCTAGCAGGTATCTAGGAAACCCTGTTTGGTCACTTCTGGTCCAATGCACATTCAGCCCAGGGTGATGGAATCAAGCAGGTTGAGCACCCACACTAAACTAACATGGAGCTCCTCACTCAAGCCGCCCAAAACTCCACAGCCAAGCATAAGTTCAGCGCCCAAGCCATTTCCCGCTGCCATGGAAACCAAGTGCTCTGGCACCACATATGTCTGAAAGTGGATATGACACCTAGGGAACTCAGGGCGGTGGTCAATGGCAACTGCCCAAAGCAGCAGCACAGCTCTTCCAGTGCCAAAGCAGCTCCACCTGCCTCATGAACTTCACATACCATCAGCTGTGCTAGCAGCGTACTAGGAAACCCTGTTGGGTCACTTCCGGTCCACTGCCCATTGAGCCCAGTGTGATGGAATCAAGCAGGGTGAGCACCCACACTAAACTAACATGGAGCTCCTCACTCAAGACGCTCAAAACTCCACAGCCAAACAGCCAAACACAAATTCAGCGCCCAAGCCATTTCCCGCTGCCATGGAAACCAAGTGCTCTGGCAGCACAGATGTCTGAAAGTGGATATGACACCTAGGGATCTCAGAGCGGTGCTCAATGGCAACTGCCCAAAGCAGCAGCACAGCTCTTCCAGTGCCAAAACTACTCCACCTGCCTCATGAACTTCACATACGATCAGCTGTACTAGCAGCTATCTAGGAAACCGTGTTGGGTCACTTCCTGTCCAATGCCCATTCAGTCCAACATGAAGGAATCAAGCAGGTTGAGCACCCACACTAAACTAACATGGAGCTCCTCATTCAAGCCGCTCAAAACTCCACAGCCAAAAAGCCAAACACAAATTCAGCGCCCAAGCCATTTCCCGTTGCCATGGAAACCAAGTGCTCTGGCACCACATATGTCTGAATGTGGATATGACACCTAGGGAACTCAGGCTGGTGGTCAATGGAACCTGCCCAAAGCAGCAGCACAGCTCTTCCAGTGCCAAAACTACTCCACCTGACTCATGAACTTCACATACCATCAGCTGTGCTAGCAGCTATCTAGGAAACCCTGTTTGGTTACTTCCGATCCAATGCCCATTGAGCCCAGTGTGATGGAATCAAGCAGGTTGAGCACCCACACTAAACTAACATGGAGCTCCTCACTCAAGCCGCCAAAACTCCACAGCCCAACACAAGTTCAGTGCCCAAGCCATTTCCCGCTGCCATGGAAACCAAGTGCTCTGGCACCACATATGTCTGAAAGTGGATATGACACCTAGGGAACTCAGGGCGGTGGTCAATGGCAACTGCCCAAAGCAGCAGCACAGCTCTTCCAGTGCCAAAGCAACTCCACCTGCCTCATGAACTTCACATACCTTCAGCTGTGCTAGCAGCTATCTAGGAAACCCTGTTGGGTCACTTCAGGTCCAATGACGATTCAGCCCAATGTGATGGAATCAAGCCGGTTTAGCACCCACACTAAACTAACATGGAGCACCTCACTCAAGCCGCTCAAAACTCCACAGCCAAACAGCCAAATACAAATTCAGCGTCCAAGCCATTTCCCGCTGCCATGGAAACCAAGTGCTCTGGCACCACATATGTCTGAATGTGGATATGACACCTAGGGAACTCAGGGCGGTGGCCAATGGCAACTGCCCGAAGCAGCAGCACAGCTCTTCCAGTGCCAAAACTACTCCACCTGCCTCATGAACTTCACATAACTTCAGCTGTGCTAGCAGCTATCTAGGAAACCCTGTTGGGTCACTTCTGGTCCAATGCCCATTGAGCCCAGTGTGATGGAATCAAGCAGGTTGAGCACCCACACTAAACTCACATGGAGCTCCTCACTCAAGCCGCTCAAAACTACAGCCAATCACAAGTTCAGTGCCCAAGCCATTTCCCGCTGCCATGGAAACCAAGTGCTCTGCCACCACCTATGTCTGAAAGTGGATATGATACTTAGGGAACTCAGGGCGGTGGTCAATGGCAACTGCCCGAAGCAGCAGCACAGCTCTTCCAGTGCCAAAACTACTCCACCTGCCTCATGAACTTCACTTACCTTCAGCTGTGCTAGCAGCTATCTAGGAAACCCTGTTTGGTCACTTCCAGTCCAATGAAGATTCAGCCCAATGTGATGGAATCAAGCAGGTTGAGCACCCACACTAAACTAACAAGGTGCTCCTCACTCAAGGTGCTCAAAACTCCACAGCCAAACACAAGTTCAGCGCCCAAGCCATTTCCCGCTGCCATGGAAACCAAGTGCTCTGGCACCACATATGTCTGAAAGTGGATATGACAGCTAGGGAACTCAGGGCGGTGATCAATGGCACCTGCCCAAAGCAGCAGCACAGCTCTTCCAGTGACAAAGCAGCTCCACCTGCCTCATGAACTTCACATACCATCAGCTGTGCTAGCAGCGTACTAGTAAACCTTGGTGGGTCACGTCCAGTCCAAGGCACATTGAGACCAGTGTGATGGAATCAAGCAGGTTGAGCACCCACACTAAACTCACATGGAGCTTCTCACTCAAGCCGCTCAAAACTCCACAGCCAAAAAACCCAAACACAAATTCAGCGCCCAAGCCTATTCCCACTGCCATGGAAACCAAGTGCTCTGGCACCACATATGTCTGAAATTGGATATGACACCTAGGGAACTCAGGGCGGTTCTCAATGGCAACTGTCCAAAGCAGCAGCACAGCTCTTCCAGTGCCAAAACTACTCCACCTGCCTCATGAACTTCACATACCATCAGCTGTGCTAGCAGCTATCTAGGAAACCCTGTTGGGTCACTTCCGGTCAAATGACGATTCAGCCCAATGTGATGAAATGAAGCAGGTTGAGCACCTACACTAAACTAACATGGAGCTCCTCACTCAAGCCGCTCAAAATTCCACAGCCAATCACAAGTTCTGCGCCCAAGCCATTTCCCGCTGCCATGGAAACCAAGTGCTCTGGCACCACATATGTCTGAAAGTGGATATGACACCTAGGGAACTCAGGGCGGTGGTCAATGGCAACTGCCCAAAGCAGCAGCACAGCTCTTCCAGTGCCAAAACAACTCCACCTGCCTCATGAACTTCACATACCTTCAGCTGTGCTAGCAGCTATCTAGGAAACCCTGTTGGGTCACTTCTGGTCCAATGCACATTCAGCCCAGTGTGATGGAATCAAGCAGGTTGAGCACCCACACTAAACTAACATGGAGCTCCTCACTCAAGCCGCTCAAAACTAGAGCCAATCACAAGTTCAGCGCCCAAGACATTTCCCGCTGCCATGGAAACCAAGTGCTCTGGAACCACATATGTCTGAAAGTTGATATGACACCTAGGGAACTCAGGGCGGTGGTCAATGGCAAGTGCCCAAAGCAGCAGCACAGCTCTTCCAGTGCCAAAACAACTCCACCTGCCTCATGAACTTCACATACCATCAGCTGTGCTAGCAGCTTTCTAGCAAACCCTGTTTGGTCACTTCCGGTCCAATACCCATTCAGCCCAGTGTGATGGAATCAAGCAGGTTGAGCACCCACACTAAACTAACATGGAGCTCCTCACTCAAGCCGCTCAAAACTCCACAGTCAAAAAACCCAAACACAAATTCAGCGCCCAAGCCATTTCCCGCTGCCATGGAAACCAAGTGCTCTGGCACCACATATGTCTGAAATTGGATATGACACCTAGGGAACTCAGGGCGGTTGTCAATGTCAACTGCCCAAAGCAGCAGCACAGCTCTTCCAGTGCCAAAACTACTCCACCTGCCTCATGAACTTCACATACCATCAGCTGTGCTAGCAGCTATCTAGGAAACCCTGTTGGGTCACTTCTGGTCCAATGATCATTGAGCCCAGTGTGATGGAATCAAGCAGGTTGAGCACCCACACTAAACTAACATGGAGCTCCTCACTCAAGACGCTCAAAACTCCACAGCCAAGCATAAGTTCAGCGCCCAAGCCATTTCCCGCTGCCATGGAAACCAAGTGCTCTGGCACCACATATGTCTGAAAGTGGATATGACACCTAGGGAACTCAGGGCGGTGGTCAATGGCAACTGCCCAAAGCAGCAGCACAGCTCTTCCAGTGCCAAAGCAGTTCCACCAGCCTCATGAACTTCACATACCATCAGCTGTGCTAGCAGCGTACTAGGAAACCCTGTTGGGTCACTTCCGGTCCACTGCCCATTGAGCCCAGTGTGATGGAATCAAGCAGGGTGAGCACCCACACTAAACTAACATGGAGCTCCTCACTCAAGACGCTCAAAACTCCACAGCCAAACAGCCAAACACAAATTCAGCGCCCAAGACATTTCCCGCTGCCATGGAAACCAAGTGCTCTGGCAGCACAGATGTCTGAAAGTGGATATGACACCTAGGGATCTCAGGGCGGTGCTCAATGGCAACTGCCCAAAGCAGCAGCACAGCTCTTCCAGTGCCAAAACTACTCCACCTGCCTCATGAACTTCACATACCTTCAGCTGTACTAGCAGCTATCTAGGAAACCCTGTTTGGTCACTTCCAGTCCAATGCCCATTCAGTCCAATATGATGGAATCAAGCAGGTTGAGCACCCACACTAAACTAACATGGAGCTCCTCACTCAAGCCGCCAAAACTCCACAGCCAAACATAAGTTCAGTGCCCAAGCCATTTCCCGCTGCCATGGAAACCAAGTGCTCTGGAACCACATATGTCTGAAAGTGGATATGACACCTAGGGAACTCATCTCGGTGGTCAATGGCAAGTGCCCAAAGCAGCAGCACAATTCTTCCAGTGCCAAAGCAACTCCACCTGCCTCATGAACTTCACATACCTTCAGCTGTGCTAGCAGCTATCTAGGAAACCCTGTTTGGTCACTTCTGGTCCAATGCCCATTGAGCCCAGTGTGATGGAATCAAGCAGGTTGAGCACCCACACTAAACTCACATGGAGCTTCTCACTCAAGCCGCTCAAAACTCCACAGCCAAAAAACCCATACACAAATTCAGCGCCCAGGCCTATTCCCACTGCCATGGAAACCAAGTGCTCTGGCACCACATATGTCTGAATGTGGATATGACACCTAGGAACTCAGGGCGGTTATCAATGGCAACTGTCCAAAGCAGCAGCACAGCTCTTCCAGTGCGAAAACTACTCCACCTGCCTCATGAACTTCACTTACCTTCAGCTGTGCTAGCAGCTATCTAGGAAACCCTGTTGGGTCACTTCCAGTCCAATGAAGATTCAGCCCAATGTGATGGAATCAAGCAGGTTGAGCACCCACACTAAACTAACATGGAGCTCCTCACTCAAGCCGCTCAAAATTCCACAGCCAAAAAGCCAAACACAAATTCAGCGCCCAAGCCATTTCCCGCTGCCATGGAAACCAAGTGCTCTGGCACCACATATGTCTGAAAGTGGATATGACACCTATGGAACTCAGGGCGGTGGTCAATGGCAACTGCCCGAAGCAGCAGCACAGCTCTTCCAGTGCCAAAAGAACTCCACCTGCCTCATGAACTTCACATACCATCAGCTGTGCTAGCAGCTATCTAGGAAACCCTGTTGGGTCACTTCTGGTCTAATGCCCATTCAGCCCAGTGTGATGGAATCAAGCAGGTTGAGCACCCACACTAAACTAACATGGAGCTCCTCACTCAAGCCGCTCAAAACTCCACAGCCAAACACAAGTTCAGCACCCAAGCCATTTCCCGCTGCCATGGAAACCAAGTGCTCTGGCACCACATATATCTGAAAGTGGATATGATACTTAGGGAACTCAGGGCGGTGGTCAATGGCAACTGCCCGAAGCAGCAGCACAGCTCTTCCAGTGCCAAAACTACTCCACCTGCCTCATGAACTTCACTTACCTTCAGCTGTGCTAGCAGCTATCTAGGAAACCCTGTTTGGTCACTTCCAGTCCAATGAAGATTCAGCCCAATGTGATGGAATCAAGCAGGTTGAGCACCCACACTAAACTAACATGGAGCTTCTCATTCAAGCCGCTCTAAATTCCACAGCCAAAAAGCCAAACACAAATTCAGCGCCCAAGCCATTTCCCGCTGCCATGGAAACCAAGTGCTCTGGCACCACATATGTCTGAAAGTGGATATGACACCTATGGAACTCAGGGCGGTGGTCAATGGCAACTGCCCGAAGCAGCTGCACAGCTCTTCCAGTGCCAAAAGAACTCCACCTGCCTCATGAACTTCACATACCATCAGCTGTGCTAGCAGCTATCTAGGAAACCCTGTTTGGTCACTTCCGGTCCAATGCCCATTGAGCCCAGTGGAATGGAATCAAGCAGGTTGAGCACCCACACTAAACTAACATGGAGCTCCTCACTCAAGCCGCTCAGAATTCCACAGCCAATCACAAGTTCTGCGCCCAAGCCATTTCCCGCTGCCATGGAAACCAAGTGCTCTGGCACCACAGATGTCTGAAAGTTGATATGACACCTAGGGAACTCAGGGCGGTGGTCAATGGCAACTGCCCAAAGCAGCAGCACAGCTCTTCCAGTGCCAAAGCAGTTCCACCTGCCTCATGAACTTCACATACCTTCAGCTGTGCTAGCAGCTATCTAGGAAACCCTGTTTGGTCACTTCTGGTCCAATGCACATTCAGCACAGTGTGATGGAATCAAGCAGGTTGAGCACCCACACTAAACTAACATGGAGCTCCTCACTCAAGCCGCTCAAAACTCCACAGCGAAACAACCAAACACAAGTTCAGCGCCCAAGCCATTTCCCGCTGCCATGGAAACCAAGTGCTCTGGCACCACATATGTCTGAATGTGGATATGACACCTAGGGAACTCAGGGCGGTGGCCAATGGCAACTGCCCGAAGCAGCAGCACAGCTCTTCCAGTGCCAAAACTACTCCACCTGCCTCATGAACTTCACATAACTTCAGCTGTGCTAGCAGCTATCTAGGAAAACCTGTTGGGTCACTTCCAGTCCAATGACGATTCAGCCCAATGTGATGGAATCAAGCAGGTTGAGCACCCACACTAAACTCACATGGAGCTTCTCACTCAAGCCGCTAAAAACTCCACAGCCAAAAAGCCAAACACAAATTCAGCGCCCAAGCCATTTCCCACTGCCATGGAAACCAAGTGCTCTGGCACCACATATGTCTGAAAGTGGATATGACACCTAGGGAACTCAGGGCGGTGGTCAATGGCAACTGCCCAAAGCAGCAGCACAGCTCTTCCAGTGCCAAAACTACTCCACCTGCCTCATGAACTTCACATACCATCAGCTGTGCTAGCAGCTATCTAGGAAACCCTGTTGGGTCACTTCTGGTCCAATGCCCATTCAGCCCAGTGTGATGGAATCAAGCAGGTTGAGCACCCACACTAAACTAACATGGAGCTCCTCACTCAAGCCGCCCAAAACTCCACAGCCAAGCATAAGTTCAGCGCCCAAGCCATTTCCCGCTGCCATGGAAACCAAGTGCTCTGGCACCACATATGTCTGAAAGTGGATATGACACCTAGGGAACTCAGGGCGGTGGTCAATGGCAACTGCCCAAAGCAGCAGCACAGCTCTTCCAGTGCCAAAGCAGCTCCACCTGCCTCATGAACTTCACATACCATCAGCTGTGCTAGCAGCTATCTAGGAAACCCTATTGGGTCACATCCGGTCCAATGCCCATTGAGCCCAATGTGATGGAATCAAGCAGGTTGAGCACCCACACTAAACTAACATGGAGATCCTCACTCAAGACTCTCAAAACTACAGCCAATCACAAGTTCAGCGCCCAAGCCATTTCCCGCTGCCATGGAAACCAAGTGCTCTGGCACCACCTATGTCTGAAAGTGGATATGACACCTGTGGAACTCAGGGCGGTGGTCAATGGCAACTGCCCAAAGCAGCAGCACAGCTCTTCCAGTGCCAAAACAACTCCACCTGCCTCATGAACTTCACAAACCATCACCTGTGCTAGCAGCTATCTAGGAAACCCTGTTGGGTCACTTCCAGTCCAATGACGATTCAGCCAAATGTGATGGAATCAAGCAGGTTGAGCACCCACACTAAACTAACACGGAGCTCCTCACTCAAGCCGCTCAAAACTCCACAGCCAAAAAGCCAAACACAAATTCAGCGCCCAAGCCATTTCCCGCTGCCATGGAAACCAAGTGCTCTGGCACCACATATGTCTGAATGTGGATATGACACCTAGGGAACTCAGGCTGGTGGTCAATGGCAACTGCCCAAAGCAGCAGCACAGCTCTTCCAGTGCCAAAACTACTCCACCTGCCTCATGAACTTCACATACCATCAGCTGTGCTAGCAGCTATCTAGGAAAACCTGTTTGGTCACTTCTGGTCCACTGCCCATTGAGCCCAGTGTGATGGAATCAAGCAGGTTGAGCACCCACACTAAACTAACATGGAGCTCCTCACTCAAGGCGCTCAAAACTCCACAGCCAAACATAAGTTCAGTGCCCAAGCCATTTCCCGCTGCCATGGAAACCAAGTGCTCTGGCACCACATATGTCTGAAAGTGGATATGACACCTAGGGAACTCAGGGCAGTGGTCAATGGCAACTGCCCAAAGCAGCAGCACAGCTCTTCCAGTGCCAAAGCAACTCCACCTGCCTCATGAACTTCACATACCTTCAGCTGTGCTAGCAGCTATCTAGGAAACTCTGTTGGGTCACTTCCGGTCCAATGACGATTCAGTCCAATGTGATGGAATCAAGCCGGTTTAACACCCACACTAAATAACATGGAGCACCTCACTCAAGCCGCTCAAAACTCCACAGCAAAACAGCCAAATACAAATTCAGCGCCCAAGACATTTCCCGCTGCCATGGAAACCAAGTGCTCTAGCACCACATATGTCTGAAAGTGGATATGACACCTAGGGAACTCAGGGCGGTGGTCAATGGCAACTGCCCAAAGCAGCAGCACAGCTCTTCCAGTGACAAAGCAGCTCCACCTGCCTCATGAACTTCACATACCATCAGCTGTGCTAGCAGCTATCTAGGAAACCCTGTTTGGTCACTTCAAGTCCAAGGCACATTGAGCCCAGTGTGATGGAATCAAGCAGGTTGAGCACCCACACTAAACTAACATGGAGCTCCTCACTCAAGCCGCTCAAAACTCCACAGCCAAGCACAAGTTCAGCGCCCAAGCCATTTCCCGCTGCCATGCAAACCAAGTGCTCTGGCACCACATATGTCTGAAAGTGGATATGACACCTTTGGAACTCAGGGCGGTGGTCAATGGCAACTGCCCAAAGCAGCAGCACAGCTCTACCAGTGCCAAAACAACTCCACCTGCCTCATGAACTTCACATACCATCAGCTGTGCTAGCAGCTATCTAGGAAACCCTGTTGGGTCACTTCAAGTCCAATGCCCATTCAGCACAGTGTGATGGAATCAAGCAGGGTGAGTACCCACACTAAACTAACATGGAGCTCCTCACTCAAGCCTCTCAAAACTCCACAGCCAAGCACAAGTTCAGGGCAAACCCCTTTCCCGCTGCCATGGAAACCAAGTGCTCTAGCGGCACCACCTATGTCTGAAAGTGGATATGACACCTAGGGAACTCAGTGTGGTGGTCAATGGCAACTGCCCAAAGCAGCAGCACAGCTCTTCCAGTGCCAAAACAACTCCACCTGCCTCATGAACTTCACATACCATCAGCTGTGCTAGCAGCTATCTAGGAAACCCTGTTGGGTCACTTCTGGTCCAATGATCATTGAGCCCAGTGTGATGGAATCAAGCAGGGTGAGCACCCACACTAAACTAACATGGAGCTCCTCACTCAAGCTGCTCAAAACTCAACAGCCAAACACAAGTTCAGCGCCCAAGCCATTTCCCGCTGCCATGGAAACCAAGTGCTCTGGCACCACATATGTCTCAAAGTGGATATGACACCTAGGGAACTCAGGGCGGTGGTCAATGGCAACTGCCCGAAGCAGCAGCACAGCTCTTCCAGTGCCGAAACAACCCCACCTGCCTCATGAACTTCACATACCATCAGCTGTGCTAGCAGCGTACTAGGAAACCCTGTTGGGTCACTTCCAGTCCAAGGCACATTGAGCCCAGTGTGATGGAATCAAGCAGGTTAAGCACTCACACTAAACTAACATGGAGCTCCTCACTCAAGCCGCTCAAAACTCCACAGCCAAACACAAGTTCAGCACACAAGCCATTTCCCGCTGCCATGGAAACCAAGTGCTCTGGCACCACATATGTCTGAAAGTGGATATGACACCTATGGAACTCAGGGCGGTGGTCAATGGCAACTGCCCAAAGCAGCAGCACAGCTCTTCCAGTGCCAAAACAACTCCACCTGCCTCATGAACTTCACATACCATCAGCTGTGCTAGCAGCTATCTAGGAAACCCTGTTTGGTCACATCCGGTCCAATGCCCATTGAGCCCAATGTGATGGAATCAAGCAGGTTGAGCACCCACACTAAACTAACATGGAGATCCTCACTCAAGACTCTCAAAACTACAGCCAATCACAAGTTCAGCGCCCAAGCCATTTCCCGCTGCCATGGAAACCAAGTGCTGTGGCACCACCTATGTCTGAAAGTGGATATGACACCTGTGGAACTCAGGGCGGTGGTCAATGGCAACTGCCCAAAGCAGCAGCACAGCTCTTCCAGTGCCAAAACAACTCCACCTGCCTCATGAACTTCACATACCATCAGCTGTGCTAGCAGCTATCTAGGAAACCCTGTTTGTTCACTTCCAGTCCAATGACGATTCAGCCCAATATGATGGAATCAAGCAGGTTGAGCACCCACACTAAACTAACACGGAGCTCCTCACTCAAGCCGCTCAAAACTCCACAGCAAAACAGCCAAACACAAGTTCAGCGCCCAAGCCATTTCCCGCTGTCATGGAAACCAAGTGCTCTGGCACCACATTATCTGAATGTGGATATGACACCTAGGGAACTCAGGGCGGTGGTCAATGGCAACTGCCCAAAGCAGCAGCACAGCTCTTCCAGTGCCAAAACAACTCCACCTGCCTCAGGAACTTCACATACCATCAGCTGTGCTAGCAGCGTAAAGGAAACCCTGTTGGGTCACTTCCGGACCAAGGCACATAGAGCCAAGTGTGATGGAATCAAGCAGGGTGAGCACCCACACTAAGCTAACATGGAGCTCCTCACTCAAGCCGCTCAAAACTCCACAGCCAAACACAAGTTCAGTGCCTAAGCCATTTCCCGCTGCCATGGAAACCAAGTGCTCTGGGACCACATATATCTGAAAGTGGATATGACACCTAGGGACATCAGGGCGGTGGTCAATGGCAATTGCCCAAAGCAGCAGCACAGCTCTTCCAGTGATGAAACAACTCCACCTGCCTCATGAACTTCACATACCATCAGCTGTGCTAGTAGCTATCTAGGAAACCCTGTTGGGTCACTTCCGGTCCAATGCCCATTGAGCACAGAGTGATGGAATCAAGCAGGGTGAGCACCCACACTAAAGTAACATGGAGCTCCTCACTCAAGGCGCTCAAAACTCCACAGCCAAACACAAGTTCAGTGCCAAAGCCATTTCCCGCTGCCATGGAAACCAAGTGCTCTAGCGGCACCACCTATGTCTGAAAGTGGATATGACACCTAGGAACTCAGGGCGGTGCTCAATGGCAACTGCCCGAAGCAGCAGCACAGCTCTTCCAGTGACAAAACTACTCCACCTGCCTCATGAACTTCACATACCATCAGCTGTGCTAGCAGCTATGTAGGAAACCCTGTTTGGTCACTTCCACTCCAATGCCCATTGAGCCCAGTGTGATGGCATCAATCAGGCTGAGTACCCACACTAAACTAACATGGAGCTCCTCACTCAAGCCGCTCAAAACTCCACAGCCAAACACAAGTTCAGCGCCCAAGCCATTTCCCGCTGCCATGGAAACCAAGTGCTCTGGCACCACAGATGTCTGAAAGTGGATATGACACCTAGGGAACTCAAGGCGGTGCTCAATGGCAACTGCCCAAAGCAGCAGCACAGCTCTTCAAGTGCCAAAACAACTCCACCTGCCTCATGAACTTCACATACCATCAGCTGTGCTAGCAGCTATCTTGGGAACCCTGTTTGGTCACTTCCGGTCTAATGCCCATTATGCCCAGTGTGATGGAATCAAGCAGGGTGAGCACCCACACTAAACTAACATGGAGCTCCTCACTCAAGCCGCTCAAAACTCCACAGCCAAGCACAAGTTCAGGGCAAACCCCTTTCCCGCTGCCATTTAAACCAAGTGCTCTGGCACCACCTATGTCTGAAAGTGGATATGACACCTAGGGAACTCAGGGCGGTTGTCAATGGCAACTGCCCAAAGCAGCAGCACAGCTCTTCCAGTGCCAAAACTACTCCACCTGCCTCATGAACTTCACATACCATCAGCTGTGCTAGCAGGTATCTAAGAAACCCTGTTGGATCACTTCCGGATCAATGACCATTGAACCCAGTGTGATGGAATGAAGCAGGTTGAGCACCCACACTAAACTAGCATGGAGGTGCTCATTCAAGCTGCTCAAAACTCCACATCAAACACAAGTTCAGCGCCCAAGCCATTTCCCGCTGCCATGGAAACCAAGTGCTCTGGCACCACCTATGTCTGAAAGTGGATATGACACCTAGGGAACACAGTGTGGTGGTCAATGGCAACTGCCCAAAGCAGCAGCACAGCTCTCCCAGTGACAAAACTACTTCACCTGCCTCATGAACTTCACATAACTTCAGCTGTGCTAGCAGCGTATAAGGAAACCCTGTTTGGTCACTTCCAGTCAAAGGCACATTGAGCCCAGTGTGATGGAAACAAGCAGGGTGAGCACCCACACTAAACTAACATGGAGCTCCTCACTCAAGGCGCTCAAAACTCCACAGCCAAACACAAGTTCAGCGCCCAAGCCATTTCCCGCTGCCATGGAAACCAAGTGCTATGGCACCACAGATGTCTGAAAACGGATATGACACCTGGGGAACTCAGGGCGGTGGTCAAGGGCAACTTTCCGAAGCAGTAGCACAGCTCTTCCAGTGCCAAAACAACTCCACCTGCCTCATGAACTTCACATACCATCAGCTGTGCTAGCAGCGTACTAGGAAACCCTGTTTGGTCACTTCCAGTCCAAGGCACATTGAGCCCAGTGTGATGGAATCAAGCAGGTTGAGCACCCACACTAAACTAACATGGAGCTCCTCACTCAAGCCCCTCAAAACTCCACAGCCAATCACAAGTTCAGCGCCCAAGCCATTTCCCGCTGCCATGGAAACCAAGTGCTCTGGCACCACAGATGTCTGAAAGTGGATATGACACCTAGTGAACTCAGGGCGGTGCTCAATGGCAACTGCCCAAAGCAGCAGCACAGCTCTTCCAGTGCCAAAACAACTCCACCTGCCTCATGAACTTCACATACCATCAGCTGTGCTAGCAGCTATCTAGGAAACCCTGTTTGGTCACTTCTGGTCCAATGATCATTGAGCCCAGTGTGATGGAATCAAGCAGGGTGAGCACCCACACTAAACTAACATGGAGCTCCTCACTCAAGCCGCTCAAAACTCCACAGCCAAACACAAGTTCAGCGCCCAAGCCATTTCCCACTGCCATGGAAACCAAGTGCTCTGGCACCACCTATGTCTGAAAGTGGATATGACACCTAGGGAACTCAGGGCGGTGGTCAATGGCAACTGCCCAAAGAAGCAGCACAGCTCTTCCAGTGCCAAAACAACTCCACCTGCCTCATGAACTTCACATACCATCAGCTGTGCTAGCAGGTATCTAGGAAACCCTGTTGGGTCACTTCCGGTACAATGACCATTGAACCCAGTGTGATGGAATGAAGCAGGTTGAGCACCCACACTAAACTAGCATGGAGGTGCTCATTCAAGCTGCTCAAAACTCCACAGCCAAACACAAGTTCAGCGCCCAAGCCATTTCCCGCTGCCATGGAAACCAAGTGCTCTGGCTCACATATGTCTGAAAGTGGATAAGACACCTAGGGAACTCAGTGTGGTTGTCAATGGCAACTGCACAAAGCAGCAGCACAGCTCTTCTAGTGCCAAAACTACTCCACCTGCCTCATGAACTTCACATACCATCAGCTGTGCTAGCAGCTATCTAGGAAACCCTGTTGGGTCACTTCCGGTCCAAGGCACTCTGAGCCCAGTGTGATGAAATCAAGCAGGTTGAGCACCCACACTAAACTAACATGGAGCTCCTCACTCAAGCCGCTCAAAACTCCACAGCCAAACACAAGTTCAGAGCCCAAGCCATTTCCCGCAGCCATGGAAACCAAGTGCTCTGGCACCACCTATGTCTGAAAGTGGATATGACAAATAGGGAACTCAGGGCAGTGGTCAATGGCAACTGCCCAAAGCAGCAGCAGAGCTCTTCCAGTGCCAAAACTACTCAACCTGCCTCATGAACTTCACATACCTTCAGCTGTGCTAGCAGCGTATAAGGAAACCCTGTTTGGTCACTTCAAGTCCAATGCCCATTGAGCCCAGTGTGATGGAATCAAGCAGGTTGAGCACCCACACTAAACTAACATGGAGCTCCTCACTCAAGCCGCTCAAAATTCCACAGCCAAATACAAGTTCAGTGCCAAAGCTATTTCCCGCTGCCATGGAAACCAAGTGCTCTGGCACCACATATGTCTGAAAGTGGATATGACACCTAGGGAAATCAGGGCGGTGCTCAATGGCAACTGCCCGAAGCAGCAGCACAGCTCTCCCAGTGACAAAACTACTCCACCTGCCTCATGAACTTCACATACCATCAGCTGTGCTAGCAGCTATCTAGGAAACCCTGTTTGGTCACTTCCGGTCTAATGCCCATTGAGCCCAGTGTGATGGAATCAAGCAGGGTGAGCACCCACACTAAATTAACATGGAGCTCCTCACTCAAGCCGCTCAAAACTCCACAGCCAAACACAAGTTCAGCGAACAAGCCATTTCCCGCTGCCATGGAAACCAAGTGCTCTGGCACCACCTATGTCTGAAAGTGGATATGACACCTAGGGAACTCAGGGCGGTGGTCAATGGCAACTGCCCAAAGCAGCAGCACAGCTCTTCCAGTGCCAAAACTACTCCACCTGCCTCATGAACTTCACATTCAATCAGCTGTGCTAGCAGCTATCTAGGAAACCCTGTTGGGTCACTTCCGGTCTAATGCCCATTGAGCCCAGTGTGATGGAATCAAGCAGGTTGAGCACCCACACTAAACTAGCATGGAGCTCGTCACTCAAGGCGCTCAAAAGTCCACAGCCAAACACAAGTTCAGTGCCCAAGCCATTTCCCGCTGCCATGGAAACCAAGTGCTCTGGCACCACAGATGTCTGAAAGTGGATATGACACCTGTGGAACTCAGGGCGGTGGTCAATGGCAACTGCCCAAAGCAGCAGCACAGCTCTTCCAGTGCCAAAACTACTCCACCTGCCTCATGAACTTCACATACCATCAGCTGTGCTAGCAGCTATCTAGGAAAACCTGTTGGGTCACTTCCGCTGCAATGCCCTTTGAGCCCAGTGTGATGGAATCAAGCAGGTTGAGCACCCACACTAAACTAACATGGAGCTCCTCACTCAAGCCGCTCAAAACTCCACAGCCAAACACAAGTTCAGTGCCAAAGCCATTTCCCGCTGCCATGGAAACCAAGTGCTCTGGCACCACATATGTCTGAAAGTGGATATGACACCTAGGGAACTCAGGCTGGTGGTCAATGGCAACTGCCCAAAGCAGCAGCACAGCTCTTCCAGTGCAAAAACTACTCCACCTGCCTCATGAACTTCACATACCATCAGCTGTGCTAGCAGCTATCTAAGAAACCCTGTTGGGTCACTTCCGGTCTAATGCCCATTGAGCCCAGTGTGATGGAAACAAGCAGGTTGAGCACCCACACTAAATTAACATGGAGCTCCTCACTCAAGCCGCTCAAAACTCCACAGCCAATCACAAGTTCAGAGCCCAAGCCATTTCCCGCTGCCATGGAAACCAAGTGCTCAGGCACCACCTGTGTCTGAAAGTGGATATGACACCTAGGGAACTCAGTGTGGTGGTCAATGGCAACTGCCCAAAGCAGCAGCAGAGCTCATCCAGTGCCAAAACTACTCCACCTGCCTCATGAACTTCACATAACTTCAGCTGTGCTAGCAGCGTATAAGGAAACCCTGTGTGGTCACTTCCGGTCCAAGGCACATTGAGCCCAGTGTGATGGAATCAAGCAGGTTGAGCACCAACACTAAATTAACATGGAGCTCCTCACTCAAGGCACTCAAAACTCCACAGCCAAACACAAATTGAGCGCCCAAGCCATTTCCCGCTGCCATGGAAACCAAGTGCTCTGGCACCACGTATGTCTGAAAGTGGATATGACACCTAGGGAACTCAGGGCAGTGGACAATGGCAACTGCCCAAAGCAGCAGCACAGCTCTTCCACTGATGAAACAACTCCACCTGCCTCACGAACTTCACATTCCATCAGCTGTGCTACCAGCTATCTAGGAAACCCTGTTGGGTCACTTCCGGTCCAAGGCACATTGAGCCCAGTGTGATGGAATCAAGCAGGGTGAGCACCCACACTATAGTAACATGGAGCTCCTCACTCAAGCCGCTCAAAACTCCACGCCCGAACACAAGTTGAGCGCCCAAGCCATTTCCCGCTGCCAGGGAAACCAAGTGCTCTGGCACCACATATGTCTGAAAGTGGATATGACACCTAGGGAACTCAGGGCAGTGGTCAATGGCAACTGCCCGAAGCAGCAGCACAGCTCTTCCAGTGACGAAACAACTCCACCTGCATCATGAACTTCACATACCATCAGCTGTGCTAGCAGCGTTCTAGGAAACCCTGTTTGGTCACATCCGGTCCAATGCCCATTGAGCCCAGAGTGATGGAATCAAGCAGGTTGAGCACCCACACTAAACTAGCATGGAGCTCGTCACTCAAGGCGCTCAAAAGTCCACAGCCAAACACAAGTTCAGCGCCCAAGCCATTTCCCGCTGCCATGGAAACCAAGTGCTCTGGCACCACATATGTCTGAAAGTGGATATGACACCTAGGGAACTCAAGGCAGTGGTCAATGGCAACTGCCCAAAGCAGCAGCACAGCTCTTCCAGTGCCAAAACAACTCCACCTGCCTCATGAACTTCACATACCTTCAGCTGTGCTAGTAGCTATCTAGGAAACCCTGTTGGGTCACTTCCGGTCCAATGCCCTGTGAGCCCAGTGTGATGAAATCAAGCAGGTGGAGCACCCACACTAAACTAACATGGAGCTCCTCACTTAAGCCGCTCAAAACTCCACAGCCAAACAAGTTCAGTGCCCAAGCCATTTCCCGCTGCCATGAAAACCAAGTGCTCTTGCAGCGCAGTTGTCTTAAAGTGGATATGACACCTAGGGAACTCAAAGCGGTGGTCAATGGCAACTGCCCAAAGCAGCAGCACAGCTCTTCCAGTGCCAAAACAACTCCACCTGCCTCATGAACTTCACATACCATCAGCTGTGCTAGCAGCTATCTGGGAAACCCTGTTGGGTCACTTCCGGTCCAATGCCCATTGAGCCCAGTGTGATGGAATCAAGCAGGGTGAGCACGCACACTAAACTAACATGGAGCTCCTCACTCAAACCGCTCAAAACTCCACAGCCAAACACAAGTTCAGTGCCCAAGCCATTTCCCGCTGCCATGGAAAAGAGTGCTCTGGCACCACAGATGTCTGAAAGTGGATATGACACCTAGGGAACTCAGGCGGTGGTCAACGGCACTTGCTAATGGCAGCAGCACAGCTCTTCCAGTGCCAAAACTACTCCACCTGCCTCATGAACTTCACATACCATCAGCTGTGCTAGCAGCGTACTAGGAAACCCTGTTGGGTCACTTTTGGTCCAATGCTCGTTGACCAAGTGTGATGGAATCTAGTAGGTTGAGCGCAGACACTAAACTAACATGGAGCTCCTCACTCAAGCCACTCAAAACTCCACAGCCAATCACAAGTTCAGCGCCCAAGCCATTTCCCGCTGCCATGGAAACCAAGTGCTCTGGCACAACATATGTCTGAAATTGGATATGACACGTAGGAACATCAGGGCGGTGGCCAATGGCAACGGCCCAAAGCAGCAGCACAGCTCTTCCAGTGCCAAAACAACTCCACCTGCCTCATGAACTTCACATACCATCAGCTGTGCTAGCAGCTATCTAGGAAACCCTGTTGGGTCACATCTGGTCCAATGCCCATTGAGCCCAGTGTGATGGAATCAAGCAGGTTGAGCACCCACACTAAACTAACATGGAGCTCCTCACTCAAGGCGCTCAAAACTCCACAGCCAAACACAAGTTCAGCGCCCAAGCCATTTCCCGCTGCCATGGAAACCAAGTGCTCTGGCACCACATATGTCTGAAAGTGGATATGACACCTAGGGAACTCAGGGCGGTGGTCAATGGCAACTGCCCGAAGCAGCAGCACAGCTCTTCCAGTGCCAAAACAACTCCACCTGCCTCATGAACTTCAAATACCATCAGCTGTGCTAGTAGCTATCTAGGAAACCCTGTTTGGTTACTTCCGGTCCAATGCCCTTTGAGCCCAGTGGGATGGAATCAAGCAGGTTGAGAACCCACATTAAATCAACATGGAGCTTCTCACTCAAGGTGCTCAGAACTCCACAGCCAAACACAAGTTCAGCGCCCAAGCCATTTCCCGCTGCCATGGAAACGAAGTGCTCTGGCACCACATAGGTCTCAGAGTGGATATAACACGTAGGGACATCAAGGCGGTGGTCAATGGCAACTTTCCGAAGCAGCAGCACAGCTCTTCCAGTGCCAAAACAACTCCACCTGCCTCATGAACTTCACATACCTTCAGCTGTGCTAGTAGCTATCTAGGAAACCCTGTTGGGTTACTTCTGCTCCAATGCCCATTGAGCCCAGTGTGATGGAATCAAGTAGGTTGAGCGCAGACACTAAACTAACATGGAGCTCCTCACTCACGCCCCTCAAAACTCCACAGCCAAACATAAGTTCAGCACCCAAGCCATTTTCCGCTGCCATGGAAACCAAGTTCTCTGGCACCACATATGTCTTAAAGTGGATATGAGAAATAGGGAACTCAGGGTGGTGGTCAATGGCAACTGCCCAAAGCAGCAGCACAGCTCTTCCAGTGCCAAAACTACTCCACCTGCCTCATGAACTTCACATACCATCAGCTGTGCTAGCAGCTATCTAGGAAACCCTGTTGGGTCACTTCTGCTCCAGTGCCCATTGAGCCCAGGGGGATGGAATCAAGTAGGTTGAGCGCAGACACTAAACTAACATGGAGCTCCTCACTCAAGCCACTCAAAACTCCACAGCCAAACACAAGTTCAGTGCCCAAGCCATTTCCCGCTGCCATGGAAACCAAGTGCTCTGGCACCACATATGTCTGAAAGTGGATATGACACCTAGGGAACTCAGGCTGGTGGCCAATGGCAACTGCCTGAAGCAGCAGCACAGCTCTTCCAGTGCCAAAACTACTCCACCTGCCTCATGAACTTCACATACCATCAGCTATGCTAGCAGCTATCTAGAAAACCATGTTTGGTCACTTCCAGTCCAATGCCCATTCAGTCCAAAATGATGGAATCAAGCAGGTTGAGCACCCACACTAAACTAACATGGAGCTCCTCACTCAAGGCGCTCAAAACTCCACAGCCAAACACAAGTTCAGCGCCCAAGACATTTCCCGCTGCCATGGAAACCAAGTGCTCTGGCACCACAGATGTCTGAAAGTGGATATGACACCTAGGGACATCAGGGCGATGGTCAATGGCAACTGCCCGAAGCAGCAGCACAGCTCTTCCAGTGCCAAAACTACTCCACCTGCCTCATGAACTTCACATACCATCAGCTGTGCTAGCAGCTATCTAGGAAACCCTGTTTGGTCACTTCCGGTCCAATGCCCTTTGAGCCCAGTGTGATGGAATCAAGCAGGTTGAGAACCAACATTAAATTAACATGGAGCTTCTCACTCAAGGCGCTCAAAACTCCAAAGCCAAACACAAGTTCAGCGAACAAGCCATTTCCCGCTGCCATGGAAGCCAAGTGCTCTGGCACCACATAGGTCTCAAGGTGGATATGACACCTAGGGACATCAGGGCGGTGGTCTATGGCAACTTTCCGAAGCAGCAGCACAGCTCTTCCAGTGCCAAAACAACTCCACCTGCCTCATGAACTTCACATACCATCACCTATGCTAGCAGCTGTCTAGGAAACCCTGTTTGGTTACTTCTGCTCCAATGCCCTTTGAGCCCAGTGTGATGGAATCAAGTAGGTTGAGCGCAGACACTAAACTAACATGGAGCTCCTCACTCAAGGCGCTCAAAACTCCACAGCCAAACACAAGTTCAGCACCCAAGTCATTTCCCATTGCCATGGAAACCAAGTGCTCTGGCACCACATATGTCTGAAAGTGGATATGACACCTAGGGAACTCAGTGTGGTGGTCAATGGCAACTGCCCAAAGCAGCAGCACAGCTCTTCCAGTGCCAAAACTACTCCACCTGCCTCATGAACTTCACATACCATCAGCTGTGCTAGCAGCTATCTAGGAAACCCTGTTTGGTCACTTCCAGTCCATTGTCCTTTAAGCCCAGTGGGATGGAATCAAGCAGGTTGAGCACCCACACTAAACTAACATGGAGCTCCTCATTCAAGGCGCTCAAAACTCCACAGCCAAACACAAGTTCAGTGCCAAAGCCATTTCCCGCTGCCATGAAAACCAAGTGCTCTGGCACCACAGATGTCTGAAAGTGGATATGACACCTAGGGAACTCAGGGCGGTGGTCAATGGCAACTGCCCAAAGCAGCATCACAGCTCTTCCAGTGCCAAAACTTCTCCACCTGCCTCATGAACTTCACATACCATCAGCTGTGCTAGCAGCTATCTAGGAAACCCTGTTTGGTCACTTCCGGTCCAATGCCCATTGAGCCCAGTGGGATGGAATCAAGCGGGTTGAGCACCCACACTAAACTAACATGGAGCTCCTCACTCAAGGCGCTCAAAACTCCACAGACAAACACAAGTTCAGTGCCCAAGCCATTTCCTGCTGCCATGGAAACCAAGTGCTCTGGCACCACAGATGTCTGAAAGTGGATATGACAGCTAGGGAACACAGGGCGGTGGCCAATGGCAACTGCCCGAAGCAGCAGCACAGCTCTTCCAGTGCAAAAACTACTCCACCTGCCTCATGAACTTCACATACCATCAGCTGTGCTAGTAGCTATCTAGGAAACCCTGTTTGGCCACTTCTGGTCCAATGATCTTTGAGCCCAGTGTGATGGAATCAAGCAGGTTGAGAACCCACATTAAATTAACATGGAGCTTCTCACTCAAGGCGCTCAAAACTCCACAGACAAACACAAGTTCAGCGCCCAAGCCATTTCCCGCTGCCATGGGAAAAAAGTGCTCTGGCACCACCTATGTCTGAAAGTGGCTATGACAAATAGGGAACTCAGAGCAGTGGTCAATGGCAACTGCCCGAAGCAGCAGCACAGCTCTTCCAGTTTCGAAACAACTCCACCTGCCTCATGAACTTCACATACCATCAGCTGTGCTAGCAGCGTTCAAGAAACCCTGTTTGGTCACATCTGGTCCAATGCCCATTGAGCCCAGTGTGATGGAATCAAGCAGGTTGATCACCCACACTAAATTAACATGGAGCTCCTCACTCAAGGCGCTGAAAACTCCACAGACAAACACAAGTTCAGTGCCCAAGCCATTTCCCGCGGCCATGGAAAAAAAGTGCTCTGGCACCACATATGTCTGAAAGTGGATATGACACCTAGGGAACTCACGGCAGTAGTCAAAGGCAACTGCCCGAAGCAGCAGCACAGATCTTCCAGTGATGAAACAACTCCACCTGCCTCATGAACTTCACATTCCATCAGCTGTGCTACCAGCTAACTAGGAAACCTTGTTGGGTCACTTCCGGTCCAATGCCCATTGAGCCCAGTGTGATGGAATCAAGCAGGGTGAGCACCCACACTAAGCTAACATGGAGCTCCTCACTCAAGCCGCTCAAAACTCCACAGACAAACACAAGTTCAGTGCCTAAGCCATGTCCAGCTGCCATGGAAACCAAGTGCTCTGGCAGCACATATATTTGGAAGTGGATATGACACCTAGGGACATCAGGGCGGTGGCCAATGGCTACTGCCCAAAGCAGCAGCACAGCTCTTCCAGTGCAAAAACTACTCCACCTGCCTCATGAACTTCACATACCATCAGCTGTGCTAGTAGCTGTTAGGAAACCCTGTTGGGTCACTTCCGGTCCAATGCCCATTGTGCACAGAGGGATGGAATCAAGCAGGTTGAGCACCCACACTAAATTAACATGGAGCTCCTCACTCAAGCCGCTCAAAACTCCACAGCCAAACACAAGTTCAATGCCAAAGCCATTTCCCGCTGCCATGGAAACCAAGTGCTCTAGCGGCACCACATATGTCTGAAAGTGGATATGACACCTAGGGAACTCACTGGTGGTCAATGGCAACTGCCCGAAGCAGCAGCACAGCTCTTCCAGTGACGAAACAACTCCACCTGCCTCATGAACTTCACATACCATCAGCTGTGCTAGCAGCGTTCTAGGAAACCCTGTTGGGTCACTTCCGGTCCAATGCCCATTGTGCACAGAGGGATGGAATCAAGCAGGGTGAGCACCCACACTAAATTAACATGGAGCTCCTCACTCAGGCCGCTCAAAACTCCACTGACAAACTCAAGTTCAGCGCCCACGCCATTTCCCGCTGCCATGGAAACCAAGTGCTCTGGCACCACCTATGTCTGAAAGTGGATATGACACCTTTGAAACTCAGGGCGGTGGTCAATGGCAACTGCCCAAAGCAGCAGCACAGCTCTTCCAGTGCAAAAACAACTCCACCTGCCTCATGAACTTCACATACCATCAGCTGTGCTAGCAGCTATCTAGGAAAACCTGTTGGGTAACTTCCAGTCCAATGCTGTGTGAGCCCAGTGTGATGGAATCAAGCAGGTTGAGCACCCACACTAAATTAACATGGTGCTCCTCACTCAAGGCGCTCAAAACTCCACAGCCAAACACAAGTTCAGTGCCCAAGCCATTTCCCGCTGCCATGGAAACCAAGTGCTCTAGCGGCACCACCTATGTCTGAAAGTGGATATGACACCTAGGGAACTCAGTGTGGTGGTCAATGGCAACTGCCCAAAGCAGCAGCACAGCTCTTCCAGTGCCAAAACTACTCCACCTGCCTCATGAACTTCACATACCATCAGCTGTGCTAGCAGCTATCTGGGAAACCCTGTTTGGTCTTTTCCGGTCCAATGCCCATTGAGCCCAGTGGGATGGAATCAAGCAGGTTGAGCACCCACACTAAACTAACATGGAGCTCCTCACTCAAGGCGCTCAAAACTCTACAGCCAAATACAAGTTCAGTGCCAAAGCTATTTCCCGCTGCCATGGAAACCAAGTGCTCTGGCACCACATATGTCTGAAAGTGGATATGACACCTAGGGAACTCAGGGTGGTGCTCAATGGCAACTGTCCGAAGCAGCAGCACAGCTCTCCCAGTGACGAAACAACTCCACCTGCCTCATGAACTTCACATACCATCAGCTGTGCTAGCAGCTATCTAGGAAACGCTGTTTGGTCACTTCCGATCTAATGCCCATTGAGCCCAGTGTGATGGAATCAAGCAGGGTGAGCACCCACACTAAATTAACATGGAGCTCCTCACTCAAGCCGCTCAAAACTCCACAGACAAACACAAGTTCAGCGCCCAAGCCATTTCCCGCTGATATGGAAACCAAGTGCTCTGGCACCACCTATGTCTGAAAGTGGATATGACACCTTTGGAACTCAGGGTGGTGGTCAATGGCAACTGCCGAAAGCAGCAGCATAGCTCTTCCAGTGCCAAAACTACTCCACCTGCCTCAGGAACTTCACATACCATCAGCTGTGCTAGCAGCTATCTAGGAAAACCTGTTGGGTCACTTCCGGTCCAATGCCCTGTGAGCCCAGTGTGATGGAATCAAGCAGGTTGAGCACCCACACTAAATTAACATGGTGCTCCTCACTAAAGCCGCTCAAAACTCCACAGTCAAACAAAAGTTCAGTGCCAAAGCCATTTCCCGCTGCCATGGAAACCAAGTGCTCTAGCGGCACCACCTATGTCTGAAAGTGGATATGACACCTAGGGAACTCAGTGTGGTGGTCAATGGCAACTGGCCAAAGCAGCAGCACAGCTCTTCCAGTGCCAAAACTACTCAACCTGCCTCATGAACTTCACATACCTTCAGCTGTGTTAGCAGCGTATAAGGAAACCCTGTTTGGTCACTTCAAGTCCAATGCCCATTGAGCCCAGTGGGATGGAATCAAGCAGGTTGAGCACCCACACTAAACTAACATGGAGCTCCTCACTCAAGCCGCTCAAAACTCCACAGCCAAATACAAGTTCAGTGCCAAAGCTATTTCCCGCTGCCATGGAAACCAAGTGCTCTGGCACCACATATGTCTGAAAGTGGATATGACACCTAGTGAACTCAGGGCGGTGCTCAATGGCAACTGCCCGAAGCAGCAGCACAGCTCTCCCAGTGACGAAACAACTCCACCTGCCTCATGAACTTCACATACCATCACCTATGCTAGCAGCTGTCTAGGAAACCCTGTTTGGTTACTTCTGCTCCAATGCCCTTTGAGCCCAGTGTGATGGAATCAAGTAGGTTGAGCGCAGACACTAAACTAACATGGAGCTCCTCACTCAAGGCGCTCAAAACTCCACAGCCAAACACAAGTTCAGCACCCAAGTCATTTCCCATTGCCATGGAAACCAAGTGCTCTGGCACCACATATGTCTGAAAGTGGATATGACACCTAGGGAACTCAGTGTGGTGGTCAATGGCAACTGCCCAAAGCAGCAGCACAGCTCTTCCAGTGCCAAAACTACTCCACCTGCCTCATGAACTTCACATACCATCAGCTGTGCTAGCAGCTATCTAGGAAACCCTGTTTGGTCACTTCCAGTCCATTGTCCTTTAAGCCCAGTGGGATGGAATCAAGCAGGTTGAGCACCCACACTAAACTAACATGGAGCTCCTCATTCAAGGCGCTCAAAACTCCACAGCCAAACACAAGTTCAGTGCCAAAGCCATTTCCCGCTGCCATGAAAACCAAGTGCTCTGGCACCACAGATGTCTGAAAGTGGATATGACACCTAGGGAACTCAGGGCGGTGGTCAATGGCAACTGCCCAAAGCAGCATCACAGCTCTTCCAGTGCCAAAACTTCTCCACCTGCCTCATGAACTTCACATACCATCAGCTGTGCTAGCAGCTATCTAGGAAACCCTGTTTGGTCACTTCCGGTCCAATGCCCATTGAGCCCAGTGGGATGGAATCAAGCGGGTTGAGCACCCACACTAAACTAACATGGAGCTCCTCACTCAAGGCGCTCAAAACTCCACAGACAAACACAAGTTCAGTGCCCAAGCCATTTCCTGCTGCCATGGAAACCAAGTGCTCTGGCACCACAGATGTCTGAAAGTGGATATGACAGCTAGGGAACACAGGGCGGTGGCCAATGGCAACTGCCCGAAGCAGCAGCACAGCTCTTCCAGTGCAAAAACTACTCCACCTGCCTCATGAACTTCACATACCATCAGCTGTGCTAGTAGCTATCTAGGAAACCCTGTTTGGCCACTTCTGGTCCAATGATCTTTGAGCCCAGTGTGATGGAATCAAGCAGGTTGAGAACCCACATTAAATTAACATGGAGCTTCTCACTCAAGGCGCTCAAAACTCCACAGACAAACACAAGTTCAGCGCCCAAGCCATTTCCCGCTGCCATGGGAAAAAAGTGCTCTGGCACCACCTATGTCTGAAAGTGGCTATGACAAATAGGGAACTCAGAGCAGTGGTCAATGGCAACTGCCCGAAGCAGCAGCACAGCTCTTCCAGTTTCGAAACAACTCCACCTGCCTCATGAACTTCACATACCATCAGCTGTGCTAGCAGCGTTCAAGAAACCCTGTTTGGTCACATCTGGTCCAATGCCCATTGAGCCCAGTGTGATGGAATCAAGCAGGTTGATCACCCACACTAAATTAACATGGAGCTCCTCACTCAAGGCGCTGAAAACTCCACAGACAAACACAAGTTCAGTGCCCAAGCCATTTCCCGCGGCCATGGAAAAAAAGTGCTCTGGCACCACATATGTCTGAAAGTGGATATGACACCTAGGGAACTCACGGCAGTAGTCAAAGGCAACTGCCCGAAGCAGCAGCACAGATCTTCCAGTGATGAAACAACTCCACCTGCCTCATGAACTTCACATTCCATCAGCTGTGCTACCAGCTAACTAGGAAACCTTGTTGGGTCACTTCCGGTCCAATGCCCATTGAGCCCAGTGTGATGGAATCAAGCAGGGTGAGCACCCACACTAAGCTAACATGGAGCTCCTCACTCAAGCCGCTCAAAACTCCACAGACAAACACAAGTTCAGTGCCTAAGCCATGTCCAGCTGCCATGGAAACCAAGTGCTCTGGCAGCACATATATTTGGAAGTGGATATGACACCTAGGGACATCAGGGCGGTGGCCAATGGCTACTGCCCAAAGCAGCAGCACAGCTCTTCCAGTGCAAAAACTACTCCACCTGCCTCATGAACTTCACATACCATCAGCTGTGCTAGTAGCTGTTAGGAAACCCTGTTGGGTCACTTCCGGTCCAATGCCCATTGTGCACAGAGGGATGGAATCAAGCAGGTTGAGCACCCACACTAAATTAACATGGAGCTCCTCACTCAAGCCGCTCAAAACTCCACAGCCAAACACAAGTTCAATGCCAAAGCCATTTCCCGCTGCCATGGAAACCAAGTGCTCTAGCGGCACCACATATGTCTGAAAGTGGATATGACACCTAGGGAACTCACTGGTGGTCAATGGCAACTGCCCGAAGCAGCAGCACAGCTCTTCCAGTGACGAAACAACTCCACCTGCCTCATGAACTTCACATACCATCAGCTGTGCTAGCAGCGTTCTAGGAAACCCTGTTGGGTCACTTCCGGTCCAATGCCCATTGTGCACAGAGGGATGGAATCAAGCAGGGTGAGCACCCACACTAAATTAACATGGAGCTCCTCACTCAGGCCGCTCAAAACTCCACTGACAAACTCAAGTTCAGCGCCCACGCCATTTCCCGCTGCCATGGAAACCAAGTGCTCTGGCACCACCTATGTCTGAAAGTGGATATGACACCTTTGAAACTCAGGGCGGTGGTCAATGGCAACTGCCCAAAGCAGCAGCACAGCTCTTCCAGTGCAAAAACAACTCCACCTGCCTCATGAACTTCACATACCATCAGCTGTGCTAGCAGCTATCTAGGAAAACCTGTTGGGTAACTTCCAGTCCAATGCTGTGTGAGCCCAGTGTGATGGAATCAAGCAGGTTGAGCACCCACACTAAATTAACATGGTGCTCCTCACTCAAGGCGCTCAAAACTCCACAGCCAAACACAAGTTCAGTGCCCAAGCCATTTCCCGCTGCCATGGAAACCAAGTGCTCTAGCGGCACCACCTATGTCTGAAAGTGGATATGACACCTAGGGAACTCAGTGTGGTGGTCAATGGCAACTGCCCAAAGCAGCAGCACAGCTCTTCCAGTGCCAAAACTACTCCACCTGCCTCATGAACTTCACATACCATCAGCTGTGCTAGCAGCTATCTGGGAAACCCTGTTTGGTCTTTTCCGGTCCAATGCCCATTGAGCCCAGTGGGATGGAATCAAGCAGGTTGAGCACCCACACTAAACTAACATGGAGCTCCTCACTCAAGGCGCTCAAAACTCTACAGCCAAATACAAGTTCAGTGCCAAAGCTATTTCCCGCTGCCATGGAAACCAAGTGCTCTGGCACCACATATGTCTGAAAGTGGATATGACACCTAGGGAACTCAGGGTGGTGCTCAATGGCAACTGTCCGAAGCAGCAGCACAGCTCTCCCAGTGACGAAACAACTCCACCTGCCTCATGAACTTCACATACCATCAGCTGTGCTAGCAGCTATCTAGGAAACGCTGTTTGGTCACTTCCGATCTAATGCCCATTGAGCCCAGTGTGATGGAATCAAGCAGGGTGAGCACCCACACTAAATTAACATGGAGCTCCTCACTCAAGCCGCTCAAAACTCCACAGACAAACACAAGTTCAGCGCCCAAGCCATTTCCCGCTGATATGGAAACCAAGTGCTCTGGCACCACCTATGTCTGAAAGTGGATATGACACCTTTGGAACTCAGGGTGGTGGTCAATGGCAACTGCCGAAAGCAGCAGCATAGCTCTTCCAGTGCCAAAACTACTCCACCTGCCTCAGGAACTTCACATACCATCAGCTGTGCTAGCAGCTATCTAGGAAAACCTGTTGGGTCACTTCCGGTCCAATGCCCTGTGAGCCCAGTGTGATGGAATCAAGCAGGTTGAGCACCCACACTAAATTAACATGGTGCTCCTCACTAAAGCCGCTCAAAACTCCACAGTCAAACAAAAGTTCAGTGCCAAAGCCATTTCCCGCTGCCATGGAAACCAAGTGCTCTAGCGGCACCACCTATGTCTGAAAGTGGATATGACACCTAGGGAACTCAGTGTGGTGGTCAATGGCAACTGGCCAAAGCAGCAGCACAGCTCTTCCAGTGCCAAAACTACTCAACCTGCCTCATGAACTTCACATACCTTCAGCTGTGTTAGCAGCGTATAAGGAAACCCTGTTTGGTCACTTCAAGTCCAATGCCCATTGAGCCCAGTGGGATGGAATCAAGCAGGTTGAGCACCCACACTAAACTAACATGGAGCTCCTCACTCAAGCCGCTCAAAACTCCACAGCCAAATACAAGTTCAGTGCCAAAGCTATTTCCCGCTGCCATGGAAACCAAGTGCTCTGGCACCACATATGTCTGAAAGTGGATATGACACCTAGTGAACTCAGGGCGGTGCTCAATGGCAACTGCCCGAAGCAGCAGCACAGCTCTCCCAGTGACGAAACAACTCCACCTGCCTCATGAACTTCACATACCATCAGCTGTGCTAGCAGCTATGTAGGAAACCCTGATTGGTCACTTCCGGTCTAATGCCCATTGAGCCCAGTGTGATGGAATCAAGCAGGGTGAGCACCCACACTAAATTAACATGGAGCTCCTCACTCAAGCCGCTCAAAACTCCACAGCCAAACACAAGTTCAGCGCCCAAGCCATTTCCCGCTGCCATGGAAACCAAGTGCTCTGGCACCACCTATGTCTGAAAGTGGATATGACACCTAGGGACATCAGGCCGGTGGTCAATGGCAACTGCCCAAAGCAGCAGCACAGCTCTTCCAGTGCCAAAACTACTCCACCTGCCTCATGAACTTCACATTCCATCAGCTGTGCTAGCAGCTATCTAGGAAACCCTGTTGGGTCACTTCCGGTCTAATGCCCATTGAGCCCAGTGTGATGGAATCAAGCAGGTTGAGCACCCACACTAAACTAGCATGGAGCTCGTCACTCAAGGCGCTCAAAAGTCCACAGCCAAACACAAGTTCAGTGCCCAAGCCATTTCCCGCTGCCATGGAAACCAAGTGCTCTGGCACCACCTATGTCTGAAAGTGGATATGACACCTAGGGAACTCAGGGCGGTGGTCAATGGCAACTGCCCAAAGCAGCAGCACAGCTCTTCCAGTGCCAAAACTACTCCACCTGCCTCATGAACTTCACATACCATCAGCTGTGCTAGCAGCTATCTAGGAAACCCTGTTTGGTCACTTCCGGTAAAATGCCATTCGAGCCCAGTGTGATGGAATCAAGCAGGTTGAGCACCCACACTAAACTAACATGGAGCTCCTCACTCAAGGCGCTAAAAACTCCACAGACAAACACAAGTTCAGCGCCCAAGTCATTTCCCGCTGCCATGGAAACCAAGTGCTCTGGCACCACAGATGTCTGAAAGTGGATATGACACCTAGGGAACTCAGGGCGGTGGTCAATGTCAACTGCCCAAAGCAGCACAGCTCTTCCAGTGCCAAAACTGCTCCACTTGCCTCATTAACTTCACATACCATCAGCTGTGCTAGCAGCGTGCTAGGAAACCCTGTTTGGTCACTTCCAGTCCAATGCCCATTGAGCCCAGTGTGATGGAATCAAGCAGGTTGAGAACCCACATTAAATTAACATGGAGCTTCTCACTCAAGGCGCTCAAAACTCCACAGACAAACACAAGTTCAGCGAACAAGCCATTTCCCGCTGCCATGCAAGCCAAGTGCTCTGGCACCACATAGGTCTCAAAGTGGATATGACACCTAGGGACATGAGGGCGGTGGTCAATGGCAACTGCCTGAAGCAGCAGCATCACAGCTCTTCCAGTGCCAAAACAACTCCACCTGCCTCATGAACTTCACATACCATCAGCTGTGCTAGCAGCTGACTAGGAAACCCTGTTGGGTTACTTCTGCTCCAATGCCCATTGAGCCCAGTGTGATTGAATCAAGTAGGTTGAGCGCAGACACTAAACTAACATGGAGCTCCTCACTCAAGCCGCTCAAAACTCCACAGCCAAACACAAGTTCAGCGCCCAAGCCATTTCCCGCTGCCATGGAAACCAAGTGCTCTGGCACCACATATGTCTGAAAGTGGATATGACAGCTAGGGAACACAGGGCGGTGGCCAATGGCAACTGCCCAAAGCAGCAGCACAGCTCTTCCAGTGCCAAAACTACTCCACCTGCCTCATGAACTTCACATACCATCAGCTGTGCTAGCAGCTATCTAGGAAACCCTGTTTGGTCACTTCTGCTCCAATGACCATTGAGCCCAATGTAATGGAATCAAGTAGGTTGAGCACCTACACTAAACTAACATGGAGCTCCTCACTCAAGGCGCTCAAAACTCCACAGCCAAACACATGTTCAGCACCCAAGCCATTTCCCGCTGCCATGGAAACCAAATGCTCTGGCACCACATATGTCTCAAAGTGGATATGACACCTAGGGAACTCAGTGTGGTGGTCAATGGCAACTGCTCGAAGCAGCAGCACAGCTCTTCCTGTGTCGAAACAACTCCACCTGCCTCATGAACTTCACATACCATCAGCTGTGCTAGCAGCTATCTAGGAAACCCTGTTTGGTCACTTCCGGACCAATGCCCATTGAGCCCAGTGTGATGGAATCAAGCAGGTTGAGCACCCACACTAAACTAACATGGAGCTCCTCACTAAAGGCGCTAAAAACTCCACAGACAAACACAAGTTCAGCGCCCAAGTCATTTCCCGCTGCCATGGAAACCAAGTGCTCTGGCACCACAGATGTCTGAAAGTGGATATGACACCTAGGGAACTCAGGGCGGTGGTCAATGTCAACTGCCCAAAGCAGCACAGCTCTTCCAGTGCCAAAACTGCTCCACTTGCCTCATGAACTTCACATACCATCAGCTGTGCTAGCAGCGTGCTAGGAAACCCTGTTTGGTCACTTCCAGTCCAATGCCCATTGAGCCCAGTGTGATGGAATCAAGCAGGTTGAGCACCCACACTAAACTAACATGGAGCTCCTCACTCAAGGCGCTAAAAACTCCACAGCCAAACACAAGTTCAGTGAACAAGCCATTTCCCGCTGCCATGGAAACCAAGTGCTCTGGCCCACATATGTCTGAAAGTGGATATGACACCTAGGGAACTCTGGGCGGTGGTCAATGGCAACTGCCCGAAGCAGCAGCACAGCTCTTCCAGTGCCAAAACAACTCCACTTGCCTCATGAGCTTCACATACCATCAGCTGTGCTAGCAGCTATCTAGGAAACCCTGTTGGGTCACTTCCGGTCCAATGCCCATTGAGCCCAGTGGGATGGAATCAAGCAGGTTGAGCACCCACACTAAACTAACATGGAGCTCCTCATTCAAGGCGCTCAAAACTCCACAGCCAAGCACAAGTTCAGTGGCAAAGCCCTTTCCCGCTGCCATGGAAACCAAGTGCTCTGGCACCACAGATGTCTGAAAGTGGATATGACACCTAGGGAACTCAGGGCGGTGGTCAATGGCAACTGCCCAAAGCAGCATCACAGCTCTTCCAGTGCCAAAACTACTCCACCTGCCTCATGAACTTCACATACCATCAGCTGTGCTAGCAGCTATCTAGGAAACCCTGTTTGGTCACTTCCGGTCCAATGCCCATTGAGCCCAGTGGGATGGAATCAAGCGGGTTGAGCACCCACACTAAACTAACATGGAGCTCCTCAGTCAAGGCGCTCAAAACTCCACAGCCAAACACAAGTTCAGTGCCCAAGCCATTTCCCGCTGCCATGGAAACCAAGTGCTCTGGCACCACATATGTCTGAAAGTGGATATGACAGCTGGGATCACAGGGCGGTGGCCAATGGCAATTGCCCGAAGCAGCAGCACAGCTCTTCCAGTGCCAAAACTACTCCACCTGCCTCATGCACTTCACATACCTTCATCTGTGCTAGTAGCTATCTAGGAAACCCTGTTAGGTCACTTCCAGTCCAATGCCCTTTGAGCCCAGTGTGATGGAATCAAGCAGGTTGAGAACCCACATTAAATTAACATGGAGCTTCTCACTCAAGGCGCTCAAAACTCCACAGACAAACACAAGTTCAGCGAACAAGCCATTTCCAGCTGCCATGCAAGCCAAGTGCTCTGGCACCACATAGGTCTCAAAGTGGATATGACACCTAGGGACATCAGGGCGGTGGTCAATGGCAACTGCCTGAAGCAGCAGCACAGCTCTTCCAGTGCCAAAACAACTCCACCTGCCTCATGAACTTCACATACCATCAGCTGTGCTAGCAGCTGACTAGGAAACCCTGTTGGGTTACTTCTGCTCCAATGCCCATTGAGCCCAGTGTGATTGAATCAAGTAGGTTGAGCGCAGACACTAAACTAACATGGAGCTCCTCACTCAAGCCGCTCAAAACTCCACAGCCAAACACAAGTTCAGCGCCCAAGCCCTTTCCCGCTGCCATGGAAACCAAGTGCTCTGGCACCACATATGTCTGAAAGTGGATATGACACCTAGGGAACTCAGGGCGGTGGTCAATGGCAACTGCCCAAAGCAGCATCACAGCTCTTCCAGTGCCAAAACTACTCCACCTGCCTCATGAACTTCACATACCATCAGCTGTGCTAGCAGCTATCTAGGAAACCCTGTTTGGTCACTTCTGCTCCAATGACCATTGAGCCCAGTGTAATGGAATCAAGTAGGTTGAGCACCCACACTAAACTAACATGGAGCTCCTCACTCAAGCCTCGCAAAACTCCACAGACAATCACAGGTTCAGCGAACAAGCCATTTCCCGCTGCCATGGAAACCAAGTGCTCTGGCACCACATATGTCTGAAAGTGGATATGACACCTAGGGAACTCAGGGCGGTGGTCAATGGCAACTGCCTGAAGCAGCAGCACAGCTCTTCCAGTGCCAAAACTACTCCACCTGCCTCATGAACTTCACATACCATCAGCTGTGCTAGCAGCTATCTAGGAAACTCTGTTGGATCACTTCCAGTCCAATGCCCTTTGAGCCCAGTGTGATGGAATCAAGCAGGTTGAGAACCCACATTAAATTAACATGGAGCTTCTCACTCAAGGCGCTCAAAACTCCACAGCCAAACACAAGTTCAGCGAACAAGCCATTTCCCGCTGCCATGGAAGCCAAGTGCTCTGGCACCACATAGGTCTCAAAGTGGATATGACACCTAGGGACATCAGGGCGGTGGTCAATGGCAACTTTCGAAAGCAGCAGCACAGCTCTTCCAGTGCCAAAACAACTCCACCTGCCTCATGAACTTCACATACCATCAGCTGTGCTAGCAGCTATCTAGGAAACCCTGTTTGGTCATTTCCGGTCCATTGTCCTTTGAGCCCAGGGTGATGGAATCAAGCAGGGTGAGCACACACACTAAACTAACATGGAGCTCCTCACTCAAGGCACTCAAAACTCCACAGCCAAACACAAGTTCAGCCAACAAGCCATTTCCCGCTGCCATAGAAACCAAGTGCTCTGGCACCACACATATGTCTGAAAGTGGATATGACACCTAAGGAACTCAGGGCGGTGGTCAATGGCAACTGCCCAAAGCAGCAGCACAGCTCTTCCAGTGCCAAACAACTCCACTTGCCTCATGAACTTCACATACCATCAGCTGTGCTAGCAGCTATCTAGAAAACCCTGTTTAGGTCACTTCCCGTCCAATGCCCATTGAGCCCAGTGTGATGGAATCAAGCAGGTTGAGCACCCACACTAAACTAACATGGAGCTCCTCACTCAAGGCGCTCAAAACTCCACAGCCAAACACAAGTTCAGCACCCAAGCCATTTCCCGCTGCCATGGAAACCAAATGCTCTGGCACCACATATGTCTCTAAGTGGATATGACACCTAGGGAACTCAGTGTGGTGGTCAATGGCAACTGCCCGAAGCAGCAGCACAGCTCTTCCTGTGTCAAAACAACTCCACCTGCCTCATGAACTTCACATACCATCAGCTGTGCTAGCAGCTATCTAGGAAACCCTGTTTGGTCACTTCCGGACCAATGCCCATTGAGCCCAGTGTGATGGAATCAAGCAGGTTGAGCACCCACACTAAACTAACATGGAGCTCCTCACTCAAGGCGATCAAAACTCCACAGACAAACACAAGTTCAGCGAACAAGCCATTTCCCGCTGCAATGCAAGCCAAGTGCTCTGGCACCACATAGGTCTCAAAGTGGATATGACACCTAGGGACATCAGGGCGGTGGTCAATCTCAACTGCCTGAAGCAGCAGCACAGCTCTTCCAGTGCCAAAACTACTCCACCTGCCTCATGAACTTCACATACCATCAGCTGTGCTAGCAGCTATCTAGGAAACCCTGTTTGGTCACTTCCGGTAAAATGCCATTTGAGCGCAGTGTGATGGAATCAAGCAGGTTGAGCACCCACACTAAACTAACATGGAGCTCCTCACTCAAGGCGCTCAAAACTCCACAGACAAACACAAGTTCAGCGCCCAAGTCATTTCCCGCTGCCATGGAAACCAAGTGCTCTGGCACCACAGATGTCTGAAAGTGGATATGACACCTAGGGAACTCAGGGCGGTGGTCAATGGCAACTGCCCGAAGCAGCAGCATAGCTCTTCCAGTGCCAAAACTGCTCCACCTGCCTCATGAACTTCACATACCATCAGCTGTGCTAGCAGCGTGCTAGGAAACCCTGTTTGGTCACTTCCAGTCCAATGCCCATTGAGCCCAGTGTGATGGAATCAAGCAGGTTGAGCACCCACACTAAACTAACATGGAGCTCCTCACTCAAGGCGCTCAAAACTCCACAGCCAAACACAAGTTCAGTGAACAAGCCATTTCCCGCTGCCATGGAAACCAAGTGCTCTGGCCCACATATGTCTGGAAGTGGATATGACACCTAGGGAACTCAGGGCGGTGGCCAATGGCAACTGCCCAAAGCAGCAGCATAGCTCTTCCAGTGCCAAAACTACTCCACCTGCCTCAGGAACTTCACATACCATCAGCTGTGCTAGCAGCTATCTAGGAAACCCTGTTGGGTCACTTCCAATCCAATGCCCATTGAGCCCAGTGGGATGGAATCAAGCAGGGTGAGCACCCACACTAAACTAACATGGAGCTCCTCACTCAAGCCTCGCAAAACTCCACAGACAATCACAGGTTCAGCGAACAAGCCATTTCCCGCTGCCATGGAAACCAAGTGCTCTGGCACCACAGATGTCTGAAAGTGGATATGACACCTAGGGAACTCAGGGCGGTGGTCAATGGCAACTGCCTGAAGCAGCAGCACAGCTCTTCCAGTGCCAAAACTACTCCACCTGCCTCATGAACTTCAAATACCATCAGCTGTGCTAGCAGCTATCTAGGAAACCCTGTTGGGTCACTTCCAGTCCAATGCCCTTTGAGCCCAGTGGGATGGAATCAAGCAGGTTGAGAACCCACATTAAATTAACATGGAGCTTCTCACTCAAGGCGCTCAAAACTCCACAGCCACACACAAGTTCAGCGAACAAGCCATTTCCCGCTGCCATGGAAGCCAAGTACTCTGGCACCACATAGGTCTCAAAGTGGATATGACACCTAGGGACATCAGGGCGGTGGTCAATGGCAACTTTCCGAAGCAGCAGCACAGCTCTTCCAGTGCCAAAACAACTCCACCTGCCTCATGAACTTCACATACCATCAGCTGTGCTAGCAGCTATCTAGGAAACCCTGTTTGGTCATTTCCGGTCCATTGTCCTTTGAGCCCAGGGTGATGGAATCAAGCAGGGTGAGCACACACACTAAACTAACATGGAGCTCCTCACTCAAGGCACTCAAAACTCCACAGCCAAACACAAGTTCAGCCAACAAGCCATTTCCCGCTGCAATGCAAGCCAAGTGCTCTGGCACCACACATATGTCTGAAAGTGGATATGACACCTAAGGAACTCAGGGCGGTGGTCAATGGCAACTGCCCAAAGCAGCAGCACAGCTCTTCCAGTGCCAAACAACTCCACTTGCCTCATGAACTTCACATACCATCAGCTGTGCTAGCAGCTATCTAGAAAACCCTGTTTTGGTCACTTGCCGTCCAATGCCCATTGAGCCCAGTGTGATGGAATCAAGCAGGTTGAGCACCCACACTAAACTAACATGGAGCTCCTCACTCAAGGCGCTCAAAACTCCACAGCCAAACACAAGTTCAGCACCCAAGCCATTTCCCGCTGCCATGGAAACCAAATGCTCTGGCACCACATATGTCTCTAAGTGGATATGACACCTAGGGAACTCAGTGTGGTGGTCAATGGCAACTGCCCGAAGCAGCAGCACAGCTCTTCCTGTGTCGAAACAACTCCACCTGCCTCATGAACTTCACATACCATCAGCTGTGCTAGCAGCTATCTAGGAAACCCTGTTTGGTCACTTCCGGACCAATGCCCATTGAGCCCAGGGTGAAGGAATCAAGTAGGTTGAGCACCCACACTAAACTAACATGGAGCTCCTCACTCAAGGCGATCAAAACTCCACAGACAAACACAAGTTCAGCGAACAAGCCATTTCCCGCTGCCATGGAAACCAAGTGCTCTGGCACCACAGATGTCTGAAAGTGGATATGACACCTAGGGAACTCAGGGCGCACTTGAATGGCAACTGCCCGAAGCAGCAGCACAGCTCTTCCAGTGCCAAAACTGCTCCACCTGCCTCATGAACTTCACATACCATCAGCTGTTCTAGCAGCTATCTAGGAAACCCTGTTGGGTCACTTCCAGTCCAATGCCCATTGAGCCCAGTGTGATGGAATCAAGCAGGTTGAGCACCCACACTAAACTAACATGGAGCTCCTCACTCAAGGCGCTCAAAACTCCACAGTCAAACACAAGTTCAGTGAACAAGCCATTTCCCGTTGCCATGGAAACCAAGTGCTCTGGCCCACATATGTCTGGAAGTGGATATGACACCTAGGGAACTCAGGGCGGTGGCCAATGGCAACTGCCCAAAGCAGCAGCATAGCTCTTCCAGTGCCAAAACTACTCCACCTGCCTCAGGAACTTCACATACCATCAGCTGTGCTAGCAGCTATCTAGGAAACCCTGTTGGGTCACTTCCGGTCCAATGCCCATTGAGCCCAGTGGGATGGAATCAAGCAGGTTGAGCACCCACACTAAACTAACATGGAGCTCCTCACTCAAGGCGCTCAAAACTCCACAGCCAAACACAAGTTCTGCGCCCAAGATATTTCCCGCTGCCATGGAAACCAAGTGCTCTGGCACCACATATGTCTGAAAGTGGATATGACACCTAGGGAACTCAGGGCGGTGGTCAATGGCAACTGCCCAAAGCAGCAGCACAGCTCTTCCAGTGCCAAAACTACTCCACCTGCCTCAGGAACTTCACATACCATCAGCTGTGCTAGCAGCTATCTAGGAAACCCTGTTGGGTCACTTCCGGTCCAATGCCCATTGAGACCAGTGTGATGGAATCAAGCAGGTTGAGCACCCACACTAAACTAACATGGAGCTCCTCACTCAAGGCGCTCAAAACTCCACAGCCACACACAAGTTCAGCGAACAAGCCATTTTCCGCTGCCATGGAAACCAAGTGCTCTGGCACCACATATGTCTGAAAGTGGATATGACACCTAGGGAACTCAGGGCGGTGGCCAATGGCAACTGCCCAAAGCAGCAGCACAGCTCTTCCAGTGACGAAACTACTCCACCTGCCTCATGAACTTCACATACCATCAGCTGTGCTAGCAGCTATCTAGGAAACCCTGTTTGGTCACTTCCAATCCAATGCCCATTGAGCCCAGTGGGATGGAATCAAGCAGGTTGAGCACCCACACTAAACTAACATGGAGCTCCTCATTCAAGGCGCTCAAAACTCCACGGACAAACACAAGTTCAATGCCCAAGCCATTTCCCGCTGCCATGGAAACCAAGTGCTCTGGCACCACATATGTCTGAAAGTGGATATGACACCTAGGGAACTCAGGGCGGTGGTCAATGGCAACTGCTCAAAGCAGCAGCACAGCTCATCCAGTGCCAAAACAACTCCACCTGCCTCATGAACTTCATATACCATCAGCTGTGCTAGCAGCTATCTAGGAAACCCTGTTTGGTCACTTCCAGTCCAATGCCCATTGAGCCCAGTGTGATGGAATCAAGGAGGCTGAGCACCCACACTAAACTAACATGGAGCTCCTCACTCAAGGCGCTCAAAACTCCACAGACAAACACAAGTTCAGCGCCCAAGCCATTTCCCGCTGCCATGGAAACCAAGTGCTCTGGCAACACAGATGTCTGAAAGTGGATATGACACCTAGGGAACTCAGGGCGGTGGTCAATGGCAACTGCCCAAAGCAGCAGCACAGCTCTTCCAGTGCCAAAACTACTCCACCTGCCTCAGGAACTTCACATACCATCAGCTGTGCTAGCAGCTATCTAGGAAACCCTGTTGGGTCACTTCCGGTCCAATGCCCATTGAGACCAGTTTGATGGAATCAAGCAGGTTGAGCACCCACACTAAACTAACATGGAGCTCCTCACTCAAGGCGCTCAAAACTCCACAGCCACACACAAGTTCAGCGAACAAGCCATTTTCCGCTGCCATGGAAACCAAGTGCTCTGGCACCACATATGTCTGAAAGTGGATATGACACCTAGGGAACTCAGGGCGGTGGCCAATGGCAACTGCCCAAAGCAGCAGCACAGCTCTTCCAGTGACGAAACTACTCCACCTGCCTCATGAACTTCACATACCATCAGCTGTGCTAGCAGCTATCTAGGAAACCCTGTTTGGTCACTTCCAATCCAATGCCCATTGAGCCCAGTGGGATGGAAACAAGCAGGTTGAGCACCCACACTAAACTAACATGGAGCTCCTCATTCAAGGCGCTCAAAACTCCACAGACAAACACAAGTTCAATGCCCAAGCCATTTCCCGCTGCCATGGAAACCAAGTGCTCTGGCACCACAGATGTCTGAAAGTGGATATGACACCTAGGGAACTCAGGGCGGTGGTCAATGGCAACTGCCCAAAGCAGCAGCACAGCTCATCCAGTGCCAAAACAACTCCACCTGCCTCATGAACTTCATATACCATCAGCTGTGCTAGCAGCTATCTAGGAAACCCTGTTTGGTCACTTCCAGTCCAATGCCCATTGAGCCCAGTGTGATGGAATCAAGGAGGCTGAGCACCCACACTAAACTAACATGGAGCTCCTCACTCAAGGCGCTCAAAACTCCACAGACAAACACAAGTTCAGCGCCCAAGCCATTTCCCGCTGCCATGGAAACCAAGTGCTCTGGCAACACAGATGTCTGAAAGTGGATATGACACCTAGGGAACTCTGGGCGGTGGTCAATGGCAACTGCCCGAAGCAGCAGCACAGCTCTTCCAGTGCCAAAACAACTCCACCTGCCTCATGAACTTCACATACCATCAGCTGTGCTAGCAGCGTACTAGGAAACCCTGTTGGGTCACTTCCGGTCCAATGCCCATTGAGCCCAGTGTGATGGAATCAAGCAGGTTGAGCACCCACACTAAACTAACATGGAGCTCCTCATTCAAGGCGCTCAAAACTCCACAGACAAACACAAGTTCAGCGAACAAGCCATTTCCCGCTGCCATGGAAACCAAGTGCTCTGGCACCACAGATGTCTGAAAGTGGATATGACAAATAGGGAACTCAGGGCGGTGGCCAATGGCAACTGCCCAAAGCAGCAGCACAGCTCTTCCAGTGCCAAAACTACTCCACCTGCCTCATGAACTTCACATACCATCAGCTGTGCTAGCAGCTATCTAGGAAACCCTGTTGGGTCACTTCCAGTCCAATGCCCATTGAGCCCAGTGTGATGGAATCAAGGAGGCTGAGCACCCACACTAAACTAACATGGAGCTCCTCACTCAACGCGCTCAAAACTCCACAGCCAAACACAAGTTCAGCGAACAAGCCATTTTCCGCTGCCATGGAAACCAAGTGCTCTGGCACCACAGATGTCTGAAAGTGGATATGACACCTAGGGAACTTTGGGCGGAGGTCAATGGCAACTGCCAAAAGCAGCAGCACAGCTCTTCCAGTGCCAAAACTACTCCACCTGCCTCATGAACTTCACATACCATCAGCTGTGCTAGCAGCTATCTAGGAAACCCTGTTGGGTCACTTCCGGTCCAATGCCCATTGAGCCCAGTGTGATGGAAACAAGCAGGTTGAGCACCCACACTAAACTAACATGGAGCTCCTCATTCAAGCCACTCAAAACTCCACAGCCAAACACAAGTTCAATGTCCAAGCCATTTCCCGCTGCCATGGAAACCAAGTGCTCTGGCACCACAGATGTCTGAAAGTGGATATGACACCTAGGGAACTCAGGGCGGTGGTCAATGGCAACTGCCCAAAGCAGCATCACAGCTCTTCCAGTGCCAAAACTACTCCACCTGCCTCATGAACTTCACATACCATCAGCTGTGCTAGCAGCTATCTAGGAAACCCTGTTGGGTCACTTCCGGTCCAATGCCCATTGAGCCCAGTGGGATGGAATCAAGCAGGTTGAGCACCCACACTAAACTAACATGGAGCTCCTCACTCAAGGCGCTCAAAACTCCACAGACAAACACAAGTTCAGCGAACAAGCCATTTCCCGCTGCCATGGAAACCAAGTGCTCTGGCACCACAGATGTCTGAAAGTGGATATGACACCTAGGGAACTCAGGGCGGTGGTCAATGGCAACTGCCCGAAGCAGCAGCACAGCTCTTCCAGTGCCAAAACTACTCCACCTGCCTCAGGAACTTCACATACCATCAGCTGTGCTAGCAGCTATCTAGGAAACCCTGTTTGGTCACTTCCAGTCCAATGCCCATTGAGCCCAGTGGGATGGAAACAAGCAGGTTGAGCACCCACACTAAACTAACATGGAGCTCCTCATTCAATGCGCTCAAAACTCCACAGACAAACACAAGTTCAGCGAACAAGCCATTTCCCGCTGCCATGGAAACCAAGTGCTCTGGCACCACAGATGTCTGAAAGTGGATATGACAAATAGGGAACTCAGGGCGGTGGCCAATGGCAACTGCCCAAAGCAGCAGCACAGCTCTTCCAGTGCCAAAACTACTCCACCTGCCTCATGAACTTCACATACCATCAGCTGTGCTAGCAGCTATCTAGGAACCCCTGTTTGGTCACTTCCAGTCCAATGCCCATTGAGCCCAGTGTGATGGAATCAAGGAGGCTGAGCACCCACACTAAACTAACATGGAGCTCCTCACTCAACGCGCTCAAAACTCCACAGCCAAACACAAGTTCAGCGAACAAGCCATTTTCCGCTGCCATGGAAACCAAGTGCTCTGGCACCACAGATGTCTGAAAGTGGATATGACACCTAGGGAACTTTGGGCGGTGGTCAATGGCAACTGCCAAAAGCAGCAGCACAGCTCTTCCAGTGCCAAAACTACTCCACAGGCCTCATGAACTTCACATACCATCAGCTGTGCTAGCAGCTATCTAGGAAACCCTGTTGGGTCACTTCCTGTCCAATGCCCATTGAGCCCAGTGGGATGGAATCAAGCAGGTTGAGCACCCACACTAAACTAACATGGAGCTCCTCATTCAAGCCACTCAAAACTCCACAGCCAAACACAAGTTCAATGTCCAAGCCATTTCCCGCTGCCATGGAAACCAAGTGCTCGGGCACCACAGATGTCTGAAAGTGGATATGACACCTAGGGACATTAGGGCGGTGGTCAATGGCAACTGCCCAAAGCAGCAGCACAGCTCTTCCAGTGCCAAAACTACTCCACCTGCCTCATGAACTTCACATACCATCAGCTGTGCTAGTAGCTATTTAGGAAACCCTGTTGGGTCACTTCAGGTCCAATGCCCATTGAGCCCAGTGGGATGGAATCAAGCAGGTTGAGCACCCACACTAAACTAACATGGAGCTCCTCACTCAAGGCGCTCAAAACTCCACAGACAAACACAAGTTCAGCGAACAAGCCATTTCCCGCTGCCATGGAAACCAAGTGCTCTGGCACCACAGATGTCTGAAAGTGGATATGACACCTAGGGACATTAGGGCGGTGGTCAATGGCAACTGCCCAAAGCAGCAGCACAGCTCTTCCAGTTGCAAAACTACTCCACCTGCCTCAGGAACTTCACATACCATCAGCTGTGCTAGCAGCTATATAGTAAACCCAGTTGGGTCACTTCCAATCCAATGCCATTTGAGCCCAGAGGGATGGAATCAAGCAGGTTGAGCACCCACACTAAACTAACATGGAGCTCCTCGTTCAAGGCGATCAAAACTCCACAGACAAACACAAGTTCAGTGCCCAAGCCATTTCCCGCTGCCATGGAAACCAAGTGCTCTGGCACCACAGATGTCTGAAAGTGGATATGACACCTAGGGAACTCAGGGCGGTGGTCAATGGCAACTGCTCAAAGCAGCAGCACAGCTCTTCCAGTGCCAAAACTACTCCACCTGCCTCAGGAACTTCACATACCATCAGCTGTGCTAACAGCTATCTAGGAAACCCTGTTTGGTCACTTCCAGTCCAATGCCCATTGAGCCCAGTGTGATGGAATCAAGCAGGTTGAGCACCCACACTAAACTAACATGGAGCTCCTCACTCAAGCCACTCAAAACTCCACAGCCAAACACAAGTTCAGTGAACAAGCCATTTCCCGCTGCCATGGAAACCAAGTGCTCTGGCACCACAGATGTCTGAAAGTGGATATGACACCTAGGGACATAAGGGCGGTGGTCAATGGCAACTGCCCGAAGCAGCAGCACAGCTCTTCCAGTGCCAAAACTACTCCACCTGCCTCATGAACTTCACATACCATCAGCTGTGCTAGCAGCTATCTAGGAAACCTGGTTTGGTCATTTCCTCTCCAATGCCCATTGAGCCCAGTGTGATGGAATCAAGCAGGTTGAGCACCCACACTAAACTAACATGGAGCTCCTCACTCAAGGCGCTCAAAACTCCACAGCCAAACACAAGTTCAGTGCCTAAGATATTTCCCGCTGCCATGGAAACCAAGTGCTCTGGCACCACAGATGTCTGAAAGTGGATATGACACCTAGGGAACTCAGGGCGGTGGTCAATGGCAACTGCCCAAAGCAGCAGCACAGCTCTTCCAGTGCCAAAACTACTCCACCTGCCTCATGAACTTCACATACCATCAGCTGTGCTAGTAGCTATTTAGGAAACCCTGTTGGGTCACTTCAGGTCCAATGCCCATTGAGCCCAGTGGGATGGAATCAAGCAGGTTGAGCACCCACACTAAACTAACATGGAGCTCCTCACTCAAGGCGCTCAAAACTCCACAGACAAACACAAGTTCAGCGAACAAGCCATTTCCCGCTGCCATGGAAACCAAGTGCTCTGGCACCACAGATGTCTGAAAGTGGATATGACACCTAGGGACATTAGGGCGGTGGTCAATGGCAACTGCCCAAAGCAGCAGCACAGCTCTTCCAGTTGCAAAACTACTCCACCTGCCTCAGGAACTTCACATACCATCAGCTGTGCTAGCAGCTATATAGTAAACCCAGTTGGGTCACTTCCAATCCAATGCCCATTGAGCCCAGAGGGATGGAATCAAGCAGGGTGAGCACCCACACTAAACTAACATGGAGCTCCTCGTTCAAGGCGATCAAAACTCCACAGACAAACACAAGTTCAGTGCCCAAGCCATTTCCCGCTGCCATGGAAACCAAGTGCTCTGGCACCACAGATGTCTGAAAGTGGATATGACACCTAGGGACATAAGGGCGGTGGTCAATGGCAACTGCCCGAAGCAGCAGCACAGCTCTTCCAGTGCCAAAACTACTCCACCTGCCTCAGGAACTTCACATACCATCAGCTGTGCTAACAGCTATCTAGGAAACCCTGTTTGGTCACTTCCAGTCCAATGCCCATTGAGCCCAGTGTGATGGAATCAAGCAGGTTGAGCACCCACACTAAACTAACATGGAGCTCCTCACTCAAGCCACTCAAAACTCCACAGCCAAACACAAGTTCAGTGAACAAGCCATTTCCCGCTGCCATGGAAACCAAGTGCTCTGGCACCACAGATGTCTGAAAGTGGATATGACACCTAGGGACATCAGGGCGGTGGTCAATGGCAACTGCCCGAAGCAGCAGCACAGCTCTTCCAGTGCCAAAACTACTCCACCTGCCTCATGAACTTCACATACCATCAGCTGTGCTAGCAGCTATCTAGGAAACCTGGTTTGGTCATTTCCTCTCCAATGCCCATTGAGCCCAGTGTGATGGAATCAAGCAGGTTGAGCACCCACACTAAACTAACATGGAGCTCCTCACTCAAGGCGCTCAAAACTCCACAGCCAAACACAAGTTCAGTGCCTAAGATATTTCCCGCTGCCATGGAAACCAAGTGCTCTGGCACCACAGATGTCTGAAAGTGGATATGACACCTAGGGAACTCAGGGCGGTGGTCAATGGCAACTGCCCAAAGCAGCACAGCTCCCCCAGTGCCAAAACTACTCCACCTGCCTCATGAACTTCACATACCATCAGCTGTGCTAGCAGCTATTTAGGAAACCCTGTTGGGTCACTTCCGGTCCAATGCCCATTGAGCCCAGTGTGATGGAATCAAGCAGGTTGAGCACCCACACTAAACTAACATGGAGCTCCTCACTCAAGGCGCTCAAAACTCCACAGACAAACACAAGTTAAATGCCCAAGCCATTTCCCGCTGCCATGGAAACCAAGTGCTCTGGCACCACAGATGTCTGAAAGTGGATATGACACCTAGGGAACTCAGGGCGGTGGTCAATGGCAACTGCCCGAAGCAGCACAGCTCTTCCAGTGCCAAAACAACTCCACCTGCCTCATGAACTTCACATACCATCAGCTGTGCTAGCAGCTATCTAGGAAACCCTGTTGGGTCACTTCCAGTCCAATGCCCATTGAGCCCAGTGTGATGGGATCAAGCAGGTTGAGCACCCACACTAAACTAACATGGAGCTCCTCACTCAAGGCGCTCAAAACTCCACAGCCAAACACAAGTTCAGTGAACAAGCCATTTCCCGCTGCCATGGAAACCAAGTGCTCTGGCACCACATATGTCTGAAAGTGGATATGACACCTAGGGAACTCAGGGCGGTGGTCAATGGCAACTGCCCGAAGCAGCAGCACAGCTCTTTAGTGATGAAACAACTCCACCTGCCTCATGAACTTCACATACCATCAGCTGTGCTAGCAGCTATTTAGGAAACCCTGTTGGGTCACTTCCAGTCCAATGCCCATTGAGCGCAGTGGGATGGAATCAAGCAGGTTGAGCACCCACACTAAGCTAACATGGAGCTCCTCACTCAAGGCACTCAAAACTCCACAGACAAACACAAGTTCAGCGAACAAGCCATTTCCCGCTGCCATGGAAACCAAGTGCTCTGGCACCACAGATGTCTGAAAGTGGATATGACACCTAGGGAACTCAGGGCGGTAGTCAATTGCAACTGCCCAAAGCAGCAGCACAGCTCTTCCAGTACCAAAACAACTCCACCTGCCTCATGAACTTCACATACCATCAGCTGTACTAGCAGCTATCTAGGAAACCCTGTTTAGGTCACCTCCGGTCCAATGCCCATTGAGCCCAGTGTGATGGAATCAAGCAGGTTGAGCACCCACACTAAACTAACATGGAGCTCCTCGCTCAAGGCGCTCCAAACTCCACAGCCAAACACAAGTTCAGTGCCCAAGCCATTTCCCGCTGCCATGGAAAACAAGTGCTCCTGCTCACCTATGTCTGAAAGTGGATATGACACCTAGGGAACTCAGGGCGGTGCTCAATGGCAACTGCCCGAAGCAGCAGCACAGCTCTTCCAGTGCCAAAACAACTCCACCTGCCTCATGAACTTCACATACCATCAGCTGTGCTAGCAGCTATCTAGGAGACCCTGTTTGGTCACATTCGGTCCAATGCCCATTGAGCCCAGTGTGATGGAATCAAGCAGGTTGAGCACCCACACTAAACTAACATGGAGCTCCTCACTCAAGGCGCTCAAAACTCCACAGCCAAACACAAGTTGTGCGCCGAAGATATTTCCCGCTGCCATGGAAACCAAGTGCTCTGGCACCACATATGTCTCAAAGTGGATATGACACCTAGTGAACTCAGGGCGGTGCTCAATGGCAACTGCCCGAAGCAGCAGCACAGCTCTTCCAGTGCCAAAATTACACCACCTGTCTCATGAACTTCACATACCATCAGCTGTGCTAGCAGCTATTTAGGAAACCGTGTTGGGACACTTCCAGTCCAATGCCCATTGAGCCCAGTGTGATGGAATCCAGCAGGTTGAGCACCCACACTAAACTAACATGGAGCTCCTCACTCAAGCCGCTCAAAACTCCACAGCCAAACACAAGTTCAGTGCCCAAGCCATTTCCCGCTGCCATGGAAACCAAGTGCTCTGGCACCACATATGTCTCAAAGTGGATATGACACCTAGGGAACTCAGGGTGGTGGTCAATGGCAACTGCCCAAAGCAGCAGCACAGCTCTTCCAGTGTCGAAACAACTCCACCTGCCTCATGAACTTCACATACCATCAGCTGTGCTAGCAGCTATTTAGGAAACCCTGTTGGGTCACTTCCGGTCCAATGCCCATTGAGCCCAGTGGGATGGAATCAAGCAGGTTGAGCACCCACACTAAGCTAACATGGAGCTCCTCACTCAAGGCGCTCAAAACTCCACAGCCAAACACAAGTTCAGCGCCCAAGCCATTTCCCGCTGCCATGGAAACCAAGTGTTGTGGCACCACATATGTCTGAAAGTGGATATGACACCTAGGGAACTCAGGGCGGTGTTCAATGGCAACTGCCCGAAGCAGCAGCACAGCTCTTCCAGTGCCAAAACTACTCCACCTGCCTCATGAACTTCACATACCATCAGCTGTGCTAGCAGCTATATAGGAAACCCTGTTGGGTCACTTCCTGTCCAATGCCCATTGAGCCCAGTGGGATGGAATCAAGCAGGTTGAGCACCCACACTAAACTAACGTGGAGCTCCTCACTCAAGGTGCTCAAAACTCCACAGCCAAACACAAGTTCAGCGCCCAAGCCATTTCCCGCTGCCATGGAAACCAAGTGCTCTGGCACCACAGATGTCTGAAAGTGGATATGACGCCTAGGGAACTCAGGGCAGTGGTCAATGGCAACTGCCCAAAGCAGCAGCACAGCTCTTCCAGTGCCAAAACTACTCCACCTGCCTCATGAACTTCACATACCATCAGCTGTGCTAGTAGCTATTTAGGAAACCCTGTTGGGTCACTTCCAATCCAATGCCCATTGAGCCCAGTGTGATGGAATCAAGCAGGTTGAGCACCCACACTAAACTAACATGGAGCTCCTCATTCAAGGCGCTCAAAACTCCACAGCCAAACACAAGTTCAATGCCCAAGCCATTTCCCGCTGCCATGGAAACCAAGTGCTCTGGCACCACAGATGTCTGAAAGTGGATATGACACCTCGGGACATAAGGGCGGTGGTCAATGGCAACTGCCCGAAGCAGCAGCACAGCTCTTCCAGTGCCAAAACAACTCCACCTGCCTCATGAACTTCACATACCATCAGCTGTGCTAGCAGCTATCCAGGAAACCCTGTTAGGTCACTTCCGGTCCAATGCCCATTGAGCCCAGTGGGATGGAATCAAGCAGGGTGAGCACACACACTAAACTAACATGGAGCTCCTCACTCAAGGCGCTCAAAACTCCACAGCCAAACACAAGTTCTGCGCCCAAGCCATTTCCCGCTGCCATGGAAACCAAGTGCTCTGGCACCACATATGTCTGAAAGTGGATATGACACCTAGGGAACTCAGGCCGGTGGTCAATGGCAACTGCCCGAAGCAGCAGCACAGCTCTTCCAGTGACGAAACTACTCCACCTGCCTCATGAACTTCACATACCATCAGCTGTGCTAGCAGCTATCTAGGAAATCCTGATGGGTCACTTCCAGTCCAATGCCCATTCAGCACAGTGTGATGGAATCAAGCAGGGTGAGCACCCACACTAAACTAACATGGAGCTCCTCACTCAAGGCGCTCAAAACTCCACAGCCAAACACAAGTTCAGCACCCAAGCCATTTCCCGCTGCCATGGAAACCAAGTGCTCTGGCACCACAGATGTCTGAAAGTGGATATGACACCTAGGGAACTCAGGGCGGTGGTCAATGGCAACTGCCCGAAGCAGCAGCACAGCTCTTCCAGTGACAAAACTACTCCACCTGCCTCATGAACTTCACATACCATCAGCTGTGCTAGCAGCTATCTAGGAAACCCTGTTGGGTCACTTCCGGTCCAATGCCCATTGAGCCCAGTGGGATGGAATCAAGCAGGTTGAGCACCCACACTAAACTAACATGGAGCTCCTCATTCAATGCGCTCAAAACTCCACAGCCAAACACAAGTTCAGTGAACAAGCCATTTCCCGCTGCCATGGAAACCAAGTGCTCTGGCACCACAGATGTCTGAAAGTGGATATGACACCTAGGGAACTCAGGGCGGTGATCAATGGCAACTGCCCGAAGCAGCAGCACAGCTCTTCCAGTGCCAAAACTACTCCACCTGCCTCATGAACTTCACATACCATCAGCTGTGCTAGCAGCTATCTAGGAAACCCTGTTTGGTCACTTCCGGTCCAATGCCCATTGAGCCCAGTGGGATGGAATCAAGCAGGTTGAGCACCCACTCTAAGCTAACATGGAGCTCCTCACTCAAGGCGCTCAAAACTCCACAGCCAAACACAAGTTCAGTGAACAAGCCATTTCCCGCTGCCATGGAAACCAAGTGCTCTGGCCCACATATGTCTGAAAGTATATATGACACCTAGGGAACTCAGGGCGGTGGCCAATGGCAATTGCCCAAAGCAGCAGCATAGCTCTTCCAGTGCCAAAACTACTCCACCTGCCTCATGAACTTCACATACTATCAGCTGTGCTAGCAGCTATCCAGGAAACCCTGTTGGGTCACTTCCGGTCCAATGCCCATTGAGCCCAGTGTGATGGAATCAAGCAGGTTGAGCACCCACACTAAACTAACATGGAGCTCCTCACTCAAGGCGCACAAAACTCCACAGACAAACACAAGTTCAGTGCCCAAGCCATTTCCCGCTGCCATGGAAACCAAGTGCTCTGGCACCAAATATCTCTGAAAGTGGATATGACACCTAGGGAACTCAGGGCGGTGGTCAATGGCAACTGCCCGAAGCAGCAGCACAGCTCTTCCAGTGCCAAAACAACTCCACCTGCCTCATGAACTTCACATACCATCAGCTGTGCTAGCAGCTATCTAGGAAACCCTGTTGGGTCACTTCCCGTCCAATGCCCATTGAGCCCAGTGGGATGGAATCAAGCAGGTTGAGCACCCACACTAAACTAACATGGAGCTCCCCACTCAAGGCGCTCAAAACTCCACAGCCAAACACAAGTTCAGTGAACAAGCCATTTCCCGCTGCCATGGAAACCAAGTGCTCTGGCACCACCTGTGTCTGAAAGTGGATATGACACCTAGGGAACTCAGGGTGGTGATCAATGGCAACTGCCCGAAGCAGCAGCACAGCTCTTCCAGTGCCAAAACTACTCCACCTGCCTCATGAACTTCACATACCATCAGCTGTGCTAGCAGCTATCTAGGAAACCCTGTTTGGTCACTTCCGGTCCAATGCCCATTGAGACCAGTGTGATGGAATCAAGCAGGTTGAGCACCCACACTAAACTAACATGGAGCTCCTCACTCAAGGCGCTCAAAACTCCACAGCCAAACACAAGTTCAGCGAACAAGCCATTTCCCGCTGCCATGGAAACCAAGTGCTCTGGCACCACAGATGTCTGAAAGTGGATATGACACCTAGGGAACTCAGGGCGGTGGTCAATGGCAACTGCCCAAAGCAGCAGCACAGCTCTTCCAGTGCCAAAACTACTCCACCTGCCTCATGAACTTCACATACCATCAGCTGTGCTAGCAGCTATCTAGGAAATCCTGATGGGTCACTTCCAGTCCAATGCCCATTCAGCACAGTGTGATGGAATCAAGCAGGGTGAGCACCCACACTAAACTAACATGGAGCTCCTCACTCAAGGCGCTCAAAACTCCACAGACAAACACAAGTTCAGGGCCCAAACCATTTCCCGCTGCCATGGAAACCAAGTGCTCTGGCACCACATATGTCTGAAAGTGGATATGACACCTAGGGAACTCAGGCCGGTGGTCAATGGCAACTGCCCGAAGCAGCAGCACAGCTCTTCCAGTGCCAAAACTACTCCACCTGCCTCATGAACTTCACATACCATCAGCTGTGCTAGCAGCTATCTAGGAAACCCTGTTTGGTCACTTCTCGTCCAATGCCCATTGAGCCCAGTGGGATGGAATCAAGCAGGTTGAGCACCCACACTAAACTAACATGGAGCTCCTCATTCAATGCGCTCAAAACTCCACAGCCAAACACAAGTTCAGTGAACAAGCCATTTCCCGCTGCCATGGAAACCAAGTGCTCTGGCACCACAGATGTCTGAAAGTGGATATGACACCTAGGGAACTCAGGGCGGTGATCAATGGCAACTGCCCGAAGCAGCAGCACAGCTCTTCCAGTGCCAAAACTACTCCACCTGCCTCATGAACTTCACATACCATCAGCTGTGCTAGCAGCTATCTAGGAAAACCTGTTTGGTCACTTCCGGTCCAATGCCCATTGAGCCCAGTGTGATGGAATCAAGCAGGTTGAGCACCCACACTAAACTAACATGGAGCTCATCACTCAAGGCGCTCAAAACTCCACAGCCAAACACAAGTTCAGCGAACAAGCCATTTCCCGCTGCCATGGAAACCAAGTGCTCTGGCACCACAGATGTCTGAAAGTGGATATGACACCTAGGGAACTTAGGGCGGTGGCCAATGGCAACTGCCCAAAGCAGCAGCACAGCTCTTCCAGTGCCACAATTACTCCACCTGCCTCATGAACTTCACATACCATCAGCTGTGCTAGCAGCTATCTAGGAAACCCTGTTGGATCACTTCCAGTCCAATGCCCATTCAGCCCAGTGTGATGGAATCAAGCAGGGTGAGGACCCACACTAAACTAACATGGAGCTCCTCACTCAAGGCGCTCAAAACTCCACAGCCAAACACAAGTTCAGCGAACAAGCCATTTCCCGCTGCCATGGAAACCAAGTGCTCTGGCACCACATATGTCTGAAAGTGGATATGACACCTAGGGAACTCAGGGCGGTGGTCAATGGCAACTGCCCGAAGCAGCAGCACAGCTCTTCCAGTGACGAAACAACTCCACCTGCCTCATGAACTTCACATACCATCAGCTGTGCTAGCAGCTATCTAGGAAACCCTGTTGGGTCACTTCCAGTCCAATGCCCATTGAGCCCAGTGGGATGGAATCAAGCAGGTTGAGCACCCACACTAAACTAACATGGAGCTCCTCACTCAAGGCGCTCAAAACTCCACAGACAAACACAAGTTCAGCGCCCAAGCCATTTCCCGCTGCCATGGAAAACAAGTGCTCTGGCACCACATATGTCTGAAAGTGGATATGACACCTAGGGACATCAGGGCGGTGGTCAATGGCAACTGCCCACAGCATCCTGACAGCTCTTCCAGTGCCAAAACAACTCCACCTGCCTCATGAACTTCACATACCATCAGCTGTGCTAGCAGCTATCTAGGAAACCCTGTTGGGTCACTTCCGGTCCAATGCCCATTGAGACCAGTGTGATGGAATCAAGCAGGTTGAGCACCCACACTAAACTAACATGGAGCTCCTCACTCAAGGCGCTCAAAACTCCACAGACAAACACAAGTTCAGCGAACAAGCCATTACCCGCTGCCATGGAAACCAAGTGCTCTGGCACCACAGATGTCTGAAAGTGGATATGACACCTAGGGACATCAGGGCGGTGGTCAATGGCAACTGCCCGAAGCAGCAGCACAGCTCTTCCAGTGCCAAAACTACTCCACCTGCCTCATGAACTTCACATACCATCAGCTGTGCTAGCAGCTATCTAGGAAACCCTGTTGGGTCACTTCCGGTCCAATGCCCATTGAGCCCAGTGTGATGGAATCAAGCAGGTTGAGCACCCACACTAAACTAACATGGAGCTCCTCACTCAAGCCGCTCAAAACTCCACAGGCAAACACAAGTTCAGTGAACAAGCCATTTCCCGCTGCCATGGAAACCAAGTGCTCTGGCACCACCTGTGTCTGTAAGTGGATATGACACCTAGGGAACTTAGGACGGTGGTCAATGGCAACTGCCCGAAGCAGCAGCACAGCTCAACCAGTGACCAAAACTACTCCACCTGCCTCATGAACTTCACATACCATCAGCTGTGCTAGCAGCTATCTAGGAAACCCTGTTTGGTCACTTCCAATCCAATGCCCATTGAGACCCCTGTGTGATGGAATCAAGCAGGGTGAGCACCCACACTAAACTAACATGGAGCTCCTCACTCAAGGCGCTCAAAACTCCACAGCCAAACACAAGTTCAGTGCCCAAGCCATTTCCTGCTGCCATGGAAACCAAGTGCTCTGGCACCACATATGTCTGAAAGTGGATATGACACCTAGGGAACTCAGGGCGGTGGTCAATGGCAACTGCCCGAAGCAGCAGCACAGCTCTTCCAGTGACCAAACAACTCCACCTGCCTCATGAACTTCACATACCATCAGCTGTGCTAGCAGCTATCTAGGAAATCCTGATGGGTCACTTCCAGTCCAATGCCCATTCAGCACAGTGTGATGGAATCAAGCAGGGTGAGCACCCACACTAAACTAACATGGAGCTCCTCACTCAAGGCGCTCAAAACTCCACAGACAAACACAAGTTCAGGGCCCAAACCATTTCCCGCTGCCTTGGAAACCAAGTGCTCTGGCACCACAGATGTCTGAAAGTGGATATGACACCTAGGGTCATCAGGGCGGTGGTCAATGGCAACTGCCCAAAGCAGCAGCACAGCTCTTCTAGTGCCAAAACTACTCCACCTGCCTCATGAACTTCACATACCATCAGCTGTGCTAGCAGCTATCTAGGAAACCCTGTTGGGTCACTTCCAGTCCAATGCCCATTGAGCCCAGTGGGATGGAATCAAGCAGGTTGAGCACCCACACTAAACTAACATGGAGCTCCTCACTCAAGGCGCTCAAAACTCCACAGCCAAACACAAGTTCAGCGCCCAAGCCATTTCCCGCTGCCATGGAAAACAAGTGCTCTGGCACCACATATGTCTGAAAGTGGATATGACACCTAGGGAACTCAGGCCGGTGGTCAATGGCAACTGCCCACAGCATCCTGACAGCTCTTCCAGTGCCAAAACTACTCCACCTGCCTCATGAACTTCACATACCATCAGCTGTGCTAGCAGATATTTAGGAAACCCTGTTGGATTCACTTCCAGTCCAATGCCCATTGAGCCCAGTGTGATGGAATCAAGCAGGTTGAGCACCCACACTAAGCTAACATGGAGCTCCTCACTCAAGGCGCTCAAAACTCCACAGCCAAACACAAGTTCAGCACCGAAGCCATTTCCCGCTGCCATGGAAACCAAGTGCTCTGGCACCACAGATGTCTGAAAGTGGATATGACACCTAGGGACATCAGGGCGGTGGTCAATGGCAACTGCCCGAAGCAGCAGCACAGCTCTTCCAGTGCCAAAACAACTCCACCTGCCTCATGAACTTCACATACCATCAGCTGTGCTAGCAGCTATCTAGGAAACCCTGTTGGGTCACTTCCAGTCCAATGCCCATTGAGCCCAGTGGGATGGAATCAAGCAGGTTGAGCACCCACACTAAACTAACATGGAGCTCCTCACTCAAGGCGCTCAAAACTCCACAGCCAAACACAAGTTCATTGCCTAAGCCATTTCCCGCTGCCATGGAAACCAAGTGCTCTGGCACCACATATGTCTGAAAGTGGATATGACACCTAGGGAATTCAGGGCGGTGGTCAATGGCAACTGCCCGAAGCAGCAGCACAGCTCAACCAGTGACGAAAGAATTCCACCTGCCTCATGAACTTCACATACCATCAGCTGTGCTAGCAGCTATCTAGGAAACCCTGTTGATTCACTTCCGGTCCAATGCCCATTGAGCCCAGTGTGATGGAATCAAGCAGGTTGAGCACCCACACTAAACTAACATGGAGCTCCTCACTCAAGGCGCTCAAAACTCCACAGCCAAACACAAGTTCAATGCCCAAGCCATTTCCCGCTGCCATGGAAACCAAGTGCTCTGGCACCACAGATGTCTGAAAGTGGATATGACACCTAGGGAACTCAGGGCGGTGGTCAATGGCAACTGCCCGAAGCAGCAGCACAGCTCTTCCAGTGCCAAAACAACTCCACCTGCCTCATGAACGTCACATACCATCAGCTGTGCTAGCAGCTATCTAGGAAACCCTGTTTGGTCACTTCCGGTCCAATGCACAATCTGTCCAGTGTGATGGAATCAAGCAGGTTGAGCACCCACACTAAACTAACATGGAGCTCCTCACTCAAGGCGCTCAAAACTCCACAGCCAAACACAAGTTCAGCGCCCAAGCCATTTCCCGCTGCCATGGAAACCAAGTGCTCTGGCACCACATATGTCTGAAAGTGGATATGACACCTAGGGAACTCAGGGCGGTGGTCAATGGCAACTGCCCAAAGCAGCAGCACAGCTCGTCCAGTGACGAAACAACTCCACCTGCCTCATGAACTTCACATACCATCAGCTGTGCTAGCAGCTATCTAGGAAACCCTGTTGGGTCACTTCCAATCCAATGCCCATTGAGCCCAGTGTGATGGAATCAAGCAGGGTGAGGACCCACACTAAACTAACATGGAGCTCCTCACTCAAGGCGCTCCAAACTCCACAGCCAAACACAAGTTCAGTGCCCAAGCCATTTCCCGCTGCCATGGAAACCAAGTGTTCTGGCACCACAGATGTCTGAAAGTGGATATGACACCTAGGGATATCAGGGCGGTGGTCAATGGCAACTGCCCAAAGCAGCAGCACAGCTCTTCCAGTGACCAAACAACTCCACCTGCATCATGAACTTCACATACCATCAGCTGTGCTAGCAGCTATCTAGGAAAACCTGTTGGGTCACTTCCAGTCCAATGCCCATTGAGCCCAGTGTGATGGAGTCAAGCAGGTTGAGCACCCACAATAAACTAACATGGAGCTCCTCACTCAAGGCGCTCAAAACTCCACAGCCAAACACAAGTTCAGTGTCCAAGACATTTCCCGCTACCGTGGAAACCAAGTGCTCTGGCACCACCTATGTCTGAAAGTGGATATGACACCTAGGGAACTCAGGGCGGTGGTCAATGGCAACTGCCCAAAGCAGCAGCACAGCTCTTCCAGTGCCAAAACAACTCCACCTGCCTCATGAACTTCACATACCATCACCTGTGCTAGAAGCTATTTAGAAAACCCTGTTGGGTCACTTCCAATCCAATGCCCATTGAGCCCAGTGTGATGGAATCAAGCAGGTTGAGCACCAACACTAAACTAACATGGAGCTCCTCACTCAAGGCGCTCAAAACTCCACAAACACAAGTTCAGCGCCCCAGATATTTCCCGCTGCCATGGAAACCAAGTGCTCTGGCACCACATATGTCTGAAAGTGGATATGACACCTAGGGAATTCAGGGCGGTGGTCAATGGCAACTGCCCGAAGCAGCAGCACAGCTCTTCCAGTGCCAAAACAACTCCACCTGCCTCATGAACTTCACATACCATCAGCTGTGCTAGCAGCTATCTAGGAAACCCTGTTTGGTCACTTCCGGTCCAGTGATCATTCTGTCCACTGGGATGGAATCAAGAGGGTGTTGATCCACACTAAACTAACATGGAGCTCCTCATTCAAGGCACTCAAAACTCCACAGACAAACACAAGTTCAGTGCCCAAGCCATTTCCCGCTGCCATGGAAACCAAGTGCTCTGGCACCACATATGTCTGAAAGTGGATATGACACCTAGGGAACTCAGGGTGGTGGTCAATGGCAACTGCCCAAAGCAGCAGCACAGCTCTTCCAGTGCCAAAACAACTCCACCTGCCTCATGAACTTCACATACCATCAGCTGTGCTAGCAGCTATCTAGGAAACCGTGTTTTTCCACTTCCAGTCCAATGCCCATTGAGCCCAGTGGGATGGAATCAAGCAGGTTGAGCACCCACACTAAACTAACATGGAGCTCCTCACTCAAGGCACTCAAAACTCCACAGCCAAACACAAGTTCAGTGCCTAAGCCATTTCCCGCTGCCATGGAAGCCAAGTGCTCTGGCACCACCTATGTCTGAAAGTGGATATGACACCTAGGGAATTCAGGGCGGTGGTCAATGGCAACTGCCCGAAGCAGCAGCACAGCTCTTCCAGTGCCAAAACTACTCCACCTGCCTCATGAACTTCACATACCATCACCTGTGCTAGCAGCTATTTAGGAAACCCTGTTGATCACTTCCGGTCCAATGCCCATTGAGCCCAGTGTGATGGAATCAAGCAGGTTGAGCACCAACACTAAACTAACATGGAGCTCCTCACTCAAGGCGCTCAAAACTCCACAAACACAAGTTCAGCGCCCCAGATATTTCCCGCTGCCATGGAAACCAAGTGCTCTGGCACCACATATGTCTGAAAGTGGATATGACACCTAGGGAATTCAGGGCGGTGGTCAATGGCAACTGCCCGAAGCAGCAGCACAGCTCTTCCAGTGACAAAACTACTCCACCTGCCTCATGAACTTCACATACCATCACCTGTGCTAGCCGCTATCTAGGAAACCCTGTTTGGTCACTTCCGGTCCAATGCACATTCTGTACAGTGTGATGGAATCAAGCAGGTTGAGCACCCACACTAAACTAACATGGAGGTTCTCACTCAAGGCGCTCAAAACTCCACAGACAAACACAAGTTCAGCGAATAAGCCATTTCCCGCTGCCATGGAAACCAAGTGCTCTGGCACCACATATGTCTCAAAGTGGATATGACACCTAGGGAACTCAGGGCGGTGGTCAATGGCAACTGCCCAAAGCAGCAGCACAGCTCTTCCAGTGCCAAAACTACTCCACCTGCCTCATGAACTTCACATACCATCAGCTGTGCTAGCAGCTATCTTTGACAGCATGTTTGGTCGTATCCTGTTAATTGCCTTTTGAGCCCAGTGTGATGGAATCAAGCAGGTTGAGCACCCACACTAAACTAACATGGAGCTCCTCACTCAAGCCGCTCAAATCTCCACAGCAAAACACAAGTTCAGCACCTAAGCCATTTCCCGCTGCCATGGAAACCAAGTGCTCTGGCACCACATATGTCTGAAAGTGGATATGACACCTAGGGAACTCAGGGCGGTGGTCAATGGCAACTGCCCGAAGCAGCAGCACAGCTCTTCCAGTGCCAAAACAACACCACCTGCCTCATGAACTTCACATACCATCAGCTGTGCTAGCAGCTATCTAGGAAACCCTGTTGGGTCACTTCATGTCCAATGCCCATTGAGCCCAGTGTGATGGAATCAAGCAGGTTAAGCACATACACTAAACTAACATGGAGCTCCTCACTCAAGGCGCTCAAAGCTCCACAGCCAAACACAAGTTCAGCGCCCAAGCCATTTCCCGCTGCCATGGAAACCAAGTGCTCTGGCACCACAGATGTCTGAAAGTGGATATGACACCTAGGGAACTCAGGGCGGTGGTCAATGGCAACGGCCCGAAGCAGCAGCACAGCTCTTCCAGTGCCAAAACTACTCCACCTGCCTCATGAACTTCACATACCATCAGCTGTGCTAGCAGCTATCTAGGAAACTCTGTTGGGTCACTTCCAGTCCAATGCCCATTGAGCCCAGTGTGATGGAATCAAGCAGGTTGAGCACCCACACTAAACTAACATGGAGCTCCTCACTCAAGGCACTCAAAACTCCACAGCCAAACACAAGTTCAGCGCCCAAGCCATTTCCCGCTGCCATGGAAACCAAGTGCTCTGGCACCACATATGTCTGAAAGAGGATATGACACCTAGGGAACTCAGGGTGGTGGTCAATGGCAACGGCCCGAAGCAGCAGCACAGCTCTTCCAGTGCCAAAACTACTCCACCTGCCTCATGAACTTCACATACCATCAGCTGTGCTAGCAGCTATCTAGGAAACCCTGTTGGGTCACTTCCGGTCCAATGCCCATTCAGCCCAGTGTGATGGAATCAAGCAGGTTGAGCACCCACACTAAACTAACATGGAGCTGCTCACTCAAGCCGCTCAGAATGCCACAGCCAAACACAAGTTCAGAGCCCAAGCCATTTCCCGCTGCCATGGAAACCAAGTGCTCTGGCACCACATATCTATGAAAGTGGATATGACACCTAGGGAACTCAGTGTGGTGAATGGCAACTGCCTGAAGTACCAGCACAGCTCTTCCAGTGCCAAAACAACTCCACCTGCCTCAAGAACTTCACATACCATCAACTGTGCTAGCAGCTATTTAGGAAACCCTGTTGGGTCACTTCCACTCCAATGCCCATTGAGCCCAGTGTGATGGAATCAAGCCGGGTGAGCACCCACACTAAACTAACATGGAGCTCCTCACTCAAGCCGCTCAAAACTCCACAGCCAAACACAAGTTCAGCGCCCAAGCCATTTCCCGCTGCCATGGAAACCAAGTGCTCTAGTAGCACATATGTCTGAAAGTGGATATGACACCTAGGGAATTCAGAGCGGTGGTCAATGGCAACTGCCCAAAGCAGCAGCACAGCTCTTCCAGTGCCAAAACAACTCCACCTGCCTCATGAACTTCACATACCATCAGCTGTGCTAGCAGCTATCTAGGACACCATGTTTGGTCGTTTCCGGTTAATTGTCTTTTGAGCCCAGTGTGATGGAATCAAGCAGGTTGAGAACCCACACTAAACTAACATGGAGCTCCTCACTCAAGGCGCTCAAAACTCCACAGCCAAACACAAGTTCAGCACCCAAGCCATTTCCCGCTGCCATGGAAAACAAGAGCTCTGGCACCACATATGTCTCAAAGTGGTTATGACACCTAGGAAACTCAGTGTGGTGAATGGCCACTGCCTGAAGTAGCAGCACAGCTCTTCCAGTGCCGAAACAACTCCACCTGCCTCATGAACTTCACATACCATCAGCTGTGCTAGCAGCTATCTAGGAAACCCTGTTGGGTCACTTCCAGTCCAATGCCCATTGAGCTCAGTGTGATGTAATCAAGCAGGTTGAGCACCCACAATAAACTAACATGGAGCTCCTCACTCAAGGCACTCAAAGCTCCACAGCCAAATTCAAGTTCAGCGCCCAAGCCATTTCCCGCTGCCATGGAAACCAAGTGCTCTGGCACCACATATCTCTGAAAGTGGATATGACACCTAGGGAACTCAGTGTGGTGGTGAATGGCAACTGCCCAAAGCAGCAGCACAGCTCTTCCAGTGCCAAAACTACTCCACCTGCCTCATGAACTTGACATACCATCAGCTGTGCTAGCAGCTATCTAGGACACCATGTTTGGTCGTTTCCTGTTAATTGCCTTTTGAGCCCAGTGTGATGGAATTAAGCAGGGTGAGCACCCACACTAAACTAACATGGAGCTCCTCACTCAAGGCGCTCAAAACTCCACAGACAAACACAAGTTCAGCGCCCAAGCCATTTCCCGCTGCCATGGAAACCAAGTGCTCTGGCTCACCTATGTCTGAAAGTGGATATGACACCTAGTGAACTCAGGGCGGTGGTCAATGTCAACTGCCCAAAGCAGCAGCACAGCTCTTCCAGTGACAAAACTACTCCACCTGCCTCATGAACTTCACATACCATCAGCTGTGCTAGCAGCAATCTAGGAAACCCTGTTTGGTCACTTCCTGTCCAATGCCCATTGAGCGCAGTGTGACGGAATCAAGCCGGATGTGCACCCACTCTAAACTAACATGGAGCTCCTCACTCAAGACACTCAAAGCTCCACAGCCAAACACAAGTTCAGCGCCCAAGCCATTTCCCGCTGCCATGGAAACCAAGTGCTCTGGCACCACAGATGTCTGAAAGTGGATATGACACCTAAGGAACTAAGGGCGGTGGTCAATGGCAACTGCCCGAAGCAGCAGCACAGCTCTTCCAGTGCCAAAACTACTCCACCTGCCTCATGAACTTCACATACCATCAGCTGTGCTAGCAGCTATCTAGGAAACCCTGTTTGATCACTTCCAGTCCAATGCCCATTGAGCCCAGTGTGATGAAATTAAGCAGGTTGAGCACCCACACTAAACTAACATGGAGCTCCTCACTCAAGGCGCTCAAAACTCCACAGCCAAACACAAGTTCAGCGCCCAAGCCATTTCCCGCTGCCATGGAAACCAAGTGCTCTGGCACCACATATGTCTCAAAGTGGATATGACACCTAGGGAACTCAGGGCAGTGGTCAATGGCAACTGCCCAAAGCAGCAGCACAGCTCTTCCAGTGCCAAAACAACTCCACCTGCCTCATGAACTTCACATACCATCAGCTGTGCTAGCAGATATCTAGGAAACCCTGTTGGGTCACATCCGGTCCAATGCCCATTGAGCCCAGTGTGATGGAATCAAGCAGGTTGAGCACCCACACTAAACTAACATGGAGCTCCTCACTCAAGGCGCTCAGAACGCCACAGCGAAACACAAGTTCAGCGCCCAAGCCATTTCCCGCTGCCATGGAAACCAAGTGCTCTGGCACCACATATGTCTGAAAGTGGATATGACACCTAGGGAACTCAGGGCGGTGCTCAATGGCAACTGCCTAAAGCAGTAGCACAGCTCTTCCAGTGCCAAAACTACTCCACCTGCCTCATGAACTTCACATACCATCAGCTGTGCTAGCAGCTATCTAGGAAACTCTGTTTGGTCGCTTCCAGTTTATTGCCCTTTGAGCCCAGTGTGATGGAATCAAGCAGGTTGAGCACCCACACTAAACTAACATGGAGCTCCTCACTCAAGGCGCTCAAAACTCCACAGCCAAACACAAGTTCAGCGCCTAAGCCATTTCCCGCAGCCATGGAAACCAAGTGCTCTGGCACCACATATGTCTCAAAGTGGATATGACACCTAGGAAACTCTGTGTGGTGAATGGCAACTGCCTGAAGTAGCAGCACAGCTCTTCCAGTGACAAAACTACTCCACCTGCCTCATGAACTTCACAAACCATCAGCTGTGCTAGCAGCTATCTAGGAAACCCTGTTTTGGTCACTTCCTGTCCAATGCCCATTGAGCCCAGTGTGATGAAATCAAGCCGGGCGAGCACCCACACTAAACTAACATGGAGCTCCTCACTCAAGGCGCTCAAAACTCCACAGCCAAACACAAGTTCAGCGCCCAAGCCATTTCCCGCTGCCATGGAAACCAAGTGCTCTGGCTCACATATGTCTGAAAGTGGATATGACACCTAGGGAACTCAGGGCGGTGCTCAATGGCAACTGCCCAAAGCAGCAGCACAGCTCTTCCAGTGACAAAACTACTCCACCTGCCTCATGAACTTCACATACCATCAGCTGTGCTTGCAGCTATCTAGGAAACCCTGTTTGGTCACTTCCTGTCCAATGCCCATTGAGCGCAGTGTGATGGAATCAAGCCGGGTGAGCACCCACTCTAAACTAACATGGAGCTCCTCACTCAAGACACTCAAAGCTCCACAGCCAAACACAAGTTCAGCGCCCAAGCCATTTCCCGCTGCCATGGAAACCAAGTGCTCTGGCACCACAGATGTCGGAAAGTGGATATGACACCTAGGGAACTCAGGGCGGTGGTCAATGGCAACTGCCCGAAGCAGCAGCACAGCTCTTCCAGTGCCAAAATTACTCCACCTGCCTCATAAACTTCACATACCATCAGCTGTGCTAGCAGCTATTTAGGAAACCCTGTTTGATCACTTCCAGTCCAATGATCTTTGAGCCCAGTGGGATGGAATCAAGCCGGGTGAGCACCCACACTAAACTAACATGGAGCTCCTCACTCAAGCCGCTCAAAACTCCACAAACAAACACAAGTTCAGCGCCCAAGCCATTTCCCGCTGCCATGGAAACCAAGTGCTCTGGCACCACATATGTCTCAAAGTGGTTATGACACCTAGGGAACTCAGTGTGGTGGTGAATGGCAACTGCCTGAAGTAGCAGCACAGCTCTTCCAGTGCCGAAACAACTCCACCTGCCTCATGAACTTCACATACCATCAGCTGTGCTAGCAGCTATCTAGGAAACCCTGTTTGGTCCCATCCTGTCCAATGCCCATTGAGCGCAGTGTGAGGGAATCAAGCGGGTTAAGCACACACACTAAACTAACATGGAGCTCCTCACTCAAGCCGCTCAAAACTCCACAGCCAAACACAAGTTCAGCGCCCAAGCCATTTCCCGCTGCCATGGAAACCAAGTGCTCTAGTAGCACATATGTCTGAAAGTGGATATGACACCTAGGGAACTCAGGGCGGTGGTCAATGGCAACTGCCCGAAGCAGCAGCACAGCTCTTCCAGTGCCAAAACTACTCCACCTGCCTCATGAACTTCACATACCATCAGCTGTGCTAGCAGCTATCTAGGAAACCCTGTTGGGTCACATCCGGTCCAATGCCCATTGAGCCCAGTGTGATGGAATCAAGCAGGTTGAGCACCCACACTAAACTAACATGGAGCTCCTCACTCAAGCCGCTCAGAACGCCACAGCCAAACACAAGTTCAGCGCCCAAGCCATTTCCCGCTGCCATGGAAACCAAGTGCTCTGGCACCACAGATGTCTGAAAGTGGATATGACACCTAGGGAACTCATCTCGGTGGCCAATGGCAACTGCCCAAAGCAGCAGCACAGCTCTTCCAGTGCCAAAACTACTCCACCTGCCTCATGAACTTCACATACCATCAGCTGTGCTAGCAGCTATCTAGGAAACCCTGTTTGGTTGCTTCCAGTTTATTGCCCTTTGAGCCCAGTGTGATGGAATCAAGCAGGTTGAGCACCCACACTAAACTAACATGGAGCTCCTCACTCAAGGCGCTCAAAACTCCACAGCCAAACACAAGTTCAGCGCCTAAGCCATTTCCCGCTGCCATGGAAACCAAGTGCTCTGGCACCACATATGTCTGAAAGTGGATATGACACCTAGGGAACTCAGGGCGGTGGTCAATGGCAACTGCACAAAGCAGCAGCACAGCTCTTCCAGTGCCAAAACTACTCCACCTGCCTCATGAACTTCACATACCATCAGCTGTGTAAGCAGTTATCTAGGAAACCCTGTTTGGTCACTTCCAGTCGAATGCCTTTTGAGCCGAGTGTGATGGAATTAAGCAGGGTGAGCACCCACACTAAACTAACATGCAGCTCCTCACTCAAGGCGCTCAAAACTCCACAGCCAAACACAAGTTCAGCGCCCAAGCCATTACCCGCTGCCATGGAAACCAAGTGCTCTGGCACCACATATGTCTCAAAGTGGATATGACACCTAGGAAACTCAGTGTGGTGAATGGCAACTGCCTGAAGTAGCAGCACAGCTCTTCCAGTGCCAAAACAACTCCACCTGCCTCATGAACTTCACAAACCATCAGCTGTGCTAGCAGCTATCTAGGAAACATTGTTTGGTCACTTCCTGTCCAATGCACATTGAGCGCAGTGTGATGGAATCAAGCCGGGTGAGCACCCACTCTAAACTAACATGGAGCTCCTCACTCAAGACACTCAAAGCTCCACAGCCAAACACAAGTTCAGCGCCCAAGCCATTTCCCGCTGCCATGGAAACCAAGTGCTCTGGCACCACATATGTCTGAAAGTGGATATGACACCTAGGGAACTCAGGGCGGTGGTCAATGGCAACTGCCCGAAGCAGCAGCACAGCTCTTCCAGTGCCAAAATTACTCCACCTGCCTCATGAACTTCACATACCATCAGCTGTGCTAGCAGCTATCTAGGAAACCCTGTTTGGTCACTTCCTGTCCAATGCCCATTGAGCGCAGTGTGATGGAATCAAGCCGGGTGAGCACACACTCTAAACTAACATGGAGCTCCTCACTCAAGGCACTCAAAGCTCCACAGCCAAACACAAGTTCAGCGCCCAAGCCATTTCCCGCTGCCATGGAAACCAAGTGCTCTGGCACCACAGATGTCTGAAAGTGGATATGACACCTAGGGAACTCAGGGCGGTGGTCAATGGCAACTGCCCGAAGCAGCAGCACAGCTCTTCCAGTGCCAAAACTACTCCACCTGCCTCATGAACTTCACATACCATCAGCTGTGCTAGCAGCTATCTAGGATAACCTGTAGGGTCACTTCCGCTCCAATGCCCATTGAGCCCAGTGGGATGGAATCAAGCCGGTTGAGCACACACTCTAAACTAACATGGAGCTCCTCACTCAAGACACTCAAAGCTCCACAGCCAAACACAAGTTCAGCGCCCAAGCCATTTCCCGCTGCCATGGAAACCAAGTGCTCTGGCACCACAGATGTCTGAAAGTGGATATGACACCTAGGGAACTCAGGGCGGTGGTCAATGGCAACTGCCCGAAGCAGCAGCACAGCTCTTCCAGTGCCAAAATTACTCCACCTGCCTCATGAACTTCACATACCATCAGCTGTGCTAGCAGCTATTTAGGAAACCCTGTTTGATCACTTCCAGTCCAATGCCCATTGAACCCAGTGTGATGGAATCAAGCCGGGTGAGCACCCAAACTAAACTAACATGGAGCTCCTCACTCAAGGCGCTCAAAACTCCACAGCCAAACACAAGTTCAGCGCCCAAGCCATTTCCCGCTGCCATGGAAACCAAGTGCTCTGGCTCCACAGATGTCTGAAAGTGGATATGACACCTAGGGAACTCAGTGAGGTGATCAATGGCAACTGCCTGAAGTAGCAGCACAGCTCTTCCAGTGCCAAAACTACTCCACCTGCCTCATGAACTTCACATACCATCAGCTGTGCTAGCAGCTATCTAGGAAACCCTGTTTGGTCGCTTCCAGTTTATTGCCCTTTGAGCCCAGTGTGATGGAATCAAGCAGGTTGAGCACCCACACTAAACTAACATGGAGCTCCTCACTCAAGGCACTCAAAACTATACAGCCAAACATAAGTTCAGCGCCCAAGCCATTTCCCGCTGCCATGGAAACCAAGTGCTCTGGCACCACAGATGTCTGAAAGTGGATATGACACCTAGGGAACTCAGTGTGGTGAATGGCAACTGCCTGAAGTAGCAGCACAGCTCTTCCAGTGCCAAAATTACTCCACCTGCCTCATGAACTTCACATACCATCAGCTGTGCTAGCAGCTATCTAGGAAACCCTGTTGGGTCGTTTCCTGTTAATTGCCTTTTGAGCCGAGTGTGATGGAATTAAGCAGGGTGAGCACCCACACTAAACTAACATGGAGCTCCTCAGTAAAGGCGCTCAAAACTCCACAGCCAAACACAAGTTCAGCGCCAAAGCCATTTCCCGCTGCCATGGAAACCAAGTGCTCTGGCTCACATATGTCAGAAAGTGGATATGACACCTAGGGAACTCAGGGCGGTGGTCAATGGCAACTGCCCGAAGCAGCAGCACAGCTCTTCCAGTGCCAAAATTACTCCACCTGCCTCATGAACTTCACATACCATCAGCTGTGCTAGCAGCTATCTAGGAAACCCTGTTGCGTGACTTCCGGTCCAATGCCCTTTGAGCCCATTGGGATGGAATCAAGCCGGGTGAGCACCTACACTAAACTAACATGGAGCTCCTCACTCAAGGCGCTCAAAACTCCACAAACAAACACAAGTTCAGCGCCCAAGCCATTTCCCGCTGCCATGGAAACCAAGTGCTCTGGCACCACAGATGTCTGAAAGAGGATATGACACCTAGGGAACTCAGGGCGGTGGTCAATGGCAACTGCCCAAAGCAGCACAGCTCTTCCAGTGACGAAACAAATCCACCTGCCTCATGGACTTCACATACCATCAACTGTGCTAGCAGCTATCTAGGAAACTGTGTTGGGTCACTTCCAGTCCAATGCCCATTGAGCCCAGTGTGATGGAATCAAGCAGGTTGAGCACCCACACTAAACTAACATGGAGCTCCTCACTCAAGGCGCTCAAAACTCCACAGCCAAACACAAGTTCAGTGCCCAAGCCATTTCCCGCTGCCATGGAAACCAAGTGCTCTGGCACCACAGATGTCTCAAAGTGGATATGACACCTAGGGAACTCAGGATGGTGGTCAATGGCAACTGCCCAAAGCAGCAGCACAGCTCTTCCAGTGCCAAAACTACTCCACCTGCCTCATGAACTTCACATACCATCAGCTGTGCTAGCAGCTATCTAGGAAACCCTGTTTGGTCACTTCCAGTCCAATGCCCATTGAGCCCAGTGTGATGGAATCAAGCAGGTTGAGCACCCACACTAAACTAACATGGAGCTCCTCACTCAAGGCGCTCAAAACTCCACAGCCAAACACAAGTTCAGCGCCCAAGCCATTTCCCGCTGCCATGGAAACCAAGTGCTCTGGCACCACATATGTCTCAAAGTGGATATGACACCTGGGGAACTCAGGGCGGTGGTCAATGTCAACTGCCCAAAGCAGCAGCACAGCTCTTCCAGTGCCAAAACAACTCCACCTGCCTCATGAACTTCACATACCATCAGCTGTGCTTGCAGCTATCTACGACACCATGTTTGGTCGTTTCCTGTTAATTGCCTTTTGAGCCCAGTGTGATGGAATTAAGCAGTGTGAGCACAGACACTAAACTAACATGGAGCTCCTCACTCAAGGCGCTCAAAACTCCACAGCCAAACACAAGTTCAGCGCCCAAGCCATTTCCCGCTGCCATGGAAACCAAGTGCTCTGGCACCACATATGTCTGAAAGTGGATATGACACCTAGGGAACTCAGTGTGGTGAATGGCAACTGCCCAAAGCAGCAGCACAGCTCTTCCAGTGCCAAAACAACTCCACCTGCCTCATGAACTTCACATACCATCAGCTGTGCTAGCAGCTATCTAGGAAACCCTGTTGCGTGACTTCCGGTCCAATGCCCATTGAGTCCAGTGTGATGGAATCAAGCAGGTTGAGCACACACACAAAACTAACATGGAGCTCCTCACTCAAGGCGCTCAAAACTCCACAGCCAAACACAAGTTCAGCGCCCAAGCCATTTCCCGCTGCTATGGAAACCAAGTGCTCTGGCTCACCTATGTCTGAAAGAGGATATGACACCTAGGGAACTCAGGGCGGTGGTCAATGGCAACTGCCCGAAGCAGCACAGCTCTTCCAGTGCCAAAACTACTCCACCTGCCTCATGAACTTCACATACCATCAGCTGTGCTAGCAGCTATCTAGGAAACCCTGTTGGGTCACTTCCGGTCCAATGCCCATTCAGTCCAGTGTGATGGAATTAAGCAGGGTGCGCACCCACACTAAACTAACACGGAGCTCCTCACTCAAGGCGCTCAAAACTCCACAGCCAAACACAAGTTTAGCGCCCAAGCCATTTCCCGCTGCCATGGAAACCAAGTGCTCTGGCTCACCTATGTCTGAAAGTGGATATGACACCTAGGGACCTCAGGGCGGTGGTCAATGGCAACTTGCCGAAGCAGCACACGGCTTCCAGTGCCAAAACTACTCCACCTGCCTCATGAACTTCACATACCATCAGCTGTGCTAGCAGCTATCTAGGACACCGTATTTGGTCGTTTCCTGTTAATTGCCTTTTGAGCCGAGTGTGATGGAATTAAGCAGGTTGAGCACCCACACTAAACTAACATGGAGCTCCTCAGTAAAGGCGCTCAAAACTCCACAGCCAAACACAAGTTCAGCGCCCAAGCCATTTCCCGCTGCCATGGAAACCAAGTGCTCTGGCTCACATATGTCTGAAAGTGGATATGACACCTAAGGAACTCAGGGCGGTGGTCAATGGCAACTGCCCAAAGCAGCAGCATAGCTCTTACAGTGACAAAACTACTCCACCTGCCTCATGAACTTCACATACCATCAGCTGTGCTTGCAGCTATCTAGGAAACCCTGTTGGGTCACTTCCTGTCCAATGCCCATTGAGCCCAGTGTGATGGAATCAAGCCGGGCGAGCACCCACAATAAACTAACATGGAGCTCCTCACTCAAGGCGCTCAAAACTCCACAGCCAAACACAAGTTCAGCGCCTAATCCATTTCCCGCTGCCATGGAAACCAAGTGCTCTGGCACCACATATGTCTGAAAGTGGATATGACACCTAGGGAACTCAGGGCGGTGGTCAATGGCAACTTGCCAAAGCAGCAGCACAGCTCTTCCAGAAACGAAACAACTCCACCTGCATCATGAACTTCACATACCATCAGCTGTGCTAGCAGCTATCTAGGAAACCCTGTTTGGTCGCTTCCAGTTAATTTTTCTTTGAGACCAGTGTGATGGAATCAAGCAGGTTGAGCACCCACACTAAACTAACATGGAGCTCCTCACTCAAGGCGCTCAAAACTCCACAGCCAAACACAAGTTCAGCGCCAAAGCCATTTCCCGCTGCCATGGAAACCAAGTGCTCTGGCCCACCTATGTCTGAAAGTGGATATGACACCTAGGGAACTCAGGGCGGTGGTCAATGGCAACTGCCCGAAGCAGCAGCACAGCTCTTCCAGTGCCAAAACTACTCCACCTGCCTCATGAACTTCACATACCATCAGCTGTGCTAGCAGCTATCTAGGAAACCCTGTTTGGTCACTTCCTGTCCAATGCCCATTGAACGCAGTGTGATGGAATCAAGCCGGGTGAGCACCCACTCTAAACTAACATGGAGCTCCTCACTCAAGACACTCAAAGCTCCACAGCCAAACACAAGTTCAGCGCCTAATCCATTTCCCGCTGCCATGGAAACCAAGTGCTCTGGCACCACAGATGTCTGAAAGTGGATATGACACCTAGGGAACTCAGGGCGGTGGTCAATGGCAACTGCCCGAAGCAGCAGCACAGCTCTTCCAGTGCCAAAATTACTCCACCTGCCTCATGAACTTCACATACCATCAGCTGTGCTAGCAGCTATTTAGGAAACCCTGTTTGATCACTTCCAGTCCAATGATCTTTGAGCCCAGTGGGATGGAATCAAGCCGGGTGAGCACCCACACTAAACTAACATGGAGCTCCTCACTCAAGACACTCAAAGCTCCACAGCCAAACACAAGTTCAGTGCCCAAGCCATTTCCCACTGCCATGGAAACCAAGTGCTCTGGCACCACATATGTCTGAAAGTGGATATGACACCTAGGGAACTCAGGGCGGTGGTCAATGGCAACTGCCCGAAGCAGCAGCACAGCTCTTCCAGTGCCAAAATTACTCCACCTGCCTCATGAACTTCACATACCATCAGCTGTGCTAGCAGCTATCTAGGACACCATGTTTGGTGGTTTCCTGTTAATTGCCTTTTGAGCCCAGCGTGATGGAATTAAGCAGGGTGAGCACCCACACTAAACTAACATGGAGCTCCTCACTCAAGCCGCTCAAAACTCCACAGCCAAACACAAGTTCAGCGCCAAAGCCATTTCCCGCTGCCATGGAAACCAAGTGCTCTGGCACCACCTATGTCTGAAAGTGGATATGACACCTAGGGAACTCAGGGCGGTGGTCAATGTCAACTGCCCAAAGCAGTAGCACAGCTCTTCCAGTGCCAAAACTACTCCACCTGCCTCATGAACTTCACATACCATCAGCTGTGCTAGCAGCTATCTAGGAAACCCTGTTTGGTCACTTCCTGTCCAATGCCCATTGAGCTCAGTGTGATGGAATCAAGCAGGTTAAGCACATACACTAAACTAACATGGAGCTCCTCACTCAAGACACTCAAAGCTCCACAGCCAAACACAAGTTCAGCGCCCAAGCCATTTCCCGCTGCCATGGAAACCAAGTGCTCTGGCACCACATATGTCTCAAATTTATATGACACCTAGGGAACTCAGTGAGGTGGTGAATGGCAACTGCCCAAAGCAGCAGCACAGCTCTTCCAGTGCCAAAACAACTCCACCTGCCTCATGAACTTCACATACCATCAGCTGTGCTAGCAGCTATCTAGGAAACCCTGTTTGGTCGCTTCCAGTTTATTGCCCTTTGAGCCCAGTGTGATGGAATCAAGCAGGTTGAGCACCCACACTAAACTAACATGGAGCTCCTCACTCAAGGCACTCAAAACTATACAGCCAAACACAAGTTCAGCGCCCAAGCCATTTCCCGCTGCCATGGAAACCAAGTGCTCTGGCACCACATATGTCTGAAAGTGGATATGACACCTAGGGAACTCAGTGTGGTGAATGGCAACTGCCTGAAGTAGCAGCACAGCTCTTCCAGTGCGAAAACTACTCCACCTGCCTCATGAACTTCACATAGCATCACCTGTGCTAGCAGCTATCTAGGAAACGCTGTTGGGTCGCTTCCAGTTAATTTTTCTTTGAGCCCAGTGTGATGGAATCAAGCAGGTTGAGCACCCACACTAAACTAACATGGAGCTCCTCATTCAAGGCGCTCAAAACTCCACAGCCAAACACAAGTTCAGCGCCAAAGCCATTTCCCGCTGCCATGGAAACCAAGTGCTCTGGCCCACCTATGTCTGAAAGTGGATATGACACCTAGGGAACTCAGGGCGGTGGTCAATGGCAACTGCCCAAAGCAGTAGCACAGCTCTTCCAGTGCCAAAACTACTCCACCTGCCTCATGAACTTCACATACCATCAGCTGTGCTAGCAGCTATCTAGGAAACCCTGTTTGGTCACTTCCTGTCCAATGCCCATTGAGCGCAGTGTGATGGAATCAAGCAGGTTGAGCACCCACTCTAAACTAACATGGAGCTCCTCACTCAAGACACTCAAAGCTCCACAGCCAAACACAAGTTCAGCGCCCAAGCCATTTCCCGCTGCCATGGAAACCAAGTGCTCTAGCAGCACATACGTCTGAAAGTGGATATGACACCTAGGGACCTCAGGGCGGTGGTCAATGGCAACTGCCCAAAGCAGCAGCACAGCTCTTCCAGTGCCAAAACTACTCCACCTGCCTCATGAACTTCACATACCATCAGCTGTGCTAGCAGCTATCTAGGAAACCCTGTTTGGTCACTTCCAGTCCAATGCCCATTGAGCCCAGTGTGATGGAATCAAGCAGGTTGAGCACCCACTCTAAACTAACATGGAGCTCCTCACTCAAGACACTCAAAGCTCCACAGCCAAACACAAGTTCAGCGCCCAAGCCATTTCCCGCTGCCATGGAAACCAAGTGCTCTGGCACCACATATGTCTCAAAGTGGATATGACACCTAGGGAACTCAGGGCGGTGGTCAATGTCAACTGCCCAAAGCAGTAGCACAGCTCTTCCAGTGCCAAAACAACTCCACCTGCCTCATGAACTTCACATACCATCAGCTGTGCTAGCAGCTATCTAGGACACCGTGTTTGGTCGTTTCCTGTTAATTGCCTTTAGAGCCGAGTGTGATGGAATTAAGCAGGGTGAGCACCTACACTAAACTAACATGGAGCTCCTCAGTAAAGGCGCTCAAAACTCCACAGCCAAACACAAGTTCAGGGCCCAAGCCATTTCCCGCTGCCATGGAAACCAAGTGCTCTGGCTCACATATGTCTGAAAGTGGATATGACACCTAGGGAACTCAGGGCGGTGGTCAATGGCAACTGCCCAAAGCAGCAGCACAGCTCTTCCAGTGACAAAACTACTCCACCTGCCTCATGAACTTCACATACCATCAGCTGTGCTTGCAGCTATCTAGGAAACCCTGTTTGGTCACTTCCTGTCCAATGCCCATTGAGCGCAGTGTGAGGGAATCAAGCCGGTTGAGCACCCACTCTAAACTAACATGGAGCTCCTCACTCAAGACAGTCAAAGCTCCACAGCCAAACACAAGTTCAGCGCACAAGCCATTTCCCGCTGCCATGGAAACCAAGTGCTCTGGCACCACATATGTCTGAAAGTGGATATGACACCTAGGGAACTCAGGGCGGTGGTCAATGTCAACTGCCCAAAGCAGCAGCACAGCTCTTCCAGTGCCAAAATTACTCCACCTGCCTCATGAACTTCACATACCATCAGCTGTGCTAGCAGCTATTTAGGAAACCCTGTTTGATCACTTCCAGTCCAATGATCTTTGAGCCCAGTGTGATGGAATCAAGCCGGGTGAGCACCCACACTAAACTAACATGGAGCTCCTCACTCAAGGCGCTCAAAACTCCACAAACAAACACAAGTTCAGCGCCCAAGCCATTTCCCGCTGCCATGGAAACCAAGTGCTCTGGCACCACAGATGTCTGAAAGAGGATATGACACCTTGGGAACTCAGGGCGGTGGTCAATGTCAACTGCCCAAAGCAGCAGCACAGCTCTTCCAGTGCCAAAACTACTCCACCTGCCTCATGAACTTCACATACCATCAGCTGTGCTAGCAGCTATCTAGGACACCCTGTTGGGTCACTTCCGGTCCAATGCCCATTGAGCCCAGTGTGATGGAATCAAGCAGGTTGAGCACCCACACTAAACTAACATGGAGCTCCTCACTCAAGACACTCAAAGCTCCACAGCCAAACACAAGTTCAGCGCCCAAGCCATTTCCCGCTGCCATGGAAACCAAGTGCTCTGGCACCACATATATCTGAAAGTGGATATGACACCTAGGGAACTCAGGGCGGTCGTCAATGGCAACTGCCCAAAGCAGCACAGCTCTTCCAGTGACGAAACAACTCTACCTGCCTCATGAACTTCACATACCATCAACTGTGCTAGCAGCTATTTAGGAAACTGTGTTGGGTCACTTCCAGTCCAATGCCCATTGAGCCCAGTGTGATGAAATCAAGCCGGGCGAGCACCCACACTAAACTAACATGGAGCTCCTCACTCAAGCCGCTCAAAACTCCACAGCCAAACACAAGTTCAGCGCCCAAGCCATTTCCTGCTGCCATGGAAACCAAGTGCTCTGGCTCACCACAGATGTCTCAAAGTGGATATGACACCTAGGGAACTCAGGGTGGTGGTCAATGGCAACTGCCCAAAGCAGCAGCACAGCTCTTCCAGTGACGAAACAGCTCCACCTGCCTCATGAACTTCACATACCATCAGCTGTGCTAGCAGCTATCTAGGAAACCCTGTTTGGTCACTTCCAGTCCAATGCCCATTGAGCCCAGTGTGATGGAATCAAGCAGGTTGAGCACCCACACTAAACTAACATGGAGCTCCTCACTCAAGGCGCTCAAAACTCCACAGCCAAACACAAGTTCAGCGCCAAAGCCATTTCCCGCTGCAATGGAAACCAAGTGCTCTGGCCCACCTATGTCTGAATGTGGATATGACACCTAGGGAACTCAGGGCGGTGGTCAATGGCAACTGCCCGAAGCAGCAGCACAGCTCTTCCAGTGCCAAAACTACTCCACCTGCCTCATGAACTTCACATACCATCAGCTGTGCTAGCAGCTATCTAGGAAACCCTGTTTGGTCACTTCTGGTCCAATGCCCATTCAGCCCAGTGTGATGGAATCAAGCAGGTTGAGCACCCACACTAAACTAACATGGAGCTCCTCACTCAAGGCACTCAAAACTCCACAGCCAAACACAAGTTCAGCGCCCAAGCCATTTCCCGCTGCCATGGAAACCAAGTGCTCTGGCACCACATATATCTGAATGTGGATATGACACCTAGGGAACTCAGGGCGGTGGTCAATGGCAATTGCCCAAAGCAGTAGCACAGCTCTTCCAGTGCAAAAATTACTCCACCTGCCTCATGAACTTCACATACCATCAGCTGTGCTAGCAGCTATCTAGGACACCATGTTTGGTCGTTTCATGTTAATTGCCTTTTGAGCCCAGTGTGATGGAATTAAGCAGGGTGAGCACAGACACTAAACTAACATGGAGCTCCTCACTCAAGGAGCTCAAAACTCCACAGCCAAACACAAGTTCAGCGCCCAAGCCATTTCCCGCTGCCATGGAAAACAAGTGCTCTGGCACCACATATGTCTGAAAGACGATATGACACCTAGGGAACTCAGGGCGGTGCTCAATGGCAACTGCCCAAAGCAGCAGCACAGCTCTTCCAGTGCCAAAACTACTCCACCTGCCTCATGAACTTCACATACCATCAGCTGTGCTAGCAGCTATCTAGGAAACCCTGTTTGGTCACTTCCTGTCCAATGCCCATTGAGCTCAGTGTAATGGAATCAAGCCGGGTTAAGCACACACACTAAACTAACATGGAGCTCCTCACTCAAGGCACTCAAAACTCCACAGCCAAACACAAGTTCAGCGCCTAAGCCATTTCCCGCTGCCATGGAAACCAAGTGCTCTGGCACCACATATGTCTGAAAGTGGATATGACACCTAGGGAACTCAGGGCGGTGGTCAATGTCAACTGCCCAAAGCAGTAGCACAGCTCTTCCAGTGCCAAAACTACTCCACAGGCCTCATGAACTTCACATACCATCAGCTGTGCTAGCAGCTATCTAGGAAACCCTGTTTGGTCACTTCCTGTCCAATGCCCATTGAGCTCAGTGTGATGAAATCAAGCAGATTAAGCACTTACAATAAACTAACATGGAGCTCCTCACTCAAGACACTCAAAGCTCCACAGCCAAACACAAGTTCAGCACCCAAGCCATTTCCCGCTGCCATGGAAACCAAGTGCTCTGGCACCACATATGTCTGAAAGTGGATATGACACCTAGGGAACTCAGTGAGGTGGTCAATGGCAACTGCCCAAAGCAGCAGCACAGCTCTTCCAGTGCCAAAACAACTCCACCTGCCTCATGAACTTCACATACCATCAGCTGTGCTAGCAGCTATCTAGGAAACCCTGTTGGGTCACTTCCGGTTCAATGCCCATTGAGCCCAGTGTGATGAAATTAAGCAGGGTGCGCACCCACACTAAACTAACATGGAGCTCCTCACTCAACGCGCTCAAAACTCCACAGCCAAACACAAGTTCAGCGCCTAAGCCATTTCCCGCTGCCATGGAAACCAAGTGCACTGGCTCACCTATGTCTGAAAGTGGATTTGACACCTAGGGAACTCAGGGCGGTGGTCAATGGCAACTGCCCAAAGCAGCAGCACAGCTCTTCCAGTGACCAAACAACTCCACCTGCATCATGAACTTCACATACCATCAGCTGTGCTAGCAGCTATTTAGGAAACCCTGTTTGGTCTCTTCCTGTCCAATGCCCATTGAGCCCAGTGTGATGGAATCAAGCAGGTTGAGCACCCACACTAAACTAACATGGAGCTCCTCACTCAAGGCGCTCAAAACTCCACAGCCAAACACGAGTTCAGCGAATAAGCCATTTCCCGCTGCCATGGAAACCAAGTGCTCTGGCACCACATATATCTGAAAGTGGATATGACACCTAGGGAACTCAGGGCGGTGGTCAATGGCAACTGCCCAAAGCAGCACAGCTCTTCCAGTGACGAAACAACTCCACCTGCCTCATGAACTTCACATACCATCAGCTGTGCTAGCAGCTATCTAGGAAACCCTGTTGGGTCACTTCCGGTCCAATGCCCATTGAGCCCAGTGTGATGGAATCAAGCCGGGTGAGCACCCACACTAAACTAACATTTAGCTCCTCATTCAAGCCGCTCAGAACTCCACAGCCAAACACAAGTTCAGTGCCCAAGCCATTTCCCGCTGCCATGGAAACCAAGTGCTCTGGCACCAAATATCTCTGAAAGTGGATATGACACCTAGGGAACTCAGTGTGGTGAATGACAACTGCCTGAAGTAGCAGCACAGCTTTTCCAGTGACGAAACAACTCCACCTGCCTCATGAACTTCACATACCATCAGCTGTGCTAGCAGCTATCTAGGAAACCCTGTTGGGTCACTTCCGTTCCAGTGCCCATTGAGCCCAGTGTGATGGAATCAAGCAGGTTGAGCACCCACACTAAACTAACATGGATCTCTTCACTCAAGCCGCTCAAAACTCCACAGCCAAACACAAGTTCAGCGCCCAAGCCATTTCCCGCTGCCATGGAAACCAAGTGCTCTGGCACCACATATGTCTGAAAGTGGATATGACACCTAGGGAACTCAGGGTGGTGGTCAATGGCAACTGCCCAAAGCAGCAGCACAGCTCTTAGAGTGCCAAAACTACTTCACCTGCCTCATGAACTTCACATACCATCAGCTGTGCTAGCAGCTATCTAGGAAACCCTGTTGGGTCACATCCGGTCCAATGCCCATTGAGCCCAGCGTGATGGAATCAAGCAGGTTGAGCACCCACACTAAACTAACATGGAGCTCCTCACTCAAGGCGCTCAAAACTCCACAGCCAAACACAAGTTCAGCGCCCAAGCCATTTCCCGCTGCCATGGAAACCAAGTGCTCTGGCCCACATACGTCTGAAAGTGGATATGACACCTAGGGAACTCAGGGGGGTGGCCAATGGCAACTGCCGAAAGCAGCAGCACAGCTCTTCCAGTGCCAAAACTACTCCACCTGCCTCAGGAACTTCACATACCATCAGCTGTACTAGCAGCTATCTAGGAAACCCTGTTTGGTAACATCCGGTCCAATGCCCATTGAGCCCAGTGTGATGGAATCAAGCAGGTTGAGCACCCACACTAAACTAACATGGAGCTCCTCATTCAAGCCACTCAAAACTCCACAGCCAAACACAAGTTCAATGTCCAAGCCATTTCCCGCTGCCATGGAAACCAAGTGCTCTGGCACCACATATGTCTGAAAGAGGATATGACACGTAGGGAATTCAGAGCGGTGGTCAATGGCAACTGCCCGAAGCAGCAGCACAGCTCTTCCAGTGCCGAAACAACTCACCTGCCTCATGAACTTCACATACCATCAGCTGTGCTAGCAGCTATTTAGGAAACCGTGTTGGGTCACTTCCAGTCCAATGCCCATTGAGCCCAGTGTGATGGAATCAAGCCTGGTGAGCACCAACACTAAACTAACATGGAGCTCCTCACTCAAGGCGCTCAAAACTCCACAGACAAACACAAGTTCAGCCCCCAAGCCATTTCCCGCTGCCATGGAAACCAAGTGCTCTGGCACCACAGATGTCTGAAAGTGGATATGACACCTAGGGAACTCAGGGCGGTGGTCAATGGCAACTGCCCGAAGCAGCAGCACAGCTCTTCCAGTGACCAAACAACTCCACCTGCCTCATGAACTTCACACACCATCAGCTGTGCTAGCAGCTATCTAGGAAACCCTGTTTGGTCACTTTCAGTCCAATGCCCATTGAGCCCAGTGTGATGGAATCAAGCAGGTTAAGCACATACACTAAACTAACATGGAGCTCCTCACTCAAGACACTCAACGCTCCACAGCCAAACACAAGTTCAGCGCCCAAGCCATTTCCCGCTGCCATGGAAACCAAGTGCTCTGGCACCACATATGTCTGAAAGTGGATATGACACCTAGGGAACTCAGTGTGGTGAATGGCAACTGCCCAAAGCAGCAGCACAGCTCTTCCAGTGACCAAACAACTCCACCTGCATCATGAACTTCACATACCATCAGCTGTGCTAGCAGCTATCTAGGAAACCCTGTTTGGTCACTTCCGGTCCAATGCCCATTGAGCCCAATCGGATGGAATCAAGCAGGTTGAGCACCCACACTAAACTAACATGGAACTTCTCACTCAAGGCGCTCAAAACTCCACAGCCAAACACAAGTTCAGCGCCCAAGCCTTTTCCCGCTGCCATGGAAACCAAGTGCTCTGGCACCACATATGTGTGAAATTGGATATGACACCTAGGGAACTCAGGGTGGTGGTCAATGGCAACTGCCCGAAGCAGCAGCACAGCTCTTCCAGTGCCAAAACTACTCCACCTGCCTCATGAACTTCACATAGCATCAGCTTTTCTAGCAGCTATTTAGGAAACCCTGTTGGGTCACTCCAAGTCCAATGCCCATTGAGCCCAGTGTGATGGAATCAAGCAGGTTGAGCACCCACACTAAACTAACATGGAGCTCCTCACTCAACGCACTCAAAACTCCACAGCCAAACACAAGTTCAGCGCCCAAGCCATTTCCCGCTGCCATGGAAACCAAGTGCTCTGGCTCACCTATGTGTGAAAGTGGATATGACACCTAGGGAACACAGGGCGGTGGTCAATGGCAACTGCCCAAAGCAGCACAGCTCTTCCAGTGACAAAACTACTCCACCTGCCTCATGAACTTCACATACCATCAGCTGTGCTAGCAGCTATCTAGGAAACCCTGTTTGGTCACTTCCGGTCCAATGCCCATTGAGCCCAGTGGGATGGAATCAAACAGGTTGAGCACCCACACTAAACTAACATGGAGCTCCTCACTCAAGGCGCTCAAAACTCCACAGCCAAACACAAGTTCAGCCCCCAAGCCATTTCTCGCTGCCATGGAAACCAAGTGCTCTGGCACCACATATGTCTGAAAGTGGATATGACACCTAGGGAACTCAGGGTGGTGGTCAATGGCAACTGCCCGAAGCAGCAGCACAGCTCTTAGAGTGCCAAAACAGCTCCACCTGCCTCATGAACTTCACATACCATCAGCTGTGCTAGCAGCTATTTAGGAAACCCTGTTGAGTCACTTCCAGTCCAATGCCCATTGAGCCCAGTGTGATGGAATCAAGCAGGTTAAGCACCCACACTAAACTAACATGGAGCTCCTCACTCAAGCCGCTCAAAACTCCACAGCCAAACACAAGTTCAGCGAACAAGCCATTTCCCGCTGCCATGGAAACCAAGTGCTCTGGCACCACATATGTCTCTAAGTGGATATGACACCTAGGGAACTCAGGGCGGTGCTCAATGGCAACTGCCCAAAGCAGCAGCACAGCTCTTCCAGTGCCAAAACTACTCCACCTGCCTCATGAACTTCACATACCATCAGCTGTGCTAGCAGCGATTTAGGAAACCCTGTTGGGTCACTTCCCTTCCAATGCCCATTGAGCCCAGTGTGATGGAATCAAGCAGTTTGAGCACCCACACTAAACTAACATGGAGCTCCTCACTCAAGGCGCTCAAAACTCCACAGCCAAACACAAGTTCAGGGCCCAAGCCATTTCCCGCTGCCATGGAAACCAAGTGCTCTGGCACCACATATGTCTGAAAGTGGATATGACACGTAGGGAACTCAGGGTGGTGGTCAATGGCAACTGCCCAAGCAGCACAGCTCTTCCAGTGACCAAACAACTCCACCTGCATCATGAACTTCACATACCATCAGCTGTGCTAGCAGCTATCTAGGAAACCCTGTTTGGTCTCTTCCTGTCCAATGCCCATTGAGCCCAGTGTGATGGAATCAAGCAGGTTGAGCACCCACACTAAACTAACATGGAGCTCCTCACTCAAGGCGCTCAAAACTCCACAGCCAAACACAAGTTCAGCGCCCAAGCCATTTCCCGCTGCCATGGAAACCAAGTGCTCTGGCCCACCTATGTCTGAAAGTGGATATGACACCTAGGGAACTCAGGGCGGTGGTCAATGGCAACTGCCCGAAGCAGTAGCACAGCTCTTCCAGTGCCAAAACTACTCCACCTGCCTCATGAACTTCACATACCATCAGCTGTGCTAGCAGCTATCTAGGAAACCCTGTTTGGTCACTTCCTGTCCAAAGCCCATTGAGCTCAGTGTGATGGAATCAAGCAGGTTAAGCACTTACACTAAACTAACATGGAGCTCCTCACTCAAGGCGCTCAAAACTCCACAGCCAAACACAAGTTCAGCGCCCAAGCCATTTCCCGCTGCCATGGAAACCAAGTGCTCTGGCACCAAATATTTCTGAAAGTGGATATGACACCTAGGGAATTCAGTGTGGTGAATGACAACTGCCTGAAGTAGCAGCACAGCTCTTCCAGAGACGAAACAACTCCACCTGCCTCATGAACTTCACATACCATCAGCTGTGCTAGCAGCTATCTAGGAAACCCTGTTGTGTCACTTCCGGTCCAATGCCCATTCAGTCCAGTGTGATGAAATTAAGCAGGGTGAACACCCACAGTAAACTAACATGGAGCTCCTCACTCAAGGCGCTCAAAACTCCACAGCCAAACACAAGTTCAGCGCCCAAGCCATTTCCCGCTGCCATGGAAACCAAGTGCTCTGGCTCACCTATGTCTGAAAGTGGATATGACACCTAGGGAACTCAGGGCGGTGGTCAATGGCAACTGCCCGAAGCAGCACAGCGCTTCCAGTGACAAAACTATTCCACCTGCCTCATGAACTTCACATAATATCAGCTGTGCTAGCAGCTATCTAGGACAACATGTTTGGTCGTTTCCTGTTAATTGCCTTTTGAGCACAGTGTGATGGAATTAAGCAGGGTGAGCACCCACACTAAACTAACATGGAGCTCCTCACTCAAGGCGCTCAAAACTCCACAGCCAAACACAAGTTCAGCGCCCAAGCCATTTCCCGCTGCAATGGAAACCAAGTGCTCTGGCTCACCTATGTCTGAAAGTGGATATGACACCTAGGGAACTCAGGGCGGTGGTCAATGGCAACTGCCCGAAGCAGCAGCACAGCTCATCCAGTGCCAAAACTACTCCACCTGCCTCATGAACTTCACATACCATCAGCTGTGCTAGCAGCTATCTAGGAAACCCTGTTTGGTCGCTTCCAGTTTATTGCCCTTTCAGCCCAGTGTGATGGAATCAAGCAGGTTGAGCACCCACACTAAACTAACATGGAGCTCCTCACTCAAGGCACTCAAAACTCCACAGCCAAACACAAGTTCAGCGCCCAAGCCATTTCCCGCTGCCATGGAAACCAAGTGCTCTGGCTCACCTATGTGTGAAAGTGGATATGACACCTAGGGAACACAGGGCGGTGGTCAATGTCAACTGCCCAAAGCAGCAGCACAGCTCTTCCAGTGCCAAAACAACTCCACCTGCCTCATGAACTTCACATACCATCAGCTGTGCTAGCAGCTATCTAGGAAACGCTGTTGGGTCACTTCCGGTTCAATGCCCATTGAGCCCAGTGTGATGAAATTAAGCAGGGTGCGCACCCACACTAAACTAACATGGAGCTCCTCACTCAACGCGCTCAAAACTCCACAGCCAAACACAAGTTCAGCGCCTAAGCCATTTCCCGCTGCCATGGAAACCAAGTGCACTGGCTCACCTATGTCTGAAAGTGGATTTGACACCTAGGGAACTCAGGGCGGTGGTCAATGGCAACTGCCCAAAGCAGCAGCACAGCTCTTCCAGTGACCAAACAACTCCACCTGCATCATGAACTTCACATACCATCAGCTGTGCTAGCAGCTATTTAGGAAACCCTGTTTGGTCTCTTCCTGTCCAATGCCCATTGAGCCCAGTGTGATGGAATCAAGCAGGTTGAGCACCCACACTAAACTAACATGGAGCTCCTCACTCAAGGCGCTCAAAACTCCACAGCCAAGCACGAGTTCAGCGCCCAAGCCATTTCCCGCTGATATGGAAACCAAGTGCTCTGGCACCACATATATCTGAAAGTGGATATGACACCTAGGGAACTCAGGGCGGTGGTCAATGGCAACTGCCCAAAGCAGCACAGCTCTTCCAGTGACGAAACAACTCCACCTGCCTCATGAACTTCACATACCATCAGCTGTGCTAGCAGCTATCTAGGAAACCCTGTTGGGTCACTTCCGGTCCAATGCCCATTGAGCCCAGTGTGATGGAATCAAGCCGGGTGAGCACCCACACTAAACTAACATTTAGCTCCTCATTCAAGCCGCTCAGAACTCCACAGCCAAACACAAGTTCAGTGCCCAAGCCATTTCCCGCTGCCATGGAAACCAAGTGCTCTGGCACCAAATATCTCTGAAAGTGGATATGACACCTAGGGAACTCAGTGTATTGAATGACAACTGCCTGAAGTAGCAGCACAGCTTTTCCAGTGACGAAACAACTCCACCTGCCTCATGAACTTCACATACCATCAGCTGTGCTAGCAGCTATCTAGGAAACCCTGTTGGGTCACTTCCGTTCCAGTGCCCATTGAGCCCAGTGTGATGGAATCAAGCAGGTTGAGCACCCACACAAAACTAACATGGATCTCTTCACTCAAGCCGCTCAAAACTCCACAGCCAAACACAAGTTCAGCGCCCAAGCCATTTCCCGCTGCCATGGAAACCAAGTGCTCTGGCACCACATATGTCTGAAAGTGGATATGACACCTAGGGAACTCAGGGGGGTGGTCAATGGCAACTGCCCAAAGCAGCAGCACAGCTCTTAGAGTGCCAAAACTACTTCACCTGCCTCATGAACTTCACATACCATCAGCTGTGCTAGCAGCTATCTAGGAAACCCTGTTGGGTCACATCCGGTCCAATGCCCATTGAGCCCAGTGTGATGGAATCAAGCAGGTTGAGCACCCACACTAAACTAACATGGAGCTCCTCACTCAAGGCGCTCAAAACTCCACAGCCAAACACAAGTTCAGCGCCCAAGCCATTTCCCGCTGCCATGGAAACCAAGTGCTCTGGCCCACATATGTCTGAAAGTGGATATGACACCTAGGGAACTCAGGGTGGTGGCCAATGGCAACTGCCGAAAGCAGCAGCACAGCTCTTCCAGTGCCAAAACTACTCCACCTGCCTCAGGAACTTCACATACCATCAGCTGTACTAGCAGCTATCTAGGAAACCCTGTTTGGTAACATCCGGTCCAATGCCCATTGAGCCCAGTGTGATGGAATCAAGCAGGTTGAGCACCCACACTAAACTAACATGGAGCTCCTCACTCAAGGCGCTCAAAACTCCACAGCCAAACACAAGTTCAGCGAACAAGCCATTTCCCGCTGCCATGGAAACCAAGTGCTCTGGCACCACATATGTCTGAAAGAGGATATGACACGTAGGGAATTCAGAGCGGTGGTCAATGGCAACTTTCCGAAGCAGCAGCACAGCTCTTCCAGTGCCAAAACAACTCACCTGCCTCATGAACTTCACATACCATCAGCTGTGCTAGCAGCTATTTAGGAAACCGTGTTGGGTCACTTCCAGTCCAATGCCCATTGAGCCCAGTGTGATGGAATCAAGCCTGGTGAGCACCAACACTAAACTAACATGGAGCTCCTCACTCAAGGCGCTCAAAACTCCACAGACAAACACAAGTTCAGCCCCCAAGGCATTTCCCGCTGCCATGGAAACCAAGTGCTCTGGCACCACAGATGTCTGAAAGTGGATATGACACCTAGGGAACTCAGGGCGGTGGTCAATGGCAACTGCCCGAAGCAGCAGCACAGCTCTTCCAGTGACCAAACAACTCCACCTGCCTCATGAACTTCACACACCATCAGCTGTGCTAGCAGCTATCTAGGAAACCCTGTTTGGTCACTTTCAGTCCAATGCCCATTGAGCCCAGTGTGATGGAATCAAGCAGGTTGAGCACCCACACTAAACTAACATGGAGCTCCTCACTCAAGACACTCAACGCTCCACAGCCAAACACAAGTTCAGCGCCCAAGCCATTTCCCGCTGCCATGGAAACCAAGTGCTCTGGCACCACATATGTCTGAAAGTGGATATGACACCTAGGGAACTCAGTGTGGTGAATGGCAACTGCCCAAAGCAGCAGCACAGCTCTTCCAGTGACCAAACAACTCCACCTGCATCATGAACTTCACATACCATCAGCTGTGCTAGCAGCTATCTAGGAAACCCTGTTTGGTCACTTCCGGTCCAATGCCCATTGAGCCCAATGGGATGGAATCAAGCAGGTTGAGCACCCACACTAAACTAACATGGAACTCCTCACTCAAGGCGCTCAAAACTCCACAGCCAAACACAAGTTCAGCGCCCAAGCCTTTTCCCGCTGCCATGGAAACCAAGTGCTCTGGCACCACATATGTGTGAAATTGGATATGACACCTAGGGAACTCAGGGTGGTGGTCAATGGCAACTGCCCGAAGCAGCAGCACAGCTCTTCCAGTGCCAAAACTACTCCACCTGCCTCATGAACTTCACATACCATCAGCTGTGCTAGCAGCTATTTAGGAAACCCTGTTGGGTCACTCCAAGTCCAATGCCCATTGAGCCCAGTGTGATGGAATCAAGCAGGTTGAGCACCCACACTAAACTAACATGGAGCTCCTCACTCAACGCACTCAAAACTCCACAGCCAAACACAAGTTCAGCGCCCAAGCCATTTCCCGCTGCCATGGAAACCAAGTGCTCTGGCTCACCTATGTGTGAAAGTGGATATGACACCTAGGGAACACAGGGCGTTGGTCAATGGCAACTGCCCAAAGCAGCACAGCTCTTCCAGTGACAAAACTACTCCACCTGCCTCATGAACTTCACATACCATCAGCTGTGCTAGCAGCTATCTAGGAAGCCCTGTTTGGTCACTTCCTGTCCAATGCCCATTGAGCACAGTGTGATGGAATCAAGCGGGTTAAGCACCCACACTAAACTAACATGGAGCTCCTCACTCAAGGCACTCAAAGCTCCACAGCCAAACACAAGTTCAGCGCTCAAGCCATTTCCCGCTGCCATGGAAACCAAGTGCTCTGGCTCACCTATGTCTGAAAGTGGATATGACACCTAGGGAACTCAGGGCGGTGGTCAATGTCAACTGCCCAAAGCAGCAGCACAGCTCTTCCAGTGACCAAACAACTCCACCTGCATCATGAACTTCACATACCATCAGCTGTGCTTGCAGCTATCTAGGAAACCCTGTTGGGTCACTTCTTGTCCAATGCCCATTGAGCGCAGTGTGATGGAATCAAGCAGGTTAAGCACATACACAAAACTAACATGGAGCTCCTCACTCAAGACACTCAACGCTCCACAGCCAAACACAAGTTCAGCGCCCAAGCCATTTCCCGCTGCCATGGAAACCAAGTGCTCTGGCACCACATATGTCTGAAAGTGGATATGACACCTAGGGAACTCAGTGTGGTGAATGGCAACTGCCCAAAGCAGCAGCACAGCTCTTCCAGTGACCAAACAACTCCACCTGCATCATGAACTTCACATACCATCAGCTGTGCTAGCAGCTATCTAGGAAACCCTGTTTAGGTCACTTCCGGTCCAATGCCCATTGAGCCCAGTGTGATGGAATCAAACAGGTTGAGCACCCACACTAAACTAACATGGAGCTCCTCACTCAAGGCGCTCAAAACTCCACAGCCAAACACAAGTTCAGCCCCCAAGCCATTTCTCGCTGCCATGGAAACCAAGTGCTCTGGCACCACATATGTCTGAAAGTGGATATGACACCTAGGGAACTCAGTGTGGTGAATGGCAACTGCCCAAAGCAGCAGCACAGCTCTTCCAGTGACCAAACAACTCCACCTGCATCATGAACTTCACATACCATCAGCTGTGCTAGCAGCTATCTAGGAAACCCTGTTTGGTCACTTCCGGTCCAATGCCCATTGAGCCCAATGGGATGGAATCAAGCAGGTTGAGCACCCACACTAAACTAACATGGAACTCCTCACTCAAGGCGCTCAAAACTCCACAGCCAAACACAAGTTCAGCGCCCAAGCCTTTTCCCGCTGCCATGGAAACCAAGTGCTCTGGCACCACATATGTGTGAAATTGGATATGACACCTAGGGAACTCAGGGTGGTGGTCAATGGCAACTGCCCGAAGCAGCAGCACAGCTCTTCCAGTGCCAAAACTACTCCACCTGCCTCATGAACTTCACATACCATCAGCTGTGCTAGCAGCTATTTAGGAAACCCTGTTGGGTCACTCCAAGTCCAATGCCCATTGAGCCCAGTGTGATGGAATCAAGCAGGTTGAGCACCCACACTAAACTAACATGGAGCTCCTCACTCAACGCACTCAAAACTCCACAGCCAAACACAAGTTCAGCGCTCAAGCCATTTCCCGCTGCCATGGAAACCAAGTGCTCTGGCTCACCTATGTGTGAAAGTGGATATGACACCTAGGGAACACAGGGCGTTGGTCAATGGCAACTGCCCAAAGCAGCACAGCTCTTCCAGTGACAAAACTACTCCACCTGCCTCATGAACTTCACATACCATCAGCTGTGCTAGCAGCTATCTAGGAAGCCCTGTTTGGTCACTTCCTGTCCAATGCCCATTGAGCACAGTGTGATGGAATCAAGCGGGTTAAGCACACACACTAAACTAACATGGAGCTCCTCACTCAAGGCACTCAAAGCTCCACAGCCAAACACAAGTTCAGCGCTCAAGCCATTTCCCGCTGCCATGGAAACCAAGTGCTCTGGCTCACCACATATGTCTGAAAGTGGATATGACACCTAGGGAACTCAGGGCGGTGGTCAATGGCAACTGCCCAAAGCAGCAGCACAGCTCTTCCAGTGACCAAACAACTCCACCTGCATCATGAACTTCACATACCATCAGCTGTGCTTGCAGCTATCTAGGAAACCCTGTTGGGTCACTTCTTGTCCAATGCCCATTGAGCGCAGTGTGATGGAATCAAGCAGGTTAAGCACATACACAAAACTAACATGGAGCTCCTCACTCAAGACACTCAACGCTCCACAGCCAAACACAAGTTCAGCGCCCAAGCCATTTCCCGCTGCCATGGAAACCAAGTGCTCTGGCACCACATATGTCTGAAAGTGGATATGACACCTAGGGAACTCAGTGTGGTGAATGGCAACTGCCCAAAGCAGCAGCACAGCTCTTCCAGTGACCAAACAACTCCACCTGCATCATGAACTTCACATACCATCAGCTGTGCTAGCAGCTATCTAGGAAACCCTGTTTAGGTCACTTCCGGTCCAATGCCCATTGAGCCCAGTGTGATGGAATCAAACAGGTTGAGCACCCACACTAAACTAACATGGAGCTCCTCACTCAAGGCGCTCAAAACTCCACAGACAAACACAAGTTCAGCCCCCAAGCCATTTCTCGCTGCCATGGAAACCAAGTGCTCTGGCACCACATATGTCTGAAAGTGGATATGACACCTAGGGAACTCAGGGTGGTGGTCAATGGCAACTGCCCGAAGCAGCAGCACAGCTCTTAGAGTGCCAAAACAGCTCCACCTGCCTCATGAACTTCACATACCATCAGCTGTGCTAGCAGCTATTTAGGAAACCCTGTTGAGTCACTTCCAGTCCAATGCCCATTGAGCCCAGTGTGATGGAATCAAGCAGTTTGAGCACCCACACTAAACTAACATGGAGCTCCTCACTCAAGGCGCTCAAAACTCCACAGCCAAACACAAGTTCAGCGCCCAAACCATTTCCCGCTGCCATGGAAACCAAGTGCTCTGGCACCACATATGTCTGAAAGTGGATATGACACCTAGGGAACTCAGGGCGGTGGCCAATGGCAACTGCCCGAAGCAGCAGCACAGCTCTTCCAGTGCCAAAACTACTTCACCTGCCTCATGAACTTCACATACCATCAGCTGTGCTAGCAGCTATCTAGGAAACCCTGTTGGGTCACTTCCGGTCCAATGCCCATTGAGCCCAGTGGGATGGAATCAAGCAGGGTGAGCACCCACACTAAACTAACATGGAGCTCCTCACTCAAGGCGCTCAAAACTCCACAGCCAAACACAAGTTCAGCGCCCAAGCCATTTCCCGCTGCCATGGAAACCAAGTGCTCTGGCCCACATATGTCTGAAATTGGATATGACACCTAGGGAACTCAGGGTGGTGGCCAATGGCAACTGCCGAAAGCAGCAGCATAGCTCTTCCAGTGCCAAAACTACTCCACCTGCCTCAGGAACTTCACATACCATCAGCTGTACTAGCAGCTATCTAGGAAACCCTGTTGGGTAACATCCGGTCCAATGCCCATTGAGCCCAGTGTGATGGAATCAAGCAGGTTGAGCACCCACACTAAACTAACATGGAGCTCCTCACTCAAGGCGCTCAAAACTCCACAGCCAAACACAAGTTCAGCCCCCAAGCCATTTCCCGCTGCCATGGAAACCAAGTGCTCTGGCACCACATATGTCTGAAAGTGGATATGACACGTAGGGAATTCAGAGCGGTAGTCAATGGCAACTGCCCGAAGCAGCAGCACAGCTCTTCCAGTGCCAAAACAACTCACCTGCCTCATGAACTTCACATACCATCAGCTGTGCTAGCAGCTATTTAGGAAACCGTGTTGGGTCACTTCCAGTCCAATGCCCATTGAGCCCAGTGTGATGGAATCAAGCCTGGTGAGCACCAACACTAAACTAACATGGAGCTCCTCACTCAAGGCGCTCAAAACTCCACAGACAAACACAAGTTCAGCCCCCAAGCCATTTCCCGCTGCCATGGAAACCAAGTGCTCTGGCACCACAGATGTCTGAAAGTGGATATGACACCTAGGGAACTCAGGGCGGTGGTCAATGGCAACTGCCCGAAGCAGCAGCACAGCTCTTCCAGTGACCAAACAACTCCACCTGCCTCATGAACTTCACACACCATCAGCTGTGCTAGCAGCTATCTAGGAAACCCTGTTTGGTCACTTTCAGTCCAATGCCCATTGAGCCCAGTGTGATGGAATCAAGCAGGTTAAGCACATACACTAAACTATAATGGAGCTCCTCACTCACGACACTCAACGCTCCACAGCCAAACACAAGTTCAGTGCCCAAGCCATTTCCCGCTGCCATGGAAACCAAGTGCTCTGGCACCACAGATGTCTCAAAGTGGATATGACACCTAGGGAACTCAGGGTGGTGAATGGCAACTGCCCAAAGCAGCAGCACAGCTCTTCCAGTCACCAAACAACTCCACCTGCCTCATGAACTTCACATACCATCAGCTGTGCTAGCAGCTATCTAGGAAACCCTGTTTGGTCACTTCCGGTCCAATGCCCATTGAGCCCAATGGGATGGAATCAAGCAGGTTGAGCACCCACACTAAACTAACATGGAGCTCCTCACTCAAGACACTCAACTCTCCACAGCCAAACACAAGTTCAGCGCCCAAGCCATTTCCCGCTGCCATGGAAACCAAGTGCTCTGGCACCACATATGTCTGAAAGTGGATATGACACCTAGGGAACTCAGTGTGGTGAATGGCAACTGCCCAAAGCAGCAGCACAGCTCTTCCAGTGACCAAACAACTCCACCTGCATCATGAACTTCACATACCATCAGCTGTGCTAGCAGCTATCTAGGAAACCCTGTTTGGTCACTTCCGGTCCAATGCCCATTGAGCCCAGTGGGATGGAATCAAACAGGTTGAGCACCCACACTAAACTAACATGGAGCTCCTCACTCAAGGCGCTCAAAACTCCACAGCCAAACACAAGTTCAGCCCCCAAGCCATTTCTCGCTGCCATGGAAACCAAGTGCTCTGGCACCACATATGTCTGAAAGTGGATATGACACCTAGGGAACTCAGGGTGGTGGTCAATGGCAACTGCCCGAAGCAGCAGCACAGCTCTTAGAGTGCCAAAACAGCTCCACCTGCCTCATGAACTTCACATACCATCAGCTGTGCTAGCAGCTATTTAGGAAACCCTGTTGAGTCACTTCCAGTCCAATGCCCATTGAGCCCAGTGTGATGGAATCAAGCAGGTTAAGCACCCACACTAAACTAACATGGAGCTCCTCACTCAAGCCGCTCAAAACTCCACAGCCAAACACAAGTTCAGCGAACAAGCCATTTCCCGCTGCCATGGAAACCAAGTGCTCTGGCACCACATATGTCTGAAAGACGATATGACACCTAGGGAACTCAGGGCGGTGCTCAATGGCAACTGCCCAAAGCAGCAGCACAGCTCTTCCAGTGCCAAAACTACTCCACCTGCCTCATGAACTTCACATACCATCAGCTGTGCTAGCAGCTATTTAGGAAACCCTGTTGGGTCACTTCCCTTCCAATGCCCATTGAGCCCAGTGTGATGGAATCAAGCAGTTTGAGCACCCACACTAAACTAACATGGAGCTCCTCACTCAAGGCGATCAAAACTCCACAGCCAAACACAAGTTCAGCGCCCAAACCATTTCCCGCTGCCTAGGAAACCAAGTGCTCTGGCACCACATATGTCTGAAAGTGGATATGACACCTAGGGAACTCAGGGCGGTGGCCAATGGCAACTGCCCGAAGCAGCAGCACAGCTCTTCCAGTGCCAAAACTACTTCACCTGCCTCATGAACTTCACATACCATCAGCTGTGCTAGCAGCTATCTAGGAAACCCTGTTGGGTCACTTCCGGTCCAATGCCCATTGAGCCCAGTGGGATGGAATCAAGCAGGTTGAGCACCCACACTAAACTAACATGGAGCTCCTCACTCAAGGCGCTCAAAACTCTACAGCCAAACACAAGTTCAGCGCCCAAGCCATTTCCCGCTGCCATGGAAACCAAGTGCTCTGGCACCACATATGTCTGAAAGTGGATATGACACCTAGGGAACTCAGGGTGGTGGTCAATGGCAACTGCCGAAAGCAGCAGCATAGCTCTTCCAGTGCCAAAACTACTCCACCTGCCTCAGGAACTTCACATACCATCAGCTGTACTAGCAGCTATCTAGGAAACCCTGTTTGGTAACATCCGGTCCAATGCCCATTGAGCCCAGTGTGATGGAATCAAGCAGGTTGAGCACCCACACTAAACTAACATGGAGCTCCTCACTCAAGGCGCTCAAAACTCCACAGCCAAACACAAGTTCAGCGAACAAGCCATTTCCCGCTGCCATGGAAACCAAGTGCTCTGGCACCACATATGTCTGAAAGTGGATATGACACCTAGGGAATTCAGAGCGGTGGTCAATGGCAACTGCCCGAAGCAGCAGCACAGCTCTTACAGTGCCAAAACAACTCACCTGCCTCATGAACTTCACATACCATCAGCTGTGCTAGCAGCTATTTAGGAAACCCTGTTTGGTCACTTCCAGTCCAATGCCCATTGAGCCCAGTGTGATGGAATCAAGCCTGGTGAGCACCAACACTAAACTAACATGGAGCTCCTCACTCAAGGCGCTCAAAACTCCACAGACAAACACAAGTTCAGGCCCCAAGCCATTTCCCGCTGCCATGGAAACCAAGTGCTCTGGCACCACAGATGTCTGAAAGTGGATATGACACCTAGGGAACTCAGGGCGGTGGTCAATGGCAACTGCCCGAAGCAGCAGCACAGCTCTTCCAGTGACCAAACAACTCCACCTGCCTCATGAACTTCACACACCATCAGCTGTGCTAGCAGCTATCTAGGAAACCCTGTTTGGTCACTTTCAGTCCAATGCCCATTGAGCGCAGTGTGATGGAATCAAGCAGGTTAAGCACATACACTAAACTAACATGGAGCTCCTCACTCAAGACACTCAACGCTCCACAGCCAAACACAAGTTCAGCGCCCAAGCCATTTCCCGCTGCCATGGAAACCAAGTGCTCTGGCACCACAGATGTCTCAAAGTGGATATGACACCTAGGGAACTCAGGGTGGTGAATGGCAACTGCCCAAAGCAGCAGCACAGCTCTTCCAGTGACGAAACAACTCCACCTGCATCATGAACTTCACATACCATCAGCTGTGCTAGCAGCTATCTAGGAAACCCTGTTTGGTCACTTCCGGTCCAATGCCCATTGAGCCCAATGGGATAAAATCATGCAGGTTGAGCACCCACACTAAACTAACATGGAACTCCTCACTCAAGGCGCTCAAAACTCCACAGCCAAACACAAGTTCAGCGCCCAAGCCTTTTCCCGCTGCCATGGAAACCAAGTGCTCTGGCACCACATATGTGTGAAAGTGGATATGACACCTAGGGAACTCAGGGTGGTGGTCAATGGCAACTGCCCGAAGCAGCAGCACAGCTCTTCCAGTGCCAAAACTACTCCACCTGCCTCATGAACTTCACATACCATCAGCTGTGCTAGCAGCTATTTAGGAAACCCTGTTGGGTCACTCCAAGTCCAATGCCCATTGAGCCCAGTGTGATGGAATCAAGCAGGTTGAGCACCCACACTAAACTAACATGGAGCTCCTCACTCAAGGCGCTCAAAACTCCACAGCCAAACACAAGTTCAGCGCCCAAGCCATTTCCCGCTGCCATGGAAACCAAGTGCTCTGGCACCACATATGTCTGAAAGAGGATATGACACCTAGGGAACTCAGGGCGGTGGTCAATGGCAACTGCCCAAAGCAGCAGCACAGCTCTTCCAGTGCCAAAACTACTCCACCTGCCTCATGAACTTCACATACCATCAGCTGTGCTAGCAGCTATCTAGGAAACCCTGTTGGGTCACTTCCCTTCCAATGCCCATTGAGCCCAGTGTGATGGACTCAAGCAGGTTGAGCACCCACACTAAACTAACATGGAGCTCCTCACTCAAGACACTCAAAGCTCCACAGCCAAACACAAGTTCAGCGCCCAAGCCATTTCCCGCTGCCATGGAAACCAAGTGCTCTGGCACCACATATGTCTCAAAGTGGATATGACACCTAGGGAACTCAGTGTGGTGAAATGCAACTGCCCAAAGCAGCAGCACAGCTCTTCCAGTGACCAAACAACTCCACCTGCATCATGAACTTCACATACCATCAGCTGTGCTAGCAGCTATCTAGGAAACCCTGTTTGGTCACTTCCGGTCCAATGCCCATTGAGCCCAGTGGGATGGAATTAAGCAGGTTGAGCACCCACACTAAACTAACATGGAACTCCTCACTCAAGGCGCTCAAAACTCCACAGCCAAACACAACTTCAGCGCCCAAGCCATTTCCCGCTGCCATGGAAACCAAGTGCTCTGGCACCACATATGTGTGAAAGAGGATATGACACCTAGGGAACTCAGGGTGGTGGTCAATGGCAACTGCCCGAAGCAGCAGCACAGCTCTTCCAGTGCCAAAACTACTCCACCTACCTCATGAACTTCACATACCATCAGCTGTGCTAGCAGCTATCTAGGAAACCCTGTTGGGTCACTCCAAGTCCAATGCCCATTGAGCCCAGTGTGATGGAATCAAGCAGGTTGAGCACCCACACTAAACTAACATGGAGCTCCTCACTCAAGGCGCTCAAAACTCCACAGCCAAACACAAGTTCAGCGCCCAAGCCATTTCCCGCTGCCATGGAAACCAAGTGCTCTGGCACCACATATGTCTGAAAGTGGATATGACACCTAGGGAACTCAGGGCGGTGGTCAATGGCAACTGCCCGAAGCAGCAGCACAGCTCTTCCAGTGCCAAAACAACTCCACCTGCCTCATGAACTTCACATACCATCAGCTGTGCTAGCAGCTATTTAGGAAACCCTGTTGGGTCACTTCCGGTCCAATGCCCATTGAGCCCAGTGTGATGGAATCAAGCAGGTTGAGCACCCGCACTAAACTAACATGGAGCTCCTCACTCAAGGCGCTCAAAACTCCACAGCCAAACACGAGTTCAGCGAATAAGCCATTTCCCGCTGCCATGGAAACCAAGTGCTCTGGCACCACATATATCTGAAAGTGGATATGACACCTAGGGAACTCAAGGCGGTGGTCAATGGCAACTGCCCAAAGCAGCACAGCTCTTCCAGTAACGAAACAACTCCACCTGCCTCATGAACTTCACATACCATCAGCTGTGCTAGCAGCTATCTAGGACACCATGTTTGGTCGCTTCCAGTTTATTGCCATTTGAGCCCAGTGTGATGGAATCAAGCAGGTTGAGCACCCACACTAAACTAACATGGAGCTCCTCACTCAACGCACTCAAAACTCCACAGCCAAACACAAGTTCAGCGCCCAAGCCATTTCCCGCTGCCATGGAAACCAAGTGCTCTGGCACCACATATGTCTGAAAGTGGATATGACACCTAGGGAACTCAGGGCGGTGGTCAATGTCAAGTGCCCAAAGAAGTAGCACAGCGCTTCCAGTGACAAAACAACTCCACCTGCCTCATGAACTTCACATAGCATCAGCTTTTCTAGCAGCTATCTAGGAAACCCTGTTTGGTCATTTCCTGTTAATTGCCTTTTGAGCCCAGTGTGATGGAATTAAGCAGGGTGAGCACCCACACTAAACTAACATGGAGCTCGTCACTCAAGAAGCTCAAAACTCCACAGCCAAACACAAGTTCAGCGCCCAAGCCATTTCCCGCTGCCATGGAAACCAAGTGCTCTGGCACCACCTATGTCTGAAAGTGGATTTGACACCTAGGGAACTCAGGGCGGTGCTCAATGGCAACTGCCCAAAGCAGCAGCACAGCTCTTCCAGTGACGAAACAGCTCCACCTGCCTCATGAACTTCACATACCATCACCTGTGCTAGCAGCTATTTAGGAAACCCTGTTGGGTCACTTCCGGTCCAATGCCCATTGAGCCCAGTGTGATGGAATCAAGCAGGTTGAGCACCCACACTAAACTAACATGGAGCTCCTCACTCAAGGCGCTCAAAACTCCACAGCCAAACACAAGTTCAGCGCCCAAGCCATTTCTCGCTGCCATGGAAACCAAGTGCTCTGGCACCACATATGTCTGAAAGTGGATATGACACCTAGGGAACTCAGGGTGGTGGTCAATGGCAACTGCCCAAAGCAGCAGCACAGCTCTTAGAGTGCCAAAACTACTCCACCTGCCTCATGAACTTCACATACCATCAGCTGTGCTAGCAGCTATTTAGGAAACCCTGTTGAGTCACTTCCAGTCCAATGCCCATTGAGCCCAGTGTGATGGAATCAAGCAGGTTGAGCACATACACTAAACTAACATGGAGCTCCTCACTCAAGCCGCTCAAAACTCCACAGCCAAACACAAGTTCAGCGAACAAGCCATTTCCCGCTGCCATGGAAACCAAGTGCTCTGGCACCACATATGTCTGAAAGACGATATGACACCTAGGGAACTCAGGGCGGTGGTCAATGTCAACTGCCCAAAGCAGCAGCACAGCTCTTCCAGTGCCAAAACTACTCCACCTGCCTCATGAACTTCACATACCATCAGCTGTGCTAGCAGCTATTTAGGAAACCCTGTTGGGTCACTTCCCTTTCAATGCCCATTGAGCCCAGTGTGATGGAATCAAGCAGGTTGAGCACCCACACTAAACTAACATGGAGCTCCTCACTCAAGCCGCTCAAAACTCCACAGCCAAACACAAGTTCAGCGCCAAGCCATTTCCCGCTGCCATGGAAACCAAGTGCTCTGGCCCACCTATGTCTGAAAGTGGATATGACACCTAGGGAACTCAGGGCGGTGCTCAATGGCAACTGCCCAAAGTAGCAGCACAGCTCTTCCAGTGCCAAAACTACTCAACCTGCCTCATGAACTTCACATACCATCAGCTGTGCTAGCAGCTATCTAGGAAACCCTGTTTGGTCACTTCCAGTGAATAGTTCTTTGAGCCCCAGTGTGATGGAATCAAGCAGGTTGAGCACCCACACTAAACTAACATGGAGCTCCTCACTCAAGGCGCTCAAAACTCCACAGCCAAACACAAGTTCAGCGCCCAAACCATTTCCCGCTACCATGGAAAACAAGTGCTCTGGCACCACATATGTCTGAAAGTGGATATGACACGTAGGGAACTCAGGGCGGTGGTCAATGGCAACTGCCCAAAGCAGCAGCACAGCTCTTCCAGTGCCAAAACTACTCCACCTGCCTCATGAACTTCACATACCATCAGCTGTGCTAGCAGCTATCTAGGAAACCCTGTTGGGTCACTTCCGTTCCAATGCCCATTGAGCCCAGTGTGATGGAATCAAGCCGGTGAGCACCCACACTAAACTAACATGGAGCTCCTCACTCAAGGCGCTCAAAACTCCACAGCCAAACACAAGTTCAGTGAAGAAGCCATTTCCCCGCTGCCATGGAAACCAAGTGCTCTGGCACCACAGATGTCTGAAAGTGGATATGACACCTAGGGAACTCAGGGGGGTGGCCAATGGCAACTGCCGAAAGCAGCAGCATAGCTCTTCCAGTGCCAAAACTACTCCACCTGCCTCAGGAACTTCACATACCATCAGCTGTGCTAGCAGCTATCTAGGAAACCCTGTTTGGTCACATCCGGTCCAATGCCCATTGAGCCCAGTGTGATGGAATCAAGCAGGTTGAGCACCCACACTAAACTAACATGGAGCTCCTCACTCAAGGCGCTCAAAACTCCACAGCCAAACACAATTTCAGCGCCCAAGTCATTTCCCGCTGCCATGGAAACCAAGTGCTCTGGCGCCACATATGTCTGAAAGTGGATATGACACCTAGGGAACTCAGGGCGGTGGTCAATGGCAACTGCCCGAAGCAGCAGCACAGCTCTTCCAGTGCCAAAACAACTCCACCTGCCTCATGAACTTCACATACCATCAGCTGTGCTAGCAGCTATTTAGGAAACCGTGTTGAGTCACTTCCAGTCCAATGCCCATTGAGCCAGTGTGATGGAATCAAGCCGGGTGAGCACCAACACTAAACTAACATGGAGCTCCTCACTCAAGGCGCTCAAAACTCCACAGCCAAACACAAGTTCAGCGCCCAAGTCATTTCCCGCTGCCATGGAAACCAAGTGCTCTGGCACCACATATGTGTGAAAGTGGATATGACACCTAGGGAACTCAGGGCGGTGGTCAATGGCAACTGCCCAAAGCAGCAGCACAGCTCTTCCAGTGCCAAAATTACTCCACCTGCCTCATGAACTTCATATAAAATCAGCTATGCTAGCAGCTGTTTAGGAAACCGTGTTGGGTCTCTTCCAGTCCAATGCCCATTGAGCCCAGTGTGATGGAATCAAGCAGGTTGAGCACCCACACGAAACTAACATGGAGCTCCTCACTCAAGGCGCTCAAAACTCCACAGCCAAACACAAGTTCAGTGCCCAAGTCATTTCCCGCTGCCATGGAAACCAAGTGCTCTGGCACCACATATGTCTGAAAGTGGATATGACACCTAGGGAACTCAGTGTGGTGGTCAATGGCAACTGCCCGAAGCAGCAGCACAGCTCTTGCAGTGACGAAACAACTCCACCTGCCTCATGAACTTCACATACCATCAGCTGTGCTAGCAGCTATCTAGGAAACCCTGTTGGGTCACTGCCAGTCCAATGCCCATTGAGCCCAGTGGGATGGAATCAAGCAGGTTGAGCACCACACACTAAACTAACATGGAGCTCCTCACTCAAGGCGCTCAAAACTCCACAGCCAAACACAAGTTCAGCGCCCAAGCCATTTTCCCGCTGCCATGGAAACCAAGTGCTCTGGCACCACATATGTCTCAAAGTGGATATGACACCTAGGGAACTCAGGGCGGTGCTCAATGGCAACTGCCTGAAGTAGCAGCACAGCTCTTCCAGTGACGAAACAACTCACCCTGCCTCATGAACTTCACATACCATCAGCTGTGCTAGCAGCTATTTAGGAAACCCTGTTGAGTCACTTCCAGTCCAATGCCCATTGAGCGCAGTGTGATGGAATCAAGCAGGTTGAGCACCCACACTAAACTAACATGGAGCTCCTCACTCAAGCCGCTCAAAACTCCACAGCCAAACACAAGTTCAGCGCCTAATCCATTTCCCGCTGCCATGGAAACCAAGTGCTCTGGCACCACATATGTCTGAAAGACGATATGACACGTAGGGAACTCAGGGCGGTGGTCAATGTCAACTGCCCAAAGCAGCAGCACAGCTCTTCCAGTGCCAAAACTACTCCACCTGCCTCATGAACTTCACATACCATCACCCTGAGCTAGCAGCTATTTAGGAAACCCTGTTGGGTCACTTCCCTTTCAATGCCCATTGAGCCCAGTGTGATGGAATCAAGCAGGTTGAGCACCCACACTAAACTAACATGGAGCTCCTCACTCAAGGCGCTCAAAACTCCACAGCCAAACACAAGTTCAGCGCCCAAGCCATTTCCCGCTGCCATGGAAACCAAGTGCTCTGGCCCACCTATGTCTGAAAGTGGATATGACACCTAGGGGAACTCAGGGCGGTGGTCAATGGCAACTGCCCAAAGCAGCAGCACAGCTCTTCCAGTGCCAAAACTACTCAACCTGCCTCATGAACTTCACATACCATCAGCTTGTGCTAGCAGCTATCTAGGAAACCCTGTTTTGGTCACTTCAGTGAATAGTTCTTTGAGCCCAGTGTGATGGAATCAAGCAGGTTGAGCACCCACACTAAACTAACATGGAGCTCCTCACTCAAGGCGCTCAAAACTCCACAGCCAAACACAAGTTCAGCGCCCAAACCATTTCCCGCTGCCATGGAAACCAAGTGCTCTGGCACCACATATGTCTGAAAGTGGATATGACACGTAGGGAACTCATGGCGGTGGTCAATGGCAACTGCCCAAAGCAGCAGCACAGCTCTTCCAGTGCCAAAACTACTCCACCTGCCTCATGAACTTCACATACCATCAGCTGTGCTAGCAGCTATCTAGGAAACCCTGTTGGGTCACTTCCGTTCCAATGCCCATTGAGCCCAGTGTGATGGAATCAAGCCTGGTGAGCACCAACACTAAACTAACATGGAGCTCCTCACTCAAGGCGCTCAAAACTCCACAGCCAAACACAAGTTCAGCGCCCAAGCCATTTCCCGCTGCCATGGAAACCAAGTGCTCTGGCACCACATATGTCTGAAAGTGGATATGACACCTAGGGAACTCAGGGCGGTGGTCAATGGCAACTGCCCGAAGCAGCAGCACAGCTCTTCCAGTGCCAAAACAACTCCACCTGCCTCATGAACTTCACATACCATCAGCTGTGCTAGCAGCTATTTAGGAAACCGTGTTGAGTCACTTCCAGTCCAATGCCCATTGAGCCCAGTGTGATGGAATCAAGCCGGGGTGAGCACCAACACTAAACTAACATGGAGCTCCTCACTCAAGGCGCTCAAAACTCCACAGCCAAACACAAGTTCAGCGCCCAAGTCATTTCCCGCTGCCATGGAAACCAAGTGCTCTGGCACCACATATGTGTGAAAGTGGATATGACACCTAGGGAACTCAGGGCGGTGGTCAATGGCAACTGCCCAAAGCAGCAGCACAGCCTCTTCCAGTGCCAAAATTACTCCACCTGCCTCATGAACTTCATATAAAATCAGCTATGCTAGCAGCTGTTTAAGAAACCCTGTTGGGTCTCTTCCAGTCCAATGCCCATTGAGCCCAGTGGGATGGAATCAAGCAGGTTGAGCACCCACACTAAACTAACATGGAGCTCCTCACTCAAGGCGCTCAAAACTCCACAGCCAAACACAAGTTCAGCGCCCAAGCCATTTCCCGCTGCCATGGAAACCAAGTGCTCTGGCACCACATATGTCTCAAAGTGGATATGACACCTAGGGAACTCAGGGCGGTGCTCAATGGCAACTGCCTGAAGTAGCAGCACAGCTCTTCCAGAGACGAAACAACTCCACCTGCCTCATGAACTTCACATACCATCAGCTGTGCTAGCAGCTATTTAGGAAACCCTGTTGAGTCACTTCCAGTCCAATGCCCATTGAGCGCAGTGTGATGGAATCAAGCAGGTTGAGCACCCACACTAAACTAACATGGAGCTCCTCACTCAAGCCGCTCAAAACTCCACAGCCAAACACAAAGTTCAGCGAACAAGCCATTTCCGCTGCCATGGAAACCAAGTGCTCTGGCACCACATATGTCTGAAAGACGATATGACACGTAGGGAACTCAGGGCGGTGGTCAATGTCAACTGCCCAAAGCAGCAGCACAGCTCTTCCAGTGCCAAAACTACTCCACCTGCCTCATGAACTTCACATACCATCACCTGAGCTAGCAGCTATTTAGGAAACCCTGTTGGGTCACTTCCCTTTCAATGCCCATTGAGCCCAGTGTGATGGAATCAAGCAGGTTGAGCACCCACACTAAACTAACATGGAGCTCCTCACTCAAGGCGCTCAAAACTCCACAGCCAAACACAAGTTCAGCGCCCAAGCCATTTCCCGCTGCCATGGAAACCAAGTGCTCTGGCCCACCTATGTCTGAAAGTGGATATGACACCTAGGGAACTCAGGGCGGTGGTCAATGGCAACTGCCCAAAGCAGCAGCACAGCTCTTCCAGTGCCAAAACTACTCAACCTGCCTCATGAACTTCACATACCATCAGCTGTGCTAGCAGCTATCTAGGAAACCCTGTTTGGTCACTTCCAGTGAATAGTTCTTTGAGCCCAGTGTGATGGAATCAAGCAGGTTGAGCACCCACACTAAACTAACATGGAGCTCCTCACTCAAGGCGCTCAAAACTCCACAGCCAAACACAAGTTCAGCGCCCAAACCATTTCCCGCTGCCATGGAAACCAAGTGCTCTGGCACCACATATGTCTGAAAGTGGATATGACACGTAGGGAACTCATGGCGGTGGTCAATGGCAACTGCCCAAAGCAGCAGCACAGCTCTTCCAGTGCCAAAACTACTCCACCTGCCTCATGAACTTCACATACCATCAGCTGTGCTAGCAGCTATCTAGGAAACCCTGTTGGGTCACTTCCGTTCCAATGCCCATTGAGCCCAGTGTGATGGAATCAAGCCTGGTGAGCACCAACACTAAACTAACATGGAGCTCCTCACTCAAGGCACTCAAAACTCCACAGACAAACACAAGTTCAGCCCCCAAGCCATTTCCCCGCTGCCATGGAAACCAAGTGCTCTGGCACCACAGATGTCTGAAAGTGGATATGACACCTAGGGAACTCAGGGGGGTGGCCAATGGCAACTGCCGAAAGCAGCAGCATAGCTCTTCCAGTGCCAAAACTACTCCACCTGCCTCAGGAACTTCACATACCATCAGCTGTGCTAGCAGCTATCTAGGAAACCCTGTTGGGTCACATCCGGTCCAATGCCCATTGAGCCCAGTGTGATGGAATCAAGCAGGTTGATCACCCACACTAAACTAACATGGAGCTCCTCACTCAAGGCGCTCAAAACTCCACAGCCAAACACAAGTTCAGCGCCCAAGCCATTTCCCGCTGCCATGGAAACCAAGTGCTCTGGCACCACATATGTCTGAAAGTGGATATGACACCTAGGGAACTCAGGGCGGTGGTCAATGGCAACTGCCCGAAGCAGCAGCACAGCTCTTCCAGTGCCAAAACAACTCCACCTGCCTCATGAACTTCACATACCATCAGCTGTGCTAGCAGCTATTTAGGAAACCGTGTTGAGTCACTTCCAGTCCAATGCCCATTGAGCCCAGTGTGATGGAATCAAGCCGGGTGAGCACCAACACTAAACTAACATGGAGCTCCTCACTCAAGGCGCTCAAAACTCCACAGCCAAACACAAGTTCAGCGCCCAAGTCATTTCCCGCTGCCATGGAAACCAAGTGCTCTGGCACCACATATGTGTGAAAGTGGATATGACACCTAGGGAACTCAGGGCGGTGGTCAATGGCAACTGCCCAAAGCAGCAGCACAGCTCTTCCAGTGCCAAAATTACTCCACCTGCCTCATGAACTTCATATAAAATCAGCTATGCTAGCAGCTGTTTAAGAAACCCTGTTGGGTCTCTTCCAGTCCAATGCCCATTGAGCCCAGTGGGATGGAATCAAGCAGGTTGAGCACCCACACTAAACTAACATGGAGCTCCTCACTCAAGGCGCTCAAAACTCCACAGCCAAACACAAGTTCAGTGCCCAAGTCATTTCCCGCTGCCATGGAAACCAAGTGCTCTGGCACCACATATGTGTGAAAGTGGATATGACACCTAGGGAACTCAGGGCGGTGGTCAATGGCAACTGCCCGAAGCAGCAGCACAGCTCTTCCAGTGACGAAACAACTCCACCTGCCTCATGAACTTCACATACCATCAGCTGTGCTAGCAGCTATTTGGGAAACCCTGTTGGGTCACTTCCGGTACAATGTCCATTGAGCCAGTGTGATGGAATCAAGCAGGGTGAGCACCCACACTAAACTAACATGGAGCTCTTCACTCAAGCCTCTCAAAACTCCACAGCAAAACACAAGTTGAGCGCCCAAGATATTTCCCGATGCCTAGGAAACCAAGTGCTCTAGCAGCACATATGTCTGAAAGAGGATATGACACCTAGGGAACTCAGGGCGCTGGTCAATCCAACTGCCCGAAGCAGCAGCACAGCTCTTCCAGTGCCATAACAACTTCACCTGCCTCATGAACTTCACATACCATCAGCTGTGCTAGCAGCTATCTAGGAAACCCTGTTGGGTCACATCCGGTCCAATGCCCTTTGATCCCAGTGTGATGGAATCAAGCCGGGTGAGCACCCACACTAAACTAACATGGAGCTCCTCACTCATGCTGGTCAAAACTCCACAGCCAAACACAAGTTCAGCGAGCAAGCCATTTCCCGCTGTCATGGAAACCAAGTGCTCTGGCACCACATATGTCTGAAAGTGGATATGACACCTAGGGAACTCAGTGTTGTCAATGGCTACTGTCTGAATTAGCAGCACAGCTCTTCCAGTGCCAAAACTACTCCACCTGCCTCATGAACTTCACATACCATCAGCTGTGCTAGCAGCTATCTAGGACACCCTGTTGGGTCACTTCCGGTCCAATGGCCATTCAGCCCAATGTGATGGAATCTAGCAGGGTGAGCACCCACACTAAACTAACATGGAGGTCCTAACTCAAGGCGCTCAAAACTCCACAGCCAAACACAAGTTCAGCGCCCAAGCCATTTCCTGCTGCCATGGAAACCAAATGATATTGCCCACCTATTTCTGAAAGTGGATATGACACCTAGGGAACTCAGGGCGGTGGTCAATGGCAACTGCCCGAAGCAGCAGCACAGCTCTTCCAGCGGCGAAACAACTCCACCTGCCTCATGAACTTGACATACCATCAGCTGTGCTAGCAGCTATCTAGGAACCCCTGTTTGGTCACTTCCGGTCCAATGCCCATTGAGCCCGGGTGATGGAATCAAGCAGGGTGAGCACCCACACTAAACTAACATGGAGCTCTTCACTCAAGCCTCTCAAAACTCCACAGCCAAACACAAGTTCAGAGCCCAAGATATTTCCCGCTGCCATGGAAACCAAGTGCTCTGGCACCACATATGTCTGAAAGTGGATATGACACCTAGGGAACTCAGGGCGGTGGTCAATGGCAACTGCCCGAAGCAGCAGCACAGCTCTTCCAGTGCCAAAACAACTCCACCTGCCTCATGAACTTCACATACCATCAGCTGTGCTAGCAGCTATCTAGGAAACCCTGTTGGGTCACTTCCTGTCCAATGCCCATTGAGCTCAGTGTGATGGAATCAAGCAGGTTAAGCACCCACACTAAACTAACATGGAGCTCCTCACTCAAGGCGCTCTAAACTCCACAGCCAAACACAAGTTCAGCGAACAAGCCATTTCCCGCTGCCATGGAAACCAAGTGCTCTAGCAGCACATATGTCTGAAAGAGGATATGACACCTAGGGAACTCAGAGCGGTGGTCAATATCAACTGCCCAAAGCAGCAGCACAGCTCTTCCAGTGCCAAAACTACTCCACCTGCCTCATGAACTCCACATACCATCAGCTGTGCTAGCAGCTATCTAGGAAACCTGTTGGTCACTTCCAGTCCAGAATGCCCATTCAGCCAAGTGTGATGGAATCAAGCAGATAAGAGTGAGCAACCCACACTAAACTAACATGGAGCTCCTCACTCAAGCCGCTCAAAACTCCACAGCCAAACACAAGTTCAGCGAACAAGTCATTTCCCGCTGCCATGGAAACCAAGTGCTCTGGCACCACCTATGTCTGAAAGTGGATATGACACCCTAGGGAACTCAGGGCGGTGGTCAATGGCAACTGCTCGAAGCAGCAGCACAGCTCTTCCAGTGCCAAAACAACTCCACCTGCCTCATGAACTTCACATACCATCAGCTGTGCTATCAGCTATCTAGAAAACCCTGTTTGGTCACTTCCAGTCCAATGCCCATTCTGCCCAGTGTGATGGAATCAAGCAGAGTGAGCACCCACACTAAACTAACATGGAGCTCCTCACTCAAGGCACTCAAAACTCCACAGCCAAACACAAGTTCAGCGCCCAAGCCATTTCCGCTGCCATAAAAACCAAGTGCTCTGGCACCACATATGTCTGAAAGTGGATATGACACCTAGGGAACTCAGAGCGGTGGTCAATGGCAACTGCCCAAAGCAGCAGCACAGCTCTTCCAGTGCCAAAACAACTCTACCTGCCTCATGAACTTCACATACCGTCAGCTGTGCTAGCAGCTATCTAGGAAACCCAGTTTGGCCACTTCCAGTCCGATGCCCATTCAGCCCAGTGTGATGGAATCAAGCCGGGTGAGCACACACACTAAACTAACATGGAGCTCCTCACTCAAGGCGCTCCAAACTCCACAGCCAAACAGAAGTTCAGCGCCTAGGCCATTTCCCGCTGCCATGGAAACCAAGTGCTCTGGCACCACCTATGTCTGAAAGTGGATATGACACCCAGGGACCTCAGGGCGGTGGTCAATGGCAACTGCCCAAAGCAGCAGCACAGCTCTTCCAGTGATGAAACAATTCTACTTGCCTCATGAATTTCACATACCATCAGCTGTGCTAGCAGCTATCTAGGAAACCCTGTTTGGTCACTTAGAGTCCAATGCCCATTGAGCCCAGTGTGATGGAATCAAGCAGGTTAAGCCACACACACTAAACTAACATGGAGGTCCTCACTCAAGGCGCTCAAAACTCGACAGCCAAGCACAAGTTCAGCCCCCAAGCCATTTCCCGCTGCCATGGAAACCAAGTGCTCTGGCAGCACATATGTCTGAAAGTGGATATGACACCTAGGGAACTCAGGGCGGTGGTCAATGGCAACTGCCCAAAACAGCAGCACAGCTCTTCCAGTGCCAAAACTACTCCACCTGCCTCATGAACTTCACATACCATCAGCTGTGCTAGCAGCTATCTAGGACACCCTGTTTGGTCGCTTCAAGTTAATTCCCCTTTGAGCCCAGTGGGATGGAATCAAGCAGAGTGAGCACCCACACTAAACTAACATGGAGCTCCTCACTCAGGCCGCTCAAAACTCCACAGCCAAACACAAGTTCAGCGCCCAAGCCATTTCCCGCTGCCATGAAAACCAAGTGCTCTGGCACCACCTATGTCTGAAAGTGGATATGACACCTAGGGAACTCAGGGCGGTGGTCAATGGCAACTGCCCAAAGCAGCAGCACAGCTCTTCCAGTGCCGAAACAACTCTACCTGCCTCATGAACTTCACATACCATCAGCTGTGCTAGCAGCTATCTAGGAAACCCTGTTTGGTCACTTCCAGTCCGATGCCCATTGAGCCAGTGTGATGGAATCAAGCCGGGTGAGCACCCACACTAAACTAACATGGAGCTCCTCACTCAAGGCACTCAAAACTCCACAGCCAAACACAAGTTCAGCGCCCAAGCCATTTCCCGCTGCCATGGAAACCAAGTGCTCTGGCACTACGTATGTCTGAAAGTGGATATGACACCAAGGGAACTCAGAGCGGTGGTCAATGGCAACTGCCCGAAGCAGCAGCACAGCTCTTCCAGTGCCAAAACTACTCCACCTGCCTCATGAACTTCACATACTATCAGCTGTGCTAGCAGCTATCTAGGAAACCCTACTGGGTCACTTCCAGTCCAATGCCCATTGAGCCCAGTGTGATGGAATCAAGCAGGGTGAGCACCCACACTAAACTAACTTGGAGCTCCTCACTCAACGCGCTCAAAACTCCACAGCCAAACACAAGTTCAGCGCCCAAGCCATTTCCCGATGCCATGGAAACCAAGTGACCTGGCAGCACATATGTCTGAAAGTGGATATGACACCCAGGGAACTCAGGGCGGTGGTCAATGGCAACTGCCCGAAGCAGCAGCACAGCTCTTCCAGTGCCAAAACAACTCCACCTGCCTCATGAACTTCACATACCATCAGCTGTGGTATCAGCTATCTAGGAAACCCTGTTTGGTCACTTCCAGTCCAATGCCCACTCAGCCCAGTGTGATGGAATCAAGCCGGGTGAGCACCCACACTAAACTAACATTGAGGTCCTCACTCAAGGCGCTCAAAACTCCACAGCCAAGCACAATTTCAGCGCCCAAGCCATTTCCCGCTGCCATGGAAACCAAGTGCTCTGGCACCACATATGACTGAAAGTGGATATGACACCTAGGGAACTCAGGGCGGTGGTCAATGGCAACTGCCCGAAGCAGCAGCACAGCTCTTCCAGTGCCAAAACAACTCTACCTGCCTCATGAACTTCACATACTATCAGCTGTGCTAGCAGCTATCTAGGAAACCCTGTTGGGTCACTTCCAGTCCGATGCCCATTGAGCCCAGTGTGATGGAATCAAGCAGGTTGAGCACCCACACTAAACTAACATGGAGCTCCTCACTCAAGCCGCTCAAAACTCCACAGCCAAACACCAGTTCAGCGCCCAAGCCATTTCCCGCTGCCATGGAAACCAAGTGCTCTGGCACCACATATGTCTCAAAGTGGATATGACACCTAGGGAACTCAGGGCGGTGGTCAATGGCAACTGCCCGAAGCAGCAGCACAGCTTTTCCAGTGATGAAACAACTCCACCTGCCTCTTGAACTTCACATACCATCAGCTGTGCTAGCAGCTATCTAGGAAACCCTGTTGGGTCACTTCCGGTTCAATGCCCATTGAATCCAGTGTGATGGAATCAAGCAGGTTAAGCTCACACACTAAACTAACATGGAACTCCTCACTCAAGGCGCTCAAAACTCAACAGCCAAACACAAGTTCAGCTCCTAAGCCATTTCCCGCTGCCATGGAAACCAAGTGCTCTAGCAGCACATATGTCTGAAAGTGGATATGACACCTAGGGAACTCAGGGCGGTGGTCAATGGCAACTGCCCGAAGCAGCAGCACAGCTCTTCCAGTGCCAAAACAACTCTACCTGCCTCATGAACTTCACATACCATCAGCTGTGGTATCAGCTATCTAGGAAACCCTGTTTGGTCACTTCCAGTCCAATGCCCTTTGAGCCCAGTGGGATGGAATCAAGCAGAGTGAGCACCCACACTAAACTAACATGGAGCTCCTCACTCATGCCGCTCAAAACTCCACAGCCAAACACAAGTTCAGCGCCCAAGCCATTTCCCGCTGCCATGAAAACCAAGTGCTCTGGCACCACCTATGTCTGAAAGTGGATATGACACCTAGGGAACTCAGGGCGGTGGTCAATGGCAACTGCCCAAAGCAGCAGCACAGCTCTTCCAGTGCCAAAACAACTCTACCTGCCTCATGAACTTCACATACCATCAGCTGTGCTAGCAGCTATCTAGGAAACCCTGTTTGGTCACTTCCAGTCCGATGCCCATTGAGCCAGTGTGATGGAATCAAGGCGGGTGAGCACCCACACTAAACTAACATGGAGCTCCACTCAAGGCGCTCAAAACTCCACAGCCAAACACAAGTTCAGCGCCCAAACCATTTCCCGCTGCCATGGAAACCAAGTGCTCTGGCACCACCTATGTCTGAAAGTGGATATGACACCTAGGGACATCAGGGCGGTGGTCAATGGCAACTGCCCGAAGCAGCAGCACAGCTCTTCCTGTGTCAAAACAACTCCACCTGCCTCATGAACTTCACATACTATCAGCTGTGCTAGCAGCTATCTAGGAAACCCTGTTTGGGTCACTTCCCTTCCAATGCCCATTGAGCCCAGTGTGATGGAATCAAGCAGGGTGAGCACCCACACTAAACTAACATGGAGCTCCTCACTCAAGGCGCTCAAAACTCAACAGCCAAACACAAGTACAGCGCCCAGGCCATTTCCAGCTGCCATGGAAACCAAGTGCTCTAGCAGCACATATGTCTGAAAGTGGATATGACACCTAGGGGACTCAGGGCGGTGGTCAATGGCAACTGCCCGAAGCAGCAGCACAGCTCTTCCAGTGCCAAAACTACTCCACCTGCCTCATGAACTTCACATACCATCAGCTGTGCTAGCAGCTATCTAGGACACCCTGTTTGGTCACTTCCAGTACAATGCCCATTCAGCCCAGTGTGATGGAATCAAGCAGGTTGAGCACCCACACTAAACTAACATGGAGCTCCTCACTCAAGGCGCTCAAAACTCCACAGCCAAACACAAGTTCAGCGCCCAAGCCATTTCCCGCTGGCATGGAAACCAAGTGCTCTAGCAGCACATATGTCTGAAAGAGGATATGACACCTAGGGAACTCAGTGTGGTGGTCAATGGCAACTGCCCAAAGCAGCAGCACAGCTCCTCCAGTGACGAAACTACTCCACCTGCCTCATGAACTTCACATACCATCAGCTGTGCTAGCAGCTATTTAGGACACCCTGTTTGGTCGCTTCCAGTTAATTGCCCATTGAGCCCAGTGTGATGGAATCAAGCAGGTTGAGCACACACACTAAACTAACATGGAGCTCCTCACTCAAGGCACTCAAAACTCCACAGCCAAACACTAGTTCAGCGCCCAAGCCATTTCCCGCTGCCATGGAAACCAAGTGCTCTGGCAGCACATATGTCTGAAAGTGGATATGACACCTAGGGAACTCAGGGCGGTGGTCAATGGCAACTGCCCGAAGCAGCAGCACAGCTCTTCCAGTGCCAAAACAACTCTACCTGCCTCATGAACTTCACATACCATCAGCTGTGCTAGCAGCTATCTAGGAAACCCTGTTTGGTCACTTCCAGTCCAATGCCCATTGAGCCCAGTGTGATGGAATCAAGCCGTGTGAGCACCCACACCAAACTAAAATGGAGCTCCTCACTCAAGCCTCTCAAAACTCCACAGCCAAACACAAGTTCAGCACCCAAGCCATTTCCCGCTGCCATGGAAACCAAGTGCTCTGGCACTACATATGTCTGAAAGTGGATATGACACCTAGGGAACTCAGGGCGGTGGTCAATGGCAACTGCCCAAAGCAGCAGCACAGCTCTTCCAGTGCCAAAACAACTCCACCTGCCTCATGAACTTCACATACCATCAGCTGTGCTAGCAGCTATCTAGGAAACCCTGTTAGGTCACTTCCGGTCCAATGCCCATTGAGCCCAGTGTGATGGAATCAAGCAGGTTAAGCACACACACTAAACTAACATGGAGCTCCTCACTCAAGGCGCTCAAAACTCCACAGCCAAACACAAGTTCAGCGCCCAAGCCATTTCCCGCTGCCATGGAAACCACGTGCTCTGGCAGCACATATGTCTGAAAGTGGATATGACACCTAGGGAACTCAGGGCGGTGGTCAATGGCAACTGCCCAAAGCAGCAGCACAGCTCTTCCAGTGCTAAAACAACTCCACCTGCCTCATGAATTTCACATACCATCAGCTGTGCTAGCAGCTATCTAGGACACCCTGTTTGGTCGCTTCCAGTTAATTGCCCATTGAGCCCAGTGTGATGGAATCAAGCAGGTTGAGCACCCACACTAAACTAACATGGAACTCCTCACTCAAAGATCTCAAAACTCCACAGTCAAACACAAGTTCAGCGCCCAAGCCATTTCCCGCTGCCATGGAAACCAAGTACTCTAGCAGCACATATGTCTGAAAGTGGATATGACACCTAGGGGACTAAGGGCGGTGGTCAATGGCAACTGCCCGAAGCAGCAGCACAGCTCTTCCAGTGCCATAACAACTTCACCTGCCTCATGAACTTCACATACCATCAGCTGTGCTAGCAGCTATCTAGGAAACCCTGTTGGGTCACATCCGGTCCAATGCCCTTTGAGCCCAGTGTGATGGAATCAAGCAGGGTGAGCACCCACACTAAACTAACATGGAGCTCCTCACTCATGCTGGTCAAAACTCCACAGCCAAACACAAGTACAGCGCCCAAGCCATTTCCCGCTGTCATGGAAACCAAGTGCTCTGGCACCACATATGTCTGAAAGTGGATATGACACCTAGGGAACTCAGTGTGGTCAATGGCAACTGTCTGAAGTAGCAGCACAGCTCTTCCAGTGCCAAAACTACTCCACCTGCCTCATGAACTTCACATACCATCAGCTGTGCTAGCAGCTATCTAGGACACCCTGTTGGGTCACTTCCGGTCTAATGGCCATTCAGCCCAATGTGATGGAATCAAGCAGGGTGAGCACCCACACTAAACTAACATGGAGGTCCTAACTCAAGGCGCTCAAAACTCCACAGCCAAACACAAGTTCAGCGCCCAAGCCATTTCCTGCTGCCATGGAAACCAAATGATCTTGCCCACCTATTTCTGAAAGTGGATATGACACCTAGGGAACTCAGGGCGGTGGTCAATGGCAACTGCCCGAAGCAGCAGCACAGCTCTTCCAGCGACGAAACAACTCCACCTGCCTCATGAACTTCACATACCATCAGCTGTGCTAGCAGCTATCTAGGAAACCCTGTTGGGTCACTTCCCTTCCAATGCCCATTGAGCCCGGGTGATGGAATCAAGCAGGGTGAGCACCCACACTAAACTAACATGGAGCTCTTCACTCATGCCGCTCAAAACTCCACAGCCAAACACAAGTTCAGCGCCCAAGCCATTTCCCGCTGCCATGGAAACCAAGTGCTCTGGCACCACATATGTCTGAAAGTGGATATGACACCTAGGGGACTCAGGGCGGTGGTCAATGGCAACTGCCCGAAGCAGCAGCACAGCTCTTCCAGTGACGAAACAACTCCACCTGCCTCATGAACTTCACATACCATCAGCTGTGCTAGCAGCTATTTGGGAAACCCTGTTGGGTCACTTCCGGTCCAATGTCCATTGAGCCAGTGTGATGGAATCAAGCAGGGTGAGCACCCACACTAAACTAACATGGAGCTCTTCACTCAAGCCTCTCAAAACTCCACAGCAAAACACAAGTTGAGCGCCCAAGATATTTCCCGATGCCTAGGAAACCAAGTGCTCTAGCAGCACATATGTCTGAAAGAGGATATGACACCTAGGGAACTCAGGGCGGTGGTCAATGGCAACTGCCCGAAGCAGCAGCACAGCTCTTCCAGTGCCATAACAACTTCACCTGCCTCATGAACTTCACATACCATCAGCTGTGCTAGCAGCTATCTAGGAAACCCTGTTGGGTCACATCCGGTCCAATGCCCTTTGAGCCCAGTGTGATGGAATCAAGCAGGGTGAGCACCCACACTAAACCAACATGGAGCTCCTCACTCAAGGCACTCAAAACTCCACAGCCAAACACAAGTTCAGCGCCCAAGCCATTTCCCGCTGTCATGGAAACCAAGTGCTCTGGCACCACATATGTCTGAAAGTGGATATGACACCTAGGGAACTCAGTGTGGTCAATGGCAACTGTCTGAAGTAGCAGCACAGCTCTTCCAGTGCCAAAACTACTCCACCTGCCTCATGAACTTCACATACCATCAGCTGTGCTAGCAGCTATCTAGGACACCCTGTTGGGTCACTTCCGGTCCAATGGCCATTCAGCCAAATGTGATGGAATCAAGCAGGGTGAGCACCCACACTAAACTAACATGGAGGTCCTAACTCAAGGCGCTCAAAACTCCACAGCCAAACACAAGTTCAGCGCCCAAGCCATTTCCTGCTGCCATGGAAACCAAATGATCTTGCCCACCTATTTCTGAAAGTGGATATGACACCTAGGGAACTCAGGGCGGTGGTCAATGGCAACTGCCCGAAGCAGCAGCACAGCTCTTCCAGCGACGAAACAACTCCACCTGCCTCATGAACTTCACATACCATCAGCTGTGCTAGCAGCTATCTAGGAAACCCTGTTGGGTCACTTCCCTTCCAATGCCCATTGAGCCCGGGTGATGGAATCAAGCAGGGTGAGCACCCACACTAAACTAACATGGAGCTCTTCACTCAAGCCTCTCAAAACTCCACAGCCAAACACAAGTTCAGAGCCCAAGATATTTCCCGCTGCCATGGAAACCAAGTGCTCTGGCACCACATATGTCTGAAAGTGGATATGACACCTAGGAAACTCAGGGCGGTGGTCAATGGCAACTGCCCGAAGCAGCAGCACAGCTCTTCCAGTGCCAAAACAACTCCCCCTCCTCATGAACTTCACATACCATCAGCTGTGCTAGCAGCTATCTAGGAAACCCTGTTGGGTCACTTCCTGTCCAATGCCCATTGAGCTCAGTGTGATGGAATCAAGCAGGTTAAGCACCCACACTAAACTAACATGGAGCTCCTCACTCAAGGCGCTCCAAACTCCACAGCCAAACAGAAGTTCAGCGCCTAGGCCAATTCCCGCTGCCATGGAAACCAAGTGCTCTGGCACCACCTATGTCTGAAAGTGGATATGACACCCAGGGACCTCAGGGCGGTGGTCAATGGCAACTGCCCAAAGCAGCAGCACAGCTCTTCTAGTGATGAAACAATTCCACCTGCCTCATGAACTTCACATACCATCAGCTGTGCTAGCAGCTATCTAGGAAACCCTGTTTGGTCACTTAGAGTCCAATGCCCATTGAGCCCAGTGTGATGGAATCAAGCAGGTTAAGCACACACACTAAACTAACATGGAGGTCCTCACTCAAGGCGCTCAAAACTCGACAGCCAAGCACAAGTTCAGCGCCCAAGCCATTTCCCGCTGCCATGGAAACCAAGTGCTCTGGCACCACAAATGTCTGAAAGTGGATATGACACCTAGGGAACGCAGGGCGGTGGTCAATGGCAACTGCCCAAAACAGCAGCACAGCTCTTCCAGTGCCAAAACTACTCCACCTGCCTCATGAACTTCACATACCATCAGCTGTGCTAGCAGCTATCTAGGACACCCTGTTTGGTCGCTTCAAGTTAATTCCCCTTTGAGCCCAGTGGGATGGAATCAAGCCGGGTGAGCACCCACACTAAACTAACATGGAGCTCCTCACTCAAGGCACTCAAAACTCCACAGCCAAACACAAGTTCAGCGCCCAAGCCATTTCCCGCTGCCATGGAAACCAAGTGCTCTGGCACTACGAATGTCTGAAAGTGGATATGACACCAAGGGAACTCAGGGCGGTGGTCAATGGCAACTGCCCGAAGCAGCAGCACAGCTCTTCCAGTGCCAAAACAACTCCACCTGCCTCATGAACTTCACATACTATCAGCTGTGCTAGCAGCTATCTAGGAAACCCTACTGGGTCACTTCCGTTCCAATGCCCATTGAGCCCAGTGTGATGGAATCAAGCAGGGTGAGCACCCACACTAAACTAACATGGAGCTCCTCACTCAAGGCGCTCAAAACTCCACAGCCAAACACAAGTTGAGCGCCCAAGCCATTTCCCGCTGCCATGGAAACCAAGTGACCTGGCAGCACATATGTCTGAAAGTGGATATGACACCCAGGGAACTCAAGGCGGTGGTCAATGGCAACTGCCCGAAGCAGCAGCACAGCTCTTCCAGTGCCAAAATTACTCCACCTGCCTCATGAACTTCACATACCATCAGCTGTGGTATCAGCTATCTAGGAAACCCTGTTTGGTCACTTCCACTCCAATGCCCATTGAGCCCAGTGTGATGGAATCAAGCCGGGTGAGCACCCACACTAAACTAACATGGAGCTCCTCACTCAAGGCGCTCAAAACTCCACAGCCAAGCACAATTTCAGCTCCCAAGCCATTTCCCGCTGCCATGGAAACCAAGTGCTCTGGCACCACATATGACTGAAAGTGGATATGACACCTAGGGAACACAGGGTGGTGGTCAATGGCAACTGCCCGAAGCAGCAGCACAGCTCTTCCAGTGCCAAAACAACTCTACCTGCCTCATGAACTTCACATACTATCAGCTGTGCTAGCAGCTATCTAGGAAACCCTGTTGGGTCACTTCCAGTCCGATGCCCTTTGAGCCCAGTGTGATGGAATCAAGCAGGTTGAGCACCCACACTAAACTAACATGGAGCTCCTCACTCAAGGCGCTCAAAACTCCACAGCCAAACACAAGTTCAGCGCCCAAGCCATTTCCCGCTGCCATGGAAACCAAGTGCTCTAGCACCACATATGTCTCAAAGTGGATATTACACCTAGGGAACTCAGGGCGGTGGTCAATGGCAACTGCCCGAAGCAGCAGCACAGCTCTTCCAGTGATGAAACAACTCCACCTGCCTCTTGAACTTCACATACCATCAGCTGTGCTAGCAGCTATCTAGGAAACCCTGTTGGGTCACTTCCGGTTCAATGCCCATTGAATCCAGTGTGATGGAATCAAGCAGGTTAAGCACACACACTAAACTAACATGGAACTCCTCACTCTAGGCGCTCAAAACTCAACAGCCAAACACAAGTTCAGCTCCTAAGCCATTTCCCGCTGCCATGGAAACCAAGTGCTCTAGCAGCACATATGTCTGAAAGTGGATATGACACCTAGGGAACTCAGGGCGGTGGTCAATGGCAACTGCCCGAAGCAGCAGCACAGCTCTTCCAGTGCCAAAACAACTCTACCTGCCTCATGAACTTCACATACCATCAGCTGTGGTATCAGCTATCTAGGAAACCCTGTTTGGTCACTTCCAGTCCAATGCCCTTTGAGCCCAGTGGGATGGAATCAAGCAGAGTGAGCACCCACACTAAACTAACATGGAGCTCCTCACTCATGCCGCTCAAAACTCCACAGCCAAACACAAGTTCAGCGCCCAAGCCATTTCCCGCTGCCATGAAAACCAAGTGCTCTGGCACCACCTATGTCTGAAAGTGGATATGACACCTAGGGAACTCAGGGCGGTGGTCAATGGCAACTGCCCAAAGCAGCAGCACAGCTCTTCCAGTGCCAAAACAACTCTACCTGCCTCATGAACTTCACATACCGTCAGCTGTGCTAGCAGCTATCTAGGAAACCCTGTTTGGTCACTTCCAGTCCGATGCCCATTGAGCCAGTGTGATGGAATCAAGCCGGGTGAGCACCCACACTAAACTAACATGGAGCTCCTCACTCAAGGCGCTCAAAACTCCACAGCCAAACACAAGTTGAGCGCCGAAGCCATTTCCCGCTGCCATGGAAACCAAGTGCTCTGGCACCACCTATGTCTGAAAGTGGATATGACACCTAGGGAACTCAGGGCGGTGGTCAATGGCAACTGCCCGAAGCAGCAGCACAGCTCTTCCTGTGTCGAAACAACTCCACCTGCCTCATGAACTTCACATACTATCAGCTGTGCTAGCAGCTATCTAGGAAACCCTGTTTGGGTCACTTCCCTTCCAATGCCCATTGAGCCCAGTGTGATGGAATCAAGCCGGGTGAGCACCCACACTAAACTAACATGGAGCTCCTCACTCAAGGCGCTCAAAACTCAACAGCCAAACACAAGTTCAGCGCCCAGGCCATTTCCAGCTGCCATGGAAACCAAGTGCTCTGGCAGCACATATGTCTGAAAGTGGATATGACACCTAGGGGACTCAGGGCGGTGGTCAATGGCAACTGCCCGAAGCAGCAGCACAGCTCTTCCAGTGCCAAAACTACTCCACCTGCCTCATGAACTTCACATACCATCAGCTGTGCTAGCAGCTATCTAGGAAACCCTGTTTGGTCACTTACAGTACAATGCCCATTCAGCCCAGTGTGATGGAATCAAGCCGGGTGAGCACCCACACTAAACTAACATGGAGCTCCTCACTCAAGGCGCTCAAAACTCCACAGCCAAACACAAGTTCAGCGCCCAAGCCATTTCCCGCTGGCATGGAAACCAAGTGCTCTAGCACCACAGATGTCTGAAAGAGGATATGACACCTAGGGAACTCAGTGTGGTGGTCAATGGCAACTGCCCAAAGCAGCAGCACAGCTCCTCCAGTGACGAAACTACTCCACCTGCCTCATGAACTTCACATACCATCAGCTGTGCTAGCAGCTATTTAGGACACCCTGTTTGGTCGCTTCCAGTTAATTGCCCATTGAGCCCAGTGTGATGGAATCAAGCAGGTTGAGCACACACACTAAACTAACATGGAGCTCCTCACTCAAGGCACTCAAAACTCCAAAGCCAAACACAAGTTCAGCGCCCAAGCCATTTCCCCCTGCCATGGAAACCAAGTGCTCTGGCAGCACATATGTCTGAAAGTGGATATGACACCTAGGGAACTCAGGGCGGTGGTCAATGGCAACTGCCCGAAGCAGCAGCACAGCTCTTCCAGTGCCAAAACAACTCCACCTGCCTCATGAACTTCACATACCATCAGCTGTGCTAGCAGCTATCTAGGAAACCCTGTTTGGTCACTTCCAGTCCAATGCCCTTTGAGCCCAGTGTGATGGAATCAAGCAGAGTGAGCACCCACACTAAACTAACATGGAGCTCCTCACTCATGCCGCTCAAAACTCCACAGCCAAACACAAGTTCAGCGCCCAAGCCATTTCCCGCTGCCATGGAAACCAAGTGCTCTGGCACCACATATATCTGAAAGTGGATATGACACCTAGGGAACTCAGGGCGGTGGTCAATGGCAACTGCCCGAAGCAGCAGCACAGCTCTTCCAGTGCCAAAACTACTCCACCTGCCTCATGAGCTTCACATACCATCAGCTGTGCTAGCAGCTATCTAGGAAACCCTGTTGGGTCACTTCCGGTCCAATGCCCATTGAGCCCAGTGTGATGGAATCAAGCAGGTTGAGCACACACACTAAACTAACATGGAGCTCCTCACTCAAGGCACTCAAAACTCCACAGCCAAGCACAAGTTCAGCGCTCAAGCCATTTCCCGCTGCCTAGGAAACCAAGTGCTCTGGCACCACATATGACTGAAAGTGGATATGACACCTAGGGAACTCAGGGCGGTGGTCAATGGCAACTGCCCGAAGCAGCAGCACAGCTCTTCCAGTGCCAAAACTACTCCACCTGCCTCGTGAACTTCACATACCATCAGCTGTGCTAGCAGCTATCTAGGAAACCGTGTTGGGTCACTTCCTGTCCAATGCCCATTGAGCCCTTTGGGATGGAATCAAGCAGGTTAAGCACACACACTAAACTAACATGGAGCTCCTCACTAAAGGCGCTCAAAATTCCAAAGCCAAACACAAGTTCAGCGCCCAAGCCATTTCCCGCTGCCATGGAAACCAAGGACTCTGGCAGTACATATGTCTGAAAGTGGATATGACACCTAGGGAACTCTGGGCGGTGGTCAATGGCAACTGCCCGAAGCATCAGCAGCACAGCTCTTAAACTGCCAAAACAACTCCACCTGGCTCATGAACTTCACATACCATCAGCTGTGCTAGCAGCTATCTAGGAAACCCTGTTTGGTCACTTCCAGTCCAATGCGCATTCAGCCCAGTGGGATGGAATCAAGCATGTTGAGCATCACACAAAACTAACATGGAGCTCCTCACTCAAGGCGCTGAAAACTCCACAGCCAAATACAAGTTCAGCGCCTAAGCCATTTCCCGCTGCCATGGAAACCAAGTGATCTGGCCCACCTATGTCTCAAAGTGGATATGACACCTAGGCAATTCAGGGCGGTGGTCAATGGCAACTGCCCGAAGCAGCAGCACAGCTCTTCCAGTGCCAAAACTACTCCACCTGCCTCATGAGCTTCACATACCATCAGCTGTGCTAGCAGCTATCTAGGAAACCCTGTTGGGTCACTTCCGGTCCAATGCCCATTGAGCCCAGTGTGATGGAATCAAGCAGGTTGAGCACACACACTAAACTAACATGGAGCTCCTCACTCAAGGCACTCAAAACTCCACAGCCAAGCACAAGTTCAGCGCTCAAGCCATTTCCCGCTGCCTAGGAAACCAAGTGCTCTGGCACCACATATGACTGAAAGTGGATATGACACCTAGGGAACTCAGGGCGGTGGTCAATGGCAACTGCCCGAAGCAGCAGCACAGCTCTTCCAGTGCCAAAACTACTCCACCTGCCTCATGAACTTCACATACCATCAGCTGTGCTAGCAGCTATCTAGGAAACCCTGTTTGGTCACTTCCGGTCCAATGCCATTGAGCCCAGTGTGAGGGAATCAAGCAGGTTGAGCACCCACACTAAACTAACATGGAGCTCCTCACTCAAGGCGCTCAAAACTCCACCGACAAACACAAGTTCAGCACTCAAACCATTTCCCTCTGTCATGGAAACCAAGTGCTCTGTAGCCACATATGTCTGAAAGTGGATATGACATCTATGGAACTCAGTGTGGTGGTGAATGGCAACTGCCCAAAGCAGCAGCACAGCTCTTCCAGTGCCAAAACAACTCCACCTGGCTCATGAAATTCACACTCCATCAGCTGTGCTAGCAGCTATCTAGGAAACCCTGTTTGGTCACTTCCAGTCGAATGCCCATTGAGCCCAGTGTGATTTAATCAAGCAGGTTGAGCACCCACACTAAACTAACATGGAGCTCCTCACTCAAGGCGTTCAAAATTCCACAGACAAACACAAGTTCAGCACCCAAGCCATTTCCCGCTGCCATGGAAAAAAAAGGGCTCTGGCACCACCTATGTCTGAAATTAAATATGACATCTTGGGAACAAATTTCGGTGTTGAATGGCAACTGCCCGAAGGATTAGCAGCACAGCTCTTCCAGTACCAAAACAACTTCACCTGGCTCATGAACTTCACACACCATCAGCTGTGCTAGCAGCTATCTAGGAAACCCTGTTGGGTCACTTGTGGTCCAATGCCCATTGAGTACAGTGTGATGGAATCAAGCAGGTTGAGCACCACACAAAACTAACATGGAGGTCCTAACTCAAGGCGCTCAAAACTCCACAGTCAAAAATAAGTACAGCACTCAATCCATTTCTCGCTGCCATGGAAACCAAGGGCTCTGGCAGCACATATGTCTGAAAGTGGATATGACACCTAGGGAAGGGAATGTGGTGGTGAATGACAACTGCCTGAATCATTAGCAGAACAGCTCTTCCAGTGCAAAAACCGCTCCACCTGGCTCATTAACTTCACATATCTTCACCTGTCCTGGCAGCAATCTATGTAACTATTTTTGTCACTTATGGTCCAATGCCCATTGAGCCCAATGTGATTGAATCAAGCAGGTTCAGATCCCACACTAAACGAACATGGAGCTCCTCACTCAAGGCACTCAAAACTCCACATCCAAACACAAATTCAGCGCCCAAGCCATTTCCCGCTGCCATGGAAACCAAGTGCTCTGGCACCACATATGAATGAAAGTGGATTGGACAACTAGTGAAGGGAGTGAGGTGGTGAATGGCAACTGCCCGAAGGGTTAGCAGCACAGCTCTTTCAATGCCAAAACAACTCCACTTGCCCCATGACCGTCACATACAAACAACTGTGCTAACAGCTATCTAGGTAATACTTTTTTGTCAATTCCAGTCCAATGCCCATTGAGCCCTGTGTGATGGAATCAAGTAGGTTGAGCACCCACACTAAACTAACATGGAACTCCTCACTCAAGGCGCTCAAAACTCCACAGCCAAACACAAGTTCAGCACTCAAGCGATTTCCCGCTGCCTTGGAAACCAAGTGCTCTGGCAACACATGTGTCTTAAATTGGATATGACACCTAGGGAAGGGAGTGTGTTGGTGAATGTCAACTGCCCGAAACAGCAGCAGCACATCTCTTACCACTGCTAAAACAACTCCACCTGCCTCATGAACTTCACATACCATCAGCTGTCTTGCAGCTATCTAAGTAATATTTTTTTGTCACTTCCAGTCCAATGCCGATTTAGCCCAGTGTGATGGAATCAAGCAGGTTGAGCACCCACACTAAACTAACATGGAGCTGCTCACTCAAGGCGATCAAAACTCTACAGAAAAAGACAAGTTCAGCGCCCAAGGCATTTCATGCTGTCATGGAAACCAAGGGCTCTGGCAGCACATATGTGGTACAGTTGATGTGACTCCTGAGAACTCATTTCGGTGTTGAATGGCAGCTCCCCGAAGCAGCAGCACAGGTCGTCCAGTGCCAAAACAATTCCACCTGGCTCATGAACTTCACTTACAATAAGCTGTGTTATCAGCTATCTAGAAAAACTTTTTGGTCACTTGCGTTACAATGCCCATTGAGCTCTGTGCGATGAAGTCAAGCCAATTGAACACCCACACTAAACTAACATGGAGGTCCTCACTAAAGGCGCTCAAAACTCCACAGTCAAACACAAATTCAGCACGCAAACCATTTCCAGCTGCCATGGTAACCAAGTGCTCTGGCACCACATATGTCTGAAAGTGGATATGACCTAGGGAAGGCAGTGTGGTGGTGAATGGCAACTGCCCGAAGCATTAGCAGCAGCACAGCTCTTCCAGGGCCAAAACAACTCTACCTGCCTCATGAACTTCACATACCGTCAGCTGTGCTAGCAGCTATCTAGGAAACCCTGTTTGGTCACTTCCAGTCCGATGCCCATTGAGCCAGTGTGATGGAATCAAGCCGGGTGAGCACCCACACTAAACTAACAGGGAGCTCCTCACTCAAGGCGCTCAAAACTCCACAGCCAAAGACAAGTTCAGCACCCAAGCCTTTTCCAGCTGCCATGGAAACCATGTGTTCTGGCACCCCATATAACTGAAAGTGGATATGGCACTTAGTTAATTCAGTGCTGTGCTGAATGACAACTGCCTGAAGCATCAGCAGCACAGCTCTTCCAGTGCCAAAAGAACTTCACCTGCCTCATGAACTTCACATACCATCAGCTGTGCTAGCAGCTATCTAGGATAACCTGTAGGGTCACTTCCGGTCCAGTGCCCATTGCACCCAGTGCGATGGAATCAAGCAGGTTGAGCACCACACAAAACTAACTTGGAGCTCCTCACTCAAGCCGCTCAAAACTCCACAGACAAAGACAAATTCAGTGCCCAAGCCATTTCCAGCTGCCTTATAAATCCAGTGCTCTGGCAGCACATATGTCTGAAAGAGGATTTGACACCTAGGGAATGCAGTGTGGTGGTGAATTACAACTGCCCGAAGCACCTGCAGCACAGCTGTTCCTTTGCTAAAAAACAACTCCACCTGACTCATGAACTTCATATACCATCAGCTGTGCTAGCAACTTTCTAGGAAACCCTGTTTGATCACTTCAGTCCAATGCCCATTTAGCCCAATGTGATGGAATCTAGCAGGTTGAGCACCCACACTAAACTAACATGGAGCTCCTCACTCAAGGCACTCAAAACCCCACAGACAAAGACAAGTTCAGCGCCCAAGCCATTTCCAGCTGCCATGGAAACCAAGTGCTCTGGCACCACATATGTCTGAAGCAGTTGATATGACACCTAGGGAACTCAGTGCTGTGGTGAATGGCAACTGCCCGAAAGATTAACAGCAGAGCTCTTCCAGTGCCAAAACAACTCCACCTGGCTCATGAACTTCACATACCCTCAGCTGTGCTAGCAGCTATTTAGGAATCCTTGTTTGGTTTCTTGAGGTCCAATGCCCATTGAGCCCAGTGTGATGGAATCAAGCAGGGTGAGCACCCACACTAAACTAACATGGAGCTCCTCACTCAAGCCGCTCAAAACTCCACAGCCAAACACAAGTTCAGCGCCCAAGTCATTTCCCGCTGCCATGGAATCCAAGGGCTCTGGCACCACATATGTGGAACAGTGGATATGACTCTTGGGAAATCAGTGTGGAGGTCAATGGCAACTTTCCCAAGCAGCAGCACAGCCGTTCCAGTGCCAAAAACAACTCCACCTGTCTCATAAATTTCACATACCATCAGCTGTGCTAGCAGCCTTGTCTGAAACCCTGTTTTGGTCACTTAAGGTCCAATGCCCATTGAGCCCAGTGTGATGGAATAAAGCAGGTTGAGCACCCACACTAAACTAACATGGAGCTGCTCACTCAAGGCGCTCAAAACTCCACAGCCAAACACAAGTTCAGCGCCCAAGCCATTTCCCGCTGCCATGGAAACCAAGTGCTCTGGCACCACATATGTCTTAAAGTGGATATGACACCTAGGGAAGGGATTGCTATGGTGAATTGCAAATCTCTGAAGCAGCAGCACAGCTCTTCCAGTGCCAAAACTACTCCACCTGCCTCATGAACTTCACATACCATCAGCTGTCCTGGCAACTATCTAGGAAACCCTGTAGGGTCACTTTTGTTGCAATGCCCATTGCCCTAATGGTGATGAAATCAAGCAGGTTGAGCACCCACACTAAACTAACATGTTGCTCCTCACTCCAAGCGCTGCAAAACTCAACAGCCAGAGACAAGTTCAGTGCCCAAGCTATTTCCCACTGCCATGGATAAACTCTGTTATTTGTTACTTCTGCTCACATGCTATAACTTTCTGTATTGTACTATGACAGAAACAACTGCAATGTTGTTCCCCAAGAGCTCACTCTGACCGACACAGTTTAGCTTCGGTTTCCGTTCACTTACCATGACTCAGAGTAATGCATCTATACTCCTGCCTGATATTTGAAGTCAAGAAAAATTCATTGTGCATGTAAGTATCATGGCTTTCCATCAGTTAATTTGGTCTTGGCTCTCTACATAACCTTCTTTTTAGTATCTAGCAGTTAAGTTTTCATCAATGTTTAAAATATTTATTTGGGGCCCTGTGAGGTGGCTTAACAGCTAAAGTTCTTGCCTTTGACACACTGGGATCCCTTATAGGGGTGCGTATTCTAATTCCTGCAGCCCCAGTTCCCATACAGCTCCCTGTTTGTGGTCTCAGAAAGCAATGGAGGATGGCCCATAGCCTTGGGACCCTGCGCCTACATGGGAGACCTGGAGGAAGTTCCAGGTTCCTGGCTTCGAATTGGCGCAACACTAGCCATTGCAATCACTTGGAGAATGAACCATCAGATGGAAGATCTTCCTCTCTGCCTCTCCTCCTCTCTGCATTTCTGACTTCACAATAAAATTAAAATAAATATTAAAAAAGGTTTTATTTGAAATTCCTAGAGAAGAAAGCAAGAGTAAGAGCAAGAAGGAGAGAGAGAGAAAGACAAAAAGTCTTCAGTCTGCTGCTTCACTCCCCAATGGCCACAACAGCTATGGTTGAGATAATTCAAAATGAGGATCTTCTTCCAGTGCTCCCACATGGGCACAGCACTTGAGGCATTTTCCACTGCTTTTCCAGGCTCATTACCAAGGAGCTGGATTGTAAATTGGTTTAGCCAGGACTGGAACCTGTGCTCTTATGGGATGCAGGCACTGAAGGTCATGGTGTTACTCATCATGCCACATCTACCACACCTGCTGTTCCCATGTTGTTTACATCCTTCCCTGGATTGTATGCTTTATATCAATGCTCATCTTCAAGTTTTTAGTGCATAAATAACTCTGGGGATCAACTATGTAACATAAACATGATAAGATGAAGTAATGAATGATTTTAAAAATCCTAGAAAAAGTTAGTGTAACGCATTCTTTCTTCATAGGAGTAGATATGCTATTTCCATAAAAACAAGCCAAAATATACCCCTTCAAAAAATATATGTTTTTTTCTTACAGAAAGTAAGAAAGATATATAAAAAGGTAGAGATAACTTTCCTGATGGCCACAAGGACCAGGTCTGGGCCAGGACTCTATCCTGGTCTCCCACTTGAATGACAGAGGTGCAAGTATTTGGGCCACCTTTTGTTACTTTCTCATATGAGTTCATAGAAAACTGGATCAGAGGTGGAGCCTCTAAGACTTGAAGCCAGGTGTTGACGTTGTGCACAGTAACTTACAGTCTTGTGATGCAATGCTGTGACCTCCAGATCTTTATGTTTTGCTTCTAATTCACACGGAATTGGCTTTATGTCCAGTACGAATTGCCCAGATCAAGGATCTTCTTGGTGATTCTTGCCCATGATAGTTCCATCACTGTTTTATATCACTTTAGAATTGTGTTATCCTAATTTAACATGACAAAGGTATGATGGAAACAGGGTCTCCTATGATTTATGCAACGCTTGCACTCAGAGATGGTGAATAATGTGCCCACTCACCCCTTTGAATTGGACTTCGCCACAGGGCCAATAACTGAGTGCATGAAGAGGGGAAATACAATATTCTCCTGGCCAATAAGATGACACAACCTCAAGTGGGCGACTCCTTTCAAACCTAACTATAGATAAGTGGACAGAGCAAGTGTGATTTTATCTATTCGGAAAGAGAAAAGATACCAGAAGATAAACAGAACAGAACTTGGTCGATTCTGTAGACAAAATACTATCTAGCTTTATGGGATCCCAAATGAATTGTTCAAAAGGAGACAACTAGTGGTGGGTATTATAAAATAATAGGATATCAAGATTTTTTAGAGTAAGAAGGGGAAATGAAGGCATATAGTTACTAGAAAGATTTTAAGAAACGATAGCCACTTTTAAATAGATAATGTCCTTTCGTAGAGAGGCCTTGTAGAAAATGTAACTACTCTTATAAACTAGATGGAAAAATTGATAACATCTACATGTGGAACACAATGTCCACAAGGAAGGCATAAAATGTATTCAGTGGGTCACTTTGTTTCCAAATGTAGTATGTTATTGCAAGAGACTGCTAACATAATCTTGAAACTCTAGACTTAATTCTTTCAGCAATGCCTGAGTTATTTTTTAAGTTATGTAAGTACTGTGTGTTTTACTTCATTGTTGTGTAAAATGAAGGGGAAAAATACACTAGAAGACTTCAATCTTCATTTACCTTCCAGTTCTGAAGTCATATGTCATTTACAGTTTTTTTAATACATTACTCCGTAAATATTAAGTGTAGTGATGGTTAGTTTAAAATATTTAAATTCATTTCCTACTGTTGCTTCAACACTTTCTTTTTCCTCATTTTTGTTAATCTCTGCCTACCTTTACCTTGGTGTACCTTCATACTTCAGAAGGAGACTGCTAAGGAAGATGTTTCATTAGTGATGATAATACACACATCACACATTAGCATTCTTGGGATAGATCCCTGGCTGCAGCTTCTGACTCCAGTTTCCTACTCATGTGGAGCTTTGAAGGCAGTGATGCTGACTCAGGTAGTTAATATGTCTGCCACCCAGGTGGATTAAATTCCCCTGGCTTAAGCCCAGCTGTGGAGTTACAGTTCTCAGCCAGATATTTCTCTTTCTCTCCTTTTCTCTCTGTCCTTGATCATCCCTTTTATTAGCTCTGTCTCTCAAAGATATTTTAGGGTTTGACCACCAGGAGTTTAACAGACTTTTGCATATCATTAGTCTCTAATTGAGTCTTTCTTCTTAAATCAATCAGATTAAGTGAAAGGACACTTAAAAAGGAAAAGATTGCAAATGCATATATGTGATCTGTTGTTGGCATCATACCCACTTACTCACAGCCTCAGAGTTACACCCAATGGATGAAAGGTTTCCTTGCTCATGCCTTGTCAGTAACAACAACAACAGAAAGTTGCAAGATAGAAATCATTTATTTCAGTCAAGTCCAACTACTTATTGGGTAGACCCTCTCTGGTCTGAGGGCAGAGACAGCAGAGTATCATCCCAGTCAAATAAAAGCACTAACATACCATCTGCAACAATTAACATCGTTATGGAATTAACTGACATGGTATTCAGCAGTCAACATGTTAAAAATAAATGCAATTTCTGAACCACTTTCTTGACTGGACTATAAGATGTTGGACTCTATGCTTGGCATATACTTGCAAAGAGGGAATTTCAACTGAACTTGAACTATGGTTATGCAACAAGGAGGAGGAACTCACCATGGGGGGAGAGTGGGGAGAGAATCCCAGATTCTATGTAATTACAACACAATGTAATTAATGAATAAATTTAATAAAAAATAAATCATTTATTTCAGATTTTATACAAGTTTTCAGATACCATATATTGATTTATTTCATACTATCTAAAACCTATTTCATGCTATCTAAAAACCTAAAAATAGCAATGTAGCTTTGATCATATATTCATGCTATATGAATTTATACTAACTTATGAAGACAAAATACCATCAGAGAATTTTTCCTACCTTATTCATTATGAATATATATGTACATACTTATATCTATATTTATATTATAAACATTAGCTGTTGCAAAAAAACTCACCAAAAATTCAAAAGTCAAAGAAAACAATTTAAATGTTGCAACTTGCGTTCATCTAAGGTCCAGAATTTCTCTCACTGGTTCTACCCCATGTACTCTTCCTGGTACAGCAGCTGTAGCTTTTCAAAGTTCATTTTGAAATGACAGACAGAAAAATGAGACAAATGGTTCCCATGAACCTTTCACAGTTGATTTTGGGGACCAAAAAGGCCAGGTGAGAACTCAGGGTCAGGTGACTGACATTTCTGGAGATATAGGGGTGATTGTTCTGAGTATGTGTCTTGGTGAACTTATGTTGTCATAACAAGATATCATGGATGGGATGGCTAAACAAAATATTCATTTCTCACAGTTCAAAAGACTGGAAGTCTGAGAGCATTGTGCTCCAGATTGTATCTGGTAAGGACCTGCTTCTCCTTTATAGATGGATGCCTCATGTAGAATTGTCACATGTAAGAGAGGGAGAGGTCGAGCTCATGGTTGGTGATGGGTTCAAAGCTGAGAGTGTATGCAAGGGCAAAAGAACCAGAGAGAAAATGGGAGGGAGAGATAAAGATGTTTTTTTCTATTTTTATAAGAGCACACATCACATTAAAGAGGGTTCTCACGCCATGATATGATTATTTCCTAAGGATATTTCAGTATATCATCAAAGCATTAGTAGTTTTAAGGGAAACAGAAACAATAAGATAGAGCAGTGGACTGATAGAGAGATGACAGAAGATAAATAGATAGGAGATAGATAGATAGATAGATAGATAGATAGATAGATAGATAGATAAGAGCATATTTAATGGAAGTTGTTCTATGTGATTATGGAGGCTGGACATTGTGTATTCTGCCTCCAAACTGTAGAAACAATAAGGCCAGAATCAATCAGCTCACGTGTAAATTGCTGAGAATTAGGTCAGGATAGGGTATATCCTGGAGTGAGACATAAGAAATGCAGCGTCTGAGGGTTGGAGGCAGAACACTCTCCCCTGAAACATTTCTATAGACATCCCCAGCAATAATGCTTTCCACACCTTCACACTGACCCATGAGAGTAGTAGCTACAACCACATGAGCAGCTGCACCAGCTGCACTCTCAGAGTACCTTGATGCACCTCCACACGTCTCTCATGCAGTGGCATTGTATTTGTTTTGTTTCTTATTTTTCTGCACCTCAGAGGCACACTGGTTATGATCTGGAGCAGGAAAATAAATTTTCATCTCTGACTATTTACATTAAAAAATCTGACATGGAACCCAATGAGAAAAACTTTGAGGAAAGAAACCTATGGCCTGAAAACATGATCTTGGGTGTAGCAGTCTTAAGTAAGCTACTTTTCAGACCCCTTCTGTGCTCATTTTGCAAGGTTCTAAAAAGAAGGTGCTGTTTTCAGTTTGGGTACGATTGTGCCCAGCTTTGAAATGAATCATGCTTGTGCCAGGCCCATTGTATGAGTCCCAACAATCAGGCATGCAACTGATTGTGGGCAAGGAAGCGTAAGGTGCATCTGCTTACAAGCTGTGGAACAGGGTCTCTCTCCTTTCTGAAGTATGTGAGGAGGGCCTTTATCTTGTGTAAACTCATGAACAGACTAGAAGAAGGGAGTCATAGCCAATAATACACAGGAGACATCTGCTCTACGACCAGTCACTGAGCCACTTCTGGGAGAGATAATCTGAGAATTTTGATTAAATTCACCAAAGGGCTCCATGTGAAAGAAGGCAAACTGCTGCTCCTTGTCACTGCATGGATCCATATTAACATCCCTACTGGACTCAGTATTCACTGTGCATTCTGAGTATGTCAGTGACAAGATCATCATGGTTAGCCCTGTGGCCTGTGATGCTTAATATTAATCAATGCTTTTCTCCTTTTTAAAAAAATTTTGTTCTGTTCTGGGTGGAGGAAAGTGTCTGTGAGGAGAGTTTTCAATTTCTCCCATTTGTCATCATCTAGTTATTCGTTCTAGTAATATCAGTCAATTTCTACACAGATGGTGGAGTAAGAGCAGCAAATTCCATCTGGTCCCAACAGATGGTCTAATAGGATTAAAGTTATGCAGGTGGAAGTTTGGACTTTGGGTAAAACCTTGATTTTTAAACTTGTTTTTAAAATGACAGCCCAGCACTCATCAATGATGAAATCTTGATTCTCACATAAGCACAGTTATTCCCATTTTTTCACTTGTAAAAATTAATAATTTCCTTTGGAATAATGCTACTTTAACTTTAGTAGGGATAGCTAACTATATAAATTAGAGACACAAATTTTATTAAAATCTGGGAGTGTATATATAATCCTAAGGATGCAGAGAAATTAAATTAGTTATGTTGATACATATGTAACAGGCATAGATAAATGACTGAGGTGTAAATGTCTGTTTAAATTGGAGGTACAGGTATTTGTACATGCTTTGGAACTTAGGTAATTATATAAGTTAGGGAAGTAGATATTTATTAACCACTGCAGTGTCGATAGACAAATTTAGAGGTGGCTATATCTGAAGAAAGTAAAGTATAGAATTAAGAGTAAATTTCTGTGTAGGCTAGAATGTCCCAGTCTGATATATCATGGATCACATCTTTGAGCACTAATATAATAGTTATTTTTTACTTAATTTTATTTATTTATTTCTGTAACTGTACTAGGAACTGAGAAATAAGGCACTTTAGTAGTAATATGTCAGTGATCCTTTTTCTGAATTTTAATAGTTAGATGTTCAGATCAGACGCAATTGACAGATCAGGTTTGCCCTGTAGGCTTTCAATGACAAGAATCAAGGTTCAAGTTGCTCCCCACCTCTCTTTCACAAGAGGAATCATTGAATCTTTCAAGGGAGCACCAGAGTTGCAGTGCCCTGTGTTAAGTCACTGGCTGCTCCATCCATCAGATCCCAAGTTGATGGCTGATGGTGAGTCCTGGCTGTTCTGTTTCCAGTCCATCTCCCCATAGAGCAATAAAGAAGGCAGCAGCCACTGTCACACGTACTTGGGTCCCTGTGAGCCAAGACTCAGATACAGTTCCTTGCTTCTGATTTCTCTTTATAATGTTGGGGCCATTTTGGGAGTGAACCAGTGAATGAAAGATTCTCTCTACCTCTCAACACTCCTCTCTGCCCCCAACCCCTATTTCCCCAGCTCTCTGTCACTCTACTTTTCAAATCAATATATCTGAAAAATGTATTCATGGGAAATGCTCATTTTTCTTTAACTCAATTTTTATGAACTTTTAAAGTGAATTAGTTTTAAGTTGTGATTCCTATTATGATTTGTAATTTTTAAAAAGGAGATTAGTTAATTATAAAACTGATAAATTCAGTATATAAGAATCTCTCCCAGATTTCATCTCTGTGCGCACTTCTCCCGGTTTACAAAAAGCTGTTGTTCATCTTGTAAAAGTTAGACAAGAGCATGAATATACAGAAGATTCAGTAAATGATATCACATTACACCCCATGACATGTTTATCACAAGTACATGTTTATCAAAAAATTTGTGAGGCCTTTGTAGATTACATAGATAGAGATAGAGATAGAGATATAGAGATATATCTGTGCTATTTCTTAAAACATCTTACATTTCTCTCCCCAACTGGTAATATTGATGGCTTCTGATCAATTTGTGATTGAATAGAATGCTGAAAACTCTGGCCCATCTCCTCTGGCAGAGGCAGTGCTACATGATGGTCTTTCCTGGGTAGTTTTTCTTCACAGCTACAAAGCACAACACATCATAAGATGCATACGAGGCACTCATATGATTGAAAATGTAATCAACACTCTTGCTCCTGGTCTCCCACAGGAGCGATGCACAGAAACCCTGCCTCGGGGATGCACAAATACAACTCAAGGAAAGGCATAAAAATACTTACTTATGCAAAGTTATTATAAATCATTTCAACTGCTCCTGAAACATTATCCATTTCATATCTTCCTCACTTCTGGTTACTTAGAGCACAAATTAATTCCTTCTGGGTAAGGGCTGATGCTGTTTAATCTTGAGCACCTGCTAATAAATCAACTAAGATGCATAATAAATCATCTGACACATTTTGGGGTTAATAAAATCATAAATTTTTAAATATCCTTTGGCAAAATATGAATATACTCCAGGTTTTTGCAAATAAATAAATATAAACTGGGTGAGTTCCACAGTCCTTACTAAAACTGCACCCTAGAAGCCACTGAATACTCACTGTTCCTACAGTGTCAAAGAGGCCAGAACTGAACAATATCTCCTGAATGAACCAAACACGATGTGTAACATGCATTATGTGAAGGCAATAGGCAATCTTCTAGCTAAAAAAAAGGAAGTGAAAAATGAGAATGTCTGTTGTGAGGGGTTTCTGGAGCAATCCTGATGGTCCTTACAAAAGAGGGTGGGGACCCAAAGTTGGAAGCAGGCAAGGGCCAGAGAAAGCTCCTCTCCCTAGTTCCGATGGAAGTTTACTGTTCTTCTGTTTCTGCGGACCGCTCAGGGATCCTGGTTGTCGTTCCCATGACCCTGGATCCTTCAAAGGAGGAATTGGGCTTCTTCCATCCCACATTGTAGATCCAAATGGGAGTGGGTGACCACAGAGTTCTTGGCCTCTGAAGGCACTCCTTTTCCCCCGTAGTCTCCTTGGCAGTAGGGATGTAGTCCTCGGTGGTCGTACTGATAGTCCTTGGTGAGGCTTTGGGAGTCCTGAGGGTTGGGATAAAAGCCTCCTCCTGTCCCCCCTGCTCCACTCTGGGGTCCCCTCCAGCTCTATGCATATGACCTCCTGTTAAGAGGTTGTTAGGATTGCTCCTGATTCCCTCCACAGGTCTTTGTAGTTTTGCTATTGTCTAATGCTGACTCCAGTCTGCTGTCTATGAGTTACCTGTTATGATCCTGATGGGTTATACTTCCCCCGTCTTCCTCACACCTACTGGGGTGATGTAAGATCTCTCTGCCCTCCCTCCCATTTCCAAGTATCATAGGGCCTTACAAATTTATTAGGTCTTACAATTCTTGATGCAGATCATAAGCAATCTGACTCATATCGATTGTTGGTTCATTGGCCACCTCACAACGTCCTATTGCATGAGACACAGGCTGTTTGGGGTTGAAACAATATTACTGTTTTCTGGATTGACTTCATTTCATGACAGCCACATCAATTACCACCACCACAACAACATCAACAACAGAGTATAGCACCCTAGTAAAATAATGCGCCTCTGAGTAACCTATACATGCTTAATTAAAAGGAAACACAGAAGTCTTTTGAGAAAAATGATGCCATCGTCTGCTTCATGATCATGTGATGAATTTTAGTGGAAAGAGATTGTTTGGGAGCAATCAGACTGACATAAAAACATTACCGCAGTCTTGTTCAGTCTGTCCAGCCTCTCATTAAACTCCGGAAATTGTTGATGCATTTTGAAGCCAAACTCGACCTGACCAGCCCTCTACCCATCCCAGATAAATACTGGCATATGAGCTTCATTTAGAATTCCCATCCCTATCTTGGTTTCATGTTCATCAGAGGGGTAGTTACCTAGGAGGAAGATGTCCATTATTTCCCTACTAGGACACTCGAGCTTCTGGGTCTTGGTTTGGTTGGTAATTCAATCTGCTTCTAATAGTTCTTATGGGTAATATCATTCAAACCTTCATGTCTCAGTCCGACTCTTGCCCTAGCGTTTATGTTTACTATTGCTGGGAATCACCAGAAATTCATCTCTAATCGACACAAAGGCTGTCCTTATTCAAGAATGTCCCTGGGCAGCTTTTTCTGATCATAAAACCCCTCACAACAAACAAACATGAACAAACAAATTACAATAGATAGACAGAGAACAACTAGGAAAGTTTAGAAACAGACAGGAAGCGGCCAGCTGGGATGCACTTATAACTCACTGGGTGGTACACAAAGATCAGTTACTCCTCTCTGGGGTGTTGAGGATTTCTCTGCACACCCCTCCCAAAACCGTTCACCTAAACTGTTGACATTTGTCCTGTTAAAGTTATAGAGTTAAACTACCCGAAAAACAACCAGGTTCAGCAAAATCATGCTTCAATGCTATAAAATGCTAAATACTAACATTGAAATAGACAAGAGACAGCTGAATAGCAATATATAGCCATTCTAAGGTATATAGAACATGGTTAAATATAAACCAAAATTGAAATGTCCATGAGGAAGTCACAGGTTGTGGCCGAGAATATGCGTTTCTCTAGTAACATTGGTTAATCAATACCATGTCAATTAATGCCACAATGTTGTAAATGGTTGTAAATATTATGTTGGGTTTTTTACTTGATTGGGATGATACTCTGTTGGTTCTACCTTCAGACCAGAGATGGTCTCACCAAGAAAACTTACCAAGACAATAAGATGCTGAACTTTATGATTGGTCAAAACCTCCAATGAAAGAATGTCAACTGAATTTGAACTATGGAAATGCAACAAGGTGGAGTAATCCACCGTGGGGGTGGGGGGAGGGTTTGGGGAGGGGTGGGGGGAATTCCAGTGCATAAAAACAAATGTGTCACATTATGCAATGAAATTAATAATAATAAAAAAATTGCACAAAAAAAATGAGAATGTCAAAAAGAGTTTTGAACTATAATCAGCAGATCACAATAATAATGGTGTGGGTTTGTCAAGTTTTAATAGAAACGAGACTAAGAGATAAAATTTATTGTGATGCAATGCAATAAGTGAAACCCATGCTTAATTTTTTGCTATCTATATTTTCCAGACTTTTTTGGAAACTTTTGGTATACATGAATTTCAAAATTGTTTTGCAGCAAAATATTATTTTAAAGTTATTTTTCTGTGAAAGCTTTGAATCACCTTTAGATCAGCGCCTAACCACACGCCATGTTCTACAGCAAAATTAATCCTCCTGCAAACATGTGTAGGTCAAAAATGGTCAAATATGTTGCAAGTCAGGAGAGTTACTTTGCCTTCTCAGGAAGAGAACACTCAACCAGGCAGTTCCTACAGCAAACAACACCCTCTGCAGGTGAAAAACACAAACAGAAATCTCTCCAAACCTGTGCCCCTCATTTTCCTGTTAAAGCAGATTGCTTGGTAACCTGTGAGGTTCCAGGAGCTCAAGGAAACAGCAGCACATTCAAAAAAGATCAGCTCAACAACAGGTTAAAGCAGTCACAGGAGAGGCAGAGATCCTGGAGAAATAGGCCTTGCATTAGTCTTATAAAATAGCAATTTCTGGAATAGCATTTTAATTCTTTTTTAAATATCCCTTCTAATATATTTATCATGACACTCTTAGATTCCCCCTGGAGGACTTCAGTGAGAAATTTATTACAACCTAGTTTGAACCTATGCCAATGTAAGCTCAACTGCAGACAGATTTTTGCATCTACTTAATGTCATCCAAACTCAGGTTTTTGTAACAATTCTGTCAGGATCACCACCTCCTGAACCAAAGAGCACATCTCCTACAGTTGTTGTCACCTCACAACAGCACTACCCTGGGGACGAAGCTTTTACCATAGGAAACTTTGGTGGATATTACACATTAAAATTAAAATACAGCCACAATATGTGGCAATTTTAAGATTTATTTATTATTTTTATTTTAAAATTCATATTTTACAGAGTGAGAGAAGGAGAAATGGAGAGAAAGAAATCTTCCATGTGCTGGTTACCTCCCTAAATGGCTACAATGTCCAGAGCTGAACCCCTCAAAAGTGAGGGGCCATAGTTGCCTTCAGGTCCTCCATGTGGGTCCAGGTGCCTGAGGGCTTGAGCCACCCTACACTACTTCTCCAACCCATGGTCAAGGAACTGTAAATGCCACTATGCCAGCCCCATAACAACTGGTGTTTTTGAACGTGACAATTCAAGTAGGAGTCCAATGCCAGTAGCCACGTTTGGAAAACAACCATACCTAAGAATCAGGACTCCCAAACTGCACATTTTTTAATGTGCTGTATTCTTCATATAAATTAAATGGTACTACTATTAAAATTTAATAGTAGTGTGCATAGGAAAAAAAAACCTGGAGTAAGTTCCTCTCAGGTCTTTTGCTGAAGACAGGTACAGTGTGACTTCCATGGAATTGAGAACGGAGATTTCAAAGATCGCGATCGCTCAGCAGCATACATGTTTTAGGACAAGCTGAGGAGAAGTACACTGTAATACATTTCTAGCATTGGCAAAAGACTAGAAAGCCCCAGCCTCATAGGACAGCTGCCTAAAGAGAGAGAAAAAGGTTGGCCGACCTGGGAGGACAGGCATAGAAAGGGAAGCGCTGAAAGAGAGACAGGGCGTGGCTGGAGAGAGATCTGCGGACCAAAGAACCGCAGGAAGGAGTGCCAGAAACTCCCTGGGCATCGAGCATCCAAGAAGAAACACATAACTCGGAAGAAATCCAGAGAAGGAAAGCAGGAAACACAAAGACTTGGTTAAAACGTGGTGAGTCATCCCAGGAAAGGGGCGCATCAGCAGGAAGCCCAGAGGACCCAGGGCACCCGGAGACAGCGGGACAGGTTGCCTTTTGTGAAGGCCCCTACCAGCAGCAGCGACCCCTCCCCTCCTGGCAGAACTTCCAGCAACCAAAGCTGTGAGACTGCTTGGCACTCGGAGCAACATGGGCCCCTGGAGGCACCTGGCTGGCGGCTTTGTGGCACTTGCACCATTGACGCCGGGACGCACAGGAACCCAGAGAGGTGGAGTGTGCCAGGGGTGAAAAAGAGCCTCTCGATTTTCGGGCTTTTCACTCCCTGAGAGAACAATACTGAGACTGACCCTGCTCAGTGTCCCCTCTCCCCCAGAATTCTCCCAGTCTGAGGCTGTGAGAGAACTGAACACTCCAACTTGTGTGGGAGCCAGGGCGTAGAGCTCCTACTGGTCCCCCAGTGGTGCAGCGCAGGAGACTTGCGCAGCTTAACTTTCTCTACAGTTTCGGGGTGTTGCCCCACTGAGGACTTTCGCCTCCGCGGAGGCCTCTGCTGCTCGGGGCTTGGGATCCCCAATCCCGGGCTGTGTTGAAGATTTCCGTGGGCCTCAAGGCCGGACTCTGCTCTCCGGAGTTCCCACTCAAAAGTGCTGCTCCCGAACTCCCACTCAGAAGTGCTATTCCGCTGAGAGGTACGGCGCCGCCTCCCGCCACCTCAGGCAGGCTTTTCTGGGTGGGCTTCTGCTGGGAGAACCTGTCTGGCCTATTCCGCAGAGCCGGCTCTGGTTTGGCCTCTCCCGCTGGTTCCAGCAGGGGATTCTGCCTGAGAGAAGCTACTTTCTCAGTTGCACTTTCTCAACAGTGGAAGTAGAGACCTGGAGGGTGCAGGGCTCTGGGGGGCACACAGCCGTGCCCCCTACTGGTTTGCTCTTCTGCCCAGGTCGTGGGGTTCTGCCGAGTGTTGCACGGCCTCTGGAGCTCAGACTGAGCCCAGCGGTAGGATCCACTGGATTCTGTAGCAGCCGGTCCACTGTTCAGAGCTGGTGTGGGGATTTCCGAACCCCAGTCCCATGGCGCCACTGTGGCTCCCTCTGCACTCTCTCGGAGCTGCTGAGCAGTTGGGAGGCACGTTTCAGGGGATTCTGGCAAAGGCTGTGGAAAAACAAGTCGAGGCTAAAATCCCAAAACAACAGGAGGCAAAACACAATGAGGAGAAGTATCAGAAAAAGCAATGACCCAGAAGAAAGATCAAGCCCTCCCTCCCAACACAACCAAAAACTAATCTCAAAATCTGAGATGCAAGATGAAGACATAGAGGAAATACCAGAGAGGGAATTTAAGAAACTAGTGACGAAATATATCAGAGACAGTGAGAAGCGCTGGGAAGAGTCCAAGGTATTCAAAAACCATGTCACTGCAGAAATAAATCAAGTCAAAAAGGGAATCCTCGATATAGAGCACAAAATTGAAAGCCTAACCAACAGAATGAACACAGCAGAGGACAGAATATCAGAATTGGAAGACAATCAGAATGAAAGGCAGCAGCTCATCAAACAGTTGGAGACAAATCTAGAGAAAGCCAATAGGTCCATACAGGAAATGAAAGACAACCTCAAAACATCAAATATTAGAATAATAGGCCTTCCAGAAGGAGTGGAAAAGGAGACAGGCTTGCAATGGGTGCTCAATGAGATAATACAGGAGAACTTCCAGAACACTGGAAATATAAATCCAGCACAAATCCAGGAAGGACAAAGAACCCCCAGCAGGCTCGATCCAAACAGATTGTCACCCAGACATGTGGTCCTCAAGCTGCCTTTAAGTGAATACAAGGAAACTATTCTAAGACAAGTAAGAAAAAAGGATAAGATTACTTTCAGAGGAAGGCAAATCAGGATTACAGCCGACCTATCAGAAGAAATGCTCCAAGCAAGGAGAGAATGGGGTAAAATCTATCAAATCCTGAAACAAACCAACTGCCAAACAAGAATAATGTACCCAGCAATGAGAATAAAATAAAATACTTCAACAGTAAAGAGAAACTCGAAGAATACACCAACACGAAACCAGCTCTGGAAAATCTCCTCAGGAAGGTGCTAAACCCAGAAAAAAAAAATGAAAACCAAAATCAAAGATGGCAAATGGGAATACCTCCCCACTAAAATCCATACAAGGAAAGTCAACCAATCAGAAACTCTAATAGTCACGAATACACACTTGCACACTTACACACACTCATGGAAGCCCAAAATCACATCCTCTCAATATTGTCTCTAAACACAAATGGCCTAAACTCACCAATCAAAAGACATAGATTAACAGAATGGATCATCAAACAGCACCCAACTATATGTTGCCTACAAGAGACACATCTAACCAGAAAAGCCTCTAAGACATTCAAAGTGAAGGGATGGAAAAAGACATTTCATGCCAATGGACGAGAAAAAAAGGCTGGTGTAGCTATCCTAATTTCAGATGACCTAGACTTCAAGCTGACAGACATCAAAAAGGACAGAGAAGGACATTATATATTGGTGAAGGGATTGATCCATCAGGAAGTAATTACAATCATGAACATATATGCACCTAATTCCAATGCAACTAGCTACGTAAAACAATTACTTACACACTTAAGGGGAGACAAAGATACACACACAATAATAGTGGGCGATCTTAACACTCTGCTAACAACTATAGACAGATCAACAAAACAAAAACTCAACAAAGAAACAACAGAGCTAATACAAACATTAGAACAACTAGACTTGGTAGACATTTATAGAACTTTTATCCTAAGACCACAGATTATACATTTTTTTCAGCAGTGCATGGCACCTTCTCCAGGATCGACCACATGATAGGACACAAAGCAAACCTAAATAACTTCAAAAAGATAGGAATCATACCATGTACCCTCTCAGACCACCACAGAATGAAACTGGAAATCAGCAATTCAAAATGCCCCAGGAAATACAGAAACTCTTGGAGGTTGAACAATATGCTATTAAACGAACAATGGGTCAGAGAAGAAATTAAAGACAAGATCAAAAAATTTATGGAAACCAACGAAAACTCTGACACAACATTTCAAAACTTGTGGGACACGGCCAAAGCAGTGCTACGGGGTAAATTCATCGCAATTGGAGCTCATGTCAAGGCCCAAGAGAGGCACCAATACAGGAACTAAGCACACACCTCCAGGAATTGGAAAAACAACAGCAGAAGAGCCCCACACACAATAGGAAACAAGAAATCGTCAAAACAAGGGAGGAAATCAACCAGATAGAAATAAAAAAAAAAAAAAACATACACAAAATCAATGAATCAAAAAGCTGTTTTTTTTTGAAAAGATAAACAAAATAGACACCCCGCTGGCCCGACTGACAAAGAAAAAACAAGAGAAAGCAAGAATTAACAGCATCAAAGATGAAAAAGGCAACATAACAACAGACATTACAACCATGAAGAACATAATTAAAAATTACTACAAAGCACTGTACTCCAACAAGTCAGAAGACCACCAAGAAATGAAAAGTTCTTAGACTCACACAACCTGCCAAAACTTAGCCCAGAGGCAACAAACGAACTGAACAAACCCATAACTGAAGCAGAGATGAAATCAGTGATTAAAGATCTCCCAACAAAGAAAAGCCCAGGCCCAGACAGCTTCACTACAGAATTCTACAAAACATTCTGAACCGAACTAACCCCAATCCTCTACAAACTCTTCAAAACAATAGAAAAGGAAGCAACCCTTCCAAACTCATTCTATGAAGCCAACATTACCTTAATCCCAAAACCGGACAGAGATTCTACGGAGAAAGATAACTACAGACCTATCTCTCTGATGAACATTGATGCTAAGATTCTCAACAAAATCCTAGCCAATAGAATTCAAAAAATCATCCTACAGATCATTCATCCGGATCAAGTAGGATTCATCCCTGGAATGCAGGGGTGGTTCAACATAAGGAAATCCATAAATGTGATACACCACATCCAAAAACTGAAAAACAAGAATCACATGATAGTATCAATAGATGCAGAAAAAGCTCTTGACAAAATCCAACACCACTTCCTACTAAAAACCCTAACCAAGGTAGGCATAGATGGAAAAATCCACAACATAATCAAAGAAATATATGAAAAACCCAATGCCAGCATCATACTGAATGGAGAAAAACTGGAACCCTTTCCACTGAGATCTGGAACAAGACAGGGATGTCCACTTTCTCCACTGCTATTCAACATAGTCCTAGAGGTACTTGCTGAGGCCATAAGACAAGAGAAATCAAAGGAATCCGAATTGGAAATGAAGAAGTCAAGCTTTCAGTATGCACAGATGACATGATTCTTTATATAGAAGAGCCAAGAGGCTCAACACAGAGACTGCTAGATCTTATATGAGAGTTTGGTAGAGTGGCAGGGTACAAAATTAATGAACAAAAATCAACAGCCATAGTGTATGCAAATAGCCCAAAGATGGAAAAAAGATTTAACCAGCAACATACCATTCAAAATAACAGAGAAAAGTATGAAGTATCTGGGAACTAACTTAACCAAAAATGTAGGAGACCTATTTGAGGAAAACTACAAACTAATTAAAAAAAACTGAAGAAGACCTCAAGAGATGGAGTAACATCCCATGCTCCTGGATAGGTAAAATCAATATCATTAAAATGTGTATACTGCGAAAAGCAATATATACATTCAAAGCAATCCCAAACAAATTGCCCAAAACCTTCATGGAACTGGAAACAATGATCCAAAGGTTCATCTGGAAACACAAAATACCACGAATAGCTAAAACCATCCTGAAGAACAGGAAGTTAGCAGGGGGAATCACAGTTCCAGACCTCTGGACATATTATAGGGCAGTGGTTATCAAAACAGCCTGGTACTGGGACAAAGATAGAGAGGAAGATCAATGGAGCAGAATAGAAACACCAGACGGGAACCCACACAGATACATTCAATTAATTTTTGACAAAAAGACAGACAACAGTCCAAGCAAATGGGAAGGTCTCTTCAATAGATGCTGTTGGGACAACTGGTTGATAGCCTGCAGAAACAAAAAGATAGACCCACATCTCTCACCATATACTAAGTTCAAATCTAAATGGATAAAAGACCTAAACCTACATCCAGAAACCTTCAAACTTTTGGAAGAAAATGTTGGAAACACACTGCAACATTTAGGAGTAGGCCCTCACTTCCTAAAAAAGACTGCAAAAGCAGTAGAAATTGAGACCAAGATAAACAGTTGGGACCTCATCAAACTAAGAAGCTTCTGTACAGCTAGAGAAACAATCAACAAAGTACAAAAGCAACCCACAGAATGGGAGAAGATCTTTGCGCATGACATAGGTGACAGAGGGCTAATTTCCAGAATATACAAAGAACTACAAAACAACCAAAATGTCAAAACAAACAAGCCACTCAGGAACAGCTGCCTAAAGTAATAGCTATTCACAAGGAAAAATACAAGACTGAAATTGATCACTCTTTACAAAAAAATAACAAAATCTATAGATTTAATTATTTCACTACTTAGTTCTAATCAGAAGAATATAACATTTCAGGGCCCCGGCGGCATGGCCTAGTGGCTAAAGTCCTCGCTTTGAATGCACAGGGATCACATATGGGTGCCGGTTCTAATCCCGGCGGCTCCACTTCCCATCCAGCTCCATGCTTGTGGCCTGGAAAAGCAGTCGAGGACGGCCCAATGCATTGGGACACTGCACCCACATGGGAGACCTGGAAGAGGTTCCTGGCTCCTGGCTTCGGATCAGGGCGCACCGGCCTGTTGCGGCTCACTTGAGGAGTGAATCATCAGACGAAGATCTTCCTCTCTGTCTCTCCTCCTCTCTCTGTATATCTGACTTTGTAATAAAAGTAAATCTTTAAAAAAAAAAAGAATATAACATATCACAAAAGAAAACAGCACTCAGATGTACTTGCTTTCATCCATAATGCTCAACATGACTTAGAGCTAGAATCATAAAAAAACTGGAAGTGACACAGATGTTACGATTAATAAGCACATATTTTAAACAATATGATTAAGGATTTATGAAAAAAGTGAGATATTAAAGATAAAATATATGAATCATCAGAGAAATTTAACTCATTAGAAAAATAAAACAAGATTTTCTTTTTTTTTAAAAAAAGATTTCATTTTATTTTAAAGTCAGATATACTGAGAGGAGTAGAGACAGAAAGGAAGCGGAGCTGCCAGGATTAGAACCAGCGGCCATATGGGATCAAGGTGAGGACCTTAGCCACTTGGCCATGCTGCCGAGCCCCGAAGATTTTCTTATTGGAAAGGTTGAAGTGGGAGTGAGGAGTAGAGGACGATCATCCAAGGTAGCATTTCAGAGATGGACACAGTGATAAACGACTCCAGGGGTGACGCTGGGAACCCCAGCCTAAGCATTGCGTATCCAAGTGATGAGTGCTGAGTTCCGAGTGGGTGAATAGAGTCACAGAGCGAGGTAGAATTCTTTCACTGTGATGTCATAGCCTGTGAAGTCATAAAGCAGTGAATAGGACAGGAGATCACTTACCTACCAGGGAAATTCAGATCAGCAGATAAACCAAGGATGATGTGATCCAGGCCTCCCTGAACTGAGTACTGAAGAGAAGAAGAAACTTAAAAAGGTACCAAATACAAATCTAGAACATGTGTTGTGGAGTTGAATTGGAAATGCAACCTCTTCTAGGAACTCAGGAATGTTATTATACAATCATACGTACCCACGTTAGCCTATTTAGTGCTTCTTTAACAGAATAATAGATGAGGTAATCACTTGAACAGAATTTTAAGGTAATACTTGCTGGGGTCTGTGCAGTGGGTGTGGATGGCATGAAGGTGTGAAGAGAACAGCTCCCCTGTGTGGCAAGGCCCCGGGGAGCTTCCAGCTGTTTGGCAGGGCCCAGCAGATTTTTCTCTGATCACTTTGACACAGTCTCACCACCTTTTTGCATGGAAACTCAAGCACCCCACTAACAATTCTGTGATCTATTGAGGCATTGTTTGCCCCTGTGAGATGGCTTTGGCAAGTAATGTGAGCTTGAGAGTTAATGTTATTGATAATGTCTTGGTGAGTGGGCCTTTAACTGCACACAGGAGTACAATTAAACCCATGCCATTCCTGGACACCTTATTGTATACCTACCCATTGCCCTGAAATTGGGCCCAGACGTATAGCATGCCTTCTGGGAAATGGCTTAATAAGAATTTTACAAAGTAATGGAAGTGATGGGAGTGAGAGCTGAAACTGCTATGGCAATAAATGTACTTGTTGTTATCTCATAGGCTGTGGAGAGCGGGACTTTGCCCCAAGATGGCGCTTGTTATTGTCTTCTCACGGCACAAAGGCAGTAAACAAGTTTTAGGAAGTTGCAGAGGATTGGTTCAAGGTCTCATGCAGTCTGCATGGTGTGCGCGTGATCAGAGTTGTGATTGGTGTGTGTGTGCGTGATCAAGGCTGTGATTGGTGTGTTTGATGCGTGGCCAAGCAGCCCTGTTGCAATTGGCTGTTGATAGGGTTTTAACCTAAGTTTGAGAGAGAACAAAGGAGTAGAAGAACAAAGAGGAGTAGTGGTAGAGTAGTAGTAGTAGTAGTAGAAGAGGAAGCCTGTAAATAGGCTGTAGTTACTGCCCTTCTGTATTATACTTGGATTTCTTGTTATGTTATGTTATGTTATGTAATTAGTTTGTCCTTCAATAAATCCTCATAAGAGCAAGCACCTGTGTTGGAGCTTCACTCGCTGGACGAGGGACCCCGTTATCCGGTGCCGTGGCTCGGATGATAAAAGTCAGCCGGTGAGTACCAAGAAGTTAATTAGCTGAGCAAATTGCTCAGGGAGTTGCTTACAGCTGCAATTAGTTTTCAACTGAGCCTTTGCTCAGGGAGTTTGCAACTGAGCAGATAGCTCAGGAAGCCGCTAAAGGAAAAAAATAATAATAATAAAATAAGTGACTGAGCGAAAAGCTCAGGGAGCTGCCTATCGGCAGGGGTGTGCACACCAATGATCGCGGTGAAAGCGACAATTTTTTTGAAATTTGCGGCAAAAACAAAAATTCTTTTGAAGCTCGCGGTGAAGCGACGATCTTTTCAAGGTCCTTTCAAGGTCGCAATAAGCGACGGAATGGGGAACTTGCAGTCTTCTGTAAAAATGCAGAATCTTTTGCAGAGGTTGCTGAAGAAAAATGGCACGCCAGTAAAGGCAAAAACAGTGCTTTCATTTTTACAAACAGTGCAGCAGCATGCCCCTTGGTTTTTAGAAGAGGGTATGCTAAATGTGCCACAGTGGGAACATCTCGGAAGGGATTTATCTAAAGCTGATCAACTTAAACCTCTCCCTCCGGGTACTGTGGGATTCTGGTCTCTGATTAAGTCTTGTCTAGTAGATAAGACAGATAAATTCAAGGAATTGTTACAAGAAGGTGAAGCAGCTCTCCGCGAGCTTCAGGAGGAAGCTTCTCAGCCAAGTAGTGTTGGTGAGAGAGCAGAACCTGAAAGTCAGGATAGTGAGGAAGAACATTCGGGTGAGGAGCTGGATGCTGTGGCTAAGGGCACCGAGAAGCTAGCCTTAAAGTTGCCTAGAAAGGCCCGACGGACTCCTGTACCACCCCCTGGGGAGCCTCCGGTGGCACCCAGTGCACCGCCTTGGCCACACTCCGATCCCCCTGGGTGGGCTGCGCCCAGTGAGGCAGTGAGGCCGCAGCCCAGGGAGGTTCAGTCATGGCATGATATTGTTGGAGTCAAGCAGGTTTTTCCTGTTAGAGAGGACCGGACCCAGAACCCTGCAGTTCGTTTGCATGACCCCTTAAATTTTAAGCTAATAAAAGATTTGAAGATTGCTGTGGATTCTTATGGGGTTCATGCGCCTTACACTATGGCTGTTTTGGATCAGCTGGCTGCTGATGTTTTGACTCCTGAGGACTGGAGGAATGTAGCCAAGGCCACTCTCTCCCCAGGCCAATACTTGCTTTGGAGAGCTGCTTGCCGAGAGCTGGCAATAGATACTGCCCGCCGTAATGCTCAGGCTGGGAACCCCACATGGAATGAGGAGGCATTATTAGGGGAAGGTGCTCATGCTGGCCAACAACAGCAGATTCAGTACTTTGTGAGCCGTCTCATGGAAGTGGCAGGGAAATTATTCCCAGATGTGGAACAAGCCATGCCTCTGGTAAAGCAACTTGCCTATGAGAATGCAAATAGATGGTGCCGTGAGGCTATACGCCCATGGAAGCATAAGCCACTAGATACTTGGATAAAACTCTGTAGGGATGTGCATGACCAAGTTACTGCAGGAGTAATTCAGGCTAAAGAGCAGGCTAAAGTCATCATGAATGCTATGCGACAGGAAAGACAGGCTGAAAGTCGCACTCACATTTGTTTTAAATGTGGGAAGTTGGGACATTTTAGAAGGGATTGTCGCCAGAGAGGGCCGGCTCGACCGACTTCGCGACCTAGGCTTTGCCAACGTTGTGGCAAGGGAAATCATTGGGCACATGAATGTAGGTCGATGTCCGATATGATTGGCCGCCCCCTGGTCAGAAGTTACAGGCCAAAAAACGGGCAGTGGGGCCCAGCATCCCGGGGCCCCTACAGAGCTTACGGGGTGCACCAGGACCCACAGGCACAGAAGGAGGAGTCATTCGCCGAGCCACACCTGGCAGCGCGGGACTGGACCTCTGTGCCACCTCCCACTTGGTACTGACTCCAGAGATGGGCCCACAAGCCCTGGAGACAGATTTCCAAGGGCCTCTCCCTGATGGTACAGTAGGAATAGTGTTTGGACGGAGCTCAAAAACTATGCGAGGTCTAGTTGTTCACCCAGGAGTAATAGATTCAGACTTCACAGGCATTGTCAAAGTTATGCTTTCTTCACCTAGAGGTATTACAATTATTACTCCAGGGGAGCGCATTGCCCAATTGTTAGTTCTTCCTAGTTGCCATGCACGTTGGAGAAGTCGCGGTGCAAGTCGAGGTGATGGAGGTTTTGGGTCTTCAGGTGACGCTTTAGTCAACCTGTCTGTCTCCCTTAAGGATCGACCTTTGGCAACACTCATGCTGCGGGGGATCCCCTTTGAAGGGTTGCTGGACACTGGAGCCGATGTCAGCATTATCCGGCAGGCTGATTGGCCTAAAGATTGGCCCTTACGGCAATCTAGTCAGACCCTCCGTGGGCTGGGAATAGCTGACCAGCCACAGCAGAGTGCTTCCATCATTCCTTGGACTGACCGTGAAGGTCATAAGGGCTCTTTTCAGCCTTATGTCTGCACCATTCCCGTGACCCTATGGGGTCGAGAGGTCTTAAGTGCTATGGGCCTTCGCCTTAGCAATGAGTTCTATCAAGCCGGGAGCCAGCAGGCATGGAATATCATGGAGAATATGGGCTATTCAGGAAAAGGTCTAGGCAAAAGTGAACAAGGGAGAATAGAGCCAATTCCAATTAAACAACATCCAGAAAGGACAGGATTGGGTTTTCAGCCGAGGCCACTGCGCAACGACAACGACAGCCACTAAAAATCACATGGGTATCAGATGATCCCGCATGGGTGTCGCAGTGGCCCCTGACCTCTGAAAAGTTAATGGCTGCCCAATCATTAGTATCAGAGCAATTGTCACTAGGACATATAGTGCCTTCAGTATCCCCTTGGAATACACCTATTTTTGTCATTAAAAAGAAGTCAGGGAAGTGGCGATTTTTACATGATCTTCGTGCTATAAATGCGACTATGCAGCCTATGGGTGCAGTACAGCCTGGAGTGCCCCTTGCCACCGCAGTGCCTAGAGATTGGTATCTTGTTGTGATTGATATTAAAGATTGTTTTTTCTCTATACCTTTACACCCCCAGGATTCTGAACGCTTTGCTTTCACTTTGCCCTCTATTAATCATCAGGGTCCTGATCAGAGGTATCAATGGGTTGTGCTTCCGCAAGGTATGATGAATAGTCCTACTATGTGCCAGTTGTATGTAGCTCAAGCACTGTGCCCAGTATGAAAGAAGTTCTCGCAGCTCTGCATATACCATTATATGGATGATATCCTTGTGGCAGGAAAGCAGAGCAGTGAAGTACAAGCCGCTCTAGTGTGTTTGAAACAAGAACTGGCGCAGTGGGGACTATATATTGCTCCTGAAAAGATTCAGGAGGGCACTAGTGTGAAATATCTGGGGCTGCAAATGACAGCCCGACAGGTTGCCCCATTACAGGTTAATATCAGAGTGGATGGTTTGAAGACTCTTAATGATTTTCAGCAGGTATTGGGACATATTAACTGGATACGTCCCTATCTGCGTTTGACTCCCAAAGACTTGGAGCCTCTGTTTCAGATTCTTCATGGGGATCCTGCTTTAACTTCCCCTCGCACGTTAACTCCTGAAGGGCGTGCTGCTCTTGATTTGGTTCAGCGGCGGCTTCAGGAAGCTCAGGTGGAGCGTTGCGATCCTTCACAACCTCTTTCAGTTTTAGTGATTCCAGAGAGCATCCCAGCTGCTTTGTTATGGCAAGGAGGACCATTGGTGTGGATTTATCTCCCTATACAACCCACTAAGGTCCTTGCTATTTTTCCAGAGCTTATGGGTCAAGTAATTCTTAAAGCTGTAGAGAAAGCTCGAGAAGCTTTTGGTATGTATCCTACTTTGTGTGTTACTCCTTATTCCAAAGAAATTATTGCCAATTTATCCCAAACATTAGATGTTTGGGCCATTCTGATGTCCTGTTTTTCCTTATATTTTGATACACATTATCCAGCCCATCCTTGGGTACAATTTTGTAAAGAAGTTCCTTTATGTTTTCCTAGAGTGGTAAGAAAGCGGCCTATTGAGAAAGCACGACTTGTCTTTACAGATGGGGCTAAAGGTGGTACTGGAGCAGTTCTTTTAGATACCCAAGTTTTCCCTGTTGTGGTTGCTTCTTCTTCTCCTCAAGCAGCGGAGTTGGCTGCTGTTGCCCTAGCCCTTCGGCTGGTGCCCGAGCCCCTAAATCTTCTTTCCGATAGCTTATATGTGGTGAATGCTGTTAGAAGTCTTGAGATGGTGGAGTATATTTTGCCTCGATCCACAGTGCATGAAGCCCTGTTTTCAGTCCGTCAACTATTGTTGTCCCGGACTAATCCCCTCTATGTGGGCTTCATTCGGGCACATTCCAATTTGCCCGGGCCCCTGGCTGATGGCAATGCCAGAGCTGATTTTGCTTCTAGATTTCTTCTGGCATTCTCCGTGGAGGAAGAGGCAGAGCGTTTTCACCAGCGGTGGCATGTCAGTGCCAAGACCCTGGTGAAACGTTTTCCCATTTCTCGAGATGCGGCCCGCAGTATTATTAAACATTGCCAACATTGTGTCCCCTTTCTTTCTCAGCCTCATTCTGGGGTTAATCCCCTTGGTCTTATACCCAATCATGTATGGCAGATGGATGTTGCCCATGTTCCTAGTTTTGGTCGTCTTTCTTTTGTCCATGTTTCTATTGATACTTGCTCTGGGGTTCTTTTTTCCTCAGCTCATACAGGAGAGAAAGTTCAAGATGTCATTTCTCATTGTCTCCAGGCCTTTGCAGCCTGGGGCGTTCCACGGTGTTATAAAACTGATAATGGTCCTGCCTACACAGCTAAAGCATTTAGCACGTTTTGCTCTGAATTTGGAATTAAGCATTCTACTGGCATCCCATATAATCCTACAGGTCAAGCCGTGGTGGAACGAGCTCATGCGGTAATTAAGGCCCTGTTAATAAAACAAAAAGGGGGAATTGGAGCCTCCTTATACCCAAAAAGCCCTAAACATCAATTGGCTCTAGTAACATACATTTTTAATTTTTTGAATTTGGATTTGGATGGCCGTTCTGCTGCTGAGCGTCATGCAGCAGGCCCAGGTTTTAGTAAGGATTGGGTGATGTGGAAGGATGTATTAATGAAACAATGGAAGGGCCCGCATCCTGTCCTACGACGGACGCGAGGTGCAGTTTGTGTTTTTCCGCAGGACTCGGATGGACCAGTGTTGGTGCCAGAATGTTTAACGCGAACAATAAGAAAATCAGAGCAAGATGAACCTGTGGATGTGGTGGATGCTGACCAGACTGATATTTCTTTAGACGATGGAGGCGTGGACTCCAGGATTCCCACTGACTAATTCTGCCACTGCCAAGCCTGTACCCTGACGTGGTGTTATGGAATGGCAGTTTATTATTTTCCTCAAGTTACCAAAGTGCTATGTTCCTTTCATGTATTACCTGTGTTGGTTGATTCCACTTTTCTAAGGCCTCAAATTGATGGAACTCATATTGATGAACATAATGTTACATTTCAATTGCAAGATTGTGTTCCTACAGATGGAGGTCCAGTGTGTAATGGTCTTGTTCGATCTGTAGAGCCTTGTTTGTTAACACATGCTATTAATGTATGTCATTTTACTGTGTTTCCGGCAGCTAATTATTCTGTGTTGTATGAAGTTAAGCCTCAGTATATTTGCTTAGCTAATGCTAGGTCTGATGAATTGGCATTTATGGGATTACCCTCTCCATTTGTTGGGTGCATTGAGCACCTTGAGGTTCTTTATTGGTTTGGTGATATTTTTTATCTGTTGCATGATCTGGTGGAGGATGCTCAAGTTTCTTGGACGCCTCGTGTGTTGCCTCTGCCATCAATTACTGTTTCTTTGCCCATCGCACAAATCCTTCAAAATTCTGAACAGTTGAAAAATCATTTGAAGCGTAATGAAAAACAGTTGGAAGAGTATCAAGTAGCCACCACTATAACTAGTGGCAAGTTACTTCAAGTGCAGACTGCTATAGAGCATGATTCCAATAGTAGATGGTGGGATTTTCTCTTCTCTAGCCCTACTGCCATGCATCATTTTTCTGGAGTGTTTATTTTTCTGAGCTGTGTGTTTGGTGGTTTAGTGTTTTTGTGTGTTTGCAACTGTGGAATGTATGTGTATACCAAGAATCAATCGCGTAAGAACCTCCTGCAACAGCAGATCCTGGCTCAAGCCGTTCTCGCTCTCCAAAAGAATGATTCCCCTAAGGTATGGCTTAACATGCTGGATCGGTAGTCAATGACGGGTAAGTATCCAATAAGGCTTTACCAACCTAAGACAGGCGCCACGAGCCAGGTGGTTAGCCGATGACGGGTAAGGGAAGCTGAATTTGGAACACCTAAGACAGGCACGATCCCTTAGTTAATAAAACAAAAAGGGGGAATTGTGGAGAGCGGGACTTTGCCCCAAGATGGCGCTTGTTATTGTCTTCTCACGGCACAAAGGCAGTAAACAAGTTTTAGGAAGTTGCAGAGGATTGGTTCAAGGTCTCATGCAGTCTGCATGGTGTGCGCGTGATCAGAGTTGTGATTGGTGTGTGTGTGCGTGATCAAGGCTGTGATTGGTGTGTTTGATGCGTCGCCAAGCAGCCCTGTTGCAATTGGCTGTTGATAGGGTTTTAACCTAAGTTTGAGAGAGAACAAAGGAGAAGAAGAACAAAGAGGAGTAGTGGTAGAGTAGTAGTAGTAGTAGTAGAAGAGGAAGCCTGTAAATAGGCTGTAGTTACTGCCCTTCTGTATTATACTTGGATTTCATGTTATGTTATGTTATGTTATGTTATGTTATGTTATGTTATGTAATTAGTTTGTCCTTCAATAAATCCTCATAAGAGCAAGCACCTGTGTTGGAGCTTCACTCGCTGGACGAGGGACCCCGTTAATAGGCTAGCCTGTCTTTGCAATTTTTTGGAGCATAAAAAATATAATTGTTTTAGCTGCTTTTATAATTTTTAGCTAGAGGAATTAAGTATGCTTTTATTAAAGAAAAATGTTTTTGATTATTGTTTCATTTATTTATGGGGTTGTAGAGTCTATAGTTGTAGGGGGATTTAGCATTTGTAATTTTTGTTTTTAGATTTTGTATTTTTTCCCTTGTAATCTATTTTCCCATTAAATAATGGGCAAATTGTAGAAACAGAAATGTGGTGGGAATGTATTACTGATTAGCAGGTAATCACATGTGCCTTGGCCTTGGAGGCCTGGCTGTCGCTCCATGGCTACTGTTGAATAATAAATAATGGCTTGCTTTGAAGAATATGAATATAGTGTTTTGCAGAATTATCTTTAGGGGAACCTGCTTAGCCCTGAAGTGCAGACAGAATGACCAAATGTCTGTACATGCCCCCTTAGTCTTGAAGTGAAAATAGAATAATTAGTTACTTCTGCAGAAGCTTGTGAGGCTTTGAGTAAACAAAAAGGACAGCTGTTTTTTGGCTGTTGTGAGAACACACCAAGTGTCAGTGTCTGTGTCTTTCTTTATTGCCGACTCCACACACCCTTCCCGAGCTCCGAACTCAGCTGGAGTTGGACACCAGTAAATACTAACCACCAAAGGCCTTCTTGATATCATATGAGAAGAACAAAGGGAGAGACAAAGGAAGGACCAAACTCTCTGAAAAAGCCACTTTGTGGATTAATGAAATCATAGTTTTGGCATGACATAGCTTTAAGAATGACAAAAAAAAAAAAAAAAAAAGAGTGACAACTTCTGGTCCCTGTATGGTAGCCTAGCGACTGAAGTCCTCACCTTGAATGCACAGAGATCCCATATGGGCACCAGTTCTAATCCCGGCAGCCCCACTTCCCACCCAGCTCCCTGATTGTGGCTTGGGAGAACAGTTAAGTGCAGCTCAAAGCCTTGGGACCCTGCACCTTTGTGGGAGACCTGGAAAAAGTTTCTGGCTCCTGGTTTCAGACTGGCACAGCACCGGCCATTGTGGTTGCTTGGAGAGTGAATCATTGGACAGAAGACCTTCCTCTCTGTCTCTCCTCTCTGTATATCTGACTTTACAATAAAAATAAAATAAATCTTTTTTTTTTTTAAGGTGACAACTTCTGATGACTCCACATGATAAATTGTGAATCAAACATCCGATCTGTGAACTTTGAGTGCTGAATCCCTGCTGTAGTGAGACCTATATCACTAACTATGATCTGTGATGCCTTGGAAGCAGTCACTGGTCAATAGTAACCTGTATTTACTTAACATTTATATTAATATTTTAAGTACACTACCCTAACAAAAAGAACTAAGCCCAATAAAATATGAAAAGAACAAAAATATGGCAAGAAGAATCAATGAAATATTTGAATAGGTAGCTTTGCCAAAGCAGATACACAGATGGTAAACTGCATGAAGAGAGCTTCACACCATTAATATTAAGGAGATGTAAATTATAGCCACAGAAAAGATACCACTTGTCACCTGCAAGAGTAGCTAAGCTTCTCGTTGGTAAGGATATGCAACAATCAAAATTTCATTGCTGAGAATGTCAAATACCACAGTCATTTTAGAAAACAATTTAGATGTTTCATGAAGCACTAAACAAACACTCTTAAGTTGGGTAGACTACTCCACTTCTCAGGATTTACCCCCCCCCAAAAAAAAGTGTCCACATAAAGATTTCTAAATGAGTGATTTTAGCAACTTTAGCTGCTAGAGCAGCAACACGAAAATAAAGCAAACATACATCACATCTTGAATGGACAAAAACAGTGTGGTATACTTGCAGAGCAAGATATTACTTGGCAATATAAAGGAAAGTTTTCTTCACAAATTCAATAACATGGATGAATATCAAGGAAATGATACTGATAGAAGCAGCATTGCAAAAGTAGGATTTCATTCAAAAGAAACCAAGAAGTAGCTCTTCCAGGTTGACAAAAGTTTAATGGTTGTCTCTGGGTGAGGGGAGTTTGGAGACAGAGGGAATAGAAGCAGGAATTCACTGGAATTGAGGACATTTTTAGAGAAAATGCATTTTGGTATTTATTTCATAAATCTGTATTTCACAGATCTTTATTTCACAAATCTTAATATCAAATTGCGTATTTTAAGTATGAGCTATTTGTTCATATAAATGAATGGTGCAGCTATTAAAATGTTAAGTCAATGAGATTTCTTGCATAAACTCTCAAATAGCTCAATAGCATAGCAGCTAAAGTCCTCACCTTGAATTTGCCGGGATCCCATGGCTGCCAGTTCTAATCCTGGCAGCTCCACTTCCCATCCAGCTCCCTGCCTGTGGCCTGGGAAAACAGTCGAGGATGGCCCAAAGCTTTGGGGCCCTGCACCCACGTGGAAGACCTGGAGGAAGTTCCTGGTTCCTAGCTTCGGATTGGCTTAGCACCAGCTGTTGCAGCCACTTGGAGAGTGAATCATCGGACAGAAGAACTTCCTCTCTGTCTCTCTACCTCTCTGTATATCTGACTTTGTAATAAAAATAAATAAATAATTTAAAACATTTTTAAATGATTTTTAAAAGTCAATTTAATATGAGCACACAATTAGCCAACGTATTGAAAAATGAAATAAAATGCATTTTATTTACAATAGAATCAAAAACATAATGTTCCTAAAATACATGTATCAAGAGGTCTCTGATCTTACATGAAAAATGAGAAAATAGTTTGAGTAACTGAAGGCACAATTAAGTAAGAAAATACATTTTAAGAATGTAATTCTGCATCCAGTGCAACACTCATCTACAAGTGTCATGATTTTGTTTGGATATTCGAAATGTTTCTGTTTGAATGTCAATGGCAATTTAAAAATAAATTCTTAAATTCAAGAATAAATATCAATATACGATAAGCAAATTGAAGTAGAAGAAAGTAAAAACAAATTCTTAAGAAGTTTTGCACTACTTGAGTTTTTATAAAATTACAATAGTGAATACAGTGTGTAATGTAGATATAAATGCAATTCATGGACCAGCATTGTGGGATGATGAGTTAAGTCACTGGTTCGAATGCCAGCATCTCATATGGACCTCAGTTTGAGACCCGGTTGCTTTAATTCTGATGCATGTTAGTGGTCTTAGCAATGAAAGCTGGCCAAAGGCCTCAAGTATTTGCACATGTTGGGAGACCCAGACTCTGGCTCCTGTTCCACTTGGCTGAGGCCTTGCTGTTGCATCCTTTCAGGGAGTGAATCAGTTGATGGAAAATTCTCTCTCCCTCCCTTTCTGCCTTTAAAATGAATACAATATGTTGTCTTTTTAAAGTTCATTATTTGTTTTTGCTTTTTTATTATTATTAACATTTTATGATACAGTTCCATAGGCCATGGGATTTCCTTTAGCCCCTCCTCAAGTTCCATCCCTCACCATGAGATCCCCTATATTGTTACTATTGTACAGTTCTTTATAAATAGTCACATGTCCATCATTGTGGCATGAACAATGGGAGAGAGTCCAGCCTCTTATTGTCAAATATTGAACAGTTTCATTGGGAGTTCATCTTTGATCTGGTATGTCCTTAAAGGAAGAAATACTAATAATTAAACAGAATACAGTCAGTCGTGTAAAGGCTCATTTCTTTCTAAGTTCATTTGCTTGTTTTCAATAAGTGAGTCAAGATGAATTGGTAGGGACAGATAATCTGCATAATATCGAGCATAGAACTACTAAAGGGGAGTATGGAAAATAAGTGCCTTTATCCACACTTTATGCCTTGCACAAAAGTGTGATATGAGATGTATTAGGAGTCCAAATATAAAATATAAAATTATAATTTTCTATTAAAAACATACTGTGATAGCTTTATGACTGCGGTGGGCAAGTACCAGAACTAATGCAAAACAACAAAAACCAACCAAGCAAAAAGGCCCAATTAGATAAGGACCCCAGCTGTATGCAACAACCTCAGTTGCCTTGTACTTAGGCGAGTGTTACACAGCTGGGAGAAAAATAGCCAATAGCTCTAGGGTGTCCAGAGCCTGATTAATGTCAAATATTAATGAACTACACCAGTGTGCCAGCATACTCAATTATTATTTTATCTTATTTTATTTTATTTTATTTTATTTTATTTTATTTTATTTTATTTTATTTTATTTTATTTTATTTTATCTTAGCTCATTTTATTATTTTTTGAACATATGTGGGAGGATTTGGTGCCAAAGGCCCCCAGCCCAGATAGGGTTGATCCATGCAAGAACCATTTGGCACTGGGAGCCTCATATGCTCCCAGGCACGGTGACTATGGAGTAACCAGGGAAAGGAAAAAGGGGGTGTGGGGGGGGAGGGAGAAACACGGAGGGAGTATGCTGCAGATGAGCAATGACTTCTGAGGGATTTCCATCGACAAGGCCACTGTACTTGCTGACCACGGAATGTATATGTAAGAATTGGGCCTCCTTTAGGAACTCGCATTTACTTTTTTTTTTTTTTTTAAGATTTATTATATTTTTATTACAAAGTCAGATATACTGAGAGGAGAAGAGATAGAGAGGAAGTGGAGCTGCCGGGATTAGAACCAGCAGCCATATGGGATCAAGGCGAGGACCTTAGCCACTAGGCCATGCTGCCGAGCCCCGCATTTACTTTTAACATATTGGTTATTCATTACTATGTCAATTAATTCTATAATGATGTAAATTTTTGCTGATGGTATGTTGGAGCTTTCAATTGACTGGGATGATACTCTGCTGGCTCTGACTTCAGACCAGAAAGGGTATACCTAAGAAGCCGTTGAACTTGACTGGACAATAAGATGCTGGACTCTATGTTTGGTATATGCTTGCAGTGGGGGAATCTCAACTGAACTTGAGCTGTGGTTATGCAACAAGGTGGAGGAATCCACCATGGTGGGAGGGTTTGGGGAGGGGTGGGGAGAACCCAAGTATCTATGTAACTGTGTCACATAATACAATGTAATTAATGAATTAAAAATAATAAATAAAAAAGAAAAAAAAAAAAGAATTGGGCCTCCTCAGTGGCTTAGACAAAGCAGTAGGTGACATACCCAGATTCACATGGAGGATATGGCAATCCATTTGTGGCCTGCAGAGGGCACCAGGTACCATAGCAGAGGCTGACAAGCAGCACAAATTGGTTAACTACCCTAGCTAGGGGTCAACAGCAAATATTTTGGTGATTAGAGACTCTAATATGGAGTGTGTCAGCCAATGGGCTTTGGAAGGATTTCCTCATCTCCAGAGTAGCAAAAATGAACGAGCTATCAAAATCAATTGAGCAGAACCCTTGGAGCATGCGCTACATCTGGAACCTTGGGATGATATCAGGTGGCCATTCCCCATTCCCAGGTACAGAGGCAGTTGGAAGGACTGGTATGGATTCTCTTCTCCCCTTATCTTCCTCTTTCCCCCAGATACAGGAAGGAGAGAAAGAAAATTTGGAAACAGTGGTCCCACCATTTTTTCCCCTATCCCATGACCCTTTCAACCTAACCACCTATGTGAACATCAAAAGTTAACAGTATTGAGCTCGGCGGCGTGGCCTAGTGGCTAAAGTCCTTGCCTTGAACTCCACTGGAACCCATATGGGCACTGGTTCTAATCCCGGCAGCTCCACTTCCCATCCAGCTCCCTGCTTGTGGCCTGGGAAAGCAGTCGAGGATGGCCTAAAGCTCACTTGGGGAGTGAATCATCGGACAGAAGATCTTCCTCTCTGTGTCTCCTCCTCTCCTCTCCTCCTCTCTGACTTTGTAATAAAAACAATTAGATCTTTTTTAAAAAGTTAATAGTATTAAAAAAGAAGAAATTGAACCTTATCAAAATAAAAAATGACATATTAAAACTCAAAATATATGATTGACAAAGGACATATTTTCAATCACATTTACAAAAAACAAAGCGTTCCAAAATTAAGAATCAACATTATATACAGGACATATAATTGACATTAAAATTTACTTGACATTACCAATTATTGCAATATATCAGACAGACTGGTATAATTACTATTTGAAATCTACATAGTAATTTATAGCATCTGTATAAACAAATAGGAAAGTGAAAAATTAATAAAATGTGTCACATGCAAAATAACAATCTTGCAACTGTACAGTACAGTGACCAAGTGAGATTTAAGACAATTTCCTGATAGGATCCTCAACGTATTGAGCAAATTTAAAGAAGACCTAAGGAAGTGAAGCAGCGTGCACAATGAATCCATACGAAGGATCGCTGTTACAAAGGCATCAACACCTATCCAATGCCGATCACATGGTATTTACCCACGCAGATTGAAAACGTGACCTTTGCCATCCTCCCAAAAAGCAAAGTCCTAAGAACTGACAGGGTAATACTGAAAGAGATGAATAAGATACTATCACACATTTTGAACCTCTAGCCATTCAGTTAGTGTGTCACTTGTTGTAAGCAATAATAGGTAGATAAATAGAATCTGGTTATGGCAAAATATTTTCTCAGTAGGTCAAGTTTGTGCTTTTAAATAGATTAAGTCCTGGACCCAGCATGGTAGCCTAGTGACTAAATTCATCATCTCATACTCGCCAAGATCCCATGTGGTCCTGATTCTAATGCCAGTGGGCTCACGTCCCATCCAGCTCCTTGCTTGTGGCTTGGGAAAACAGTTGAGGATGGCCCAAACCCATGTGGGAGACCTGGAAAAAACTCCTGGCTACTGGCTTTGGATTGGCTCAGCTCCAGCTATTGTGGACATTTGGGGAGTGGATCATCAGTTGGAAAGTCTTCCTCTCTGTCTCTCCTCTTCTGTGTATCTGAATGTCCAATAAAAATAAATTTAAAAAAAAATAAATAAATAGATTAAGTCCTATCGATGATATTCCATTTAGGAAAAATATTACAGGATACATTATGCTTGTTGTAAACAGGCCTGTTACAGGTTCCTGGCTTTGGATCGGCTGAGTTCTGGTCATTCTGGTCTGGTCATTCACTTGGGGAGTGAATCAGCAGATGGAAGATCTTCCTTTCTGTGTATCTGACTTTCCAATAAAAATAAATAAATCTTTACAAAAAGGCAAGATGCCCTTGTCCCAGGATACAGCTTTCCTAAGTATATGCCACAGGGCCAGCCTATACAAGTCCACCTGTTCAACGGTCCTGCAGTCCCCATTGTGTGACGGAAATTGAAACTTCTTGGTTGGAAATGAAGATTTTTTTATTGTGTTCTGTGCCATATTCCATGTACTACATTTACTTATTCTCACACTGGCATAAGTGGGCTTATCAGGACTCTCATCCTTGACTTTTTCCAAATGCAGTATCTAGGATCACCCTCTGCTTTTCTGGAGTGTCTGTTCCTGATCCTCAGTTGCATCACTTCGATTTCTGTTTGCCAAACTTCATGTTCTTTCAGAGCTCCACTCCAGATGTTTTTCATGAAGTCATGCACACTTCCTTTATCTTTCTTTGAATACAAAGAACAGTCTCAGACCTGGTATAACAATATACTTGGAGGGCCCGGCGGCGTGGCCTAGCGGCTAGAGTCCTCGCCTTGAAAGCCCCGGGATCCCATATGGGCGCCGGTTCTAATCCCGGCAGCTCCACTTCCCATCCAGCTCCCTACTTGTGGCCTGGGAAAGCAGTTGAGGACGGCCCAATGCATTGGGACACTGCACCCGCGTGGGAGACCCGGAAGAGGTTCCAGGTTCCCGGCATCGGATCGGCGCGCATCGGCCCGTTGCGGCTCACTTGGGGAGTGAATCATCGGACGGAAGATCTTCCTCTCTGTCTCTCCTCTGTGTATATCTGGCTGTAATAAAATGAATAAATCTTTAAAAAAAAAAAAAAAAAAAAAAAAAAAAAAAAAAAAAAAACAATATACTTGGAGCAATCTCACAATACCTTGCATTCTCCTTAGAGCTTATCCACATAGACATTGCTTAGATCTATCCAACAACACATTGCATTCTTCTTATAGCTTATCCACATTGACATACCTGAACACAAAATGCCTTATATATGTAAGACATTTGCTACTTTCCTTTATGCCATCACAAGAGGAATGTTGCTTTCTTTTGTCCATCTGCAGACCTCCATCAAGACATTGATAAATAAGCTACTGATCTTGCATTCCAATTCAAGAAAGACCATTTAACTAGGCACTGATACAATAATGCTGATTTTAAAAACAACCTCTGAATATCCAAGAGTCACCATTATGTACAATTCTTTTCCCTCACCCTTCAGTATGGATTGGGGTTTAACCGATCTTGGCTAGATTCAGCAGAACTGGGCTGTTGACTGTGTGACAAGCTTGAGCCATTTTGTGTGTCTGTTTAGAAGCTTTACACAATAAGCAGAGTCTCCCAAGGTGTGTATCTCATGGTGACCACAGAGAGGACCCAAATGCACGAGCATATGTCCAGCCTCAACTACGTCAGAGCTTTCTGACATTCTTTTGGACAAACAGGTGCCGAACCAGGTCTCCGTGGATATGGGTGTGTACAGGTATTTCTGCCATGTCTTCATGAACAGAGTGACGTGGCAGCACTACTTAATTAACAGGGGCCCTGACTCGTACCTTGGTTGAGCCCTGCATTCCATGAATGACAATCTCCTACATGGAAGAGCTGTCAAAACACTTATCCAGAACAAAATATAGGAACCCACTGGCTGCAAAGACTGATGGACAGAGCAAAAGCATACACAGTCGTGCTGTACTTACATGCACATGGAGTTTTTACAAGAGAATGAAACCCCCGAAATTGGCAAAAAAAAAAAAAAAAGCATGCTGCTTTGCAATTTTTAGAAAATTAAAAAAAAAGGACAAATCAATCTCTAGGCTACTTTAATGAATTCTAGGAATGACACAAAGAGTTGCGTGCTTAGAAAATACAGTAGCTACTTACAAGAGAAGTGGTACTGCAGAAGGCTTCCTTCCTTAGATCCATCACAGACCAGTTACCCTGGTGATTAAAGCTAATTTCATACTTTGATTTTGAGAGAACATCTTCCCAAAATAATGTTTACAAGTTGCTGCATGTAGAATAAAACAGGCCAAATGGCTTTTCTCCACAGTTATAGTTCCTCAAATTAATTTCAAGTGAAAAAATATACCCACTAGATATATTTGAAGTTGGTATATCCTAAAGCTTTCTTTGTGAGAAGACTTATCGGTACCTTAAAGTCACTAGATGCTTGAGAAAAGAACAGGCATTTGAAAGTGTTATTATTAAATGTGAGGGAAAATCAGTTGAATTGCTCTTTGCAGGACTGATTAGGAACTGATAGAATTTGTAGCATTTAGCTCAATTGTAGCGAAAGGTCGAGTTTTGCCTGTAGACAGTGGAATAAGTATTAGATAAAAAGGCACAAACTAAGCAATTTACAATTAACATCTTAAACTCAAATTCTTTGTCCTTACTTAATTTATTCTGCAGGAAATACTATAAGTCTTCTTTATCAGTGCAGCAATTTCAGTTTTTCCTATTTCTTCTTAAACAATGGGGTGTATGCATAAAAGTTATCATTTTACCATTTTACCTTTTTATGGTTTAGTGATTTTGAGAACAGTCACAATTTTTCTCTCATTGATGACACTCAAGGTTTTCTTTATTCAAAACGATGTTCTACTGTTAAACTCTAACTCATTCCCCTTCCTGCAGTATTGAATCACCTTGGGCCCAGCACGATAGCCTAGAGGTTAAGGTCCTTGCCTTGAACACGCCAGGATCCCATATGGGCACCAGTTCTAACTCCGGCGGCCCAGCTCCCTGCTTGTGGCCTGGGAAAGCAGTTGAGGATGGCCCAACGCTTTGGGACCATGCACCTGCGTGGGAGACCCCGAGGAGGCTCATGCCTTTGAATTGGCTCAGGACCAGCCATTGCAGCCGCTTGTGGCCTGAACTTTGTCTCTGTCTCTTACTTTCTGTCTCTCCTCTCTGTATATCTCTTTCCAATAAAAAAATAAACAAATCTTTTTTAAAAATTAAAGTATTGAATCACCTCTATTTTACTTTTTATCTCTGTGTATATACTTACCCATATAATAAATGTAAGTGAAATTGAACACCCTGTGTCCCATTTTCAATTAATTTTTGGCATGCTGTTTTCAAGGCCCCTCCATATTGTAGCATGCATCAAAATGACCTTGTTTTAGGGCTAGGCTGTATAGTATATTATGTGTGTATATATCTCATTTTATTATCTATTTATTTATCTATGGAATTAGCTATTTTGATTATCTACTGAATCGTTTTTGTATGACAATTGCTTTATTTTACTTTCCCACTTGCTGCTCAATCCCCGTCTCTATATTTCCTTTTGTTGCACTTTTGCAACATGGTGGTTTTGCACTTTACTTAATAAAGAAGGATGTTGAGTACCTTTGCACGTGTTTAATGAGCACTGGGAGAAAGCACAAGCTCATTGCTGATTTTTAAATGAGTTTTTGTTGCTGTGATTGCCACTGAGACTTAAGAATTAATCAAATATTCTAGAGAATCACCCTTTTTCAGATACGTAACTCAAAATTCTTATTCTATGTTTTTTTTTTTCACTCTTCGTGGTCGCCTTTAGATACAAAGGATTTATATATGTTTTAATTTTGATGAAATCGGAATTATTTTGTCTTTACTTTCCTCATCCTATTCTTTCATGTTCAAGAATTTATCCTCTGGGCCCGGCGGCGTGGCCTAGAGGCTAAAGTCCTCACCTTGAATGTCCCAGGATCCCATATGGGCGCTGGTTCTAATCCAGGCAGCTCCACTTCCCATCCAGCTCCCTGCTTGTGTCCTGGGAAAGCAGTCAAGGACGGCCCAACACTTTGGGACCCTGCACCCGCGTGGGAGACCTAGAAGAGGTTCCAGGTTCCCGGCTTTGGTCGGCACAGCACCAGCCGTTGCGCTCGCTAGGGAGTGAATCATCGGACGGAAGATCTTCCTCTCTGTCTGTCCTCCTCTCTGTATGTCTGACTTTGTAATAAAATAAATAAATCTTTTTTTAAAAAAAGAATTTATCCTCTAATCCAAGGTTATGAAGATATTCAACTGTATTTTCTTCTAAGAATGCTACAGTTTAAACTCTTATATTTAGATAAATCCTGAGATAAAGGTTCAGATTCATGGTTTTCATAGATATCCAGTTTCTTCAGCATTATATGTTGAAAATAATATACTTTTTTCTATTGTATGATCTTAACATATTATTGAAAATCTTTGTGTTATGATTATGCAAATATCTCTCTGACCCTTGCATTCTGATTAACATGTGTACTTCATTTAAGGGTGGCGTGGGTTTAATCATTGTTGCTTTACATTTTGAAACAAGGAAATGTGCATATTTTATTATTTGTTTGTTTTCAAAACATTTATGAATGTCTAGTACTAAGTGTTTCTGAAGTTTTTATATGAAATTAAGATTTTTTCTAGTTCTGCATATTTGATACAGATTAATCTATAAATGGCTTAAAGTGGTATTTTTTTCAATCAATGAACATATATGACTTTCTATTTCTTTGAACTTTAAGATTTACTTATTTTTCTGAAAAAATTGTAAGTATCAAGGGAGAGTCTGAGAGGTATTTCTTCCATCTAGTTGTTTGCTCCCAAAATGGCTGCAATGGCCTAGGTTGGGACAGGTTGAGTCCAGGAGACAGAATCTCCATCCAGGTGTTTCATATGGGTGCAGGAGCCCAAGCACTTGGGTCATCCTCTGCTCCATTCCCAGGCCCTCTTCCGGTAGCTGGCTTGGAAGCGGAGCAGCTGAGGACATGAACCCGCACCCATGTGAGATACCAATGTTACAAGCAGTTTCCATCTGCTCTATCAGCATGACAGCCCTGTTACTTCTTTTCAAACAATGCTTTGCATATTTAGGATGAGAAGCCATTCATTTCTTGTATAATATTCATTCTGAAGGATTTTCTTGTTGAAGTTGCAATTTTTAATTAATGGTTCAGATTTCTTACTGAAAGCATATAAAAATGTGTCTGGGTTTTGTGTTCCTTTTATATTCTGCAGCTTTGATGAGCTTACTCGTCAGCTTTTTGTTTTACATTATTTATAGTTTTCAGCCTAGAATACCATGATCTGTATAAATACAGCTAATTTTATTTTTACTTCCCAATTTGAGTGTCTTTCCTTTACTTAGAGAACTGTTTTGTTTAGAAGATCCTGTTGAATAGTAGGGGCTAAAGTGTACAGCTTTACCATTCAGTGTGATATGGAAAGTTGGAAGTTCTAGATGTTTTTTTAAGAACATCTAATGCATCAAATATAATTATTTCATTACATTTTCAATTTGCTATTCCTGCTTTCAATTCTTACGTACTAGTCACATTTTTACACTTGATCTTAGCCAAAAGGCCGAGAAGCGATGCTAGTCACATTTTTAAAAAAGGAACAAGATTTACTTTGGCTGTGATTCTGGTGATTTCACAATCTAACTGGGCCAAACCCATTTGTTCTGCTCTGGGAATAAATGATAATCTTGTTGTCAGAATTCTGGAGTCCAAGGAATATGACACAGTGAGATATGGAGTGTGCATGTGTGTGTCCATGTCCTCATGGTCAACATGTATGTGCCACCTGTATAGTTCCATCAGATCCAATAATGTCCCAGCTCTCCTCATGGAGAGCACCATAACTGGATTATGCCCATACACTATTGGTCCCATTAACTCAGCACTTTGAGGATCAAATCTTCAGCAGATGGACTTTGGGAACATTCAACTTTGAAACAAATGTCCAAATCCTAGCTTCTCAGGAGCTTTGCTTGGTATAACCAAGGCTGTGCTTTCTATTATTTCTGTTTATAACTTGGTGCCTTTGTCATCAATTGCTTGCTAATTTTTCGACTTTATTTTTTCAAAGAATGTTTTTGTTTAATCTTTTCATGGAGCACAGTTTATTCTTTTTTTATGAATGTATTTAAGATGTTTGTGATAAAAAGGAATTAAAGCCTAAGTGTGGGACCCAGCTGTGTGACACAGAACCTGGGATGACAGCAACACACATTAAAGTCTTTGCTTCTCAACTTATAAACCAGCTCCCTGCTAGTGTGTCTGGAAAGAAACTGAAGATGACCCAAGTGTGTGCAACTCTTCAGGCCACATGGGAAACCCAGATGGGCTTCCTTGTTCCTGGAGCAATCATGGCTATGTAGTCATTAGAGAATTAAGCAAGTAGATAGAAGGTCTCTTTCTCTCTGTGTCTCTCTCCCTGCCTCTCTCTCTTTCCAACCTCTATCTCCACACATTTCTAATAAATAAAATAAACAAATAAATATTGAAAAGTGAACTTGTTTGGGTACATTCTTGAAAATTTTTATAACAAGCATTTTTAATTAATGTTTGAAACTATATTTTCTATAATCAATATTTTTAAAGATTTATATTTTTGGAAAGACAGATATGCAGAGAGGAGAGACAAAGATCTTTCATCTGCTGGCTCACTCCCTAACTGGACATAATGGCTGGAGCTGAGTCAATCCAAAGACAGGAACCAGGGGCCAGGAGCTTTTCTTCTGATTCTCCCACATGTATACAAGGTCCAAAAGCTTGGGCTGTCTGCAGCTACTTTCCTAGGTCACAAGCAGTTACCTGGATGGGAAGTGAAGCAGTCAAGATACAAACTGGTGCCCATATGGGATCCTGGTACATACAAAGCAATGGCATTAGCAACTAGGCTACAGTGCCTGGGTCCCCAGTGGGAAGACTTTCTTCAAAAATGAAGAAGATGTGAAGCTCATCTCCCAAGGAATTGAATTTTCAAGTTTAACATGACAATTTTTATTTATGTAGAAGTCTGTGGAATAGTTGTTCTTAACAACAACTTAAGGGCAGGCATTGGATTAAGCAGTTAAGATGTGGCTTGACATGCTCACATCCTATGTTGGAATGCCTGCTTTGGGGTCTGACCTCTGCCCTGTTCCTAAGTCACTACAGATGTGCACCATGGGGAGCAGGGTGATGAATCAAGTAGTTGGCTTCTTGGTCCCCTTGTGGGAGACTCTGGTTGAGAACTTGGTTCTTAGCTTCAGACTAACCGAGCCTCAATGACTGTGGGAACACAGGCAATGAAACAGTGGATGACAGACTTCTATCTGCCTGTTCTCTCGCTCTGCATTTCAAATGAACTGAATGATATTCAAAGAGGTGTTACCCTTCTATTAGCTCCCCTTTCCTGTAATATAATTTTTGTTTGCCTTCAAGTAGTTTTCCATTTATTAACTGTTATATCCTGGAGAGTGCCTTGCTCATTCATCTCAAGATTTCCTTATGTGACACATCATAGATTAGTAAATATTATTTAACAAATTGTGTCACATTCAAGTCACTATGCAGTAGCAGATTTGAAGCAGAGAAATAATCAGTTTCTCCTAGAAGTCACAGGAAGCCTCCATCTTGTCATTTCTAGAAAGCCTTGCATACTCAAGCAGTGGAATAGTCTGTGCTTCAATAAATATTATGGTGAGAAGCTTTAAGATAATAAACAAATCTGGCTTAATACCAAAGTGTCAAATTAGAAATGCAGAAATACAGTAATTAATGCTCACTGGAATAACTAGAATAAAAACATCACCAAGAAGACATGTTTAATTCTCAGAAAAAAAATTCACTTTTACTTTCAGATTTGCATAGTAATAGTTTACAAGAAATAAATTAGGTGTTACATTAGCAAAAGTAATTTCCCTGCACTTCTCTATGGAATTATTAAAGTGGCTGCGGTATTGATTGACATTCAGCATTTGATACTATGCTCTCCCAAATTACACTGAGGCATGTCTAAATTCTGAGGCACGACTGAGCAACAAAATAAAGAACCTCAGTGAGTTGTCATGGGTTTTTATCATTGGTACGTGTCATAGTATTGGCAAATATTGTTATTAAGGAAACAGCTGCAAGATCGGGTGAGTGAGGAAATGCCTGACTCCCCAGCTGTCCTTAGTCTGTGTGCATTTAAATCCTTGTTAATTGGGTGGCTCTGCTCACGCCATCAGACTGCACGTGGCACAGGGACCCAATTGGCTAGTTGTCCCTGCTCAGACCCTCCCACACACAGACTTGTACCTGCAGAAGTTGATAAGCTTAGACATCAATGACGTAACTCTTTAGGACCACTTGGAAACTATTAACCCCAAGGACCTCACAAGCCACAGCTGGATCCTATGCCCCTGCTTTTCACTATGGCTCCCCAGGGGCTTTTGGCTGTTTCTGGATTTTAGCTTCTGAGACATGTAAGGTCCTAATGGAGGATTTGTCAGGACAACTGCATCTGTTAAATTTATGCTTTATCCTTAACTTTTCCAGTATCAGTTATGGCCATAATAGTAATAGTTAGTTTTACTTATTTATTTATTTATTTATTTATTTATTTATTTATTTATTTAAGATTTATTATTATTGGAAAGCCGGATATAGAGAGAGGAGGAGAGACAGAGAGGAAGATCCGTCCGATGATTCACTCCCCAAGTGAGCCGCAACGGGCCGGTGTGCGCCGATCCAAAGCTGGGAACCAGGAACCTCTTCCAGGTCTCCCACGCGGGTGCAGGGTCCCAATGCATTGGGCCGTCCTCGACTGCTTTCCCAGGCCACAAGCAGGGAGCTGGATGGGAAGTGGAGCTGCCGGGATTAGAACCGGTGCCCATATGGGATCCTGGCGCGTTCAAGGCGAGGACTTTAGCCCCTAGGCCACGCCGCCGGGCCCAGTAATAGTTAGTTTTTAAATTTTTATACATTAAATTCTCTTTTTCTGTGGACTGTTTTATTAGTGTTCATTATTATTTCAATTTTTGCATGTTATTTAATTTTGCTGCTTTTTGACTAATTAAAGTTCTATTATTGAGACTAGTTAAATTTTACATGCCATTTAAATTACATTCCTGAGGTAATAATTGTTTTATATATATATATATATATATATATAATTTTTCAGGAAATAGCATTACATGTTTTGCTTTATTGTAGTTACACTAGAAGTCCAGTGGAATCAATAAGAAGCATCAGAGCCTGTGCTGTGGCAGAACAAGTTAAGCTGCTGCTTGCAATGACAACATCCCTTAAAAAAGAGCATGTTCAAATCCTAGTTGCTCTAGTTTGGAGAGCTCCTGCTCGTTTGTGGGAGCCAGTGGATCATGGTCCAAATATTTGGACCCAAGCCCTCCCAGGTCCTTGTTTCAGCCTGTTTTAGCCCTGAATAATGTGGTTGTTTGGATAGTGAGCCAACAGGTTTCTCACGTTCTTCATCTCTCTCTCTCTCCTTTTGTTTCTTTTGCTCTCTGTAACCCTTGCAAATGAATGAAAATATAAATGTTAAAAATATGAAAATAAACATGGTCATGTAGATAAATATTGTCATACTTGTCCATTCCATTGACATTGCATTAAATTAGTTACATACTAAATCACTGAAAGATTGTAGACTCAGGGACTCAGGTGTTCCTATGCATAAAACCTTGCCTGCATTTTTTTTCAATTTACAAAATGTCAATGTGGCAATAGATATACGATATTATTACACATTCATGACTCAAAAATCAATGATACTCTTCAATCTTAGTTAACCTTTTACTTTTTCAAATGCAAAGTTTTCAATGTTTTTGGCAGTTTCCCTTCTTAAAACTTAGCCATATTATCACATAAAGTATTTTAAGTCAGTCATTAATTATATGGTTAACAATTAATCAAGGAAGATAAAAATTCATTTATTACAAGCACTATGTTTCAGCCAACTCTATCACCAGAAGTCAATTTTCAAGGTTCTTTAAGTTGTAAATATTCACATTTCAAGACTCAGCTTGAAATGTGAAATGAAAAGGGTAGTAAGGAAAAACATGCAAATCAAAAGGGAAACATGTTCTTGATTCTCATTAATAATCAAAGAAGTGTTTCACATTAATTTATAACTAAATTGAGATCATCCAGGCCTGCTTAAATCTTGGCCACACCTTCAGGTGAGTGTCACAAGCATTGGCCACCCTTTTCCTAACTAGTTAAGAGACCATCAGTGGGGAACATCTTACCTGTAGTTTCCTGTCCAACGAGGGGTCAGAAACGGTTTCAAAGCCCAAGACCCTTCCTTAAACCTCTGGTCTCTCTCTCCCTCCCCCTTTCAAGAAGCACCCCACCTCCCAGCTTTCTCTTGAGAGGTGCTTCCCCATCTTTCCCTGCTCACCTGGTCCATTCACAAACTTATCTGTCAACAAATGGTTCCTGGCTTTTATTTCTACATTAAGCTTTTCTGGTAACATAAATTAGTGTGTCTGCCAGAACAAAAAGCAGAAATACATCACATTACAATCAAAAATAAAAGTCAAATGACACATTCACTGCATATGTCAATTATGGCCATTGGCAACTAACTTTAAATTCACACCTTGACACTTAACTATGCAAATAAACTTAGCTTTATTTCTTTGACAGGCAATCTAACAAGTCACATGTAGTCTATCTCTGTCCCTCATTTCCTCTCTATTCCTCAACAATGTAAACCCACCTACTGTACACCCTGATGAATCACCTGAGTTCACCATTGCAGATTCAAGTTCCAGTCTGACAGGTGAACCCATCATACTGCACGATAACAGAGAGGGTACCTCCAGTCACAGCATGCAGCCGTCCTCAAGGGATTAATTATGAGTGAGTACAAATTCCAAATAACTTTTTCATGGCAGCTATATGGATCATTAGCTTATCGCTCAATTTGATCAGGAAATACTCTAACACTAAATGCCATTTGATTTGAATCTAACTACAGTGACTTGAACTGACTTTTTACATGTGGAAATATTTAAAATGTGAAGACATTGGGGTTGACCCCATGTCAAAGTAACCCTAAGTTATAGGGTTAGGGTTAGGGTGCGGGTTAGGGGTAGGGGTAGGTGTAGGGCTTACATTTGGTCAGGTCTCATATCGGCCTTAGATAATGGCCTGTCTACTCCACTTCACATATATTGCCCTACCCCGGTCTGTGAAAGCTGTACATGGTGGAACAAAGATGGGTTACAATTAGGGTTAGGGTTAGGGTTAGGGTTGGGGCTTACATTTGCTCAGAACCTTTATAGGCCCTGGTTAATGGCCTGGTTGCTCCACTTCCAATATATGATCCTATTGTGGTTTGGGATATCTGTAGATGATGGCACATGCATGGGTTCCAGTTAGAGATAGGGCTAAGTTTAAGGTTTGAGGTAGGGTTAGGTTAGGATTAGGGTGAGGGTTAAGGTTAGAGCTTGCATTTACTCAGGGACCCATTGAGGCCAAGGCCAATGGCCTGGCAGCTCCACTTCCCATATATCACCCTGCAGTGAACTGTTAAAAAGTAGATGATGGCACAAAGATGGGCTGGAGTTAGGGTTAGGATTATGGTTAGGGTTAGAGTTAGGGGTTAGGGTTAGGGTAAGGTTAAGGTTAAAGTTAGGGTTAAGGCTTACATTTGCTCAGGTTCCCATATAGGCCCTTGTTAATGGCCCTGCTGCTCCATTTACCATATTTCAACCTGCTATAGTCTGGGAACACTGTACATAATGGCAGAAAGATGGGTTGTGTTATGGTTAGGGTTAGGGTTAGGGTTAGGGCTGAGATTTGCTCAGATTCCCCTTATTAATGGCCTGACTGCTCTACTTCCCATATGTCTCCCAGTTAAGATCTGGGAACACTGTAGATGATGGCACAAAGATGGGTTGGGGTTATGGTCAGGGTTTTGCTTAGGGTTAGGGTTGGGGCTTACAGTTGCTCAGGGTTCCATATAGGCCCTGCTAATGGCCTAGATGATTCACTTCCCATAAATTGCCCTGCTGAGGTCTTGGAAAACTGTATATGATGGCCCAATGATGGGTAAGGGTTAAGGTTAAGGTTACAGTAAGGGTTAGGCTTAGGGTTAGTGTTAGGCTAACATTTGCTCAGAGTCCCATATAGGCCCTTGTTAATGAATTGGTTCCTCCACGTTGCATATAACACACTGCATTGTTCTGGGGAAACTGTAGATGATGGTACAAATATGGGTTAGTGTCAGGGTTAGTGTTGGGGTTAAGGCTTACATTTGCTCAGGGTCTCATATAGGCCCGGATTAATGGCCTGGCTTATCCACTGCCCACATCTCTCCCTGCTGTAGTCTGGGAAAGCTGTAGATGATGGCACAAAGATGGTTCAGTGTTAGGGTTAGGGTTTACATGTGTTCAGGGTCCCATATTGGACCTAGTTAGTGGCCTGGCATTAATGACCTAGTTAATGACATCCCATATGGCACCCTGCTTTGGTATGTGAAAGCTGTAGATGTTGGCAAAAGTAATAGGTTAGTGTTACGGTGAGGATTAGGTTTAGATGCAAGTTTAAAGCTAGGGTTAGGGTTAGAGCTTACATGTACTCAGGGTTCCATATAGTCCCTCCTTAAGGGCCTGGCTGCTCCACTTTCCATATATCACCCTGCTGAGGTCAGGGAAACCTGCAGATGATAGCAACAAAGAAGGGTTTGGGTTAGGCTAAGGGTTAGGGATAGGGTTAGAAATTACCTTTGCTCAGGGTCCCAAGTAATCTCTGAAAATGGCCTGGATATTCAACTTCCCATATATCGCCCTGCTTAAATCTGGAAATGCTGTAGATGTTGGAACAAAGATAGGTTAGAGATATGGTTAGGGTTTTCTTTATGGTTAGGTTTAGGGTTAATGTAAGGTTGGGGCTTCGATTTACTAAGGTTCCCATAGTGTCCCTGGTTAATGGTCTCATTGATCCAGTTCTCATATATCGCCCTGCTGTGGTCTGGAAAGCTGTAGATGAAGGCACAAAGATGAGTTAGGGTTATGGTTAGGGTTAGAGCTTACTGTGTAAATGGTGACTTCCTGTCTGCTCCACTTCACATATATTTCACTGCTGTGGTCTGGGAAGGCTGTAGATGATGGCACAAATATGCATTAGGGATAGCATTAGCATTAGGTTTAGGTTTAGTGTAGTACTTACAGTTGCTAAGGGTCTGATGTAGGACCTTACTAATGCCCTGGCTGATCCACTTCCCATATTCACCCTGCTGTGATATGGGAAAGCTCTAGATGATTGAACACAGATGATTTGGAGTTATGGTTGAGTTTTCCTTAGCCTTAGGTTTATGGCTAGTGTTAGGTTTAGGTCTTACATTTGCTCAGGGTCCCCTTATACTCCCTGGCTAATGCCTGGCAGATCAACTTCCCAAATTTTGTACTCCCGTGGTGTGGGAAAACTGTAGATGAGGGCAGAAAGATGGGTTAGGTTTAGGGTTATGTATAGGGTTACGGTTAGGGTTAGGCTTACATTTGCTCAGGGTCCCATATAGGCTCTCATTAATGACTGGCTGTTCCACTTCATATATATCACCCTGCATTGTTCTGGGAAAGCTGTAGATGATGGAATAAAAATGGCTTAATCTTAGTGTTAGGGCTTCGCTTTGCTCTGGATTCCATTTAGGTCCTGGTTAATTGCTTCTCTGTACCACTTCCCATATATCGCTCTGGGAAGGCTGTAGATGATGGCACAAAGATGGCTTAGGGTTAGGGTTAGGATATGGGACAGTTTTAGGGTTAGTTTTAGGGTTACACTTAGGGTTAGGGTGGTTTAGGGCTTACCTTTGCTGAGGGTCCCATATAGACTCCGGGAAATGGCCTGGCTTCTCCACTATCCATATATCGTCATATTGTAGTCTGGAACGCTGTAGATGATGGCACAAAGATGGTTCAGTGCTAACATTAGGTTTAGGGTTAGTTTTTAGGCTTAAATTTAGGCTAGGTTAGGGTTAGGGTGGGGCTTAAATTTGCTCAGGGTCCCATATAATCCCTGATTAATGTTCCGGCTGCTCAAATTCCCATATATCCCCTTGGTGTGGTCTGGGAACACTATATACAATGGCACAAAGATGGATTAGTGTTATGGTTAGGGTTATGATTAAGGTAAGGTTTAGGATTAGGTCTAGGTTTAGTGTTAGGGTTAGGGTTAGTGCTTATATGAGTTCAGACTCCCATATTGGCTCCCATTTTGGTTAATGGCCTGGCTGCTCCACTTCACATATGTCGCCCGGTTTTGGTCTGGGAATGATGTAGATTACGGCACAAAAATGGGTTAGGGTTAAGGTTTAAGTTAGGTTTAGGGTTAGGATTAGGGCCTACATTTGCTCAAGGTTCCATATAAGTCGTAGTTAATTGCCTGGTTTCCCCACTCCCATAATTTGCCATGCTGTGGTCTGTGAAAGCTGTCCATGATGGCAACAAAGATGGGTTAGGTTAAAGTTAGGGTTAGGGTTATGGATAGGGTTAGGGTTATGGATAGGTTTAGGGTTAGGGCCTCCATTTGTTCAGGGTCACATATAAGCACTGATTATTGTCCTGGTTGCTCCACTTCTCAAATACCACCCTGCTGTGGTCTGGGAAAGCTGTAGATAATGGAACACATATATGTTAGAGTTATGGCTAGGGTTTTCCATAGGGTTAGGTTTACGATTAGGGTTTGGTTTAGGGCTTCCATTTGCTCATGGTCCCCTGATATTCCCTGGCTAAAGGCCTGTCAGATTCACTTCTAATATATTGCTCTGTTGTGGTGTGTGAGAGTTGTAAATGATGGCAAAAACATGTGTTAGGGTTAGGGTTAATGTTAGGGTCAGGGTTAGCGTTAGTTATAGCATTAGGGCTATGCTTACATTTGCTCAGGGTGCCATATAGCCCTTGTCAATGGACTGGCGGCCCAAATTCACATATATCACCCTGCATTATTCTGGGAAAGCTGTAGATGATGGTATAAATAAGGTTTAATGTCAGGGTTAATGTTAGGGTTAGTGTTAGGGTTACAGCTTTCCTTAGCTCAGCATTTCATACAGGCCCTGGTTGAAAGCCTGGCTGCTTCAGTTCCCATAACTGCCCAGCTTTGGTCTGGGAAACCAGCAGATGATGGCACAAAGATGGGTTAGTGTTAGGCTTAGGGTTAGGGTAGGGTTAAGTTTAATGTCAGTGTTAGCACTTATTTTTGCTCTGGTTACCATATAGGGCCTGGTTAATGTCCTGGCTGCTAAACTTCCTATATATCACCCTGCTGTAGTCTTTGAAAGCTGTAGATGATAGCACAAAAATGACTTAGGGTTAGGGTTAGGGTTATGGTTGCGATTGGGGTTGGGGTTAGGGTTAGGGTTAGTGTTAAGGCTTAACTTTGTTCTGTGTCACATACAGCTCCTAGTTAATGGCTTGGCGGCTCTACTTCCCAAATATGGCCCTGTGTGGTTTGGGAAACCTGTAGATGGTGGCATAAAGTTGGGTTAGAGTTAGGTTTAAGGTTAGGGTTACGTCTGCTGAATTTCTCTTATACGTTCAGTGTAATGGCCTGGATGCTCCTCTTTCAATACATCACCCTGGTTTGGTTTGAGTAAGCTATAGATGATGGCACAAAGATGGGTTAATGTTAGGGTTATGCTTAAATTTAAGTTTATGATTAGTGTTAGGTTTAATGTTTACATTTGTTCAGAGTCCCATATATGCCCTGAATAATGAACTAGCTGTTCCAATTCCCATAGATTACCCTGCTGTGTTTGTGAACGCTATTTATAATGGCACAAACATGGGTTAGTTTTATGGTTAGGGTGGCAGTTAGGGTTAGTGTTAGGGCTTGCATTTGCTCAGGGTCCCATATAGACGTTGATTAATGGCCTGGCTGCTCCACTTCCCATATATTGTGCAGTAATGGTCTGGGAATGCTGTAGATGATGGAATAATGATGGCTTAGATTTATGGTTAGTGTTTTGGAAAGGGTTAGGTTTAGTGTTAGGGTTCATGTTAGGGTTTTGATTTGCTCAGGGTCCCATTGAGTCCCTTGTTAATGGCCTGGCTGATCTATTTCCAATATATATCCTTTCTGTGGCCTGGAAAGCTGTAGATGATGGGACAACAATGGGTTAGGGTTCAGGTTAAGGTTAGCGTTAGAGCTGATATGTGCTCATGGTCTCATGTAGGCCAGGGTAAACTCCTGACTGCTCCACTTCACATGTATCACACGGCTGTGGTCTGGGAAAGCTCTACAGGATGGTAAAAACATGATTTAGGGTTATTGTTAGCGTTAGGTTTAGGGTTATGTTTAGTGTAATGCTTACGTTTGTTAAGGGTCCCAAACAGTTCCTGATTAATGGCCTGCCTGTCATATTTTAAAATATCGCCCTGCTGTGGTCAGGGAAAGCTGTAGATGATAGCACAAAGATGGGTTAGTGTTAGGGTTAGGTTTATGGTTAGCGTTAAGGATAAAGTTAGTGTTAGGTTTAGGGTTAAGGCTTTCATTTGCTCAGGGTTCCTTATAGGCCCATGGTAATGGCCTGGCTACTCCACTTCCCATATATCTCCATGTTGTGGTCTGGGGAAACTCTGCATGATGCTTCAAAGATGTGTTAGGGTTAGAGTCAATGTTAGCTTTTGGGCTTAAATTTACTCAGGGTCCCATATAGGCCCTGCTTAATGGCCTGGATCCGCACTTCTCATATATCGCCCTGCTGTTGTTTGGAAAATCTATAGATGATGGCACAAAGATGGATTACTGTTAGACTTAGGGTTAGTTTTAATATGAGTCTGAGGACTTACTTTTGCTCAGGGTCCCATATAGGCTCTTATTAATGGCTTGGCTGCTCCACTTCCCAAATGTTTCCTGGTTTTGGTCTGGGAACAACGTATATTATGGCACAAAGATGGATAAATATTAAGGTTAGGGTTAGGGTTAGGTTTAGAATTAGGGCTTACATGTGCTCAGGGTCCCATAAAGTCCCTGATCAATGGCCTGGCTGCTCCACTTCCCATATATGCCCCTGCTGTGAACTGGAAAAACATTGGGTGATGGCACATAGATGAGATTAGGCTGGGAATAGGGTTATGGTTAGGATTAGGGTTTGAATTAGGGTTAGGGCCTACATTTGCTTAGGGTACCAAATAGGCCCTGGTTATTGGCCTGGCTGCTCCACTTTCCATGTGTCTCACTGCTGTGGTCTGGGAACACTGTAGATGATGGAAAACAGATGAGTTAGAATTAAGGTTAGGGTTTTCCTTAGGGTTAGGCTTATGGTTCGGGTTAGGTTTAGGGTTTACATTTGCATAGGGTCCCCTTATACTCACTGGCTAAATGCCTGGCAGCTCCACTTCCCATATATTGCCCTGCTGTGGTGGGTGAAAGCTGTAGATTATGGCACCAAGATGAGTTAGGGTTAGGGTTAAGGTTAGGGTTAGGGTTAGGTTTAGGGTTAGGATTACATTTCCTCTAGTCCCCTTATAGGCACTCATTAATGGATTGACTGCTCCATTTCATATATATCACCCGGCATTGTTTTGGGAAAGCTGTATATGATGGCACAAACATGGGTTAATGTTAGGGTTAGTGTTAGGATTAGGGTTAGTGTTAGGTTGAAGATTAAGGTTAGGGTTAGGTAAGGGTTTGGTTTATGGCTAGGGATTAATTTTGCTCAGGGTCCCATATAAGCCCTGAATAATGTCCTGGCTGTACAACTTCCCATGTATCGCCCTGCTGATGGCACAAACATGGGTTAAGGTTATGTTTAGGTTACAATATGGGTTAGGTTTAGGATTAGGTCTTCCGTTAGGGTTAGGGTTGGTGCTAGACTATCAGGATTTACATTTGCTCCGTGTCCCATATAGGCCCTGGTTAATGGCCTGGCTGCTCCTTGTCACATATATCGCCCTGTTGTTGTCTTGGAAATCTGTACTGGATGGCACAAAGATGGGTAAGGGTTAGGATTAGGGTTAGAGTTAGGCTAAGATTAGTGCTAGTTTTAGGGCTAGGTTTAGGTATAAGATTTGGGCTTATATTTGTTAAGGGTACCATATAGGATAAGAATAATTACCTGGCTGCTCAACTTACAGTTATGGCCCTGCTTTAATCTTGGAACACTTTAGATGTTGGCACAAAGATGGGTTACGGTTAGGATTAGGGTAGGTGAAGATTAGGTTTAGGGTTAGGGCTTTATTGTGCTCATTGTCCCATATAGTTACTGGATAATGGTCTGGCTGATCCCATTTTCATATATTGTACGGCTGTCAACTGGAAAAGCTGCAGAGGCTGGCAAAATGATGGGTTAAGGTTAGGGTTAGGATTTGGGTTAGGATTAGGTTTAGTGTTAGTGTTAGAGTTTGGGTTTAGTTTAGGATTAGGTTTAGGGTTAAGGCTTACATGTGCGCAGGGTCCCATATAGGGCCTGTCCAATGCCCTGTGGCTCATTTCCCATATATGGTTCTTCTGAAATCTGGAAATGGTATAAAAGATAGCACAAAGATGGGTTAGGCTTAACATAAGAGTTAGGTATAGGATTAGGTTTAGGGTTAGGGCTTACTTATGCTCAGGTTCCCATATAGGCCCTGGTTAATGGCCTGGCTGCTCCAAGTCCAATATGTGTCCCTGTTATGGACTAGGAAAGCTGCAGATGATGGCACAAAGATGGGCTAAGGTTAGAGTTAGGGTTAGGGTTAGGATTAGGATTAACGTAAGTATTAAGATTAGGGTTAGCATTACTGTTAGGACTTTCATTTGCTCAGCGTTCCATGTAGGCCCTTGTTAATGGACTGGCTGCCCCAATTCCCAATTATCACCTGTAGTGTTTTGGGAAACCTATACATGATGGCAAGGTATCGGTTAGTGTTAGGGTTAGGGTTAGTGTTAGGTTTAGGCTTAGGGTTAGGGATTACGTTTGCTTGGGTACCATATAGTCTCTGGTTAATGGCCTGGCTGCTCCACTTCCCATATATCACCCTGCTGTGTTCTTGGAAAGCTGTAGATGAAAGTACAAAGATGGATTATGCTTAGGGTTGCTGTTAGGGTTAGGGTTAATGGGTTAATGTAAGGATTATGCTTAGGGCTTACATTTACTCCGGGTCCCCTATAGGCCCTTTTTAAATGCCTCTCTGACCCAACGCCCATATAGTGCCCTGCTGTGTTCTGGGAAAGTAGTGGATAACGGCACAAAGATGGGTTAGGGTTAGGGTTAAGGTTTTGGTGGGGGTTAGGTTTAGTTTTAGGGTTAGGGTTACATTTACTCAGGGTCCCTTATAGGCCCTTGTAAATGGACTGGTTGCTCCACTTCCCATATTTCACCTTGCCTTGGTCTGGGAAAGCTGTGATGGCAACAGAATGTGTTAGTGTTAGGGTTGGAAATTTGGGTTAGGCTTAAGTTTAAAGTAAGGGTTAGGGTTAGGGATAGGGTTAGGATTCGGGCTAATACTTGCTCAGTGTTACACACAGGCAGTGGTTCATGGCATGGCTGCTCCACTCCCCATATATCACCCTGCTCTGGTCTGGGAAAGCTGCAGATGATGATAACATAAATGGATTAAGGTTAGGTTTAGGATTAGGGTTAGGGTCAGCGTTAGGGTTAGGGGTTGGGGTTAGGCCTTACCTTTGCTCAGGTTCCCAGGCTTAAGTTTAAGGTTAGGGTTAAGGTTACTGGCAGGGTTAAGGCTTACATTTGCTCTGGGTTCAATATAGGCCCTGGCTAATGGCCTGGCTGCTTCACTCCCCATATATCACCTTGCTCTGGTCTGGGCAAGCTGTAGATGATGGTAACATAGATGGGTTAGGGTTAAGGTTTGGCTTAGGTTTTGGCTTAGGGTTAGGGTTAGGGTTAAGGTTAGTTAGGGTTAGGCCTTACCTTTGCTCAGGTTCCCATATAGGCCCTGGTTAAGGGCCAGGCTGCTTCACCTCCCATATATCTCCCTGCTGTGGTCTGGGAGAGCTGCAGATGGTGATTTAAAGCTGGGATTGTGTTAGGATTAGGTCTTACATTTGCTCAGGATCTCTTATAGGCCCTGGTTAATGGCCTGGCTGCTCCACTTCCCATATATTGCCCTGCCATGATCTGTAAAATCTGTAGATGATGGCACTAAGATGGGTTAGTGTTAAGGTTTGGGTTAGGGTTAGGCTTAGGGTTTAGGTATAGGGTTAAGACTAGGGTTAGGTTTAGACTTAGGTCTTACCTGTGCTAAGGGTACCATATAGGCTCTGATCAATGGCCTGGCTGTTCCACTTCCCATGTATTACCCTGCTATGGTCTGGGAACGCTATAGATGATGGCACAGATATGGGTTATGGTTAAGCTTTACATTATGAATAGTGTTTGGCTTAGGGTTAGGGCTAACATTTGCTCATGGTCCCATATAGGCTCTGATTAATGGCCTGGCTGCTCCATTTCCCATATATTACCCTGCCATGATCTGGGAAAGCTCTGGATGATGGCACAATGATGGGTTAGGGTTAGGGTTAAGGTTTTGGTCGGGGTTAGGTTTAGTTTTAGGGTTACATTTGCTCAGGGTCCCTTATAGGCCCTTGTAAGTGGACTGGCTGCTCCACTTCCCATATGTCACCCTGCAGTGTTCTGAAAAAGCTGTTGATGATGGTGCAAATACAGGTTAGTGTTAGGTTTAGGGTTAAGTCAGGAGTTAGGGCTTACATTTGCTCTGGGTCCCATATAAACACTGGATAATGGCCTGGCTGTTCCACTTCCCATATTTCATCTTGCTTGGTCTGGGAAAGCTGTAAGTGATTACAAAAAGATGCATTAGTCTTAGGGTTACTGTTGAGTTCGGTTTAGAGTTAGGGTTAGGGTTAGGGTTAGGAATAGGTTTAGGACTTACATGTGCTCAATTTCCCCTGTATAGGCCCTGATTAATGACCTGGCTGCTCTATTTCCAATATATCATCCTGCTGTGGTCTGGAAAATGTATAGATGATGGCAACAGATGGGTTAGGGTTAAGGTTTGGCTTAGGGTTTGGCTTAGGTTTAGGATTATGGTTAGGGTTACGGTTAGGGTTAGGGTTAGGGTTAGCTATTGGGTTAGAGCTTATATTTGCTCATGGTACAATACAGGCATTGATTAATGGCCTGGCTTCTCAAAAGTCGCATAGATCGCCCTGCTGTGGTCTGACAAAGTTGTAGATGATGGTACAACGATGGATTAGGGTTATGTTGAGGGTTATGGTTATCACTAGGTTTAGGGATAGAGTTAGGGTCCGTTTAATGTTAGGGTTAGGTCTTACCTGTGCCCACAGTCTCTTATAGGAACTGGTTAATGGCCTGGCTCCTCCACATCCCATATATCAGCCTGTTGGGTTTCTGGGAAAGCTGCAGTTTATGGCACAAAAATGGATTATTGTTTGGTTAGACTTGTGGTTAGGTTTAGGATTAGTTTTAGACTTATGGTAAAATTTTGGGTTAGGATTAATGTTAGGGTTAGGGGTTACTTTTGCTCAGAGTCACATAAAGGACCTGATTAATGTCCTGGTTGATCCACTTCACATATATTGTCCTGCTGTGGTCTGGGAAAGCTGTAGATGATGGCCAAAAAGATGAGTTAGTTTTAATGTTAGAATATGGTTATTGCTCACTTTTGCTCAGGGTCCCATATGGGCCCTGGTTAATGGCCTGGTTGACTGACATCCCATATAACGCTCTGCTCTAATCTGGAAAAGCTGTAATTATGGTACAAAGATGGGTTAGGGTTTAGTTTAGGGTTAGGCTTAGGTTTAGAGTTAGGGCTTACTCTTGCTCATGTTCCCATATAGGCCCTGTTTAATGGCCAGGCTGTTCCACTTCCCATATATCTCACTGCCTTTGTCTGGGAAATCTCTAGATTTTAATATAAAGATAGGGTAGTGTTAGGGTTTTTGGTTAGGGTTAGGTCGACCCTGTGTCTTGTTCTCTAATAGGCTCTGGGTAATGGCCTGCCTGCTCCACTTCCCATCTATCGCCCTGCTGTGTTCTGGTAAAGCTGTAGATGATAGCACAAATATTGGTTAATGTTAGGGTTTGGGCTAGGGTTATGCTTAGGATTTAGGGTTAGTGTTATGGCAAGGTTAGATTTAGGATTAGGGTTTACATGTGCTCAGGTCACTATATAGGTGCTGATCAATGGCCTGGCTGTTCCACTTAGCATATATCACCTTGCTCTGGTCTGGGAAAGCTGTAGATAATTGCACAAAGATGGGTTAGTGTTAGGGTTAGGGTTAGGGTTTGGCTTAGGGTTAGGGTTAGGGTTGGGGTCAGGCCTTACTTTTCTCAGGTTCCCATATAGGCCCTGGTTAAGGGTCAGGCTGCTCCACTTCCCATATATCTCCCTGCTATGGTCTGGGAGAGCTGCAGATGGTGATTTAAAGCTGGGATAGTGTTAGGGTTAGGGTTAGGTTTCACCTGTGCTCATGGTCTCTTATAGGCCCTGGTTAATGGCCTGGCTGTTCCACTTCCCATATATTGCCTTGCTGTGTTCTGTGAAAACTGTAGATGATGGCACTAAGATGGGTTAGGGTTAAGGTTTGGGTTAGGGTTAAGCTTAGGGTTTAAGGTTAGGGTTAGGGCTAGTTTTTGGTTTAGGGTTAGGACTTACATGTTCTCAGGGGTACCATATAAGCACTGGATAATGGCCTGGCTGTTCCACTTCCCATATATCATGTTGCTGTGGTCTGGGAAAGCTGTAAGTGATTACAAAAACATGAATTAGTCTTAGGGTTACGGTTGTGTTAGGCTTAGAGTTAGGGTTAGAATTAGGTTTAGGGCTTACATGAGCTCAATTTCCCCTATAGGGCCTTGTTAATTGCCTGGCTGCTCTGCTTCCTGTATATTGCCTTTCTGTGCCCTGAGAAAGGTGTAGATGATGGCCCAAAGTTGTGGGACCCTCCACTCACGCGGGGCACCCGGAAGTAACCCCTGCTCCTGGCTTTGTATTGGCTGTCTCTGGCCACTGTAGCTGCTTGGGGATTCAATCATTGGACAGCAGATGTTTTTATATTTCCTTCTCTTTGCTGATGTGTCTTTCAAATAAAAAATACATATTTTTAAGTGAAGAAGTCCTCTACGGAATTGAACAAGGAAAAAAATTAGGCAAGATGAGAGCTATTCTACTTTCCGGTAAAAGCAGTGGGTTGGACTTAGGTTTGGACTCCGGTTCCCTTAGCTTATCTCCACCTGTATCCCACCTTGGTTCTGTCATCCACCTCCCAGAAAACATGGTTGAAGCTGAGCCGGACCTTTAGGAAGCTGTGGGTCACAGGAGTATCAAGGCCCACCCTGCGGGGTCGCGCCTCCCTCTCTGTATGCCTGCACACGGTCAATGCGTCACAAGGGCTGAAAGCTGCTCTCCGTGGGGATTGGCTGCTGTCCAAGCGGCTCCGCCCATCACCACCCTGGCTCTGGTTGGTACAGGCAGGAGTTACCTCCGATGGGGCGGGGCCTGCGCTATGGGCGGGGCCTGCGTTGTGGGGGCTGGGAGGGCGGGGTAATCTTTGTAGGGGAAGGGAGGGAAGGGAAAGTAGTGTGGGTGCTGTGGGCGAGGTCTGCGTTGTGGGGGCCGGGCCAGCACTGTGGGGGAAGGGAAGGTGGTGTGGGGGCGGGGCTGGTTCTGTGGGAGTAAGGTCTGTGCTGTGGGGTGGGGCCGACCTCGTGGGGCTGGGTCGTCAGTGTGGGTGGGACCATCTTTGTGGGAGCGGGCCACCTTTGCGGGGGAGGGGGCGGTGGGGCGGGGCTATCTTTGCGGGGGCGGGACCATCTTTGTGGGAGCAGGGCCACCTTTGCGGGGCGGGGCCGGCGCTGTGGGGGCGGGGCCGGTGATGGGGTGGGGACACCTTTGTGGGGTGGGGCCATCTTTGCGGAGGCGGGACCATCTTTGTGGGAGTGGGGCCACCTTTGCGGGGCGGGGCCGGTGGTGGGGCGGGGCCATCTTTGTGGGGGCGTGGTCGGCGCTGTGGGGGCGGGGCTGTGGGGACCTTACCCTTCCTGCCGCCTGAGCCACCTGGAGGTTCCCTCTGCAGGCGCCCCATGAGAAGGACGGTCCTCAGGTCAGTCCCCCTGCTCCTGTGGGTCCCGGTCCACAGCCTGCTCCTTCCTGCAGGTCAGCAGGGCCAGGCTGGGAGAGGCGGGTGGAGCTGTGCTGTGTGAACGTTGGGGGCCACGCCTGAGCATAGATGGGGGAGGGGGTTCCGGTCACCTCTCCTTTCAACGTTGCAGAGGAAAACCTTTTTACCGAGAAGCCCCACCTGTCCAGAATGAAAGATTCTTTACAGAAAAGGGACTGTACCGCTCCTTTTCTGCCTGATGGCTCCACAGTTTAAAATGTTTATTTAGCACATTTATTGCCGGAGTAATGCGCAGTGTGATTCCAGAGGGCCGAAGAGAGACTCCCCGAAAGCCCTGATTTGAGGAAGTTTAGAGTTTTCTGAGAAACGTGAAGGACTTACCGTTGGTGGGCTTGTGTCAGATGGGGAGGAATTGGTGATTAGAAACCAATGTTTGATTCATAAGCTCACCAGGTGCTGAGGTGGACTGGAGACTCATGTGAGTTCCTTTGGGTCTTAGTCTTACTGCTTTTATCATTCTTGTGGGGACTTTAAATGTGAGAATTTGTGAAGTGCCAGAAATGTGAAATGGATGAGGATTTACTGAAATTGATAGTGCAAGCACTCATGTGTCATGGACCCCTACAGTTTATGTCAGTGTTTTAAGAAATTTCTTGATAATATTAAGAGAATGCCAGATCTAGGGGTTACTGTGAACAAAATGCACTCCAAATATCTATAGTGAGTTTTTGTGAGGTACAGTGTGTGGAATTCTTGGGGCCACCCATCATCCTATCAGTTTACTTCAGCAAGTGGCAAGCAGATTGAGGTGCCTTAGGTGTGCACCTCGGCTTCCCAAACAAGATGGGAAGGTTCCCACAAGGCTCCCTAGAGTCCTGCATCCCCTTACATCTTTTTTGAACTTACATTTTCAATTAAATGATCTCTTTCTTCCTGAAGTAATAAATGCATAGAATAATTGAAAATATCTTTCAGATAATAGGATTTCTCTGTCAGTGCAGAGATCTCAGTAAGGCTGCTTAAGCTTTACTAATAACAGCAGCAGACATTTGGTCCAGCAGTTAAACTACTGTTTGTAATTCTACAAGGCATATCAGAGTGCCGGAGAATTACAGAGATCACATTGGGATCTTGTTTGCTCACCACTGGACAGGCAGATCCCCAGGAAGAGAGCTGGGGAAAGAACAGGTTTCTCTGAGAAGCCAGCCTGCTTGGGAACGGCCATGTTTGGAATCAAAGAGGTCTGTTGCTTCCTTAGCAGATAGATGTTGGCTTCCTAAATACATACCAGTGTCTGCTTGCTTCAGCTGTCACCTCTGCTGAATTGGCTGTTGAGCTGGGAGCAGGTAGGGCCTAGTTTTGGCTGGTAACAAAATGGCAAGCCAGCCAGGAGTAGCTGTGCAGTCTCCAGGGAGTGTGGTTCTCTCACTGGGCAAGCAGCCCCTGCTAGCATCCACCAGGCTGCTGTTTGTGAACTGACTGTACAGTTGAGAGCTCAGGGACATCCCAGAAGTTGCTGAGAGTCCAATTGGACACTGTTCCCTGTGCTCCCTCTGTGGCATCAGCTGCATAAAATACTTTGTTGCTGCAAAGAGATGTTCGTTTTGGCAGTCAGTGGGCTCATAGGATGGGCTGTTGAACTGGTTGCGCACTGGGCATCCTGCTGCCGTTCATACCTCCCTTAGCTCATTTATTGCAGTAATAGTGGGTGGGGGAGAAGATTCTAAAAATGTTATCCCAAGCCTTTCATAAGGACACTTTGGGTTGGATGAGTATTCTGAGTGAAAATTAAACATGAGGAACACAGATGTCATTCAACAGTGATTAGGGCAGCCTATAGTTATGGTCCTGCGACTGAAAGCCAACATGACCTATGTAGGCATTAGGTTCCAATGAATGAGGTCATGGGATCTCTTAAAGCCAGTTATACCATCCTACAGAAGTGATAAGGGATACAAGACTTACAGCAATACCAATAAAATACCTTTCTAATAGAGTGCTAGTGAAGAGTTCTAAAATTCAGATGTGGTTTTCTTTTTCTTTTTTTCTTTTTTAAAATTTATTTATTATTTTTAATTCATTAATTACATTGTATTATGTGACACAGTTTCATAGGTGCTTGGATTCTCCCCACCCCTCCCCAAACCCTCCCACCATAGTGGATTCCTCCACCTTGTTGCATAACCACAGTTCAAGTTCAGTTGAGATTCCCCCATTGCAAGCATATACCAAACATAGAGTCCAGCATCTTATTGTCCAGTCAAGTTCAACGGCTTCTTAGGTATACCCTCTCTGGTCTGAACAGAGCCAGCAGAGTATCATCCCGATCAATTAAAAGCTCCAACATATCATCAGCAAAAATTTACGTCATTATGGAATTAATTGACATAGTAATGAATAACCAATATGTTAAAAATAAATGCGAGTTCTTAACCACCTTCTGTGACCACCTCATTGACATTTCAATTTTAGTTTGTACACAACATATAACATACATAACATAACATGTTATACATAACATCATATCATCTTAAATTAAGGCAAACATGTGGTATTTAACCTTTTGGGATTGGCTCATTTCCCTTAGCATTATGGTTTCCAGTTTGGCCCATTTGGCCACAAAGAACTGCACTTTGTTCTTTTACATAGCAAATATTCAGTTCTTTCTCAGGGAGCAGAGCTGTTTTGTGTTGTGATTTTTCAAGTTGTATTTTCTCATTTGCAGATTCCAACTGATTTGTTGATATGTGACAATTTAAGATTCCTTATTAGGTTTTTCACCAAAAATCATGGTTAAGTCACTGCCACCAAATAGTTCTAACTGATTAATTGTAGTTAAATAAATAAGTAAATAAAAAGGAAAGTAATTTAAAGAATGTTGTCACTCACTGCTTTTTTTCTTGTGATACGTTGCCTAAATATGTTATAAATATTTATGTCCATGTTGTATTGGGTCTATATATTAAGAATTCCTTAACAACTGTATCTTAATCAACTTACATTAAACATTTACGTAAATGAAAAAAATATTAAAGTGATATTTTGCATTTTAGTTCACTTATATCAATGTTGATAGAGTGTCTTTAAACTTGCTGACATATGTTTATGCCTGGTTTTACTGCCCAGTATGGTTGATTATATCTGATAAATGTTTAAGATCACAAAAATATAAAGTTAACCTCAGATTATGTCAAAGTACACTAGTTTCTTTCCCTATCACCACAATCTTCTAAAAATATTTGTACTGTTTTCCACACTACATTTTTGTAGGTGTAAGGATTCCTCCCTCCCTCCACCCTCCCGTCCTCCCCATCTCCCTCTCCCACTGTATTATCAAAATAGTATAATATCTTTGCACAATTTATAAGTTAAATGTGTCATGACATGAGAAGTGCAGCCAAAAGTGGAAAGTCTGGTGTCATAATTTAAAGGAATATTTTAAAATTTCATTGGAACCCCTCCTTTCATTTGGAAATATAGATGCATGCTGCATAGCTCTTTTACTTCCTGCTGTGCTAGTCTCATGTAGCGCATGTATGTTAATATATGAAGCATTTCCTTAGTATGTTAATATGATATTATATATGCATATGTGTTATATATACTTACATGTATATAATACACACACATACTTTTCATATTGATTCTATTGTATCAGAGAGAACATGACTTTTTTCCTTTTGCGATGCTTAGTTCACTAAGCATAGTGGATTCCAGCTGGGACCATTTGGTTGCAAATTGAAAGGTTCATACACACCCCCCCAATTTTTAATTCTTACTTTCTTTATTACAAATTGTAGGTTATAAGGCTTCCATCCTTTCCTTCCCTTTCTTCCCTTCCCCTTCCCACCCCCCTCTATCCCCTCTATGCTAGTTATATAGTGTTTCAGCTGTAGTTGCATCTCAGTGTCCTGCTTTTTATGTGTGTCATGATACTGTAGGTATAAGCAATATAGAGAGCCTAGCATCTCGTTATCAATGTACATTTAACAGTTTTGTTGGGGGTCTGCTATTATTTGGGAAGAGGGATGCATACTGCAATTCTTTCCTGATACTCTGGTCTCCATTACACGGTGTGTTTATGAGAATGCAAGTGTATACTTGTTCAGTATATTCTTTTCATTTTTTATTTTGAGTGACAGTTTTGTTATATATCAGAGGACAAACGATATTTGTTTTTTTGCCTTGAACACAATGGTCTAGAGTTGGGACCAAATTGTTGTAAATGGCAGAATTTCATGTAGTATTCCAACAAGCAGATGCACCACATTTTCCTTAGCCATCCCTCTGTTGACAGGCATCTGGGTCGATCCCATGTGTTCGCTATTGTAAATTGTACTAATATAAATATAGGATGGCAGATCACTCTCTTGAATGAAAGCCACCCTTTCCCTAAGATATACTCCTAGGAGTGGAATAGCTGAGTCATGTGGTAGATACATTTTCAGTTGTATGAGCACTCTGTATAGTGGTTGCACTGGTTTACATTCTAGACATCACTGGATCAGGGTGCTTTTCTTCACATATACATGCCAACAATTACTGTTTGCCAATTTCTTTAAATAGAGCATTGGCCATTGAGTTATGTCAAACTTCACTGTAGTTTTAATTTGAATTTTCCTAAGTCGCTAGGAAACCTGAACAATTTTTCATCTGGTTATTATTCTTTACAATTTCATCTTTTGAGAAATGTCTGTTTATGCCCTTTACCCATTTCTCAACAGTATTGATTGTTTGGCTGTTGTTGAGTTTCTGAGGCTCTTTAGATCATGGTTATTAGTCCCCTATCTATTGTATAGAGTGCAAAGACTCTCCCATTCTGTTAGTCGCCTCCTCATGTCACTGACAATTTCCCTTCCTGTAAAGAAGCTTCCATGGTTTGATGTGATCCTATTTGTTTATTTTGGCTTTATTTGAGTGAGCTTATGATGTCTTTTCTAAGAAATCTCTTCTTACACCTATTCTTTGTAGGATATTCTCTGTGTCTTACTCTAGTAGTTTATTGGTATTTGGCTGTAGGTTAGATCCATGATCCATTTATAGCTGATTTTTTTTTATAAGATGAAAGATAAGGGTCTAGCTTCTGACTTCTGCAGGATGATATCCAATTGTCCCATATTATTTAAGATTTATTTATTTTTATTGGAAAGTCAGATGTACGGAGAGGAGGAGAGAGGAGGAGAGACAGAGAGGAAGATCTTCCATCTGATGATTCACTCCCCAAGTGACTGCAACGGCCGGTGCTGCACCAATCCGAAGCCAGGAGCTAGGAACTTCCTCTAGGTCTCCCATGTTGGTGCAGGTCCCAAGGCTTTGGGCCATCCTCAATTGCTTTCCCAGGCCATAAGCAGGGAGCTGGATGAGAAGCAGGGCTGCTGGGATTAGAACTGGCAACCATATGGGATCCCAGTGCGTTCAAGGCAAGGACTTTAGCCACTAGGCCACACTGCTGCGCCATGACCAGGATCAGTCTTTCTTTAAAACAACTTGATCCCCTCCCTGGTTCAAGCCCAGGGCTCTGCCCTTTACCGCCATCCTGCTCGTCACATGTAACATAGTGACCTTGACTGTTAGTTGCCATCTTGTTGAATTAGTGACTTATTTGCCCTTTGAGCCCACAAGTATGTTCTTTAGAAATGGATCAGAAAGTTAGTCTATTGAGTTAGCACTCAATGTTCCTTAATAAGTCTAATAACTGCATAGGAAGGTTACAATTGATTTGATTAAATATGTTAAATAAGATTAATTTAATTATTTTATTTTATAATTTGGTTTCAAATGTGAAAGATAATAAAAGCCATAAACACAAAATGGCTTGCTCATTTTTTACTTTAAGTTAATATACATTGAAAACGCTGCTCATATTTAATACTCAGAAAGTTGAAGCTCACATGTGTGCACTTAAAAATGTGTTATAGTTGGGCCCAGCGGCATGGCCTAGTGGCTAAAGTCCTCGCCTTGAACGCCCCGGGGATCCCATATGGGCGCCGGTGCTAATCCTGGCAGCTCCACTTCCCATCTAGCTCCATGCTTGTGGCCTGGGAAGGCAGTGGAGGATGGCCCAATGCTTTGGGACACTGCACCCACGTGGGAGACCTGGAAGAGGTTCCCAGTTCCCGGCTTCGGATCGGCGCAGCACTGGCCCGTTGCGGCTCACTTGGGGAGTGAATCATTGGACGGAAAATCTTCCTCTCTGTCTCTCCTCCTCTACGTATATCTGGTTGTAATAAAAAAATGAATAAATCTTTAAAAAAATGTGTTATAGTATGTGAACATCTGCTCCACTCCATTCAAGATATCTTTTTTTTTTTTTTTTTTTTTTTTTTTTTTTAAAGATTTATTTTTATTTTTATTACAAAGTCAGATAATACTGAGAGGAGGAGAGATAGAGAGGAAGCGGAACTGCCGGGATTAGAACCAGCAGCCATGTGGGATCAAGGCAAGGACCTTAGCCACTAGGCCACGCTGCCTAGCCCCATTCAAGATATCTTTTGGGAAAGTACAGTAGGATATTAAGTTTGCGCACATCATTACAGTTACAATGAATAAGATAAATATTTGGACATAATGACACACTTTGTCCTAAAGGCATATTGAGGTTATTGAGCAATTCATAGTGTTTCATTTAATCACAGTAAAAGCTAAAGGCTTTTGAATAGCTAAGGGCTTATTGAATAGGGAGTAGTTTCCCTTGCTGTGACGTTCAGCAAAATCCTATTAACTGACACTACAGAATTAAAAATTAAGGCTATCTAAGACATAGCACATTTGATTCTAGATTGACAAACGTGTGGACGTAATCTATTTACTTGTGAGGTACACAACTATTGCTCACAGGGAAGAGGATATGGTGTAATTCAAACCAGGTTCACACAATAAACTGAAGGATCCTATCTCTGTGAAAGTTAATATAGTTCTGAATTGGGGAAAGAAAGTTGGCTGGAAAGGCCAGGGCACAGAAAGGAAGCACCACAAGCTGGCCTGGGTGCTGACTGCTCTCTGCCTGTGCCTAGAACCTCGATTGTCAGCTTCTAGACTAGGAAATACAAAAGTAGAATGGACATACTTAACTTTCCAGTGAGCTCTAGAAATCTGTGTCTCTTTATGGTCTAAATAATGTATGTTTTTTTCAAGATATATCACCTTGTCATTTGGATAACTGGACACTTATTTCTACTACATTAGATTTAAGAAGCATAGCTTTTTCAATCTTTGCTCATCTTTCCTCATTTTTCTTCCTGTGCAATACCGGAGATCAGCCAAGAGGTGGTCCTTGGTTCCTGATGTGTGACTTTGCCTGTCTCACTGCTTTGAATGATGTTTTATATTAGCTCAGAATATATTTAGAAATTTTGTTAAATATGGATAATAATACATGGCATGACAACAAAATTGTAAATATGACTGAAAATGTACTTGCAAATCAATCTTATTCTTGATTTGCCTCTATTTCGTCAAGCCTGGTAGCATAATCCACATTTAATCATGTGGTTGTCTCATTAAAATAAAAGGCTACATAAACAATAATTTAGCTTCTAATTGAGTGCACTTCATTATCTACTGTAGAGTTGAAAGAAACTATTCTCGCTTATGTCTCTCCAGTATCATTTTGTCTGTTCTGTTTGTTTGCTTTAAAGATGTATTTACTTTATTGGAAAGGCAGATTTGTAGAGAGGAGAGACAGAGTAAAGGATCTTCCATCTATTGGTTCACTTCCCACATGGCAGCTGAGTCGGTCAGGAGCTAGGAGATTCTTCCAGGTCTCCCACAGGGCTGCAGAGTTCCAAGGCCTTGGGCCATCTTCCATTGATTTTCCAAGATACAGGCAGGCAGATGGATGGGACATGTCCCAGCTGGGACATATATGGGATGCTGGATCTTGAAGGTGAAAAATTAGCCTGTTCAGCCATGGTGCTGTCTCCATCATTTTATCTTTTCAGATGTTCTTTCCAAGTATTTAATAAATGTAGTTTTGTATTCCATAGGTGAAACAGTTTTCATAGATAACTGAATAACTTATTCAATATTTGAAAACATATAACTGGAGATCATATAAATTCTGTTTACATAAATAGGAAGATTTGCAAGAAAATTGAATCCTTTTAACTTGTTATGCCTAGTAATCATATTAAATATGTATACAATTTTAGCATACATTTAAATGATAACAATAAAAGGAAAATGATATTACGTAATCCATATCTAGTGTAAAATTAGATGTCTGCATAGTATGTGTGTGTGTGTATCTTTACTCATATTTCCTAATGTCAGAACTCCAATGTGTACTTTGTTCTTACGTTTCTGTCTTGACTAACTCCATTCCACAGACTCAGTAGCTGCGGGCAGCAAGTGTCTATTCTTGCAGAAGGTTTAGCTCTCAAAGCCTCACCAAGCAGCACTTTCTGTAACTGAGTTGGCTGCTGTTTTTTCTAGCTATTTAATTACCTATTGTAGCCTCATTCCCACAGCTGACTCTGGATCTTGGTTTGAGCTACACATGGTATATGCATTCTGTCTTGTGCTCTCTTTACCTATATATTTGAATTTTTAAGATCGTTATTTGGTGATTCTCACCCAGATGTCTAAAATGCCCCCATACTGAGAGGAAGTTGAGTACTCAGTCAAGATCCCCTAGATGGGTGGCAGGAACCACATTCTAGATCCATCTTGGGTCTGCCTTAACAGGAAGCGCACGGCAGGAGAAGAGACCAGTGTCCAAAGCAGCCAGTCTGGTAGGGGACCTCTGTCTTACTCAGCAGGCCAAATGTTCAACCCGAAAAATGTTATATATACATTACAGTAGTATCATTTCACATCTGTCACCCTACAGATTTGTTTGAATGTAAATTTGTAAGTCCCAGGAAATACAAGGTTTTTTTGTTTTTGCTTTTGTTGTTTCTTTTTTTTTTTTTTCCCCTAGTATTCCCACATTCTCCTAGAGTGTCTTCACAGATTTGGTTTGCAATATCTTTTCATTAACTGAATGAATTTCTCACAGTCCTGTTTTGGGGTCTATATTTGATGGTGTAGGAGGTGCTATCTGCTGCCTGACCACACACATTAATAGTTAATTCAGGGCATGCTTCACTTCTGGAAAGTTCCTTTCCGACTTACAGATAGTATTAGAAGTGTCTCAGGGCCATAGGACGGTTGGTAGTATCTGGTTCCAGCAAAGCTCTGCTCCAGTATTTGATATTTCTCAGCTCCTTTTGAGAGTAAAGCATTGTGTATATCCACAGGTCTGTTTCATTCATGTGCTTCACAAACCCCAATGAAAAAAAGCAGAAGGAGTAAGAAAACGGAATGTTAAACCCCTTGTTTCTATGAAAAACTCAAAGGATTTTTGTTTAGCCAACACTTTTCATAGAAATTATCCTTGCTGCTTTATTTTTTCCCCAAGATGAAGACATTATATACACTCATTAATAACTATTCCACTGGGATACACAGTATGTTTCTTTTTGTATTTTCCTCTCCATCTTTTCTTCTAACATTAAAAAAAAAAAAAAAAACATTGGAAAGTTGGATGTACAGAGAGAAGAAGAAACATAGAGAAAGATCCTCCAGTAACTGGTTCACTCCCCAGTTGGCCACAACCGCCAAAGGTGAGCTGATCCAAAGACAGGAGTCTGGAGCTTCTTCCAGGGCTCCCATGTGGATGCAGGACCCCAAAGCCTTGCCCCATCATCTACTGCATTCCCAGGCCACAAGCAGAGAGCTGGATGAGAAGCAGAACACCTGGGATATGAACCAGCACCCATATGTGGTTCTGGTGGATGCTTGGCAAGGGTTTAGTTACTATGCTATCACACCAGGCCTTGTATATTTTTGTGGCAAACTACAGCAGAGCTACCATATATTTAGAGAGAAACACAAAGCAAGTTCTGAGTACACATTAGGAACATTGTGCTTTTATGCTGTTTTACTCTGGTTATTTTGTACTGGATTTCATGACATGTAAATTTGTTCAGTAGCTTCTAAGTTAGAGAATCACTGTTTGGTAAAATGCATTATATCAGTCTGCTGAAATATCTTTTCTCAATTCCTTTATCACTTTTATTAAGCTGCTTTCCTTAGAGTATGTATATTGCTAACATTTCAGGAGATTGTTTACACATTATTTGAATTTTGAGGGCAGGAAAAGCAAATCCCAGTAGAAGCCTTATAGGAAATAAATGCATTGATGGTCTGCATTCTGCATGCACAGTTGAGTATGACTAAACTTAACAGAAGTCAGTTATTTCTGGTTATTGCTAGAGAATGTTCCAGCTGGGAGTTGGTGGATGTGCTTGGCAAACCTGGATGATTCATGGCTTTTTGAGACTGTAGGAAATCAAATCAAAGTGCTTTACAGGTGATTATCTTCCTGAGAAATGAGGTTTTGTTCATAGAAACAGTGAAATGTGTAGGTGGTAGATTAGTGCCTTTTTTTACTTAATAAAGCACAGATGTTATCTAGTAATATTTTAAAACTCTCTAGTTCTGATTTAGAAGTTGCTCCTTCTCCAGTTATGCTGCTTTGCCCCCAAAACATCCAGAGTGCAAAGCAGACGTAATTACTCAACAGAAAATCAGCCATTGGATCACCCACACAGTCAGTTTTCTAGTAATATCATCTTGCTGTTCCCCTGCAGTCACATGCCCTATATTCTTAGTGGTCCAGCTTCCTCTTCTATGTGTGACTTTTTATCCTATTCCATCTACACTCCTATGTCTCATACCATGGTTACTGAGTGCTGGGGGAGATTCCTTCCTGCCTCCCACACCCTGAGAGCTCTCCACTGACTCTGTCAGCAAGCAGCTGCCTTGAGAAATACCAGTTAGTTTACACTAGACATGAGACACATTTTTTTGCTTGGCATTAATCCTTGCATCTCAAAGCTGGTGTTTAGATGACTATTAAGTTAAAACATGTCCTTTTCATGTTCGAGTGAGATGAGGAAATACAGTTTTTAAGACAGACATTCTGAATTAGCATTCAGTAATGTGTTTAAAATTTCATGTGACAGGCTCGGCATGCTAACCTATAGGCTGAAGTCCTCGCCTTGCACGCACTGGGATCCCATATGGGCGCCGGTTCTAATCGCAGCGGCCCTGCCTCCCATCCAGCTCCCTGCTTGTGGTCTGGGAAAGCAGTCGAAGACAGTGCAAAGTGTTGGGACTCTGCACCTGTGTGGGAGACCCAGAATCCCCAGAAGCCTCTTACGAGTTAGCTTTCAGTAACCAATGATATGAGGCAGAGTGCTTATGATCTACATTAAAGAATTGTAAAACCTAATGTACTTGTAAGGCCCCATGATACTTGTAAATGGGGAGAGAGAGCAGAGAAATCTTACATCACCCTAGAAGGTGTGAGGAAGACGGGGAATATAACCTATCAGGATCCTAACTGGTAACTCATAGACAACAGACTCGAATTAGCATTAGACAATAGTAAAACTACAAAGGCCTATGGGGGAATCAGGAGTAATCCTAACAACCTCTTAACAGGAGGTCATACGCATAGAGCAGGGGGGGGACCCCAGAGTGGAACAGGCGGACAGGAGGAGGTTTTTATCCCAACCCTGAAGACTCCCAGATCCTCACCAAGGACTATCTGTACCTGCGCCGAGGACTACATCCCAACTGCCAAGGAGACCACGGGGAATTGGAGTGCCTTCGGAGATCAAGAACTCTGAGGTCAACCACCCCCATTTGGATCTACTACATCGGATGGAAGAAGCCCAAATCCTGCCTCGCAGGATCCAAGGTCATCGGAACAACAACCAGGATCCCTGAATGGTCTGCAGAAACAGAAGAACAGTAAACTTCCTTAGGGAATAGGGAGAGGAGCTTTCTCTGGTCCTTGCCTGCTTCCAACTTTGGGTCCCCACCCCCTCTCATGATGACCATCGGGAGCACTCCAGAGACCCCTCAAAACAAACAAACAAAACTAGAATAGATAGAGAACAACAAGGAAAGCTTTTAGAAAAAGACAGGAAACGGTCAGTGGGGATGCACTTATACCTCACTGGGTGGGACACAAAGATTAGTTACTCCTCACTGTGGTATTGAAGATTTCTCTGCACACCCCTCCTAAACATGCTCACCTAAACTGTTGACATATATCCTATTAGAATTATAGAGTTGGACCACCCGAAAAACAGCCAGGTTCAGCGAAATCATGCTTCAATGCTATAAATTGCTAAAGACTAAAATTAAAATAGGCATGAGACAGCTGAATAGCAACCTAAGCCATTTTTTAAAGATTTATTTATTTTTATTGGAAAGGCAGATATACATAGAGGAGGAGAGACAGAGAGGAAGTTCTTCCGTCCGATGTTTCACTCCCCAAGTGAGCTGCAACGGCCAGTGCGCGCTGATCCGAAGCCAGGAATCAGGAACCTCTTCTGGGTCTCCCATGTGGGTGCAGTGTCCCAATGCCTTGGGCCTTCCTTGACTGCTTTCCCAGGTCACAAGCAGGGAGCTGGATGGGAAGTGGAGCTGCCGGGATTAGCACTGACGCCCATATAGGATCCCGGGGCGTTCAAGGCAAGGACTTTAACCGCTAGGCCACGCAGCCGGGCCAATCTAAGCCATTTTAAGGTATAGAATACGGTTGAATGTAAACCAAAATTCAAATGTCTATGAGGAAGTCACAGGTTGTGGTTGAGAACCTGCATTTTCCTAATAACATGTTGGTTAATCAATACCATGTCAATTAATGCCATAATGTAGTAAATGGTTGGAAATATCATGTTGGGGCTTTTGGTTGATTGGGATGATGCTCTGCTGGCTCTGCCTTCAGAGCAGAGATGGTCTCACTAAGAAATCATTGAACTTACCAGAACAATAAGAGGCTGGACTTTATGCTTGGTAAATACCTCCAATGAAAGAATCTCAATTGAATTTGAACTATGGAAATGCAACAAGGTGGAGCAATCCACTGTGGGGGGAGAGTTTGGGGAGGGGCGAGGGGAATCCCAGTGCATAAAAAAATGTACCACATAATGCAATGTAATTAGTTAAAAAAAAAAAAAAAGAAAAATTCTGTTTTAAAAAAATAAAAGGAAAAAAAAAAAAAAAGAAAACAGTCAACGCAGTCCAAAATCTGCCAGCTTGATTCCCAAGCTGGAGCCCAGCAGGGGATTCTTCATCTTTTTTTTTTATTTATTCACTTTTATTGAAAAGTCCACGGATATACAGAGTGCAGGAGAGACAGAGAGGAAGATCTTCCATCCATTGATTCACTCCGCAAGTGGCCGCAACGGCCAGTGATGTGCTGATCCAAAGCCAGGAGCAAGGAGCCAGGAGCTCTTCCAGGTCTCATACAAGGGTTCTGGGTCCCAAGGCTTTGGGTTGTCCTTGACTGTCTTTCAAGGCCACAAGCTGCAAGCTGGATGAGAAGTGATGTTGCTGGAATTAGATCCAGCTCCTATGGAATCCTGGCACATTCAAGGCGAGGACTTTAGCTGCTGGGCTATTGCACCGGGCTCAAGGCTCTTCAACTTAAAGTCACTGTGGCCACTTGCTGCTGGTGGAATTACTTCACAGTTACCTGCATCTGCCCGAGCTGTCTTGGACCTCGTCCTCCTCTGGTCCACTCAGGCTAATCATCACATGGTTCGAGCCTGTAACTGGTGCAGCCATATCACATGGTCCTGAGGATGAAGATGTCTGTTTACAACTGTTTGTTGGAGCTGTGTAGGGTGCCTTGGATCTTGGGGTGCAACTCCACAGCTGCACAGATCTCAGACGACCTGCTTTGAGCCAGCAGCAGAACCCTGATATAGCCCCGCCAGAGGAAGGATAGAAGTCCAATTCATGATAGAGACTGGGTGAAAAGTCCTCTCAGCCTTCACCGGGAGGTCCCAAAAAAACTCTCTATCAACTGCTCTAAGGGATCCGTAAACTCAAACTCATCTATACTAATTATATTAGATTAAAAACAAAACAAAACATAACATAACAGGGATGACAAGGGTCTGACTGCTAAGATAACTAAGACACAACATTATCCATGCTAACTACATGAAAGATGTGGGATGACAAATTATTGTTATCTAATCAAAATGAACACCCAAAACAGGAACTTCCCCTACCAAAAAAATTACTGTATAGTTTCACTGATATATTGATGTATCTAGATCTAATCACACTATCTCTTAGAATGGGGGATCAATAAATTAAGAAAAAATGCAAAAAGAAATGAGATGGAACAAAGCACTAAGTAAGTAGAAAACAGACCAGGGAAAAGGTTAAACCAAATAGAATAATAAATAATAATAATAAAAAAGTGCACAACACTGACAACTGTAAACTATTTAAGATGAGTTCAAGTCATACAGGTCACCAACATAGGGCCTTGTTAAAGCAGACAAAAATGGAGTCCCAGACAAGGCTAATATAAACACCAGAAATTCTATTACCGTAGGGTTCATTATGATGTCAGCCCAAGACCCACCAGAGTCCAGCAGACACTTGTACTACGAATAGTTCTTATGTTTTTATTGGTTTGTTTTGTTTTTTGTTACTATTATTATTATTATTGTTTTCCATGATATGATTTTGTAGGTATAGGGATCCCAACCTTTCACCTCTCCTTTCTCCCTCTCCATCTTTCTTTGTATAGTTACAATAATATAAACCTTCAGAAATGGTCACACATCCAACAATACTAGAAAATCTAGTGCCATATTGTCAAAGTGTATGTAACAGTTTCATTGGTAGTCTGCCTTTTATTTGGGAGTAGAGATTCATAATGTAATGTGTCTTTCCTTCCTGATATGAGAGTCTCCATGTATGAGAATCTATAATGCACATTTACTTATATATCCATTTGTTTTCTTATTTTGTATCAATGTTGCTTTATATCAGAGAGGAACATAGGCATATAGGCTACCTGGAAGCCTTTGTTTCCGTGGCCCTGAATCTCATTTACTCTGGTAACATCTACCCTTCCATTTTGGTGACACTTGCAATGACCAGCATGTGCATAAGCTGGTGATTGGGGTGACGGATGGTGCCGGGCCCTGTACTGGTAAACTTACACAAGAATCAGGTTTGGGATCATCTCAGATGAAGTTTCTTTGGAGATCCCTCCAACTGAATTGCTGATCTCAGAACCCCAACCATGAAGAGACTATGTCAGCGAGTGGATTCTGAATAGGTTTCATCATGTTTGAAATGGAGAGATTGGCAGCAATTCAGAACTGTTGAACTATCAAAACTGCTTGAGCAGGACCCTCGGAGTGTGCCTCACTTTGGGGACCTGGGATGGGTGGGAGGCTGGGTGGCACTTTTCCCATTGTCTTTCCCCTGACCATAGATACAGGTAACAAAATGATGATATTAGCGTGGAAACAATGGTATTACCCACTTTCCTGTAGCCCTTGACCTTGGTACCCTAATCAACTAAGTAAGATTATTAAAAAAAAAAATCAAGTCATTTTGGTGATAATCATCTGAATACAACTAACCTCTGGAATTCTTAACATTCCTTGCAGCTTCCTGGCTCACATTTGACACCCCTCACAATCAGGTGTTATTTATTTATTTGTTTATTTATTTATTTTGCTTAAACACTTTTAAATGTTCAGCATGGTTCCCACATGAAATATGGCAGACACCATTTCATTCAGATGAAACAATTCTTGCCTTTCAACTGAAAACCCTAAGTGTCTGGCCCCTGCCTGCCCTGTTCACCTGTCTGTTGTTCCACCCGCTCATTCTCTATGCCTTCCTTTCTGTGTTTTTATCATGCAAATTTTTTTTGGAAGATTTATTTATTTTCATTACAAAGTCAGATATACAGAGAGGAGGAGAGACAGAGAGGAAGATCTTCCGTCCGATGATTCACTCCCCAAGTGAGCCGCAACGGCCAGTGCGCGCTGATCCGAAGCCAGGAACCTCTTCCGGGTCTCCCATGTGGGTGCAGGGTCCCAATGCATTGGGCCGTCCTCCACTGCTTTCCCAGGCCACAAGCAGGGAGCTGGATGGGAAGTGGAGCTGCTGGGATTAGCACCGGCGCCCATATTGGATCCCGGGGCTTTCAAGTTGAGGACTTAGTCGCTAGGCCACGCAGCCGGGCCAATTTAACATGCAAGTTTTTATAAAAACTTATAACTTCTCCCTACACTGTGGCTGTACTCATGTTCTCTCTTTGGATCGTGAAATGCTGTCAGCTCTTTGGTTTCTACTTCTAAATGCCATTTTATTTATTTATTAATTAATTTATTTATTAAAAAGGATGGTAGGCAGTGAGTGATACACACACACAGCCAAAGAGAAAGAGAGAGAGAGAACACAAAAGAGATTTGGTTCATTCCCCAAATGTGTGCAAAATCAGGAGCCAGGAGCTCCACCTGGATGTCTCTCATAGGCTGTCCCCTGCTGCCACCTTCCATGTACAGGAGCTGGATCAGAAGCAGAGGAGTCGGAGTTTAAACTGATCCTTGGGGGGTGGGGGTGGTAATGGACATCCCAAGTGACCAGTTAGTCCACTATACCACCAAACCTGACCCTGATCTTTTAAAATTTTTAATTCCCATATTATCCTACCAAAGCTGCTTTCTGATGACTCTAACTCTGCCAGGGAAGTTAACAGAGTAACAGAGAGTAACAGAGAATGAGCTGGAAGGTTTTGCGTTGCTAACTTAATGGATCCTGGTTTAATTTATAGATTTTGTTTTCCTACTGCTATATGCCCCCTTCATAAACTCAGACTGTAAAGTTTCAAATGATACAAGAGGCAGAAGTTTTCCATAGAATCTCAAATCTCCATCACAAAAAATAAAATTAAACAAGTGATATTTAACCTTTTATGGCTTCAACAATATTATTTCAGCAGTGGTGGTTCATTTGCATAATATGCATATAAATATTCTGCACATTACATTCTCCTACTCTCTGCAGTGGATAAGAGTCTACAAGCCTGAAACTCAATGATTCATGCAGGCAATTGCATACTATTCCAGGAGCTATCTTGTCTTATTTGTATTGTCTCCATCAGGATTCGAAAAAAGATGGCCGACTGCAGAGAGCTGGTGTAGAGTGGAGTAGGGAAGGAGGGGAGCCGATCCAGCAGAGAAACAGGCCAGGAGGCGCGAAACTGTAGGGAGAAGAGCGAGAAGGTCACTGGAGTTCACTAAAGCAAGAAGATCTACACAGCGTGAAGGAACAGCCGCAAAAAGTAGGAAAGAAAATACAGCACGCTGCGAGAAACCTGGTGAGTCACGATCCCAGGCAGGGGGAAGGCGGCAGAGGCTCAACCGCCCCAGGGAAAACAGAGGCGGCTGGAAGGATAGGCGCCCACACCGACAGGGGCATCAGTCCCCTGGAAGGCAGGAGCCCCCAGAGGAGGCTACTGGACTGATCATTGGGTGCATCATCCCTGCAGAAGTGGAGGAAAAGCAGGGGAGATTTCCCAGAGGCTTGCCTACCCGCTGCTCAGCAGCTGTGGGAGAGTGCAGAGGGAACAGGAGCGGCGCTGTGGGACTGGGGCTCAGAGATCCCCGTATGGGCTCCGAGCTGTGGACTGGCTGCGGGAGAGTCCGTGGATCTTGTTGCTGGACTCGCCCGGAGCCCAAGAGGCTGGGCAACGCTCGACAGGGCCTCACGTCCTGGACAGAGGAGCAGACTAGTGGGGGCACGTCTCACCTCAAGGGCTCTGTGCCTCTCAGAGATCCGCTTCCACCCTTGAGAGAGTGCAGCTGAGGAAGTGGCTTCTTTAGGGCGGAGTCCCCAGCTGGGCTCAGCTAGAGAGGCCAGACCGGAGCAGGCTCAGCTGAACTGGCCGGACAGGTTTTCCCAGCAGGAGCCGGCTCAGAAAGACCTGCCTGTGGTGTTGCAGCCCTCAGTGGAGCAGCGCTTCCCAGTTTGGCACTGGGGCCACGGAGATTTCCAGCCCAGCACACGCAGGGGTTGGGGATTTCAGGCTCCCAGCAGCAGAAGCCTTTGCTGTGCTAACCTCAAGCCCTGAAGGAGAGTCTCGACTCAGCACTGAGGCAGAGTCCCCCGCTGTATTAGCCTTGTGACCCAAAGCCCAGGCGCGACTCGGCAAAGTGAATCTGTAGGGCACTGCCTTTGAGAGGGAGCCACAGGGGAAGGGGCCTGGCACTAGGGCTGGCCCACAAAGCCTCCTGACCCAGCTCGGGGCTGTGATCTACAGACCCTGAAAGCAGCTGGTGACTCAGGCAGTAAGCCCTGCTGGGCTCAGCCGGAGACCCCAAACCAGAGCCGGCTCAGCTGAATCACCGCTAAAATCTCAAAACAACAAGAAGCAAAAACACAATGAGGAGAAGTATCAGAAAAAGCAATGACCCAGAGGAAAGATCAAGCACTCCCTCCCAATACAACCAAAAACTAATCCCAATATCTGAGATGCAAGATGAAGACATAGAGGAACTATCAGATAAGGACTTTAAGAAGCTAATGATGAAATTCGTCAGAGAGAGTGAAAAGCGCTGGGAAGAGTCTAAGGCATTCGAAAACCATATCACTGCAGAAATAAATCAAGTCAAAAAGGGAATCCTAGATATAGAGCACAAAATTGAAAGCCTAACCAACAGAATGAACACAGCAGAGGACAGAATATCAGAATTGGAAGACAATCAGAATGAAAGGCAGCAGCTCATCAAACAGTTGGAGACAAATCTAGAGAAAGCCAATAGGTCCATATAGGAAATGAAAGACAACCTCAAAAAATCAAATATTAGAATAATAGGCCTTCCAGAAGGAGTGGAAAAGGAGACAGGCTTGCAACGGGTGCTCAATGAGATAATACAGGAGAACTTCCAGAATACTGTAAATATAAATCCAGCACAAATCCAGGAAGGACAAAGAACCCCCAGTAGATACGACCCAAACAAATCGTCTCCCAGACATGTGGTCCTCAAGCTACCCTCAAGTGAACATAAGGAAACCATTCTAAGACAAGTAAGAAAAAAGGATAAGATTACTTTCAGGGGAAGGAAAATCAGGATCACAGCCGACCTATCAGAAGAAACGCTCCAAGCAAGGAGAGAATGGGGTAAAACCTATCAAATCCTGAAACAAAACAACTGCCAACCAAGAAAAATGTACCCAGCAAAGCTCTCATTTATATTTGAGAATGAAATCAAATACTTCAACAGTAAAGAGAAATTCGAAGAATACATCAACACGAAACCAGCTCTGGAAAATCTCCTCAGGAAGGAGCTAATCCCAGAAAGAAAAAATACAAACCAAAATCAAAGATGGCAAATGGGAAGACCTCCCCACTAAAATCCATACAAGAAAAGTCAACCAATCAAGAACTCTAATAGTCGCAAATACACACTTGCACACTTACACTCATGGCAGCCCAAAACCAATTCCTCTCAATATTATCTCTAAACACAAATGGCTTAAACTCACCAAAAGGCAATAGATTAACAGAAAGGCATAGATTAACAGAATGGATCATCAAACAGCACCCAACTATATGTTGCCTACAAGAAACACATCTAACCAGAAAAGCCTCTAAGACATTCAAAGTGAAGGGATGGAAAAAGATATTTCATGCCAATGGACAAGAAAAAAAGGGTGGCGTAGCTGTTCTAATCTCAGATGACCTAGACTTCAAGCTGACAGACATCAAAAAGGACAGAGAAGGACATTATATATTGGTGAAGGGACTGATCCATCAAGAAGTAATTACAATCGTGAACATATATACACCTAATTCCAATGCAACTAGCTTCGTGAAGCAACTACTTACAGACTTAAGGGGAGACATAGATACACACACAGTAATAGTGGGCGATCTTAACACTGCGCTAACAACTATAGACAGATCAACAAAACAAAAACTCAACAAAGAAACAACAGAGCTAATACAAACATTAGAACAACTAGACTTGGTAGACATTTATAGAATTTTTTATCCTAAGACCACAGATTATATACATTTTTTTCAGCAGTGCATGGCACCTTCTCCAGGATCGACCACATGATAGGACACAAAGCAAATCTAAATAGCTTCAAAAAGATAGGAATCATACCATGTACCCTCTCAGACCACCATGGAATGAAACTGGAAATCAGCAATTCAAAATGCCCAAGGAAATACAGAAACTCTTGGAGGTTGAACAATATGCTATTAAACGAACAATGGGTCAGAGAAGAAATTAAAGATGAGATCAAAAAATTTTTGGAAACCAATGAAAACTCTGATACAACATTCCAAAACTTGTGGGACACTGCCAAAGCAGTGCTACGGGGTAAACTCATCGCAATTGGAGCTCATGTCAAGGCCCAAGAGAGGCACCAAATACAGAAACTAACCACACACCTCCAGGAATTGGAAAAGCAGCAGCAGATGAGCCCCATACACAACAGGAAACAAGAAATCATCAAAACAAGGGAGGAAATCAACCAGATAGAAATAAAAAAAAAAACCATACACAAAATCAACGAATCAAAAAGCTGGTTTTTTGAAAAGATAAACAAAATAGACACCCCACTGGCCCGACTGACAAAGAAAAAACAAGAGAAAGCAAGAATTAACAGCATCAAAGATGAAAAAGGCAACATAACAACAGACATTACAACCACTAAGAACATAATCAGAAATTACTACAAAGCACTGTACTCCAACAAATCAGAAGACCACCAAGAAATGGAAAAGTTCTTAGACTCACACAACCTGCCAAAACTTAGCCCAGAGGCAACAATCAACCTGAACAAACCCATAACTGAAGCAGAGATTGAATCAGTGATTAAAAACCTCCCAACAAAGAAAAGCCCAGGCCCAGATGGCTTCACTACAGAATTCTACAAAACATTGCGAACAGAACTAACCCCAATCCTCTACAAACTCTTCAAAACAATAGAAAAGGAAGCAACCCTTCCAAACTCATTCTATGAAGCCAACATTACCTTAATCCCAAAACCGGGCAGAGATCCTACAGAGAAAGAAAACTACAGACCTATCTCTCTGATGAACATTGATGCTAAGATTCTCAACAAAATCCTAGCCAATAGAATTCAAGAAATCATCCAACAGATCATTCATCCGGATCAAGTAGGATTCATCCCTGGAGTGCAGGGATGGTTCAACATTTGGAAATCCATAAATGTGATACACCACGTCCCAAAACTGAAAAACAAGAATCACATGATAGTATCAATAGATGCAGAAAAAGCTTTCGACAAAATTCAGCACAACTTCCTGCTAAAGACCCTAACCAAGGTAGGCATAGATGGAAAAATCCACAACATAATCAAAGCAATATATGAAAAACCCAATGCCAGCATCATACTGAATGGAGAAAAACTGGAACCCTTCCCACTGAGATCTGGAACAAGACAGGGATGTCCACTTTCTCCGCTGCTATTCAACATAGTCCTAGAGGTACTCGCTGAGGCCATAAGACAAGAAAAAGAAATCAAAGGAATCCAAATGGGAAATGAAGAAGTCAAGCTTTCACTATATGCAAATGACATGATTCTTTATATGGAAGAGCCAAAAGGCTCAACACAGAGACTACTAGAACTTATACGAGAGTTCGGTAGAGTGGCAGGGTACAAAATTAATGAACAAAAATCAACAGCCATAGTGTATGCTAACAGCCCCAAGTTGGAAAAAGATCTAACCAGCAAGATACCATTCAAAGTAACAAAGGAAAGCATGAAGTATCTGGGAATTAACCTAACCAAAAATGTAGGAGACCTATTTGAGGAAAACTACAAACTACTTAAAAAAGAAATTGAACAAGACCTCAAAAGATGGAGTAACATCCCATGCTCCTGGATAGGTAAAATCAATATCATTAAAATGTCATTACTGCCAAAAGCAATATATACATTCAATGCAATCCCAATCAAATTGCCCAAAACATTCTTCACAGATCTGGAAACAATGATTCAAAGGTTCATCTGGAAACACAAAAAACCACGAATAGCTAGAACCATTCTCAAGAACAGGAAGTTAGCAGGGGGAATCACAGTCCCAGACCTCTGGACATACTATAGGGCAGTGGTTATCAAAACAGCCTGGTACTGGCAAAAAAATAGAGAAGAAGATCAATGGAGCAGAATAGAAACACCAGATGGGAACCCACAGAAATACAGCCAAATAATCTTTGACAAAAAGACAAATGTATTGTCTCCATCAATACCATTCAACATTTCCTTTATTTAATAACAATAGAAAAAGGAGAAGAAAAGACCAAGTGTCTAAAATAAAACCCCATCAAGATTTATAGAGCACAGTATGTACAGACGACAGTCTGTGATTTGCAAGAAAGGGTTTTCTGCCAAAGACACTACAAAATCTTGTGAAAATTTGGATGAATTAATTTCTGTGACTAACAAAAATCCATCAAGTTCAATACTGGTGCTCTAGAACACTTGATCTGTACATGTGTCTTGTGAGTCCTGGTTTTACTAACAGCATATGTCGTGACACCGCATCTCAGCTTTCTCATTTGGTGAAGGAAAATAGTGAAAACTCACTTTCTAAATGGAAAAGCTGGGAGAGAAAATGCTGGGCTGGATACTTGCCAGAACAGTGGGGCTCAAGGCACTGTTTGAACCACTTCCTGCCAAAACATCACAGTCCTTCAGAAACATCTTCCACCATAAGGATCAGCAGAGTCTATGCCCACATAATGCGCCAAAGAATTATAATGAGGGTACTTGGATCGTGTATCCTTCTAACAGCTTTTCTACGTACTTGAATTACCATCCAAAGCTAGCATCTGCAGTCTTGACTTCTTTGTTCTAAATAAGCTCTTTTTTTCTGGCAGGAATAAAATCAACTTACAGAGGCTGGTATGGTAGAACAATTGTATAACTGTAGAATGAAACATTGGCATACAACATCATAGTACCAGTGGGAAGCCGGGCCACTTTGTTTCTGATTCAGGTCCCTGTTAATGCACATGGGGTAGCAGTGGAAAAAGTCCTGAGTCCTTAGATTCTTCATACCTACATAGAAGACCCAGGTAGAATACCGAGCCTCTGGCTTCAGATGGTTCCACTCATTTGTGGATTTAAATAGTGACTAGATTTTTATTTTTGTATCCTTCTGTTCTCTCCATTCTTATTTCTACAGAAGCAAAATAAATCTCACTTAAAAGAAGTCAGAGTCAAAATGCATAGCAGGTGCTTACTGATAATTGAGGGGGTACACTTGTCCCAATTTTTATTCCAGTAAAAGATCAAAGGTATTAGAGTGGAGACATGTGCTGCTAGGTAAGGACATGGGAAGCAGGGTGTTTCTGATTGGTTTTTAGGACAGTAGGAGGTCCTTGCTAACTACATGGGGGAAGTAATTGGATGAGAACATTTTTAATGGTGCAGAGTTGTGAAGAACCTCTAGTTGTGCAATTTTTAAGATTTATTTAAAGGGCAGAGAGGGAATGGAGAGAGAAAGCAAGTGAGACAGAGTAAGAGTGAAAGAGAGAGAGAGAGAGCTTCCATTTGCTAGTTCACTCCCCAAACAGTCTTAACAGCCAGGACTGAGCTAGTCTGAAACCACAACCCTAAACCTTCCCCCATTTCCAACACTGGTGTAAGGGGTATGAGTGTTTAAGCCATTTCTGTTTTCCCAGGTGCATTGGTGTGGAGCTAGATCAGAAGTGGAGCAGCTAGGGCTCAGGCCAGTGCCCATGTGGGATGCCAGTATCACACTCGGCAGCATTCACATAGGGTATTGACATTGGCATTGCATGAGATGATGTAATTCACTGTGCCCTAAAGACAGCTCCTCCATCTGTGCTGTGGATGTACATCCACCTGGATAAAGTCAGAACGTGTCACAGTCCAGGTAATTCCAATCTATCAGAGAGAATCGCACTTTGAGTCTCGGCTTAGAAGTGTTAAGTCAGTGGCTTCTGAAGCAAGGGAGACTGCTCTGTCTGCCTCAAAGCCAGGTGTACCAAATGGTGGTCAACCTATTTGCTTAAATCGATATGTGTCGACTTATACTTGATGTTTTGTCTTTATCCATTATGTTCTCCTAGAGAGGTACCTTCACTTTATAGCTTAAATTTCCTGGGTTGCTGAAAATGGACAGAGGCTCATTTGAAATGCAGGCTGGGGGTAAAGAAAGGAAAGTGCTAACTTAACTCTGAGCAGTTCACAAATGATTGTGTGTTTGGTGGCTTCATTTATTCTCTTTCCTGATTAATGCCTTCCAAAAGGCAAACACCCTATTAATCCACTCCAAAGATTACCATCTATGACACTGAGGGCCTTTTGAATATGAAGTTATTCGGTTGCCTCTATCCCCCACACCATTATAATCCACAGTAATTAATTCTGATACTTCAAGATACTAAGAGTCCTCCTGTTAAGTTTTTATGGAGTTGAATGTGGTTCCTTAAGTGCTGTCACTCTGAGCTGCAAAACTTCATGAGTCTTGTTGCTACTGGTTTTCAATCAGCCTTTTGCTTAAAACACACACACACACACAAACACACACAGTCTTTTCATCTGCCTCATACTTCACAGAGGAAAAACATCAAGTTCTTGAGGTTCATATCATCTGTAGCAAAAACAGTGGGAGACGATGAGTCAGAGAGGCAAAGCTGAAACTTCTCCACTACACCTCCATCAGCTTGTGTTGCATCACAGCAGGAGGCTGTGGCTTCCAAGTATTACTTCACATCTTTAGTATTGTTCTGCCTCTCCTGCCTCTCACATCACCCCAGTCAGTCCCTACCATGCTTCCAGAAACAACCCAGGCACTGCTTCATTCAGGAAGACCCCAGCGACCACGGTCATCAGGCAGGTTCTGGTGGATTGCTCCCTCTCCTGACAGTGCCACATCCTTTGCTTGCCCTTTTCTCTGGGGCTGTTTTGAGGGCCTGGCCTCTGTCATCTCAGTATAACGTGTGCAGATGCTGGCCCATGGACTGGATCAGACCCTGGAGAAGAGGCAGGCAAGAGCACTGGTTTCAGTACAATAGAACAGTTGCACATCCTCTCAGTTCTGTGGGTCCTGGCATCTCCAGTGCTGACACAGTGCATGGGAGACAAGGATCCTAGAATCTTTTCGGTAAATGATTATGAAAATAAAACGAGCATTTCACATGACTATCTTTAGCAAAATATTTAACAGCTTCATTGCTGTAAAGTCATCCATTTTAAAAGTAATTGGACATTTTTCAGTATATTCAAAGGTACACTGAAGCTCACCACCATCTGCTTCCCAACATTTTAATTTCTTCCCCAGGAGTCCCCTCTAAACTTTGGCTAGTGTTCCCTACCCCATGCATCTGTCCAGTCCACTTAGAAGAGCAGCATGTCCTCTTTGGCTCCTTATTTATATACCCTAAAGGTAGAAATTTCATATGAATTCTAGCTGACCTATTCCCAAGCTTGATCACACTGTAGCTCCTTTTCTGAATGAGCATCCCAATGTGGGGGTAAGCTATGTTTTGTTTTACTTATTCTTTACCTGGCAGATATACGGGTTTTTCCTGAATACCTATTGACAAGTATTATTGCGAATACCTGTTTTCATTTCTTTTGGGCATATGCTTGAGGGTGGGATTGTTGAGCCATATTACACAACTAGGTTTAATTGTTTAGGGAACCCCCAGTGCTTTCTAAAGCATTTGTAACATTTACTGCTTCACTCACTTTCTCCACACTCACTCCAACATTTATAAAGTAAGCTCTTGACTCTGGCCATATGAAGTGCTTCCCCATTATGGCTTTGATTTGTATTTACATGATCTTTAACTATGTGGAGCAGGTATTTCCTTGGACAAATGTCTATTCAGATCACTTGTTGATACATAATTGTGTATGTGTGTTGCTTTAATTTGAGAGGAGAAAGAGAGAGAGACTTCTCAACAAATCATGGCTTAATGAAAGCACTGTTTATGGTGAAGACTAAGCCAAATGAAAGCCAGCAGCTAAGAACTAAAGCTAGCTTTACCACATGGATGCTGAGAAAGAAAAGACTTGACCCATCACATCTTGTGTTTCCTGGGACTGGAGCTGAAAATCTAACTCAGTCACTGTGATATAAGATACTAGCATTGCAAGTTTACCTTGCAGGTTCCTGTGGAGGAGATGTGACTGAAAAAGAAATGGGGGTGGGGAGACAAAGCTCTCTTGGGCAACTGATATAATTTAGTTCCAGGGTTACAGTTCTTATGCACTTAGTAACATAATAGTTCAAACATAACTCAGAATCACATCATCATGTCTGGGAGCAAGGATGCTAACAAAGTGACTTGGCCAAAGCATTATTAAAACAGGGAATAGATAGAGTACTGTCTGTTCTTGGTTGACCAAACAGAGCACAGATGTTCACCTATCATCAAGGAGAACAAGGAAGCACAGCCAAGGATCACTGGGGGTATGTGTGCACTCTGGGTGAGAGGCCCTCTGCCTCTTTTTTCCTGGAGCCTCTTTTCAACAGGGTCCAACAGGCCTCTGCTCTATCCCAGCTATCCTGTTGGATGTATTCTGACAGGCATCTTAACTACTAATCGATACATGTACCCCTAACTGATTTGTCTTAATTAATTAATCACTGATAATACTTAATATAAATTAGAGATATTAATAAATAGAGAGGTACGTTACTCATAAATATTATTGCCCATCTCCTGACTTATCTTTTTATTTTGTTGGCATTGTTCTCCAATGCATAAGGTTGACTTACAGCCATGAAAATTGACTCCTATGTTTTTATCTAAGAGGTCTATAATTCTAGCTTTCAGGATATTTGGCATAGTTTGAATTAATTTTTCTGCAGGGTAGCAGTTAACAGTTACAACTTTGTTGGCCTGTATATGGCTATCAGAAAGGCTTGCCTAGAAAACGCTGTTCTTTCCTCCATGGGGGATCTTGGATCTACAGCTGGAACTCAGTACTCTCAACTTTGTTCTACTCATTAGTATGTCTGTCATTTATTATTGCCACATTGGTTCATGGTTACTTTGTAATAATTTTTGAATTCAGAAACTGTGTAGTCATTTACATTGTTCTTCTAATTCTGGATTATGTTGAAAATTTCTGTCCCTTTCAATTCCATCGTAATTTCAAAACCAGCTTTCCATTACTATTTTGGGGATTGGACTGAATTGAATGTGTAACTTGGGAATTCACTGGCATTTCAATGACCTCCTTTCCAATACATGAAAACAAGATATTTTCAATCATTTAAATCGGTTTAATTTTATATATATATATATATATATATATATATATATATATATACACTCATATATTTAAACAATAGCGTAGAGGAAAGCGAGTAAGTGAGAAAGATAGAGAGAGAAATAGAGGAAGAAAGAGAGAAGGAGGCTTCTTACTGGTTCATTCCCCACATGTCCAAACAGCCAAGCCAAAACTGTATTGCTGGCTCCTACATGGGCAGTAGAAACTCAAGCATGTCAGCCATCACTGGGTGTCTTCAGAGTGTTAATCACTCAAAGCTGAAATGAAAGCAGAGCCAGGACTCACAGTCAGGTACCCCAAAATGTGGTTACTGCAGAGGAGTGTCTTAGCCACTCAACTATAACGGCTGCCTCTCTCTCTCTCTCTCTCTCTCTCTCTCTCTCTCTATATATATATATATATATATATATATATGTATATATACATGTATATATGTATGTGTATAATTATATAAGTATATGTATACATACATATGTATATGTATATACATAAGTATATATATATGTGTATACACCTATATACATATATATATATACTCATGTGTATATATATTTTAAACAATGTATTTTCAGGTTAGAATCAGTATACTTCTTTTGTGAAGTATCTTTTACTTTATGTATTTTAAAATTAACTTAGCATTGTAAAATTTATACTTAAAAATTAATTTATCAATTTGTTAAAATTTATTTTAACAATCTCAAGCCAGGGTCCAGGAGCTTCTTCCGGGTGTCTCACATGGGTTCCATGGCTTTCGTCTGTCCTTTACTGCTTTCTCAGGCCACAAGCAGGGAGATGGACGCGAAGTGGAGCAAACAGGACACGAACTGGTATCCTATCGAACCATTTTGCTGGGCCCGTAGAATTAATGTACATATGAATGTGATTTTAATAAATAATAACACATTTAGTTGCTACTTTAATGGTCTATTTCATTAATGTTTAAAAAGCCAGAGTTACCGAGATACAGGAAGGAGAGTCAGACAGAGATGTGTTACATGTACTGATTCCTTACTCAAGGCGCCACATGGCTGCGGGTTGGCCAGTGTGGAGCCAGAAGCAAGGAACTTCATCCTGGTCTTTCACGTAGAACCCAGGTACTCAGAAAATTCTCTGTCACTTTCCCACACACATTATCAGAAATTATATTGGAAGAGCAGCAGCCCCAAATGAGATGTGGCTCTTCATTCAGCAGGTTAACCCATTACAATGCACTAATCTTATTATTTTGATACCCCGTTTCACAGTGTCCAGTGCTAGTGTGTGTAAATAAATCTTGGGCTATCATGTTTATTATGTATTCTGCATCCTTTCTAAGATTATCAGCCCCCAATTTTTAGTAAATTTCTTATATAAACTATTTTACTTTTCAACATATGTAGCTTTACTTTAAACTTTTCAATCTGGAAGATTTTTTTTCTGATAACCTGATTTTCTGCTTTTCTTGATTTCCCTGAATGCAACAAGCAGGAAATGAAAAGACTTCCTTGTCTGTTTCATTTTTGCCGAGAACGCGCTCAATCTCTCAGTGCTTACTCTGCTGCTCTTTGTGAGGCTTCCACAGATGAGGAAGTTCCATTCGATTCATTGTTACTTAGATGTTTTTATGGTAACTGAGTATTGGACTTTAACACCTACCTTCCATGCAAATCCTGTGAATGCTATGAGACTTTTAAAATCATATTGATCTGGGCCCGGTGGCGTGGCCTAGCGACTAAAGTCCTCGCCTTGAAAGCCCCGGGATCCGATATGGGCGCCGGTTCTAATCTCGGCAGCTCCACTTCCCATCCAGCTCCCTGCTTGTGGCCTGGGAAAGCAGTCGAGGACGGCCCAATGCATTGGGACACTGCACCCGCGTGGGGGACCCAGAAGAGGTTCCAGGTCCCAGCATCGGATTGGCGCGTACCGGCCCGTTGCAGCTCACTTGGGGAGTGAAACATCAGATGGAAGATCTTCCTCTCTGTCTCTCCTCCTCTGTGTATATCCGGCTTTCCAATAATAATAATAAAATATTTTTTAAAAAATCATATTGATCTGGGTCTGGCCCATTATCCTAGTGGCTTAAATCTGCCTTGCATGTGTTGGTATACCATATGACTGCTAGGTTTGTCCCAGAGGCTCCACTTCCCTTCCAGCTCCCTGCTTGGGCTTTGGAAAGCAGTCAATGATGGCACAGAACCTTGGGATCCTGCGCCTTTGTGGAAGACCCAGAAGAAGCTTCTGGCTCCTGGCTTTGGGTCAGCTCAGCTCTGGCAGTTTTAGCCACTTGGGGGAGTGAATCAAAGGATGGAGGATCTTCCTCTCTGTCTTTCCTCCTCTCTGTATATCTGACTTTTCAATAAAAAAACTAAATCTTTAAAAAATATGACTGATCTGATGCATTTTAATTAGTTTATTTCATTTTACTTGAAAGGAGGAAGGGAGAGGGTTAGCCTGACAAGGCTGAAGCCAGGAAGAAGAAACTGAGCCCAGGTCTCCCACATGGAAGGCAGAGGTAGAGTATTTCAATCATCACATCCTCCCTGCCAGAAACAGAACTGGAAACCAATCACTCTGAAATGAGATATGGACCCCTCAAACAGCATCTTAACCATTGAGTTATGTGTTGGTCATGTGACATGATGAATTACGTTCACTGATTTTCAGCTGAGCTGAACATGAACATATTCATAGGAGTATCTTGTATTTTGATGCAAGTTAATCGTATTTAAAGCTTGGCATTGTATCTTCAAATATTCAGAAGGATTGCTCTCATTTTCTACATCAGATATGTTTTAGATTTATTTATTTTTATTGAAAAGTGAGATTTACAGAGAAGAGATCTTCCATGTATTGTTTCACTCCCTAAATGGCAGCAAGGGCTAGAGCAGAGCTGATCCGCAGCCAGGAGCCAGGAATTTCTTCTGTGTCTCCCATGTGGGTACAGGATACAAAGACCTTGGGCCGTCTTTGACTGCTTTCCCAGGTCACAAACAGGGAGCTGAGTGGGAAGTGGAGCAGCCACGACACAATGTGGTGCCCATTTGAGATTCCAGCACATGCAAGGTGAGGACTTTAACCACTATGCTATGACCACAGGCCCTGCCAACACCATCTTTACTCTTCATGTGGACATATTTGGAGTGTGTTGCATATTTCCATACTCTGTGCAGGATACTGAGGACCCGGCTTAGCATGGCAATCCCTGCTCCTGCGAGTACTGCTTGCTGCTGCCCTCTCCTTGTTCCATTCCCAACTCTGCCCACATATCTGTCCTACAGCTCCTTGTTCAAGCTTGCCTGTTTCCCCTTTGCCCTTCCAAGAATATAAAGTTCCATGCTTTATAGAAATTTCCTCTTTTTAATCTCTACGTTCTCTTTCACTGCCTTATTTATTGCTGCACTCTCCTCACCATCTTTTTTTAAAGATTTACTTATTTTAATTGCAAATTCATATATATACAGAGATGGGGAGAGACAGAGAGGAAGATCTTCCGTCCAATGATTCACTCTCCAAGTGACCGCAATGGCCGGTGCTGCACCAATCAGAAACCATAAGCCAGGAGCTCTTCCAGGTCTCCCATATGGGTGCAGCTTCCCAAGGCTTTGGGCTGTCCTCGACTGCTTTCCCAGGCCACAAGCAGGGAGCTGGATAGGAAGCAGTGCTGCCGGGATTAGAACCGGTGCCCATATGGGATCCCAGCGTGTTCAAGGCGAGGACTTTAGTGCCTAGGCCACGGCACCGGGCCCCTCTCTTCACCATCTTAATGAGACATTATCTATCGATATAAATTGTTGCAGAAAAGCTTAGGAAAATAACCATCTATTATTTCTCCATCATTTCTTATGCTTATCTGCTCAGCTGAGCATCAGGGAGGTGAAGCAAATGATAATTCCTGATGTTCCTTTGCAGCAATGCAGCCTCAATTGCAAAGAATTGAAAGGAAGTCACAGGCTGTTTTTATTTTTGGCCATTGAAGGCAGCAAACCATTGCCATGTAAACCTGCTTTCCCTCCCTTGGCATTTCTGTCTGCCTTGTGCTGTGAGCATAGGAATCTGAACTTCTCAACAGAAGTCAATTTTTCTTCTGTTAACGGGTCAAGGGGGTGAAGAGATCCTGACATGTCAAAGTAGCAGGTGTCTTAATACCCAAAGGGAACAGGGACTCACTGACAGTGAAAGTAATGGTTCTTGAGCAGCACGCAAAGTTACACAGTAAAAACACTGCCATACAACGAACCGATGCAGAAATGGGTTAGGTTTGGAGAAAGTATCCATTTTGACACAGAACACTGGCTTTAGAAAGATGTTTCATGTAAAAGGGTGACCCTACATTACCTGCTGCTGTTTTTTACCCCAATCAGGGATAGAGACTGATGATGAGGGCCTAATACTGTTCATTTTGTTCCCTCTTTTCACTGGAAAAAGTACTGATTGACTCATTTAAAAGCCTGGTCGTGTCTGAGGTCCTTGTGATAGAGTAGCAAATGACCAGCAAAAGTTCTGCTCTCCTGAAGTGTATTTTTTGGAAACACAGCAAAGCATGCATGCTCCTAAAAAAAAATGGGTAGGGCAATGGATTGATTGGTTATTTCTCCAGCTTGTAAGCATTGTTATCCCATAAGGTGCCGGTTCCTGCTCCCTGTTTATGACCTGAGAAAGCAATGGAAGATGCTCCAAAGCCTTGATATCTTGCACCCATGTGGGAGACCTGGAATAAGCTGGTTCCTGGCTTCAGATTGGTTCAGCTGTGGCTGATGCAATCACTTGGGAGTGAACCAGCAAATGGAAGATCTTACTGTTTGTCTCTGCTCACCATAAACCTGATCTGTGTTTTCAATAATTTTTTTAAAGAAAGAAAAAAACGGGTGGGGGGAGCAGGGAAGGGGAGAGAGGAAGGATCAATATGTGAAGCCTCAAGCAGCATCCTCTGCAGACGTCAGGAACCTGTCCTTGTTGTCTCTAAGCCTGCAATGCTGAACGCCAGCCTGTGGACAAGACTGAAAGCAGCCAGATGGTACAGCAGGTCAGATGTACAGCTCAGAGGAGGAAGATTCAGGTAGAGCGGTGGAGAAGCAGTTTGCCAAGAGGTTATTACAGAAGAAGCTGGATCCCCACCCCCGCCCCGTCCTCCTGTGGTGGCTAAAGCAACCTTCTCTCCAGGGGGTGTGGAGTCCTGCAGTACTGCTACTCACCTCCTGGGAGGGTGCTGGAACTGAAGAATCAAGCCACATCGCAGAGCTTCAGAAAAGGAATCTGCTAAACCACAGTCCTGGTCAAGAAACGGTTCCTTCATTCCCACCAAGAATGACCAAAATACAGCTTTCTTCTCAGTACAGCTGTCTCTGGCACCCACCATGAGTACCTAATGTCTCACTTAGGTAATGAAGAGATGCCACATGTAATAACATCAGCAGTTGTTGAGTTTATAGCACAACATGACTATTTTATAAGCATATATGGCTTGCTTTCCTCTCCTGCCCCAAAGTGCTTGAAGCCATTTCTCTGGGTGCCACTTATAGTTACGAAAGCTTTCAAGCAGGGATCAGATGAGGGTGCTCCAGGAGTTTTCCAGACTATCTTAGTGCATAGTAAGGGTAAGGTAAGATTCAGAGGGTTTCAAAGAATGGACAAGCAACAACCTCAGCTTGTTGCACGGGAACTATTTTTTAAGAATAAGAAGCACCACTTTGACTTTTGGCTGTTCCACTTCCCATTCAGCTTCCTGCTGATGTGCAACCTCAGGTACAAGCTGTGTATATGAACAATCAGTTTCAGTCCTAGCTTCTCTGTTTCTGATCCAAGCACTAACTAAAGTGCTTGGGCCCATGTCACCCACATAAAACCTGGATGGTTTGCCAACCTCCTGATTCCAGCAGGTCAGCATTGAGTGAACCAGTGGGTGGAAGATTTCTGTCTCTCCCTCTTTCTCTCTCCCAACAGCTCGTCACTCTATTCCATATAAATAAATACACCTTTAAAAATATTTTAAAACTTGGCACTATCCACACTCTTCAGGAGCTCTGAGGGATAAAAGTGTGTGAGAAGTAAATGCTCTGCCATTAATACATGTCTTCTCAACTACGGATATTGCTTATAGTAAGTTTTAATTTTTCACATTATGTGAACTACTGTCTCGTGTGTATCCATTGATTCCCGAAGGTCTCTTTCAATGTGTCTTAGAGGAAAGATTTGATAGGGACAACTTTTTAATTTTCCTGTTTTCTGGGCATGTCTTAATTTCTCCATCATTTTCCAAGGGATGCATCTATAAAACTGTATCGAAACATGTTTCTTTCCATGCTCTGCATTATTATTTCACTACCTCTTAGACTCAGAGGAGTAGAGCTTTTATATCAAGACTCTCTTCTTTATGCTGCTCTCAGAATTTGTTTCATATTTCTGGAGTTCCATTATTATAGATCAAGGCATGACCCTATGCACTCATCCTTCTTGGAATACCTCAGGCTTCTAAGAGGTGTTGCTTGTTTTCTTTTGTCATCACATTTTGGACGTTTTCTGCCGTTATTTCTGCAAATATTTTTCTTATCCTGTCTGTATGTCTCCTTTCCTCTTCAGTGGTGAATCCTGCTATATACATATTGTACATTCATGATTCCACAGTTTCACGAGGTTCTGTTTATTTTTCCTGTCATTTCCCTCTGCCTCCTAGGCAAATTATCTTGATTAGCCTAATTTATGAATAAGCATCAGATACTAGTTAACATGATGTAAATACGAGATGTAATTTTCCATTTAGCCCCTCTGGAGTTTCTTTTTAAGACTTTTATTGCAACTACTGATTTGGGAATACAAATTTGGGAATATAAATATAAATTTGGTGATATCATTGCTATCACATTTTATATATACACATACATATATATGCATACATATACAAACATATATATACACATACATAAATATAATTTCTTTCCTAAGATATTAGTTTTTATACTTTGGTTCTACTTTTGTGCATGATGTCTCCATTTATTTAGATACACTTAAAATCTATGACTGTAGTTTTTGACAGGGGCAAGTATTTGTCCTAGCTATTGAGATGCTGGTTAAGATGCTTATGTCCCATATAACAGCGCAGAGGTTCAGTGCCTGACTCTTGTCCAGACTCCAGCTTTCTGCTGCTGAGCTTTGGGGCAGGAGGAACAGTTCAGGTGATTCAATGGATTCCTGCCACCATGTAAGAGACATGGCTAACTCTGTGAAGTTCATATTTTTGTCACATATACATTATAAAACATTCCAGTGATTGTGGTAGCAGTCAGAAAATGTTGGAAGGACATATCCTTACTGGTTAGAAATGGTAGGTTTTCCAGTCTTTTCTGAGACACACAGTGTATATGCCAGGGTACTCCTTAGCAATTCTACCTTTCTGCATACTTCCTGTTTCTTCAACCTCATAGTTGGCAGAGACTGAAACAAGATGTCTTCTGGTGTTTTCTGACCAAATGCACCATCCATCCCTGTGTGTCCCAAACCCTTCACATGCACATGGCTGTGTATTTTCCCAGGAAAACACCATTGTTTGCCAAAACAGATATTTGATATCTCATTTGCCAATTTTTTCTTTTAAGCATTTTAAATATTTTATGGCTTCTTAAACTGTTATCAATACCTAGGCATCTGCAATGTTAAATAATTATTATTTCCTTAAATTGACAAATGGGCTAGAAAAAATAGCCATTGTAGGAGAGTTACAAGTCATCAAAAAAAACTTTGCATAAAGATTAGGTGTTATCTTGGAAGGCAGAATGAGAGAGAGAGGAAGGGGAGAGAGAGAGAGAAAGGGAGAGAAAGAGAGAGGGAGAGAGAGAGAGAGAGAGAGAGAGAGAGAGAGAGAGAGATCCTGTGTTCGGTTCACTTTGAAAATGGCCATAGCAGCCCTCGGGACTGTGCCACATACAATGTTTTCTGCAACTTTTCCAGGTACACTACCAGGGTGTTGGATAACAAGAGAAATATTCAGAACTCAACCAGTGTTTTGCTACTGGGATTCTGTCTTAATAACACAAAGGCTTCTTTGAGAGAGAGATCTTTCCTAGAATTTCCTGACAGGACTAATAATGATGTTCTGTGGCTAGGAGGCTTTGAAGGAGCACCAGCCTCATTATACTTTCTTCAGCGTTGCCATGTGGCTGCTTTTCACTCTGTTGCCTATTGATTTTCAAGTTTACCATGAAGGTGAAGATGTGGAGTAGAAATAGCATATGTTAAAATGTCACTAAGTTCACTATAACTCGTGAGCAACCTTTTAATTAATAAACAATTTTAGAATTCTGTAAGCTAGTTAATTTACATATATCTAATACACCAGTCAACTGATAAAGAAATGAATAAAAATAGCTATTTTGACAAAGTGTGGAGCATTTGGAACATGGTGTTTTTAGGAGTCCTGTCTCATTTCCTTTGAAATCTTTCAATAATACATTGTTTCTGTTATCTAAATACATATTTCAACAAAAATTGAATGAAGATGAATATCCACATGCTTTAAACTGGCGTGTGCGTTCCTCATTTATAGATATTCACACTTACCACTGAGCTTAAAACAGGCCTAACCTTTTACTATCTCACACGACGAAACTTTCATTGTGATTACCAAGAGTAGTGTGAATCCCAGCTGAGATGCCCTCTACTCCCTTCTGCCTTTCCCCTGGACAATTCCAATTCCAATTGATAGGGATTCTGAGCACATTTCACTTTCTCTTTCATTAACCATTCTCAACCAGAAAGTCAAGGGAGTCCCACTCAGTTCATAGCGTGCTAGATATCGTGTTTACAGTGATGAGCATGAGTGTTGTTTGTATTCACAAGTAAAACAAAAATTAACACCGTATTTTTCAGAAGAGTGGCATGAACCTAACGTAGCACATACATTCTTAAATATGTCCTATGTTTGTACACACGACTTTATCTAAGCATGAGATGTAAATTTTAATAATATACTTTTTTAAATATATGCAAGAGTTACAGAGATACACAGAAACATACAGAGAAAGAGAGAGAGAGAAAAAGAGAGACACACAGAGAGAGAAGATGGAAAAACAGTGAAATTCCATCTGCCTGTAACATCCAGGATGAGGGCATGGCTATGACCAGAGTGTAGGCACGCAAATCAGTTCTCCAACATGGATGGCAAGGATTCCTTTACTCTGCACACATTGTTGTAGCCTCTCTAAGTGTGTGTTATCCAGGGCTGAAACTGGGATCTGGAGCAGGAAACCAAATTCAGGACTCCAAAATTGGATTCAGGGCATCTTAATTAACACTTCTACGCTTAATCGAAATGCATGCCTCAGTACTTCACTCCTTTAAAAGACAGAACATGGAGGAACCAGTGTCCTGAGAATCTGCACATGTCTGCAGCTGAGTCATGTACTTTGGTAGATTTTGCATCCAGGGGAATAAATTAAAATCTACAGATGGTCCTCTATATACCACAAGAATAACCACCCAGAAAGTCTGACATCTCTTGTCTTGAAACCTCAGATCTTTATGGTAACCCCTAAGGCAATTTCAGACAATCAGAGTTCTTTCCACTGTTCTGCCAGCAGAGTCTATTTAATTGTTAAAGTTCCTGAGACTACTCCTATGATTAGATGAGTACTGATCACAGACATGCTAGTATTCACCATGGAAAATGACTACACTGACATTGTTATAATACTTTGCACTGGGACTCTATGATGACTATGTAACATGTACTTCCTACTAGTGACTATTAGGTAAAATCAGCACTGTTTCATTTGTGCCATTGTCTTAAGAATTTCAATCAAATTTTATGCATTATTGCCTTACAAATGAGCAAGCTTCTGTTTGGCATGTACTCAAAAAAGTTAGTGATTGCTTGTGTGTTTGAACTGAAATGTTGTTTTTAAGATTTGTTTATTTTTATTACTAAGATATACAGAGAGGAGGAGATATACAGAGAGGAAGACCTTCCATCTGATGATTCACTCCCCAAGTGACTGCAATGGCCAGTGCGTGCCGATCTGGAGCCAGGAACCAGGAATCTCTTCCAGGTCTCCCACGCGGGTACAGGGTCCCAAGGCTTTGTGCCATCCTCAACTGCTTCCCCAGGCCACAAGCAGGGAGCTATATGGGAAGTGGAGCTGCCAGGATACGAACTGGCGACCATATGGGATCCCGGGTGTTCAAGACGAGGACATTAGCCGCTAGGCCACCCTGCCGGGCCCTGGACTGAAATGTTTTGTTGCACTATATAGCTCTGTATTCTCTCTTTGATCTGGAGAAGAACTGAAAACACTCTTATGGATATCGAGTAGCAATGTGGTACTATTTCATTTCAGTGGGATGAATTGATAGAATAGAATTTTGCCCAGATTTCTCTAGCTTTCATTTCCTAACTTCTCTGGATCTTTCATTCCTGAAATTCCTTTAAATTCAGACTCAATTAGGATCATTAAACTTTCTTGGGATAGATTCTTACTGCTCAAGCTTCTGCTTCAAGTCTTCTGTTTCCAGCATTTGTATCTAATCTCACATTAAAGGCATGGTTCTTCAGACCCTGCCTGCCCTCCTGTCTGTACTTTGAGAATGAACCATGGTCCTGCTGAGTGAGGATACAGGCTCCACAAGGCAGAATTGCAACTCAGCCACCAGGTGAGGCTGGCTGATTTCTGCAGACATTACTTTCAGAATTTACCTTCTGGGGCACTTCCTGTGTGGAAGATTCCAACTGTGTTAGTAATGAAAAAACACACATAGAGTCACAGAAATACAACCAGAACATATTGCATTCTAATAACAGAGAGGTGAGCAGAAAGATACCAGCTGAAGACTGCACACAGACAATGAAAAAACAAGTCTAAACTTAGTGGTGATAATTTAGGTAAGAGTGTGTCTCTGAATCCCAAATACATTTGTAGGATTTATTCAGAGGCAGAGCGACAGAAAGAGATTCAGAGAAGTCTTTAGTTCACTGATTTACTCCCTAAATGGCCACAACAATTAGAGCTGTTACTCCCCAGTGCCAGACTCCAGAAGTTTCACCACTGTTTCCCACATGGGTTGCAGAAATTCAAAATTTTAAACCACCTTCTGTTGTCTTCCGAAGCATATTAGCAGAGGGCTGGATAGAAAGTGGAGTAGCTGGGACTTGAACCAGGCATTGTGATATGGGATTCTGCCATCATAGGTACTGGTTAAACTCCTTCACCACAAGATAACCACTGAACTCCATACATTTTTAAAAATTGAATATTTTTTATTATTTCATGATACAGTTCCATAGGCTCTGGAATTTCTCTACCCCCTCCCCAGGTTCCCACTTTCCCATCCTTCTGCTATTTAAGTGTATCTTGACATTATAAATATGGATAATGGAAGGGATTCCAGCAATCTTTGTTTTAGGAGAATTGAAGTTGATTACATGGTTTACCAATCATTTTCCAAAATAGTCTTTAAAACAGCTTTAATAGAAATAGAATTAATACAGTTTTAATAGAAATATGAACTGTCTGAAACCTTCTCTGTGATGCATTGATTCAAGGATATGGAACCATAGCTGCATAGCATGGACCCAACACCTTGTCCCGACACTGTAGAAGGCTCCCCCAGGTCTTGCACTACCTCCCTCTCCATGTTAATCTCCCCTTACCTCCCTTGTCAGACCCGTTGCTTGACACACAAGGATTCCTTCTACTTTATAAATGCAGCATGAACTTTCTCAGTCTCAGACCGTGTCTGCAGTGGTCTTCCTGGGCCTCCTTGGCTCCCCTGTCCTTTCAAACTCAGCTAAACATATCAGGAAAAGACTCTTGCATGGTACTTTTGCCAGATATGACAAACATACCTCTGTTTACTGATCTCTGCTACTGAAGTGGTTACCCAACATTTTGAGGTAATTTGAGTGTTGTTCATTTCTTTACAGATGTCTTCCTTGTGAGGATGGGGAGTCCTTGATGCTTCACCACACCTATCCTTCCACTTTTTTTGAAGCAAGGAATCATTAATTTTCTGACAGATTAGGGTAGATTCTGTAGCTCAGATGCTTAGGCTGCAGATTGAGACGCCAGCATCCCATATCAGCATACCAGTTTAACTACCAAATGCTTCGCTTCCTGTCTAGCTCCCCACTAACAACTAGAAAAACACTGGAAGATAATAGCCTGCCACATCTGAAAGGTCTTAATGAAGTTCCCTGGTCCTGGCTTCAGCCTGGTCCTGTCCTGATCATTGTAGCCATTTAATCAGCAGATGGAAGATATCTGTCTCTCTCCCTTTGTCGTTCCTGTCTCTATGTGTCATTATGCCTTTCAAATGCATAAAAGAACTATTTTTTATTAAATTTATTCATTAATTACATTGTGTTGTAATTACATAGAATCTGGGATTCTCCCCCCTCCCTCCCCCCATGGTGGGTTCCTCCACCCCGCTGCGTAACCATAGTTCAAGTTCAGTTGAAATTCCCTCCCTGCAAGTATTTGCCAAGCATAAGTCCAACATCCCATAGTCCAGACAAGTCCAACTACTTATTGGGTAGACCCTCTCTGGTCTGAGGGCAGAGTCAGCAGAGTATCTTTCCGGTCAAATAAAAGCACTAATATCCATCTGCAACAATTAACATCATTATGGAATTAATTGACATGGTATTGAGCAGTCAACATGTTAAAAATAAATGTGATTCCTTAACCACTTTCTGTGACCCCCCATTCACAGTTCAATTTTAGTTTATATACTACAAATGACATAATATCCATAACATAACATGATATGCTTAACATCATATCATATTAAATTAAGGCAAACATATGGTATCTAACCTTTTGGGATTGGTTCATTTCCTTTAGCATTATGGTTTCCAGTTTGGCCCATTTGGCCACAAAGAACTGCATTTTTTTTTTTTTTAATAGCTGAGTAGTATTCCATGGAGTAGATGAACCATAGCCTTCTTATCCAATCCTCTGCTGATGGGCATTTTGGTTGCTTCCATGTTTTTGCAATTACTGATTGTGCTGCTATGAACATAGGAGTGCATGTTGGTTTCTCATAAAACAGGTGTTCTGAATATATTCCTAGGAGTGCTATAGCTGGGTCATACGAAAAAGAACTATTTTTAAGAAGCTGATAGCATCACACACACACACACACACACACACACACACACACATCTCTATGTCAGGTTAATGGAGAGAATTTTTGGTTAACTCAAAGCACCCATGAGACACAGTAGACAGTTTATTCATGTCATAATTGCTGTTTGATGCTGACATTGTTCACATTCTGATCCATCAGTCTATTGTCTGGTCCTCATCACTTCCTCATACAAGCACATCACCAGGATTGAAAGAACCCAGAGGAATTACTGAGCACAAATGAATGATGAGTGTTCTGAGGAGCCAGTGCAGCCTAAAGGGAATCTTATATGGCAGGGCTGTGATAAATTCACTTTTCCTATGTGTCCTTGAGAACCAGGAGGGGCACCTGTGTCAGATAATCATTGCTCTGTGTTGATTAAAGGCAGAGCGGTTGGCCTACAGGATGTTGATTCATCAGGTTCTAATGTTTCCTTCAGCCTCAGGGCATTCCCCACTGTTTAAATTGATGTGGACCAGGGAGTGACAAATGGATGATGAAATTGATGTGAACCAGAGAGTGCCATTCAAAGCCACTTTGTCTCACAGGAAATGCTTGAGGAAACATTCCAAGGCTCCCAGAATTAACAGAAGAGGGAAGTCAACTCATCAGTGAGCAATATCATGCTCAAGGCATCCATCGCAGCTCCCCATCAGTGTGAAATTTTAACCAACTTACATTCTGGTACACTGTAATGCATCACACTAGACTCTGTTCAGAGTCCAGTGAGCACCACATGCTTTCCTGCCCCTATGCTAACCATTGCTGGAATGAAGACTGCTAATGTGATCAGTATAAGGAAAAGTCAGAACTTGTTCAGCTTTTTCCAACACATTATCTGGGGAAATGAAGCTTGGCCTTCAGCTGGTGGGATTCACACATAGCAAGGAGCAGCTTTCTGTCAGTAAAGGGGCTTCTGCTTTACTGACAGCCACACATGGAAGGCCAATGTAACTCAAGTCCAACCAGCTATCTCCAGCCTGGCAAGGATGAAGTGACAGCCCATGCCTTCACACTATTTGAGTATCTCTCACCCTGGCTTTTGCCTGGAGATAACAGAGTTGCTCTCCTTCAGGGGTGCAGTTCTAACTATCTTCTTTCAGCTTCTATTGCTCCCTAAACTCTACCCCTTGCCCTCAGCTCTGCCTTCTGTGTCACTTCTCTTAATCCCCCAACTCTACCTCGGCTCAATGTACTGCCTCTCTTCTCTTCTGAGCTCTTGGGACTCCTGTTCCTTGTCTGCTGCTCAGCCTCTTCTTGCCAAACTACCTATTTTTTTTAAAGATTTATTTATTTTTATTGGAAAGTCGGAGAGAGAAGGAAGGACAAAGAGGAAGAACTCCTAGTCATTGATCCACTGCCCAAGTGGTCGCATCAGCTGGTGCTGAGCCAATCCAAAGCAGGAGCCAGGAGCTTCTTCTGGATTTTCCACATAGGTGCAGGGTCCCAAGGCTTTGGGCTGTCTTCGACTGCTTTCCTAGGCCACAAGCAGGGGGCTGCATTGGAAACGGGGCTGCCAGGACACAAATCAGAACTACAATGGGAGCCTGGCATATGCAAGGCGAGGACTTTAGGCACTAGGTTATGGTGCAGGAACCCCCATTACTTTTAAGTGACAGCTCTTCGTGCCTTCTCTAGGTCAGATGCTCTCCACATTTGTGTTCTCCCTCATCTCATTCCTTATACATTAGGGTACTTTGGAAAAAAATGAAATATATTCACCAGTCTGCAAGACCAGCTTCAGCCCTACTCTTTTAAATAATTTATTTCATACTTATTATACCATTCAGCACATTTGCAGCACTGACATATATGCAGTAAAGCCACAGGCAGGGAGCTGGATGGGAAGTGGAGCTGCCAGGATATGGACCGGCACCCATATGGAATCCCGGTGCATTCAAGGTGAGGACTTAACCACTACGCTATTGTGCTGGGCCCCCTTTCCATATTTTAAAGGTTAATTTTTATTAGAGAGGCAGATCAGATTTATGGAGAGAAGTAGAGATGGAAAGATCTTCCATCCACAGGTTCACTCCCCAAATGGTCTAAATGGCCAGAGATGAGTTGATCCTAAAATAAGAGCCAGGAACTTATTCTGGGTCTCCCATGTAGATACAGGTTCCCAAGGCTTTGGGTCATATTCTGCTGCTTTCTCAGGCTGCAAGCAGGGAGCTGGAAAGAAGATACAGCAGCTGGGACAATAACCAGTGCCTATATGGGATCCTGGTGCTTGCAAATTGAGGATTTAAACAATGAATCATTGCGCTGTGCCCTCCATAAATTTTAACACCCTCTCTAGTATAGATTTCAATATTTTTTGCACCAAAATAATATCCTTTTGAATTTCTTGTAAATTTTATGAAGTGAGCCTCGAATTTATGTGTAATCCATCTTGTTTTGCCTGATCATATCTTCCAGACCAAAAAAAAAAAAAAAAGGTAGGGCCTTACCTCCTTTAGCATCTGATTAACTTATAGTATCTATTTCTATCACTGTCCTACACTTTTTTCATGCTTCACTCAAAGCCTTCACAAATCAGCTGCTGGGTGCATCTGTAGGCAGCCTCCAGGCTCTTCAGCTTAAACAGTTCCTACTGTGCTGACCACTCCCTTTTAAACTCCCTGCACATTAAACCTATGTCTGTCAGAATGCCACTCAGAGCTCTTTTTATATACCATGTCATGGAAAATTGGAAATCCTAAGCTTCACTTCTCAAAAGATTGAAGTTCTTCATCCTTAACCCTAAGCACTTTGCATCATTCATCAGAGTAAAACAGAATACTCTATTGTAGAATATAATGCCTCATGCACCTGTAACAAAGAGCAGCTAGAATGAAAAGTTCCAAATGAAATTGCCTTTCTTTGACAAGAAGGCAACATGATTTTTTTCTCCAGATACCTTGAACTGACCCAGTGTATTTGGAAGCTAATTTCATGGAGAACTGCCATCATTTCCATGGCCTTAATGCTGGACTCCTTTTATTGGGTGATTATTGCATGTTTGCAGAAAAGGCTGAGAGTAAAAGGAGCCCTGTGTTTCAGGGCCTGCACTAGCCTTGCATCTTGAGCCACAGCCTGATGGGTCCTCCTAGCTTCGCTACAACTGCGAAGGCAAGGGACAGCCCAACTTTGCCAGGCTAGGAGCTGAGGCCAATCATGGTCACACAAGTGTGTTGCCAAGTACAGGTTCTCCACATGCCTCCAACAGGATAAGGGCAAACCCATGATTGATCTTCATTTCTATTGAATTGTCTGTCATGGTACTCAGAAAGTGTTCATTCAGCAGCAATAAAAGCTGGAGATAATTTTAGGTAACAGCACCTGATAATACACATCAGACGAACATGTCTTTCTTGTACACTGTCACACAGAATTAATTGCCTACTGAAATTTTTCCAATGATAGTCGAGTTAATCAAATATTTTTAATGGAAGTTTATCCCAAAGTGGTTTTTCACTATACACTAATATAGTATTAGGACACTTTATAATCTCTAGATACAGGTTGTACAAATCAACAAGAAATAGTTATTCATTAATAATTTGGTGGAACAAGAGTCATGTTGCTATAATACATAGCAATTTCATTAGGAATCCATCTTTTATTCACAAGTGGAAATGCATGCTGCAATGTATCTTCACTTCATGGTATACTTGACTCCATTTATCCAAATCCTCTAGATAAACATATGTATGTACATGCTTACCTATATATCTATTGATCTTGTATTTTGCATAAAGTTTACATTACATCAGAGTTAATATATCGTATATGCCTCTTTGGGACTGTCATGTTACACTGAGAATAATATTCTCCAGCTGGGACCATTCTGTTCCAAAGAGATAATTTCATTGTTTTTCGTGACTGAGTTGTGTTCCACAGAGTAGATGTACCACATAAGAGAATGCATAAGAGAATTTGACAGCGTAGCAGTATACAAAATAGTGAACATGAATTGATCGAGATAGTATATACATAAGTAACTCCATGGCTGAGAAAGAACTTATAAGTACAAACCCGTTTAAATATCAGAGAGAAATCTTAAATGCTTTGGAATGAACCTAACCAAAGATGTGGAAAACTTCTATGATGAAAATTTCAAAGCATTGATAAAAAATAGAAGACCTTATAAGATGTAGAAACCTACCATGTCCCTGCAGCAGCATCAAAATCATTGCAATGTTCATAATATGAGAAATAATATACAGACACAATGTGATCCCAAACAAAATCCCAGAAATATTCTTCTCAGAAATATAAAAGATAATACAGAAGTTCATCTGGAAACACAAGAGACCACGAATAGCCAAAGGTACCCTGAAAAATAAAAATCAAGCCAGAGGAATCAAATTCCAGATATCAAAGCATACTACAGAGCAGTGGTCATCTGAACAGTTTAGTATGGGTACAGAAATAGAGAAGATCAGTGGAACAGAACAGAAACCCCTGAATTGATGCTATGGGTGCACAACCAATTTTGACAAGAGAAATGGAAACAATATAGGGAAAAAATCTGATCTCTTCACCAAATATTGTTGGGAATAATAATGTAGGAAAAATCAGTGGAGGAAAGTGAATTGGGAAGAAGGGGAAATCCCTGAACGTATGGAACTGTATCTTAAAGTGAATAAGTAAAGAGATCAAAGAATCATGACCAGATATTGTATGGAGTAGGCACCCAACATGAGAATAATGTGATTTCATTTGTTTGCTTTTCCAGGATACGCTGTGTGAGGTTGTTGATTTGATCAGGATAAAACAAACAAACAAAAAACTAGCTCACATGTTTATCAATAGATGTTGTTGCTGTTTGCTTAAGATGATTCATATTTACATATTTACAAAGCTGCCTGCTTTCTACTATGTACTTGAAATTTCTTTATTCAGGCACTGGGCGAATGATAACTTTCGAAGCAAGTTTTCCCACAGTAATGGTGAGATTCCTTACGTTCAATAAGAAAGAAGGTTTATGATAAAACTTTCTCATACAGATTTCATTTAATCTTTGCTTTTGCTTACTAAATAAAAGCTGTGGGAGAAACTTGAGGTGTAGATGGAGATCTCAGGGGGAAGTATTCATGTGTTTGGAGTATAACAGAGATAAATCAACAACGCAGGATTCTTGAATGTGCAACTATTCTAGAGATGGAAGTATGGTTAGCTACCAAGATGATGAAAGCAATGGAGTTTTTGCAAGAGAGTGCATCCACAGGCAGACTTGAAATCTCAAGAAGTAAGAAATGTTGATTCCCAAGACTTGAGGAAATGTGATCAACCTGCCCTTCTAAAATCTTTTGAATTAATTTATGGAGAAGCTTGTGAGTCCACGGAATCTGAGTAAAATGAACAGAAACGAAGCATTTTGCTGATTTTATGTGAGCTTATGCACACCAGTTCCCTGAGCTTACCTTCTCATCTGTCGACTGGAGATAATGCTATCTCCTTTTCCTAGCACACAGAATTCTTACATTGAACAATTGGGGATTGTACTTGCTGAATTATGTGGCACACTACCCACACTCTGAGATGTGAATATAGGAGAATCAGTGTCCTACTTACTGTCTTAAAGCAGACAGAAAGAGCATCATCTGCACTGAATAAAATTCATAAAAAAAGACGAAGCTCCTCAGGGCCTCAGAAGAGTAGAGCACAGGAATTTTGCAAGGCAGAGTGAAGGTAGCAGAGGGGTCACTGTGGAGGACAGCAAGCTGTCCTGCAGGCAGGTAGGACATGGGCATAGGAAGGCAACAGAAGTAGAGCATGCAGGACTTCTGAGAGGCAAAACAGGATAAGCAAATGGACACACGTGTAAGAACATATAACCTTGGGCACCTATGTAAGAATATAAAGCCATACTAAGAAAACAGTCTTTGTGATTAATTATCTTTATTTTAATTAAAAAATTTTAACTAGTTCATTATTCGTATGTGTAGGGTGTGATATGATGTTTGTGTGCATTTATGCAATGTACATTTATCAAATCAACATTGTGAGCATGAAGAGTACCCATTCCCCGCATTAAGGTGACTACAGAAACAAAACAAAACAAAACAAAAACTATAACATAATGTTTAAAATATCCAGAAGAAAAAAAGTGATTTTAAATACCTCCACCCCATCATGTAAGATGACAAAGATACTAATTTATTCACAACTTTTACTTTTGAAAAAGTAAGATCTGTTTAGCCTCGATAGGACCTTGTTGGAAACTGTCAGTGAGTGAGAATAATTTTTTGAAAATGAAAGAATAACTGGTGTCAAAATTAATGCGTAATGTTTATTTATCTAATTAATCTGTGTTCAGAATCTCTTAAAATTGATTGCATTTATATATCAACTTTTTTTTTAAAGATTTATTCACTTTATTACAGCCAGATATACATAGAGGAGGAGAGACAGAGAGGAAGATCTTCCGTCCGATGATTCACTCCCCAAGTGAGCCACAACGGGCCGGTGCTGCGCCAATCCGAAGCCGGGAACCCAGAACCTCCTCCGGGTCTCCCACGCGGGTGCAGAGTCCCAATGCATTGGGCCGTCCTCAACTGCTTTCCCAGGCCACAAGCAGGGAGCTGGATGGGAAGTGGAGCTGCCGGGACCAGAACCGGCACCCATATGGGATCCCGGGGCTTTCAAGGCGAGGACTTTAGCCTCTAGGCCACGCCGCCGGGCCCTGAGCTGTGGTTATGCAACAAGGTGGAGGAATCCACCATGGTGGGAGGGTTTGGGGAGGGGTGGGAGAACCCAAGTATCTATGTAACTGTGTCACATAATACAATGTAATTAATGAAGTTAAAAAATAAATAATTAAAAAAAAATCTGACAAACTCAATGCAATCATCCTGTAACTTTTCAGGGTTAACCCTGGCACATATAGTAGACACGGGTTATGCGATTCTTATGTTACAGACATGGCATGTGGCAGAACTAGGATCTGTGCTCATACTTTGTAGCTCCACAGCTGACCCTGTAACTACAGAGTCCATGTCCACAAACAGACTACCCGGTTCCTCGCCTGGTGCTCCCATCAGTGTCACTGGCAGCTTTTGTTTTTCAGGGAAGCTTCCCTAAGGACAGCGTGCCCATGGGGAGTGCCCATTGCCCTCTCTAGCTACACCGTATGGGTGAGTTCTCATCACTGTCCATGATGGCAAGCAGGTGAAATGTGAAAATCCTGAGAAACAACACACTGTCATGGTGACATCCTGTCTGATTTCAAGGTTTAGGATGTTGTGGATTGGCACTGGCATTGTGGAGCAGTAGTTTAAACCTGTGTTCAATAGAAAGACATAGAAGTTGTTTTAATTGGGCAGGTCCAGTTTATTTTGAGATTTGAAAAATACCAGAGAGAATTCGAAGCAGAAGCCAAAAATAGCTTTCAATCCAAAAAATATTCAGAGATTGCCAAATGAAACATTTTAGACTTGGAAATAGGATAAGTTTATTTCCAGTGAAAACTTTAGATGGATCCCTTGATCACATGTTCTTCCTGGTTCTTCTAAGCTGTTTTTCATCAACTACTTAAACATCCTTTGTCAGACAATAACATGGCTATTTCTTTTGAGGTCGGAAAGGGAAGTCATCAACCTCATATTTATTAATAGATGGTGGCTATGCACATTGCCCAGAGCTTTCATGTTGATGTTTGCTTACATTTCACAATAATGGAATCATTTATTTCCTTTTTAGCTGATCAGCAATGTCACACTGTTATATCCTCTTCTATGAACACCTCAGAGCCTTTATTCAATCTAAGCCAAAACTTGGAAAGATAGGCAAGACCTTTAGAGCAACTGTCTGGGAAATCACTGATTTTAATATGTTTGAGCCCTTTCCTCCAATTTAGAATTTTTAACTAAAAATATTCAATAAGCTTATAGCATCAGGTAAGAACAAAGGCGCTGCTTAAGAAATCTTCTGATGTAACTAAATTAGACACTGGAGCAGAAAGATGTAATTCACCATGGAATAAATATGCACTATCCTGATATGGACCCCTTCCTCTCTAGGTCTTTCCCCCACAGTCCCTTCCCTAAGGAATCTCTGAGTGAGAACTCCAAAACACTAATTTTTAAGTAAAGTGAAAGTCATCAATGATCTTTCTGTGGTCCAGCAAACTCAACTCTACTCTTTCTGTGTGATGCTCATGTTCTTTTCCCCGCTTGACCTTCATTCTCTTCCAGCCCTTTGGCCATGTGTTCATTCTTGTCCCTTACAATGAAATAATGAAGAAGCCCTACAAAATAGACCTCCTCAGGGTATTTGTGTGTACCTTTGCACACATTTAGCTCTTTCCTTGAACACGTGGTCCCCATCTCTGCCTTTCTGAGGTTGGAATTGAAATCTGACTATCTTAGTTTTCTTTTCCACATGTACTCTTAATATTAGTGGTCTTTCTGCAGTTATGTGTAGAAACTAATAGGTTAGATATTGGTTGCTCAGTCTGGAAAGCTTATTATCAGTCATAGCTAATATTGGTTCTCTCGACTTGTCTATCACACAAGATTTTCTCCTATGATGAATGTGAATGTATCAAGCAACTTAGTGGGAGTTTTGACTCTAAGTAAATTCATAAATGTTAAACCCTAGAGGAAGTGAGTACTTTCACAAAAACACACAAAGAACTCAGTGACCTCAATCCATCCACTGATGTTCACTGAGAACCTGCTTTGTCCTCCGTTTCCTCTGGTTGTAGTCCAGGGAGCCATCAGCATAAAGCAGCAGATGAATGGATACTCAAGAGGAACATTTTATTTGATCAGCAGAATGAAAATGCGGCAAAAAACAAAGGCATTTTTCATGGTACAACATGATGAATACATGTAAAACAGTGTTTAGAATTAATCAGATGTGAATTTGGGAAGCTCTTGGCAATAATTTGACCCTAAAACCTATGCTCTTGGACACTCACTGAAGGACCTTTCTAACTTCACTTGCCAGCCAGGGTATTTTCCACCTTTTGCCTGTACTCCTGCTCCAAATTAAATCATTCTCTTGGGTATTTTGTTTTTAGAAGTTGAAATCTCTGAGACTGAAAGTGCTTAGGAACTCTTAAAAAGTTCAGGGAAAAGGTTGAAGAACGACACTTGTTCAATTTAAACTGCCATAGGATTTGAAAGTGAGTAGAAAGCGATTGCATGATTGGCAGTTTTCCAGGGTGAGAAGGTCAACACTCCCACAGGACTCCTCCAGCAGGTTCTAGAAACAATCACCAAAGACTGACTGCAACATTTGTATTTACAGACTTCCTTTTATATGCGTTTTATATTCATATTATATTATTACATTCATTTACATTATTCATTTAAATATTCATTCATATTATATTCATTTATATTCATTTTCCATTTTATTTTAAACTACACAAAGTACATAAATAAACTACTAATTATCTTCAGGAAATTGAAAAGTAAAAATTTGAATACTACTTTTTCATTCTCTAATTAGTTAAGGACTACTAGTTTTAATTAATGTTTTAATTAAATGTCATTATCTAATCATGGGAGGGTGCACTATTTGGAATCGAGTCTTGATTGCTATATTCAATATGTGTTCTGTTATGACTGAAACTTTAAAAAAAATAAATAGCTTTGATAAAAAGAATATTTAGAGAAAACAACTATGCAGATTGTTTTCTTGGTAAATTCTCGTGGCTGTGATTTCATTAAGGCAAGGTTCTCTTTCATCTGCATGTTGCCCTGAGATTTGGATCCTTGAAATTCATATAAACAGAAGGTTATCTCACTGTGCTGAAGATCCACTCTCTCATTTGGCATCTGCTGAATACATATCAGGTTCTAGATAGACTGGAAGGATGGCCAATGAGGACAGAGACAGAATCTGAACTATGGCAAACACCTACAGACATCAGCTAAATCAAGCACAGCTGGGGAAAATTTCAGAATGTAAGAATGCAGATATTTTCATCTTCCTCAAAACTTGAAGCTCATTGGGATCTCTTCATTGACACCACCTTGACCATGAAAGCGTCATAAGCCTGAGAAGTAGGAAGTGGTAGAGGGTTGTGCTTGTGACCTGTGCAGGCATACATGATGGTGCATGTATTAGGGGAGGTCTGAAAAATGATCTGCTACTAATATTGATGTTAATCAATTTATCCTTCGATTAAGCAAAAAGGAGAGCCTCTTTTTGTTCAGGCAGTTAAGGTACTCTTAGCCCTCATTTTATAAAATTATCAGTGTTATGCAGTCAGAGAGAAAAGAGATGGATAATATTTTTTAAAAAAGGAAAGAAGGAAAAGGGAGGCAGCCATAGGGAAAGCTCTCTGAAATGGGAGCAGGAAAGCTCCTGGGATGGGTGAGGCTGCCTGATGTCTCCTTTCAGTCCTGCCCTCTCTCTCTAGTGTGGCATCTAAAATTCGGATGGCTTGGAAGCTGAAATCTCAGGTTCTTTCTTTGGTTGGTGATCCGAATTTGATTTAGATTGGTACACCCACAGGCACTTGCCTGTGTTTTCCCTGATATGTATTGTGACAGATCTGGTACAGAGTGTTAGAGCTGGCTTCATGAAGGGGGCAATACCTCAACTCTGGATGCACAAGGTTATCAAATGAACAAAAGGATAAAGAATAAATAAAAGTGCAAATAAAAAATATTGGAAAACAAATGAAGGCATTAACACACATATCAACATTTAAGGGACGTGATCAAGGCAATGTTAAGAGGAAAATTCATTTCAATAAATATTTATCTCAATCAATATTTAGGTTAAGAAATTTAAAAAGATCTAAGGGAATGAGCTAACCTTACAGTTGAATGAGCTAGAAAAACAACAACAAAGCAGTCCTGAGATTGACAGGAAGAAAGAAGTAACCAAAATATGGGAGGAAATAAAATCAAATAGAAACAAAAAATACAATACGATCAATAGATCAAATAATTGCTACTTTGAGAAAACTAACAAAATATATTTCCCATTAGCTCAACTAATCAAAAACAAACAAACAAACAAACAAACAAAAAACCATGGACATGGGATGAACCAATAGTATCAGAGAGTGATGTAGAAAACATGTCAAACATGAAGAAAACCTTGTCAATGGTGAATTGGTCAGGAGCTTGCACTTCCCTAGTTCTCTACACTAATTTAGTCTCAAATATTTATTTTTCATCTTGTGATTCAAAATTTCATATTTAGAAGGTAGAGTCTTAGCAAAGAGACTGGATATACCAAATCTTGGACAAGAATATTTGCCATTGGTGCTGATTTATTTAATAAGAAACATAATCTTTGTCATTAACAACTTCATTATCGGGGCTAGTGTAGTGGCACAGCAGGTAATGCTGGCATCTAATATGAATGTTGCTTTATGCCCCAGCCACTCCACTTCCGAGCCAGCTCTCTGCTAATAGTCTAGAAGTAGGATTGTAAGATGGCCCGAGGGTTTGAGCTTCTGTCACTAAGAGGGAGACCTGGCTGTAGCCCCTGATTACCCTCTCTCTCTTCCTGATTCCAAGCAAATAGATAAATCTTAGAAAATTATAATACCTTTATCTGACAAAATAGCCCCTCTCATTCAGCACAACTGAGTTGCTGTGGCATCTAAATAGGTATATTAGTGGCAGTATAAGTGAAGACTAAGTTAACTAATTTGCTGTAACTGGTGGCATAGCAAATGTTGCAAAGCGTTCACATGTACTTCCTTAATTTTGCCGCAGGTATTTTTTACTCAACCATCCAGATTTTCCTAAGACTTCTATCTCATGAATCGATCCTTTGGCTTTCAAATTAATTTCTATGTTCATGATTTCAGAATTGGTTTTTAGATGTTACTCATTCCCAGAAATGTCAGTTTAAATGTCACCTCAATAACATTGTATTGATGCCCCTTTTCTCGATATAACACCCTTCCACCAAAGTTTACACATTTTACCAGAGTGGCTGTTCTGTCTCATTGGATCACAAATTCTTTGATGTACTCAATTAACTCAGCAATCATACTTCCGGATTTCATGGGAAAGCACAAATGTTCTGCAACCAGTCTGACTCTGCAACCAAAGAACTGTAATTTCACCATTCTGTTGGATCCATGATGCAAAACTCACAGCAATCCTGTCTATTGTTGTTTGCACTACCATTCATTATGACTGTAATCAGGACATCCCACCAGGTCAGCTTGTGGGGGGTGATGCTTGTGCCATCCCAGCCTGCACCTATTCACTCCCACCTATGCTGCAGGTATGACTGAGTGACAATTTCTGGGAAATGAGTCCTCCCATTTTGCTCTTGTATCATTTAGTGTTGAAGTTGATTTGTGCTCTGTGGCTTTCCACGTGTACCAGAAAGTGCACAAGCAAGCTTTGTTTTCATATTTTGGATGAAAATGTTTTTTGATGGATTGATGATATGCGCTTGCCTTCATGAAGGTTTTTGTTCCTTCCCAACAACTGTGATCAGTAAAATTATCTCTTAACTCTTGTCTTGTGCTGACTGAGTGTCCAGAGGCACACTTGGTTTACACTTGGAGACACTGGGAATGGCTCTTGTTGCCTTGTTTGTTCTGTTTCTTTTTTTTTTTTTATTAATTATTTTGCATTATGTTACAGTTTCATAGGCTCTGGGAATCCCCCCCCCCATGCCCCTCCTCCCTGGTGGCTTCCTGCACCTTGATGCAGTATTACAGCCATTTTAAGGTATATAGCAGTTGGTTCTGTATATAAAACTAAAACTGAAATGTCAATGGGCTAATCATAGGTTGTGGTTAAGATCTTGCTTTCTCTTTTTTTTTCTTTTTCTTTTTTTTTTTTTTTTTTTTGTAACACACTGGTTACTCACAACCATGTCAATTCCATAATGCTGCAAATTGCTGTTGATGTTATGTCGGGACTCTTGGTTGAATGGGATGATATTCTGCCAGCTCTAACAACGGACCAGAAATGGTCTCCCCAAGCGACTGTTCAACCCATCTGTTCTGTTTCTTTATCCTTATCCTATTTTCCTTTTTAAGTTCCTTTCATTGTATTTAACTGGGTTTCTAGTATTGAGTGTTTACCCTATATCCTTTTGTATAGCGTAGTAATCTGTGACCTATAAAATATAACTTGGGAGTTCCAGTAGCCAACCCTCTCTAAATTGCTTCAGATAGGAAAAACAGCCTAAACAAAAACCTTGAGAATTAGTCTAAATAATAAGCACGTTCCTCTTCTCTCCACTTTGTTAATTTCCTTCAACTTCCATTTCCACTATTGAGATTCCATCCCACCTGAGCTCCACTTTTCTGTGCTCTGTTTCAATTGTTTCCTTGCAATGAAAGGTCCTGTATGCTCAGCCTTCTTATTTTTACATGAATAAATTCTTCACTACTCTCTCTCCATCAATCTTTTTGTTGCCCATGAAAGATACTTGTTTATATGAAAATTTGGAGATTCAGAACTCTAGCATAACAGTTAGTAAATTCATATATTGCCTGATTTAGTTTAGCTAGCTGGTTTTTTTAATTAAAAAATGAGGACTTATCTAATCTTGTAGTCTTCAAAAGTGCTATACTGTCTCGAATACTCTTTTTCCTGCTCTTTCATGTGTAGCCAAGGTCTCCAGACTGACTCTTGGTCAGAGGGCCAGACTCCCCCTCCCTTCTCTGGCATCTGTTAGCTTTGGTTGTTTATGATGTAATTGCCCTGGTACCCTGCAGCCTTTTCTGTATGGCTGTGTGCTTCCTGCGACTAGTTGCTCTGATCTGCATCCTATTACTCAGAATGTATATACGCTTCCATGTTACAGGGAAGCTCACTAGAAGTCACTGTCAATCCTTGGTCATCTGAATCACAGACAGAGGTGTCCCCAACCCTTGGGGCTGACAATGTAATGAAAGAAGCAGGTTCAAATCCATTTTACACAATGTTTTTAAAAAAAGTATTTGTTCAGATTTTTTAAAGGTATAGTTAAAAAGAGAGGGGATGAGGGAAAGAGAGAGATTTTCAAATGGTCATAATTGTAGGGGATGGTGAGGCTAAAGGTAGAAACTCTCTGGGCCTTCCATGTTGGTGGCAGTAGCCAAATCTGAGTGGTCATTTTCTGTTGCTTCCTTAGGCACATCAGCAGGAGTTAGATTGAAAACAAAGCAGATAGGAATTGAATCCACATTCCAAATTTGGATGCCAGGATCACAGATGGAAGCTAAACCCACTACACCACAATGCCCTCTCTTACACAGCATAAGACACCCTGCAGCATAAGCAGAAGGTTTCAAAAATTTTTTTGTAAAGTGCATTTTATTTTCATTCCATTCTCCATTATTTTTTTAAAGATTTATTTATTTTTATTTCAAAGTCAGATATGCAGAGAGGAAGATCTGTCAGATGATCCATTCCTCAAGTGACCGCAACAGCCAAAGCTGAGCCAGTCTGAAGCCAGGAGCCAGGAGCCCAGAGCTTCTTCCAAGTCTCCCATGTGGGTGTAGGACTCCAAGGCTTTGGGCCATCCTCAACTACCTTCCCAGACTACCAGCAGGGAGCTGGATGGGAAGTGGGGCTGCTGGCATTAGAACCAGTGCCCAATGGGATCCTGGTGCGTTCAAGGTAAGGAATTTAGCTGCTGGGCCCTCTCCATACACTTCTTTTTTTAAAGATTTATTCATTTTATTACAGCCAGATATACACAGAGGAGGAGAGACAGAGAAGAAGATCTTCCGTCCGATGTTTCACTCCCCAAGTGAGCCGCAACAGGCCGATCCAAAGCCGGGAACCTGGAGCCTCTTCCGGGTCTCCCACGCGGGTGCAGTGTCCCAATGCATTGGGCCATCCTCGACTGCTTTCCCAGGCCACAAGCAGGGAGCTGGATGGGAAGTGGAGCTGCCGGGATTAGAACCGGCGCCCATATGGGATCCCGGGGTTTTCAAGGCGAGGACTTTAGCCGCTAGGCCACGCCGCCGGGCCCTCCATACACTTTTGAAGCTGCTTTATTTACTGGCATTTCTTCCATTTTACAGGCAGAACTGCACCCAGAAGTCATTTGCACAAGGCTCCACAGCCAGGAATATGTGGGCCAGGTCGTGTGGGACACTTGCCTGGGCCTGGTGGACTTTCCCCCTTACTCTCTCATTGGTCTGTGGACACCATCACCATCACATGCACCTGCCTCCTTCTCACAAGCAGCTGCTTCTGCTGCTTCTGGAGCTGGTCAGGCCGATGGCAGCAACCCCTTTGTTTCTTAGCCCTTTCCAGGATGCCACTAGCCACTGGGCACTCTCTACTTAAAGCATTTTTTTTCTCATGGCCTGAGGTCAGTCTTGGCCTCATGGTCACACTGGCCTTCTGAGTATCCTGCCGTGTCACTTGCTACATCTCACTGGCAGTTTGTGACAAGTGCCTCGCTGAATTGAGTGCCGAGCCAAGACAGGGATGTGATGCATCCCCTTTGACTTATCCAGGGACCTGTTACCTTTCCCTGGGTCAAGGGGGTCAAGTGGGCCACAAATGGGCACTTGGTGAACATTCCTGCATTCAGCTGCTGTGCATTGAGAGCCACTGGCACCACAGGCACCGAGGACAAGGCAGGCCACCAGACAGCTGCCCAGCCTCACAACTTCAAGACTTGGGGCAAGTCTCTCCTCTGCCCTGGGAGAATCCTCAAGGGCCAAAGGGAATTAACCCACGGGGTGGAGGCAGTAAAAGTGGCAGTAAGCGCAGTGAGGGGAGCACAAGGGGAATGAAGAGCCGTGTGTGGCATCTGGCCAGGGTCACACTTTCTTTGTGAGATGCATGAGCCATGAAGATTTTTGGACGTAGAGGGCTTGCTGTGCCAGCTGGGTGCACCACGGTCTGCAGGGCCTGTGTCGGGGGCTGCTGTGTGCGGCCCCAGGGTTGACACACGGTTCGAGATGGTGAACCTGGGAGGTGGATGTTAATCCCAGGCCTGTTGCTTGTGGGTATCACTTTGAGCAAGTCCCTCGCCTCCTCCGGGCTTATTGACGTCATTGGTCCAATGGGTTTCCAATAACCTTAGGGTTCTGTGTGAGAATGTAGAGGCTGGATGCCTGGAAAGTCTCCCTAGCGTGGTATCTATCAGGCTCGTAGCAAACACTCCCGCAGCGGAGGCCATAATTAGCCGGCATTCACAACTGGTAGGGACCCGAGCCTCCCTGGGGCCAGGGTGTCCGCTGCCTTCTTTCAAATGCCAAGCCAAAAATAATGAATGCACTAATGCTGGTGATACAAAGGCAAGAGAAGACCTACATTTAAGCTAATCCTTGAATGATATGAGTGCACCCATGGGATTAACACAAGCTAGTCCCAGAGCTAGAGAAAAATTAGCCCAGTGGAAAATGTCATGTGGTAAGGAGAGAAGGGACTAGCCAGATACATAAAAGTTGGCTTAATCTACCAGGACAGACTAGGTAGACACAAAGGAAAGATTAAGTTAGCCTCAGAGGGAGCGATGTGGAGGACGAATGTTGGACGGTGTTGGTCCGGTCATGACATGGCTAAACTCACAGAAGCAGCACTAATCTCCTAAGCCCACATGCAAATGTGTGTCCTTCTTAGTTTCAAAGAGTATAATTCATGCCTAAAATGTAACAATCCAAATACACAGTTTCACTTTTTAAATTGTGTATCCATTTTGCTTTTCATTTATCTTTACCATCAATCAGGAAAGATACAGAGATGAGCATGTTAAGTAGCCTACACTTTCTTTAAAAAAAAAAAGATTTATTTATTTTTTATTGGAAAGGCAGATATACAGAGAGGAGGAGGAACAGAGAGGGAGATCTTCTGTTCAAGGGTTCACGCCCCAAGTGGCTGCAACGGCTGGAGCTGAGCCAATCCCAAGCCAGGAGCCAGGAACTCTTCCGGGTCTCCCACGCAGGTGCAGGATTCCAAAGCTTTGGGAAGTCCTCAACTGCTTTCCAGGCCACAAGCAGGGAGTTGGTTGGGAAGTGGAGCCACCAGATTTAGAACCAGCGCCCATATGGGATCCCGGTGAGTGCAAGGGTGAGGACTTTAACCACTTCGCTATCGTGCCAGGCCCAGTAACCTACACTTTCTTGTGAAGCACTGAATGACATCTGTCTTGCCTAGCAATTAACAAGATACTCCAAATATGCCAAGTTCCAGGTCCTCTGAGATTCAAACTCAATCAAGTGAAACAGGATGGAGGTCTTCTACCAAGGGTCTTACTGATGTTGTGTCTATTTTAAACAATATATGAAGGGTCCAAAGGAGCTCCCTATTCCACCTTAGAGAGTAGGAGAAATGTGTGAAAATCTCACACATTAAAGTGTATTATATATATTACATGGAAATAATTTGTGTATAAAAATGTTGTATATACACACATTTATGTATTAGTCCATATGTATGGGTAGATATCACATATATATATATATGGAAGGACATATGGAAAATCTATTGCCAATGAAAGATACTTGTTTATACGAAAAACTTGGAGATTCAGAATTCCAGCAAAATATTTAGTAAATTCATATATTGCCAAGTTAGTTTAGCCAGCTGTTTTTCTCCTAGGCTCTCTGTGTCTCCACAATCTTGGTCCCACCACAACCCCTCCTGTTTCTCATCCACACAGCATTCCATAGCCAATTCTGTGGGGTAACACACAAATATTTGCTCATTTGGAATAGCTTCAGTCACAGGGGTATAAATGGAATTAGTAAAATGCTGTGTCGTGGATCTGTCCACCACAAAACCCGGAGTCTGCTCAGCTCTACCAGACAGCAGTTTGTATTGTTTGGTTGGACCCTACACGTTTTCTTTTTCTTCCTTGAGAGGTCATTAACTTTAGCAGTCTTAGCCCCAAAAGATGTATGTCTTCTCCAAGTTTATGCTCACTACAGAAGAAAAAAAAAAGTTGCAGTTGTCACTGTTTTAGGTACAAGACTAAAACTTATCAACATACCTGATTAGTGTAAATAAGCATCATAACTGTTGAAGTTCTATCAAGAAACCTCAGAGTTGCAGACATTCAGGCCATGGTTCTGCCTGTATGGATGACAAGTTATCTCCCCAGACAGGTGTAATTCCCAGACTGTGATTTCTTTAGTTATGCACTTCAATGTAGCATTTTCAGTGATGCATTTTTTACTTGAGTAATATTTTATTCAAATTTCATATTTGTATATTAAAGCATTTTTCCAGAATTTGATTTTTATTGTTTATTTTTCATGATGATTATTACATAGTTGATCAGGGTGGGAAGGATTAAAGGTTAGGGAAAAGTGAGTGAAATCGTTGTTTCCCAAATTGCAATTTTTTCTAGTTTTTTCTAGGGGAAAGGGAGAGGTAAAAGTGGAAGCCACAACTGGTCTTTCAAGTGTCCAAGTACCCAGGGATGGGGAACTACCACCTGATATCAGCTCAGGGTCCCGATGAGTTCACATTCTAAGGTTTTTGCCCAATTGGCTTGGGTAGTTCTGAAATGCTGTCGATTTCGCTGATCCAAGGATGATGCAGTCCACTCAATGTTCATTAGCTCATTTAGTCAACTTCAAGTCTCCATTCAAATGTATTTTTGCTGTCATCATTTGCTGGTGTAGTTGTCCAGTTTGTTCTGTCTCCTTCTGCTGTTGTACCAGATGGGCTGCCATATTCTTCATGAGCATTAGTGTGTTCACCCACTGCTCTTTTATTTCACTAAGGAGAACATATTGCAGGTGGGACCAAGGACCGAGGCCAGTTGATCTGAGCCCCGATGGATCCCCCAACTCCAGGGCTCACAAACCCAGCACCCACCATGAATGTGGACCCAAGGACCCAAATCTGGCAACTCAAGCCTGCCAGATCCCCCTCTCTGGGTCTCGCAGATCTGCCACCACTCTCATAGGTGACCCAGAACCCAGTCCAGGAGATAGGAGCCCTACCCGATACCCTAAACTCTGAGCTCAGGAACACTGTACCGAACTCACAGGCAGGCACAGGGACCAGGGCCAGGAGACCCAAAACTCACTAGATCCCCTGTTCTGGGGCTCATGAATTCAGCAATCCCCTTACAGGAGGGTCTAAGGTCCAGGCCAGGAGACAGGAGTCCCACCAGAACCCCAAAACTCTGGGCTCGTGAACATGGCACCCCACTCACAGGTGGGCACAGGGATCAGGGTGTGGAGACTTGAACCATGCCAGATCTGCACCCCCAGGGCTCACTCGCACCCACCTGACAAGCAGGCCCCAGGATCCAGGCCAGGTGACATAAGCCCTCCTGGATCACCTGCCTGCAGGACTTGTGAACCGAACACCCACAGACTCCAAGCCTGCTTTACTTGCCTCAACTCAGAATCCACTATTGCATTGCACAACCTGGCTCAATCTAGCCTGCCACCTGTTCCAGCTTTTGCTGGTGGGTACTATAGCATAGCCCAGCCCAGCCTGATTCCCATCCCAGCTTGATGTGAACTGGCTGGTGTTGCAGCCTGACCTGACCCCTCTTGCAGCCTGTCCTGCTTCTCAGATCTGTCAGTCGATATTATAAACTGGCTGAGCCTGGTCCATCCCTAGACTTAAGCCAGATGTAAGCTGGTGGCTACTGTGCCATGTCATTGTCTGCACTGATCCTTTCTGCTATTTTTGCACTCTGCTGCAGGGACTGTGTCCTGAAGAAGGAGTTTCCCAAGCTTTTCTATCAGCTCTTCTCCCAGTGGAAATCTCGCGCACACCAGTGGGTCCATGGACCAGGTTTACTTTGTTGACCTCTTGTCCTGGCAAGAACAGTGGCCTTTCTCAACCTATCCACACCTATTCTGGTTCTTATTGTTTGGTATTGTAGCCTAGCTGTATACCTGGTCTGCACTCAGACAAAGCTATTGCATGGTGCAGTCGAAGTCAATACCTAGCCCAGCCCATTCTGTACCCTCCCTCGCTCTCACAAGTACCAGTGGATGCTGGAGTGTAGCCCAGTTTGTCACTCACCAGACCCAGTCCACAGTCGCATCTAGGGAGGCTGTACCCATGTCCAGCCCAGGTAGCTGCTCTCAATTCAGCTCTTGTCCTCACCACTGGGAACCCCAATCCAGTTGGGGTGTCCCCTTAGCTCTCCATCCAGGCCTGTTCCAAGCCAGCTCTTTGGCATGCCAGTGGAGACTGCTGTTCCACAGGGTAAACCCACGTGTCCCCCACAGATTCTGTTACCAGACCTGATTCTCTCACATGCTAGCTACTGTTGTCCTCATCTTAACATCACCGGCCCCCTGTTCTGACTCTCACTGGTAAGTCCCAGCCTTAGCTTTAGTGTGCGCCAGTGAATGGTGCTCAATGATCTTCAATGCTGACTAACCCAATTCAGTGTGCTTGTACTTCAGCATTGACCATTAAAGGCCATCCTGTTCCCCCCCCTCTAAACTACTTGGTCTCAGTCCCTTGCTTACCTATATGTACAGTGGCCTTGTACATGGCAGTCTCTCAGTAGTAATTCCTCACCTGGGCATTAAACCCCTACCTGTGTAAACACCCTAATCCCCCAGGGTATACTGCTGCATGCCCTGTGAGCTTTGCCCAGTGCCATTGTCACCCAGACCACCTAGGCCCTTCCCTCCACAAGTGAGACAAGCAGCCCAGCTGAATGCACCTGTGCTTGTCAAAAGGCTTCCATTCCGGGAAAACCTCAAGGCCTGCTGGACCTCCTCTACCTCAGGGAGCCATGTAGCTTGGTTCTTTGCGCCTGTGCCAGTAAAAACGCTTCCATTCTGGAGAAAACTCAAGGCCTGCTGGACCTCCCCTCCCTCAGGCAGCCACAAGTGCCAAATCCTCAAAAATTCAGGTCGCCCTAATCTTAATTCAAAATGACAGACAAAATTTGGATAGCAGCAACAATTTTCTCAATCAACGTAGTTTGCAATTTGATTCTGATGGAACTCTCCAGGCTTCTCCATGTTTTTATTCTGAAAGCAACTTTATACAGTCCAGTACTTTTCCAACACAAGAAAGTTTAACCAACATCACAACAAAAATGGCTTGTATTTAGTAGGAAATAGGTAGTCAAATTATTAGGAAAAAGTAACAATAAAATAATGAAAACTAGCCTTATTTATTTGTGCTGTTTGTATTTCATGTATATTATCTTGAAAGAGCATTGTATGGCTTACATTGTCCCTCATTATATTATACATTTAAATGCTGTGACTTCACTTTTCAAAATATTAAAATTAAATAACATAAAGCAGTAGTCCAGGAATGGTAGCTATTTTATAATACTGTCATCTTTTTGACACTATTACATTGGAATGTTCAAGTGAAAGGATTTTGAATCTTATTACAGAGGAAGTTGGAGCAAAGTAGATCCTGAGAGAGTTCAAATACGGGAGAAAACTGATTAAAAACAGTGAAGAACTATTATAGTTAGTATGACATTTTGCTGTCAGCATCTTAACATCTGAGAGAATGGAAATCAGCAATTTGATGCTGGTTTGTGCTCTGGACACTTCCTCATTGCCATTCAAATAAATATTGGATTTGTAAAACGTTGGTGTGTTAGTGATAAATTGTTGTTACAGATGTTAATACTGAGGCTCAGAGATTCTGTGGAAATCACACAGCCAGTGAGAAATTGAACTGAAACTCAGACCTATTGGATACACTTGATCAGAATTGGAAGGAAGCCCTCAAGCAGTGATCCACCTTTGGAAGCTGCAGTGGTGAGTCTATGCACATGGAAAGGCCAGCCTGTAGTGGTGGTGTTTGGGGGTCATTCTTCCCTACACAGTACCATAACTTCATTCTCCTCAAGCCACGTTGTAGGAAGGGTGCAAGAAGAGTCTGTTTAATCTTCAGCAGCGTCCAAGTCAATGACTGTGTTCAACACATCGGGAGTGGCCTCTCCAGCCCAATTAGGTTACCGAAAATCCCATGATGAAATCCCTTTACTGAGCTATCTATTTACTTATATCACACTACTTCCAATGCCTAGTAGGATGCTGACTTCATGTTCAAATGACTCATGTCCAACCAAATAATACTGGACACGTTTAAGCTGCTTGTTTTACACAATTTCCTCAACAACTTTAGTAGACAGATGTAGCAATCTTCAAACTTTATGAGGAAGAAAAGACAACATTCTCAAGTTGTCCAGGTGAAGTTTCTGGCATTCGGCTTAGCCTGGTTCTAGTTATTCAGGGCATGTAGTGAGTAAATCAATGCATATCTCTTCTCTTCTCTCTCTCTCCTCTTTGATCTATTTCAAATACATAAAGAAATAAATATGTAACTGTTTATAACAGTTGGCTAAGCCTTTAATTTTGTTAAAGGGGAAATTATTGTTGTCTGTGTGTTTGTGTGCGAGTCTACTTGTTTTACTTTAAAGATGTGTTCAGAAATGAGCCACATTGTTACTCCAAGTTTTCAGTATCCCTCCCTTTCCCTTCTCTCCCCTCCCCTCCCCTCCCCTCTCCTTCCCTTCCCTTCCTTCCCTTTCCCTCTCCTCCTCTTCCCTCCTCTTCCCTCTTCTTCCATCCCCTTTCCTTTCCTTTGTTTCCCTCCCCTTCCCTCCCCTCCCCTCCTCTTCCTTCCCCTCTCCTTCCCTTCTCTTCCCTCCACTCCAACCCTCTCCTGCCTTCCCCTCCCCTCCCCTCCCCTCCCTTCCTGTCCCTCCCCTCCCATCCCTCCCCTTCCCACACATCCCCTTCTCTCCCCTTCCCTTCAAATAAGATTGGCCTGGATTACAGTGGGAGACCTTAGTACCCCATTAATAAACAGCCAGAAACTCAACAAAGAAACAGCAGAACTCAGCCAAACTCTAGAGCAAATGGATTTAGTAGACATCTATCGAACCTTTTATCCTACAGACAGAGAATACACCTTGTTTTCATCAGTACATGGAACTTTCTCCAGAATTGATCATGTTATAGGTCACAAAACAAGCCTCAGCAAATTTTTAAAAATTGAAATCATACCATGCACCTTCTCAGACCATCAAGGAGTGAAACTAGAGACCAAGAAGTCGAATCACCAAGGAACTTGCAAACATATGAAGACTGAATAATACGTTACTAAATGAGCAATGGGTTAGAGAAGAAATCAAAGGGAAAATTAAAAAATTCCTTGAAACAAATGAAGGCATCAACACAACATATCAAAACTTATGGGACACAATCAAGGCGGTGCTAAGAGGAAAATTCACTTCAATCAGTGCTTATGTCAAGTAACTAGAAAAGCACCAAGTAAATCAGCTAACCTTACAGCTGAAGGAACTAGAAACACAATGACAAACCAATCCCAAGATTAGTAGGAAAAAGGAAATCATCAAAATAAGGGAGGAAATAAACCAAATAGAGACTAAGAGAACTATACATAAGATCAGTCAATCAAAGAGCTGGTTCTTTGAGAAAATCAACAAAATAGACTCCCCACTAGCTTGACTAATCAAAAAAAGGAGGGAGAAAATACACATCAATAGTATCAGAGATGAGAAAGGAGATACAACAACAGATACCACAGAAATACAAAGAATCATCAGGAATTATTACAAGCAACTATATGCGAACAAATCAGAGAACCTAGAGGAAATGGATAGGTTTTTGAACACATACAATCCACCAAAATTGAATCAAGAAGCAATTAACAATCTAAACAGCCCAATAACATGCACTGAGATTGAATCAGTAATTAAAGCCCTCCCAACTGAGAAAAGTCCAGGACCAGATGGCTTCAGTGCTGAATTCTACCAAATGTTTCAAGAGCAACTTAACCCAATCTTACACAAGCTTTTCAAAACAATAGAAAGAGAGGCAATCCTTCCAAGCTCTTTCTTGAAATACCTTAATACCAAAGCCAGATAAACAACAGAAAAAGAGAACTACAGACTGATATCTTTGATGAACATAGATGCAAAGATCCTCAGTAAAATACTAGTCAACAGGATTCAACAACACATCAGGCAGGTCATTCACCTGGACCAGGAGGGATTCATCCCAGGCATACAGGGTTGGTTTAACATCCGCAAAACAATAAATGTGATACATCACATCAACAAATTGAAAAATAAAAGCCATATGATCCTCTCAATAGATGCAGAGAAGGCTTTTGATAAAATCCAACAACACTTCATGCTAAAAACCCTAAACAAGATAGGCATAGAAGGAACATTCTACAACACAATCAAAGCAATTTATGAAAAACCCAATACCAGCATCATACTAAATGGGGAAAGATTGGAAGCCTTCCTGCTAAAATATGGAACTAGACAGGGATGTCCACTCTCACCACTAGTCTTCAACATAGTTCTGGAAGTCCTTGCCAGAGCTATAAGGCAAGAAAAAGCACTTAAAGGAATACAAATTGGAAATGAGGAATTGAAATCATTGCTATTTGCAGATGACATGATTCTCTACATAGGAGAGCCAAAAAACTCAGTCAAGAGACTATTGGAACACATTAGAGACTTTGGTAGAGTAACAGGATATAAAATTAATGAACACAAATTGATGGCTCTAGTATACGCAAATAATTCCATGGCTTAGAAAGAAATTGTAAGTAGAGTCCCCTTCAAAACAGAGGAAAGGAATCTCAAATACCTAGGAATTAAGCTAACTAAATATGTGAAAGATCTCTATGATGAAAACTATAAGTCATTTAGAAAGGAAATAGAAGAAGACCTTGAAAAATGGAGAACCTTACCATGTGCTTGGATTGGCAGGATCAACATTATCAAAATGACCATATTACCAAAAACAATATACAGCTTCAACGCAATCCCAATAAAAATCCCAACAGCATTCTTCTCAGAAATAGAAAAGATGACACAAAAGTTCATTTGAAATCATAAAAGACCCATGGCATTTGAGGAGAAGCCATTTATAAATGTTAAAGGGGAGCCAGGGGATGGGATTCTGGGCCTAGACAGGGCTCTCTCAAAGGAGCTGAAGAGCCAGTGGGTTAATGGAATACAGGGCAGAGGATGGATGTGCCTTTACTAAGATCTAGAGCTGAGCAGGAGCAATGGCCTGCAGATGTGAACTGCTTTCCAGGGTGCACATCTCAATAGGGAGTGTCTGGGGAGCACTGTGTGCTCTAGAGGAGCACAAGGGGAGAGACCAGATGGGAAACTGCAAAGCGGATGCAAGGTTTCTCCAGCCTTTCTGCCCAGAAAGCTGGTTTTAAGGAAATTAATCAAAAGCTTATTTTTTCCTTTCCTTCTGCTAAATAAATCAATAATTTTCATGTTTAATGAGTAATTTGATCATTGTTCTTTGCTTCTGATGGTTTGGAACCAATTCAGCCAGTTTGACTTCCCCCATCTCCGTGTCTATAGTCAGCACTGGATTACTTTGGGAATTAAACTGCGTGTTAGGGTGCATGCGTGTTAGGGTGCATGACTGAGTAATGGTATGAAAGAAAGAGTGGCGATTGTACTTAAGAGAACAAGAGAAACTTCTACTATGAGGGTTGTATCCAGGGACTCACGCAATGGCATGAGGAGTCTCCATCTCTTGCAGGAGTTGTTGTCCCTCAACTTTCTTCAAGAGCAGTCAAATTCCAGAGACAACAAAGTATTCACCAACGACTTTAGAGCTTGAGAGTCCCTGTAGAAAGAAGTTTCTCTCCTTGTCACTAAGAAAAGCCTTGGCCTTGACTCTCATTGGCATGGGCAGGCTAAAACAATGAGTGGAGATGTCTCGGCTGTGCTCTGATGCACGGGAGAAGGTTCAGCTATAACCAGTTATAAGAAAAGGCAAGTCCTACCTATGAAAATCAGAGTGACACTACCAGGGCAAGCACATTAGCACAGACTGTTCCAGTGATTGGCACTTGGGGTCAGATTCAGGTGCCAGAGCATTACTGGCATGGCAGGTGGAGCATCATGAGAAAGGAAATGTGTGCATTCCTGTTTTCAGGTGCTGTGTGCACTGAGTGGGAGGGAGCAACATACCTGGTCAGGGGCTTTCTTCCAAGATGCTGAGGCTCTAATGTATGGATAGAATGCAAGGACATTGCTGTTTCTCTACAGCTCACATTATAGCTTCTGCCTTTTCCTGCTGGATCCCGGATGGGACTTGGCCCAGTATAACTTCTGCAGTAACAGAAGCCACTATTATATATTGAGAAAGATTACATACTGAGAATCGACTAAGAAACAAAAGGAAAACTGGATCAACCTTTTATGTTCCCTTGATAATACAATAAATCAGTTTCATTATTTAGTAATGATCTCTTTGCCCTTTGGTCAGGGGGACTCCAGAAGTTATTACTGGATAATAATAGCTCATTAGGGTGCTGGGGCACAGGAAAATCAAACTACATGAATCTTGGGAGAATCTGGTCATGCATAAGAGGGAATCCATTCCTAGCATGAACTATTCATTTTGCTCTGAGTACTATCATCACTAAATTGAGGGCTTCAGTGGAATACCAACCTTTTTGGACCTCAGTTATATCAACTGCCCAGGAAAATGATGGTGAGAGGTGTTAATTGGTGATTACAGGAAAGAATACTTCTGGACTGGAAAAGCTGCTGCAAGTGCTAACTATCAGTAACAACAGCACCCCATTCCAGGGAGGTGCTCTCTGGACAGTTGCCTGGAGTTCACTGCTGCAGAAAACACCATGTATTCCTCCTTCTAATTACATCCACTCTTCTATGTCTGCAAGAGCAGGCAACCTTGTCTGGTTCCTGATCATAGACCAACAGCTTACAGCTTTACTCTGTCAAATATGACATTAGTCATGGACTTCTCTTATGTGACTTTTTAATGTTGAGGTTCATTTTTATACCTAACTATTGGGAGTGTTAAAGCATTAAAGATAACAACTTTTGGGCCCGGCAGCGTGGCCTAGTGGCTGGAGTCCTCACCTTGAACGCACCCGGGATCCCATATGGGCACCAGTTCTAATCCCAGCAGCTCCACTTCCCATCCAGCTTCCTGTTGTGGTCTGGGAAAGCAGTCGAGGATGGCCCAAAGCTTTGGGACCCTGCACTCATGTGGGAGACCCAGAAGAGGTTCACTGGTTCCCGGCTTCGGATTGGTGCAATACCAGACATTGAACTCACTTGGGGAGTGAACCATCAGACAGAAGACCTTCCTCCTCTCTCTCTCCTCCTCCTCTCTGTATATCTGACTTTGTAATAAAATAAATAAATCTTTAAAAAAAGGATAACAACGTTTATCGATTGTGCTTTCTATTTTTGCTGACAAGATCATAGGATTTTTATTCTTTGTTCTCTACATGGGGTATATCATGCACATGAAATATCATTGCAGCCTGGAAATCAACCCAACTGGCTTGAGGACTATGATTCCATTTAGTTTGCTAGAGGTTTGTTGAGTATTTGGATATCTATGCTCATCGAAGTAAAAGTACCAGCCTCTCTGGCTTAATTATCAGCATAAGACTGGTCTTGTAAAATGAGTTTGGAAGTGTTACCTGCTCTTTAGTGTTTTGAAAGAGTTTGGGAAGTTCTGGGATTTGTTCTTTACCTCATAGAATTTATCAGTGAAACCACCTGGTCTTGCACCTTTCATTGGTTAGTAACTTGGATTTAATGACTCTCCTTACTAATCATCGATCAGTTCAGATTTCAGTTTTTTTATGATTAGGTCTTGGCAGGTTATATGTGTCTAGAGATTAATACATTTCCAACAAACTTGTTGACACAAATTTATTCAAAACAGTTTCTCTGATCCTTGGGTTTTCTATCCTATCAATTTTAAAGTCCCTTCTTTTATTTATAATTTGTATATTTGAGACTTCATTTAATTCTTTGATTCTTCTGGCTATGTCAATTTTGTTTATTTTCTCCTAAAACAATCTCTTACTTCCATTTGAAAAATGCTACTCTGGCCCTTAGTTCATTTATTCTCTCTCCAATCTTCTTTCATATGTTAGTCTTTCTTCTAACTTTGGTCTTCTTTTTGTTGTTGTTTTTCCTTATATGGTATAGTTGGATTGTTTGAATTTTGTTTTGTTTTGCTTTGCTTAAGGCTAGTGTTTATTACTTTAAATTTTTCTTTTAGAAATGTGTTTTAGATTTCCTTAAGTCAGGGTATGATTGTTTTCCACTTCTCTTTTTCTCAAGGCATGTTTTGATTTCCCATTGGTTTCCATGTTTTGATTTTACATTGGTTGTCAGGGTCTGTTAACTTCAATTCACTTATGAATTTTCTAGCTATCCTGCTATCTTGATGTCTGTTTTCATAAAGTTTGGTGAGAAAAAGTACCTGTTATGATTTCAGTTTTGACAGATTTGACAAGAGTTTTTTTCTAGTCCCTCATCTGAATTTTCTGGGGAATGTTCACATGTGCATGAGAAGAAGGTATACGATGCGGCTTTTGGAGGGAATATTTTGTGAATATGAACCATTTGGTCTGTGGTTTTAGATAGGTTTGCTGCTTCTATTGATTTTCTATCTAAATGATCTATCTGTTGTGTAAAGGGGGATATGCAAGTTCTTTGTTATTATATTGATGTCTATTTCTCCTTTTAGTTCTATAAGTATTTGTTTTACATATTGCACTGCTCTTATGTTGGGTACATATACAATTATGACTGTTGCATCTTTTGATGAATTGACCTATTTCTCATTATGAAATATCCTTTGTCTCTTGTGACAATTTCCGACTCAAAGTCTATTTTATCTGAAATAAAAAGTGGCTAGCCTTGCCCTGTTTTCATTACCATTTTCAACACTGTGTGTTTTCAGTATTATTTTTAATGGCAGTATGCCATGCACCAATAAACCTATAGGTAAGTGGTGACTGTATCAGTTCTGTTTTCTTGTATTTTAAACCACCACAACATTTGGTGACTTAAAGTAGTAGCAAATTCATTACCTAATTCAATCACAATTCTAAAAATTATTGGCAATTCAATTAAAAGATAAGTTTGCTTTGATTCAACATCTTTTGGAAGCCACACACTGGCTTTATTTGTAATACACACTTCCTACAAATTTTTTGAAGATACCTTGGACATGCTGCTGATGACAGGCAGTTCAGTTGCTTCTCTTGGATTCTGTGTTCAGCAGGTGGATCAGTTGTTGAGCCCATGGTCAAAGATGGATTTCTTGATGAGGTAATTGTGATGAGACTCAGCACCGGCACTTCAATATGGAGCAATGACATTGCAAATGATGGCTTAACATGCTGCATCACAGTGTCAGTCTCTTTATGATGTGGTGAGAGAAAATTTTATCAGTTTTGCCAAGTATAAGATAATTTATTTGGTTCAAGTTAACAACCCAACCTTTAATCATTGCTCATTGTGGCCTAATGTCTACCACAGTGCTAAAATTAACAGAATCAATTAATCTCTGGGGAAAATTAGTTTACTTCATTTTTTGTGTTCATTAGTATTTATGGCTTATTCAAAGTAAAAATTGATTCTTTTATTACAGTGTAAAAATAGCCTAATAAGGGCATTACTTTACTTGGAAAAATGGGGTTAGGAAGTTCACTCTTAGGGTTACCTGTCTAAACTCTTCTCTAAAGCCTATGTCAAGCAGAAAAGAAAAAGGTGGGATGATAATAACATATTCAGATGAAAAAGGTCAGTGAAACACTCCAGATGGTTCATCCGCAGGCATACTGGGTTTTAATATCTACTAAAAAATGTTCAGGGAAAGAAAGTGAATAAGATAGCTTCCTTAACTCCATGCTAATTTAGTAAGAATAAAAATTCAAACCAGACTCACACATGACCTTTTATACAACTCACATCATTGGTAGCTCATTTAAATTTCTAGAGCACTGATAGAGTTTGGTATGTGTTACTGACTCCACTTGAAGGACTATCCAGCTACCCAGTGAGGTTGGTCAGCAAAGGGAGGGTGGAATGAAATAAGCACATGGATCAGGGAGTATGCTACTACAAGGATCTGTGGTGTTAATGCTCCAGTGCCTGAGGACTATGAGCACAAGAGAAGGCTTGGAAACACAGCAAGAAGTTGCTGACTGTTTTTCCAGGAGACAGTTTCCCATGAGGACAGGAGGAAAAAGAGATGAGCCCAGGACTGAGAATATAGCAGGTACAGGAGGTTGAAGAGCCACAAGCACTGCTAAATCCTCATATTCAAGAATCTCCAAGAATACTGTGACCCAGAACTCTGAATGTTTTTATAAAAGGAATGCTATTATTTGAAAGTTGTGTGTTTATATATGTTAAGATGTTTTAGAGGATGAGATATCTACATCAATACAGGAGTTATCTGTTTAATTAGTAGAAATAGCCTTTGTAAAAGACAAACTAAGATGAGAAATGGCATTTCATATCAGACATCAAGGGTAACAAGCAGTCTAGGTAGAGATTTTCACTTATTTCAATTATTTTAATTATTTATACTATCAATGAGTATTTCTTTTTTTAATATATTTTTATTTTAAATTCTGAATTATGTGGTACAATTTTGTATGGGTTGGGATTCCTCCCCCAAACTCCCATACCCCATCAGACATTTCCCATTTTGTTACAATAGTGAAGTCCTTCATAAGGAATCATGATTCTATCAGTCTCTTATTTAAGTGTACCCTTACATTGTTGGTACAGACAATGTCAGACAGTCCGGCATCCCATTGTCTACACATGTCCAACAATTTCATTGGGAATGATCTTTCACCTGGAAGCAGGGATGCATGTTCCAGTATATCCCTCATGTCTGTATATGATAGACCCCAGTACTCTATCACTATAAATTTCCATTAGTGGGAAGCCATGAAACAAGGTCAACAACTGGTATGAGTTAGAACAGCCACAACAACAGCAATAACATCAACAACAAATAATAGCACCATGAAAAAAATGTGCAACTGAGTAACCAACACATGGGTGACAAAAAAGAAACACAAAAGTCTCTTGGGAAAAATTATGCCATCATATAATCTATAATTCTGTGATGAATTTGACAAAGAGAAAAGATTATTTGGAATAAACCAAACTGAAATTAAAAAACATCAAAACACATGGGATACAGCCAAAAAAGCAAACAAACAAACAAAAACAGTACGGATTGGATTATTGAAGTTACACTTTCCATGTTGATGTCCTTCTATAAGAGAGAACATATGATATTGCTTTTGTGATTTACTCAGCTCACTGAGCATAATGGTCTCTAGTTGGGACCACCTGGTTGTAAATAGAATAATTTAACTCTTCTTAATAGCTGAACAATATTCCATGGAGTAGATGTACTGCAGTTTCTTTAACCACTCTTCTTTGGACGCACATTTGGATTGTTCCCGTGTCTTTGCTGTTGTAGATTGTGCTGCTGTAAATTAGGATTACAGATCTCCTTCTCATATGCAGACTCCACTTCAATTGGGTATATTCCTAGGAGCGGGATAGCTGGGTCATTAAGCAGGTTTATTTGCAATTTTCCATGCAATCTCCTTACCGATTTCCACAGTGGTTGTACTAGCCTACACTCCCACCAACAGTGAAGGAGGGTGCCTTTCTCCCCACATCCATGCCAGTAGGTGTTGTTAGTTGAGTTCTGAATGTAAGCCAGTCTTACTGGAGTTAGGTGGTACCTCAACATGGTTTCCATTTGTATCTTTCTTATGGCTAGGGAGCCTAAACATGTTTTCATATGTGTGTTAGCCATCTGAATCAAGGAGATGACTCTCAAATACCTAGGAATTAAACTAACTAACTATGTGAAAGACTTCTGTGATGAAAATTATAAATCATTTAAAAAGGAAATAGAAGAAGACCTTTAAAAATGGAGAGACTTACCATGTTCCTGGATTCACAGGATCAACTTTATCAAAATGGCCATATTGCTAAAAGCAACATGCAGATTCAATGCAATCCCAATCAAAATCCCAACAACCTTCTTCTCAGAAATAGAAAAGATGATACAAAAGTTCTTCTGGAATCACAAAAGACCATGAATAGCTAAAACTATCCTGAAAAATAGAAATCAAGCTGAAGGAATCACAATTCCAAACCTCAAGACATACTATGGAGCAGTGGTTATCAAAACAGTCTGGTACTAGTACAGAAACAGAGAAGTTCGATGTAACAGAATAGAAACACGAGAAGGGCGCTCACACATGTATAGTCAACCAATCTTTGACAAAAAAACTGAAAACAATCCTAGCAAAAATCCAGGTCTACTTAACAAACGGTGTTGGGACAATTGGATAGCAGCATGCAGAATTAAGAAGCAAAACCCACGTGGAAATCAGTATGAAAAGTGCTTGGAAAATTGCAAATAAGCCTGCCATATGACCCAGCTATCCCGCTCCAGCACTTTCCAGCTGATGCTGCAGCAAAGCCCAACCAGCCTGCACTTACTCTGGCTCATGTGTGCCCCAATGGATACAGCTGTCTATCCCAGCTTGGCTTTCCGCCTAACCATAATCAAATGCAGGTCAATAGGTGTTGTAGCTCTGCCCAGCCTGGTCTGCTCCTAGTTCCAACTTTCATGTTCACCAGTGGAAGAAGTGGCCTGGGAACCTCCTACAACCACCCACTACCAGGCTCACACCCTCCCACCCTGGGTCTCCAGTGTGCCTGTAAGTGTTGCAACCCAGTGTGCCATGACCCACTGCCCTCCAACTCTTAAGCAAACCAGTGGAAATTGCAGTTCCAAAGGGTTGGGTCCATATATCTTCCACAGAATGTGTCCTTAGACCTGATTTTCATTTGCTGTTCAGTGTCATGGCCCAGCATGACATTACCTGTTGCCTATCTCAACTCTTATTGGCAGGTACTATGATCTAGTCCTGCCTGATACCCGTTCCTCCCTCCATTCTCAGTCCTGGCTTTAGTGTGTGCTGGTGAGTGTTGGTTGGTAGTGATCTTTGTTAACTAGCCCAGCTCAGATCACCAATGTGGGCTAGAGCATCAGTCCAACCCATAAAGGTCTTCCAGTTTCCTCCCCCCTTCACACTGCTGTGTCTCAGCCCCCTCGTTTATCTGCAAGTACAGTGGTCTTGTTGGTGGACATCACTCAGAAGTCACTCCTTACCTGCAACACATTCCTCAGTGGTCTTCCTTACCACAGGTCCCCATGCCCCTTCCTCTAATAAATCCATGGACCCTGCACCCTGGATCATTTTGGTTCCCCAGTCTGGCCTTTCTAAGCCCATCTTCTGGTGGGGTGCTGGGCTGGTCTGGAACTCTGCCTGCCCTACAGGGTCCCAAGATCCTGGCACTTGTGTTGACCCATGACCCTACCCCTCCACATACCCAAAATCCAGGCCCAGTCAAAGTTCCCCAAGCCTGGCTCACCAGCAACAGGACTAGTGTGCTAACTTGGGACTCTCCGCTCCTCTCTTGCCAGCCCCCTTTGGACCAAGGATGAAGGGAAATCCCCAGGCTCACTCTGCTTACCTGGGCACAAGCCCCAGGTGCCTGCACTTGCCCACTGGCTCCATGCTCCAGGCCATGAGCAAGCCCACACTCCCAGGAGCCCACTGCCTGCTCCTGCATGGGTGCAGTGTGGCAGCAGGTTTGATCACCCTCCTACACAGATGCCAAGATCTCTATATTTTATGCAGTGGAGTCTTATATATTTGAAAGGAAGAGTGTGAGAGAGAGAAAAAGAGAGTTAATTTGTTACTTCACTCTGTAAATGCTTGTATTGATCGAGAGGGAGGGCAGGAGCTGAAGCTTAAAGTTAAGAACTTCATCTAGATTTCCCACGCATATAACAGAATGCCAACACTTGAGAGGCATCACCGCTCTCTCCCATAGGTCTCCATGGAGTGGAGCTGAGCATCAGACCCAGGTGCTTTGATATATTTCAAGTGCTAGGTCAAATGTTTGACCTCTAATTTTATGGTTCAATTGCATTTCTAGAAACTTTTGAAGTTTCTGCTATGTATTTAGATTAAGGTCTTAGATTACACAAAGTGTTTAAATCCCAGTTTTCTCAAACATTGCATTTATGTGTGGGCTAACAAAACAAAAAAGGAAACTAATAGTAATTTGACTATCCAATAGGTATTAAATTTCTTCATGTTGTACCTGCTCTTTAAAATTCAAAATACAGATTATATTTTAAAAACTCTAATGGTCTTGCAGAAGAGACACAATCTTTAATATAATTAATTTATAATTATTGATAATGAAACCCTAATACCTTCACAAAAGTGACAGTTTCCAGAAGCACTTTATGAGAAATATGCATAAATGATGTGAGCTTTAATCTCCACTCTGATCAGTATTTCCTTTCTTGAGGTACCTGCTTTGATTCTACAGCCATTGGCCGGTGCAATGGATCTGTTAGGGTTTAGCCCCTAAATGTTTATGTGCTGGACACAGGTTCCCCAACTTTGAGCTGTCAGGGCATTTAAGAGATGGGGTCTGTTAGGTTAAGAGGTGATTGGAAGAAGCTTTTAGTTTAGGCAGAATTTTATTAGTGGGGAGAGTCTGATGCTGTACTTCCTGGTGGGAGATAGCCTTGGACCACTTCCCTGTGGTGGGGATAACTGTGTGAGGGAAACCGCCCTTCAGAGTGTTCAGCACTGGGCTTTTATACACATTAGGTAGGGGCAGTGGGGGAAGGCAGCGACTCCTTGGTTTGCACATGCAAGCGACCTGTTCAATTGATCTGTAGAGCAGGGTACTCATGGTGCTGAGCTGAGACAAGGTCTGAGTGGTCCCTGTGGGGCATTCCAGACATTCCTGGGGAGATACAGCCTGATGATCCATCATAGGCTCAAGCTCACTCTTCCTCACACCAGCATTCTGCTCTGTGCAACCTAAGAGGGTCGGTCCCCTGAGAAATGTCAGACTCTGGATGACCAAATTTCACAGGTGTTAGTGCTCCTCCTGCAGAGTGAGAGCTCCACGACTGAGCAAATGGATTGTGAGGAATCGGGTGCTACAGAGCAAGTTTTTCTTTCCTGGCTGTCTTACGCCTGCTGTCTCTCTGTTGCTCTCCAGGGACCAAAACTGTATCTATCTATCTGTCTATCTACACATAGACATATACACATATGCATGCACACATACATAACACATATACACATGTATATTTGCATACATATATAGAAGTAAAGAATATATATACATACAGAAATAAAGAATATAAGCATGCACACACACATATATACATACATACAGATACAGACATATGCATATATCACACCATTTCATGTAAGGATAACCAACATAATCCAACCCAAATGCAGCCGACAAAATTACTGGATCCAAGGTCTAAAATAAAATTTCCAGTAATACCACACACACACACAGAATAAAGCCACAACCTGCCATTCAACTGCAAAAGGGAGACAGGAAACATGAACATGAATGTATGCAGTATCTGTAAACATTCTTCAAAAAACCTTAAAAAGTAAATACTGTAACATAATGTAGCAATGATTGGAGGATATACAACCTTAGAAATTAAAAACTGTGACATAATGTAGCAATGATTGGAGGATATGAAGAGAAGCTAAAAAAAAAATGGTGGCTGTAGTCCATCAGCATGGAGAGGATGGTAATCAGCTGTCACAGAGCTGTCTAGCTCCAGATCGCAGTTTGATAGCAGGCATGTGTAGGGGTGAGTTGGACTAACAAGGTCCAGCTATGATGGGTCATGACTAAGTATGGGAAGATACTCTGAATCTGAGCTCCTGTCTCATCCTTCACTCCTGCTTTCGCTCAGTGCTGTGTGTCTGTCATGGTCTCAAGGAACATTCTGATTGGCTGTATCCTTTTGATATCAGAGGGCTGTGTGGCCATACAAACTGTCTAGTCAGCAGCTGCATGGTCACAATACCCCAGAATTCAGCAGGCTTAGCATTCTAGAAGTAGTCATGGTTACAGACTGGCTCCTCCAACTGGTGGAGACAGGTGGTGAGTGGCTCAAATTCTGCTTTCTGTGGTCTTTTATTCCCACAGGCCCTGGCAGGGAGGATGGTCAGACTCAATGGAAGGTAGGAGATTGTGATTGTATGGGGCTGGGTGCCACTCGGTTAGTAGGTGAGAATCTGTTGAAAATGTGGTGACCCCAAGATTTTTTGCACAGTTAATATTAAGGTATTTGGGGGCCTCAGATGGTAGCCTAGAGGCTAAATCCTCACCTTGCATACAGTGAGATCTAATATGGGTGCTAGTTCATACCCCCCAGCTGCTTCACTTCCCATCCAGCTCTCTTGCTTGTGGCCTGGGAAAGCAGTTGAGGATAGCCCAAAGACTTGTGATACTGCACCCACACAAAACATCTGGAAGAAGCTCCTGGCCCTTGGCTCCCTGGCTTCAGATTGGTTCAGCTCAGGCAATTGTGGCCACATGGGGAGTGAGCCAGTGGGTGGAGGATCTTCCTCTCCATGTCTCCTTCTGTCTGCATATCTGCCTTTCCAATTAAATAAATAGATCTTTAAAAAATGAGGTATCTAAATTTTTTATTGTTTAAATTACTTGTATATTTCAAAGATTTATTTATTTTTATTACAAAGTCAGACATACACAGAGGAGGAGAGACAGAGAGGAAGATCTTCCATCCGATGATTCACTCCCCAAGTGAGCCGCAATGGGCCAGTACGTGCCAATCTGAAGCCAGGAACCATTAACCTCTTCTGGGTCTCCCACGCGGGTGCAGGGTCCCAATGCATTGGGCCGTCCTCGACTGCTTTCCCAGGCCACAAGCAGGGAGCTGGATGGGAAGTGGAGCTGCCGGGATTAGAACCGGCTCCCATATCGGATCCCAGTGCATTAAAGGCAAGGACTTTAGCCGCTAGGCCACGCTGCAGGGCCCTAATTACTTGTATATTTCAAATGTGCCAAATTGAATATGGTTCTCCATTACAATGAATAGAAAATACAAAACTTCATAACTTCCTTAATCTGAACACGATTGTCTTAAAGAACCTAGAACATAAAACACAAGTAATACAGGATTATTGAAAATGTTTTTCCTGGAAATGGACCCAACTAAATTTGTATCTTCTCATGAGCAGTCCCCAGCTTTACAGGGAAAATGTGGTCGTGGGAACAAAAACCAGAAAACAAAATGTATAGGCATCTACTTTTCAGCAATATATTTACACACACAGAAATTACAACACATATATGTGAGTGTTATATTTCTGTGTCTTTCTGCTTCTACCTCTAGCCTTAGCTCTCTCTCTGTTTTCATGTTCTTCAGCCATGAGATGAGGTCCTCACCAGACATTGACACTGTAGGCATGCTCCTGGCATTCAAGGAACGTGCAGTAAGCCGATCCCATTTCTTTATGAAGTATCCAGACCAAACTATTTCACTACATTAAAACAAAAGCAAATATTCTAAGGCAGTGAGTTTAGTGAATACACTTTATCCTGTCAGGATTTGATGTCAACAATAGACTCTTGGTCTAAAATTTCCTTTTTGTTTTCTACTCCTTTCCTAGTAAAAGTCTACATGATTTTACCAGATTAGATCAAAATGTGTCTCTGGATATTTCCATGACTCCCTGGCAAAACCAAAGTATTGATCCCCTAGCAGCCAATTGCTAGAGTGTGCAGTGGCCAACTTTAGATTCCTGCTTGCAAGCAGTATTTTATCTGTCTCTATATTCCCATAACCTGGAATGGGTCCAGACACATCCTTGGCATCCTATACATTTCTTGGCTTAAGCCCCCTCCCTACATGTGTTTTCACTGCAGGATATTCAGTCTGGATTTATTTTTGGTATGTGGACTTTCCCTACCTTTCATCCTCCTACTCTTTGCTATATCTGCAAACTCTTTTGAGCTCAGTGATAACTTTGAGGCTGTGAGCTTGTGAAGTCTGACCTGGATCACTGAGCACTGCCACTAATCACATCTTTGTGTTGGAGCTGTATGTTGGGCCTGGCCTTCTGCTGTGTCTTTGACTTCTAGTCTGCTTATAGAGTTGCCTGGTTTACCCCTAGATTACCACAGCTCTGACATCTACTTGTGCTATTGAGTCTGAAGGACAGCTAAAGCTTCGGCCCAGTGTCCGGCTTACTTAACCTTTCCTGCACATACGCTCATTTGCTTGATGCCCTTACCTGTGCATACCTCTGTGCTTTTACCATCTGGGCATGCACCTCCTCTGACTCTCTGCTCATTCTATCACCTAATCTCCAAGAGTCTTGAGACCACAGATATTTACCTGTCTTTATGGGTTCCACAGGTCTACCTCTATTTCCCTCAGTTTCTAACTCTCCTTGGAGAGACACCCTTCACACTGCTGTCAACCTAGCTTCAAACTTCATCATGTTATGTTATGGATATTATGTCATTTGTAGTATATAAACTAAAATTGAACTGTGAATGGGGGGTCACAGAAAGTGGTTAAGAAATTGCATTTATTTTTAACATATTGACTGCTCAATACCATGTCAATTAATTCCATAATGATGTTAATTGTTGCAGATGGTATATTAGTGCTTTTATTTGACCGGGAAGATACTCTGCTGACTCTGCCCTCAGACCAGAGAGGGTCTTCCCAATAAGTAGTTGGACTTGTCTGGACTATGGGATGTTGGATTCTATGCTTGGCAAATACTTGCAGGGAGGGAATTTTAACTGAACTTGAACTATGGTTATGCAGTGGAGTGGAGGAACCCACCATGGGGGGAGGAAGGGGGGAGAATCCCAGATTCTATGTAATTACAGCACAATGTAATTAATGAATAAATTTAATTAAAAAAAAGATGCTTGGTGTCATTCATGACTCTCCCTGCCTTATTGCAGTAAGCCACACTGGGTCCTCCTCTTTGTGATCTCTCCTTTTAATGCCTTCCTGTCTGTGCCATGTGCTCTGGGACACAACTTCACGTCCCCCTGGAATGAAGTGGCGATGATACGATAATTGTCCTTTCTAATTTCATCTTTTCTAATCAGGTATACCTGCCACGAAAACAGTCACTAAGAGAGATGCTGAGTAGGTGTAGTTTTTTTTTTTTTTAAGATTTATTTATTTTATTACAAAGTCAGATATACAGACAGGAGGAGAGACAGAGAGGAAGACCTTCCGTCCAATGATTATCTCCCCAAGTGAGCCGCAACGGGCAGGTGCTGTGCCGATCCGAAGCCGGGAACCTGGAACCTCCTCCGGGCCTCCCACGCAGGTGCAGGGTCCCAAGGCTTTGGGTCGTCCTCAACTACTTTCCCAGGTCACAAGCAGGGAGCTGGATGGGAAGTGGAGCTGCTGGGATTAGAATCGGCGCCCATATGGGATCCCGGTGCATTCAAGGCGAGGACTTTAGCCACTAGGCCACGCTGCCGGGCCCCAGTAGGTGTAGTTTAAAAATCAGGAGAACATATCAAATCATCCCCCTGCTTAATGTACCCATCTCCTTCTGAAAGCAAGGGCAATGGGACTTCTGCATCCAGGCCTTTGTTTAGTAAAACTCATGCATCATTGCTTTAGGGATGCCTCATAAAGTCATACCCTTCAGACTGCAATGTTATGAAATGAGAATTGTTCAATTTACAGTCTTTCTTACGCCAGCCTTCTAGATATTTGAAGTTGATTAGCCAAGTATCATATTTTACTCTCCACTAAGCTGAGAAGACAAATTTTAACATGACTATCAGGGCCCCTTCTGCCCAGGATAGTGTTAAGGTCCAGCGAGGTCAGACACACTGTGTGACTGCTTCTAGACTGCTGAGTCCCACTGCAGGCTCTTCAGGGACAAGAGAGCAGAGCAGGTGAGACTGTGATCCCAACAGGATGGCAGTTACAGCATTCTGACATCCTCTTTCCTGTTCACATGCCATGGACAAGGTCCTTAGATCTTTCGGGATTCATCTCTTCATCTGTTGTAGGTTGGAAATCAACTCCTGACTCATAAGCTTCCTATAAATTTTAAGTGAGCAACTTCTGGCTAGAGGGGACTCATAACAATGCCCTTTGGCCATGCTTATAAACAACATACTAAACAATTGTTTAGTCTCACAGACTGCCTTTCTGTATGCTCCCAGCTGCTGTTTTTATACTTTCTAGCTTTAAAACATGAGTAGATCCCAACATGCACACCCAGCTAACCCATGCCTCTTCCAAATCTTTCTTGAACTTTCAGTTCTGTTGTGTGTGTGTACATGCATGGACACATACACAGAGGGAGAGATTGATTTCCATTTAAGAACTACGTGGCGTAACTTTGTGTCACTCTTATTAAACAGGAGGGTGTTGGAGTCCAGTTCTAGTCGAGAGTTCGGAGTTAGGGAAGGGTGTGTGGAGTCGGCGATAAAGAAAGACACAGATACTGACACTTGGTGTGTTCTTACAACACCCAAGAAAAAGCTGTTCTTTTTATTTACTCAAAACCTCACAAGCTTCTGTACAAGCAACTAATTGTTCTATTTTTTTACTTCAAGACTAAGGGGGCATGTACAGATATTCGGTCATTCTGTCTGCACTTTAGGGCTAAGCAGGTATCCCCAGAGATAATTTTTTAAAACACTGTATTTATATTCTTTAAAGCAAGCTATTATTCATTCTTTAACAGTAGTCATGGAGCGGCAGCCAGGACTCCAAGGCCAAGGCACATGCGATTACCTGCTAATCAGTAGTACATTCCTACCACATTTCTATTTCTACAACTTGTCCATTATTTAATGGGAAAATAGTATACAAGGGAAAAAATATAATCTAAAAACAAAAATTACAAATATTAAATCCCTCTACAACTATAGACCCTGCAACCCCATAAATAAAACAATAATCAAAAACATTTTTTTAATAAAAGCATGTTTAATTTTTTTAGTTAAAAATTATAAAAGCGGCTAAACAGCTACATTTTCTATGCTCCAAAAAATTATAAAAATAGGCTAGCCTATAAAATAACAATAACTATACTTATTGTCATAGTAATTTTAGTTTTCACTCCCATCACTTGCATTCCTGTGGGTCCACTGGGTGCCACCTGACTGGCCAGGCCCTGGAAAGGAGGCAGATCCGCCTCACCTGTGACCTCCTGTCTTCCTGCTGCCTCCTGGCCTTGAACTAGTCATTATTTTAGAGCAGGGCACTCGTGCAGTGTTCCTAACATCTCCCCCTTTTTGTTTTAATAAGTAAGAGACTGTGTTTGTTTTAAGTGTTTTGAGTTAGGGTTCTCCTTATTTATTATGGGCTAATTGTGTAGTTGTGAATGTGGCGCCTGTTTTAGGTTGGTAAAGTTTTATTGGATATTTACCCGTCTATGACTACTAGTTTAGTATGTTTAATTATATTTGGGGGGAGGTCCCTGATTTTAGGGTTATTAGGACTTGTTGTATAATGGTATTATTTTGTTGATGTTTCAGGCACATAAACCAGATATGTAGGAAGATTATGAGGCACAATAACCTTTTAAGGGATAGAAACTCAAGTTAATGTCTGTCCCAGTGGACTACAGATTGTACACTCGGGTGGTATGGATGGTTGCAATTTTTTTTAAGCAGTTAGTGTATAAATTATTAAACAGAACATTTTAAGTCCTATACAAATAAACTAAAAAGCTTTTTAATAAATTAGTTGTAAATTGGAAATTGAGAGTTTCTTAGATAACATGTCCACTTGTTCTTAGATCAAATTTACTTATAAGTTTATAATTAGTAAGTCAGTCTAAACATGTTGGTTAAATTTTTTTTGTGTCTGAAGAACCACAGAGGTTTGTTTAGTCATAGTTGCCGATATAGTAGTTACTAGGGCCACAATGGTTATGGCGTCAGCAGCGGCAGCTGTAGCTATTGTTGTTACAGTGGCAGTGGTAACCCTGAAGTCTGGTTATAGGAGGACTGACAGGTCTTTTTTAACTGTCGCTGGTCTGGAAAAATAGGTGGGTATGTACATCACTACAGTTAGTGGGTGTTCAGTTGTATTTTAATTTTTTGAAAAAGAGTAATCTGTTTTACAAGTTAAGTGAATTCGTATTTAACCAATATTGTTAACAAGAAAGATAAAGTTTTATGGTGTTTTTGTTACTATGATTAAAAACTAAGTGGGACATTTTGAAGGCTTTAAATTGGAAATAAATTATGGCAGCTGGGTAAGATTAGTAATTGAGTTATTCTGTTCCTGGGGGAAGAGGTCGTTGGTTATTGGCTCTCTTTAAGTCTTTTTTTAAGTGTTTTCAGTGTGGCACATTAAGGAGGTCTTTTTTTAAGGTGGTTAGAGAGATTTTCATTGGGCCTTGTTACATAGTGGAGTTGTTTTTTTTACACTTTTGTGTTATCTATATTTACTGTATGGGTCTTAGTATTTCCCCTTTTTATATTATTGAGTAGAAGGATGTGTATTTTTCTGTGAGTGGTTTGAATTATGGAGTTTAAACGTTGGAAGATGACTGTTTTTGTAGTAATATGAGTTTGTTATGGTTTTTTAGATGGTTTACAAGTATAGATAGAGGAGAATATAAAATGGATTATGATTAAGATTTTATTAAGATGATAAGGGAATATCTCAGTTATGTACATTTGTTTTTTTAAATAATATTTTTGTAACAAAAATTTTAAAAATCAAATAAAAGTATAGTATTTTTTAACTGGTAAACACAAACAATATGGTAATAACTAAAAAAATTTTTTTATAAAAACTCTAGTTGTAAAAAAAAACCAGTATAAAACTAAGATCTATTGTATATTTATATTTCATGTGATATCAAGGAACATTGAAGCTAAACAGTAAACACACACACACACACACACATTTTTTTACATACTATAGAGGACTATAAGTAAAATTTCAAACAATTTTGACAAAAGACGTACAGAAAGACAGACATAGGTGGCCACCACACTCACTCAATTTTAAAAATCTAATGGGCCATAGCGATGTCTTACATTGATCCTGACTCAAGAAGTCATGTTGTATCCAACTCTCTCGAGTCCTAGATGAGTATTCAAAACAAGTAAATTTGGATGATGAGATACCTGTTTATTGGTAGAGGTCAGTGTAGATCCTGTGAGCCAGTAAGCCAGGACTGGTAGTGGGGCCGTGTTAATCATTACGGTGGCCTCCCCAGACTATCGAGCCAGGCTCTAAAACACAGGATGGGCCCTATCTTCTAATTGAGGTCTCCAAAATGTTATAACGTGCATGAGAGATTATATTAGATAAATTTAAGATTTATTAAGGAGTCTTTCTAAACTAAGTTTGGTGATAGTAATACTCATTAATATTTAGTAAGTAAAAATTTTATAACGATAATTCAGTCTGAATGGAAACCTTGTAAGAAAAATTTGGTCATTATTGAAGATCCTAATTTAATTATTCTAGTAATATAAATTAGCTTAAAAGATATACAGTTAACAACCTGGACATATTTATAAAACTATAAACATTTACCCTTTTTTTGCTTTTTGGTCTGCTTTACATTGTTGTGAAGTATTTTTTGTCTTAGAACTTTTGGAAATATAGAAATTTGAATTAAACTTTTGTGAAAAAAATTTTTTCTGTAATAGTATTTTGATATGATAAAATTTTGTTCTATTTGGTATCTGACAGCATCTTTAATACAGTCCAAAAGCCTACTCAGTTATTGTATTTATGAAATGAAATTTCTGAATTATTTAGATGTTAGGGCTTATAATATCTAGTTAAAATAAGATCTCTTTATATAACACAATATAGATTAGGTTTAATTATTGGCATTAAGTGATTACTTAAGTACCTATAAAATAAATACATAACTTTTATCAATCTTAAACAATATAAACATACTGTAAGGCAGAAAATACAAATATCACCTTGATACCTCGATATAGAATCTTATCATATTCTGAGACACTTCAGTAAAGTCAGGTCTGGAGTTCACTGAAGCTAACTGGAAAAATTTAATCATTAAGTAGATAAAAACATTTAAGAGAAGATGTTATAACACGATGTGATTTTAAAACTTTGTTGCTATAACAGATGATCAGATTCCATGCATTAAGGATGAATATTTTAGAAAATGCTGCAAACAATATGTAAAGAATATAATTAATTATATTGCATATAAATCATAAAGGATGTATTCCTTGCACAACCTCCATGGCTATCCTATCCCTTCTTTAACAAACTATTCTGTCAATATTTTGTCCTCTTCAGTGCTGTAGTCTAACATAGCCATTCTCCTATAGGACAGAATATTTTACAAGCCATGCCCTTTTTTTTTATCCAAGAACTTTCCTCTACAACCTTTTTCATCAAGAACACATTTGTATACTTGAATTTATTCTTTATCTAAATAGCAGATAAAAGTACATGGTGCATCCCATACCTGGAAAAATTTTAACAGTGAGTTAGATGTTACTTTTATACCAATTCATATTGGGGTAAATGTTACACTTTTAAAGCAATGCCTCAAATAATACCTTGAGAGTTATATTTGTAAAATTCAAAAATTCAAGATAAAAATTTAACAATTTTAAAAAGATGTTAATTTTGTACAAGTATTGTTTATGAAGTACAAGAAGTTAAGTATTCTTCTATGGGCCCAGTTTAGTTTAATCTCCTATACCCACAAGGGTTAATAGAGCTATTTGTCTTATCTCATCCTTGGATATTAAATAAATAAGCTGTTTAAAGTTATAAGAAATAATTATTTTGTTTACATCTTTACCAAAAGGCTTCTTATTTCTGTGATATCTCTTGATAATTAAGGTGGAGACCAAAGCACAATAAGGAGTAATAACCTTTTTATTTATGGAAAAAGATGTAGCCACTCTAAAGGCCCTTGTTGTCACAAGTATCCAGTTGGGGTATGAACAATAGGTAATATAATTCATTACCAAGGAAGATACCAACTTTTAACTATCAGTATCAGGTTTTAAGTCTGTTACTCTTTTATAGGCATAGCTTGGATTGGATGTTGGTGCTTTGTAAACCTCTGATTGTTTAGGAACTGGGACTGGCCTCGCCAGGAGTTTCCTGACCACAGGTGCTGGTCATTATAATCAATTTTAGATTTACATTTACATACTTTTGCCCAGTGTATGGCTCTGTGACATTTAGGACACATTTTAGGGCAGTGATCCTTAGCAGTATTATTGCCATATTTTCTAGCTAAAAGAGGTGCTTGGCATTGCTTTTGAAGGTATTTGAGTTTATCACAATTAAAACTTTTAGTATTCATTCGCTTTTGGATAGTAAAGGTTTTAAGCCCTGCCAAGTGGGCAGGATGTTTTAAAGTTCTTATGTTGTGGCAGGCCTTTAGATAACCCACAATTTGTTTACCAGATTTTTGGGTATTTTCTTTTCTACAATCTTTCCACATATGTCCCAATTTGCCGCAATTATAACATTTATGTCTATTTTGCTTTAACTCAGTGTTTAAAGTAGTAGCCATCAATTTAGTTTTGTACACTTTAGAGCCAATATTCATACATGTTTTTTTTATTTTTGGGGACCTGGGACTGTGCCTGTCTCTCATTTCCCTGCTTCTGACTCTGTACAGGTTGATTACTCAATTTATGTTGACTTTGAGGCAATAGAACTGTTTCATTTTTGTGGAATTTAGACTGACAAGCCTTTTGCCAATGAAATCCCTTTTCACACCGTGGACAGAGACGGTGTGAGGAATATTTAAATTGGGTTTAGAAGTGTCCACACAAATTTTTTCCTGTCTGAAATTTTGAGACAAATTTTTAGTGGGACAGTTGTGGCTGAAATGCCCTACTTTACCACAGCAATAACAATTGTTTCTTTTTTTATTTCTTTGATTATTTTTATGTTTTTTAAAATCTGAGTAGTAGTTTGATTTTGAAGAGCTGCAGTAATAGTTAACCCTTGTATGTAAGACGGAGTTACCTTAGCACAGGCTCGAACATAGTCTGACAAGTCTTCTGTCCTTCTCACTGTCTGAATTAAGGTTTGATAAATTGGAGTAGCATTTTCAAAAGCTAGTTGTTTAACTATGAGATCTGTAGCTGTATTGTTAATTACTGTCTGGCTCACTGTTTAAATGAGTCGAGCTACAAAATCTTTAAAAGGCTCTTTAGGCTTCTGCTTAACATTTACAAAACCCGAGGACTTCTGATCCAGAGACAGCAGGCGTTTCCATGTTCTCAGTGCCAGGGAGGAGATAAGTTGTAATGTCTCCTTAGGCAGATTAAGTTGTTTTGAAACGCCAAGATGAGTACCTTGTCCTAGAAGCATGTCTAAGGTAAGAAATTTGCCATGCCTCACAGATTTATGAGACTTTATTTCTGTCTTAGCTAATTCTTCATATTCCATTTTCCACAAAAGAAAATTTCCTCCGGTGAGGCAAGCCTTAGCAACCTGAAACCAATCATACGGAGTCATCCACTTTGCTGCTAGTCCTTCCACCATTGCCATAGTGTACGGGGAGTTTGGCCCGTAGTCAGAGAGAGCATGTTTTAATTCTTTAAGAAGCTTATAAGGCAACGGTTCCCATTCAGGTTTTTCCCATTCATAGACAACAGGAAAACAGAAAAAATTATCCTCCTTATGTGCCTGCTGCATTGCTCTTCTAAAGCCAATCTTCGCTGGGTCTGGTCTAGCTGGCAAGGGCTCGCACTGCTTAGTCTAATATTTTGGAGGCTTATCATCAACAGCAAGCGGTCATTTATCGTGTAACTCAACTGTTTGTTCTTCTTCATAATCCTTAATTTCTGATTTAAGTGTCTCTGGTTTTGAAAGATCTTCTTCTTCACCTGTTAAGCCTTTCTGGTCATTTTTAGAATAATTTACCTTGTTTACAGGACAGACACTTTCCATACAGCCATAAGTAGAGCCTGAGCCTCCCTTTTTACGGTTAATTAAGGGAGTGTGTTCCTGAGGGGACGGGGCATAAGCATCTGTCCCCGTATCCAGTGTCTGTCTCAATATTGTCCAAATAGCATAGGCTGAGGAAGGCATGTTAGCCCCCCCGTGGCTGCGATACCACCTCTTTATGTCATTTCCTACCTGATCCCATGTCTGTAAATCTAAAGTTCCTTCCTCCGGGAACCAAGGACTAATTGTCCGTATAAATTGCAAAAATCCTGAAAGCTCTTTTTTACTAACCTTAATGCCTTTCTTTTGTAAAGTATGCTTAATAATATCAGTGTACAGGCTTCTGTTGCTGGATGCACTCTGTCCCATTTTTACTCTATAGCAACAGAGGGTACAAAACTTCTCAAGAAATGTTCTGACTATTCACCCCTCCTAACCTGACTTCTGTCAGGGGGTCTGCAGTACCCTGGGTGAAGTCCTATCCAAGCCGCAAAGAGAAAGAGAGAAAAGACCTACCTTCGTCGAGCCCCACGTTGGGCGCCACTTGCCGGAGTCCAGCTCCAGCCGAGAGTTCGGAGTTAGGGAAGGGTGTGTGGAGTCGGCGATAAAGAAAGACACAGATACTGACACTTGGTGTGTTCTCACAACACCCAAGAAAAAGCTGTTCTTTTTATTTACTCAAAACCTCACAAGCTTCTGTACAAGCAACTAATTGTTCTATTTTTTTACTTCAAGACTAAGGGGGCATGTACAGACATTCGGTCATTCTGTCTGCACTTCAGGGCTAAGCAGGTGTCCCCAGAGATAATTCTTTAGAACACTGTATTTATATTTTTTAAAGCAAGCTATTATTCATTCTTTAACAGTAGCCATGAAGCGGCAGCCAGGACTCCAAGGCCAAGGCACATGCGATTACCTGCTAATCAGTAGTACATTCCTACCTCATTTCTATTTCTACAACTTGTCCATTATTCAATGGGAAAATAGTTTACAAGGAAAAAATATAATCTAAAAACAAAAATTACAAATATTAAATCCCTCTACAACTATAGACCCTGCAACCCCATAAATAAAACAATAATCAAAAACATTTTTTAATAAAAGCATCCTTAATTTCTCTAGCTAAAAATTATAAAAGTGGCTAAAACAGCTACATTTTCTATGCTCCAAAAACTGTAAAAATAGGCTAGCCTATAAAATAACAATAACTATACTTATTGTCATAGCAATTTTAGTTTTCACTCCCATCACTTGCATTCCTGTGGGTCCACTGGGTGCTACCTGACTGGCCAGGCCCTGGAAAGGAGGCAGATCTGCCTCACCTGTGAGCTCCTGTCTTCCTGCTGCCTCCTGGCCTTGAACCAGTCATTATTTTAGAGCAGGGCACTCGTGCAGTGCTCCCAACAGGAGGGAAAACCAAGATATAGAGAGATTGTATCTGCTTTGGAATATGCAGAGGGAAAGTTTAGGTTCCTGACTTCCTCAGTATTGTTCTCAGAGTTTGGACTTTGTACGGACTATAACTGATCTGAAATGCTTGGGTCCACAAGGGGTACAGATGTTGGTGCTATTCCAGTTTGAGTATATATTTATATACATGAAACAACATACAGATGAGACCCAAGTCCAGGAATGAAGTCCATTGTGTTTTTTATAGGAGTTACATATAAAGCCTAAATGTAAATTTATACAACACTTAGAGTACACCTAAATTAGACTGGATATTTTCAAGTGAAGTTTGAAAAAAATGATAATGTTTATGGCATCATATCCACGCTCAAAAGTTTATGACTTTGGAGCAGCATTTGGGGTTTCTATTATCCATTAACACTCACCAGGTTACAAAGTGAGATCAGTGCATTCAGCATCATGGTCTCCAAGCCAGCCTGTTACAGGAATGCCATTCCCAGTCCTCATGAAGCACCTTTTTCAATGACATCAAGGCATCCAGGGATGTTTACGCCACGATGATGTTATATGGAGCTTGGCACAGACAGTTACTCTTTCTTCAATGGCACATCTGTTTCATTTATAGCTTGCTGCAAACTTTTCCTAAAGCCTGGAATGATGTTAGTTTAATGGAGTCTAGCATTTTGAGTCCCAGAGATACCTAGGCCCTGAATCATTCCTGCCTTCTGACCTCTGGTATGTGAAAACTGAAACTCACCAGACCCACTGCCCACTTTTTCTCCAGGATAATTTATGCTTTGTCTTGGAGAAGACCTAAATCTGTCAGGCTGAGAGCACCTTGGGGTGCTCTAATGGTGAGGACTGAAGAATGCAAGGCTCTTCTTTCACTTTTTCACTTGTGCATCTCAGGATGAAGGAAGAAAATTGAGGATTTTACTTAGAAGACATAGAGTGAGACATCATTTTTAAAAACTGAAGTTTGTTGCCTCCAAGATGACATCTTTGAGAAGGCACTCAGAGAGCAGCCCTTTTCTGAGAATAACCTCTCTAAATGTTCAGATTCTTAAAGCCTGTCAAAAGTCAAAGACATCATGAATCAGAATGGCAGAAAAAAACAAACAAGAAACTGAAAACTGAAACAGATGTGCATGACATGTCTCAAAAAATGATCTTAACAAAATGTAGGAATAGTAAGAAAGCAACATAGAAGCAATCCACATAATGAAAGGGCAAAGGATTTCACAATGTTCCACAAGGAGGTATATATGTAGGGGTACTGCACATATATTCTGAGCTTTGAAATTTTATTATTTTAGCTTTATGGAAAAGCAGTGTGAGCCAAGCAGCGTGGCCTAGCAGCTTAAGTCCTCTCCTTGAACACACTGGGATCACATATGGGCGCCGGTTCTAATCCCGGCAGCTCCACTTCCCACCCAGCTCCCTGCTTGTGACCTGGGAAAGCAGTCGAGGATGACTCAAAGCCTTGGGACCCTGCACCCATGTGGGAGACCTGGAAGAGGTTCCTGGTTCCCGGCATCGGATTGGCGCAGCACCATCCATTGCTGTCACTTGGGGAGATAATCATTGGATGGAAGGTCTTCCTCTCTGTCTCTCCTCCTCTCTGTATATCTGACTTTGTAATAAAATAAATAAATCTTAAAAAAAAGAAAAACAATACTGGAGCTACTTTAGGGGTGATACTGAATTGAATGAATGAGATGCTTTGAGGTTACTGGGATCCAGTGTTCCACATGAAAAAAGGGACGAGAGTATAAAATGCAGATGGACTACAGTTGGAAGCAGTGGTGTGGAATCAGCACCTCAAAGGAATCAGGGTCAATTATACAGTTGTGCAGGATAGATATAAGATTAACTTGGAACGACTTGTGTATCAGGGAGCCAACGGTATTATACAAACTAATGACAGAGGCTTATTACGGGGAAATAGGAGCCAACTCGAAGGGACTCTGATTATTTGGGCATCAAACAGTTAAGCACAAATCATCATGAATGATAAACCATTTTAAACAGGAATTTATTATCAAAATGCAGAGATGGATAATAACTCAATGCAGAGTGGAATTCTGAAGGCCATCTCTTAAATGGAGGCATTTCAGGAGTTGTAAAAAAATCATTATGCAATCAGCTTGCTCGATTACGTCAGACAAATTCATTAACAGAAAACAGGTTTAGATGAAGGGCACATTAACAAAATATTTATATGGTCCTGAAATGTTCACTTGTAGACTGATAATTTGATGTTGCAAAGGGAAATATAATAACTGTATAGTGAATAACTTGGAAAACTCTTTGATTGTGAGACCAAAATAACGCTTATCTATGAAGGACAGATGAACATATGTGTGGAATGCCATGAGAGTAAAGCATTATTAATTACAGGATGCTTTAAAGATATACAATCTTAATGTAAGCAGAGAAATTCAAAAAATAAAACACCATATCTAAACCAAAAGTGGAGACAGTACTCAAAAATGGCAATGTTAAAAACATCAAAGACCTGAGAAATGTTACAGATTTAAAAGGCAATAAGAAATAACAACTGAATTGCGTTCACGACCCCATACCGGGTCCTAAACTAGAGTAGAAAAATATAATACAGGACATTACCAGGTCAAATGACCAAATTAGATCAAAACATCGGCAACAGCATTGTGCCAATGTTAAATTTCTGAAGCTTTAAAGAACATAGCTGTTTTATTTTGTGGTTGTACACAGCATAGCTCTGTCATTAGAAAATGAACATTCAGAAATTTAGGAGAAAGGGGATTATGCACACAATTCAATTAAAAATATATAGAGAGATGCATACTCTGAGAGATAGTAAAGGAAGAAATGAACTAAAATGCTAAAAACAGGTGAATTTGAATAAATGATAAATGGGTATTGTTCACAGTGTTTCTATTATTCTGATTTTTTTGCAATTTTAAAATTCTTTTCAGGTGAAAATGGATAGAGAAAAGTCTATGAAGGGAAAGGAGTTGAAGCCTTGGATCTTCTGAGGTGTTGTAATAAAGGGATGGGCTGACAGCAGCCCCAGGAAAGGGACCCTGCAGGTCATTGCCAGGCTGGCCCCTTTTCCCTGGGCCACCTACCATCTCTCCCTCTCTGATATAAATACAAGGTGAAACAAGGAACATAGAGTTCTAATTCTGAACTGTGAGCTGCAAAATGAATAGCAGAAATTATCCCATGCCCAATTAAATAAAATCTGTTCCACATTTTGTCGTAATTTGTTTTTATAAGTCATTTGATTTAGAAATACTTTATGAACAACAACCGTTACAGCTCTTGGCCCTTTGCTCTTCACTTCTGTGTTCAGCCGTTCAAACGGAACTCTGCCATTGGAGGAAGCTGGAGGTGAGGTTTCAGGTGCTCTGATTTCCAGAATAAGCACCACATGGTCAGGTTCGGTCATCTTTTTTATACCAAGTCCCTTCTAATCAAAATGATTGTTCTGTATCCTCTGAGGTCTCTCAGATGATGGGCTATAATTTCAAGAAACAAGCACTACAAACTACACCACTGTAAATCTTTTTATATCTCACTTCACTTTCAAAATTTATTGACGTGAAGGTAGAATGATAGGCTCATGCATTTCAATCACCTAATGAGACAGGAAGAACTGGGGATTCATTCTAAGACAACTGATTTATCAAACTTCTGAAAGTAAGCATGATTTGGGACTTTCCAATAAATGCTTTTTTATGTCAATTTTTGATGTTTTAAAATCCTCATGCAAAACTAAGCAGCTTTCCTGTAATATTCATTGTTCAAATACATAGAACTACTGTATTCTAACCAAAATGGTCCAAGTCCATTGTGCAATCAGAAAATGTTACGTGTGTGCCTGTTGTGTCCAGTATACATCATTAAATGAGGACTCAAGTACAGACAGGACATCACATTCTGTACCTATAGAGCTGAGCTCCTCTGCATTACAATTTCATATAGGCTGGGGTTCCCCATCAAATTGCCACCCCCTGACAGATTTTCCCCATATTGCTACAATAGTGCAGTCCTTCATAAGCAATCATAATTCTATTAGTCTCTTATTTAAGTGTACCCCGACATTATTGGTACAGACAATGTTAGACAGTGCAGCATCCCATTGTCCACACATTTTTTCATGGTGCTGTAATTTGCTGTTGTTGTTGTTGTTGTAGCTATTCTATCTCATACCAGTTGTTGACCTTGTTTCATGGCTTCTCAGTTCTGGAAATGTATAGTGATGGAGTACTGGTGTCTATCATATACAGATGTGGGGGAATAATGGAACATGCTTCCTTGCTTTCAGGCTAAAGATAGATTCCCAACGAGCTCCTATTTTGATGGGTAGAAAATTCTTCAGTAAAAAGACATGCAACTAAATTGCCTACTCTTGAATCCACTCTAGTGGCAGAGATGCACATTAATAGGCAAATGAAGTGGTATATAAGTTTCAGCTCTAAGCATAAACCAAAGACACATAAGATGATGGCATGCAACAAGTACTATTACCATGGGTCTCAGAGAATATGACCAGGTTTCCTGAAGGTCCTGGGTAATTATGCAAGGTCATAAGAGTGAAGAAAGAGTACCTGATATATGGAGCTCCAAAGGGAAAATGCCCAAGAGCAGCAAGTTTTGGGTTGTGTGTGGCAGGTAGAGGAGCAGGTTGTACTGCAAAGGACTGCTGGATATGAGCCTGAAATAGCATGAACGTCTCACGTGTTAGTGAAGAAGTGTGGGTTCTGTTTGGTTATTATTTCTTGTTCTTTATAATGCTGTGAACCCTTGGGGTCTTACCGGCTTAGAAGAGATCCCATCCCAGATTAGCTATTTCCTAAGATGATCCCTTCCCAGATTAGCTACTTCCTAACATCTTTCCTGAGTGCATGCTGCATAACAACAATGGAGAGAAAATGTACACAAAGAAAGGAAAGGGAAGGGATGACTTCCTATACCTACACACTATATCAGGGAGAAATTTTTTTCCAGAACTCAGGATATACTACAGGACAGTGGTAATCAATAAAGTCTGGTAGTGGTAAAGAAATGGATGAAAATCAACACAATAGTGTAGAAACCCCACAGGTATGCTCACAAATGTACAGCCAACTAATCTTAGACAAGAGAACTGAAATTATTGCAGCTGATGATCATATACATGGACAATTGACAGATGGTCAGTAGTTGAGGTTTACCAATAGCCAAAGACTTTAACAGCCTGAGTAGCATATGACATAAGGAAGGTCTGAAGCCGGTTGTAGTCAATCAATAAAACATATGTTCTTCTATCAGGCATCTCTCACTGGTCTGTTACCTAAACTTGAGGATTGAGGAGTTTCTGTGCCTGCGACTTTGCATATCAAATGCTTCATGACATTTTCCCTAAGTTCCCAGAGCTTTCTTGCAGGATCATTATGATTTTACAGCTTCATGGAGTACCATCTGTTGTATTGTCTTTCCACAATGGGGAAAACAGCAGAGGGGACAGAGGAAGTGAAAGGGGGGAATCCCTGCACCTATAGAAAATAAAATGACACGTAAAATAAAAATTATAAAAGAAAAAATACATTGAATAAATTTTAGCATCTTAGCTATAGAATACTACAAATAGCAACAAAAATTTAAAACTTGCCTAATTTCATCTATATTGTCTGAAATAATCCTACAACACACTAGGCAAATAATAGAATATAATTTTTTTTCATTGTCATTGGATGGACATAGACAAGGTTGTATCTTCTCAGGACCAGTCACTAGCTTTACACTGGAAATGTGATCCTGGAAACAATGAACAAACAGAACCCTCAAGACCTAAGGATCTACTTTAACACAAATACATACCACTATTCCGTGCAAAGAATACCAAACATATTCCAAACTCAAAAATAACCAATTGGCAAAATTATTGAATCCAAGAGCAAGTAATGAATTTTCCAGAGTGACCATACAGCATCAGAAAGAAGGATGTTGTTCAACTCTGAAGGAAAGGCTTGGAAGCAAATTTCAGAAAGCCAAAAGAAAGTAAAGAAAACAAATGTATGTATTATCTATAAACATTTTTAAAACAATCTTTCAAAGTAACACTAGTGACATTTTAACAAGTGACTGAAGAGTATGAAGCAAAGTTACCAAAAAAAGGTGTTGAATTCCATCAAAATTCAGTCATTCAGAGAATAGTAATAGCTGCCATAGTCTTTGTCAAACTTCAGATCATGGTTTGATAGCAGGCAAGCAGGTTCATGAGGGTACCAATAGGAAAGAAGGTGACACAATGCATGAACATTAGAGGGACATGACCAAATAGCAGGTAAATACTCTGAACCCAAGCTCCTGTCTTGCTTCTTGCTCTTGCTTCACACACACAACCCCATGTGGCTGTCATAGTGACAGAGAGGATTCTGATTGGCTGCATCCCATGATATTATAGAGCTCTGCACCTATATAGACCATCCAATCAGCAGCTGCATGGTCATAATACGCCAGATCCTGCAGCCTCAGCTTTCTAGACGAAGCTATGGTTACAGACAGAATTCTCTGGTGAAAAAAGGTGGTGAGTGGCTCACGCTCTGCTCTCTGTGGTCTTTTATCTCCACAGGCCCTGACAGAAAGATGTTCCAACTCCAGTGAAACCAGGAGATCATGAGAGAATAGGGCTGGGCATCTTATGGGTGTGGGTGTGTAGCAGATCAGAATCTGCAAAAACAAATTGAACTGTAGGACTTTTTCAACATTGTTAACATTAAGGTATTTAAGTGTTTCATCAATAAAGGTACTTGTATATCTCAAATTAGCAAAATTGAATATAGTTTTTCATTACAGAAAGTGTTTGGAAATACATATGGAATATAGAATAGTCAAATCATGCAAATTTACATATATATACCACATTACATACATGTACTATCCAATATCTAAGTGAATTTTCCATAGTAGATGGAATGCAGTGTCATGCAATAGGATTACCATATTGTGAAAAGTGAGTCTTCCTATATAAACAAAAGTTCCCCCATGGTGGTCAGCATCAATTACTCGAGCTGTAAGGACTGCCTGTTCCCTTGGGGTGCTTTAACAAGAGGCTGTATTCAGGAGCCTGAGTCAGATATCATACCCAGGTACTCTGCTGTGGGAGAGTGCCTGCTAAGGGCTTTCTTCTGGCATAGACTAAACACCTGTCCCAGTTAAACTTTATCTCTCTTCCAAAACAAATGGAAGCAGTTACACACATATACATGTACCCTTGTTTGTTATGAATATATCATCTTTCAAATTCCAGTAAGAATTGAAGTACCTCCTTGGTTCTGATTTTAGGGAATTCATTTTAGGAAACTTGAACCAAACAGGGTAGGTTGAAAAGGGTACTTAAAGTCTGTTGGAACAGAATTGTGTATTTTCCCCTTTCTGCCAGAGATTACCCAATCAAATGGGGTTTGGTAAATGCAGCAGCCTCTCTCTCTGATGTCATCTAGCAGAACTGTAGAGAGAGCACTAATTAAGATGTCCAGGGAAGTGCAGGCCAAAGCAAAACACAGGGAATGAAGAAGTTCTGCAATTCAGAAATTGTTAAAATAAACAGTGGTTTTTATTTAAAATGTCAAATTACCCTAACCACTGTTTTCCAATTTAAGCAGCACTCAGAATTTTATCTGTTTATTTCTCTTTAATACATTTCACTGTGCAACAGAAATAAAATACATTCTATTTACTCTCCATTCCACCCCAAACTTTAGTAAAAATAACCAGTCATCTTTGATTGAATGTGACATACCTGCATGAATGTTGACTAAACTGTGGAATATGAGACTTCATAGTGTGTGAAGTCAGTTTGACTAAAACGGAAATTTTATTCCACTCTAACCTATCAAAGAGGACTTCTGATACTTTAAGAAAGCAATTTACCATTGCAGAAAATAAATTTAAAAACAAAGAATTTAAAAATTCAAACAAAACTCGATCCAACCTAAACCGAACTAAAGTAACCACCTTTTCTCTCCACAGTAATTTGCATTTTGGATCCACATTTCTTTCCCAAGGTCAGAAAGTGAGAACAATTCTGTAAGTCTTCTATGAGGCCCAGCTACTCTTGGTTACAGAGCCCAGTGTGCTTTTGTGGCTCTTACAGTCTTCAAAAAAAGTGAATTCGCTCCCACTTTAGTGCATGTGCAGCATACTGTTGTCCCGCCAGTAACACAGCCTTTGCCAAACTGCATAAAATGGCTCCTGAAGTGGCACTGGTGGAGTTCTGGATCTGCTGGCCATTAGGTCTGGTACCTGCCCAGACCTATTTTGGGCGGAACTTGTAGGATACAATGTCAGTTTTGTTTCTGTGGGACCAGTACAATGCACTGAGCTGGAAGTGAGTTTGCAGTTGGCTTAGCAAACACATAGCTTGCGCTTGTTTTTCCTGTCCCATAGCCTTTGCCTCACTACACAAAAAGGTGCCAGATGTGGCACTGCTGATTGCTTAGTTGTTAAATCCACGTGGTTCCTGCACCATTTCTTTGGGGTCTGCTGCTCTCTTTGCTCTTATTTGGATCAAACAAATAAGCAGGATGGGCACTTGTTTGTGTTCACCTCATGAGCTCCCAGTGAACTCTCCTTCCCACCTGGGTGCCAACAGAGCACTGGCAGCTGGTGGATTGGGGATCACCACCCACGTACTACTGCTGCGGTGTGTCCAGTCACTACAACACCACTCCATTGTCTCTGCTGCTTCCCCATGTCCATGGGTCTCCAGGTGACCCTCTCCATCAGCCTGTCCTCTCCCATTTCCTGGAATATTCCCTCTCTGCCTCAACCTGGCTAATCTTCCATCTCTTTAAATGGGTCGTCACTCTATTCCACAATCCTGATTGTCCTACGACATATTTTTCTGAGTCAGAATTCAATGTGCAGGTGTACTAAGAGATTAATCAGTTCAAATGATAACCAATTGCTTCCTTTCCTCAACTTATCATTTTCATTTTATTTAAAGAGATTTTCCATGTTTAAATTCTTACATATATTCTATTTTATTTTGTGGCATTTTTATTGTATAGGTATCATACTCTTTTTTTTTTTTAAGATTTATTTTTATTATTACAAAGTCAGATATACACAGAGGAGGAGAGACAGAGAGGAAGATCCTCCAATGATTCACTCCCCAAGTGAGCCGCAACGGGCCGGTATGTGCCGATCCGAAGCCGGGAACCTGGAGGCTCCTCCAGGTCTCCCACGCGGGTGCAGTGTCCCACTGCATTGGGCCGTCCTCGACTTCTTTCCCAGGCCACAAGCAGGGAAGCGGAGCCGCCGGGATTAGAACCGGCGCCCATATGGGATCCCGGTGCGTTCAAGGCGAGGACTCTAGCCGCCAGGCCACGCTGCCGGGCCCGGTATCATATTCTTTTTTTTTTTTAAAGATTTATTTATTTTATTACAAAGTCAGATATACATAGAGGAGGAGAGACAGAGAGGAAGAGCTTCTGTCCGATGATTCACTCCCCAAGTGAGCCGCAACGGGCCGGTGCGCGCCGATCCGAAGCCGGGAACCTGAAACCTGGAACCTCTTCCAGGTCTCCCATGCGGGTGCAGCATCCCAATGCATTGGGCCGTCCTCGACTGCTTTCCCAGGCCACAAGCAGGGAGCTGGATGGGAAGTGGAGCTGCCAGGATTAGAACCGGCGCCCATATGGGATCCTGAGGCGTTCAAGGCGAGGACTTTAGCCGCTAGGCCATGCCGCCGGGCCCCAGGTATCATATTCTTAAAATTCCACTTCTGCATCTCATTTCAATGGCAGAGAGACACAGAAACAGAGAGAGAGAGAGATCCCTCATTTTTGGATTCAGTTTCCAAATGCTGGCAACCCCCAGGGCTGAACCATGTCAGGTCTAGGAGCCAGGAACTGAGTCTGGGTTTCTTACATGAGTGAGCAATGCTATAAGATTTGGAAGTTTACAAAGACGATATCTGGTAAATTAGTTACCATTGCATTGAATCTACAACTTGATTTAAAAGGAATTAATTGTTTTGTACTTCATCATGAAGCATATGAACATGATACATCACTTCTTTTCTTTATATTTTCACTAGTTTTTATTCAGAAATGCTTGTACAATTTCAATGCTTTTTCAGCACAGGGAAAAATATTTTCTCATTAAATGTTAAGCAGGATTATTTTGTGTTTCTTCTTCAAAAGAGTGAACACATCTTTTGATTTTTACCTTTCACAATTTTTATTTAAACGAAGATGCATCAGCATTAGCAAGTAATTTTACCACATATGGTTTTCATATATATGTCAACACTGCATTTTCCCAGAGGAATAAGTCCAAATTATTCATTATGTATTCTTCTTTATACATACACATAATTTTGGCTTTTGTTTGCTCAAATTTTCTTTGAAAATTACATTCTTATGGCTTTGAAAGGTAATTAAATGAAATTTTCATTGCTTTAGGTTTGTCATTTTAGAAATAGAGGATAGCTCTTCTTTGTATATATATTTTAAGGTTTATTTATTCTTATTGGAAAGACAGATTTACAGAAAGGAGAGACAGCGGCTACAATGGGAGGGGCTCAGCTGATTTGAAGTCTGTTGTCAGGAGCTTCCTCTGGGTCTCCCACACAGGTGCATGTTCCCAAGTCTTTGGGCCATCCTCTATTGCTTTCCCAGGCCACAAGCTGGGATTTGGATGGGAAATGTGGCAGCTGGTACATGAACTAGTGCCAAAGTGGGATCCTGGTGCATACAAGGCAAGGATTTAGTCACTAGGCTACCACATTAGGCCCTAGTTTTGTGTTTTGCTTGCTATGAAGTTTCCTTTTTGTCCTACATACAACATTGTACTAGAATATCCTTTCCAGTGCTCATGGATGTTTGAGTTCTTTGCAGTTTCTTACTATTATAACAAATTATGATGGACACATTGATGAAACACAATGCAAGTGTATGCTTATCGAGGATACTTCAAGAAAATTATGAGACTACAAGTCATTTATTTTGCTGCCAAGCAGTGGAATTAATGGGTAGAAAGTATCTTAAGAACGTTTATGAAAAAACTCATACTATGAAAAAGTAGGTCTACAGCTCAAAATTCATGTAAATTGTATAGAAGTTATTTCAAAAGTTCATGGAAATGGAATTCAAACATATGTTTATTTGTAAAACTTTTTAAATCAATGTAATTTTTAATAATGCATTTTATTAACTTTTTGAAGACTTTTTTTTAAAGGGATTTGTTTATTATTTAAAAGACAAATCTGGAGTTCCATCAATTGCACCGGTCCTGAAGGAAAATAATACCGACAGTGGCATCATATGGGTCAAAACAGGTCTGTTTGACACCCAGACCTAACAAACAACAGATTCTGGCAAGATCAGCACCACCAACAACCTAACTATATAGGACACATGGTGTCTCTCTAATCCTGGGACCTGCTCCAACTGGAAGTGGAAGAAAGGTTGCAGAGGCAATGGTGAAGCCTCAGCATGGTAACATAGGAGGTGGAGAGTGGTGAGCCAGGAGCTGGGGCTGTGGAGACCATGGTAGAAATCTAAGATAAGAACCCAAACCTGGAACTCTCTGGAAGGAGTGGCACAAGTGGATGCCAGCAAAAAGTTGTGTAACAACTGCAATAAGTAAAATCGCATTGTAGACCTGTGGGTGACACAGCTTAGAAACCTACCCCAAGGAGAAAACTCTGCTAGCCAGAAGTACAATGACCAAGAGCAAAAAGAAGAGACAAAGGTACAATGAATATTACTGAAAACTCCCCAGCAAAGGAGTAAAACCCAATGCCAATCTCAGAGTTAACTGAGGAAGACATTGAGAAAATGGGGGACACACAATGTATAAACCAAATTTAAAGGTTTTGTTTTTGTTTTTTTGTTTTGTTTTGTTTTGTTTAAGATTTGTTTAGTTTTATTGGAAAGCCAGATGTACAGAGAGGAGGAGAGACAGAGAGGAAGATCTTCCATCTGGTGATTCATTCCCCAAGTGGCTGCAACAGCTGGTGTTGTTCTGATCCGATGCCAGGAGCCGAGAACTTCTCTCCTGGTCTCCCATGTGGGTGCAGGATCCCAATGTTTTGGGCCTTCCTTGACTGCTTTCCCAGGCCACAAGCAGGGAGCTGGATGGAAAGTGGAGCTGCCGGGATTAGAACCGGCGCCTATATGAGATCCTGGCACGTTCAAGGCGAGGACCTTAACCGCTCTGTTATTGAGCCAGGCCCGACCTTGGATAATTTGAGTTACGGCAATAAATATTGGGATGCTGAATAGCAGGCTTCCCACAGCTCAGACGATGACAATCAAGTGTAATTGTCTTCCTCAAGACCACACTTCAGGACAACCTGCAACACGTGATCCTGCAAGGTCAGCAAATGGTTGCTCCTAGTGTTGAGGCCCTGACTCCAACGATCCTGACCCAAGTTATACTCCTACAAGTTTCCAAGGGACCATGTAGGGCTATCTATACCAGGTATGTGAACAGTCACAATTATGGAATAAAACCAATGAGGTATTCCTCATTACCGTGCCCTCCCAGAGCCCATATAGAGCTTATCCTGCAGATTCTGGGATCCCATCTTCTCACTGGTCTTACAGGTGAGCCCATTTTTGATTCTGTGCATTGCCAAATCACTACAGTGGCTTGCGCAGGATGGGGAAGGGCCACTGGGGAGGCACTCATCTTCTGTATTAGCCTCTGCATCTGTTCAAACTCACGGACATTTTCAAAAAAAATACGCATATTATTCATCATGAACACGAGGTTTCTCTATTCTATCCCAGAACACATGATTTTTTAATTGATCATCCATTTTTGTTAGCTGCAGTCATGAATGCTTATTGTAATATTTCAACATATGCAGGAAAAATTTAGACAGTACATAGAAAATGTTTCTTTCAATAGTCCCATCCCTGAGGAAATACATGTAAGTGATTTGGGGTCGAATTCTATATACAGATGATGACCTGCTTACTGTCATTTTGTTGTGATCAGAAATCAAATTGTATGTTTTTTGTGCACTTTACTTTCGTTATCTAGAAATATGTTACTCATATATTCAAAATAAATGTATTTAGAGGCCAGAGCCATGATACAAGTTAGTTTTCCATCATTAGTGCCTATATCTTGTGTGGATGCCCATTGCTGTGCCAGATGTTCCACTTCCCAACCTCCTTCCTGCTAATGAGCCTGGGAAAAATCCTAGGACCCCTGTAGCCACCTGGCATAATTAAAAGAAGCTCTAGGCTCCTAGCTTCAGACCAGTCCAGCTCTGACCTTCATTTGGAAAGTGAACCATTTCTGTCTCTACTTCTCTCTTTCTATATCTGGCTTTCAAATAAAAAGGAATAATTTTAAAATTTAAATTTAAATAATAGTCTTACTGTCTTAGCAATATTTGAAAATGTTAAACATTATTAACAAAGGAGGTTATCCTATTATGCAGTAGATCTCTTGTATTCACACTTTCCATCTACCTAAAATAACATTTCCTTTGCTCAACCTATTTCCGTTAATGGATTTCCATGGTAATCACCGTTCTCTACTTTGTATCTATGTGGAATAATTTTCAAAATGTGACTCTATCAATATGAATTACTAAAAGACAATTACCAATTCTCATGATGTTGCAAGAACACCTTTTATACAGTTTCCCTCCATGACAAAGCTGCACACAATTCTCTAATGTTTTCACCACTACGCCACCACATGACATCTTTTTATATCTACATCACTTCTTTCTGCCCTCAATTCCTCTCAACCTCCAGTAATCCATGACAATTTTCCCATCTCTTTGAAATTTCCTTTTTAAGAACTTATATTGATAGAATCACATCTTATGTAAGTTTTCAGCTGACAGTTGTTTACCAAACATGAGTCTCCTGAGAGTCATTCAAGTTGTTACCTATAAAGATAGCTGAATGTATTTAATTTCAGCATCATGTTAGATAGCATAAGATCACTACTTTGGAAATCATCCATGCATGGGATGTTTATCCATTGTTTTTATGTTTTACCTTTTGGATAAACATGTTTTGATGTTCTTAATCTAGTTTTTGTGTGAACATAACTTTTGCTCTCCAAGAATGATTTCCAAGAACGCAGTTATTGGGTTTTATGGTAGTTAAATGTTTACCTTTGTAAGATATACCGCAATAGCTTTCCAGATTTGCCCTGCCAACTAACATTTCTGCCAGCATCCAAAAAGTTCATGCATGCACCCTGCAACCTTTCTAGCACTCAGTCTTGACATTTTCTTTGTTTTTTGACATTGTTACAGATTGACTTTAATAGCTCATGTTGTTTTTGAACTTTGTCTAACAACTAATGACCTTTTCGTGTTCATATAATATGTATAGATATTATTTGATGAAATGTTTCTTCATGTATTTTGCATAATTTCTAATTGGCTTATTTTTCTCTTTAAAAACAGATTTATTTATTTATTATTATATAGAATGAACAAGTTTCATGATATAGGTTTAGGAGCATAATAAATTATATTTCTTTGTTGAAATTTGAACATACCAAGAATTAGTTCTTTATTAGGAATACAGTTTGCAAATAGTTCACTTTCACTGACAGATTATCTTTTAATATTTTAAAAGGAAGGCAAAGACATTTACTTTAATTTAAGTCTAATTGTTACTTTCTTTATCATCATGCTTTTGGTGTTAAGTCAACTGTTCACCTACCCATAGCTATCAAAATTTCAGTTGTGCTTTTGTTTTCCCCAAATTTTAAAAGGATATGACTTACACTTAGGCCAACAGTCCATTTTCAGTGAATTTTGATATAAATTGTGAGATAAACTGTAGTTCACTTTGGTCCATATAAACTATTTGATTCAACAGTATTTGCTGAAAATGGCTGATACATCTTAATCATTTTTTCTGCTCTTCTGTCTAAAGTGAGAATAAAAATCACTACAAAACCTTCACAAAAAGTTGAATACACCCAAATCTTGAATTTTTTTTCACCCATGAAGTTAGTGAGTGAACACAATTATGACTGTTGTGATGATCATAACTAAAGCCCTTATGGTGAAGTCTGGAATTTTGAGTAGATAGTCAACTTATTAGAGATGACTTTAATTTCTGTGTAACATCAGATGATGGATTTTTCTCTTAGTGGATCTTGAATTCAGCTTGTGTTTATGTTTGCCGTGTGGGCCTCATCATCAACCAGGTAATTAAATTGCTCCTGCTGGATGATTTACTGCTAAAACCATTGTTTCTCACAGACAACAGGCAAAAAGTTAACCCAATTCAGAGATGAGTAAGAACATTCTCAGAGGCCCTCAAGCTTTTTAATGATCACATTATATGCAACTTCATTTTCAGCTCCCTTTTAAAAGATGAGAAAATTTTACCTGCATTTCATATGCATTGCACAAAATTTCATGAAATGCTCTATTGAATGTATAATCCTTGCCATTAGCAGTTACGTTCTGGTATTTATCTGTTCCCAAATAGTTAGGAAACGTGTTAAGACATTATTTCCTGTGTTTTTTTCTCTGCTCCTACATACACTATCTTCCAATATGCCTGGCTATTATTTCTCAATGCTGACCCTTTGATAGTTTTAATTGGTGTGGCACCTGTGCAATTTAGTTTAACTTCTTCCCTGTATTCATCTACATAAAGATGGTAATTTCACTTACCTGTGAACAGATGTAAAGGCTTGTTTTGAAATCATACAACCAGACCTTGAATGTCAAGTGTACCTCATACTAGAGATACATTCTGGGAAAGTATCATTTCACTTTTTCTCATTCGCAGTTTGTGTATTTTTAATAGCTATCTTTCAAACTGGTTTATAATTTAGGCAATAATATATTCTATTTCTAGGTATTTTCTCCAAACTCTGTTTGCTTGTGTGTTGTGTGTAAGCATTTATATTTATGTAGGATCACTTTCACTTTGTTAAAACTCTAAGAGGTTAAAACTACTACTCTCATTGTCTAGATGGAGCTTTTGTGTTCAGGAGTCATTTTCCCCAAGACCACACAACTAGAATGTGGACACCTAAGACTTGAACCAGTCTATGAGACTACTAAGATTGCACGTTACTGACTGTAATGTAGCTTGACTGAAAATACTGACTTTTTGTGCACTGAGTGGCAAGGAGGTCTTCATTTTGTCAAGCTCCGTTGACCTTGTGAGTTATCTTATGTAATCCAGGAGGAAAGTGACCAGAGGAAAGAGGTAAACAGTGTTCTGATGGCAACTCACAAAGTTTATCTCCAGAAATTTCAGTTTTTATGCACTCATCAAATATTAGTTCAAACCCAAGTCACCATCACTATACTTGATTACGTTAGCTCAATGTTAGGTTTCCATCAACAGAATTAATTCCATTAGTTCAAACCCAGGTAATCAAACTTAATTAATGATTTACAATTCTCATATAGGCAGGGAAAGCCAACAAAACTGTTTAAATCTGGAGTACTGCTTTGTTCTTGGCTAATCTATCAACTACACCGCAAATGCTTATTAGGAAAGCACAAAAGCATGGCCAAGGAGTCATTGGGGGCAAAAGTACAATCGGGGCAGAGGGCCCTCTGCCTCTGATTCCTGCAGCCTCTTCTCAACAGGCTTCCAAAGTCTTCTGACACCCTACTTATCTTGTTGGTGCATTCTGAAACGATCATCTCATCCTGCTCCAAGCTGGCACTGATGTGGGCAACAGGTAGACAGTGCTTCTTGTCACTGAACAACTCTTAGATTTGTTCGTAGCTAGTTCATAGGAGCCTCTCACTGGTCTCTGGTTTTATTTGTCAGATGGCTGCAGACATGTTTCTATCTGTAGCAGCTGTGCATTAAGGCAATCTAAGTGACTGAGAACCAACAACAACAAAAAAAAATCAAGGGGTTTACATGCAGGGATCACCATCAAGACAGAAACATGGATTTGGGAACTGAATGAGACCATGTAGAGAGTAATTGGCAATTTTTTTCATCTTAAGATGAGTATCCTATGTCGTAATGGAATGTCTTAACTCTTGTAGTATGTTCCAGTCTCTAACAGTGCCCGACTTCACAGTCCAGCCTCACAGCAGCCTTTCCTGCCCCTTCAGGCATTGTTAGGCCCATTCCATGCCTGAGAACCCTGAGGTCTCCAGAGATTACAGAATGTGACTGAGAAGATGCAGGAAGCAACAACAACACTTGAACTTGAAATCTGCATTTCTAATTGTTCTAAACTAGAACGTCACTGGTGACTCATTGGATCTCTTCTTTATGTATGTAAGACCATACAGCATCACCAAGACACATATATGTCCATATAACAGTTATACAAAGCCAAACAAGTGTAGAACATAGAGATCATTACTGAGTGGCAGTTAGCTTCAAATCCTCATTTTCTGGGTCTGAGGTTCTGCAGTTCATGAAAATGACTTCTTAGTCATCAGCGATTCATTCAGAAGGAAGCTCAGTGTAAGCAGCAATTTTGTTTTATCTGGATATCCATTGGCTTAACTCATGGCACCTTTGCATCTAATTCCAGAACTCAGAGATGAAGGCCACAAACAGAATGTTAAGATACACCCTGGGACAACAATCATGCACAATACTTACATATGACATTGTGCAAAGATGAAGGAGCTGGCTCGTGCTGATGATATACAGGGCAGGAGCGAGCAGAGAATGTGCAGACCACAAGGGGCCTCCGAAATCTAGAAAACTTTCTACAGGTGCACGGTAGGTCATGCACCACAGTTACAAGACAAGCTGCCCATGGCACAGACAGTGTGGTGAGCAGAGGCTCTGTTCCTGCCAAAATCTGAGCCTTCAAGTGATTTTTTTCCTCTTGAAGATAATAAGATTGTTTAACTCTGGACAAAATGTTTTGGTAGGAAATATGTTTCCCAAATTTTACCACCTGTCAAACACAAGTATGATGCATTAAGCCAGGCAGTTACTACTGAGCTCCCATTAGAAGCAAAGGGAAGAAAAGGTATCAGATGAGGTCACAAATAAGAAGTAAATCCCTTTTGCAAAGATCTGAATTGTTGTTGACGTTCATTATCTTGCAACCCAAGCCAGGAATTAAAGTGTTGTTTTTGTTTTGTTTCTAATCACATGTTCCCATTTTAAGAGTTTAAAATATTGAGAAACTAGTTGATGACCATAGTGCAGGTACTGTGCTGCAGCATGCTAAGCTGTCACGTGCAACACCAACACCTTAAATCAGAGCATCAGTCTGAGTTCTGGGTACTTTGTGATCCAGCCACCTGCTAATGTGCCTGAGAAGGTCATGGAGATGGTTCAAGTACTCAGACCCCAATATTGTACACGGGAAATCCAGACTGAGTTCTGGGCTTCTGCTTTCAACTTCACCCAGACCTACACAGCAGACATTTGGTGAGCAAACATGTGGATGGAAAATCCTCTCTGTCACTCCCACTTTCGGTAGTTGAGGACCAGAAAGAAAACAGTACAGGACCTAGATAGAAAAATGACATTGACAAACATCTCAATTTGTTTAAGATTTATTTATTCTTATTTTGCAGAGAGACAGAGAAAGAGTCTCTTCGGTCCATTGACTCACTCCCCAAGTACTCATCCAGAGCTGATCTGATCAGAAGCTAGGAGCCAGGTGCTTCTTCTGAGTCTCCCATACTAGCGCAAGGTCCCAAGACTTTGGGCCATCATCATCCACGGCTTTTGCAGGCCACAAGCAGGGAGCTGGAAGGGAAGTGGAGTAGCTTGGACATGAACCAGTGTCCATATTGGATACTGGCTTATGCAAAGCAAAGACTTTAGCTAATCGGCTACCTCACTAAGCCCAAAAATGTTAATTTTTGAAGGCAGTGAGAGTTACACTGAACTCTTTAAAGATTATCTGTAAGAAAATCCCCATGAGTGATTTTTTATTTAAATCCATGAAAGGAAGAGCGTGTTGTATGGGACACTGGCATCCCTTGACTCTGACACTGAAAATAATGAGCTATAAAGAAAAGAAATTCAAGTTTGCCAACTCAACCCATATTCTAGCATAAAAAAAGCCATTTTAACTATTTATTCAAGAGGTAAATACTCTCAAGTAGGCTTCACTCATCAAATGTTGACTGTCATATTGTCTTTTATGCCTCACATGCCTAGTCAAAGCAAGAAGTTACATCCAAGCTCAGCTTTGCAGTATTAATAACAATACTGATGACACTAGTGGCACCTGTCATTATTTTAATTGTGTTTGCAATAACTTCTCAATCAACGGGGAGACGGAAGTCTCACAATTTAATATTTCAATTCAAGGAAGGACTTGGGTGAAACCACTTCAGGGCATTTCTGAAATAATAAAAGGGGAAGACCCTTAACAAATATTCATTATGAAAACTAAAGAACAAAGTCAAGAAAATTTGGATTCTAACACAGAATAACAGATATCACTTTTCTTTGACTACAGAAGAAATTCAGTACATAATACCCCTTTAATTAACATAAATTTGCAAAATTTTTTCAAAACAATATGCAGAAATTCATTTATTTACAGTGAAAGAGAGCCATCTATGTTGGGGCCAAGTAGAAAGTTCTATGAGACCAACATGGCATAATTTACATTTGAACTACATGTGATTCTTCAATGCTGGGTCTAAATGTCATTAATGCAATAGAGAAAAGTGACTGAGTCACTGAGAATGCTGCTGTTTTCAAGTCTGATATAGAAGTTTTCAACATTTCACCCAGGTGCACATATGCAGACAGACACACGGACCCTCAATATTGTATGGGAATTAGGAAGCAAAAGTTGAGGGATGGACACACCTGGTTGGCTGGGGAAGTAGGTCCAAGGGTCATAGTGTTGTATGCCATGCCGGGCAGATTTTCTTCCCTTTGTGCTGTGCCAACCAGCTACATATCAGAGAAAGCAAACAGCTCCTGCTGCCACATACCAGACGTAACAGGTAATTCTCATAATGTTGGAGATGTTGCGGAAGTCCCAGGTGAGAAAGAGGAATCTAACACACAGCTGCTTAAAGACTGAGTACTGCCATCCTCACCTCTAGCAGTTTAACATTCTATTCTCATCTACAGGAGTCAACAGTAAACACTTGAATTCTGGCACAGCCTTCATTATTCCCTGTTCTCCATGCAAGTTTCAGCAAATATCCTGATGGGTTCTGGCGCACATCTGGTAGTGAAAACATATATGTAATAGGAAAGATGAAAATAATAAGAGGTGGAGCAAGTGTACTTTCAAGTCGCAGTTGAGACACTGAGGCTTCTTCCTGAACAGCCATACCCCAGTCCCTGCCCTGAAACTAGTGAAAAATTGGATGTTTGCAGGGGAAAGACATAATGCTTGCTCTCAAGGTCGTGAAAATAGAATCTGTGAAACTCATAAATGACAGTGGGAATAAGGCTAAAGATTTTGTACACGGTGAATGAATGAACTCTTATAGCCATCGTATTTTTTACATTATGTATATGCTTATATATTATGTTTTATATTATAATTTTGAAATAATATGTTTATAACATGATATATTAGAACACATTTCACTATTTTATGTTTTACATATTGCATACACATTTTGTATATCATATATTGAGTTATATTTTTCATATATATGTATATATGCTTTCCTTATTTGAGAAAGAGACAAAAAAAAAAAAAAAAAAAACACAGACAAACACATCTTGCATCCATTGTATCACAGCCAGATCCAACCTCTGAGCTAGGCTGGGTTGAAATCAGGATCCAGGATCCTAAATCAAGTCTCTCTCATGGGTAGTGGTAGGGACACCAGCTAGTTAAACCATCATCACTACCTCCCCAGGTATACACTAGCAGAAAGCTGGAAGTCAGGGGTCAGAGCTCAGTATCAACCAAAGATGTTGGATGTGTGTTATGACTTTTCTAAGTGACATTTTAATTTGTGTGATTCATTTTGATGGACATCTTTGTTCAGACTTTACAGGTCAGGATCATTAGAAAATATACTTGACGATGAACCAAGTGCGTGGGGACCTGTCACCACTGTGGGGTACTCTGCTGGAGTTCCTGGCTCCTTACTGATCTAGCTCAGCCTTATCCACTGCACTCATTTGCAAAAGAACCAGCCATTGGGGAATTTCCTTCCACTCCAACTTTATTACTCCTTTCTCTATCACCCAACCTTTAAAATATTTTTTTTCATGAAAATTTGAACAATTGAATCCATGCCCATTCTTCACACTGTGAAGTTCATATGTAAATTGTTGCAGGGAAGAAAGTCCTGTGGTAAACCAATGTACCTGTTAAAATATACTACAACAATTATGAGTAACATAGAGTTAAATAACAAACTCATCTTCAAAAAAGAGAGAAAAACAGTTGTCCCACTTGGGACACACGCCTACCATAATAAGGTACCTGAGTTTAAGACATAGCTTGGTCACCAAACTTCACTTTCCTATTAATGCAACCCTGGAAGATAGCAGACGAAAGCTCATGCAGCTGGGTTTCTGCTACACACATCGGACAGTTTGACTGCATCCTAGGGTCCTGGGCTCACCTTAGCCTAGCAGCTGTAGCAGGTGATGGCTCATGCAGCTGGGTTTCTGCCACACACATTGGACAGCTGGACTGCATCCTCGGGTCCTGGACTCTCCCTAGCCTAGCTCAGCTGTAGCAGGCATTTGGATGAGAGTGTCCTTCTCTCTTCTCTCACTTACTCTCTTATTCTAACTCGTTCTCCATCTCCTTGACTCTGAATAAATTCAACAAAAATGAGTAAATGGTGAATAAGAAACAATTGAAAATCTCACTGAGGATTTTGTTAAGACATTTGAAGTATCATTGTATCATGTGGGAATTCAGTGGAGTTTTTTCGTTTGAATTCTCTATCAGTTGCTTCAGTGTGCCTGTGAGCAAGTTACAAGAATAAAGTGTATTATGTTCTGGCTACTATAACTGATCCTAACCCTCCTAAGTAAATTAAGTTAAAAAATGAGTGTCCCTGCCTAATTAATATTCCTATGCTAATTCCTGAAAAGTATTCAAATTTTCACTTATTTATGCATGAATTATCATATCTTTGGGCTAAATGAATACATGCATAATAGCTGATATATTTCTCATTAAAAAAAAAAGAAATCACACACACAGTTGGGTAGAAACGTGCACACAAAATTACCAAGACGTATGATATTCCTTCTCACTTTCCAGGCATGCCTATCATTTTTGTTTGTCAATTATTGAAAATGAAAATCAAATTAAATATACTCTCTAAAAATAAATCAGTGAGCTAAATATTTTAAGTGACTTGAGAAGTAGAAAATCTGTTTTTTCCAAATTAATCAACGTTGTTCTTCAGATGGTTTTGATGAGCCATGTTTATTGCACATGACACTGAAGAGCTAATTTCCTTACCAAGCACTGAACCAAACAATGCCACTATCTTCCCAGAAAACAGGGACCATCTTCTTGGTGAGAATAATTAGGAAAACTGTGCTTCATCCATGAGTTAATTAACTCAACAGGGTAAAATATTGCTGGATATAATCCAGGAGAAAAGGACCATGGCAAGATAAGCTGCCCTTACAATTATCTACAAAACGTAGGGTGTACACACCACCAAATAATAATAAAACTGTCAGAATTTGAAGACTTCTCATTTCCGTAAATGACAAGACAAATATAGAGGCTTGTGGTAATAGCCAATACAATAAAATTAGATAATTTTCCAGAATAAAGGCCATTGAACTATCAATAATTCAGCAGCAAAAATAAATAGTTTGAAAACAAATATATGTGCAAGACAGTAGACAGTGCTAAATAGCTAGGAATCCTCTACTGAATGTTGTCTAATCCTTCATATGGAAAAATTTCAGAATTTAAAATATCAACTTAAACTTTGAGTGCACTGAAACATGAAATATTTTCAATAAATGTTGAGTTGCAAATCTCCATACAAGCAGCATTAATAGTCGGCTTCCTGCACTTGACATAAATCTGTTCAAGAGGGATTGTATATTTTATTGTGAGGAACGATGTTGTACAAGACAACATAGAGGAATAACTTCATGTGTTTGAGGCAGCAACAGTCTTCTTTACCAAAACATACAGACCATTAATATTAAAGAAAACAAAATGTCAAATTGTACCATGTGAGTATAAAGAACATTGAAAGTATTTCCCTGGGCCCTACCCAGTGGCTAAAGTCTTTGCTTTGAATGTGCCAGGATCCCATATGGGCGCCAGTTCTAATCCCGGCAGCTCCACTTCCCACCCAGCTCCCTGCCTGTGGCCTGAGAAAGCAGTCCAGGACAACCCAAAGTGTTGGCACCCTGCACCTGTGTGGGAGAGCCGAAAGAAGCTCCTGGCTCCTACATTCTGACCGGCTCAGCTCCAACCATTGCAGCTGCTTGGGGAGTGAATCAATGGAAAGAAGATCTCCCTGTCTCTCTCTACTTATCTCTGCATATCTGACTTTGCAATAAAAGTAAAATAAATCTTAAAAAAGAATAGTATCTCACCATGAAAAAATAAATGAAAATAAGAACAACAACAACAATAAAACCAAGGAGAAGTTGGAGAGGTATGCAGAGTGGGAAGAGTCATTTTGCTCTTAAATAGTATGTACGAAATACATGGAGCTTGTTCCCTTGTTATGAATTTTTTCAAATAAAGAAATTTCCACTGAGACACCACAATGAAAATAAGAAGCCACTGAGTTAGGAAATGTTTCTGAAACCACATATGATTAGCATAGGCCTCATGTACAAATGTACTTTGCTTCAGTGGCTGCCACCGAAACTACAGGAAAAGGCAGGCAACCCAACACGTGGACAGGGGGTGAGGCGGGGGGACAGATAGGAGCAGGCAGCTCGTAAGAGACAATGCCCAAGTGACCTGTGTGGAAAAGAGCTTTATACCATTTGCTTTTTGCTTGTTAGATTTTATCTTTGGAGGAATATTCAGGGCTACCGCATAAATGAAAATATACTATCTCAAAAAAATGCAAAAACAAACCAGGACTCTAGAGCATTGCCGTGTGGTTTCTACTTGCTGTTGAATTCCTGACCCAATACAATGGTGAGCTTGTGACTGTGAAGCAAACTGAATCATGCCATTGTAACAATCAAGAGAAAAACAGAAATCTAGAAGGAAGAGGGTGAGTGAGACACGAAGGCAGGACTGGGGCTAGGGTGGGAAGGATCGCTGTGCTCCTGTATCTGAAGAATAAATTACATGAAATGTGTTCACCTTATAAAAGTAACAGAACCTATTAAAGTTTTTTTAAAGATTTATTTTATTTTTATTACAAAGTCAGATATACTGAGAGGAGGAGAGATAGAGAGGAAGTGGAGCTGCCGGGACTAGAACCAGTGGCCATATGGGATCAAGGCAAGGACCATAGCCACTAGGCCACGCTGCCAAGCCCAAGGGATGTACTATTATTATAACCTTACAACTATATTGAATTCAATAAAAGTAGAAAATCAAAACTAAATTTACACACATACATACAAAATCAAGGGAAAAATGTATTCCACATTAAGAAATTATGACATCTCTCTGGAATGGCTATTAATTAAATATGTGATGTCACTTCTGGTAACTAGGTGGTGCAGTAGCAGTTCCCACTTACTGTTTCTTTTTTATTATTTTTAGATTGCTATTATTATTTTCCATGATATATTTTTGTAGGTATATTAATTCCCTCCCCCTCTTTTCCCCCTCCTCATGATCCCCTTCTATAATTTGCCCACATAGTAACACTGTAGTATAGTTCTTCATCAACAATTACAGTTTTAAACTTTATATTATTTAAGTGCATCCTGGCATTGTAGGGGTAGACAAGGAATAAAAATAGGGGTAAAATTCTCACTTTATAAACAGCTTTCAAAATGGACAGACATTGTCTATGTAAACAAACTGCTGCCCATGTATTCCACTGCTACAGACACTGAGAAATGCTCTGTCTTAATTTGCCCATATATTTCATTGCTACTGACACCATGAAATGTTTATGCCTCCAAATTCTGTCACATGTACTTGAAAAATTTCAGTTAATGAAATTAAAAATTATTATTTTGTTGCAAAACCTTCTGAAATCCGTGCACATGGAGAGTATTTAGGGATGATGCAGTGGCTCAATTGGCTAATCCTTTTCCTTGCAACACCAGCATCTCATGTGGGTGTTGACTCGAGTCCATACTACACCATTCAGCTCCCTGCTTTTGTACCAAAAACATAGCAGAATGGCAGAGATCTTTGGGTCACTACACCTACCTAGGAGATCCAAAAGAAGATCCTGGCTCCTAAATTTGCATCTGCTCAGTCTGGTCATTATGCCCATATGGGACATGAAATAGAAGAGAGAAGATTCTCTTATTCTAACTCTTCTTCACTTTATAGATTTGACATTTTTTACATTTTATTATTACTATCATTTCATTGTGCAGTTCCATAGGCTCCTGGCATTTCCCTTATCCCCTCCCCAATTGCCCCCCCCCATTCCTCTATATCATTACTAACATATGGTTCTTTATCCTCAGTCATATGTCCATCATTGCGGGCATGGACAATGGCAGAGAGTCCAGAATCCTATTGTCAAGATATAGTGAACAGTTTCATTGTAAGGCCATCTTTGTCTGGAAGCAGAAATGCATATTGTATTGTATCCTCACATCTGTATGTTAGTCTCCATTTCACAGCTATTGTACTTCACCTTATTGAAAAGTCATAATACAAAATCAACATCAGAAAGAAAAATAGAAATTTGCAATGCCCTGAAGTTAAATGACATGTTACTAGATGTGACAGCCTCCATTACACAGCTACTATACATCCCCTGAAATGAAGAGCCACAAAACAAAATCAGCATCAGGGAGAAAAAAGAAATTAACAACACCATGAAGTTAAATAACATGCTACTAAATGATTAACATGTAGCTGAATAAATGAAAATCACGAACCTTCTTGAAAAAAATGATGCCACTGTATGATCTATGAATCATTGAATGATTTAATCAGAAGAATATGTTTTGAAGAGATGAAACTAACAAAAAACAACAGACCACATGAGATATATTTTCCGCTGATTTTTATTGGTGAAGTGTGTCTCTTCTAGACAACAAATAGGTGGGTTTTGTTTTTTAACCCAGTCTACTATTTATGATATTTGATTGAGTTTAAGCCAATTACTTTCACGGTTTAATATGTATGGGTGGTACTTTGGTCCTGTCATTTTTGGAATGGGGTGTTCATTGATTTAGTCTGCTGTTGTCATTTTACTGGGATGTTCTTCACATTTGCCTTTGGTTTTGTCTGGTGCTGTTCCTCTTCTCTGTTAAGAGAACATCTTGAAGTATCATTTGTAGGGTGGGTTTGGAAGAGGCAAATTCTTTTAACTTTTCTTTACTGTGGAAGAATTTTATTTCATTTTCAAAGAAAAAAGAAAGCTTTGCTGGATCTGTTATCCTAGGCAGATATTTTTTTTTCTTCTAGAATCTGGAATATGTCACTCCATTCTCTGTTTGCCCTCAGAGTTTCCTGTGAGAGCTCTCCTGTGAACTTAATTGGCATTCCTTTATATGTCAGTTGATTTTTTTTTTTAATGAGCACGTTTAAGGATCTTTTCCTTATGTTCAATTCAAGAGAGCTTGATGATCATGTGTCTTGGTGAAAACTGCTTTTGATCAAGCCTGTTGGGAGTTCTGTGACCTCCTGGATCTTGTTTCCCAATTCTTTCTCTAGATTAGGGAAATTTCCTTTATTATTTCATTAAATGCATTTGCAAACTCAGCTTCTCTTTCTGCACCTTCTGGGACTCCCATAACTCTTATATTTGGCCTCTTAATAGTGTCTTTTAATTCTTTTTTTTTATTCATTGATTACATTGTATTATGTGATACAGTTTCATTGGAACTGGGAATCACAACACCCCTCCCCCCAGCCCTCCCACCATGTGGAATATTCCACCTTGTTGCATATCCACTGATCAAGTACAGTTGAGATTCCCTCTTTGTAAGCATAGACTAAACAAGGAGTCCAACATCTTATAGTCCAATCTAGTTCCTCAGCTTCCTGGGGAGACCTCTGTCTGGTCCGAGGCCAGAACCACCAGATTATAAACCCAATCAATAAAAGGCTCCAACATACCCTCAGCAACAATTAACTTCAATGTGTAACTAATAGTTATAGTATTGAGTAACCAGTATGTTAAAAACAATTGCAATTTCTTAACCATCTTCTATGATCACCTCATTGTCAATTTAGTTTTAGTTTATACACAACATATAACATAATATACATAATATAACATGTTTTACATAATATCATATCCTCTTAAATTAACGCAAACATGTGGTATCTGACCTTTTGGGATTGGCTCATATTTCCCTTAGCATAATGGTTTCCAGTTTGGCCCATTTGGCCACATAGAACTGCATTTTGTTTTTTCTTTTTAATAGCTGAGTAGTATTCCATGGAGTAGATGAACCATAGCTTTCTTATCCAGTCTTCTGCTGATGGGCATTTTGGCTGCTTCCATGTTTTTGCAATTACTGATTTGCTGCTATGAACATAGGAGTGCATGTTGGTTTCTCATAAAACAGGTGTTTTGGGTACATTCCTAGGAGTGCTATTGCTGGATCACATGGTATGTCAAATTTGAGTTGTTTGAATATTCTCCATGCTGATTTCCATAGAGGCTGAACCAGCCTGCAGCCCCACCAGCAGTGGAGTAGGGTACCCTTTTCCCCACAACCTCGCCAACAAGTGTTGTTGGTGCTTTTATTCATGTGGGCCAGTCTTACTGGTGTTAGGTGGTACCTCATTGATGTTTTAATTTGGATTTCCCTTATTGCCAGGGAACTTGAGCATTTTTTCAAATGTTTATTTGCCATTTGGGTTTGTTCCTTTGTGAAGTGTCTGCCCATTTCCCATGCCCATTTCTTGAATGGCTTGGTTTTTTTTTTTTTTGACATTTTGGTCATTTTGTAGCTCTTTGTATATTCTGGAGATTAGCCCTCTATCACCTACGTAGTGAGCAAAGATCTTCTCCCATTCTGTGGGTTGCTTTTTTACTTTGCTGATTATGTCCCTTGCTGTACAGAAGCTTCTTAGTTTGATGAGATCCCTTTTGTTTATTCTGTTCCTGATTTCTATTGATTTTGGTGTCCTTCTTAGGAAGTACGGACCTAGCGCTAGATCTTGCAGAGTATTTCCAACATTTTCTTCCAAAAGTTTGAAGGTTTCTGGATGTAGGTTTAGATCTGTTATCCATTTAGATTTGATCTTAGTGTATGGTGAGAGTTGTGGGTCTATCTTTTTGTTTCTGCAGGCTATCAACCAGTTGTCCCAACAGCATTTATTGAACAGACCTTCCCATTTGCCTGGATTGTCGTTTGTCTTTTTGTCAAAGATTATTTGGCAGTATCTGGGTTCCCTTCGGGTGTTTCTATTCTGCTCCATTGATCTTCTTCTCTATCTTTGTGCCAGTACCAGGCTGTTTTGATAACCACTGCCCTATATTATGTCCAGAGGTCTGGAACTGCAATTCCCCCTGCTAACTTCCTGTTCTTCAGGATGGTTCTAGCTATCCGTGGTTTTTTGTGTTTCCAGATGAACCTTTGGATCATTGTTTCCAGTTCCATGAAGAATGTTTTGGGCAATTTGATTGGGATTGCTTTGAATGTATATATTGCTTTTAGCAGTATAGACATTTTAATGATATTGATTTTATTTATCCAGGAGCATGGGATGTTACTCCATCTTTTGAGGTCTTGTACAATTTCTTTTTTAAATAGTTTGTAGTTTTCTTCAAATAGGTCTCCTACATTTTTGGTTAGATTTATTCCCCAATATTTCATAGTTTTCTCTGTTATTTTAAATGGTATCTTGCTGGTTAGATCTTTTTCCGTCTTTGGGCTGTTTGCATACACTATGGCTGTTGATTTTTGTTCATTAATTTTGTACCCTGCCACTCTACCAAACTCTCGTATAAGTTTTAGTAGTCTCTGTATTGAGTCTCCTGGCTCTTCTACATAAAGAATCATGTCATCTGTGTATAGTGAAAGCTTGACTTCTTCGTTTCCCATTTGGATTCCTCTGATTTCTTTTTCTTGTCTTATGGCCTCAGCGAGTACCTCTAGGACTATGTTGAATAGTAGTGGAGAAAGTGGACATCCCTGTCTTGTTCCAGATCTCAGTGGGAAGGGTTCCAGTTTTTCTCCATTCAGTATGATGCTGGCGTTGGATTTTTCATATACTGCTTTGATTATGTTGTGGATTTTTCCATCTATGCCTACCTTGCCTAGGGTTTTTAGCAGGAAGTGGTGTTGGATTTTGTCAAAAGCTTTTTCTGCATCTATTGATACTATCATGTGATTCTTGTTTTTCAGTTTTTGGATGTGGTGTATCACACTTATGGATTTCCGAATGTTGAACCATCCTTGCATTCCAGGGATGAATCCTACTTGATCTGGATGAATGATCTGTTGGATGATTTTTTGAATTCTATTGGCTAGGATTTTGTTGAGTATCTTAGCATCAATGTTCATCAAAGAGATAGGTCTGTAGTTTTCCTTCTCTGTTGGGTCTCTGTCGGGTTTTGGGATTAAGGTAATGTTGGCTTCATAGAATGAGTTTGGAAGGGTCGCTTCCTTTTCTATTGTTTTGAAGAGTTTGTAGAGGATTGGGGTCAGCTCTGTTCGGAATGTTTTGTAGAATTCTGGAGTGAAGCCGTCTGGGCCTGGGCTTTTCTTTGTTGGGAGATCTTTAATCACTGATTCAATCTCTGCTTCAGTTATGGGTTTGTTCAGGTCGTTTGTTGCCTCTGGGCTAAGTTTTGGCAGGTTGTGTGAGTCTAACAACTTGTCCATTTCTTGGTGGTCTTCTGATTTGTTGGAGTACAGTGCTTTGTAGTAATTTCTGATTATGTTCTTAATGGTTGTAATGTCTGTTGTTATGTTGCCTTTTTCAACTCTGATGCTGTTAATTCTTGCCATCTCTTGTTTTTGCTTTGTCAGTCGGGCCAGTGGGGTGTCTATTTTGTTTATCTTTTCAAAAAAGCAGCTTTTTGATTCATTGATTTTAAGCTCTGTTGTTTCTTTGTTGATTTTTTGTTTTGTTGATCTGTCTATTGTTGTTAGCGGGGTATTAAGGTCACCCACTAGTACTGTGTGCATATTGATGTCTCCTCTTAAGTCTGTAAGTAATTGCTTCATGTAGCTAGGCGCGTTAGAATTTGGTGCATATATGTTCACAATGGTGATTAGTTCCTGATGTATCAGTCCCTTCACCAATAAATAGCGACCTTCCCTGTCTTTTTTGATGTCTGTCAGCTTGAAGTCTATATCATCTGAAATTAGAATAGCTAGCCCAGCCTTTTTTTCTTGTCCATTGGCATGAAATATCTTTTTCCATCCCTTTACTTTCATTACTTAGAGGATTTTCTGGTTAGATGTGTCTCTTGTAGGCAACAGATTGTTCGGTTCTGTTTCAGGATCCAGTCTGTTAATCTGTGTCTTTTTATTGGTGAGTTCAGGCCATTTGTGTTTAGAGATAATATTGAGAGAAATTGATTTTGGGCTGCCATGAGTGTGTGTAAGTGTGCAAGTGTGTATTTGCTACTATTAGAATCTCTGCCTGTTTGACTATCCTCTTATGGGTTTCAGTGGGGAGGTCTTCCCATTTGCCATCTTTGATTTTGGTTTTCATTTTTTCTCTCTGGGTTTAGCACCTTCCTGAGGAGGTTGTCTAGAGTTGGTTTCATGCTGGTGTATTCTTCTAGTTTCTTTTTGCTGTTGAAATATTTAATTTCATTCTCAAATACAAATGAGAGTTTTGCCGGGTACATTATTCTTGGTTGGCAGTTGTTTTGTTTCAGGATTTGAAAGGTTTTACCCCACTCTCTTCTTGCCTGGAGTGTTTCTTCTGAGAGATCTGCTGTGATTCTGATTTGCCTTCCTCTGAAAGTAATCTTGTCCATTTTTCTTACTTGTCTTAGAATTGTTTCTTTGTCTTCGCTTGAAGGCAGTTTGAGGACCACATGTCTGGGTGAGGATCACTTTGGGTCAAATCTATTGGGGGTTCTCTGACCTTCCTGGATTTGTGCTGGATTTATATTTCCGGTATTCTGGAAGTTCTCCTGTATTATCTCATTGAGCACCCGTTGCAAGCCTATCTCCTTTTCCACTCCTTCGGGAAGGCCTACTATTCTAATATTTGATTTTTTGAGGTTGTCTTTCATTTCCTGTATGGACCTATTGGCTTTCTCCAGATTTGTCTCCAACTGTTTGATGAACTGCTGCCTTTCATTCTGAATGTCTTCCAATTCTGATATTCTGTCCTCTGCTGTGTTCATTCTCTTGGTTAGGCTTTCAATTTTGTGTTCTATATCGAGGATTCCCCGTTTGACTTGATTTATTTCTGCAGTGATATGGTTTTTGAATACCTTGGACTCTTCCCAGCGCTTCTCCCTGTCTCTGATGAATCTCATCACTAGTTTCTTAAATTCCTTATCTGGTAATTCCTCTATGTCATCATCTTGCATCTCAGGTATTGAGATTAGTTTTTGGTTGTTTGGGGGAAAATGCTTGATCTTTCTTCAGAGTCATAACTTTGTCTGATACTTCTCCTCATTGTGTTGTTGTTTCTTGCCATTTTGGGATTTTAGCCTCTGACTTGCTTGTCCAGAGCCATTGCCCTCGGTGCTATAGCTTATAGGAAGTGTGACCCAGTGATTGCTGTATGGAGTGTTGGCCTAAGTATACTTCTTCTTACTCTATTGGGGACAGCAGATGATGGTGAGGTGGGTGTTGATTGGCTTCGTTTGTGCCTGGGTTTATACCTCTGCCACTTGTCTCCATTGTAGCTAGTTGGCTGGGTGTTGTCCTATGTGTGCCAATGTGGATAGGGTGTAAATGATATAGTTTGCAACCTTGGGCTTCTTCTTTTTGCTCTGGGTAGATGTAGAGCTTGCTGTTCCACACCCAACTATACCATCATAGATGTAGTCCCCTGTTGGGAAACCCCCTGCTGTGGCTCTGCTTGCCTGTGTTTCTTCCAGGTTCAGGAGATCTGTTGGGTGGTGCCACTGTCTCTGGGGCTCTAGCTAAGTACAGCAGGGGGTTCTGCCTGAGATTCCAGCTGCTTGTTGCTCGGAGTTTGTGGACCACAGCCCCGAGCTGGGTCAGGAGGCTCTATGTCCCAGCCCTAGTGCCAGGCCTTCCCTTTGCAGCTCCCACTCAAAGTCGTTGCCCCACTGGGAGTCACACTGCTCCATGCCTCTGTCTGGGTTAGTTGACTCTGCTGAGCTGCGTCTTGCCTCTTGGGCTCAGGGTCTCTGCGCCACCTCAGGCCACAGGTCTACAGAGCCAGTCCTGCCTCTTGGGCTTGGGGCAGGAGCCGTGCCTAGACAGGACCTCTGTGCTCCCTCGGGCCACAGGCCTGCCCAGCCACATCTTGCCTCTTGGGCTGGGGATCCATGCTGCACACTGCGGGGGACTCTGACCTGGGCCCCTGCCTCCTGTGGTTTGGAATCTACACCCTAAGCTGGGTTGGAAAGATCTGTCAAGTTCTTCTCCCTGGATTTCCCACTCAAGAGAGTTGTCCCACTGGAAGACGTACTACAGCAGCTCCGCTGCCAGGCCAGCAGGCTTTGTTTAGCAGCCTCCAGCTTCTATCTGCTGGGAGAACTTGCCCCGTGGTTCTGCAGAACCAGCTTTGCTTCCGGGTCTCCTGCTGAGCTGAGCACAGCAGGGAATCTGCTCGAGTTCACAATCCTGCCCTGCCCCCTTTACAAGGCTTTTCTTTTTTCTTTTTGTACTTTCTCAAAGGTGTTCCGCCATTGCTAGCAGAGCCATGGGAGTCATGTAGCCGTGCCCCTACCAGCCTGCACCTCTGTCCAGGGAGGCTCTGCTGAGTGTTACCTTGCTCCTAGTGCTCAGGCTGAGCCCAGCAACAGTTTCCACTGGGGTCTTTTGCAGCTAGTCAAACATTCGGAGCTGAGTTGGGGGTTACTGTAAACCGGTCCCAGAGAGCAGCTCCAGTGCCCTCTGCACTCTCTCAAAGTTGCTGACCTGCTGGGAGGCACGTTTCTGAGCAACTCCCCCTGCTTATCTTCATGGGTTGATGCCCCCTTTGTTCAATCCAGTAGCCTCCTTTAGGGTCTCCTGCACTCCAGTGGTCTGTGCCCCTGTGGGTGTGGACGCCTGTCCTTCCAACCACCTTTGTCCTCCCTGGAATGGCTGAGATTCCGCCGCCTACCCCCTGGCTGGGATCGCGACTCCCAAAATTCTCACCGCGTGCTGCCTCCTCTTTTTTCCTTTTTATGGTTGTCTCTCCATGCTGTGTAGATCTTACTTCAGTGAACTCCAGTGACCTTTCTACACCTATCCCCACAATTCTGTGTCTCCTGGTTTGTTTCTCTGTTGGATTGGTTCCCCTCTGTCCCCACTCTGCCCTACACCAGTTCTCTATGGTCGGCCATCTTCCCCGCATTCGTGTCTTTTAATTCTTGAATACTTTTTTTGGCCTGATATAGCTCTGCTTCCAGCTTTTTGTTTGCTTCCCTCTGATGACAGGAAATATCTTCCAATTCCGAGATTCTTTCTTCTGCTTGCCTCATTCTATTTTGGAGACTCTCCACTGTACTTTTAATTTGCTCTACTGTGTTCTTAATATCTGATATATCAGCCTTGATTTGCTTTATTGTTTACTTAAATTATTTGAACCCTTGCAAAGGTTATGATACACTGCATGTGTGTGACAGAGAAAGAGATGACATATTCATTTCATTTTAATCCTATTATTTAACTTATTTTTGAGACCACACATTTTAAATTATCATTATACTTGAAGGCTTACTGTTTCACTACAGAGTTGTGGACCATAGTTTAGCAGAAACTCAGAGTGAATTTTAAACAATCAGAGTATTAAACTGATAAGTGCAAAATTCTTCATTTTAAAATGCGTATGTGTAGGACCCTGCTGTTTGTGTTCTCCCAGTATACACATGTATGTGTACATGTGCATCTGTCTGTCCTCTATCAACGCTCTCTGCACAGTTATATCCACAAATATTTACCTGTTTCATCTTTTGGAAGTATATTACCCTGAAAGCAATGAGCCTTCTCTTGGTCAAACATCTTTCTCAAGTAAAATGTCTTTTACCTCCTTGCATTGCTTCCTGAGGGTGACCTTATTGCAAATAGGAAAAGGACACAAATATGCACAGAGCATAAGCAGGGTATCCCTCTCCTGTTCCACATGCAACTAAAAATGGAATACATTTTCCATCCTGTGTTACTATTGCCCTCTCTCCAGGCATATTTAATCCCATAACATTGAAAGTCTCCTGTCCTGACCAATGGAGAGGAGGAGGCACAGTGGATATAAGGTGTTTGAGTAGAAATTTCTCCCATTCTGAAAGACAGTTCCTAAAGCAAATAAATCTTGTTGCTTTCTAAAGTGCCAAAGACCCTTTGCTGTCTGAAGATGCTCAGAAGGGGGTTTCTTTGACAGAAGCAGAACCAAGTGCCTGCAGTAGTGATTGGCAATAAGAAGAAATATTTGTGTAAATATATGGGAGAATGTTTCAAAAATCCCAAAATGTGAAACAGAGTAGAACATGGAAGCTGGGCTGAAAATGTACTCAATGAAGTATTGAATGAAACATTTCCTTAATCAAGAGAAAGAATTGAAAAACCGCATACAGGAGGGAAACAGCACTCCCAATGGAATTAACCAAAAGCAGTCATCTCCATGATACAGTATAATCAAGCTCTCTTGTGTGGAACAAAAGGAAAAGATCTTACATGTGCAACTGAAAAAAATCAATTAACAAACAGCTGACCTCACCGGGGAAACTTCACAGGAAAGAAGAGAATGGCATAACATACATTCAGGATTCTAAAAGGAAAAAGCTGTCAGTCCAGAATAATGTAACCAGCAAAGCTTTCCTTGGTCTTTGCAAGTGGAATAAATTTTTTCCATAGTAAAGAAAAGCTCAAAGAATACGTTTCTTGCACACCTGTCATACAAAGGATACTTGAAGATGTTCCCTTGACAGAGGAAAGAAATGGGATCTTTCAAAATCCAAGCAAAGGTGGAGAGCATCCCAGTAAAATGGCAACAGAAGACTAACTAAAACAATAAACAATACATTGAAAAGGGAAAGAAGCAATGTATATGCCCTAATTCATCAGTCAAATGTCATTTATTGTTGCACTGAATTCCATTTGGATACTGATGCTAATCCTGGCAGCACCGCTTCCCACCCAGTTCCCTGCTTGTGGCCTGGGAAAGCAGTTGAGGACGGCCCAAAGCCTTGAAGCCCTGCATCCATGTGGGAGACCTGGGAGAAGCACTTGGTTTCAGATTGGTGCAGCTCCAGCCATTGTGGTCATTTGGGGAGTTAATCATTTGACGGAAGATCTTCTCTGTCTTCTTCTCTCTATATATATCTGATTTCCCAATAAAAATAAATAAATCTTAAAAAAAACTTAATACAACTGGCATTCTATTTTCCTTGGTTTTGCATTCATGGATTCTACCCACCAGGATTTGAAAATACTATTTATGTAATGCCATGTTTAACATTCATAGAGCCTGACATGGTTTATTAGTGGCCAAAGCCTCATCTTGCACAAGCCAGGATCCCATATTTGTGCCAGTGCATGTCCCAGCTGCTCCACTTCCAGCTCCCTGCCTGTGGCCTGAGAAAGCAGTTGAGGATAGCCCAAAGACTTGTGATCCTGCACCCATGGTGGGAAATCCGCAAGAAGCTGCTGATCCCTGTCTTCATATTGTCTCAGCTTTGGTCATTGTGGCCAGTTGGAGAGTGATCTGTGAATCTGCCTTTCCAATAAAAATGAATGAGTCAAAAATATTACAGAGGTTTTCTTTGCATTGCTCCCTAAGCAATGTAATGTAGCAACAATTTATAAAGCATTTATATCATATTTGATATTGTAAGCAGGATAGATATTTAAGGTATAAAGAAGGATGAACATACAACGTACATTGAGGAGAGACTGTACGCTATAACCACAACTAGTTGCTCCAGAAATTCAATTTAGTCAACTTTCTCTTCCACAAGGATTCATGTCAGATACACTGAGTATCTGTTACAACACCTTTCTCTGGTGGAAATAAGAGAAAAAATGCCATTTGTTTGTGTTATGCTACCCAGACTTCCAGGAGTTACTCTCATGGAGACTTGTGTAACATATCACAAATACAGCAGTGTCCACTGACAATGATTCCACCCGGAAGTCAGGTTCAATGACAAGACCAAATAGTTGCTGTTCATTCTGTTGTGGCATGCATCACCAGTTTTTCCCTGAACTAGAGAAATATTGACAAGTTGGTATAAATTCTTTAACATTTTACGAAACTGAGTGAAGAATGTAAACAAAATCAGGCTGCAGAAATGCCTGCACCAGTAAATTCTGTGTTACAGATGTATGTGCAGTGTTATAGGTATTTTGATCATGATTCTCAGTATTTTAAAGACACAGAAAAAATAGCATAGAATCAATATTATGACAGTTGATAAGACTAATGTCTTTCCTGGTTCCTGTTTTATTTGTAATTCTGCTTCTTAGTCGTGCTAATAAGCATAGCTAAGGAAAACCTTCTCATGGAAACATGACCAAGAAGGATGACATGACCAGAACTTCTCAAGTCATCAACTGCAGCAATGGAATTGAGACACTGAAATGTGATTTCTGTGTAAATTAAGCATAAAAATCCTCAAACATAGAGTCTGTTCCTACAATGAAGAGTTGCATTCATGTTGTTAAGATAAGAGAGTGGAATCAAAACACTGAGAATAAATAACAGGGATTTTTACAAATACCCAAAAATACTTCCATACTGCATGTATTATGAAATAGAAGTATGGTGTTTTCCTTTTTGTTATGGCTTTCAACAAAATTTTGTCTGAGAAAGAATACATATGTGTATATTTCTTGTCAAGGCACCAAAAAAACCTTAAAATGCCAGGCATATGTGAATGTACATGGTTGGGCAGCTTTGGATGGATGAACTGAGGAAGATGTGTGCTTTAGAGGGAGAAAAGAACCAAACACTGGAGAGTACATCTTGATTTCAGAAGGTCTTTTAATATTGGGAAAAGGTAAAAAATGCAATGCGTTCCTAAGAATGGGATGAAATTTAGAGGGAATGATTCCATGCAACTTTTGCCAAACTTCAGCATATGATAGTTATTAACCTGATCTCACACTGCAAGAATTCATGCTAATTTATTTTTTGGTAAATATCTTGAGTTTTGAATGATAGATAACAGAGCTCACATAGGGTGTGACAAAGTGCTAACAACATGGAGTCAGCAATCAGTAAATTATGTTTTCTCTTTGACTTTCTCATGACTGACCATTGTAAAATCATTGAACTGATATAGAGTAGAAATAATTTTCACAGCAAAATTTAAAAAAATATTTCCCATTGAATTTTATCAGATCATAAAACCGAGGGCAAACCACTGCTTTTCTAGGTGTAAACATGTTGTGCACTAGCTCAATATCAAGCATTTTCTTAAGCTTCTGTTTTGGTACCTTTACTCCTCTCATCTCTTACATTGGATACTTTCTCCTATATTTATAACTTAGTATGATTACTAGTGAGTCAATAAAAACCTGCATGCAGGTATTGTGTATAGCAAAATATTATTAAGTATATATATCTTGGGAATATTTTAAATTGCTTAACATGTGGGGCTGGTATTGTAGTGGGTAAAAATGCAACTGGAGAACTGGCATCTTATCATACCAGCACAGTTTCATACCTGATTGCTCTATTTCTGATCCTTTTAATGATCTGGGAAAAGCAAAACAGATGACCAAAGTATTCTAACCCCTGTCACCCATGTGGGAGACCCAGTTGAGGCTTCTGGCCCCTGACTTAGGTCTAGTGCAGCCCTAACTACTGTCCTCATTTGGGGAGTGAACCAGTGAATGAAAGGTTTCTCCTCTTCCCATTCTCTCTGCATGTGTGTTTGTGCCTCCATCTCTAAATAATTCTAGCTTTCAAATAAATAAATAAGTAAATAGATAAATATTGGACCAATGTACATTCTCACCAAGTGTGTTAAACAACTTCTTTTTCTCCATACCCTGCCCTGTTTTTATTCCTTGAATAAGCCCCCAGTATTATGATTTCCACCAGGAATTATTTCCCGCCGTTTGACAACAACTGTCCTTGGATACTTTCCCTCAAACATAATGTATACAACTATCCTAACTTTTCTAATTTTTCACTATTTCTCCATCGTTGACTCATTTTCACAAGATATAGTATCATAACAATAATGTTTATTTAACTGACATGCATATTAAAATTAGGAACATACAGATCTTATTTTGGGTATAGCAAATAATATTAAAGAATAAATTCATTTCAATTAGATTTCATGGCCATATAATGATGCACATTTCTCTTAAATTGAAAACCGAATATATTATATTTGAGCTGAAATTTAAATTTAGGCAAAGTTGGTTCTAATACTGAATGAATCAATGATTGCTTCTTATGTCTTCAAGGACATTGTTGTTCTGATATTAACTGTCATTTGCCTGCCTGAAGATTATTATTTTTTTTAAAAATCAGCAGTGTATGACATTCTCCCCAACACTACAAAAATACATTAGCTTGAACATTTAAAATTGTTAAAAATAATACAATATTTTCCTATCTACAATAGTGATTTTGCTACAAAAAATATTAGGAATGCATTTAGACTGTTAAATGTTTTCAATGTAATCAGATTTTGGATTCTTTATTCATAAGCTAATTTGTAATATTTATTACAAATAACAAATTACTTTTAGCTATAAGTTTTATGTTATGGTGCATTGCCTTTTTCTATATTTAACCTTGTCAATGTAACACTATCTTACATGCATTATCTAGACAAGTAAACATAGGTTAAGCAAATACAAGCACTTAATCACAAAGACAGATGGTAAGAAAGCTAGAAATTGAATGTTTATCGACCAGAAACAAGTGTATGCTCTTGTTTCAGATCTCAGGTACCCGGTTACCTTCAACCATGGAGTGTGGATGACAAAGTTAATTATAACTCATTGTTTGCTATGCTTTGAGAAGAGCTTTTAATTTTATTTTCCTTGTGTGCTGCTCAATTCCAGTTACTTCCTCAGTAAAATAAATCACAATTTTTTGCTGTGCTGGATTTGTCCATCCTTCCTCTAAACAATTCAACATGTTAAAAAAATAGAGAAGCCATTGTCCATACCTATAATGTCATGGTACACATAAATATCAGAATGATAGAGTTTTGAATGTTTTTGAAGGACTATATTAATGTAATAATATAAGGGAAGCGGGTTTTTCTCTCTTGCCTTTCCCCCTGCCATATGGCAGAGGATCTCCAGGCCCCCTCCCATCACTAGGATGGGAGTTTACTTTCTCAACTTTTTCTAATAAATCTTGCTTTAAAACTAAACTGTGTCCTCATGAAAATTCTTCTTTCCTGCGAGACAAGAATTTGAGGTTGCTGCAGTATTCGGGGTTGCAAAACCCTACAACAGTTTTGGCGCCTTGTGACTCGGATCCTACCAGCGAGATTTCTCCAGCCAGCCTGCAGACATCCATCTCGTCCGACGGTGAGCAAAGCGGACTTTCTATCCTGTTTTTCGGAGACACTAGTTCTCCACAATTAGTAACTCTTGGAAAAAGAAACACCGGGTCCCTGTCGGCAAGTTAAATGCGTCTAGCGCCACCGCCAGTCTTAAGACTCGGGGCGAGGCTTGCTGAGTTTGGCTAAATTGATCCCCTGGAGCTGGGACACGTTTCTGATCTTTTCTCGCTTCCTGCTTCCCGTGGATCTGCGCCACAGGAAGGACAAGGAAAGCCTGGACAAGTAGGGGACCTGGCCAGGGCACTCCCTGGTGCTCCCTGAAAGCCCATCGGCTGACCCTGGTCCCCACAAATGCCCGGTGGACTAGGCACTGGGAAACGGCTCCTCTCGCTTCCGTGGATCGGCGCCGCAGGGAGGGTAGGCCTGGACGACTAGGGGTTCTGGCCAGGGCACTCCCTGGCATTCCCTGAAGGTCCACATCGGCTGACCTCAGTCCCCAAGAAGCCCAGTAGGCACGGCGCTGTGAAATGCCACCCTGGAGGACTTGGCCCTTGGTGATGTGAGAGAAGGCTTGGACGAATAGGGTATCTGGCCAGGGCACTCCCTGGTGTTCCCCGAAGAGTCCGTTGGCCTGACCCTAGACCTCTAGCGAGCAGAGGACCGTGAAGCGCTTCCTGATGGGAAAGGCACCTGGGCGCTCAGTCTAAGGAAGCTGGGATTCTACCTTTCTCTTCTCTCTCCTCAGCTCCAGGAATGTTGGTTTTTGCCCAAGCTCAGTTTCCTTTCCACGGACTAAGCCCATCGCGCGAGACTGGGAGAAGTCTTAGAGTGCCTCAGGAATTCTGGTCAGGGCCACTCTCTGATGTTTTTCTAAAGGCCTCTGGACTGTACCCCAGACTCCGACAGCCCGTCAGGGTGTCGGGCTGAAATCTGCACTCTTTCCTTTTTTCCGCAGTACCCAGTTGTCAGTAAGAATGGGTGCAACCCACGGTGAGGCCACGAGCCCAGCACTGCGTGCCTCAATTTCCAAACTGCCCCAGGCACTGACAAGTCCACTGCTCCCTTTTCTGTTAGGATCTTCTTAAAAGATTTTCCTCACTAAGTCTCCTCATTCTCTATGGATTCAGGCTTTGGGTTTTGTTTTACTGGTCAGTATGTGCTAAAGGTCAATTGGGCTGTGATAGGGAAAAGGGAAAAGCCAGACAGGGTTTCTTTCTAGGCCCCTCTATCAATGAGATCTAAGCAATAAACAAAGACTTGAGGGAGGAATGTGTTACACCTTTAATCCCTTCACGAGGCAGGCAGCAGAAACAGTTCCTCCAGGATAGTTCTTAACAAGTGTAGTCGCTAATGTGAGCAGAAAGCTAGAGTCAACACATTCTTCTCTAGCCTTAGTTAAAAACACAGGCTTATAGAATCAGGCCGAAGTTTGAGGTCAGGCTTGTCAACTTGAGGTTAGAACAAATTTCAAAAGGAGAGCATATTTATCCGGCAGAAGTCCCAGATGCAGCATGGCGCAGGGGTTGGCACGTACTGTTTCTGACTTGTATGTTCTCCAGGACATCAGAATATATTGCACCAGGCAGAGAGAGGCCTAGGTCTAGCATGGCGCAGGAAACAGGAGTGGATTGTTCACTCCTGGCACATGCTGTTCTAACTGAGACACATCCCCATAAGGCATGGAAGGTCAAGCCATGCGAGTCAAGTGTGCTGACTTCACTCCCACCTCCCTCCCTACTTGTGTGGTCTTCAGCAGCGCACACCTGGACACCACGGGTGAGCTATAGGAGTCTTAAGAGACGTCTTAAACTCAGGAGAGGTAGAAACTGAGGGATGCTTCTCTTTTCTTATCCTCTCTTTTCAGATGGGAAACAAGTCATCCACCACAAAAACCCCCTTGGGGTTTATCCTCAAGCATTGGGATTCCTTGGATCCCCAGAATTTGAAAAGGGCCTGATCTTTTTCTGCACCACAGCCTTAGCTGCCAGCTTTGAGCTTTAGAGTGGAGAGTTAGTCTGGATGGGCCATTTTGCATAACTATGCTGCTGTGCTGGCTCCATCACCACGTGGAGCACACAACTGGTTTTTACCCTGGCTCCTCCCAGTTCTGCCTTTTAGTCAAGTCTCCTGATGGCACCCTTTATTGTAAGATATCTAACAGGAGGTAGGAGTTCATTTTGCCTCTCCTTGGTCACTGGTATCAGAAAGGAATGGGTGTATTGCTAGTTAACAAAGGGCCAGACCCCAGACTCCCACACCCCCCCGGGGAGAACTTAGAATTCATTAACTCTTTCTAGCCTGAGAGATCCTTTCCCTTTGCAGTTCCCTTTGCCCCAGACTAGGAGTATTTCATTCTATGTGCCTTTTGTTTCATGGTGTATCTCACTGTTAACGCTGTGTTCAAGTGCTAAATCAAGGTTTTTTTCTGTGTTATTGCAACTAACTTCAGTGATGAGCTCTCAGTGTTTTACAATATTTTCCACTGCTTTTGTTGCTTTTTGGTCTTGAAGTTTTAACTATCTACTGGTTTGTAGTGCCATCCTAGCTCTGATCAGATCTGGCCTACAATGTTTACACCTAGAGTGGTGCTTACTAAAGTTTCAAAAGCTGCTAATACATATACTGGTGCTTATGTTTATTGGTCAATTTGTCTTTTAATTGTGAAGCTGTACCAAGCTGTGAGATTATTTGTGTTCCAGCATTCTCGGTTATTTATGTTCTAACTTGCAAAAAGCATCATTTGTGAGATTTTGTCTTACAGGAAGATAGCAAGTTCTTAAAGGATGTATGGTATGATTGAACATATTGTGTACAACATTTTCTAAATGTTCATCTCTGGTACAATGGAATTGAAATCTGACTCTTTGTCAAAGCAATGTTTTTTTAACTTATTTTCATCTTAATGGCGACTAAATCTACTAGCTAGCTCCAGTACAATAATGAAATATTACCGTAACAGACTGCTATATGTACAAATGTGAAAACATCACTAAAGTCTAATAATCTTATTGCATTATTGTTTACAGCTGTTATCCTGTTGAACAAGGCCTAGAGGCCTAAATGGTACGTGTGTGTGAGTCTTACAGGTGGTTCTACAGTATGCCGTGTAAAGTAAATAGATGTTTAGTGCTTAATTTTCTAGATTTCAACAAATGCTATTGCATCCATTGCAGATAGTACTAAAGCTAAACAGTAAGCTACAGGTTCCAACTAAAAGAGTCTTTAACTAGTGTTACTAAGAGCAAGATATAATTCTAAATAACTGGTAACTTTAAAACAAGAGCTTTTTCAAAAAGCTATTACAAAAGCTATTTTGTTTTATGATATGTTATCTGATATGCATGTGCATGTTTATGTGACAAGCTATGTAGTCTATTTCAATTGACTTATAAAGTGTCCATAAATGAGAATTGCTGAGTATTTTATTTTGATTTAAATAAATCTCTGAGATTAAGAGCCACAGAGATATCTCCCAGCTTCTTAACACGCTTGAGGAGTGACTTTCAGTATATTCCATTAGATTCTATGTAGAGAAGAATAGGTGACAGATTCTTAACTGAAGCTCAGAAAAGAAGCTTTTCTAGGGAAAAGTTAGCCTGTAACTGCTCAGTCTGCAGCACTGACCAGGCTCCCGACCGGCATGTTTGCCATCTCCCTCTTCAGTTTTTGCTAGACTTCACTGGATAGGACACCCTCACTATTTTGAGGCAGGGTTCATGTCTTCCTCATTTACTAAATTATTGGAGATCTCTCTGTCCAGCTATGTAAGACTCTTCTATTCTCCAATTGTCAACATATGGCTTGTAACAACTATAGGACTAGTTCATTGCTTGCTTTTGCCCTAATGTGTGAAGTTTTGTGAATTCTTACTAGAATGCCATAAGCTGCTGGGTTATTGTAACTCACAACTAACTTAATCTCTTGCCATCTATGCTATGATCCAGATAAGTCTTGTAATGAAATGTTTTCAGTGTCCTGCTTTATGTTCTAGGCTCAATGTCTTCTGACACTCTTAGGGTCTCCAACAACTGGTAAAGTACAATTGTTATTTTAAAAAAATCCACCACTTCTATATAAAGCAATTGTAGTATTTTCAAAAGTCAGGTAAGTTTAAATCTTAATTCAGAATCATCAATGCTAGATGAAATTGTAACTCCATGGAGACTTAACGTTTACATGTTCTGTATGGATTCATGTCCTAATGTCACATGTTAATCCTTTGATTGGTTCTGAGTCTTCTAATGGACCTAGATAACAATTTCATGTAGCTCAGTTTCATGTGTTCTATTGTGTTCATTGAGTTTAATTGTTTCAAAACTTAAGCTTAAAAGGAATTATTTCAAACTGATAAATCTGATCCATAGCCTTAAACTAAACTGCTCAAGTCCAATGTTCAACAAAATGTTTCTCATATCTAAGTTCTAAAATGCAAACATTCGAATTCGTGTTTCCAACTGATCCCATTACACACTAGGTTGGGAAAGATTATAATTGTCTTTGTTTTGTCATCTAGACTTCAACAAGAAGGAACGCTCAGAGCCCATACAACCCACCGGGCACCTCCGATGACTTCTGCCAGGTGCCTCTGATGACTTCTGCATTCTACTGGGGAACCTTAGGCCGACCCCCAGAGGAATGCCCAACTTCTGCACTTTAAACTATGCCCACTCTGTCAGCAGGAAGCAGACAGAGCGGTCACCATTCCATTTCCCCTAACATAAGTTAGGGTTACTTCTTCTGGGGGGCGGAATGTGAGAGGAGTTAGACTGGGTAGTAGGCAGTTAGGGTTTTCTGGGTCCCCAAGTCACTTTTCTCTCAAATATAAAGGGATATTTTCCCCACCATGTCTTGGATTCACCAGAACACATCTCTCCCAAGACAAATGCATATTTTATCAGGAGTGCTTCCCCCAGGAGACAAGGGTGACATTAACATATCTATTCCCCACCTGAAGCTTCCTCCCAATTCTGTCTCCAGCCATTGCCAAGGGGGAGGGCTTCAGACTGGCCTCTTTATCATTAGAAAGGGACCAAGGAAGTTGGTCAGTGACACCTTTCTGGCCTTTTGTCCCAAGGCCAGGTACCATGGAAATGAGGAATTTTCTTTATTTATGGAGAAATATCTTTGAGGGGAATCTTTAAAAGATGCTTTCCCCACCATTGATACAGGTTTTTCTCTCTTGCCTTTCCCCCTGCCACTATGGCAAAGGATCTCGAGGCCCCCTCCCATCACTAGGATGGGAATCTACTTTCTCAATTTTTTCTAATAAATCTTGCTTTAAAACTAAAATAATAATAATAATAATAATAATAATAATAATAATAATAATAATAATATAAGGCAATAGTTGCTGGCAATAGTTTAGAGTGATGACAAATATTATTTTGATTTTTTTTTGTGTTATTTAGTTATGAGGAAAGTGTATGGTAAGCAGTCCATTTGATGGTTTACTAATTTCCTTGTTGTTGAGAAGTCCGAGTTGATTATGTATTTAATATGATAACAATTTGTGTGCTGTGAATTGCATGAAGAGTTAGGTAGGGCAGAGATGATGCTTACTAAATGTACAAAATGGATTGAGGAGATTAGCCAGTTAAATCTTTTCACCAGTAAGGCACTCAGCAGCCCATGAGATATTTATTAAAAATGTCAAGTAAATCCTCTTATTTTTGTATCATAGTGTCAAATAGCAGTAAAATAAACATGTTAAGATCTTTAATCTACTGCTATGTTTCACTGTAAAATTTACCTTTGTTAAAATTTGCTTCTGTTCAAATTTGTTGAGATCGCACGTAAAAGTATCCTAATATTACTTTGGCTGGTATTTTCTAATTACTGTATAATATTTTGGGAATGTAAATTTTATTTGAATGTCAACTACAGTTAAGTATGTGCCATTTGTTTTTCTTGCTCAGGTTTTGTAATTTGATTGAATGTTTCTATTATAGTTTAATAAATGTTTGCTTTATTTAAAAAAATAAAATAAAATAAAATAAAATTATGTAGTAAAAAAAAAAAAGAAAGAAAAAATAACATAAGGGAAGCCAGTGGGAGAAAGTTTGGGAAGGGAGGGAAGGGAAATCCCTGAGCCTATGGGGCTGTATTATAAAATAAATACTTTTTATAAAATTAAAATAAAAGGGAAGAATATCTTAGTGCAAGAAGAGCCACACAAGTGATCCAAGATAAGACAAGGCCACTGTGATGAGGACAAGGGCTTTGTCGGAGGTGAGCACAATGGTTCTAAGAGTGCTGAAGAGAGAGCAATGAGGAGATCTCAATATCAGTAGAAATAGTTCCTGAATGCAGTTCAACTCATAAGTGAGGTGAAACAAAACAAAATGTTACTCTCAAAAGAATAATCTAAGTTGGAAGGCCTTACATTTAAATGTTAAAACTTTAATCAATAACTTGAGCTGTTCTAAGAATTTCCTCAACATGATTAACATGTATGTGATGAGGAGGCTTATTTTGAACTTTGAAAGAAGATATATACAAGTGTGTGTGTGTGTGTGTGTGTGTGTGTGTGTGTGTGAAAGAAAGTCTAGGGCAGCATGGAAGGACAGCATAAATAATGATAAATGTGGCTGGCGCTGTTTCACAGAGGGTTTAACTACCACTTCAGAACCTAGTATTCCATATTATAGCACCAGTTCCACTCCTAGATATCCTGTTTCTGATTAAATTTCTGCTAACATGCCTGGGAAGGAAATGACCAATGGAAAAGTATTTGGGTCCCTGATTCTCACATGGGTGACCAAGATGGACTTGTTTGCTCCTATATTTGTTTTTTTAATTATTTTTTAATAATCTTACTTAGTTGATTAGGGTACAAGGGTCAAGGGCTACAGGGTGAAAGTAGATAGTATCATTGTTTCCACACTAATATTATCATTTTTTTTCCTGCTCCTATATTTAGCATGGCCCAACCTTAACTGTGGTGACCATTTTTGGAGTGAAACAAAGGATCAAGATCTCTCTACATACCTCCCTCCCATGTGACCCTGTTTTTCAAATTAATCAATACATCAGTTTGTCAAAATTTTTAATTGTTTTTTTTTATTAATTATTTTGCATTATGTGGCAGTTTCATAGGCTCTGGGAATCCCCCCACCCCTCCCATGCCCCTCCCCCCTGGTGGCTTCCTCCACCTTGATGTAGTATTACAGTTCAAATTCAATCAAGATTCTTTCCTTGCAAACGTATACCAAGTATAGAGTCCAGCTACTTGTTGTCCAGATGGGTTGAACAGTTTCTCTTGGGGAGACCATTTCTGGTCTGAAGTTAGAGCTGGTAGAATATCATCCCATTCAATTAAGAGTCTCAATATAACATTAACAGCAGTTTGCAACATTATGGAGTTGACATGGTTGTGAGTAACCAGTATGTTACAAAAAACAAAAACACAGAAAAAAAACAAAACAAACAAACAAACAAGCAAAAAATACAAGTCCTAACCGCAACCTATGATTAGCTCATTGACATTTCAGTTTTAGTTTATATACAGGACCGGCTGCTATATACCTTAAAATGGCTAAAAGGTACCATTCAGCTGTTTTGTGTCTATTTCATTTTAGTATTTAGCCATTTGTTGTGTTGAAGTATAATTTTGCTGATCTTGGCAGATTTTAGGGTAATCTAGACTGGCTTGTAACTCTAACAAGACATTTGTTGATAATTAAGGTGCAGAACATTTTTTTGGGGGGAGGTGTGTGCAGGGAAATCCCCAACACCATGGTGAGGAGTGACTAATCTTTGTGTCCCACCCAGCGAGGCATGAGCCAATCCACGCCAGCTCTTTCCTGTCAGATTCCAGACTCTACTTTTTGTTGTTTGTCTATTTATTTTAGGTTTTTTTAATTTGTATGATTGTTTGTTTGCTATGGGGGGGTTTTGGAGCAATCCCAATGGTCATCGCGAGGGAGAGTGGGGGTCCAGAGTTGGAGCCAGGCTCGGACCAGAGAAAGCTCTCCTCCCTGGTCCCAAAGGACGTTTGTTGTTCTTCTGTTTCTGCGGACCGCTCAGGGCTTCTGGTTGTCTTTCCGATGACGTTGGTTTCTGCACGGTAGTGTTTGGACTTCTTCCATCCCCTGGGGAAGCTCCGGTTGGGGATGGGTGACCTCAGAGTATTCGGCCTCCGAGGGCATCCAATTCCCTGTGGTCTCCTAGGCAGTTGGGATGTAGTCCTTGTTGCTCATATTAATAGTTTGTGGTGAAGGTCTGGGAGTCTTCATGGTTGGGATCCAAGCTTCCTCCTTACCACCTGCTCCACTCTGGAGTGCCCCCCTGCTCCACGCACATGACCTCCTGTTAAGAGGTTGTCAGGATCGCACCCAGTTCCCCCCTCATGAATTGGTACAGTAGTTTTACTATTGTTTAGTGCCACTTTGAGTCTGTTGTCTATGAATTACCAGATTTGATCTTGATAGGCTATATTGTACTTTTTCCTCACTCGTTTTATGGTCCTGAAAGACTTCCCTGCACTCCCTCCCCATCACAGATTAACATAGCATATTGAGGGTAAAGTAGGTTTTACAGTTTTTCGATGTAGATCTTAAGTATTTTGACATTAATTGTTGGTTTATAGTTTATATCACATTATCTTATTGCATTGGATACAGGTTGTTAGAGATTGCAATAATATTACAATATACAGGTACTATTTTCCAAGTTGTCATCTTATCATCTCAGATTAAGGCAAACATGTGGCATTTAACCTTTTGGGATTGGCTCATTTCTCTTAGCATGATGGATTCCAGTGGGTCCCATTTGGCCACAAAGAACTGCATTTTGTTTTTTTTAATAGCTGAGTAGTATTCCATAGAGTAGATGAACCATAGCTTTCTTATCCAGTCTTCTATTGATGGGCATTTTGGCTGCTTCCAGGTTTTTGCGATTGTAGATTGTGCTGCTATGAACATAGGTGTGCATGTTGGTTTCTTGTGTAGGAGATGTTTTGGATATATCCCTAGGAGTGCTATTGCTGGATCATATGGCATGTTGATTTTCAGTTGTTTGAGTATTCGCCAAACTATTCCCAGAGAGGTTGTACCAGTCTGCAGTCCCACCAGCAGTGGAGAAGGGTTCCCTTTTCCCCACATCCTCGCCAGCAAGTATTGGTGGTATTATGTATGTGTGCCATCCTTACTGGAGTTAGGTGGTACCTCAAGATTGTCTTCATTTGTTTGGATTTCCCTTATTGCCAGGGAACTTGAGCATTTTTTCATATGCTTGTTTGCCATTTGGGTTTGTTCTTTTGTGAAATGTCTGCCCAATTCCCATGCCCATTTCTTGAGTAGTTTGTTTGTTCTGGTGTTTTGGTTTCTCTGGAGTTCTCTGTATATTCTGGAGATCAGCCCTCTATCTCCTATGTAGTGTGCAAAGATCTCCCATTCTGTAGGTTGTTTTTTTACTTTGTTGATTGTTTCTCTAGCTGTACAGAAGCTTCTTAGTTTGATGAGGTCCCAATTGCTTCTTTTGGTCTCGATTTCTACTGCTTTTGGAGTCTTTTTTAGGAAGGCAGGGCCTACTCCTAAGTGTTGCAGTGTGTTTCCAACATTTTCTTCCAAAAGTTTGAAGGTTTCTGGATGTAGGTTTAGGTCTTTTATCCATTTAGATTTGATCTTAGTGTATGGTGAGAGATGTGGGTCTATCTTTTTGTTTCTGCAGGCTATCAACCAGTTGTCCCAACAGCATTTATTGAGCAGACCTTCCCATTTGCCTGGATTGTTGTCTGTCTTTTTGTCAAAGATTAATTGACTGTATCTGTTTGGGTTTCCATCTGTTGTTTCTATTCTGTTCCACTGATCTTCCTCTCTATCTTTGTGCCAGTACCAGGCTGTTTTGATAACCACTGCCCTATATTATGTCCAGAGGTCTGGAACTGTGATTCCCCCTGCTAACTTCCTGTTCTTCAGGATGGTTCTGGCTATTCGTGGTTTTTTGTGTTTTCAGATGAATCTGTGTATCATTTTTTCCAGTTCCATGAAGAATGCTGTGGGTAATTTGATTGGGATTGCGGTGAATGTATATATTACTTTTGGTAGTATAAACATTTTGATATTAATTTTGCCTACCCAGGAGCATGGGATGTTGTTCCATGTTTTGAGGTCTTCTTCTATTTGTTTTTTGAATGTTTTGTAATTTTCTTCATAAAGGTCTTCTACGCTTTTGGTTAAATTTATTCCCAGATATTTCATGCTTTTCTCTGTTATTTTGAACGGCAGCTTCTTGGTTAGATCTTTTTCCATCTTGCGGCTGTTTGCATACACTATGGCTGTTGATTTTTGCTCATTTATCTTGTATCCTGCCACTCTGCCAAATTCTCGTATGAGATCTAGGAGTCTTTGTATTGAGTTTTTTGGTTCTTCTACATAAAGAATCATGTCATCTGTGTATAGTGAAAGCTTGACTTCTTCATTTCCAATTTGGATTCCTTTGATTTCTTTGTCTTGTCTTATGACTTCTGCAAGTATCTCTAGGACTATATTGAATAGCAGTGGTGATAGTGGGCAGCCTTGTCTTGTTCCAGATCTCAGTGGGAAGTGATCCAATTTTTCTCCATTTAGTATGATGCTGGCATTGAGTTTTTCATATATTGCTTTAATTATATTGTGGATTGTTCCTTCTATCCCCACCCTGGTTAGGGTTTTTAACATGAAGATGTTGGCAACGCCCGCTTCGCCACGTACCCTGAGCTGAGCGGAGGGACTAGGATTACAAAAAAGACAACGCAGAGACAACACAAGGCAACACACAGTACACCGAATACTAGAAGAAATGGATAGATCTTTGACCACCTACAGTTTGCCAAAACTGAGCGATGACATGAGTAATTAATACATTGAATAGACATATAACATGGACTGAAATGAATTCAGTAATTAAAGCCCTCTCAGCAAGAAAAGCTCTGGACCAGATGGTTTACTGCTGAATTCTGCCAAATGTTTCAAGAACTTACCCCAAATCTGCACAAGCTTTTCCAACAATTTAAAGTGAGGCAATCCTTCCAAACTTTTTCTATGAAGCCAATATAATATGAAAGCCAAATAGTGACACAACAGAATAAGAGAACTATAGAGCAATATCCCTGATGAACATATATGCAAAGATCCTTACATTATCCAGCAGAATCAAAGAGTACATAGGGCAGATCATTCACTCAGACCAGGTGGAATTCATGCCAGGCATGCAGGCATGGTTCAACATTTGCAAGTCAATAAATGTGAAATACCACACCAAGAAATTAAAAAAACAGAACAATATGATATTGTGGTGTTGTAAATTTTTAACTTCATTCTTCTTGTTGATTTTTTATACTTTTTCATTTAAGGGAATATATAGTTACTGCATAGCAGAGACTCTTGTATCCAGATGTGAATATATAATGCAGAATGCATCACGAATTCCAAATCAAAGATGGACCCCCAATGAACTGTTAAATATATCTTGTCAATGAGATGCTGGATTGTCTGGCATTGCCTGCATGTACAGGATGTCCTAAAATAGCAGAAATACAGGCTGGAAGTTTTGTGAAGGACTTTAGTATTGTGATAATATAAGCAAAATCACTGGGAGTGTGTGTATTTTCGGAAGGGGGAAGAGAAATCCCAGAACCTACTGAATTCTTTTTAAAAATAAAAAAGGAAATAAGACAAAATAAAATGATATAAAAACAATTCAAAGATAAAAATAAAAATAAATAAATACAATAAAAACTAGTGTAGCTTGGTGTAACCAATTTGGCCCCTCTCTGGTAACGCAAGCTAATACTAGATAACTGCATTACACGACCAAGAAATAATTAACAGGGCAATGAGGTTTACAGCAAAATGGGAGAAAATATTAGCTACTCCCTCTCCGAAGGATCAGTAGCCAAACTATATTACAAAATTAAAATATTCAACATCAAGAGAGTGACCTCTAATCCTACATTTACAGCGTTGAAATTCACAATACTAAATTCATGCTAACAACCCAGACACCTTTCAACAGATGAGTGGATAAAGAAAATATGGTACAACAACCCTATGGAACACTACTCAGTTAAAAAGAATAAACTCATACCATTTGCAGCAAAATTTTCATCAAGCTTTCTGAATACACCATGCCAAATGGACAAATATCATGTGTTCTTTATGCTACAAGACAGTCTTTAGGCAAATGAAAAATATATACATGTAGATAATCCAGTATATACATATTCTCATAGATGAACAATGTAACTGAAACAAACATACAGAAAAGAAAATTTACACTGCAATACATTTATGCACATCTCATTCTCAAGTAAAACTAATGAAAGAATGAGGAAGGAACGGGGGAGGGAAGGAATCTTACATCTTCAAACTGTATCATGGTAAATATCTCTTTTCCTGAATTTCCAGACATATCACAGACAGTGGTAGTCAAAATAGTCTAGTACTGCTACAGAAACCAGAGAAAAAAACATCAGTGTAACAGATTAGAGACCCCAGAGATAAGCCCTCCTGTGAACAGCCAAGTAATCTTAGACAAGAGTACTGAAAATAACCAAGGGAAAATTTGGATTTTTCAACAAATGCTGTTAGGACAATGGGATAACTGATTATAGAAGTAAGAAACAAGATCCTCACCCTTCATTTTATTAAAAAAAAACTCTAAATGTATTACAAACATGTACCCCCAAACCAGCAAACTATTAGAGGAAGATATAGAAAATACTCTAGAAGGTATACATATTGGTAAAGGTTTGGAAAAGTCAACAAAAACACAGGCACTCCAAGCCAAAATAAGCAAATTGTAGTACGATAAATTATAAACTTCTGTACAGCAAAGGGACTACTCAATATAGCTGTGAGAAAGTTGATGCAATGGGAGAAAATCTTTGCACCCACACAACAGACTCATATCCAGAATTGAAATGAGGTAAATTCAATGACACTGTAACAAGCAACCATGGCTCAAGCAAATGAGCAGGCATTTTTCAAAAGAAAAAAAAAAAAGATTCAAATGACCTAATGGACATCAAAACGAAATGCTCAGTCTCCCCAAAATGTTAAAAAAAATAAACAAATAAATTAAAACCACGTTGAGTGCCCGGCAGAATGGCCTAGTGATTAAATGGCTAAATCCTTGCCTTGCATGCACCAAGATCCAATTAAGCACTGGTTTATGTTCCAACTGCTCTACCTCCAACCAGATCCCTCCTTGTGGCCTGGGAGAGCACTAGGCTTTTTTTTGGGGGGGGGGGTGGATGGGGGGATGACAGTCCAAAGCCCTGGGACATTGCACCCACATGGGAGAGCAGAAGCAGCTCCTGGATTCTGGCTTTGGATTGGCTCATTTTGGTTTGTTGGGTCCACTTGAGGAATGAACCAGCAAATGAAAGCTCTGTCTCTCCCTCTCTGTAAACCTGCATAAAAAAAAAGAAGTAAGTACATCTTAAAATCATACACACGGTGACGTTCCACCTAATTCTGATGAGATCGTTTCTACATTCAAAATTTTGTATTAACAACACCGGTTGTTGTGGATGTGGGGAGAAATGTACCTTGCCGTAAGAAATATAATCTGCTGTAAGAAGAAATCAAAAACAAACTAAAACAAAACAAAAAAAGCACAGCAATGACATAAGAGCAAATGAATAGAGAATCTGAGGAGAGATTAGTAAAAAAAAAAAAAAGCACGGAGCATTCAGAGGCATCTATGTAACTCAGACGCCACAGGTTCTATCAAGCTTAAGATAGTGACTATAAGGCCTAGCCTTGCATGTGCTGGGATCCCATATGGCAGCTGGTTCATATCCCGGCAGCCCCACTTCCCATCCAGCTCCGTGCCTGCGGCCTGGGAAAGCAGTAGAGGACGGTCCAACCTGTGTGGGAGACCCAGAAGAGGCTCCTGGCTCCTGACGTGGGATCAGCTCGGCACCGGATGCTGCACCTGGGGAGTGAATCAACGGAAGGAAGATCTTCTTCTCTGTCTCCCCTCCTCTCTGTATATCTGACATTCCAATAAAAATAAATAAATATATAAATAAAGCAGGCATGCAGATGCGGCCCAGCTGGGGCATGCTGGGACCAAGCAGGAGGAGGTCAATGCTCTGAGTCTGAGCTCCTGACTCGCCTCTCACTCTTGCTTCACTCATACCACCCAGTTGGCTGTCATGGTGACAGGGAATGATCTGATTGGCTGTATGCATTTGACATCATGGACTGTGTGGCCAAACTGTCCAATCAGCAGCCATGTGGTCATAAACTGCAGCCTAGCATTCTAGAAGAAGCCATGTTGTCAACAGGCCCACTGACTGATGGAGAAAAGGGGTGAGTGGCTCAGGCTCTGCCTTCTATGGGTGTTTCTCACCCCAGGCTCAGGCTAGGAAGGGAGTTCACGCTCCATGAAAGCAGGAGATCCTGAGTGTGCACGGCTGGGTGTCGCAGGGATGTGGGTGTGTAGCGCATCAGAATCTAATGAAAATGTACCGCACCCTAAACATTTTTAAACATTGTTATTTTTCATGTATTTGGACTTTTGTATCCATTAAAATACTTATGAAATTGACTATAATTGGGCCTGCCTGTGGCCGAACGGCTAAAGTCCTCGCCTTGAACGCCCCGGGATCCCATGTGGGAGCTGGTTCTAATCCCAGCAGCTCCACTTCCCATCCAGTTCCCTGCTTGTGGCCTGGGAAAGCAGTTGAGGGCGGTCCAATGCCTTGGGACCCTGCACCCATATAGGAGACCTGGAAGTGCTCCTGGCTCCTGGCTTCGATCAGCACGCACCAGCGGTTGGGGCTCACGTGGGGAGTGAATCATCGGTTGGAAGATCTTCCTCTCTGTCTCTCCTGCTGTCTGTATATCTGACTTTCTAGTAAAAATAAATAAATCTTTTAAAAATTGAATATAATTCTTCATTAGACAAAATTTTTGTTGTTTCATCCTTCCTGTATTTCTGTATTTACAACACACCAAAAACGTAGTAGTGGGTGACAATTGTATGCAATTATTGCTTCCTTGGAATGAAGACTTCACAATAAACTTTCTGTTTGAAATCATGAGGCTTTTTTATTGCCCCGAATAGTTAAGTTGTGCTTCTTCAGCAAGCTGCGACTTTTCTGCTTCTTGCAGGTTCTCAGTTTTCTCTGTCCTAGCTCAGCAAATGCCATATTCTCATATCTGTGAAGGGAAAAGATACAAGTGATTCTCATATAACCCACACTTGGCTTCCTGTATGATTAACTTTTGATATCAGTATATTTTCATTATGAGCAAACTGCATCCAACTTCCTCTGTTACTGCAGACTCCAGCTTTTGTTAACCCACCCATTTATTCACATGTCTGCTCATTCCTCTCTTTCCTATGACGATAGAGGAAAGGCTGCTTTTGTTTTAATATTTGGTTTTGATTCTAATGTCACAACTCCTGATCTTCTTATTTCCCTTAAATGCTGAGTACCTCTTCCAGGTTCTGGAAATTCACTTAAGATCTTTAATAGTAAAGCCTGTTTGGTTATCTTCCCATAAGAAAAGAGAATGCACTCTTTTCATGTGCAAAGTCAAATTCCTGAATGGTCACCTGTATTGTTTGTTTTCTCCCTTTCCATCTCTTAAGTTTCTTGGATCTGCTTTGCTCCAAGCATGTGAGAATCTTCAATCAAAATGTGTGTTTTCAAATGACATCTCACTTGTCTTCTCAACAGCTTTTGGTTACACAATTTCCTGTCTCTTCATTTTGTATTTTCTTACCAGAAAATGCCATGTGGACTCATAATTTTAGTTACCATCAACATACATCTTTTGAAACTATTTCAGTCTAGCATCTCTATTGAAAGGCGTATTCTGCGAGTGTGTAACAAGGGTATCTAAAACTCATGCACATCTATATTGATGTACCAAGTGCACTTACATTTTTTTATTACTTAGCATTATATCCATTTGGAGATGAAACAGAATTTGATAAACCCATTATGTGCTGTCTTTGGGAAATCAGCAGGACTTAGAACTTATACAAAAAGAGAAAGAAGAGCCCTTGTAAGGATAGATGAAATATGTCACATCTTACAAATGGCCACTCAAGTAACACATTTAAGAGATTCATCCCTGCGCAGGTTCCTGAGATGGCGACCTCCTCAGAGGAGTGAGGAGCAGCGTACCCACTCCCTCCCACCCACTCTCACCTCTGCCATGGACACATCTCTCACTGCACCATGCCAGACCCTCCCCATCTCTAATATATGTTCACATTGTCCATAATCCCATCTCTTCACCTCTGTAATGAACATAACAAACAAACAAACTGAGCTTGCTACTTTTTATTAAAAGGTAAGCAGGTGTTCTACAGACACTAGGGTGACATTCAGACCTGGCCTTATTCTAACACAGAAGCTCTCTGGGGGACCCTTTTCTCACATCTGCAATTTCTGCTTTTTTAATCAAAATCTCTCCAACCTTTGACATGTGTGTCCACTGCTTATACTGCTCTCTTGAGATGGCTCATTTTCCTTACCTCTAGTTCTGCAATGCTGTTTTCTGGAATCCTAATTTTCTTTTCCCTGCCCCTTCCCCTCTAAATCTGATTCCTGCTCAACCTTTGGCTGGACCTGCCCTCCTGTCTCGTAGCCCTGCCTGCCCTCTGGGACAATTTACTTATTTATGAAGATTACTTTAAATTTGTTAACTCTGAGAATTCTCTTTGCAAATAATCACTCCTGGTTTTTCTGACAAGTAGCAGAAATAAAAGTTCTTTAACTCACATCAGGATTTTTTTAGACATTATACAAATGCTAAAGCATGTTATATACAGATGCTAGAAGAGAGACCATGTTGAAGAGGAACAACAAGAAGTTTGGCATATGCGTCTATTAGAAGTTAAGGTATGCTGCCCTGTAAGGGCTGCATGAACCCTGGGCTAGGAAACACTTGACATTTTGTCAGACTGTTGAAATGTGTGTTATCCTTTCTAAAGATGCCATTACAAAGACAGCTCAACACAGAAAGCCTTGCCTATTTTGACAACCAGATGGAACCCAACACAAAAACAAATAATCACAGGATTGAAAGAATCATACTTTGGTCTTTCAATCAGCCACACAATGAACTCTGTTTAAACAACTAGGAATAAATATGGGAAGGCATAGAAACAAAATATTTGAAATGAAAGAACCCTAAACAGCTGGATATTTCAGTATGTCTGATCTATTATCTCACCATTGTAGCATAATTTAGATTTTTGTTAAATAACTTGTTTATTAAAGGAATTTACACAGATTGCAGATTTTTGTTTCAAATGTAGTAACTTCAGCAAACAAGTAATCACTTAAAGTAGTGGTTTCAAGGGGGTAAAATTAGTTTTCCACTCTTTCGGAATGACACGTTTAAAACACTGATACATTCCCACACTTTTTCTCATGCCTGCTTGTTCAACAGCTGTCAGAACAACACTGATTCATCTTAAAAGCAGTACACATGTACTTATCATGGCCATTATTATTACGTCAACTAAAGAACAAGAGAAAATGTTTATTTATATTTTTCCTCAGAGCTATTCTATAAGCCTCTAAGTGAAACAATATGTGTAACACCAAGATTTCCTAGGTTTACTTCATAAACTTGTTTTACTCTAGGCAAGTCTATGAATAAGAACTGGGAGTGAGCACAATATCTTTCCCTTTCTGAGAGACTGCCTAGCTCATCTGCGTGGAAATTATTTTCTGATAATTCATAATCCTTCTCAATCTGCAGTGCTCAAAGTGAGCATCTGTGAAATAGTTAGAATCTGATCAGCTAGCTGTGTCTCCTCATCTCAACTGTTCTTGTTCTCCAAGCATCATCCATCAGTGGATGGAGGAAGAATGGAGAAGGTTGATGTCTTACTGCTTCCAGCAATAAGGTTTTTTGACTGACAAAAAATTGATTAGCACATGAATTAGACAACCTGTTGTCATGGTTCAAATTTCAAACAGGAATCTATTTCTCACTTTATTACTAAATTTCTATCATTTGGAATAGATTTTTTTCATCACCTATTTGTAGGACATTTTATAAAAGTGATACATACTTTCTGCTGCTTTCAGGGTTTTTTTAGATGTTTCAATGTAGGAAGGTCAGTGAAGAGCTGAATCATATCAGCGGTTGAGCACCTGCAGACATATTTTTATGAAGCTGACTTATTTGATAATGCACACATTTACAGATGAACTACTAGAGTATTTACTCTGTATTGGATTGGACTCATTTCTCCAAATTCATGCAACTGTTTCAATAATTTTATGCTAAGGGTTGATGGATTAAGGGCAGAGACTTCATCTAATTCTGACATCTGACATGGACATGGTGTGAAAACTTTAGATCTCTGGAGGATCCCCTCGGAAGGCCCTTTTCATGTAAGGATTTTTAATAAGCTGAGTTTTTCTGAACTGTCTGTGCTGCCTGTCTAACTTGGGGTCATCTCTCCATATTCACTCCATTATTACCAGCCTCCACCAAATATCAGGATAATGGGTTATCTAATCCTAAACTATGGCCCTCTAAAGCATTTAATTAAAGAAATGCTGACGGATGCTTGATTGGATTACAACATTTTAGGGAGGTGTTTGGAGATGTAGTTAGAGGCCGATTAGGACACATGAGAACAGATCTAGATATAGATCTGGGCAGTGAGTTAAGTTGCTGCTTTCAAAACCTGCATCTGACATTTGTCTGTTGGGTCAAGCTCCCATTGCTCTGCTCCTAATCCAACTGCACCTTGGTTTTTTATGTGGGTAAGTACGTGGAAGGTTCCTAAATACTTGGCCATCTTCTACTGCCTTCACAGACACTTCAGTATGGAACTTGATCAAAAGCAGAGCAACCAACTCTTGAGCCAGTAACCCAATATGTGATGCAGTTGTTGCAAGCATTCTACTTCCTACTAACTTCAAGACATACTTTTGTGACTCACCTTTTATTCCTTAGAAAATGGCTATAGATGAAATTATCTCTATATTGTAAATAATTGTCACAATGAAATTTATACTTTTGGCAAGAAGAGGTTTGTTCACATCAGTCAGTATACTAATAACAGGGTCAGTTTTGAGATGGATCCTCTACTGTCTCCGTCCTCATGCAGGCTTCTTTTCTGCAGTGCAGAGCTGCCATCCTGACTTTGGAACAATGCATCCAGACCTCAAAGGAAGAGGAAATGGCTCATGAACAATTATGTGAAATAGCATTCTAAACATATAGTCTTTTGAAGGATTTAGTGTGCTTTTGCTTCATACAAAGTTATAACTGAAAAATGCCTTTGATTAATTTTTTTTCAAAGTTCGATATATACAGAGAGGAGGAAAGACAGAGAGAAATATCTTCTGTCAGATGATTCACTCCCCAAGTGACTGCAATGGCTGGTGCTGTGCCAATCTGAAGCCAGGAACCAGGAGCTCTTCCAAGTATCCCACGCGGGTAAAGGGCTCCAAGGCCTTGGACCATTCTCCACTCCTTTCCCAGTCCACAAGAAAGGAGCTGGATGGGAAGTAGGGCTGCTGGGATTAGAATCAGCGCTCACATGGGATCCCGGTGCGTTCAAGACAAGAGCTTTAAGCCACAACACAGGTCCCTATATTTTTTTTTCTGAAAGATTTATTTATTTTTTATTGGAAAGGCAGATTTAAAGATAAAAAGAGAGACAGAAAGATATGCTATCTGCTGGTTTATCAGTGGCAGGAGCTGAGCCATCCTGAAGCCATGAGCCAGGAGTTTTTTCCTGGTCTCTCACGCGGGTCCAGGGACACAAGGCACTGGGCTTCCTCCTCTACTTTCTCAGGCAATGGGCAGGGAGTTGAATGGGAAGTGTGGCAGCTGGAACAAGAACCAGCACCAATATAGGATCCTGATACTCGAAGTGGGATGGGGAGGAGGATAATTAGCCAGTTGAGGCAATGTCCAAGGTCCAACTTACATTACTTTTGGAAGAAGAAATGTGGTTTTGAGCAACAAAGATAAATCATCAGATCAAAACCAGATTGCATTGTGACATATCTTTTGTGTGACCCATAAGTGCCCTGGTAATACAATTATTTAAATTAGGCTTCCAGGGAAAATTGAGCTTTTATTTTTGTAATTTTTCCATACCATCAATAACGATGATATATGTGTTCATAAGGAATATATATGAAAAGGCAAATGTCATAAAATTAAAGACTGAAGAAAATGGGATATTTAAAAACTATAATAAATCCCGGGCCCTATGAGATAGACTAATAGCTAAAGTCCTTGCGTTGCCTGCACCAGGATCCCATATGGGCACCAGTTATAAAGCCGGAAGACACTTTCCCATTCAGCTCCCTGCTTGTGGCCTGGGAAAGCAGTGGAGGATGGTTCAAAACCATGGGACCCAGGACAGACATAGGACACCTGGAAGAGCTCCTGGATTCTGGCTTCGGATTGGCTTAATTCTAACCATACCAGCTGCTTGGGAATTGAATCATGAGGAGAAAAATCTTCCTTTTTGTCTCTCCTCCTCTCTTTATTTGGCTTTCCAATAAAAATAAAATTAAATAAATCTTTTTTAAGGTTAAAAAAATCAATCAATTAGTTTTATTATGCAAGCTGCTAACAGTACAAATAGTGTATAATATAACAGTGTAGGTTGGAAGCCAAAGAAGATGAATAACATAAGCTATTATTATTTTTATTATTATTATCTTTCTATGATATAGTTCCATAGACCCTGGGATTTCCCTTATCCGCACCCCAAATTCTTCCCCCCTCAATGAGTTCCCCTATATCATTACTATAACAAAATTCTTCATACACAGTCGTATGTCCATTGTTGCGGTTATGGACAACGGCAGAGAGTTCAGCATCCTATTGTCAAGATATACCAAACAATTTCATTGGGAGTCCATCTTTGGTCTGGAAGTAGAGATGCATACTGCATTGTATCCTCACATCTGGATATGACAGTCTCAATTATACAGTTAATATACGTCGCCTTAAATAAAGAGCCACAATACAAAATCAACAACAGGAAGAAAAAGAGAAATTTACAATGCCATGAAGTTAAATAACTTGCTGCTAGATATGATAGTCTCCATTACACAGTTACTATACATCCCCTTAAATGAAAAGCCACAAAACAAACAACGGGAGAAAGAAAAGAAATTGATATCACCATGAAGTTAAATAACATGCTACTGAATGATTCATCTGTCGCTATTGTTTGATCTGTGAGTCATTGAAGAATTTAATAAGAAAGTGTTTTTGAAAAAATGAAACTAAAAAACATCAAAATCTATAAGGTAGTGTTTCCGCTAATCTTTGTTAGTGAAATGTGTCTCCTGCAGGCAACAAATAGATGAATTTTGTTTTCAATCCAGTCTACTACGAATGATGCATGATTGATGAGTTTAAGCCATTTTCATTCAGGATTAATATGAATGGGTGGTATTTGGCCCTTATCATTCTAGCAATGGGTTGTTCATTGATTTAGTCTTCCGTTGTTATTTTACTGGGATGTTCTTCACATTTGCCTTTGGTTTTGGTGGGCACTATTCCTTTTCTCTGTCAAGAGAACATCTTTAAGTGTCATTTGTAGGGCAGGTTTGGAAGAGGCATATTCTTTTAACTTTACTGTGGAAGAATTTTATTTCATTTTCAAAGAAAAAGGAAAACTTTGCTGGGTACATTATCCTGGACAGACAGTTTTCTTGATTTTAGAATCTGGAATATGTTGCTCCATTTTGTCTTTTTACCTGTAGAGTTTCCTGTGAGATCTCCTGTGAGTTTAATCGGCATTCCTTTATATGTCAGTTGATTTTTTTTTCACATGCATTTTTAACGATCTTTTCCTTATGTTCAATTGAAGAGAGCTTGATTATCACATGTCTTGGTGAAGACAGCTTTTGGTCAACCCTACTAGGTCTTCTGTGCCCCTCCTGGATCTTGTTTCCCAATTCTTTCTCTAGATTAGGGAAATTTCTCTTATTATTTCATTAAATACATTTGTAAGCCCAGCTTCTCTTTCTGCACCTTCTGGGACTCCCATAACTCTTACATTAGGCCTCTTAATAGTGTCTTTCAATTCTTGAATACTTTTTTGGCCTGATTCAGCTCTGCTTCCAGCTTTTTTTGGTTTCCCCCTGATGACAGGGAATATCTTTTAATTTTGAGGTTCTTTCTTCTGCCTCCTTCATTCTATTTTGGAGACTCTTCACTGTACTTATAATTTGCTCCACTGTATTCTTCATTTCAGATATATCAGCTTTCACAGGATTAATTTCCAGTGCGACAAATTCCTTGCATTACTTGAATGCCTGCTTTAGGTGATTCTCATTGTTGATAAGAAATTTTATATAGAGTGCTTTGAATTCTGTGTGCCCCATTTTCTCAATGTCTTCTTCAGTGAACTCTGAGGTTGGCATAGGGTTTTGCTGCTTGGCAGGAGAGTTTTTAGTACTCTTTATTGTGCCTTTTTCTCTTCTTTTGCTCTTGGTCATTGTACTTCTGGTTATCAGAATCTTCTCCTTGGGGCAGGTTTCTAAGCTGTGTCACCCACAGGTCTGCAGGCCAATTTATCTATTGCAGTTGGTACATGGCTCTTTGGTTGCAGTCACTTGTGCCATTCCCTCTTGCAAGATCCAGTTCTGGGTTCTAATTTTAGATTTCCACCATGGTCTCCCTAGTCCTGACTCCTGGCTCACCAATCTCTACCTCCTGTGATACTGTGCTGAGGCTGCATTATTGTCTATACCACTTTTCTCTCACTTCCTGTTGGAGCAGGTCCCAGGATTAGGGAGATACCAGGTGTTTTGGTTGTAGGTTGTTGGTGGTATTGATCTTGCTGGAACCTGTTGATCATTAGCTCTGAGGGCCACAAAGGCCTATTTTGACCTGTACGTTGCCACAGTCAGTATTATTTTCCTCTGGGACTAGTGCAATCTACTGAACTCAGTGAGTTCTCACGAACTCAACACATGTGCAGCTCACTGCTGTCCCCTGAAGTCTTAATGACCTTGCCACAATGTACAAAATGATGCCTGATACACCACTGGTAGAGTTCTTGATCTGCCACCTGTCAGGTCTGAGGACTGGCCAGACCTATCTTGAGTGGAACCTGAAGGATGTCACGCTGTTGCAATTTGCTGAGCCAGAAATGAGTTCACTCCCAGCTAAGTGCACACACAGGCCTTACCTTGCCTCCTTAAACATAATGACCCCTGATACAGCTCTACAGGGTGGACTGGGTTGTGAAATCCACCCTGTTCCCACACTGCCTGTCTGGAATCTACTGCTCTGTCACTGCTCCTGGTCAAATCAAACAGACCAGCAGGACGGGCAGTTCTTTGTCTGGGTTCACTTCCTGAGCTCCCAGTGAAAATCTCTTCCCACCTTTTTGCTGGCAAAGTTTTACCCTCTGGTGTAACTTTAAAAAAAAAATTGATTTTTAAAGGCTTATTTTAACTTTATTGTAAAGTCAGGTATATATAGAGGATGAGACACATGGAAGAAGATCTTCTGTCCATTGATTCACTCCCAAAGTGGCTGCAATGGCTGGAGTTGCACCAATCTGAAACCAGGAGCTGGAGGCATCTTCCAGGTCTCCCACATGGGTGCAGTGTCCCAAGGCTTTGGACCATCCTTAACTGCTTTGCCAGGTCACAAGCAGGGAGCTGGATAGGAATCAGGGATGCCGGGATTAGAACCTGTGCCCACATGGGATTCTGGCATGTGCAAGGTGAGAACTTTAACTGCTAGTCTACTGTACCTCGCCCCAGAAACAATTTTTCTTAAAAGGTTTTATGTATCAGATTAAGAAGCTGGAAAATGTCCAGCTATTGCTCAAACATTATTATGGGGGTGTCTGTACCCAGTATTGCTGATGAGACAAATTTCCACAGTTGCAGGCTGCATAGAGCATCCGTAATGTGTGTGGTTCTTATCTGGTTACTGTACAACTTAAATGAAGCAGAAAACTGAGTGAGAGCGAACTCTACCTGCTTGACTGCCTTGCTCTGGAACATGAATCTTTTTTGATCTTTGGACTAAATTCTGAAACTTTGTCTCCTCCAGGGTCTTGAATTGTCGGCTGTCAGGCTGTAACTTACACTGCAGATCTCGCAGTTCTACCCCTTTGCACATGGGCTAGAACTGTACCATCAGCTCTCTTGGTCTCCACTTACAGGTTGCAGACCCTGGGATTTCTCAGCATAGTCAGAGAGGTTGTTTCATAATAGCAGATGACGAAAGCGGTTGGTTCCATTTCTCTGTGAATGTACAAACTAATAAAATGCTTAACGTTCTTCAGGGATTAGGTCATGTCTTTTTTTCTGGCAAAAACTATTTCTGCCTCTCTCAAACTGTGTTGATGTTCCTCTTTTATAATTTCCCAAATGTAGATGGTGAAAATAACCATTGGCAACATTCCAACAATTATTATGACATCTGCAACCATTACTTTGAATCCTTATAAAGTTAATAGTCTGACAGGTATAATAATTGTATCAAAGATCAAACTTGTTACAGTGAGTAAGAGACATGACGCAGAAATATCATTTGGTTCCATCTTCAACTAAAATCCATGGTTTTTCCATTTTATTCCAAAATACCCACACTGTTTCATATGGTGGATCTCATCCTGTGTGTGTGAATTACAAAGGACACTGGGACATTCAATCACACTGGGAGGGAATGATATATGACAAAATTAATGAGTAGAACATGTAGACCATCCTCTATGCTGCCAACGCTGCTTCAATCAAGTCATTTAATCCTCCTACCATGGACGGCTATAGACATTATGATTTTTCAGATTAGAAACTAGTGTTTCAACCATGCCATTAATCTTCCCATAATTATGCATGCAGTGTATGAACAATAAGAAGTCCAAACCCCTTTCTGAGTAGCCAGCGTGATGACTCACAGGGCAATCCTCCATCAGCAAACACCGCCATTCCAGATGGAAGCTGGTCATGTTCCATCTGCGTCACATCTGATCCAGCTGTGTGCTTGTGTCTTGGGAAAGCAGTGGAGGATGACCCAAGTCATTGGGATCTTGCATTTAAGTGTGAAACATAAAGGAGCCTTCTGGCTCTTGGCTTCAGATGTACTCAACTCCAGGATTTCAAATATTGTTGGGAGTGAGCCAGCAGATGGACTATCTCTGTCCTGCCTTCTCTCTGTAAATCTACTTTTCCAATAAAATTTTTTAATAAAAATTTAAAGCCCATTTCTCAGATTGTCTGTATCGTTTGTACTATGTGGGTATTCATCATCGACTTTATAACAACATGGCTTTACTCAGTCACAGCTTCACTCTGTGATGTTAAGTTCCACCCCAAGCACTGAGAACCCATTAACCGACAAACGTAGTAAGGATTCCTCAAGTTATCAAGAAACAACAGACCCCTCAGTTGCTTCCTGAAAAGTACAGAATGACAGGACTTGTAATTCAGTGTTCTCTGCTTCACATCCAGAATGTACAGGCAGGAAGTGGGGCTATATAGTGGAGGGTTCAGCAAAGCTGAGCAGAAGGAGCAATGTGAAGTCACAGACCCAGCATGAATAAGGGAACTTCACTCCAAATTACATTCTCCTCCTGCAGTGAAGATCTCTAAGGTTTCCACATCGGATGAATTTGTACAAATCCTAGAGTTTTTTGCAGGTCGGTGGTGCTTTATTCATTTCTTTGTAGAAGAGTCGATAAGAGAATGGACTCAGGCTTGAGGTCTTTCTTTATTGCACACTTCATTACAATGATTTCTAGTCATACATGGGATCTGTAAATAGTTCATGGAAATGTGCTTTGTGATAAACATCTTCACATAGATACAGGTGTCCCAATAATTACATTTCCTTTTTTTCTATGAACTTTGATAAAGCACTTGTTCTCTGTGTACAACATATCCTAACTAGTTATGTCACAGAGAATTTCCAAGAGCTGAAGAAAATGATCTAACATACTTAGAATAGTGTTGGACAAGCAGTGCTGAGTTAATAATTCTTGTCTTACTGATTGTTGCCTGTTCATAGCTTTAAAGATTTACGGCACAGAGGAAGGTGATAAAGACGCAAGCTTGTACTAACATTTGCTTAATCACCCACTCCCATCACAGAGTCAACTTGAACCCCTCTGAATAATTTGTTTAGGGAATATTTTTAGTCTATGTGATGATTCTGTGGGGCTTGTTTTTTGTTTGTTAGTTTGTTTTTGGTCTTTTTTTGTTTTGTTTCTTTCTTTCTTTGTTTCCTTTTATATTTCTTTGAAAAGGAAAGAGAGAGAACCAAAGTGATTTTTCCATTCACTGATTCCCCAAATGCCTTCAGCAGCCATGGTTGACACAGGTTGAAGCCCGTTCCTTCAGGGTCTCAGGTGGCAGGGGCTCCAATACCTGAACCATCATATGCTGCATCCTGGGTGTGCTCTAGAAGGAGGCTGGATTGGAAGCAGAATAGCTGGAAAACAAACAGAACTCCAGGCTGGCATACCAGTGTTCCAAGTGATGACTTAACTTGCTCAGTTACAATGCCTGTTCTATAACCATCCTATTTAACATTATATTTCCATTTTAAAGTATTATTTAAGTAAAATTTGTGGCAACTTAATTGTTTTATGAAAAATTAAGTGTACACTTATAAAGAGAAAATTACTTCAATTTATTTCAAAATATTGAGAATTTATAAGTAATGTGAGAACTGCATTTTGCATGATCTATATATTGTTTTGTAGAAATATTTCATAAACTATATTTTATTCAGAAAATGGAACTAATGTATAGCATTGTATCAATACATCTCATTTAGGAAATGGAATAATGATGTCAGCAAAGATACGTGATGACATGAGAAAAGAAGAGAAAAGATACAGTGTAACTTCACTATTTAAACAACCAAGAAAAACTTAAGGGATAAACTCCTTAAGTCATGGATAAAGGATCTGTACTATGTCTGTCATCTGGTCTTGGCATATATCTGCTAATTTTTGATGAATATCTGATATTTTTTTTTTAATTATTTATTATTTAACTTCAGTAATTACATTGTATTATGTGACACAGTTACATAGATACTTGGGTTCTCCCCACCCCTCCCCAAACCCTCCCACCATGGTGGATTCCTCCACCTTATTGCATAACCACAGCTCAAGTTCAGTTGAGATTTCCCCATTGCAAGCGTATACCAAACATAGAGTCCAGCATCTTATTGTCCCGTCAAGTTCAACGGCTTCTTAGGTATACCCTCTCTGGTCTGATGACAGAGCCAGCAGAGTATCATCCCAGTCAATTGAAAGCTCCAACATACCATCAGCAAAAATTTACATCATTATGGAATTAATTGACATAGTAATGAGTAACCAATATGTGGAAAGTAAATGCGAGTTCCCAGCCACCTTCTGTGACCACCTCACCTATACTTCAATTTTAGTTTATACACAACATATAACATTCAAAACATAACATGTTATACATAACATCATATCATCTTAAATTAAGGCAAACATGTGGTATTTAACCTTTTGGGATTGGCTCATTTCCCTTAGCATTATGGTTTCCAGTTTGGCCCATTTGGCCACAAAGAACTGCATTTTGTTTTTTTTAATAGCTGAGTAGTATTCCATGGAGTAGATGAACCATAGCTTTCTTATCCAATCCTCTTTTGGTGGGCATTTTGGTTGTTTCCATGTTTTTGCAATTACTGATTGTGCTGCTATGAACATAGGAGTACATGTTGGTTTCTCATAGAACAAGTGTTCTGGATATATTCCTAGGAGTGCTATTGCTGGATCATACGGTATGTTGAATTTGAGTTGTTTGAATATTCTCCATACTGATTTCCATAGAGGCTGTACCAGCCTGCAGCCCCACCAGCAGTGGAGTAGGGTTCCCTTTTCCCCGCAACCTCGCCAACAAGTGTCGTTGGTGCTTTTATTCATGTGGGCCAGTCTTACTGGCGTTAGGTGGTACCTCATTGATGTTTTAATTTGGATTTCCCTTATTGCCAGGGAACTTGAGCATTTTTTCATATGTTTATTTGCCATTTGGGTTTGTTCCTTTGTGAAGTGTCTGCCCATTTCCCGTGCCCATTTCTTGAGTGGGTTGTTTGTTTTGACATTTTGGTTGTTTTGTAGCTCTTTGTATATTCTGGATATTAGCCCTCTATCGCCTATGTCGTGTGCGAAGATCTTCTCCCATTCTGTGGGTTGCCTTTTTACTTTGTTGATTGTTTCTCTAGCTGTACAGAAGCTTCTTAGTTTGATGAGGTCCCAATTGTTTATTTTGGTCTTGATTTCTACTGCATCTGGAGTCTTTTTTAGGAAGTGAGGGCCTACCCCTAAGTGTTCCAGTGTGTTTCCAACATTTTCTTCCAAAAGTTTGAAGGTTTCTGGATGTAGGTTTAGATCTGTTATCCATTTAGATCTGATCTTAGTGTATGGTGAGAGATGTGGATCTATTTTTTTGTTTCTGCAGGCTATCAACCAGTTGTCCCAGCAGCATTTATTGAACAGACCTTCCCATTTGCCTGGGTTGTCGCTTGTCTTTTTGTCAAAGATTATTTGGCTGTATCTGTGTGGGTTTCCTTCTGGCGTTTCTATTCTGCTCCATTGATCTTCCTCTCTATCTTTGTGCCAGTACCACGCTGTTTTGATAACCACTGCCCTATAGTATGTCCAGAGGTCCGGAACTGTGATTCCCCCTGCTAACTTCCTGTTCTTCAGGATAGTTCTAGCTATCCGTGGTTTTTTGTGCTTCCAGATGAACCTTTGGATCATTGTTTCCAGTTCCATGAAGAATATTTTGGGCAATTTGATTGGGATTGCTTTGAATGTATATATTGCTTTTGGCAGTATAGACATTTTAATGATATTGATTTTACCTATCCAGGAGCATGGGATATTACTCCATCTTTTGAGGTCTTGTTCAATTTCTTTTTTAAGCAGATTGTAGTTTTCCTCAAATAAGTCTTCTACATTTTTGGTTAGATTTATTCCCAGATATTTCATACTTTTCTCTGTTATTTTGAATGGTATCTTGCTGGTTAAGTCTTTTTCCATCTTGGGGCTGTTCGCATACACTATGGCTGTTGATTTTTGTTCATTAATTTTGTACCCTGCCACTCTACCAAACTCTCGTACAAGTTCTAGCAGTCTCTGTATTGAGTCTCTTGGCTCTTCTACATAAAGAATCATATCATCTGCGTATAGTGAGAGCTTGACTTCTTCGTTTCCCATTTGGATTCCTCTGATTTCTTTTTCTTGTCTTATGGCCTCAGCGAGTACCTCTAGGACTATGTTGAATAGTAGTGGAGAAAGTGGACATCCCTGTCTTGTTCCAGATCTCAGTGGGAAGGGTTCCAGCTTTTCTCCATTCAGTATGATGCTGGCGTTGGGTTTTTCATATATTGCTTTAATTATGTTGTGGATTTTTCCATCTATGCCTACCTTGGTTAGGGTTTTTAGTAGGAAGTGATGTTGGATTTTGTCGAAAGCTTTTTCTGCATCTATTGATACTATCATGTGATTCTTGTTTTTCAGTTTTTGGATGTGGTGTATCACATTTATAGATTTTCGAATGTTGAACCATCCCTGCATTCCAGGGATGAATCCTACTTGATCTGGATGAATGATCTGTTTGATGTGTTTTTGAATTCTGTTGGCTAGGATTTTGTTGAGAATCTTAGCATCAATGTTCATCAAAGAGATAGGTCTGTAGTTTTCCTTCTCTGTTAGTTCTCTGTCTGGTTTTGGGATTAAGGTAATGTTGGCTTCATAGAATGAGTTTGGAAGGGTTGCCTCTTTTTCTATTGTTTTGAAGAGTTTGTAGAGGATTGGGGTCAGCTCTGTTCGGAATGTTTTGTAGAATTCTGGAGTGAAGCCGTCTGGGCCTGGGCTTTTCCTTGTTGGGAGGTCTTTAATCACTGATTCAATCTCTACTTCAGTTATGGGTTTGTTCAGGTCGTTTGTTGCCTCTGGGCTAAGTTTTGGCAAGTGGTAGAAGTCTAAGAACTTTTCCATTTCTTGGTGATCTTCTGATTTGTTGGAGTACAGTGCTTTGTAGTAATTTCTGATTATGTTCTTAATGGTTGTAATGTCTGTTGTTATGTTGCCTTTTTCATCTTTGATGCTGTTAATTCTTGCTTTCTCTTGTTTTTTCTTTGTCAGTCGGGCCAGTGGAGTGTCTATCTTGTTTATCTTCTCAAAAAACCAGCTTTTTGATTCATTGATTTTGTGTATGGTTTTTTTTTATTTCTATCTGGTTGATTTCCTCCCTTGTTTTGATGATTTCGTGTTTCCTATTGTGTGTGGGGCTCTTCTGCTGTTGTTTTTCCAGTTCCTGGAGGTGTGTGTTTAGTTCCTGTGTTTGGCGCCTCTCTTGGGCCTTGACATGAGCTCCAATTGCGATGAGTTTACCCCGTAGCACTGCTTTGGCAGTGTCCCACAAATTTTGGAATGTTGTGTCAGAGTTTTCATTGGTTTCCATAAATTTTTTGATCTCATCTTTAATTTCTTCTCTGATCCATTGTTCGTTTAGTAGCATATTGTTCAGCCTCCAAGAGTTTCTGTATTTCCTGGGGCATTTTGAATTGCTGATTTCCAGCTTCATTCCGTGGTGGTCTGAGAGGGTACATGGTATGATTCCTATCTTTTTGAAGTTATTTAGGTTTGCTTTGTGTCCTATCATGTGGTCGATCCTGGAGAAGGTGCCATGCACTGCTGAAAAAAATGTATAATCTGTGGCCTTAGGGTAAAAAATTCTATAAATGTCAACCAAGTCCAGTTGTTCTATTGTTTCTATGAGTTCTGTTGTTTCTTTGTTGAGTTTTTGTTTTGTTGATCTGTCTATAGTTGTTAGTGGGGTGTTAAGATCACCCACTATTATTGTGTGCATATCTATGTCTCCCCTTAAGTCCGTGAGTAATTGCTTCACGTAGCTAGGTGCGTTTGAATTTGGTGCATATATGTTCACAATGGTAATTACTTCCTGATGGATCAGTCCCTTCACCAATATATAATGTCCTTCCCTGTCCTTTTTGATGTGTGTCAGATTGAAGTCCACATCATCTGAAATTAAGACAGCTACCCTAGCCTTTTTTTCTCGCCCATTGGCATGAAATATCTGTTTCCAACCTTTCACTTTCAGCTTCTTTGAATCTCTTATGGTTAGATGTGTCTCTTGTAGGCAACAGATAGTTGGGTGCTGTTTGATAATCCATTCTGTTAATCTATGCCTTTTGATTGGTGAGTTCAGGCCATTTGTGTTGAGAGTTAAAATTGAGAGGTTGTGATTTTGCCCTGCCATACTTGTTTTTGTGGGTGTTGATATCTGTGTTATTGCCCTTCCTTGTGTGGACTTTAGTGGGGAGACCTTCCTGTTTGCCATCTTTGCTTATGATTCACCTCCTTTTTTTCTGGAATTAGTGCATTTCTAAGGAGATTTTGTAGAGCTGGTTTTGTGCTGGCATATTCTTCTAATTTCTCTTTGCTGTGGAAGTATTTGATTTCGTTCTCAAATACGAATGAGATCTTTGCTGGGTACAATAGTCTTGGTTGACAGTTGTTCTGATTCAGGATTTGGAAGATCTTTGTCCATTCTCTTCTTGCTTGTAAGGTCTCTTCAGAAAAGTCAGCCGTGATCCTGATTGGTTTTCCCCGGTATGTGATCTTTTCTCTGCTTCGTACTTGTCTCAGGATTCTTTCTTTGTCTTCGTTGGAGTGGAACTTGAGCACCATATGTCTGGGTGAAGATCGCTTTGGGTCATATCTGCTGGGAGTCCTCTGACCATCCTGGATTTGAGCTGGATTCATGTTCCAAGTGTTTTGAAAGTTTTCCTGTATAATTTCGTCGAGCACCATTTGCATTCCTGATTCTTTTTCCGCTCCTTCAGGAAGGCCAATAATCCTAATATTTGATTTTCTGAGGTTGTCTTTCATTTCTTGTATGGTCTTATTGGCTTTGTTCAGACTTGTCTCCAGCTGTTTCATGAACTGGGTGTGTTCGTTTTGTGTGTCTTCCGTTTCAGAGATCCTCTCTTCTGCTGTATTTGTTCCGTTGGTTAGGCTCTCAATTTTGTGCTCTAAGTCAAGGATTTTACTTTTCATTTGTTGTATTTCTGAGGCTATGTGGTTCTTGAATTCCTTGAAGTCCTCCCAATTCTTCTCATTGTCTCTGACATATTTTAACATTATTTTTTTGAATTCCTTGTCTGGTATATCTTCTATGTCTTCATCTCGCATCTCCGAAATAGACATTGGCTTTCGATCCTTTATTGGTAGGGTGTTTGCACTCTCATCTGGATCATTACCTTTTCTGGTATTTCTTCCCATTGTGTTAGTGTTTCTTTTTTGAGAGACCTAGGCACCAGTGTGCTGAGGGGTCTCCAAGCACTATCCTGTAGAGATCGGAGTCTGCAGGCGTGGAGTAGCAGGGTGTGGGAATTTTCAAGGCACTTTTGGTGCGTCTCCAGAACACTGGACCTCAGGGCGCCTCTTCCAGGGCCCAGAGGATTCAAAGCGCACTCTCAGCTCGTCCCCTACAGGTATGCTACCACAGGGCGTGGGGGAGTGAAGGCACTCTCTGTGCGTGCACCCTGTTTACTGGATCACAGGGCTCGGAGCAAGGGACTATAGGGCGTGGGGTGTTCCAGGTGCTCTCTGGAAACGCCTCCTGCGCAGGTCCGCCCACCCCAGCACTTGCAGGGGACCGACCGCCCCGGCGCTAGCAGGGAACTGCCCAGCCCAGAGGCGTGCTTGGGTTCCTGTGGGATAGCACCGCCCAGCTGAGTGCCACACCGCAAAGGCACAGGGGAGTATCCAGTGTGCCTTTTGCCTTTCTCCCAGACACAGTTTTGGCAGTCTCAAGGCACTCGCCCTGTGTCTCTAGAGGCTGGAGCCTGGGGGGGGGAGGGGCGGAGAGACCAATTGTGTTCAGGCTCTGTCCGTGCCCCTGATGGGCCAACTCCCGAAGCCTCCAACCCACCACTGTCCCCACCCAACTCACTCAAACCTCAGGTTCTTGCAGTCTGCCTCTTCCTCTGGTGGGAATCCTGGCCGCCAGTGCGTCTCCCGAGTGCTGTGTCCGTTGCTGGTCTCCGCGCGGGTCGCGATGGAGCCTGGAGGCTGCGGCTGGTGCAGGTCCCGGGGGTTGGCGACCAGGGTGGGCAGATGCCGGCGGGTCCCGGTGATTCAGGGTCCTGGTGTCCGCAGCGGGGCAGGTCCTGGCGAGTCCTGGTGACCAGGGTGAGCAGATGCCAGCGGGTCCCAATCACCGCCGGTCCTCACGGCCACAGCGTCTGCAGGTCGGTCTTTGGGTGGGTTCGGCGGCTTTCAGCGTCTGCACTCAGAGGTGACTCAGCAGGTCAGGAGCGGAAAGTCGTCTTCCCTGTTCTTTGCTTTGTTTTTCCCTGGTTGCTCTTCCGAGTTGTGTGGATTTTTTTTGCTCCACACTGTCCAGGGAACTTCACGTTCTTCTCCCTGTAGTTCTATGCTGCTCCACTTACGCTTTTGTCGCGTTCTAGCCCTCTCTGTCTGTGAGCTCTCTCACAGTCTTCCTCCTATGTCGGCCATCTTGCGAGTCTCCCGAATATCTGATATTTTTTAAGACAATGTTAGAAGACAGAAGTGTATGGGATATAAATTTTTTCTCTGTCTCTGTGGTGCAAGTTGTCAGAATCTGATATTGGCGTGAAAATGGCATTTATATCCTATGGTGTCGCTGTCCCGCAGCGATGGACTTGGTGCACGGAGCCAATAATAACACACGTGGACCCTGACTGAAGGTCAAAAACCGTAGTTTATTAGTGGCATCAGACTTTATACACTGAGGGTCATATGGGATAAGGGAGGAAGTATTGAGCTTATCAACAAAACCATCAATGCTTTTGTTTGGAACTGCTTTTGTCTTGTATATTATGCAAATGATATCCAATCAGGTATACAAAAGGTAGCCATTCCGTTGTTCTCATGCAGATATTATCCAATCAACTGTAATCCTGTGCTCACTGACCTTCTAGGGTCACAATGTCCTCCTACACTATGGTCTTTCTCCCTAGTAATTGTCACTGCCAAAACTATGTGAAAAAAAAAGCATAAACACTCAAAAGAAGAAATTAATATATATACTCAGTTCTCCCGGAACTCATTAAGGTACTTATTACTGAAATCTACATCCTGATCATCCTATAACCTACTTACTTTTATCTACTGTTGAGGGCAAGCAGCCATTATTTTTGAACTTTTTCAGGTTATATGGTGTATCCCATCAATTTCTTGTATTTGAATGAAATCGGTATTTTTCTTTGAATAGCTGCTGTCATTTTGATGTAGATAAGAAGGTAGCTGGCGGGAGAAGGGGTTCCCAGCCTCCTGCAGGCATCCCCGTCTGAATTCTCTCATGATCACGCTGGTACCAGATCTTACCAACAGTCCCACACGGTTGAGAACAGCAGCTCCACAACCACCAGTTAGAACCAGCTTTAGCCAAAAACAGCCAGTAGGTTATAAGGTCATTGCAACAAAATTAGCAGGGAAGACAGTTCTAATCCCATCACACACCCGCTACTATGGCACTTCTAAAACTTCCACAGGGGGCAATAGAATGAGCAGTGCTCAGCCCCATCCCCAACTCTGTCCCTTATGAGTATATGATTAACTTCACACAAACACTATATGTTAAGGTTCTGCATCATATAAGGAGATAGAATTGAGCCTTACAATGTTTAACCCTCTATTAGGCATAGATGTTCTGTTCATAGAGTGTGTGCCGACTTTGCTAGTAAATGAGCCTTACTTCACTGCTGAACTTGACCTTTGTCTCCTTCTCAAACTCTTTCTTGCATCAGAGACAAGAATCTGCATCCAACCACCTGCCAGCAGACTTAGCGTACATTAATCTCAGTAGAATTGCAACGTTGTTTTCTCATACTACTTGACCTATTCTTAAATTCATAAAAACTAATTATGCTGGTTTAGATATAAACAGAGGAAAGCAAAAATTCTTATATGCACAAAATATTTTCTCAAGATGATAGACACATGAGTTTTATAAAATGCATTTTTTTCAGTTAAATATCAGTTTGATTGTGTGGGAAAAATATAAGCCAGCATTAATTTTAACTTCATTATAAAACCAGTGAAAGCTAGTAGCTTCATCTGAAGATACCAACTTTGCAACAAGCCCATGACAACCTGGCCTGTGGATTGAGACTCTATGCCATTGTGTGGCTTAAGAGGAATCACACGCTCTATTGCTTTGTTGTAAATGTCTGTAGCATGTTATTGAACTTCATGGCATTGTAAGTTTCTACTTTTTCTTCCTGTTGTTGATTTTGTTTTGTGGCTTTTCATTTAAAGGGATGTATAGTAACTATGTGATGGAGACTAGCATGCTGTTTAACTGCATGACGTTGTAAATTTCTATTTTTTCTTCCTGTTGTTGTTTTGTGGCTTTTCACTTGGGGGAATTTATAGTGACTGGTGGAAACTGACATATTAAGCTGTGAGGATACAGTGCAGTGTACATCTCTATTTCAGATTGAGGAGGAACTCCCAGTGAAACTGTTGGATGTGTCTTGACAATGGGATGGTGTACTTTCTATTGGTGTTGGTGCCCGCAATGATGGAGTTACAACAGTTTATGAGGCACTATGCTGTTGTAATAATATGGAAGAACTCAGTGGGTGTTGGGGTAAGATTAGGGCAAAGGTTAGTGGAAATCCCAGGATCTATGGAAGTACATCATACAATGATAATAATATGATAATAATAATAAAAACAAGATATATTCTAAAACATCCTGCCTTCATTATAATTATTGAATATTTTACTTTCTTTTATAAATGAAGAATGTGTTATCAAATTCATATGTAAACAGAAGCTGGTAGGAAAATGTTGGAGAAATTATTCCATTTTCAGTTGAACTTGCTCAAATCTGCATGGCTATAGAAGTTCTTGGGAAGCCAGTGGTGTGGTACAGTCGGTTAAACCCTGTTAGGAATGTTAACATCTTTATGGGAGCACTGCTTCAAGCGGAGCACTGCTCCACTTCTAAACTAATTCCCTTTGAATAATCCAGGGAACATAGCGAAAATGCCCTAGTTTCTTTCCTTTTTGTATATAGTTTGCTCTCTCTGTATTTTTCAGTATCATGTATTTCAAAGTTAAGTTATTAATTTAAAATGTTCCTTTTCCCTGCATACTGATTCGGCTGGAACAAGACCTTTAATTTTTTGTTTTCATCTATCATTTTTCATTTATTTCAAAATACTTTGAATTTTTTAAAAAATGTATATGAAAATTGGATATTCTGAGTGTAATTCCCACATACTTCTAAATGTCTTAAATGTAATGATTCTTGATCTCCACACACCACCTTGGAAAAGGGCCATTGTATGACTTAAGTCATGTTAAACATATTAAAGTTTACTCTATGGTCCAGCATGTGTGTGTGTCTTGTAGACCTGAAAAAAAGTGAATCCTCTATAGTGTAGTATGGTGCATCCTCCAAGTGTTTAGGACTGATTGCTTCAGTGTTCTCCACATCCTCACTAGGATTCCATGTGGGTGCCAGTCCATATCCTGGCTGTTCCACTTTCCTTCCAGCTCCATGCTTGTGGCCTGAGAAAGCAGTAGAGCATCGCCCAATGCCTTGGGACCCTATACCTGTGTGGGAGACCCCAGAAGAGGCTCCTGTCTCCTCTGTCCACTGGCTACAAATCAGTTCAGCTCCATTGCAGCCACTTGGGGAATGAGCCAAAATTTGGAAGAGATTTCTCTCCTCTCCTTTTCTTTGTAAATCTGGCTTTCCAAATAAAAATAAGTAAAAGCTTTTACAAAATTCCCAGTTTTGTTTTCCAATATACTTGCCTATGATATTTTAGCTCCATTAAAACATTGACATTGGACTCTGGAAAGATGGCCGACTGCAGAGAGCTGGTGTAGGGTGGAGTAGGGAAGGAGGGGAGCCGATCCAGCAGAGAAACAGGCCAGGAGGTGCGAAACTGTAGGGAGAAGAACGAGAAGGTCACTGGAGTTCACTAAAGCAAGAAGATCTACACAGCGTGAAGGAACAGCCGCAAAAAGTAGGAAAGAAAATACAGCACGCCGCGAGAAACCTGGTGAGTCACGATCCCAGGCAGGGGGAAGGCGGCGGAGGCTCAACCGCCCCAGGGAAAACAGAGGCGGCTGGAAGGATAGGCGCCCACACCGACAGGGGCACCAGTCCCCTGGAAGGCAGGAGCCCCCAGAGGAGGCTACTGGACTGATCATTGGGTGCATCATCCCTGCAGAAGTGGAGGAAAAGCAGGGGAGATTTCCCAGAGGCTTGCCTACCCGCTGCTCAGCGGCTGAGGGAGAGTGCAGAGGGAACTGGAGCGGCGCTGTGGGACTGGGGCTCAGAGATCCCCGTATCGGCTCCGAGCTGTGGACTGGCTGTGGGAGAGTCAGTGGATCCTGTTGCTGGACTCGCCCTGAGCCCCAGAGGCTGGGCAACGCTCGACAGGGCCTCACGTCCTGGGCAGAGGAGCAGACTAGTGGGGGCACATCTCACCTCAAGGGCTCTGTGCCTCTCAGAGATCCGCTTCTACCCTTGAGAGAGTGCAGCTGAGGAAGTGGCTTCTTCAGGGCAGAGTCCCCAGCTGGGCTCAGCTAGAGAGGCCAGACCAGAGCGGGCTCAGCTGAACTGGCCGGACAGGTTTTCCCAGCAGGAGCCCACTCGGAAAGACCTGCCTGGTGTTGCAGCCCTCAGCGGAGCAGCGCTTCCGAGTTTGGCACTGGGGCCGCGGAGATTTCCAGCCCAGCACAGGCCGGGGTTGGGGATTTTAGACTCCGAGCAGCAGGAGCCCCTGCTGTGCTAACCTCAAGCCCTGAAGGAGAGTCTCGGCTCAGCACTGAGGCGGAGACCCCCGCTGTATTAGCCTTGTGACCCAAAGCCCAGGCGCGGCTCAGCAGAGTGAATCTGTAGGGCACTGCCTTTGCGAGGGAGCCACAGGGGAAGGGGCCTGGCACTAGGGCTGGCCCACAAAGCCTCCTGACCCAACTCAGGGCTGTGATCTACAGACCCTGAAAGCAGCTGGTGACTCAGGCAGTAAGCCCTGCTGGGCTCAGCCGGAGACCCCAAACCAGAGACGGCTCAGCTGAATCACCGCTAAAATCTCAAAACAACAAGAAGCAAAAACACAATGAGGAGAAGTATCAGAAAAAGCAATGACCCAGAGGAAAGATCAAGCACTCCCTCCCAATACAACCAAAAACTAATCTCAATATCTGAGATGCAAGATGAAGACATAGAGGAACTATCAGATAAGGACTTTAAGAAGCTAATGATGAAATTCGTCAGAGAGAGTGAAAAGCGCTGGGAAGAGTCTAAGGCATTCGAAAACCATATCACTGCAGAAATAAATCAAATCAAAAAGGGAATCCTCGATATAGAGCACAAAATTGAAAGCCTAACCAACAGAATGAACACAGCAGAGGACAGAATATCAGAATTGGAAGACAATCAGAATGAAAGGCAGCAGCTCATCAAACAGTTGGAGACAAATCTAGAGAAAGCCAATAGGTCCATACAGGAAATGAAAGACAACCTCAAAAAATCAAATATTAGAATAATAGGCCTTCCCGAAGGAGTGGAAAAGGAGACAGGCTTGCAACGGGTGCTCAATGAGATAATACAGGAGAACTTCCAGAATATTGGAAATATAAATCCAGCACAAATCCAGGAAGGGTAAAGAACCCCCAGGAGATACGACCCAAACAAATCGTCTCCCAGACATGTGGTCCTCAAGCTACCTTCAAGTGAATACAAGGAAACCATTCTAAGACAAGTAAGAAAAAAGGATAAGATTACTTTCAGGGGAAGGGAAATCAGGATCACAGCCGACCTATCAGAAGAAACGCTCCAAGCAAGGAGAGAATGGGGTAAAACCTATCAAATCCTGAAACAAAACAACTGCCAACCAAGAATAATGTACCCAGCAAAGCTCTCATTTATATTTGAGAATGAAATCAAATACTTCAACAGTAAAGAGAAACTCGAAGAATACATCAACACGAAACCAGCTCTGGAAAATCTCCTCAGGAAGGTGCTAAACCCAGAAAGAAAAAATACAAACCAAAATCAAAGATGGCAAATGGGAAGACCTCCCCACTAAAATCCATACAAGAAAAGTCAACCAATCAAGAACTCTAATAGTCGCAAATACACACTTCCATACTTACACTCATGGCAGCCCAAAACCAATTCCTTTCAATATTATCTCTAAACACAAATGGCTTAAACTCACCAATCAAAAGGCATAGATTAACGGAATGGATCATCAAACAGCACCCAACTATATGTTGTCTACAAGAGACACATCTAACCAGAAAATCCTGTAAGAAATTTAAAGTGAAAGGATGGAAAAAGACATTTCATGCCAATGGACGAGAAAAAAAGGCTGGCATAGCTGTTCTAATCTCAGATGACCTAGACTTCAAGCTGACAGACATCAAAAAGGACAGAGAAGGACATTATATATTGGTGAAGGGACTGATCCATCAAGAAGTAATTACAATCGTGAACATATATGCACCTAATTCCAATGCGCCTAGCTTCGTGAAGCAACTACTTACAGACTTAAGGGGAGACATAGATACACACACAATAATAGTGGGTGATCTTAACACCCCACTAACAACTATAGACAGATCAACAAAACAAAAACTCAACAAAGAAACAACAGAGCTCGTACAAACATTAGAACAACTAGACTTGGTAGACATTTATAGAATTTTTTATCCTAAGACCACAGATTATACATTTTTTTCAGCAGTGCATGGCACCTTCTCCAGGATCGACCACATGATAGGACACAAAGCAAATCTAAATAACTTCAAAAAGATAGGAATCATACCATGTACCCTCTCAGACCACCACGGAATGAAACTGGAAATCAGCAATTCAAAATGTCCCAGGAAATATAGAAACTCTTGGAGGCTGAACAATATGCTATTAAATGAACAATGGGTCAGGGAAGAAATTAAAGATGAGATCAAAAAATTTATGGAAACCAATGAAAACTCTGACACAACATTCCAAAACTTGTGGGACACTGCCAAAGCAGTGCTACGGGGTAAACTCATCGCAATTGGAGCTCATGTCAAGGCCCAAGAGAGTCGCCAAATACAGGAACTAACCACACACCTCCAGGAACTGGAAAAGCAGCAGCAGATGAGCCCCACACACAACAGGAAACAAGAAATCATCAAAACAAGGGAGGAAATCAACCAGATAGAAATAAAAAAAACCATACACAAAATCAACGAATCAAAAAGCTGGTTTTTTGAAAAGATAAACAAAATAGACACCCCGCTGGCCCGACTGACAAAGAAAAAACAAGAGAAAGCAAGAATTAACAGCATCAAAGATGAAAAAGGCAACATAACAACAGACATTACAACCATTAAGAACATAATCAGAAATTACTACAAAGCACTGTACTCCAACAAATCAGAAGACCACCAAGAAATGGAAAAGTTCTTAGACTCACACAACCTGCCAAAACTTAGCCCAGAGGCAACAATCAACCTGAACAAACCCATAACTGAAGCAGAGATTGAATCAGTGATTAAAGACCTCCCAACAAAGAAAAGCCCAGGCCCAGACGGCTTCACTACAGAATTCTACAAAACATTCCGAACAGAACTAACTCCAATCCTCTACAAACTCTTCAAAACAATAGAAAAGGAAGCAACCCTTCCAAACTCATTCTATGAAGCCAACATTACCTTAATCCCAAAACCGGGCAGAGATCCTACAGAGAAAGAAAACTACAGACCTATCTCTTTGATGAACATTGATGCTAAGATTCTCAACAAAATCCTAGCCAACAGAATTCAAAAACACATCAGACAGATCACTCATCCAGATCAAGTAGGATTCATCCCTGGAATGCAGGGATGGTTCAACATTCGCAAATCCATAAATGTGATACACCACATCCAAAAACGGAAAAACAAGAATCACATGATAGTATCAATAGATGCAGAAAAAGCTTTCGACAAAATTCAGCACAACTTCCTGCTAAAGACCCTAACCAAGGTAGGCATAGATGGAAAAATCCACAACATAATCAAAGCAATATATGAAAAACCCAATGCCAGCATCATACTGAATGGAGAAAAACTGGAACCCTTCCCACTGAGATCTGGAACAAGACAGGGATGTCCGCTTTCTCCGCTGCTATTCAACATAGTTCTAGAGGTACTCGCTGAGGCCATAAGACAAGAAAAAGAAATCAAAGGAATCCAAATGGGAAATGAAGAAGTCAAGCTTTCACTATTTGCAGATGACATGATTCTTTATATGGAAGAGCCAAAAGGCTCAACACAGAGACTACTAGAACTTATACGAGAGTTCGGTAGAGTGGCAGGGTACAAAATTAATGAACAAAAATCAACAGCCATAGTGTATGCTAACAGCCCCAAGTTGGAAAAAGATCTAACCAGCAAGATACCATTCAAAGTAACAAAGGAAAGCATGAAGTATCTGGGAATTAACCTAACCAAAAATGTAGGAGACCTATTTGAGGAAAACTACAAACTACTTAAAAAAGAAATTGAACAAGATCTAGAAAGATGGAGTAACATCCCATGCTCCTGGATAGGTAAAATCAATATCATTAAAATGTCTGTACTGCCAAAAGCAATATATACATTCAACACAATCCCAATCAAATTGCCCAAAACATTCTTCACAGACCTGGAAACAATGATTCAAAGGTTCATCTGGAAACACAAAAAACCACGAATAGCTAGAACCATTCTCAAGAACAGGAAGTTAGCAGGGGGAATCACAGTTCCGGACCTCTGGACATACTATAGGGCAATGGTTATCAAAACAGCCTGGTACTGGCACAAAAATAGAGAAGAAGATCAATGGAGCAGAATAGAAACACCAGATGGGAACCCACAGAAATACAGCCAAATAATCTTTGACAAAAAGACAAACGACAACCCAGGCAAATGGGAAGGTCTGTTCAATAAATGCTGTTGGGACAACTGGTTGATAGCCTGCAGAAACAAAAAGATAGACCCACATCTCTCACCATATACTAAGATCAAATCCAAATGGATAAAAGATTTAAACCTACATCCAGAAACCTTCAAACTTTTGGAAGAAAATGTTGGAAACACACTGGAACACTTAGGGGTAGGCCCTCACTTCCTAAAAAAGACTCCAAATGCAGTAGAAATCAAGACCAAAATAAACAAGTGGGACCTCATCAAACTAAGAAGCTTCTGTACAGCTAGAGAAACAATCAACAAAGTAAAAAGGCAACCCACAGAATGGGAGAAGATCTTTGCACACGACTTAGGTGATAGAGGGCTGATCTCCAGAATATACAAAGAGCTGCAAAACAACCAAAATGTCAAAACAAACAAACCTCTCAAGAAATGGGCACGGGAAATGGGCAAACACTTCACAAAGGAACAAACCCAAATGGCAAATAAACATATGAAAAAATGCTCAAGTTCCCTGGCAATAAGGGAAATCCAAATTAAAACATCAATGAGGTACCACCTAACGCCAGTAAGACTGGCCCACATGAATAAAAGCACCAACAACACTTGTTGGCGTGGTTGCGGGGAAAAGGGAACCCTACTCCACTGCTGGTGGGGCTGCAGGCTGGTACAGCCTCTATGGAAATCAGTATGGAGAGCATTCAAAAAACTCAAATACAACATACCGTATGACCCGGCAATAGCACTCCTAGGAATATATCCAGAACACTTGTTTTATGAGAAACCAACATGCACTCCTATGCTCATAGCAGCACAATCAGTAATTGCAAAGACATGGAAGCAACCAAAATGCCCATCAACAGAGGATTGGATAAGAAAGCTATGGTTCATCTACTCCATGGAATACTACTCAGCTATTAAACAAAACAAAATGCAGTTCTTTGTGGCCAAATGGGCCAAACTGGAAACCATAATGCTAAGGGAAATGAGCCAATCCCAAAAGGTTAAATACCACATGTTTGCCTTAATTTAAGATGACACGATGTTATGTACAACAAGTTATGTTATGAATGTTATATGTTGTGTATAAACCTAAATTGAAATGTCAATGAGGTGGTCACAGAAGGTGGATAAGAAATCGCATTTACTTTTACCATATTGGTTACTTGTTACTATGTCAATTAATTCCATGGTGATGTAAATTTTTACTGATGGTATGTTGGAGCTTTTAATTGATCGGGATGATAGTCTGCTGGCTCTGTCTTCAGACCAGAGAGTGTATACCTAAGAAGCCGTTGAACTTATCTGGACAATAAGATGCTGGACTCTATGTTTGGTATATGCTTGCAATGGGGGAATCTCAAGTGAACTTGAACTGTGGTTATGCAACAAGGTGGAGGAATCCACCATGGTGGGAGGGTTTGGGGAGGGGTGGGGAGAATCCCAGTACCTATGAAACTGTGTCACATAATACAATGTAATTAATGAATTTAAAATAAAATTTAAAAAAAAAAAAAAAAAAACATTGACATTGACCTGTTTGTTATGTATTGCTCTGCTAACATATACATTTCAATTTATGAAAGATTATGCAATCTTACATAATTAATTCCAGTGAGCCATAAATGTGATTCCATATATAGATCTTGTCCCTCATTCTACACTTTATTATCCATATATTTAGACAGAATAAAAAGTCAAGAACATTTTGTGTAACTAATATATAATTTTGTTTCTTTTATAAGTTATTTAAAATGAAAGGAATAATATAATTTTAGTGTGTGTAATTATATTAACCCCATACTTACCCTTTCATGTACTTCCCATGTGTTCCTATAGAACTTATATACCATTTGGCATCATTTTTTTATTCAATACATCTCTGTTTTCATTCCTTAGTTATTGCATATGTATACACATGTGTGTATACATATACATATACAGAGTTTATATATTTTAAGCCTGAAGTACTGTTTTTATATATGTGTGTACAATTTCATGCTATTTTTTCTAAAATAAAATCAGAGAAAATGAAAGGAGATTCACATTTTTATTCTCATCTTTATCTGTAGTCTTTGTTTTGTTCTGGAAATATTCACGTTCCCAGTTATTGTCACATCCTACCTGCCTCAAGAATGTTTATCAGCACTTTTTGTATGGTGTATGTGTTCGAAGTGAATTTATTTTCATGCAGTTTAAATGCTTTTTATTAGTATTATTTTGAAAATCCGTTTTGCTGGATGTGGCTCTCACACTCCAGGCTTTGGCTTTCTTGCTTTGAGCAGGGAATTGAGCTTCTCAATTTGCTGGCCTCCTTTGAGAGGTCTTGTTGATGATGAGCAACTATTTTAGTAACAAATAATTTTTCCTGTTGCTTCCAAATGTTTATCTATCATCTAACACTATTTGTTACATAATTTTTCTCTATGATAAATCTGCTGGAATTCACAACATTTCTCAGATACATGTTAATATATTATTCTTAACAATATGGGGAGCTTTTTAAAATTAAATTCTTGAAATATTTTCCTTATCATACCTATCTCTTCAATGCAATACTCACATTACCTGTATGCTTTCTTTTTTCCAAAGATTTACTTATTTTTATTGGAAAGGCAGATAGAGAGATAGGTGGAGAGACAGAGAGGAAGATCTTCCATCTGATGGTTTACTCCCCAAGTGGCCGCAACAGCTGGAGCTGAGCCAAACCAAAGTAAGGAGCCCGGAGCTTCTTCTGGGTCTTCCACACGGGTTCAGGGTCCCAAGTCATTGGGCCATCCTTGACTGCTTTCCCAGGCCACAAGTAGGGAGCTGGATGGGAAGCGGGGCTGCCGGAATTAGAATTGGCGGCCATATGGGATCCCGGAGCGTTCAAGGCGAGGACTTTAACCACTATGCTATTGCACTGGACACACCTGTATGCTTTTATGATGAACGGTGCCCTATTTCTCTGAACTTGTTCATCTTTATTGATTTTTTTCTCTTTTATAAGTCTTTTAGATTTGCTTGTTTGAGAGAAAGGCAATTTTCAACCCCTGATTCATTTGACCAATCCCTGCAGCCAGGGCTGGGCCAGGCTAACAGTGGGAGCCAGAAACAAAATCTGTGTTTCCCTCCAGGTGACATAGGTCCAAGGTCCTGAGCCATCGTCTGGTGCTTCCCAGGTGTGTTCAAAAAAGCAGGGAACCAAGGGGAGGCAAGTCTCAGGACTCCAAATCCCAGCATTGTGATGTAGAACATGGATAACCCAAGCGATGTCCTAGCCTGCTGGCCCACAACACCTCATCCTTTTTGTTGTATTTCTTTGTGTTTAATTCAATGATCAGTCCATCCCGAGCATTCTTCTTTTTGCCACTTTAAATCTACCCTTCAGTCCCTCTAGCAAATGTCTCAATCTCAAATCCTTAGTTTGTATTGGAAAGGCAGCTTTGCAGAGAGAAGGAGATTCATAAAGAAAGCCCTTCCGTCTGCTGATTTACTCCCCAGATAGCTACCACAGTGGGAGCTGAGCTGATCCAAAGCCAGGAGCCAAGGAGTTCTTCTGGGTATCTCACACAGGTGGAGTGTGCCAAGGATATGGGCCATCTTTTATCACTTCCCCTGGCCACGAGCAGAGAGCTGAATGGGAAGTGGAATAACCAGGTCATGAACTGGCACTTATATGGGATTCTGGCCCTTACAAGGTGAGAATTTAATGACCGAGCCATCACGCCAGGATCACATTGCTCATTTTTTTACTGTAACTTTCATGTTGTTATTTTTCTATTTTTTATCACTCTTGGTTTTCTCGAATCATCTCACTCTTTTGGTTTTATCATCATCTCAGCTTCTTTAAATTCTAAATTTCAGCCTGGCCTTTTTTCATACTTTCCTTATCTTCATCAAATGTAATGTTCCTAAATACTTTTAAGCACACGCCAGCACCTCAGCCTACCGATGCTATGTAGTGAGGAATTTCTTAGTTTTGGATTTTGGATTTTGTCTCTTCTCATTATACTTATTTTCACAAACTTTTTCTTAGCTGCTATATTTTTACTAAATTTCAAATATTGTGTTTTAAAAGTTTTTGTTTTTGTTTCGTTTTTTACTGGTAAATAGAAACAGAAAAATCTCAAATTATGTTTTGAAGTTAATTAAAATAATTGCAATTAAAATTAATTGAGTTTAACCTTGGTGAAGAGAATTTAGGATGGTGAATTTTAGTCAGTCCCTAAGGATGAGCCCTGGGGCCAGCACCATGTCATAGTGGATAAATCTGCTACCTGCAGTTCCAGCATCCTACACGGGTGCCTGGTTGAGTCTCAGATGCTCCAGTTCCAATTCACTCCCCTGTTAATGCGCTGGCGAAGCAGCTGAGCATTGTGCTTGGGTCCCTGCATCCAAGCGGGAGTCCTGGGAGAAACTCCTTGCTTCAGCCTAACCTAATTCCAGTCATTGCGAGCACTTGGAAAAAGAATTCAGGTAGAACATCTCTCTCTTTATCTCTCTCTCTCACTCTCCTTCCTTCTGTCTTTACGCTCCCTTTGTAATTCTAACTTCCCAATATTTCATATATTTGTATCACTGCTCCTTTCGACTCTCATTAGTATTTGTGGGCCCAATGTTGCTAGTGCGCTAAGCAATTGTTCCTTGTGGCTCATCAGGCTTTTCAGGTCATCTGGATTGCATGAAGTCTAATTTGCCTGATTTACTTTTCAGTTCTGTATATGTTGAATGGCTATCACAATCCTATTTATTATCTTCAATCGTCTGTTCTATTTCAGTTGGCTTGTTGTGGTTATGCTATGCCAGGATAACCATACAAAGCTGAGTCCAACACAGCCTCTGTAATCAAGAATCATCTACTCTACCAGGTGGAAAGTAAATGGCACTTAAAATTCGGGGAGATTTCAGGAATATGGCCATGGTACCTGCAACATTTTATTTTTCTCTAACAGCAGAACACCAGACAGTAAAATTAGCTTTATGAAATGGGGACAAAAACAGAAAAGGAGGAGGGATTTTGTGTGGGATTAGAGACAGCATAGCTGTTCAATGTTGTTTACACAGCACTGTGTGTTTCTAGTGCCTTGTCTTAATTTGGGTTCTTTGATTGTCTCAACCAAGGGAAAATAATGTGGTAAAAGAAATGCAATCATCTTTTAGACTCAAGCCTAAAAAAATAAGGAACATTGTGGACAGAACAATAACTCAGTAGCTAAATTCCTGCCTTGCACATACAAGAAACCCATATGGTGCTTGTTAATGTCCCAGATGCTCCACTTCCCATCCTAAATCCTTGCGACCCTGGAAACTAGTGGGAGACCTGGAAGAATTTCATATTGGCTCAGCTCTGGAAATTGTGGTCACTTGGGGAGTGAAACAACAGTTGGAAGATCTTTCTCTATGTGTACATATTCCCTTCTCTCCATACATCTGATCTGTCTTTCCAATAAAAATAAAGGCATCTTACATATATGTATATATATATATATATATATATATATATATATATATATATATGTATATAAACATTTCCTTTTTTGCTTTCATTTTAATTTTAAAGTTGATTTTTGTTTAAAAAGCAGAGAAAATCAGTGAGGAGCGTGAGAGTAACAAATGAAGAGAAATTCTCTCCCATCATTTGGTTCATCTGATTGGCACAGAACCAAGTGCTAGAACAACCACCTGTTGTTTACCCGGGTGCACAGTAACAGGAAAGTGAAAGCAGAAGTATGGCCAGGACTCAAAGCCCACCCTCAGCATGTGATGTTAGCATCCTAGCTATGTCCTGACCTCTGTGTCAAACTTGCGCTCTGACTGTTTTTTCTTCAACACTGCTGTTATGGTCCCCATGCTTCTGCACCAAAGTCCATACTTAGGCTTTTCATCAATGTCTTAGCTAAGCTGCTTCTCACCATCCACATCCAAAATGAGGCTTGTACTGAACCCTTCTCACTAATCACACCTGTAAAGGAAAAGAGTTCTGTTACATCCTAGTATATGTTCTTTTTGCACACTGTTTCATCTGTCTGTGGTGGCACCCAGCTGGCTGGTGGCACACCAAGGCAGTGAGCAGATATGACGTTTTAAAAAAGGGCAGGAGGGACCAATGCCCTGGTGTAGTACTAGGTTTCATGTGTGACTAAGCATAACTATCTATTTCTGAACCTAATTGGCCTTGATGTAAGCTGATTGATTTGTAATATGGACCATGTGAGTTGACTGGAAATTTCCTGGTTACTGTTGTCAATGAAAGCTTAAAATCCCCTGACTTTGGCCATGCAGTGCAGTGCTTCCTGGAATGTAGCAGGAGCTGCCATTGCCAAGTTTGGCTAATAAAGACTCCTCCTTATATCCTACGCTTGATCTCTCTCTAACATTTCTATCTAATCAGCTAATCTTATTTTGCTTTGCTCTTTCTCTTCGGTATTCAGGGTTCACAGGATTCAATAGCCTACCAAGAGATTGCCTAAATTTTGAAAATGCCAACCTCATCTATCCAAGGATTCTGCTATTCGTGGGATATGATGATGAAGAAGATAAGATCCTATTTTGTAGTGTTAATACATCTGTGTTTGATCCATTGTCCTGCAATTATTGTGAGTTAGGAATCACAAGGACATTACTATAAGGAGACAAGAACCTCCAATTCTCACATTCCTATAGATCTAAGTCAGGTTCCAGTTAGTTATAAATACTTAAGTAAGAAAAAGGCTATGGCTGCAGCAACTGAAAGAATATTCATCACATTTTAATGAACAGCTCTGTCTGTACATGATATTTTCTTACACTTCTAATGTTATTTCACAAAACATGTTGCCTATAGCACTGCTTCTGTATGACTCTGGATTCTGTGCACAGACATAGGTAGATGGAGAGGTTTGCTTTTCTCCCTTAGTATAACAAGGGAGCTGTTAGAGATGGAAGCAAAAACATAAAACAGGCATAACATGTACTGAAATAAGGAAGAAATAAAAATAACTTTGCTTTTCTTTCTGCTTGGTTTTGTCCCCTTTCCTATGACTACACAGGGCTCATGAACACAGCTGAAGACGCAGTAGGAGAGGTAATTGTTCGTCCCTGACTCTGCAGCAAAGAACTAGAAGTACACATCTTCAAGAGCTGTCCTTGAAACTCCCCATGAAGAAGAAGGAGCAGTGGCAGGTGGAAAGCGTCTTAATAGGCCACTGCAGCTGGATGAGGGATTAGCAAACCCCCAAATCATGAGGCAATAGTAATTCTTTCTTATGCATGGGTCTTATGTTCTTAGCTGTGTTGCAGAGATTTGGCCTTATGCATGTTATACTAAACTCTGGAATTATTGGAGAGTATTGAAAGATTAAGGACTTCTTCTGTGGATTTAAGAACCAAACTCCTAGGTAAAGGTGACTTTGTGATACAATTATGTGTTGCATAGAAGCGTAGTTATTGTAAGCAACTTTTCTATCTGTAGTGAATGTCAGGTTTGAAATCTGGTGTGATGACTTGATTGCGAGTAATAAAAATTAGAATACTTTATGCCAAGTGATTAAGAGCCCTGGTGTGGTACCCTAGTGGGAAAAGTCCTTGCCTTGAACATGCTGAGATCCCATATGGGCACCAGTTCTAATCCCTGTTGCCCTGCTTCCCATCCAGCTCCCTGCTTTTGGCCTGGGAAAGCAGTCAAGGATAGCCTAAAGCCTTGGGAAGCTGCCCACAGGTGGGAGACCTGGAAGAAGCTCCTGGCTCCTGGCTTCTACTTGGCTCAGCTTCTAGTCGCTGTGGCCACTTGGGGGGGGTGAATCATCAGACAGAAGATCTTCCTTTCTGTCTCTCCACCTATCTGTGTATCTGCCTTTCCAATAAAAATAAATAAATCTTTTAAAAAAGAGAGATGAGACAGATCAACAAAACAAAAACTCAACAAAGAAACAACAGAGCTCATACAAACAATAGAACAACTAGACTTGGTAGACATTTATAGAATTTTTTACCCTAAGGCCACAGATTATACATTTTTTTCAGCAGTGCATGGCACCTTCTCCAGGATCGACCACATGATAGGACACAAAGCAAACCTAAATAACTTCAAAAAGATAGGAATCATACCATGTACCCTCTCAGACCACCATGGAATGAAGCTGGAAATCAGCAATTCAAAATGCCCCAGGAAATACAGAAACTCTTGGAGGCTGAACAATATGCTATTAAACGAACAATGGATCAGAGAAGAAATTAAAGATGAGATCAAAAAATTTTTGGAAACCAATGAAAACTCTGACACAACATTCCAAAATTTGTGGGACACTGCCAAAGCAGTGCTACGGGGTAAACTCATCGCAATTGGAGCTCATGTCAAGGCCCAAGGGTGGTGCCAAATACAAGAACTAAACACACACGTCCAGGAATTGGAAAAACAACAGCAAAAGTGCCCCACACACAATAGGAAACAAGAAATCATCAAAACAAGGGAGGAAATCAACCAGATAGAAATAAAAAAAACCATACACAAAATCAATGAATCAAAAAGCTGGTTTTTTGAGAAGATAAACAAGATAGACACCCCACTGGCCCGACTGACAAAGAAAAAACAAGAGAAGGCAAGAATTAACAGCATCAAAGATGAAAAAGGCAACATAACAACAGACACCGCACCCATTAAGGCCATAATTAGAAATTACTACAAAGCACTATACTCCAACAAATCAGAAGACCACCAAGAAATGGAAAAGTTCTTAGACTTCTACCACCTGCCAAAACTTAGCCCAGAGGCAACAAACGACCTGAACAAACCCATAACTGAAGTAGAGATTGAATCAGTGATTAAAGACCTCCCAACAAAGAAAAGCCCAGGCCCAGACGGCTTCACTCCAGAATTCTACAAAACATTCCGAACAGAACTGACCCCAATCCTCTACAAACTCTTCAAAACAATAGAAGAAGAGGCAACCCTTCCAAACTCATTCTATGAAGCCAACATTACCTTAATCCCAAAACCAGACAAGGAACTAACAGAGAAGGAAAACTACAGACCTATCTCTTTGATGAACATTGATGCTAAGATTCTCAACAAAATCCTAGCCAACAGAATTCAAAAACACATCAGACAGATCATTCATCCAGATCAAGTAGGATTCATCCCTGGAATGCAGGGATGGTTCAACATTCGCAAATCCATAAATGTGATACACTACATCCAAAAACTGAAAAACAAGAATCACATGATAGTATCAATAGATGCAGAAAAAGCTTTCGACAAAATCCAACACCACTTCCTCCTAAAAACCCTAACCAAGGTAGGCATAGATGGAAAAATCCACAACATAATTAAAGCCATATATGAAAAACCCAACGCCAACATCATACTGAATGGAGAAAAGCTGGAACCCTTCCCACTGAGATCTGGAACAAGACAGGGATGTCCACTTTCTCCACTACTATTCAACATAGTCCTAGAGGTACTCGCTGAGGCCATAAGACAAGAAAAAGAAATCAGAGGAATCCAAATGGGAAATGAAGAAGTCAAACTCTCACTATATGCAGATGATATGATTCTTTATGTAGAAGAGCCAAGAGACTCAATACAGAGACTACTAGAACTTGTACAAGAGTTTGGTAGAGTGGCAGGGTACAAAATTAATGAACAAAAATCAACAGCCATAGTGTATGCGAACAGCCCCAAGATGGAAAAAGACTTAACCAGCAAGATACCATTCAAAATAACAGAGAAAAGTATGAAATATCTGGGAATAAATCTAACCAAAAATGTAGGAGACTTATTCGAAGAAAACTACAAACTACTTAAAAAAGAAATTGAACAAGACCTCAAAAGATGGAGTAACATCCCATGCTCCTGGATAGGTAAAATCAATATCATTAAAATGTCTATACTGCCAAAAGCAATATATACATTCAACGCAATCCCAATCAAATTGCCCAAAACATTCTTCATGGAACTGGAAACAATGATCCAAAGGTTCATCTGGAAGCACAAAAAACCACGGATAGCTAGAACCATCCTGAAGAACAGGAAGTTAGCAGGGGGAATCACAGTTCCGGACCTCTGGACATACTATAGGGCAGTGGTTATCAAAACAGCGTGGTACTGGCACAAAGATAGAGAAGAAGATCAATAGAGCAGAATAGAAACAGCAGAAGGAAACCCACACAGATACTGCCAAATAATCTTTGACAAAAAGACAAACGACAATCCAGGCAAATGGGAAGGTCTGTTCAATAAATGCTGTTGGGACAACTGGTTAATAGCCTGCAGAAACAAAAAAATAGATCCACATCTCTCACCATACACTAAGATCAAATCCAAATGGATAACAGATCTAAACCTACATCCAGAAACCTTCAAACTTTTGGAAGAAAATGTTGGAAACACACTGGAACACTTAGGGGTAGGCCCTCACTTCCTAAAAAAGACTCCAAATGCAGTAGAAATCGAGACCAAAATAAACAATTGGGACCTCATCAAACTAAGAAGCTTCTGTACAGCTAGAGAAACAATCAACAAAGTAAAAAGGCAACCCACAGAATGGGAGAAGATCTTCGCACACGACATAGGTGATAGAGGGCTGATCTCCAGAATATACAAAGAGCTACAAAACAACCAAAATGTCAAAACAAACAAGCCACTCAAGAAATGGGCACGGGAAATGGGCAAACACTTCACAAAGGAACAAACCCAAATGGCAAATAAACATATGAAAAAATTCTCAAGTGCCCTGGCAATAAGGGAAATCCAAATTAAAACATCAATGAGGTACCACCTAACGCCAGTAAGACTGGCCCACATGAATAAAAGCACCAACAACACTTGTTGGCGAGGTTGCGGGGAAAAGGGAACCCTACTCCACTGCTGGTGGGGCTGCAGGCTGGTACAGCCTCTATGGAAATCAGTATGGAGAATATTCAAACAACTCAAATTCAACATACCGTATGATCCAGCAATAGCACTCCTAGGAATATATCCAGAACAATTGTTTTATGAGAAACCAACATGCACTCCTATGCTCATAGCAGCACAATCAGTAATTGCAAAAACATGGAAGCAACCAAAATGCCCATCAACAGAGGATTGGATAAGAAAGCTATGGTTCATCTACTCCATGGAATACTACTCAGCTATTAAAAAAAACAAAATGCAGTTCTTTGTGGCCAAATGGGCCAAACTGGAAACCATAATGCTAAGGGAAATGAGCCAATCATAAAAGGTTAAATACCACATGTTTGCCTTAATTTAAGATGATATGATGTTATGTATAACATGTTATGTTTTGAATGTTATATGTTGTGTATAAACTAAATTGAAGTATAGGTGAGGTGGTCACAGAAGGTGGCTGGGAACTCGCATTTACTTTTAACATATTGGTTACTCATTACTATGTCAATTAATTCCATAATGATGTAAATTTTTGCTGATGGTATGTTGGAGCTTTCAATTGACTGGGATAATACTCTGCTGTCTCTGTCTTCAGACCAGAGAGGGTATACCTAAGAAGCCGTTGAACTTGACTGGACAATAAGATGCTGGACTCTATGTTTGGTATATGCTTGCAATGGGGGAATCTCAACTGAACTTGAGCTGTGGTTATGCAACAAGGTGGAGGAATCCACCATGATGGGAGGGTTTGGGGAGGGGTGGGAGAACCCAAGTATCTATGTAACTGTGTCACATAATACAATGTAATTAATGAAGTTAAATAATAATAAAAAAAAAGTTAAAAAAAAAAAAAGAGAGATGAGGATTCCTCTTTAAGTGGTGTGTGTGTCTGCTGAAGGCAATGAGGTTTACTTTCTTGGTGCATTGGCTGAAAATCTTTGACTTTTGTCGAGTTCCTCAGTCTCAGTATGATCAGTTAACTCCTAGTTATTAACCTTGGAGCAGGGATCTTATTATGCCTCTGTGTAATAAAACCCAGGGAAATTACTATTTTTCTAAAGAGAAAATTTTACTCAGTTAATGGGGGTTTTCATATTAAAGTTACTTGTCAAATATGTCTTTCCAATTTCTATAAAGATGATGAAAATATAAAAAAATTTGAAAAATAGTTAAACAGATTGCTTACAATAAAACAACCAAAAGTGAAAGCACTGATGCAGAACTTTGGGGCTCCATGTTTTGTTGCAAAATTGTCTGTATCTAGAGCTGAAATATTTATTTAATCATCAGTGCAAATGTGAGTTAATACTCTTTATAAAAATACAATGTCTTCATTATGTCTTGTGTCAAGGTTTGTAGCTTTTGTGGTCTGGTGCAATAGCCTAGTGGCTAAATTCCTCACCTTGACTGCATTGGGATCCCATATTGGTGCCACTCATGTGCCAGCTCCTCTGCTTTCCATCCAACTCCCTGCTTGTGGTCTGGCAAAGCAGTAAAGGACAGCCCAAAACCTTGGGACCCTGCACCCCTGTGGCAGACCCAGAAGAAGCTCCTGGCTCCTGCTTTGGATCAGCTCAGCTCTGGTCCTTGTGGCTACTTGGGGAGTGAGCCAGCATATGAAAGATCTTTTTGTCTCTCTTTCTCTGTAAATCTAAATTTCCAGTAAAAATAAATAAATCTTTTTAAAAAATGTATACCTTTTGAGTTTTTTGGCTAATCTCTTTGACTCTTTGACTCTTTGAGTCTAAGGGAAAAACATTATTACTTAAGTATGCTAATGTGATTTGTTTGCAATATTTATTTTTAATTGCCAGGTGGAGTTAATAATGAAGTTTTATTAAGAACATTCTACTTCCACTAAATCTGAATTGTAAAGCGTGCACCTCAGATGGAAATATTGGCAAAGACATAGGTTCCTGCAGTCTTCAGTTTAATATGGTCTGCTTTGCCTGCTGACACATTTGCCAAAGTTTAGGAAGGTAACCTGAAAGTTCTTTCTTTGAGTAACTGACATGACTAAGGTTTAAATAAGCCCCTGGATTTGCTTCTTTCACAAACCATTAGCAAAAGCAATCACATTTTCTTTTGCCTCTAATTCTTCTGTTGATGATTCCCTTATCAACAAAATGTAGTACAGAATGGTGAATAAGGGCTACTTATTTCAACAACCCAAAATAGCCTTCAATTTATTCATCAAGTATTTACATTTTTAAAAGAGAAAAAGTGTCTTGGCTAAAAACAAGGTTTCTTATCATTGATGTTTTAAAATTTTCTTAAATATATAATCATTCCTAGAAAAAGATAATAAGGGCCTGATGAGGTAGCTTAGTCGCTAAAGTCCTCACCTTGCACATACTGGGATCCCATATGGATGCGGGTTCTAATCCCTGTGGTCCCACTTTCCGTCCACTCACTGTTGTGGCCTGGAAGGGCAGTTGAGGATGGACCATGGCCTCAGGACCCTGCACCTATGTGGGAGTCCCAGAGGAGGCTCCGGGTTTCTGGCTTCAGATCAGCTCAGCTCTGGCCATTGCAACCATTTGAGGAGTGAATCATCAGACAGAGGATCTTCCGTTCTCGTACCTCCTCTCTGTATATCTAACTTAATGATAAAATTAAATAAATCTTTAAAAAATAAAAAGATACAAGATCTTCCTGTCTCTCCTCCTCTCTGTATATCCAGCTTTACAATAATAATAAATCTTTTTAAAAAAAGAGATAATAACATATAAGGTAATAAGAAACAAAAATATATCCCCAAAAACCTAATGTCATATATTCCTTTGATATAAGACAATCTTCAAGCAAAATAAAAGGTAAATAGGCCAACATGTATATACATATATTCCCATAGATAAACTGCAGAATAGAGACTAACATACTGGGAAATGAAGATATGTTCCAGTAGCCTAGAAAAAAGGAGGACTCCCAGGGAAACTTAAATATATCTCAAGAAGAGGATACTAGATTTTTAAAAATCATGTTTTATACCTACAATACCATGATACACCTAACAGCAATTGCATGCAGCTGTGTGAAGCACTAGGCATTGCAATAATATGGGGAAAAACAGTGCTGGAGGGCAGTGGGGGTGGGAGATTGGGGAAGGAAAGGGAGAATCTTTGTGCCTATGCAAAGCTATCATGAAAAATTAAGAAATCTTATAAAGTATCTAATAAATTCTAACATTTAGCTATAGAAGACAATGAATAGAAAAATAAAAAGTAACTTCCTAAATATGCTGCAGATTGTCTAAAATAAACCAACAATGTACAGCACAAATTAACACCGGGTTAATGAAAAAGTTTTCCATGGGAAGTACAAACATTGTATTTCTTGTGTCCAATTTCCATTTTGATAGTGGAAATGTGGTCACAGAAACAATCAAGAAAGAAAACCCAAGGACTAAATCATATATTTCATATCATGTATTATATACCATATACCACATATCATATGCCACCTATGCACTCTATATTGCATATATGGTAATTATAAATAAATATGTTTTATACAGGGAATTAAGATGGTGGAATAGAGTAAGGACACATCTACACAGATGGAGAAATATGAGCCAGTGTCAATCAGAGAGGGCACATTTAAATAAATAAGAGAGGACAGAACAACAACAGAGGGGCACCTGAGACTGATAGACACAGGCAAGCAGTGGACACAATGTTGTGGTGTTGCAGTGACTGATACCCCAGCGGGATTCAGCAAGTGATGATCCGAACCACACTGGCAGCAGGAACTCCACCAGCAACAAGGTGGGAAGGGACATTATCCGGGATATCCAGGTGTTAACCCAAAGAGCTGCTTGTTCTGCTGGTCTGTTTGATTTGACCAGGAGCAAAGACACGGCAGCAGATCCCAGATAGGCAGCGGGGGAACAGAGTGGATTTCACAACTCAGGTCACCTCCTAGAACTGTATTGGGCACCATTTTGTTTAAGCAGACAAGGGCTATGGGAAGTACTGCACATAGACCAAGCTGGGAGCGAACTCACTTCTGACTCAGGAAACTGCAACAGCAAGACATCCTTCAGGTTCCACGCAAGATAGGCCCAGGTAGCCCTAAGACCTGAAAGCCAGAATTCAAGAACTCTAGCAGAGGCACATCAGGTGCCATTGTGTAGAGTGTGGAAAAACTTTAAGATGTTAGGCACTACAGCGAGTTGTACATGTGCTGAGCTTGACAAGAAGTCACTGAGCTTAGTGGATTGCACTAGGCCTGCTGGAAAAGAATACCAACTGTGGCATCGTATGGATCAAAATAGGTCCGTGTGGCACCCAGACCTAATGTCCAACAGGTTCCAGCAAGATCAGCACCACCAACAACCTAGCTATATAGGACAACTGGTGCCTCTCTAATCCTGAGACCTGATCTAACTGGAAGTGGGAGAAAGGCTGCAGAGACAATGGTGCAACCTCAGCATGATAGCACAGGAGGTGGAGAGTGGTGAGCCAGGAGTTAGGGTTGTGGAGACTATGGGGGAAATCTAACATAAGAACCCAGGCCTGGAACTTGCTGGAGGTTGTGGCTCCATTGGCTGCAAGCAAAGAGCTGTGTACCAACCACAATAAGTAAAATTGCACTGCAGACCTGTGGGTGACAGAGCTTAGAAACCTGTCCCAAGGAGAAAAATCTGATAGCCACAAGTACAGTGACGAAGAGCAAAAGAAGAGACAGAGGAACAATGAATATTACTGAAGACTCCCCTGCAAAGGAACAAAAGCCTTTGCCAACCTCAGAGTGAACTGAAGAAGACATCAAGAAAATGGGGGATGCAAAATTCAAAACACTTGTTATTAAGCTTCTTATTAACAAAGAGAAGCACGTAAAGCAGGCAGTCAAGGAATAGAAGGAATATGCCACACTGGAAATGAATCAAGCAGAAACTGATTTATCAGAAATAAAGAATACAGTAGAGCAAACTATAAGTACAATGGAGAGTCTCTAAAACAGAATGAAGAAGGCAGAATAAGGAATCTCAAAATTAGAAGCGATTTCCTGGGTCAGGCACGATAGTGTAGTGTTAAAGTCCTCAGCTTGAACATGCCAGGATTGCATATGGGTGCCAGTTCTAATCCTGGCAGCTCCACTTCCCATATAGCTCCCTGCTTGTGGCCTAAGAAAGCAGTTGAGGACGGCCCAAAGCCTTGGGACCCTGCACCCACATGGGAGATCTGGAAGAAATTTCTGGCTCCTGGCTTCGGATTGGCTCAGCTCCAGCCATTTCGGCCACTTGGGGAGTGAACCATCGGAGGTAAGGTCTTCTTCTGTGTCTCTCCTCCTCTCTGTATATCTGCCTTTCCAATAAAAATAAAATCAAGCTTTAAAAAAAGAAGATATTTCCTGTCACCAGGGGGAAACGAACAAAAAGCTGTAAGCAGAGCTGAATAAGGCCAAAAGAAGTATTCAGAACTGAAAGACACTATTAAGAGGCCTAATATAAGAGTTATAGGAGTCCCAGAAAGTGCAGAAAGAGAAACTGGGTTTACAAATGTATTTAATGAACTAATAAAGGAAATTTTTGCTAATCTAGAGAAAAAAAATCAAGAAAAAATATCCAGGAAGGGAACAGAACTCCCAACATGCTTGACCAAAAGTGATCTTCACCAAGACACACGATAATCAAGCTCTCTTCAATAGAATGTAAGATAAAGATGATTAAATGTGCACATGGAAAAAAATCAACTGACATATAACAAAATGCTAATTAAATTCACAGGAGACCTCTCACAGGAAACTCTACAAGGCAAAAGTGAATGGAGTAACATATTCCAGATTCTAAAAGCAAAGATTGTCGGCCCAGGATAATGTACCCAGCAAAGTTTTCCTTTGTCTTTGAAAATGAAATAAAATTCTTCTACAGTAAAGAAAATTAGAAGAATATCCCTCTTCCATATCTCCCCTACAAATGATGCTTAAAGATATTCTCTTGAAAAGAGAAAAGGAATAGCGTCCACCAAAAGCAAAGGCAAATGTGAAGAACGTCCCAGTAAAATAACAACAGAAGACTAAATCAATGAAAAACCCATTGCTGAAATCACAGGACAAAATTACCATCCATACATATTAATCCTGAATACAAATAGCTTAAACTCTTCAATCAAATGCCATAGATAGTAAACTGGATCGAAAAACAAAGCCCATCTATTTGTTGCCTACAGAAGACACATTTCACCAACACAGATCAGCGGAAAGATCAGTGGATTTTGATTTTTTTTTTGTGAGTTTCATCTCTTCAAAACACTTTCTTATTAGATACTTCAGTGACTCATAGATCATACAGTGGCATTGTTTTCTTCAGAAGTTTCTTGATCTTCTTTTTCTTTTCTTCAGTGACACATTAGTCATTCAGTAGCATGTTATTTAACTTTATGGTGTTGTTAATTTCTTTTTCTTATTGTTGATGTTGCTGTGGTTTTTTATTTGAGGGGGTGTACAGTAATTGTATAATTGAGACTATCATATCCTGATATGAGGATAAAATGCAGTATGCATCTCTACTGCCAGACAAAATAGACTCCCAATGAAATGGTTTACTGTGTCTTAACAAAAGGATGCAGAACTCTCTACCATTGTCCATGTCCGCAATAATGCACATATGACTGTGTATGAAGAACTTTACTATAATAGTGATTAAGGGGAACTCATTGAGGGGGAGGGAATAAGGGAGGGGATAAGAGAAATCCCAGGGCCTATGGAACTGTATCATAAAATGATAACAATAAAAAGAAACAAAATTTTACAATAAATAAATATGTTATTGCATATGTAATATATCATGATTATTATACCAGTTTATGTGGTATAACTATATAGTATATACATTATACATGTATAATACATAATGTATATGTACTACTATATATTATTTAATATAACTCACATACTATTCTATGCAAAGTATATCAATATATTCCAAACTCAAATACAACAGCAGACTTTCCCACATCCCAGGGTTAGAAATAAAATCCACAGAAAGGTCACACAGCACCAGAAAGCCAGCACAAGATGCTATTCAACAACTAAGGCGGGACTGGGGAGTAAATATCTAAGAGCAAGAACTACAAGAGGATGGATGAATGTAATATCAGCAAATACTCTTTAAAACAATCATCACTTAGAGGATTTCAACTTAGCTGCCGCAGATTCTGTCAGGCTCCAGCTCACAGTTGGATACCAGGTACTCTGGTGGTTGGGATCAGCAGGAAGGTGGCAGCACACCATCTTGGGAGTGTTGGGACCAAGCAGGAGGAGGTCGATGCTCTGAGCCTGAGCGCCTGACTCGCCCCTCACTCTTGCTTCACTCACACAACCTAATTTGGCTGTCATGGTGACAGGGAGTTATCTGATTGGCTGTGTCTTTTTGACATCACCAGGCCTCATGACCATACAAACTGTCCAACCAGCAGCTGCATGGAAATAATATCTCAGAATTCCACAGCCTTAGCAAGAATCCATGGTTACAGACAGGCACCTATAACAGAGAAAAGAGATGAGAGGCTCAAGCTCTGCTCTCCGTGGTCTTTTCTCTCCAAAGAGCCTGGCATGGAGAATGTTCAGACTTCACGGAAGTCAGGAGGAGGTGATCCTGAGTGTATTGGACTGGGCTTCACATGGTATGGCTATGTAGCAGGTGAGAATATGGTGAAAATGTAGTGAAACACAGAATTTTTTTAATCTCTGCTTTTATTAATATATTGGATTTTTTAAATCAACTGAAATACTTGCATATCACAAATGAACTAAATTAAATATAGCTACTAGAGATAGTGTTTTGCAAATACATAAATAATGTAGAATCTCAAAGTCAAGCTAATATCCATGTGTCTAATGTCGTGCACATTTAACATCTAATCTCTAAGTGAGTTTTGCGGACTAGATGATAGTGTCATTATATAGTCACTAGAAAGTTGTTGTTTTGGCCTGGGAAAGTAGTCAAGCATGACCCAAAGCCTTGGGACCCTGCACCCACATGGGAGACCAAGAAGAAGCTCTAGGCTCCTGGCTTCTGTTTGATCAGCTCTGGTCATTGCAGTCACTTGGGGAGTGGATCATCAGACAGAAGATTTTCTGCTTGGTCTCTCCTCCTCTATGTATATCTGACTTTGCAATAAAAAAATGAATAAATATTTTTAAAATTGATTAATTGGGCTTTTCTCCATTTTTCTCAACTCTGGAAAGGCTTCAATAAATGTTAAGGACCAAGGTGATGCTAGAGGACCAGTCTGAGTCCCAACTTTGCCTCATATCCAGCTCAGTGCTGATGTGTTTGGGAAAACACCAGAAGGTGGCTCAAAGACTAGGGCCACTACCACCTGTGTTGGGAAATGGGGTTCCTGGCTCTTGGCTTCAGCCTAGCCCTGCCCTGTCTGTTGCAGCAACTTGGGGAGTGAACCAGAATTTTCTGTCACTACACCTTTTTAATAGTTAAGTATCTGTTTTAGAAGGAAAGAGCTGGAATCGTCCATTGGATATTCTGCTGCTATTGTTTGTTGCACCGTGTGAATTCTTTCAGCAGGGACTGCTGATATCCTGCCCTTGAGCTGTAGGTCTGTGAAATCATTTGGTCAGGCCCTGCCATGGTAACTGCAGGCAGGACACAGAGTTCAACAAATCACTACCATGGTAACTTGAACTTGATAATAGTGTGTGGCCTGCAAATGAAGATGCAAATGTCCAAACAATCCTCAGAAGAGAAATGCTACCCACTTCTACTATTGATACTATTCAATTGAACAATTTTGGCAAAGGTCTTTTACTAAACTAATTATTCCTATTTCTCCAGCTTATTCCTTTCTGACACAATCTATGTTTGCTTGTTGTAATATTTATTTATTTTTATTGGCAAGGCAGATTTATAGAAAGAGGGAGACACAGAATGAAACATCTTCAAATGCTGATTCACTCCCTAGTGGCTGCAATGGCAAGAGCTAAGCCAATCTGAAATCAGAATCCAGGATCTTCTTCCAGGTCTTCCATGTGAGTGTAGGGTCCCAAGGCTTTGGGACCTCGAATGCTTTCCCAGACGGGGAGCTGGATGGGCAAGAGGAGCATATGGGACATGAAACAGTACCCAAATGGGGTCCTGGTGTCAGCAATGTATTTAATCACTAAGACATGTTTGTTGCTGTTATTGTTTGTTTTCAAATATTAATTTATGTACTTGAAAATATCAGTGACTGAGACAAATAAGGAAACAGACCAAGATAGATAAAAAGAGTTACCTTCCATTTGCTGGTTCATTCCCCCAAGTGCCCATAATCGTCCAGGTTGGGCTGGGACTCAGCCAGGAGTCAGGAATTCCATTCAGTTCCCTCATGTGGGTAACAGGAACACAAGCACTTGGCCTATCATCTGCTTCCCTTCAGGTGCAGCAACAGAAAGCAGGATCAGAAGCACGTGAACTGAACAAAAAGATGTGGCCGTATCAACCGGTGGATTTGTTGGCTGTTCCACAGTGTCCAGAATCATCTTATATTTTTTTGTTTTACATTTTACATCAGTATGCACTTTTTAAACTCCCTTTTGATTATTTTTGTTGACAAGAGGGGAAAAAGAGTGAAGATTGAATGAAGATGTAAATGAAATTTTAGTAGTGTGTTCAAAGAATTTTTCTTCCTACGGTGCCTTTGAGCCATCCATGTGTTAGTGCATGCAATTAGCCTAAGGACATTTAGAATATGTCCTTATGCTCAATTCCTGGCCCAGGGTCCTACATCAGGTTGTCCCTTAATGTGGGCCCTGGGAGGTCCTAGTTATTGGGTTCCTCTCACTCATGTGGGAAACATGGATGAAGTCCCCAGCTCCTGGCTTTGACTCAGTCTACTTCCTATTGTTGCAATCATTTGGTGATTTAAACAGAAAATGAAGCTCTCTCTTACTTGCTCTGTTTCTCACATAGATTAACCAATCTTAAAAATGCTATATTCAGTGTTCGGAAGGAATAAGCTCCAATACATTTGTTAGCATAAATTTGTAAATAAAATTTTTGTACGTTCAAGATATATTTTTCCAGTTCTTCTGTTACTTGCACCCATGTGAATGGCCTGGAAGAAGCTCCTGGCTCCCAGCTGTCATTTGAGGAGCATATCAGCAGATGGAGGAGGATCCAGCTCTCTCTCCCTGACTCCTATTTCTTCTTTGTGCATCAAGCTGCTTCTCAAATATATAAACAGATCTTTTTAAAAAGTCGATAGATGCCAGGAGTTGGGGGTCTGAGGAAGATGACCTGAAACAAAATGCTTTTAGAACAGTGAAAACCATGTCTGGTGCGGTGGCTTAGCAGCTAAATTTCTCCCATTGAACATGCTGGGATCCCATATGGGCACCAGTTCTAGTCCTGGCAGCTCCACTTTCCATCCAGCTCCCTGCTTGTGGCCTGGGAAACCAGTTGAGGACAACCCAAAGCCTTGGGACCCTGCACCCACGTAAAAGACCTGGAAGAGCTTCCTGCCTCCTGGCTTCGGATGGGCACAGCACCATCCATTGCAGTCACTTGGGGAGTGAATCACCAGATGGAAGATCTTCCTCTCTCTCCTCCTCTCTGTATATCTGACTTTGCAATAAAAATAAATAAATAAATAAATAAATAAATAAATAAATAAAAGAACGGTGAAAATCATCTGTGCGATGTCAGAATATAATTGTATAGTGCTGGAGATGTGTCATTATGTGCTTGTCCAAATAACTTGTTATATGTGACTGAGTCAATGATTTGACTCAGGTGTTAGAAGAGAAGTGGGGAATGTTATGAGGTGCAGCCAGTGATAGCCAGCACCCTTTGACAGGGACAAATGGAGTGTGGCTGTGTCCCCTGCTCTTTGTCGTGAAGGTAAGGCCAAAAACAATGGAATGTTAACAATGGAATGTTAATTCCATTCTCAGCTACTCCCCCCATCCCACTGTTCCAGGAGAGGTTAGGCCTAGCAGTAGTGGAATGTGGATAGAGAAACCAGGGAAAGGTGAATGTTTGCAGCTTTGTAAGTGTGTTCAGGTTATTCATTGTATGTCTTTTATGATAGCTTATATTGCTGGGGAAGCTGGGACATACGTCTTCAGTTTAATAGATGGACTTGAGGGTAATGACCCTTTGCTCCTCTTGGGGTTATGATTGATTGGATTATGACTGGTTGTATTACCCCATGGATTTGTGATTTGCTATTTCTAATGTGCTCTGTTATCACCAAGCTTGTTTAATAAAGACTCTTTAATAAACCTTAGACATGTCTGGTGTGATCTCGCTCACACTCCATAACTCACTAAAATACGCATCACCAAGAGTGAACCATAAGTGAGGGTAAAGATGTGGTAGTGTCAGTTTATCCATGGTAACAAATGTACCAGTTAACTGTTGTCAGAGTAGGGCAGCTGAGTGTGGGTAGAGACAGTGGGAATATGGGAAATCCCTGTCCTTTGCTCTTCATTTTCCCGCAACTCCAATACTTCACTGAAAAGACAATGTAGAAAAACTGAAGAAAAATCCAAATGTGTACTTGTGTTGAATAGAAAGAATGAAGTCTGTTTCCTTGTACTTGTTTTTTTAAATACAGACTGAAATTGTGCATTCTATGGGGACAATTTGATGTTTCACTGCAATCATATGCTGTGAATTGATGATCTCACCTAATATCTCATATATTTGCCATTTCCTTATGCTAAAACCATCCAAAATATTCTCATTTGGAAGTTGGAATTGCATTTAAGATAATATAGTTAACTACATTCAGCATTCTGTGTAATACAACTCAATTAATTCTTCCTATCTGATTGGATTTCAGATCTTTGCATCATTTTCCTTTTTTGTTTTTGTTTTTGTTTTAAGTCAAATACTTCTTGCCACAGCAGTCAGTAGGGGCTCCTCAAGAGAGGAAAGACCTGAAAATCCAGTCAAAGTGGTCATTAGAACACAATTTTGTACAGAAAATAAAATTGTAACTAATAATTCTTTAGCTCAAAGAGCAGGAATTTTAATACTGTTTAGCTTGCTCTAAACAAAGTGCCATCAAAAGGGAATCATTAGTGACTTCTTTCCATTGTCATGGTCAGCTAAAACTCAGCAGGGTGGGATCTTCTGCTTCCTTGCAATTCTCAGGATCAAACTAGAGACTGAGCAGGGGGACTGGTGTGCTGACTTTGTAAAGGTAATATCTGGGGAGATGCATGCATCTACTAATCTGTTAGTCCAATAACTTACTATTCCTAGTTCTTAGACGAGATGCCTTTACTGAGGAGGAGATTACTTAGATAACTTGAGAATGTTTGCTGCTTTTCCAAACTTAAATTCAACATTTTTGTTTATTTGTTTATTTATTTTTGAAAGACAAATTTGCAAAGAGAAGGAGAGACAAAGATCTTTCATTCAATGACTCACCCCCAACATGATTGTAAGAGTTGGAGGTGAGACAATTTAATTTCTTCTGGGAGGAGGCAGAAACTTCTTCTGAGTCTTCCCTGTAGGTTCAGAGCATCAAGGTTTTGCAATATCTTAGACTATTTTCTCAAGCCATAACTAGGGAGCTGAATCAGAAGTTGTGCAACTGGGACACAAACCCATAGAGACACTGGCACATTCAAGCAAAGCATTAGCCAGATGAGCCATTGTGCTGGCCCTGCATTTTTCATCCTATTATAATACCTTCAATTGGTGTAATCATTTTATACCTAAGATACATGTAAGATTAATCATTGCAGAGAGACTCACAAGATGGCTGACATAGGAGGAAGGCTGTGAGGGAGCTCACAGACAGAGAGGGCTAGAACGCGACAAAAGCATAAGTGGAGCAGCATAGAGCTACAGGGAGAAGAACGTGAAGCTCCCTGGACAGTGTGGAGCCAAAAAAATCCACACAACTCGGAAGAGCAACCAGGGAAAAACAAAACAAAACAAAAGGAAGGGAAGATGGCTTTCCTCTCCTGACCTGCTGAGTCACCATTGAATGCAGCCACTGAGAGCCACAGTCGTGCCGCAGTCCTCAGGACCCACATCCGCCACAGTCACCAGGACCCGCTGGGACCCGCCAGGACCCGCACCTGACACAGTCGTCAGGAGATGCACCCGCCGCAGCGTGGGTCCCCTCCAGAGGAAGAGGCAGACTGCAAGAACCTGAGGTTTGAGTGAGTTGGGTGGGGGCAGTGGTGGGTCGGAGGCTCCGGGAGTTGGCCCCCCAGGGGCACGCACAGAGCCTGAACACCCTTGGTGCTCATCTCCCCATCCCTCCCCCCCCCCCCGAGATTCCAGCGTCTGCGGACACAGGCAAGTGCCTTGAAACTGCTGAAACTGTGTCTGGGAGGTGATGCACAGTGGTCCTGTGCGCTGAGAAGAAAGGCAAAAGGCACACTGAATACTCCCTGTGCCTTTGCGGTCTGGCACTCAGCTGGGCGGTGCTGTCCCACAGGAACCCGAGCACGCCACTGGGCTGGGTGGTCCCCTGTGAGCGCTGGGCTGGGCGGTCCCACACTGCTGGGGTGGGCGGGCCTGAGCAGGAGGCGCTTCCAGAGAGCACCTGGAACACCCCACGCCCTATAGTCCCGTGCTTGGGAGACACACCAGGAGGGCACTGCAGACCCGCATGCAGGTGGCGTTCCCAGAGAGCACCTGGAACCTCCACAGTGCAGTCCCTGGCACTAGGGACACACCGAGAAAGCACCTAGAATCCTCCGTGCCCTGTGATTCCGCACAGGGGCACGCACAGAGAGTGCCTTCATTCCCCCATGCCCTGTGGTCACATACGTGTAGGGGACGAGCTGAGAGTGCGCTTTGAATCCGCTGGGCCCTAGAAGTGGTGCCCTGAGGTCCAGTGTTCTGGGGAAGCACCAAAAGTGCCTTGAAAATTCCCGCACCCTGCTACTCCATGTCTGCAGACTCTGATCTCTGCAGGATAGCGCTTGGAGACCCCTCAGCACGCTGGTGCCTGGGTCTCTCAAAAAAGAAACACTAACACAATGGGAAGAAATACCAGAAAAGGTAATGATCCAGATGAGAGAGGCAACACCCTACCAATAAAGGATCAAAAGCCAATGTCTATTTCGGAGATGCGAGATGAAGACATGCAAGATCTACCAGATAAGGAATTCAAAAAAATAATGTTAAAATATGTCAGAGACAATGAGAAGAATTGGGAGGACTTCAAGGAATTCAAGAACCACATAGTCACAGAAATACAACAAATGAAAAGTAAAATCCTTGACTTAGAGCACAAAATTTGAGAGCCTAACCAACAGAATAAATACAGCAGAAGAGAGGATCTCTGAAACAGAAGACACACAAAATGAACATACCCAGCTCATTAAACAGCTGGAGACAAGTCTGAACAAAGCCAATAAGACCATACAAGAAATGAAAGACAACCTGAGAAAATCAAATATTAGGATTATTGGCTTTCCTGAAGGAGCGGAAAGAGAGTCAGGAATGCAAATGGTACTCGACGAAATTGTACAGGAAAACTTCCAACACACTTGGAACATGAACCCAGCCCAAATCCAGGACGGCCAGAGGACTCCCAGCAGATATGATCCAAAGAGATCTTTACCCAGACATATGGTGCTCAAGTTCCACTCCAACGAAGACAAAGAAAGAATCCTGAGACAAGTACAAAGCAGAGAAAAGATCACATACCGGGTAAAACCAATCAGAATCACTGCTGACTTCTCTGAAGAGACCTTACAAGCAAGAAGAGAATGGACAAAGATCTTCCAAATCCTGAATCAGAACAACTGTCAACCAAGAATATTGTACCCAGCAAAGATCTCATTCGTATTTGAGAACGAAATCAGATACTTTCATAGCAAAGAGAAATTAGAAGAATTTGCCAGCACAAAACCAGCTCTACAAAATCTCCTTAGAAATTCACTAAATCCAGAAAAAAAGGAGGTGAATCATAAGCAAAGATGGCAAACAGGAAGGTCTCCCCACTAAAGTCCACACAAGGAGGGGCAATTACACAGAGATCAACACCCACAAAAACACATACATATGGCAGGGCAAAATCACAACCTCTCAATTTTAACTCTTAACACAAATGGCCTGAACTCACCAATCAAAAGGCACAGATTAACAGAATGGGTTATCAAACAGGACCCAACTATCTGTTGCCTGTAAGAGACACATCTAACCAGAAAAGATTCAAAGAAACTGAAAGTGAAAGGTTGGAAACAGATATTTCATGCCAATGGACAAGAAAAAAAGGCTGGGGTAGCTGTCTTATTTCAGATGATGTGGACTTCAATCTGACACACATCAAAAAGGACAGGGAAGGACATTATATATTGGTGAAGGGACTGATCCATCAGAAAGTAATTACCATTGTGAACATATATGCACCAAATTCCAATGCACCTAGCTACGTGAAGCAATTACTTACAGACTTAAGGGGAGACATAGATATGCACACAATAATAGTGGGTCATCTTAACACCCCGCTAACAACAATAGACAGATCAACAAAACAAAAACCCGACGAAGAAACAACAGAGCTCATACAAACAATAGAACAACTGGACTTGGTAGACAGCATTCTTCATGGAACTGGAAACAATGATCCAAAGTTTCATGTGGAAACACAAAATACCATGAATAGCTAGAACCATCCTGAAGAACAGGAAGTTAGCAGGGGGAATCACAGTTCCGGACCTCTGGACATACTATAGGGCAGTGGTTATCAAAACAGCCTGGTACTGGCACAAAGATAGAGAGGAAGATCAATGGAGCAGAATAGAAACACCAGAAGGAAACCCACACAGATACACAGATACTGCCAAATAATCTTTGACAAAAAGACAAACAACAATCCAGTCAAATGGGAAGGTCTGTTCAATAAATGCTGTTGGGACAACTGGTTGATAGCCTGTAGAAACAAAAAGATAGATCCACATCTCTCACCATACACTAAGATCAGATCTAAATGTATAACATATCTAAACCTACATCCAGAAACCTTCAAACTTTTGGAAGAAAATGTTGGAAATACTCTGCAAGATCTAGGGGTAGGTCCCTACTTCCTAAGAAGGACACCAAAAGCAATAGAAATCAAGACCAGAATAAACAAAAGGGACCTCATCAAACTAAGAAGCTTCTGTACAGCAAGGGACATAATCAACAAAGTAAAAAAAACAACCCACAGAATGGGAGAAGATCTTTGCTCACTACGTAGGTGATAGAGGGCTGATCTCCAGAATATACAAAGAACTACAAAACAACCAAAATGTCAAAACAAACAAGCCACTCAAGAAATGGGCACTGGAAATGGGCAGACACTTCACAAAAGAACAAACCCAAATGGCAAATAAACATATGAAAAAATTCTCAAGTGCCCTGGCAATAAGGGAAATCCAAATTAAAACATCAATGAGGTACCTACCAACTAACACCAGTAAGACTGGCCCACATGAATAAAAGCACCAGCAACACTTGTTGGCGAGGTTGTGGGGAAAAGGAAACACTGCTACACTGCTGGTGGGGCTGCAGGCTGGTTCAGCCTCTATGGAAATCAGTATGGAGAATATTCAAACAACTCAAAATCAACATACCATAAGATCCAGCAATAGCACTCCTAGGAATAATATCCAGAACACTTGTTTTATGAGAAACCAACATGCACTCCTATGCTCATAGCAGCACAAGCAGTAATTGCAAAAACATGGAAGCAGCCAAAATGCCCATCAGCAGAGGATTGGATAAGAAAGCTATGGTTCATCTACTCCATGGAATACTACTCAGCCATTAAAAAAAAACAAAATGCAGTTCTTTGTGGCCAAATGGGCCAAACTGGAAACCATAATGCTAAGGGAAATGAGCCAATCCCAAAAGGTTAAATACCACATGTTTGCCTTAATTTAAGATGATATGAGGTTATGTATAACATGTTATGTTATGTATGTTATATGATGTGTATAAACTAAAATTGAAATATCAATGAGGTGGTCACAGAAGGTTGTTAAGAACTTGCATTTACTTTTAACATATTGGTTACTCATTACTATGTCAATTAATTCCACCATGATGTAAATTTTCGCTGATGGTATGTTGGAGCTTTTAATTGACTGGGATGATACTCTGCTGGCTCTGTCTTCAGACCAGGGAGGGTATGCCTAAGAAGCCGTTGAACTTGACTGGACAATAAGATGCTGGACTCTATTTTGGTATATGCTTGCAATGGGGGAATCTCAACTGAACTTGAACTGGTTATGCAACAAGGTGGAGGAATCCACCATGGTGGGAGGGTTTGGGGAGGGGTGGGGAGAACCCAAGTACCTATGAAACTGTGTCACATAATACAATGTAATTAGTGAATTAAAAATAATAAATAATTTTTTAAAAAAGATTAATCATTGTAGTGATGCTTCTAACTTAAAGCTTGGAGGTTGGGAACTCAATGATTGGCATGGTCCTAAGTTCCTGGTTCATCACCTGCTGTCTTCCAAAATACAGGAGCAAGAAGCTAAAAGCAAAGGTGGCACTCAATCCTGGATCATCTGATTTGTGATGCAAGTATTCCATGAACCGTCTTAAATGTGTTGTCAAATAGCCTCTCCAGGAATTTATTTTTGAATCCTGCATCCCTTAAGCACTGTCAATATTTTCTGCGTTTATATGGAAAATGATGGAAGACTAACATAGGTGTTACACACCAACTACCATCATGAATTGTTTTATCTTGAGTAGATCATTGAAAATGTGTCAAGATTTGTCCCTACCCATGAAATGATGGTTGTAACACCTAAAAAGCAGAAATACTTCATCAAAAGTAAAAAATATTTCCATGACACTTTCAATAGGTATCAGCTTATTGTCATGTCTCAATTAAATATATATATGTCAGTTTTTCCATATCCCAAATAGAAACATTTCAATGTGGGCTACTGGCTAAATCATGCATTTTCTTATAGATTTTTAACTTCATGAGAATGTATACTTTATATCTCTCACCTTCATCTTATCTGAATGCTACAAAATTAATCTAGAAACAGCAAATTCTACCACACTCTATGCTCTATTTTGCCCAGCTATCTGTAGCCTTAGCACTGATTGACTTGGTGTTTTGCATTCATTTGCTTTATCAGTAAAATAATGTGGCTACCATAAATATAATTAGTGTAAAGTTACTGATGTGTCAAGTTAAAGAGGATAGGCTTGGATATTAGCTTCTTAAAGATTGATTTGTTTCTTAGGGTCCTGTTCAGTGGCTCAACTGGCTGTCCTACTTCGCTTCTGTCTCCCTGATTTTGGCCTGGGAAAGCAGCAGAGAATGGCACAAATCCTTGGGATCTAGCATTCATGTAGGAGATCTGAAGAAGTTTCTAGCTCCTGGTAGCAGAGATGGGAAGTGAAAGAAGAAAAGAGGGAGAGAGAGAGAGAGAGAGACAGGGAGAGAGAGAGAGAGAGAGAGAGAGAGAGAGAGAGAGAGAGAGAGAGAGAGAGAGAGAGAGAGAGAAGAGAGAAAGAGAGAAAGAGAGAAAGAGAGAAAGAGAGAAAGAGAGAGAGAATTTATCCACTCTTTCACTCCACAAATGTTTTTAATGGCTGGACCTGAACCAATCTAAAACCAAAAAAGCCCATCCTTTTTTTCAGATATCATTCATGGATTGGGTTCCAAGAACTTGCTCTATCATTTGCTGGTCCTCAGGCACAGTAACAGTATTATATTTGAATGAGACCTTCCAGAACTTGATCTGGCACTCCTTTATGGATGTCAGGTATATAGGTAGTGGCTCAACCCACTTTGCCACAATATTAGCCACCAGACTTGATTAGCAGGGATTCATACTGGCACCCATGTGAGATGTGCGTATCACAGGTGTCAGCTTACCTCGCTGGAGCACAGTGATGGCTTGGCTCTTCTGTTTTCATCCCAGCTTCCTATTATTGTGCAGTCTGGGAAGTAGCAGTTGCTTGGGTCTCTACCACTGAACACAGGATACCCTGATTAGGTTTTGGGCTTCTGCCTTGGTCCTGGCCCAGCCTCTGCACTTGTAGGCATTTGGGGAGCGAGCCAGCAGATAGAAAATGTTTTTCTCTGTGCTTCTGTCTTTTGACTCAGATGTAATAAGTAAAAAATAAAAATGATTTAGCCTTTAATTAATGTGTATACATACCAATATGTATGTATGGTTGATCAGTGTGAATGTGATATTTATGGAAGAGTTCACTTCAGAAAATTAAAGACAATCTTATAAAAATAATATTTTCTTTATTTCTTAATATTTGACATGGATAATGTAAGATATAGAGAACTAAAAAGAATTAATTTTACACCAAACATATTTTTGAATTTGGAAATTACTCCAATAGTAAATTTCTTTTGAACTTTGTAGCTCATTGATTGGAATATAAAAATGAAATACTTGTATTAGGGACATTAAACACCATTTGCTAGGAATCATAGTATATTAGTGATTAATGTTCTGCAATATCCTTCCCTATGTCACATTTGGAGCAGAACTGATTTAAGGGAAGGTGGCATATGAAATATACACATATGAAATATGTGCAATAATTATAAAATAGACTTTAAAATAATTCAGCAGTGGAGAATTATTTAGAACTTAATTTGAGGTTCTTGCCAATTTTCTCCAGTGAGTAGAAACACTGAATCATTAATATCCTTTTCAATGAAACAATTATTACTGATAGGACTAATTTTACAGTTGCCAGTTTTGTGCTTCCTTGAAGAAGCTGTTTCCATTAGAGACCCTGCCTGCTTGAAGAGTCAGCTTCATTCTCTTTCCTCTTCCTCAGCGGAGTTCAGAATTCTCAAACACTGGCATTTATCACCAAATCACCTGCTTATTCACTCTGGTCTCTCTTGTGTCACTACTTGTTGTGATGATTCATAGAAAATCTTACCTCTCCAGTTCTTATCTTCCTGAACCCCATTCTAGAGTCTGTTTCCTAGTCTCCTAAAAGTTTTCAAATCCAAAACAACGTTTTCATTTCTGTATATATAACATGCCCACATGTATCCTCATCTATTGCTTAATGAAGTTCAGGGGCAATAGATAATTGTGAAGAAAGCAACAGCAGGAAATGGCTCAAATGGTTAGGTATCTACTGCGTCTTCAGGATACCAGGATGGAGTTCTTGGTTTGTAAGATTAACCTAGTACATGCTTGGATGTTTTGGTCATGTTGGGGAATGAATCAGTCATGACAAATCCCTTCAGATAAAAGGTAGGCAAGGACACCTTGTGTTAAGGGAGACAAACAAGGACACCTTGGGGGAAAGGGCGTGGGGCATGGGGGCTGGGCCATGCATTCACCTAATAGGGGTTTGGCTTCAACACAACCAAGGGTGGATACAGGTATGAAAACAAGTGAAGCTAATTCCCAAATAAGCAGAAATCTGTCTTTTTGCTGATTTTACGCAGTAGATTTTCGGTTTTGGCAAAAGGCAGAACATTTATTTCTATGGAGCAAATATCATTTCTGCCTAAAATAGTTGATACAATTCAAGAATAAAGCCAGGGTGCCTAGTATCATGAGTGTGGATATTTTACAATTGCATAATCATAACCCATATGATTACATAAACCTATAATCATATGACTATCATATCTCAAGAATGTGATTCTTATAATATGCCATTATATATTAATAACTCTACTGATATCATTTTGGGCACTTTGTGCTTTCTATTTTTTTTCCCCACAGGCAACATTGCAAGGAGAATATTGATTTTTGGTCTTCTAAAATATCTGAATTATGATTCTACAAAGCTTATCTACTATTTAATATTAATTCCTTTGATGATATAATTGTTGTCCCTCGCTTCCTGGTTACTTTTCATATGTTTATTTTTTTGAACTTTTCTGGATAAGAGCTTATGTAATTAATTTTAAATATTCTATCTTTGTATAGCTAATTAAAGCAACACATGTTTTCTATAACATTGCGTGAACTAGATAGCATAAACAGTTTTGGTTGAAAATGTTTACTAATTTCCCTTCTGATTCCGTCCTGATTCCTAATATACATAGAGGTTATCTGATTTCTCTGTAGTTGGCAATTTTCTGAAATACTCTTTTTTGTTGATTTCTAATTTAATGTTGCTGTAGAAAATAAATTGCAAAACAATCTTTCGAAATTTATTGAGGTTTATTCTATGTATTCTGTTGGGTATATTCCACGCATACTTGGATGAAAATATGAGTTTGCCATTCTGGGAATGGAGAGCAACATTGTCATGATGATTGATTTTGACATTTAGCTCTGTAAGTGTGCTGATATTATCACCCGTTTCTTTTGTTGCTCAATAATAAAAACTCCTCGATTGTTGAGTTACATATGACTATTTCCACTTTCATCTCTGTTTCCCATCCCAGTATTTCAGATGGAGATTTCACTTTTTTATGTCATCCTCTAAATTTTCCATGCTTTGGAAACAAGAGAGGAGAATAGTTGGATAAAGACACAAAAACACTTAAAATCTTCACTGAACAAAGCCAGTAAAAAATGTTTAATGTGTCTCAAATCTGTAAAATTAGAATTTCTAAGATTATGAGTATTATAGGAAAGAAAAATTTTGAGCATAGTTTTAAAGATTTATGTATTTGTATTGGAAAGGCATATTTAGAGAGAGAAGGAGAGACAGATCTTACATCTGCTGGTTCACTTCCCAAGTGGTGCCAAAGTCTGGAACTGAGCCAATCTGAGGCCAGGAGCCAGGAGCTTCTTCTGGTCTCAAGGCTTTGGGATATCCTGGACTGCTTTCCCAGGTCACAAGCAGGGTGCTGGATAGAAGTAGAGCAGTCAGGACATGAACCAGAACTCATGTGGGTTCCCAGTACATACATGCATGCAAGGCAAGTACTTTATGCACCAGGCTACCACACAGGGCCCAGAATCTAAATACAAATCCATGATACTATATGACTCCTTGCTCAGAATGAGAGAGAGAGAGAGAGAGAGAGAGAGAGAGAGAGAGAGAGAGACAGAGACCTTTCATCTGCTGATTTATAACCCAAGTGGCCACAGTAGCTGGAGCTCAATCAATTTGAGCCAGGAGACAGAGCTTATTCCTGTTCTTCCACATAGATGCAGGTGCCTAAGTATTTGGGCAACCTTCTATTACTTTCTCAGATTCATCAACAAGGAGCGGGATTCGAAGTGGAGTAGCAGGAAATTGAATCGGTGCCTCAATGGGATGTTGGCATCATAGGCAGCAGCCTCACATGTTAGTTCTCTATGATGGTCTCAATCTATCTTTTGCATTTCTTAACATGTGAAATATAGAACACTATGAATGTAGTGTTAAATGAGAAAATACTAAAGAAGCACAAAGTTACAAGTTAAATATTTTATAAATATCATGAAAATATGTTTAAAGCAAAATTGACAAAACTGTTACAGAACACATATAAAACATTAAATTGTAAAAATGCAGTATAATGAATAAAGAAGCAAAAAAAAAATCAAAGTATATAATAATAAGATTTCTATGTTATAGGAAGTAGCAAACTTAAGGAAAGTGACATTTTATAAATGAATAATATACATTCCAAAACAGCTACTATTTTGATAAAAGGCAGAACTATAGATAATAAGTAGAAATAATTAGTAGTACAAAAAGTAGAAATGGAAAACAAATGCAGAAAACCCAAATTGGACAGGCAAAAAAATAGTAAAAAGAAAGCCATTGAATGAAATTTCCTTAGGCAAACCACTTAAAATGTGAAAATTTTTACATTTGATGAAATTATACATTTTCAATCTGATTATACTTTAAATATGAAAACATAAATGCAATAAATGTAAAAACATGGAAAAGATGTGCTACACCAATAATATTATAAATGAAAAAATTGTTATCACATTGCAACTTGCTGACAAAACATTGGAAAGGATATTATTGTAGAAAAAGTATAAATTCCTAGTGATAAAAGTTTCAGTTTTTGAAGACTAAATACAGGTTTAAATGTGTATACAACTTCCTAATATTTGAAGCAAAAACTAGAAAATTGTAAAGACAAATGGATAAGTCCAAAATAACAGAAATTTCATAATATTGTCTCATTAATTAATTAATTAAATACATTATATTAGGATTCAGAACATTTGAAAAATTCTGTTAGCCAACTTGACTGAATTTAAAATTCACCCAGGAATACTGAGTATTCAAATTTCATAATTTCACACAAAGTTGTTACCAAGGGAATAGGTAATCTATCTTATACTAGATCATTTGTCATATTTGCAGTATGGTTTAAGTTTTAAGATATTTAGCATACTGATGTCTTTAGGTAGAACTCTACCACAAAGAAAACTCCAGACTCTAGCAGCTTCCCTTGTCAATTGTCAAATCTTTAACAATTTTCACTTTCAAAAAAGGAAGAATTTCTCAACTCTTCATGAAGTCAATATAAGTGCTACCAAAATGTCACAAAAAAACTATAAGGAAAAAGATAGATCAAAATATACCACTCAAGAACACAAATTAATATTTCCCAAATGATATATACATTATAAATGTCAAAGGCACTTTTCACAAAAGTAGCAGAGCGCTTAACATTTATGTGGATGCAGAAAAGGCCATTATTTATCAAAATAATGCTGAAGGAGAGCAAAGCTATAGTCTTCAAGCTTCCTGTTTTCAATATACATTTTGAAGCTACATAATCCAAACAGTAGAGTATTGTCTTAAAAAAAAAAAATGGACCTAGAGAACACAAGGGGAATTTCAGAATTAAACACACAAATCCATAGTGAACTAGCAAATGTGTCAAGAAGATGCAATGGAGGGAGAACAGCTCATTCAGCAAACCAAGCTGAGAAAGCTGGTATTCATATGTAAAAAAATAAAACTAGAGCGGTATCCTTCATTATGAATATAATTCAGCTCAAAATGGTTAAAGAATAAAGGTGAGACCTGAAAACCTAAAGATGTTAGAAGAAAACAAAAAGTATAGCTTATTTCACACTGACTTTGGCAATGGTGTTTTGGACATCATGACAAAACCAATGAAAGTAAAAATGCACAACAGAGACCACATCCACCTTAGAATCTCCTTCACTTTCTTGTGTACCATCCTTGATGTTCAAGACACAATCAGCAATGGCAGTGTATGGATTAGGAGAAAAAAACTGCACACTCCATATCTGATAAAAGTGCTACTATCTCATACATGTCTTGAATGAACACAACTTCACAGCTAAATAGTAAATGACTGACTCTTTTCCAATGTCAAAAATCATGGGTAAATATTTTTGCCAAATAAGGCATACAAATGGCAAATGAATGAGCACAAATAGGAACGTGTAAATCAAATCCGCAATGTAATCTCATTTTTGTCTGTTAACATTAAAAGAGACAAGTGTTGAGGTGGTATGACGAAGAGAAAACTCCTTGTGTACTGTTGATCGGAATGTAAAATGATTCAGCCATGATGAAAACCATGATGGAAACAAAATAAAGGTTTCTCAAAAAAAGTCAACATAGAAATGCCATGTGGTCTTGCAAACACATGTCTTAACTTATACTACCTGTGGAAACATGTCCAGTAGGTTAACTGAGGTGCCAGAGCCCCAAAGGAATCTGTTGAGCAAAGACTCCAGCAAGGAGGAGGTAGAGGGTCTCCTCACCCACTGGGAACCTGTTGAGATTCCAGGAAGGAGGAGGTAGAGGGCCTCCACAGCCACAGGGAACGTGTTGATAAGAGGCTCCAGGACCAAACAGGTGGAGGGCCTTCTTGCCCAGCGTTCACTTTTGCCCCTTTGACTCCTTGGATATGCTTTTGTGCTTTCCCAGTAAGCATAGTTGCTCTAGTAGATAGCCTAGCCAGGAATATAGCTTTGTTAACTTTCCTAGAACTCCCTGTCTCTTGGAGAAATGTAAATCGCTAACCAATTAAGTCTCGTAACATAATCCCGATTTTGAACTATATCCACTCACCCTAGTGACATAATCTAAGTTTGAACTAATGTAATTGAATCTGGTGAGTAAGATTTTGCTGAAGTTTAATGTGTTTGGATGAAGTGTGAACTGCTGCTCTGCTGAATGTATGAAAACTAAAACCCTGGAAATAAGCTTGTGTCAGTTGCCCACAAGAGAACTGTCTGCATCATTTAGTCGCTGCCCTCATGAGGCACCCGCAAAGAAAACGTGCAACTCCCCACTCTAAAAATAGGGTTTTAAAGATATATCTGTACTCCCATGTGCATTTCAGGCTTATTCAAAAGAGCCAAAAATCAAGAAAAAAAACTGTGTGTACGTCAGTGGGTGGTTAAAGAGAGTGTAATATATACGTATACATAACAGATTATTGTTCAGCCTTATAGAAGGGGTAGGCATCTATTTTGCGGTAAAGTGTGTAACGGTAATGTTTGTGACACTGGGATCCCTACGGAGAGTCAGTTCATGTCTCAACAACCGAAATACAAACCTGCTTCCCACTAATGTGCCAGGAAAGGCATGAGGAGATGCTCCAAGTACGTGGGGCCCTACAGTCATATTGGGGCTTGGATGTTCTGCCTGCATCCTGGATTCAATCTGACCCATTCCTGGCTATTGTGGCCATTTGAGAAGTGAATCAGTGCATGGGAGGGCTTTCTCTCTGTCACCTTCTGCTGTACCTCTGCACCTCTCTCCCTCTCTGTTGCTCTGTTTCCAAATTATTAAAAAAATCTGTCAAAACAAGGGACACACACCATTTGCAATTATGCAGGTTAAAGCAGAGGCCATTTTGCTGACTGAAATAAAACATATAAGGAGATAATATGTAATCTCACTTTCTGTGGGATACATGCACATATACAGAGTAGAATTGGGTTACAAAGAACAAAGACTAGGGGTAAAGATTGAAAACATGAAAGTCAAAGGGCAATGCCTGCACTTACATGGAAGAATTGGTCTAGAGAGTTAATTTATTGCCTGATACCATCTACTATTAATAATACAGTGTTATGCATGAGAATTGAGTAAGGAAGCTAATTTTAAGCACTCTTAACAAACACATTAAAAAGACAAATCATGGATATGTTAACTATAATGTAATTTTAAATGCATATTGAAAAACAAGAAGATGTGTATAAAGCAAAAAAAGTGAACAGAAATTCAAAAATTCGTAAATAAACTCACCAAAGGAACAAGATGCTACATAAAGAATATAAAGTGCCAGTTTGAACTGAAGTTTATTCTGGCACAGCGAGATTGACTTAACACTCAAAACCCACCATTATAATCCACGATAGTAAGAAAAATAGCCTCAATAGATGCAGAAAAATTATTTGATAAATTTGTCATCCATTCCTGATAAAAGGTGACTTTCCTCAACATGATGAAGGCTTTTACGAATAACTTGCAACTTAGCAGCATGCTTAGTAATTACACAGTGACTGGTATGTCTTCAAACTAAGAAATCTCCTCACTAATTCATTCTGTGGCTGAAATCCCTGCTTAGAGCAGTGAGTGTATGAAAAGCATGCGTGTTAGAAAATACAAAACCACCCTTATTGTCAAATGGTGTGAACAATTTTGTAAACAATTCAATGGCCCCTTCAAAAACACTATTGGGCTTAATAGTGAACATAGGATATTCCCATCATGATGCTTCACTAAACAAAGACTTGATGTGTCATATATAATGTAACAAGTCATGAGAAATGATAATTGATACAGTTAGGGATGAGTCTGATAAAACATGTTTAGGACATGAACACTAAAAAGTGAAACATGCCAGTAAGAAAAATTAAAAGCACATGAATGGAGATACATATGTGGAAATTTCAACATTTTCAACATTTCAGATGTTCTTAAATACATTAACCAAATTAAAATATCATTGAGAAATTGCAGCAGTTTTGCTACAAAAATTTAAAAACTGATTCTTAAATTTCCATTGCAGTGTAAAGGACATAAAGTAGCTAAAGCAATTTGAAAAAGAAAGAATGGAGTTGAAGGTATTATTTATTTATCATAAAGCTTCATAATAGAGAGTATTGTTTTGACATTAAATAGAACACTGGAATAAAATAGATAGTGTAGAAATAAATCTGTAAAATCAAATGTTAAAGAAAATAAAGCTACTTCACTGACTATTGGACAATGTTTCTCATAGAGCTGAGACAAATGTTATGCCACCAAAAAATAATTACATTTATCATTGTCATATGCCAAAATCATCTGAAAATGGATCATGTGCCTAATGTGTAACACTTTTAGTTTAAAATATAAAAGCAAATCTTTGCTATCTTGTCTCAAAGATTATTTAAGTTATAATTTAAATGTGTATACAAGAAAATGTGTATACAGGAAAATGATGAACATATTTTATTTTGTCAAATTTTGCTTCTTGCTTTTGGCAAGAGGTTGCCCTTGGACTAGACATTAAAATCATCTCACTCACCTTGGAGTCTTACTCAGATTCATTGAACCCCAACACTCAATTGTGAGTTGAATCTCTGAAAATGGCCACCTGCTCCGGTGGAAGATGAAATAAGTAAGTTCAAGAAGAGGTTCTTTGCTGAAGACAGCTGTTAAACAATCGATGTTTGAATAAAGTCATCCTATAGGATGCTGAGAAAAATATAGATAATGCTGTATGTACACACACATATGTGTGTGTGTATAACATGTATATATTGAACATTTATGGCATATAGGTATATATATGAATGAATTACATGTATAATGCATAAAATGATCCATAAATGCATAAAACTAACTCAGTTATCACACTTTAATTGCCCTACAAAAAAGAAAATCAACAACAAAAATGCTATATAATCTAAGAAAATATCTCCTTGAGTCCAGCGCCTAGTAAGTAAAGAAGCTGCCTGTGGCACTGGCATCCCATGTGAGCGCCAGTTAGAAAAAATGATCCCACTATTTGCTAATGCACCTGGGAACATAGTGGAAGATGTCCCAGGTACTTGTACCCATGTGGGAGACCTAAAAGAAACTTAGGACTCCTGATTTTGGCCCTTGCCCTGCTTGTTGTAGCCATTTGATAAGTGAACCATTGTATGAAACATTCTCTCTCACACACTTTTGAATAAATAAGCCAATCTTGTGTTTTCAAAGAAAGCACCTCCATTCGCATTCTGCCTGAGTCACTTTTGCCATAAACAATGCATAGGGCCGGCACTATAGCTCAGTGGCTCGATCCTCACATTGTACATGCAGGAATACCACATGGTTGCTGGTTTGTGCCCTGGTTGCCCCACTTCTCATTCAGCTCACTGCTTGTGACCAGCTTTGCCTGTTTGGAGACTGGATGATAAATGAACCAATTTCATAGTCGTTTTGTAGTATTTAAGATATGTTTTTGCATTCTAGTAAAAATTTGTCAGTCTTCATATGGACACCAAATACTTCTTAATTGAGACAAAATTTGCATATATAAATGATATCCTATATTTATGATTTTCATCAGATAAATGCATACAACTTTAAAATTATCACCCCATTAAGATACATAACATGCTCCTCATTCCAGAAAGTTTTGGAGTTCTAGCTTGGAATAGTGACATAAGTAATTCTATGAACACACTCTCCAGGAAAAAAATAAACCACTTCAAGAAGAAGTTGTTGTTAGGGCTTAAGACAGTAAAGACATATTTGATTTTTTTTTAAGTAAAACCTACTGAACTAAGTTAAACAGCAAGGCCCTTTGGCCATCAAACCGTGAGCTTTTCCTCCTTTCCATCCTGAGATTAGCACAATCCAAGCTGCCTTTCAGGTCAGTGAACCCCAGAACACAGGTTTCCTCTGCCCTTGGCAACCAGTCAGGGCTGTGGCATTTTGCCCAGAGGACTAGACTCCAAAATTATTTCCTATTTTAATTTGGTTCTGATTGTCAAAGTCAGACCATTGGTCCAGATTTGTGTGGCAAAGATACTGCCCCTTTCCCCTTTTCTCTTCGCCCTCTGAGGGCAGCAGTTCCACTCCAGGTGTGGCTGGCTTGAGATAACTAGAGTTTTAATCATTCTCACCTGGGTGCACTCATGGACCAAGTTTCCATGTATGGGAAGGCAAGTCACAAAGATCCAAAGCTAGTGTCTGCCTGTCATTGGGAGCTAAAGCAAGCATGGAGTGTTAATTAAAAAGGATGTGCCATTGGCCCCCACTCAAGTTCTAGAATTATGGGTCAGAAATTTCATCCAATGGGAGAGACATGTCATAAAACAGAAAGTTCTGAATTCTCCCCTGGATGGCAGAATTTATTTAAAACTAAGTAGGAAGAATTCAGGCCTGAGGGTATCTTCAAAAACAATGTCAATTTTGACTGAATGCAGGTGAAACTGTGAGCCAACAAGTTCACCAGATGAACTCAGTGAGAGTTCTCCTGGTCTCAGAAAAAGTACAACAGTCGATGTCAAACCTACCACTGCAAAGTATGTCAAACAGAAAAACAGGCAAGCTACAGCACAGGGTATTGTTGAAAATATTCCAGGAATCTTATGGTAGTTACTGGAATTGATCACCTGCTATGGTCAGAAAGAGAAGAAAGAGGTTTCTGAAGTCACAGTCATTTCTGGGTGAATGTGTGAATACCAATGGCTGCTAAAGCAGGTCTTGCTGAGTGAGAAACGGACCTCATTAAAATAGTGCTAGTGATTAAGTAAAGAAACCTATCAACAATAAGTCAGACTTGAGAAAAAGGGACCAGAGTGGCTACACATTTAAAATGTATAGGCTCAACACAAAATTACAAAATATGCAAAGACATAGGAAAGTCCAACATGTATGCAGCAAGAGATGAGGACAACAGAAAGCTTGCGATATGGTCCAGGAGTCAATTAATAAGCAAATAGGTTATAATGGCCATTATTAGCATAGTAAAATAACTGAAGAGAATCATGCTTAAAATTAACAAAAAAACCCCCACACTGTTCTGTCACAAAGAGAATAGTCATGTGACGAAGGTAAAAAATTAATAAAATTTAAGAATAATTGAATTTGAAAAATGCAAAGCTAAAAGGAAGAAAAAGTTGTTAAGAGTTCAGCTGGAGATGTAAAATGGGAAAATTAATTTACAAATTCACAAGTAAATCAGTAGAGATCATATAATTCAAAGTTCAAAGAAAAGGAACAAAGAAATGAAGAACTCCCTAAACGTATGAAACTGTATCATGAAACATAAATAAATAAATAAATAGAAAATTCCTTAATTCCTTTCAGATTTTCTGAAATAGACCTATAATAAAAACACAAGTAACAGAGGACAATTGAAAATGTTTTTTCCTGTGATTGGACCCAGACAAAGTTGATTCTACTAATTTTCATTCTAGCTTTATACTGGACATGTTGTCATGGAAACAATTTACCATCAGGAAGCACCAGGCTTAAGGATATATTTGTAAGCAGCAATATATATATAAGTCAAATGATTACAAGCAATGAGTACCCAACATAATTCCAACCGAAACACAAAAAATAAGCAAAATTACCAGACCCAAGTACAATAAACAAAATTCCCAGCAGTATCATATACCACCAAAAATACAAACTGAAGATGATATTCAGTAACAAGGGAGATTGGGAATTTAGTATCTAAAAGCAAAAAGAAACAAAAGAGGATAAATGTACTTATTATCTGTAATTATTCTTCAAAATAAGTTAAAAAGTGACAAAATACACAAGGGAAGGTGAAAGAAAAGGTGTAGAAGGCAGTCAGCTTGTAACTCAGCTTCCATAGGTTCTCTCAAGCTCCAGATTGCTGCTTGATAGCAGGAGCGTGGCTGTGGGGGACCTACAGTAAGGTGACAGTGCACCAACGTGGGAGAGCTGGGACCAGCTGGGACCAGGCAGCTGCTGGGAAATGGAGCTGCAGCCTCATTCTACACTCTTGTTTCACTCACAAAACCAAGGTGGCTGTCCTGGTGACACAGGGCATTTGAATTGGCTGCGTCTCATTGACATAATAGGGACCTGAGACCACACAAACTGTCCAGTCAGCAGCTGCATGGTCATAATACCCCAGAATCCTACAGCCTCAGCATTCTAGAAGAATCCATGGTTACCAGCAGGCTACTCTGAGTGGTGGAGAAAGCTGGTGAATGACTCAAGCTTTGCTTTCTACGGTCTTTTCTCCCCACAAACCCTGGCGGGAGGATGTTCAGATTGCACGGAAACCGGGAGATTATGAGTGTTTGGAATTGGGCATCCCACAGGTACGGGAGTAGTAGGGTTCTACACACGGTTATGATTTATTTATGTAGTTATTGATTAATTGATTTTTATGTCAAGTGAAATACCTGTATTACAGATGATGTTTGGAAATAAGTATATAATACAGAATAGCGTTTGATCCAATCATATGCGTTACATCATGCACGTTTAGCATCTAATCTCTCAAGTTTTCCATTGTAGAGTACAGTGATATTAATTAGGGTCACCATACAACCCTAATGTGCAATGGCACCACGTGATCAATGCCCACCAGCCTCGAGGTCCCTTCCTCTGCTAACAAGAGATTTTATTTGCTGACAGTAAAGGTGATTATGCATTAATTATTTAAAGACTACATAGTAAATTAGAGTAATTATATTAGTGTTTAATGCAAACTGGCAGTTCCCACTTAAAAGGCAAAAGACTAAGTGCAATGTTTGTTTTTTTTTTTTTTTTAGATTGGACTTTTCAGGGTTTTTCTTTTTTATTCTTTTATATATATATATATATTTTATTGTATTTTTGTTGACAATCTTTACATAGTTAATTACGGTAAAAAAAAAAGGTTTAGGGGGTATAGGGAAGTGGGGAATAGTATTATGTCCATATTGTTTCCATCAATAAAGGGGGATATTGACGGAGAAGCCCCACCCAGTTTCCCACCCACTCCAAGTCCCGGATGTGGGGCATGCTCTGAGATCCTTGCTCAAATGGTTTTAATAGTTCTCCAGTTACGAATCGCTGCCAGTTTCACTCGATGAGGTCGTCCACTGATTGACACAGTCCATCATAGAGTCTTCATTTGCCCAGTATTTCACTGCCAACATATAGCTGAGGTGGTTGATTGACTTGCTCTGTCCTCTGTCTTTTCTTGGCTAGGGTTCTGAGTCCAGCAGTTCAATTGGGGAGATCTCCAAAGAAACTTTGAGGCATTCCCAGACCAGATTCTTGTATGTTCTAGCAAGCACAGGGCCCGGCACAGTCCATCACCACGATCAGCTGGTGGTTTCAATTGTTCAGTTGGTTCTGTTTTCAGTCCTGATTTCCACTGGAACCAATGGGTGTTGCAGTCCAGCTTGGCTCTGCCCAGCACACACTCGGCCCTTGCATCAACCAGTGAGAGCTGCAGCCTAGTCGTGGAGACCACCAATAACCCCCACCAGGCCCGCCCCTACCCTGGTTTGCCAGTATGTATAGCAGACTAGTCCAGTCTGTCCCACATCCTATTTGGCTCTTGTACTTGTCAGTGGGTATTAAAGCTTAGTTCCATCTTACCACCTCAACTCTCCAGCCCTCACGGATGTTGTTGAGTGCCTCTCTGTCTAGCCACCCCAGCCCCCGTCTAAGTTTTCATGCCCTCCCGCTGGACTAGTGACCCAAGAGGGGGGAACCCACTATTTCCCTCCCAGGTCTCTCTCAGTCCCGCTTTATGCACTCTTCGGGTGGCTCTGTGATTTGACTTGACAGAGTTAGTCCCCAGTGCCAGCTTCTGCCAGTTGATGCTGCGGTTAAGCCCAAACATCCCTCACCCACTCTAATTTATGCTTGCACCAGCAGAAACCATCCGCCTAGCCTGGCTTTTCCCTGATCTAGTCCATGTGCTGCACACAGGTGTTGCAGCCTTGCTTAGTCTGGTCTGTCCCCATCCCAGCCCAAGCTCTCCAGTGGGAGTAGCTGTCTGGTGAGGGGACCAGCCCCTTAATCCTCCCGCCGGCTCTGCCCCCTCCCTTCCTGGATCTCGCGTGTGCTGGTTGGGTGCTGCAGTCAAATCCAGTACAGTCAACCTCACCCTAGCGTTCCATAGTGTGCACTGGTTTTGTCACGACCAATCCCGGCTCAACCCACACTCTGTTCTGGTGTTCGGATTTACCAGTGTATGACATGAACTGATTCAGCCTGGTCTGCCCCTGACCCATGCCAAATGTATGCCAGTGGGAAACTTTCCATGGCCTATTCTGGGCTATTTTCTATCATGCTTCTTGCTCTTACCTGCAGGGACTGTGTCCTGCCAGAGGAGTTGCCCAGGCTCCTCCATCAGAACCTCTCCCAATGCCAGATTTTGCGCATACCAGGGGGTCCTTGAGCCAGCCCTATTCAGTTCACCTCCTGTCCTAGCAAGAACAGTGGCTTTTCCCGGCTGGCTTTCACCCCGTTCTGGTTCTTGTTGTTGGATGTTTCAGCCCAGCCATGGCTCATCCATACCCACGTACAGCTCACACATGGCTCAGTATGGGGTTGAGATCCAGCCTAGTCAGTCCCACATCCACCCTGGTTCTCTAGGACACCAGATGATGGGGTCTGGCCTGGCCTGGTGCATCCAATCCCAGCCCACACTAGTGCCTCGGGAGATTGCAACTGTTTCCTAGATAGAATGCAACCCCCATTCCAGCACACACACCCCTTGGTGGGAACCTCAATCCAGTTAAGGTGTCCCCTTACCTCCCCAATTGGGCCTGTTCCTAGCTGTAGATCATGCGCCTGCCAGTGGTTGCTCTGACTCAGCTTGTCTCAGTCCCTCACTTGTCCTGGCCTCTGCCTTAGACAGTGTGACTTAGTGTCCTTGACTCAAGTAGCTACCTAAGCAGCGATTCAGACAACCAATACCCCAGACAACCAACCGCTCCCTGGCTGGGCAGCCAGCAGGCAGAGCCTGGCACCACATGGTGCACTGGCCACCCTGGGGGAGGTCAAGGACTTGTTCACTGCCTTGTGGCAGTGTCTTTGGCATGAGCCCCCAGCATTGGGTCCGACTCGGCAGGGGCACCCCCACAGCTACCACACTGTGAGGAGCGTAATTGCAATGTTTCTAACACCGAGAAATCAATAAGACAAGCATCTATAGCTCTACTTTTCCTTGGTTAGCTATAACCAAACTTTCTTTGCTTTTCTTGATATGCTATGCTTAACTCCTGCTTGAATTTTTTTATTGATATCCTTCATTTTGAAGATAAAGTGCTATTTTTTTAATTTAAAATTTTTAAACTTTTTTTCTTATTATAGAGTGAGAGAAGAGCTAAGGGTGGAGAGGACAAGAGAGAGCAAATGAGAGAGAAAGTGAGCTCACAGGAGCAGGAACACATTCCACGTATCCCACGCAGGTAACAGGGCAGCAGCTGCTTGAAACTCCACCTGCTCACCCCCAGGTGCACAGGGAGCTTCGGGGAGCCTGCATTCAAACTCAGGTGCTCTGGCTTGGTGTGTGAAGTGCTTTCTGAACCACCACACTCAGAGCCTTTCCCAAACATTCATTTTTTACTAAAGAGATTTTTTTTATTTTACAGAACACTTAAAAGAAAACAGTCATTATGATATATTCTGATCTCTTTTGCTTCTGCTAACAAATCAACATTTATTGCTGGCTATTATTCTTTCATGTAGTATGGGTTTAACCTCTATGTTAGCATTTTGATCTTGACTACTGTGTGTCTGAGTGGTCTTCTCTGGGATTGTATGCTCAATGTTTATTTGTAGTTCTTGGTTGTTCGCATTTGCTCATAAGAAAAAGTTCACAATTTTTGCCCATTATTTTTTCCAAGTACATTTCCTGCCCATTTTCCATCTTTTTCTCAGTTTTGTACCTGTTTGCATATATGTTTCTTTCCTTGCCTGACTGCTCTAGGCTTCCTTTGCGGGTGTGTATTGTCAGTTTATCCCCTGAAATGGGCTAGTTGTTTTGTTTCTGATGTTAGAGACGAAGATTTCAGCTTTTCCTTTTGGGGTAGAATAGTCATTGGAGGTTGTCAGGCATGACACTCATTACACCAGAATATATGTGAGTATATACCTATGTTTAGATTTTAATGATCAAAATAAGAATATGTTATACACTCTACTGCCAGTCTTCTCAGATGAAATATGTATGAAATATATTTATTTGGTAAAATTAATCATCCTCTAATATTTACATCTGATAATTTATAAATGATATTTTTACTTATTCATCTTTCCATAAGATTATGTCATGTGTATTTTTGGTGTTTTATGATATACATCTGAAGAAATATTTAACATTTTATGTTTCAGTATAATTCATTTCACACTAATTTTTGTTTGATTCACTTGCCTTTATCTTCAGATTCCTTGGACTACATTGAGGTAGAAAGCAGACGATGAAGTCAGGGTTTAGTTTATTTACTCATTTTGGATCAGGATATTGGTGAGATGGTGTCTTTGGGGGAGATATGTGTTCTATCAGTTCAGCTGCTGGCATCCCACGTCTGATATCAGCGGTCAGTCCTGGCTGCACTTTGATTGCTGTGCAGTGGTGGTGACCCAAGGGACAGGGTCCCTAACATCTAACTAGGAAACTTGGCATGACCCAACCATGACTGTTGAGGTCATTAAAGATATAAACCAGCCAAGAGTGAGTCTTGCTTTCTCTATTCCTTATGTAACTGTTTTCCTTGTCCTAAATTAAAACTTTATTGAACTCAATTTCATTGAGCACTGCCATGTGCAGGACAATGTTTTAATTCTAATATCACAACAGAAAGTAAAAGTGGTTGTTTTATCCATTCTCTGAGCATTTCTATTTACATGTCAAAGATGAGTGGAGGTGGGGCATTAGAACAACACTAAACATGCAGCAAGCAGCAAAGGGACTCAAGGAATGCTGACTATGCACCTGTGCACACTGCCGCTCTGCAGGTGGCCCTCATGCAGGTGTCTGCAGGAGCCAGGAGAGAGGTCACCCACAAAAGCAAAGGCATGTCCTGCACAGCCAAAGTCCCATTGAAGATTGCAGTGCGTGTCCTGTGCTGAGCCCAGACCCGACCTTCTTGATTCCAATCAAGCTCTCTGATAATGCACCTGGGAAAGCAGAAGAAGTTGGCCCAGGGGCCTGGTTCCCTGCCTCTGTGTGAGAGAGCCCAGTGGAGGTCCAGACTCCAGGCTTCTGTTGGCTCAGCCTGTTGTGGCTATCTGGGGAGTGAACAAGTGGATGGAAGTTTCTACTCCTCTATCTTTTTCTCCTCTCGTCTCTCTCTCTTCTCCCTCTGTTACTGTGTTTATCAAATAAATCTTTTTAAAGTGCTACCAGATGAAATTTAGTAGCATATTTACTTTGACACTATATACCATATTTAAACAACCTTAAATTTACAACATGTAAGTTTATCAAAGCAAAATATATTAATATTTTATGTATTACAAGCTTTTGAAATTCACAGTATATTCAGTGCCATTTTCCATCTAACTGATTTTCTGTTGTGCTTCCTGGTTTCTGGTAATCACGGGCTATTTGTAACTTTCACATATGAGAGATAATAAGCATTGATTTTCTTTTTGTGTTTGCTCTACTTCATTTAACATGTATATTTCTACTTCTATTTTTTAAATAAGTTCCTGGTTTCCATTCTTTTTATGGCTGAATAATATTTTACTGTGTTTGTGTGAGAGTTTGTGTATGAGTGAATGTGTGTGTGACTGTGTGTGTCTCAGTGTCACAATTTCCAGTGCAGTGCTTGGACATCATGGGTTTTGGTGTTCCCCAAAACTGTAGAGAAGCTGTAGTTGATGACAATGTATTTTGTGTTACATAAATAAGTGCAAGACAGAAGCTGGTTGTGTCAAACACAAAGGACAAGAAAATGGAGAAACCAATTGCCTTGGATGGCTCATTCACACTGAGTATATGTGTTTAAATGTTGAACATTCATATGTGCTAATACATTTTTCAGCAATAGAGTGTACTTGGAACCCATTCAGTAGTTAATTAATCAGCTAATACCTGGAAGGCCTATTCTCAATCAGGAGCTTTAAGTCAGCCTGGTTCTCCTGCACTGTTAATAGAAGTAAGATCACTGGTGTCATCGCCTACTGCCTCCCAGGATGCATTTTAGCAGCACACGAGAATCAGAAGCAGAGCTGAAACCTAAGGCCCAGCACTGTGATATGGCCTGAGGGATTGAATGCCATCTAAGTTGCCATGGCTAACGCAAAAGCATATATTCATGGTATCTCTGGACCTTCTTAAGGTTCCCAATGTGCCTCTTGAATCATAACACGTTCCTGGAAGATCTTCACAAGGCCAACAAACTTTTTAAAATGGAGACAGTAGCTCTTGGTCAGTTAATAAGATCCTTGGAATGAATGAGCTTCTATTGTAATACTGCCTAATCTGTTTCTCCTTTGATTATATTCATGGGTTTCTTTCCCTTCTCAGCTCTCATGTACATCCCTGGAGACAGTACGTAATGATTCAGGTAGGTGGGTCCTTGTCATCCATGCTCCTCGTTATGCCTGACCCAGCTCTATCCAGTGCAGGAATATGCGCATTGAACCAATGGATGCAAGATCTCTCTCTCTGTGTCTTTATCTCCATCTCTAGAAGAAAATGACTATGAGTTTGTTTGGACATAAACTCCTGTTGTCCAAACAGCAGAATCTGCCTTGAGATTGCCTCAGAAAGTTTAGGGGGAAATGGAATTAATACAAGCTTATTTTCATGCAAAATTTCAGAAGTGGTAAACAAAAAAAAGTTTACAGAAATGACTGCTAGCTAAAATATACTCATAGGTTTCACTTTTTTGCACTAAAGTAAACTTATCTTTACTCTCTTTAATGCTATTTCCATAAACTTTTTGATATTTTTCAAATCTATCTAAAAATAACCTTTACATTCTTCTCAGAAGCCCTTCCCCATCTTTCTGAGGACTGATAGTATTGTTCATTTTGAGTTGATCGTGGAGGTGTTGATAACTTAAGGCTTACATTATTGACGTGGAAGATGAAGAAGGACATGAGATCATGAGTTATTTCACAAGGTAACCTGCTTTCTGTACCTGTGTCTCTGGTTTGTTGGAAAGTCCACTCTCCAATAAGTTTTCCACAGACTGATGTTGGAATAATTTCCCTGATTTACCATTGTTTGTACATGATTCAAAATACACAAGAATTCTTATCTTCCTAAGCTATGTCCTCACTACTTGTTCTGAAAGCTTTAGATAACAACATCTTCCTCAACATGGCCAATATTAGGAAACATTCTTATCTAGAGCCCCAGCAAAAAATGTGGATTTTAGATTCTAAGATCTCCATAACTTTCAGAAAATAAATGTATATTATTTTAGAAAAGCACACACACACACATATAAATGTATATAAATCAGTGTCTCAAAGATACAGCCCTTTGTTCCGATTGTAATGTTAGAAATATCACCTAAATTAATTTATTTCTATTTGGTCTCCACTTATCTGTCTAGATTAGAACTTTCAATTTTCCACGCTTCACTTTCTATAATGCTTAATATTTTTAATGATAGTAATTGTGCCTTAAGATCTTAGGACTTGTTTCCCTAATAAAAAATTAAATAGAAATAATCCTAAAATTTTCTTTCAGTTTGGATGCATTTCCCCCATATTAGTAAGAACAAAACTTTATACTTTGAGGTTATGTGTGTGTTTTTACATCTATTTGTCACATTCACTGTTCTGTGCTCTTTTAGGTGATCGTTGTTAAAGGATTGTTTTTCCTGACTACCTATCTATGTTTGGACAATTATGTGAAACTGATAGTAATATTATTCCAGCAACATTTTAAAGCTTTATTTCCTTTATTTGGCAGGAAGAGTTGAAGAAATTGAGGGGGGAGAGAGAAGGACAGAGAGGTCTTCATTTTGCTTGTTCACTGCTCAAATGGCTACAAGGACTAGGGCCGGATAGACAACAGCCAGCAGTCTGGAAACAGAAGCTTCATCTGGGTGCACAAGGGTGCAGGGTTCTGAGCACTTGGGCGATCATCCATTGCATTCCAAGGAGCATTAGAAGCTGAATTGGAATTGGAGCAGCTGGGATGTAAACCAGTACCTGTCTGGGCTGCTGACATGAGTTTCTGTGCCACAGCACCAGCTTGTCTAAAAGGTTTCATGGTCTATTTCTGAACAGACGTATTTGAAGCAGTGGCAAGGCTTTTCACTCACTTTTCCCTCCATGGTATCTCCAGCCTTGGTTCTGGATGAGGAGTGGAAAGTGTCAAACAGAGCTGTGTGTGTGGGTGAGAACTCATGGGAGATGTACAGGTCGCTCCAGCAACATCAGAGTGAGACCGCGTCAGTGCTGGTGGGAACTCACTGCGTCCGTTCCGGTAGCTGAGATTTAGGGGCAAGTTCAGGAGAAATTTTTGTGCTGCTGCTTTCTCCATGAAAATGTTGAATTTAATTTACTGTGATGATGAGACTGAGCTGAACAGAAGGACTATTACATTTAGCGTATAAATGAGAATGCATATACTCAAAGTGCCAAGAAAATAACAAGCTTAACTGAATTTAATTTTCATATGTACACCTCAAACATGGGTAGCTGGGGCTCCGAACAGTTGGGCTACCTTTACCAGACACAGTATCAGGGAGCTGGATTAGAAGTAGAGCAAAAAGGACTTGACCGCGTGCTCCCATTGCATGCAGTAGCTAAACTTGCTTCACCCCCAGTATACATGCTAACATGAGATTTGTCCACCCTGATAGGGATAAGAGGAAATTAGGATCACATTTTTATTTCAAGTGAAATTTGACTATCTTGCACCTGCTGAGGCACAATGTTTGTGGGGAGTTGGAATGAAGCATCCCTGTCACCATGCTAGGATCTGCTCACAGAAGAATCATTGTGAGTACAGCTCTTCAGGTTTCCTGAGCTTTACAGCCCAGGCAGAAGCCTAGGCCTGCTCACGACTTCTCAGTAAGACTTAAAGCATGACCTGCATGCAGAACTGCAAATAGTAATATTAATATTCATAATAATAGAAATTAAATTTAGGGTAGTAGAATACAGCAACTATTTACCTTTACTTTCTATAAATCATAATACAGATACGAAGAGATTCAGAATTTGTGGAGAGAAAATAAAGAAGGAAAAAATTGAGTGTTTTGTTTGAATACTTATGATACTCTGCTGGCTCTGTCATCAGACCAGAGAGGGTATACCTAAGAAGCCGTTGAACTTGACTGGACAATAAGATGCTGGACTCTATGTTTGGTATACGCTTGCAATGGGGGAATCTCAACTGAACTTGAGCTGTGGTTATGCAACAAGGTGGAGGAATCCACCATGGTGGGAGGGTTTGGGGAGGGGTGGGTAGAACCCAAGTACCTATGAAACTGTGTCACATAATACAATGTAATTAATGAATTAAAAATAATAAATAAAAAAAAGAAAAAAAAGAAAAATACTATTTGCCTGAAAGTATTTGTAGACCCGAAATCTCTAGCTGCATTATTTTACTCATCTATATAATTCAAGCAAATCTTATTGAGAAGGACTGTATCTTATGTTCTGACAAACTGAAGCAAATCTTATGTCTTAAATATACTGTTCATGCAATTTTATTTTAAAATGAAAGATTTATGCTAAAAATTTTACTGAGTACTTATTTGGTGGGATATATGGTATATGCTAGGAATACAGTTAGATACAGAATAAATCACTTTCAAATCAGTTGAATAGTTTACTCAACATTTTGGCATATCTTCTTATGACAAGTCTGATATTTGATTCTGGGATAAAGTGATAAATTAGAAGCTAAAAATCATAGAACCTATAGCAAAGCTGATGAGGGGTCTTGCTAGGTGGGACTATGTGGCAAGAGTAAAAACAGAGTACATGGCAGCAAATAGATTTATATCAACAAACAACAGAGCCGGGATGGACAGACGGTATTCCTCGATGGGAGGGGGCTAGAAACCACCTGCCGAATCTGGAAGAACAGGTAGAGGCATAGCTGGACATTGCATCCTGGACTCCTGCATTTCCTTGTGTTACACACAAGGTGACTGAAGGTGAAGTGTGTGTGTGTGTGTGCGTGTGTGTGTGTGTGTGTGTAGAGTTTGCAATGGCCTGGTGCATACAATTCTAATTGAGTTATCTGCTTCCCATATTGGGGGAACTGTTGGTATTGTGCCTGCCCCTGGCTCCTTACTCCAGTCCCTGCTAAGGCAGACTCTGGGAAGCACAGACAGTGGCTCAGGTTTCTTCTTCCCATGTCAAAGACCTAGACTGGGTCCTCATGTCCTGGATGCAACAGATACAGTGGGTATTTAGAAAGTAAACCAGTAGTTGGGAGATGGGTTTGTGTATGTGTGTCTATCTATTTATCCAATTTTCTGATTGATTAATTATTTTGAAAGGAAAACTAAGGAGATGTCACTTGTAACAGCAGCAGACATGAATGTATTTGCTGTTTCATTCTTTATTGTACCAGAAGTGCCATTGCCAGGCAGAAGACATGTGATACCTTTTTTTTCAGAAGGTGACTGCACTGGGCAAGCATGACCATAATATATGAGCAGGAACAAACTGACAAGATTAAAGTGGACTTACCAATGTTGTTGAGAGTCACCATTGCTGCGTGTGTCGCAAGCAAAGCTTTTTAAAAGAAGACTGTGGATGATGCAAGGATAACCTCAGTCAGTTGTAGCTGATCACCTAAATCCAGCCCACCATCTATTTTCATAAGGCTAGGGATAATCTTTTGCATTTTAAATAATTCAAAAAGTACCATGAGAACACTTTCCCATAACACAAATTATGGGATACTCAAAATCCAGTGTCCCTGAGGTGTTATTGGAACACAGTTTTGCACAATTTAAATGTGATATCTATGGCTGTCTAGCAAAACCTCAAATACATGACATCTGACCCCTAGGGAAAATGCTTGTAGATCTCAAAGATTAATGAGCTACTAGTCAGTCCATTCTGAAGTGTGTGCAGAGACAGGAACTTGGGTAAAGGAGGGTACCTATCCCGTGGCCTCCATGTGGCACACACCTAGGACAGCCAACCATCTCTTCCAAAAGCCAACTTGCATGATGACTGTTCAGTGCTGCTCCCCTGCTCTGTTCCCAGCACAGGTAAAAACCATCGGCTGTCCAGGTCCTCTGCAGCTGATCTTCACTATTCCAAAGAGAAGGCAAGAGATCACCCACGTGTTAAAGGCATTTCATCATAGAGGTGCTTTTTAATCCATGAATTATGAGTGGAATAGAAGAGGCATTGCCTTATGTCCCAATATAATCTGGTGATAACAGCAGTCTGCTGGGAGCTGGTGAGCAGAATCCTACCCCGGTGTTGTATAACTCATGTGGTGATAGGAGGTTGCATTCTACTTCTGAATTCACTTTGTCAGTGTTAGCTCTTTGTTTTAACTGGATGGATTCTACTACAAATCACCCCCTTTGGAGCAAATGTTCTGTGTCGATGGGTAACCCTATCTCTGACCACATTTTTCCTATGTGCTAGTGGTGGCCACTGCATGCCATGTAAGAGATTGCTTAACTTCTCATTCAGAACCATGTAAAAATAAAATGGGGAAGGATGAAGTCTGCTAAATTTACCTTCAGATAATGTAGGTAACTTTGCTTCTCACAGTCTGAAAACTAAAAACAAACATACAAAAAGAAAGATGCATTTTTTTTACATTTTATTATTATTATCATCTCATGATACAATTCCATAGGCTCCTGGCATTTCCCTTATCCCCTCCCCAATTCCATCCCCCTCACATAGTTCCTCTACATCATTACTAAAATATAGTTCTTCATACACAGTAATATGTCCATCATTGCGGGCATGGACAATGGCAGAAAGTCCAACATCCTATTGTCAAGATATAGTGAACAGTTTCATTATAACTCCATCTTTGTCTGGAAGTAGAAATGCATACTACATTGCATCCTCACATCTGGATGTTAGTCTTCATTTCAAAGCTACTGTGCATTCCCTTAAATGAAAAGTCATACTACAAAATCAACAATAGAAAGAAAAATAGAAATTTGCAATGCCATGAAGTTAAATGACATATTACTAGATATCACAGACACCATTACACAGCTACTATACATCCCCTTGTATGAAAAACCACAAAACAAAATCAACATCAGGGAGAAAAAAAATTAACCACACCAAGAAGTTAAATAACATGATACTAAATGACTAACGTGTAGCTGAATGAATGAAAATCAAGAACCTTCTTGAAGAAAATGATGCTACAGCATGATCTAGGAGTCACTGAATGCTTTAGTCACAAGAAAGTGTTTTGAACAGATGAAACTAACAGAAAACAACAAAACTCATGCAATATAGTTTCTGCTGAACTTTGTTGGTTAAGTGTGCCTTTTCTAGACAATAAATAGATGGGTTTTGTTTTTTAATCCAGTCTGCTAATCTATGACGTTTGATTGAGCTTAAGCCATTTACATTCAGAGTTTAATGTGTATGGGTGGTACTTTGGTCCTGTCATTTTAGGAATGAGTTGTTCATTGGTTTAGTCTTCTGTTGTCATTTTACTGGGATGTTCTTCACATTGGCTTTGGTTTTGGTAGGTGCTATTCCTCTTCTCTGTCAAGAGAACATCTTAAAGTATCATTTGTAGGGCATGTTTGGAAGAGGCAAATTCTTTTCACTTTTCTTGACTGTGGAAGAATTTTATTTCAGTTTCAAAGAAAAAAGAAAGCTTTGCTGGATCTGTTAACTTAGGCCGACAATTTTTTTCTTTTAGAATCTGGAATATGTCACACCATTCTCTTTTTGCATGTAGTTTCCTGTGAGAGATCTCCTGTGAATTTAATTGGCATTCATTTATATGTCAATTGATTTTTCTCATGTGCACATTTCAGGATCTTCTCCTTATGTTCAATTGAAGAGAGCTTGAAGATCATGTGTCTTGGTGAAGATTGTTTTTGATCAAGCCTGTTGGGAGTTCTGTGCCTCTCCTGGATCTTGTTTCCCAATTCTTTCTCCAAATTAGTGAAAATTTACCCTTTATTATTTCTTCAAATACAGTTGCAAACTCAGCTTCTCTTTCTGCACCTTCTGGGACTCCCATAACTCTTATATTTGGCCTCTTAATAGTGTCTTTCAATTCTTGAATAACTGATCCAGCTCTGCTTCCAGCTTTTTATGTGCTTCCCCCTGATGACAGGAAATATCTTCCAATTCTGAGATTCTTTCTTCTGCTTGCTTCATTCTATTTTGGAGACTCTCCAGCGTACTTTTAATTTGCTCTACTGTGTTCTTAATTTCTGATATACCAGCCTTGATTTGCTTTTTTGCTTCCTTAAATTCTTTGAACTCTTGCATGAGCTTCTCATTTTTGATCAAAAGCTTTGAAATGAGTTTTATGAATTCTGTGTGCACCATTTTCTCGATGTCTTCCTCAGTTAACTCTGAGGTTGGCATAGGATTTTGCTCCTTTGCAGGGGTGTTTTTGGTAATAGTCATTGTGCCTTTGTCTCTTCTTTTGTTCTTGGTCCTTGGGGCAGGTTTCTAAGCTGTGTCACCCACAGGTCTACAATGCGATTTTACTTATTGCAGTTGGTACACAACCCTTTGCTTGAAGCCAATGGTGCCACAATCTCCAGTCATTTCCAGGTCTGGTCTCTTATGTTAGATTTCCACCGTGGTCTCCACAGCAACAGCTCTTGGCTCACCACTCTCTACCTCCTGTGATATCTTGCTGAGGTTGCACCGTTGTCTCTGCAACCTTTCTCCCACTTTCGGTTGGAGCAGGTCCCAGTATTAGTGAGACAACAGGCATCCTATATAATTAGGTTGTTGGTGGTTCTGATCTTGCCGGAACCTGTTGGACATTAGGTCTGGGTGCCACATGGACCTATTTTGGCCGTACGATGCCACAGTCAGTCTTATTTTCCTGCGGGACCAGTGCAATCCATGGACCTCAGTGAATTCTTGTGATATCAGCACATGCACATTTCACTTTTGTCCGATACAGTCCTAAAGCTATTGCCACAGTGTACAAAATGGCCCCTTACATGCCACTTCTAGAGTTCTTGCTCTGCTGGCCATCAGATCTTAGGGCTACCCAGACCTGTCTTGGGTGGAACCTATAGAATGCCATGTTGCTGCTGTTCACTGAGTCAGAAATTAGTTCACTCCCTGCTCAGTGTATGCTCAGTCCTTTCCCTTGCCTTTGCCTCCTTATGCAAAATGGCTCCCAATTTGACTCTAGGGGGCTGATCGGGCTGTGAAATCCACACTGTTCTTGCACTGTCTGTCTGGGATCTGCTGCTCTGTCTCTGTTCCTGGTCAAATCAAATGGACCAGCAGGATGGACAGATTCTTGTCTGGGTTCACCACCTGAGCTCCCAGTGAACGTCCCTTCCCACCTAGTTGCTGGTGGAGTTTCAGCTGCTGGTGGAGTTTAGATCACTGTTATATGAATGCTGCTGGAGTATCAGTCTCTGCAACACCACACCGTTGTGTCCGCTGCTTTTCTGTGTCTGTCAGTCTCCAGGTACCCCTCTGCTGTTGTTCTGTCCTTTCCTATTTCCTGGAATATGTTCTCTCTGCTTCATCCTGATTAAATGTTTTCCCATCCTTTTAAACGTGTCCTTACCCTATTCTGACATCTTGATTCTCAAGATGCATTTTTAAACTAAAAGCATCCCACTAAAAACTTCAAGAAAATTGAGAGTATGCTTGCTATAGTAAAGAAAAGATCAACATGTTTCTTGAGCAATAATTTCCTCCAACAAAATTTGATCCGGGCTGATACATGGCCAGTTTGGCATTTCTAGTAGAAACTTGTGTTTGAAAAGATACTTCATGATCCTATCCTCCTGCTCAGAGATACAGTTCTGCCACACAAGCTTTAGTTGAATCTCCACCATTCTTCTTTTGTGTTAAATGCTATCCTGTTAGATAGGCATGGGTGAACATCAGATGATGATGAATATTATGGCCAGGTGTCCATCTATAGAGTCTGTTTACAAGTTAGGCTTTAGAAATCATGTCTTCCCAATGCTTGAGAACGTCAGTGACAAAGGCAAGTTTGAGTTCACTATCCTGCCATTTTTTTCTTATTTGGCGTCTGTGCTCCAGAATGAGTATTTATCTCCACTTGAGCACTTCTACTTTTCCTCATTAGCCACTGTTACATTTCAATGTGAAGTTATTACTACTTAAAACCTTGCTCTCCCAAGTACTTATCACTATGAGGGGAAAAATCATCTTGCAGTCACTCTGTTACTCTGTAAAATGAGACAGAGGGAGATTTTCAACCTTTGCTGTCTTTAACCAGAAATGAAAATAAGGAGATGGATGCCCATCAGTATCACACCTCCTCTGCTTGCGTAAGCTTGTAAAGGCTTTCGAAACTTCTCAGAGAAATTGGAGGTCTAGGGGTCCACCAAGAGGACATTCACAATGAGTCCTCTTGGTCAGGTAGATGCTGTCCGCTTCCTTGTATCTATAACTGAGGTTCAGAGAAGGAAGTGGATGCTCCAGGGTCATGCTCAAGTTGTTTCTCCTCAAAACTTATCCTCTGAGTCTTTTCTGGCAGTTGAAGCAAACGTGAGCTTGGAATGCAGGATCTTCTGAAATTCTTCACTTCTGATACTGACTTCAACAACAACAATCCTGAAATCCATGTGCTCTCAAAGGGCAAATCAAGGACAAACCACACCAGGGTTGTCTCTACATGTTACTTCTTCAAATATTGATATCTAATATCATGTATATTGAATTATTGGGCCACAATGAAACATTTTTTAAATTTTTTTAAAGATTAAGGCGAGGACATTATCCACTATGCTATGGCACCAGGCTCCCCAATGAAACTTTTAAATAAATATTGACTATAGAATGCTGGGCTTTCTACCATTGTGTAATCCTACAATTTCATGATACACTTAAATAGAAGAATGGTAGACTTATGACTGTTGTTGGAGGACTATAACATTATTATAATATAACAAGAAGCAGTGGGGGCAGTGGAGAGGGAAGACGGATGGAGACATTCCTGATTCTAAGAAAAAGTGTAACAAAAATGGACAATAAGATGCTGGACTCTATGTTTGGTATATGCTTGCAATGAGGGAATCTCAACTGAACTTGAACTGTGGTTATGCAACAAGGTAGAGGAATCCACCATGGTGGGAGGGTTTGGGGAGGGGTGGGGAGAATCCCAGCACCTATGAAACTGTGTCACACAATACAATCTAATTAATGAATAAATTTTTTAAAAATCAAAAAAACAATGAACAACATTAAAGAGATAAACTCACAGTAATTGGAAAAAGAGAAATATCTCTGGGTCAGCCAGTGGTATGCCACCAGTATTTTAGATAAACTTACGGTTCCTCTTGCATATCTCTTAAAAGTTTATATAAACATTAATCTTCTCTAATTGTGGTTTGTGTAGTGTCTCCTTCCAATCATCGATATGAACAATTGCTCCATGGCCAGTGAGCCAATCGGCAGCTCCTTCACCCTGGCCCTCAAAGAAGGACCCCCCCCCCCTTCCCGGCAGCTCTGTCCACAGCATGTTCCTTGAACCTCTTCATCTCATCCCTTTCACAGTTTCAACCAGAAGCAGTCAGATCCACCAATTATCATTATTGCAGAGGTTCAGTTCTACAGGAGTGATTTTTTAAAGCTATCAATAGAATTTGGAAGAATCAAATAAAAAAAATGGTATAGAGATCCAAAGCTAGAAACAGTGAAGGAAAATTTTACTGGGACCTGGGAAGACAGCTGAACACAGCAGCAACTCAACAACCATGCTGTGCTGATGTCATTTGCTTTTTCTTTGATCTCCTACTTGGATGCTGTGGTAGAATCCACAAGCCGCCATCCACGAGGTCCTCAGGACCTGCCTGTTTGGGCAGAGAGAGGGTACGATATGAATAACAACTCTGTGGGGACAGCCAGGAGAGCAGGAGACATCTGGCATGTGTTTTGTTCACGTTCTCATTCCCTTAACTAGAGCACCCAGAGCCACATCCTTAGTACAACTGCTCTGTTGAGTTACCCAGTGCGGAATGTGGATTTTGCACATATCATTCTGTGTCTTAGCTCCAGGAGTTGCTTTTGTCCTAAGCCAAGCTATCTTGAGTCATTTATGCCTATACCATAAATAAAATCACCAGTTTCCCTTGGCTACAGAGCTACTCCATGCGTACCTTTGTTAGCAAGAGAGAGGCCAGTTACTTTGTTTATTTATTTATTTATTTATTTGAGAAACTGCTGTAACTATCCCTGCCCTTCATATAAACAAATATTCCCCAGGGCTGACTGTTATGTGTGAGCTAGAGTGGATATCAGCTTTTCAGTTGAATCAAAAGTACCTGTTCTCAAATATATCTTTTTTTATTGTGATTGAAAGACTAAAGCAATTATGAGTGTATTAAATATAAGTGACATTATTTTACACATTAGGTTCATTGTTTCTATTTTTTAAATATTTACTTTGTTTTTATTGGAAGGGCATATCAGATTTACTGAGAGAAGGAGAGACAGGGGCCAGATCTTCCATCATATGGTTCACTCTGCAAATGGCTACAATGGCCAGAGCTGAGCCAATCTAAAGCCAGAAGCCAAAAGCTTCCTCCTGGTCTCCCACATGGGTATAGGATCCCAAGGCATTAGGCCATCCTTCACTGCATTCTCAGCTATAAGCAGAGAGTTGGGAAGGAAGTGGAACAGTTGGGGCATGAAGCGGTGCCCATATGGGATTCTGGCTTTTGCAAGGTGTGTAAATAGCCATTGAGTCATCACCCAGGGCCTGAGACATATCATTTCTTAATTGTCACAAAAAGCAGTGTGGTTCAGCAGGGAATCTCCCCATTCCCTAGTTTAAAAAACAGAACCCTAAATAATGACTCATTCACTCACCTTCATGTCTGTTAAAAGGCCAAGGAGAATTTGAAGGCATAACCATCTGACTCCATGATTTGTTCCAAAACTCCTTTTCATTACAACTTAATTTGGAGTATAACAGAGAAATACAGAAATGCAAATACGTTTTGTAGCATAACATAGAAAATAGCATTGCATTTGAAGAAGCAAAAAAGTTCTTGGGGAAAAAAGGCACTTGCAATGTGGCCACATTTTGATCCAAGGAGATGAGAGCATTCTGACATGGGTTCCTGTGATAACCTCCCAATGACATGTTCTGAAACAAATTACAGAAAAATTTACTTGATGGCATGCCAATTCACTGAGCCCAAAAAGAAACAATCAGTTATGGACCACATGCAGAATGAACAAGCAAATTAATTTAACACTGAGAATGTAACAACACAGGTATCTGAGTCCTACTTTATCATGAGGGAACTGGACCTGATTGTATCATGCTGGAAGCAGTAACTGGATATTCCATGGAGACTTGTTCTTACTCATTCCAAATGGGTGTTATTTTCATTTCTCACTTTTTTTATGTGTGTGTGTGTGTATATAAGATACTTAAGGAAATAGCTATTTTAGTAGATACAGAAAGATGTGATAGATGTAAGTGTACGGGTGTAGCTAAGTTATAGATTAAATCCTGGCAATGCCACCTCTGTCCCACACCTCCATCATTCACTGAAGTCTCTCTTGAGCACTCAAATCTCTGCTTTGATGCAAATGACTTGAAGTTTTTAGATCCAAATAAATGAATGCAAAGGAGATAGCCTCAAAGATGAGTTGCTAATATCCTTCCTATTATTCCTGAACAAAAGAGCAAAAGGCACATGTGATATTATCTGTCTTCATCCTCATCCAACATGTATTTCCAGGGATCCCAGAGGCCCGGTCTCCTGAGAGTCAATAAAATCTTGTGTGTGTACTTCTCCCAGAATACACACCTTTGCCTGAGCCAGCGTGTGTGTATGTGTGTGTGTGTGTGTGTATTTTCATGTCCCCTGTGAAGGAAGTTCTGGTCGCTACCCTGACTGAGCAGTGCTTGTGACAAGACGAAATTGATTGTTTTCCAGGTGTTGTGTGCCTTTCATTAAAGGATGTGCATGTGGTTTTGAATACAGGCTTTACAGCCTTTGGACCCTGAACCCACGTTGAGACCCTGAGATCCGGAAAAGGCTCCAGGCTCCAGGCTCCTGGCTTTGGATTATCACATCTCAGGATGTTGCAGCCACTTGGGAAGTGATCGATGGCTGGAAGATCTTCCTCTCTGTCTCTTCTACTTTCTGTATATATGACTTTCCAATAAAAATAAGTAATTTTTTTAAAAAAGAAATTAGTAAGAAAAACAAGAGGATGTCATCAAAGTAACAAAAATGAAAATAAGGAATTAAATTAAAAAAATAAAAATTCACAATTGTTTTTTAATATTCTAGTTATGACAATTAAATATAGTTTGAAAATATACATTAAAATTATAGTACAAAACAATGGCTTTCCTACTTAATAGCTCTTGAATTCTTTTCTTTCTAAAGCTTCTCATTGTAAAAATTGAAAGAAAAATAAGGAAGGAAGCAGGGATGGTAAGGTAGGAAGTGTCATTATGCTATTAATCCTGCTTCTATTAAATTATGTTCACCTTATTTTGATTAAAAAGTTACATTGCCAATTTTAGAATTTTAGTTGAGAACAGAAGCAGCACATGTCTATGTTAAATTAAGGGATAAAAAAGAGAGGAAAAATATAACTAGACTTGTTAACATCCATGTTGTATCACAAGACAATGTAGTAAAGAATTTAACATGTTCAAGCATCAGAATTATGAGCCAAACTAATTTCCTTATAAGAAGTACAAGGGAAACTATTTCAACATATGTAAAAATCAGAGCACATGTTCACATAAAGTTCACACCTGAAAAATCTGCTAAATAATCAGCCAACAGCAACACAATGTGAGCAGTGATGTTATTGTAGAGACTGAACACTAAATGCACGCTATTCCATAGGAATAAAATTCAACTGGAATCTTAGTGGATTCAAACATTTCAGGGCTATGTGTTTGGCTATTTGAGGATAATGAGGATGGAGTCTTGGAGAGAAAGAGAAATGAGTAAGTGCCAAACCATTTTACATGAACTAATTGAGAGTAACAGCTATTACATGGGGAAAGTACTGGGGGAGAGCAAGTGGAAGTAAAATCACTGTACAGTAATAGAGGTTAGTAGCTAATTCCATTTGTTGCAGAAAACCTGTGGACTACAACTTACTCAACTGCAAAAGGGGAACAATGGTTTCCATTAAGTAATACCTGTTATGCTTACCACTGTGCCACAAGCAGAAAACAAAGGTGAAATACCTGTTAAACCTTAAAAATGAGCGTGGACTGACACACTGCCTGGCTGAAGGACATAGCAATAAAACACACAATACATACACACACAGAACATTCAAAGACATTGGCGAGAACAAAAGCCAACTGCTGCAAGACAAATTTAACTGGTGCATAAAAATGAAAACATTTTCAAATTGACTGCACAAGCATATGTAATGGAAAGGATAAGGTAAATTGATAAGGATAAAATAACAGAGATCATGTAAGGGTAACTAGTAATGAAAAACAAAAATAACCTAGATGTTGGTACCCATCATGGTCATAAGGTCAGAAAATGTTAAAATAATATTCATAGATGCTCACTGCACATGGTAAATTTTAACATTTACAAAGAATAGATACCAGTTATTCATATTTGTGTATGAACTCAATACAGAGATAGCCTAAATAAATAAAAGCTTTGGAGAACAAGAATTTAAAACACAACTGGCATCCTTAAAAGCTCTTTTTCTGCTTCAGGCAGACTCCATGACTCTCCAAAATTGAAAAGATTATTAAAATGTCTAATCTACATAATCAATACAGAATTTTTTAAAATGTAGCAGTCGCTGAAGTAGCATGGAAATTTAATGAGGTATAAGAACAGAAAACCTTTAAAATCTCCAAAGTAAACAAAACAATAAAACAACTATTTTTGATCATCATGGGAGAAGACTGAGATCTGAACTTTTTTTAAATCCTTCCCAACTGAAAATTAAATATTTCATATGATAACTGCAGAGTCAAATCTTGACTAATGTTAAAATTATAGATAATAATTGATTTAAATCCAAAATTATGGATATATATTACTAAAGTAAGTACATATTGGTGTAACTAAACAGCCATATCCATAAATTAAAAATAGTGACTTTAATTGCTACATAAAAAGTTTAAAACACCAATATTAAATGGAGGCCACAGGGAATTGGATGCCCTCGGAGGCCGAGTACTCTGAGGTCACCCACCTCCAACCGGAGCTTCCCCAGGGGATGGAAGAAGTCCAAACACTACCGCGCAGAAACCAACATCATCGGAAAGACAACCAGAAGCCCTGAGCGGTCCGCAGACACAGAAGAATAATAAATGTCCTTCAGGACCAGGGAGGAGAGCTTTCTCTGGTCCGAGCCTGGCTCCACCTCTGGACCCTCACTCTCCCTCACAATGACCATCGGGATCGCTTCGAAAACCCCTCACAGCAAACAATCATACAAACTAAAAAAACCTATAATAAATAAACAAACAACAGAAAGTAGAGCTTGGAATCTGACAGGAAAGAGCGGGCGTGGATTGGCTCATGCCTCGCCGGGTGGGACACAAAGATTAGTCACTCCTCACCATGGTGTTGGGGATTTTCCTGCACACCCCGCCCCAAAAAAAAGGTTCTGCACCTTAATTGTTGACAAACGTCTTGTTAGAGTTACAAGCCAGTCTAGATTATCCTAAAATCTGCCAAGATCAGCAA